>NC_069704.1:22582866-23860036 GCF_023699985.2 Odocoileus virginianus
ACTGGACCAAGCGCCCATCCTGCCGGCTTCAGTGGGTGTTTCTGCTGGGAGCCGAGGCTCTGGAGTGCACACTTGGCCTCCCCCATGTCAAAGTGTCACGCTGAGACAGGAGCCCATGCGAAAGACAAGGTCAACACAATGTCACATCCATTACCTACGCGTAATTGTGCTGCTGCAGCCGGAGTGCACGACCCCACTTTAAACATCAGGAGAATGGAACCCCAAGGGGTCTCTGAGCCCATCTCTCAGGGGCCTGTCAGTGTCTGTCACACAGCAGCCTTCCACCTGAGTGACCGTGAAGCATGTCAGGGGGTGGGACACAGAAAAACAGGCTAAGGGCTGTTTCAGGAAATCATGCACACGTCTGTGCACGTATGTGTGTGCACACATGTATACACATGCATGTGTGTATCAGAGTGTATATGTGCACGTATGTGCATCTGTAAGTGTGTGCACTCCATGTACTGTGTACATACATGGACCTATATTTATTCAGGTTCATTCATGCCTCTATATACCTTTAGGTGTGTGCATGTGAGTAGGTGTGTGCATATGTGTCTGTTCATGCATGCCTGCGTGTGCATGTGCGTACATGTACGCCTACGCAGTATGTGCAGCACACAAGTCCTGATCTAGCACTGTGTTCCCAGATGTGCCTAGTGACTGAAGGCTAGGGTCCTACCAGGCAGGAACTGCGGGCCAAGGGTGTTGTCTGAGGTCTGTCCTGCCCACACCGCACCTCGTCTTCCCCTCCTGGGATCAGCTGTAGCATCTGTAGGGTCACAGAGAGGACACCACTCGCCGCCACATGTAAAGTGTCAGTGCTCCGTCAGCTACAGAATGCTAAACCAATGTTCAAAGTGCCCTCACTGGCATCCCCAGGGAACCCATGAAGGGAGCCCGGGTGACCACTGTGGACAACTGCGGCGGTGCCTGCTCAGGCTTCTTGTCTGTGGGGTTCGCCCAACAGGGCAAGTGAAGCCCCACTTACCCTCCAGGCCCCATGGCCAGGATAGCGGAAAGACACACACCTGGCCATACCTTCCCCTCCCCAGCCAGGGGCAGAGAACCCAACAGTCACCCCAAAACCATGCCCTGCCAGTGCTGCCTGCCAAGCCCAACATCCCCATCACCAGGCTGTCCCCCACCCTGGGCTCCCCTCCCCAGCCCAGCCCCTAGTCCAGCCTCAGGCTGTGCCCCCTCCTCCCCTCCCCTGCCCTCAATGCTCTCCTCCCCCACTCCTGGCGGTGTCGCTGATGTCACCCCCTTGCCAAATGGCCTTGCCCCTTCGGGAACCAGAAACAGGTTCAGAAGTTCTCTGTTCACACACACAACAGACAGTCTACTGATTCAACTTCAGTTTCCCCAGCACTTAGAATGGACGGCGGGAGCAGCACTTCAGCTGCCGAGGCCATGCGCAGTCTTAGAGCTGAGTCTTGCTGGAGCCGGCCCCCCATTCCCCTTCCCCAATGCAAGAGTGTCCGGGACACAGGCTTTCCCCTCCAGCCACTTCCCAGGGGCAAACAAGCTTGTCAGGAGGTCCCCACATGCCTGAAACCTTCCTTATTCTCTCACCTCAACCCAGGCACGGGGGTGCCACACACGTGCTGCATGGGAGCCAGGAATGAGACACGGCGGCGGGGTGACAGATGTCCAAAGCAATCAGTTAATCAGCAATCAATCAGCAGTGGTGATGGGCAAGTGCTGAGAAGGGCAGATGCAGGGTGGGTGCAGGGCTGCGGGGATCCCACAGCAGAGGGGCCAGTGGCGGGAGGGACCAACCACCTGTGCAACACCATTCTACACTTCACACGTGGACTGTCTCTTTGGAAGGTGTGCGGTGCCCAAGCATAGCAGGTGCACCTGTCTCTGAGCCCAGATAGTTTAACACTGGCAAAAAGAAGATAACCCCCTCCCCTGGCCTGACTTTACTGGTCGGCCTGCCTCTGGGGAGGAATGTGTGTCCTTCAGGGCTGCTGACACCATGGGGAGCTCAGCACAAGATGTGCCCCTAGGCTTGTTTCCCCAAGGGCCAAAGGATGCTGTGTGCACCAGGAGATATTTGAAATGCCACTAAAACTGGTGCTTCAGTCCTCACTTAGACCTCCAGAGAGAGCAAACTTAGATAAATGACACTGTTGAAAAGTTCTGCCTTAACATGGAATTTATTTGCATTCTTAATTTTCTCCTAATCATATAAGACTTTCCTACCTTCAAAAGTAACTCCAAGGGTTCTTAACTCTACTAATAAAGAAAACTTATATAAAACACCTAAACATTCCCCCATGAGGCAGAGAGAAATTACTTTAAAAGATTGCAGTTAGAGGATGCTGGTGGGGCTTCCCTGGTGGCTCAGATGGTAAAAAATCTGCCTGCAATGCGGGAGACCCGGGTTCGATCTCTGGGTTGGGAAGATCCCCTGAAGAAGATCATGGCAACCCATTCCAGTATTATTGACTGGAGAATCCCATGGACAGAGGAACCTGGCGGGCGACAGTCCATGGGGTCGCGAACAGTGGGACATGACTAAACAACTAACAGTTTCAGTTTTCAGGGGTGCTGGTGAGGTGGAGGATTTCTGATGACAATTCTGAATTTCCAGACGGCTCCGACTTCCTAGTGATTCTTGGGCAGCAATCCTATGGACCAACCCAGTGTGCAGGGCTACATGGACGAGGACAGGCCGGCCACACTGAGAGCGCAAGGGCATCTGGAGGGATGCGCCTCTGTGGGGGCTGGTTAAGAGACATGTGCAGGACACTGAGGCGGCTCCATCGGATCCGCTGAAAAGCACACAGCATCTCGACTGTGTGGAAAGACAGGCATAGAGCAGCAGGCCAGGGAGACCCGTATATGTCCAGGCAGGAAGCACAGGTCCACTCACACACACGGATACGCACAAAAGACACACAAAAGGACACACACAGGAACACAGGTGCCCACGCTGCACTGGGCTGTGCTGAGTCGCTCAGTCGTGTCCGACTCTTTGTGACCCTGTGGGCTGTAGCCAGGCAGGCTCCTCTGTCCATGGGGACTCTCCAGGCAAGAATACTGAAGTGCGTTGCCATGCCCTCCTCCAGGGACAAGTACCCACGGAAACATACAAAAGGACGCAGGCATGGCCACAGACACACAGGTGCACATACAGACATATGAACACAGACACACGTCCAAGAGTTAACACTGATTATCTCTGGGGAGGGAGAACGTTCAGGGGACTCACGCTTTATGTTTGCTTTTAAAACAATGAATTACACTTTATACTTCTTTGTAAAAACTTAATGTATTAAATTTTTATGTCTCCTCTATACTATATTCAAGTCAGTGAGAATATATTATATAGAGAACATTAACCTGTGGAGCTGTGTGTAATGTTCCATAACCCAGTCCATTTCTTGGTGTTTATTCTTGCCATTTTTTTTGCCCTTTTTTGCACTTACATAAAAATGAGAAGTGGCTTCTTCTCTTGCATGCTTTTTATGACCACAAGGTAAAAGTAACAGGAATCTATTCCTGCCATTTCTTTGACCTTTTTACATTTACATAAAAATGAGAAGTGACTTCTTTTTCCTGCATATATTTCGTGCTATTATTATAACAGACCACAAGGTAAAAGTAACAAGAGACTCCACCCTCTTAGGCCTTTACATTGGAATTCTCCAACAACTCAATGTAGTACTGAACAGAAGAAACACTCTTACTTTCAATTTTCCTGTGTCCCAAAATCTTTCTTTGAAACAAAGTGTCCAGCAAACAAAAGACAATCTATGGGAAAATACTTGGAAAAAAATACTTATAATGTAAATGCCTGGGACTAGAATTCCTAATAAGTGCAATTATTCCTGGGCTTCCCAGATGGCTCAGTGGTAAAGAATCCACCTGACAATGCAGCAGCCACAGGAGATGCAGGTTTGATCTCTGGGCTGGGAAGATCCCCCAGAGGAGGAAACGGTAACCCACTCCTGTATTCTTGCCTGGGAAATCCCATGAACAGAGGAGTCTGATGGGCTACAGACCATGGGGTCACAAAAAGTCAGACACGAGTGAGCACACACTGAACACAAACACACACTCCTAACAACTACAGAAAGAAAAACTAACAAACTACAGAGCTCTGGCCCAATAGAGCAAATAATTTAAAATGTGCATGTACATAACCAGTCAATACACACAGAGAGTGCAAAGTGTCCCGAGAAGTGAAGCTATCTATGTTCATTAAAACTGGCCCCCAAGCTGGCACAACTGGTTCTCGCGATTGCCACGCATGGCAGATACCAAGAACCATCCTGGCAGCAGGTGTATCAAAAAGCCAGAGGAAATGACAACCCTACTTGCTCATCCACAATCCATGAGTAGCATAACAGGAAGAAAGGGACGTGAGGGCTTGCCTTTTGCTTTTATCAATTAAACTGGCATATCTCTGTCCTCTAAAGCTAGAGGTACATGGCTGACCATGTATTTATCAACAAAAATTAAGACTGATCACAAAATGACTCGATTTCACGGCAGATGACACAGACAGTGCTCTTTTTACACCAGACCTCATGATGACCCCCACGTGGGTGTGTGCTCAGTTGTGTCTGACTCTGCGACCCCGTGGACTATAGCCCGCTAGGCTCCTCTGTCCATGGGATTCTCCAGGCAAGAATACTGGAGTGGTTGCCATTTCCTTCTCCAGGGGATCTTTCTTGACCCAGGGATGGAACCTACATTCCTGCGTGGCAGGCAGATTCTTTACCACTGAGATACCAGGGAAGCCTCCCTTGTACTCCCAAAAAAGAAGATGGGGCCTTTCAATGCCTAGACCAGGGGACTGCATTTCAGAAAGGGGGCAGGGGAAGGAGCACAGGGTGGAAAGGCAGCTGGGGCAGGGGGAGGAGAGAAAAGAGAGGCAGTGCCCCTACTGCCCTGGGGGCTTCCCCTTAAGCCAGTCCCAAGGGGCAGTGGCCAAGTCCAGATCTTTGCCCCTAACATCTCACAGGAGGACCAACCTCCAGCTGGATCCCACTGAAGCTTCTATAAGGTGTTAACTTGGCTAAACTGCAAGATATATTGAGAAACAAAGGGAATTTTACCTGTATCTTGTGCCTTCTCGAAACTTCCCAATCGTTTCTAGAAGTCTTCAGAAATCTTGGCTCTGAAAATAATGGGAAACAAGAATATTTAAACACTTCAACTATCCACATAAACTCAACAATACTTCTGGAAAGGCCCCAAAAAGAAATTCCTGCCTTCACTTCCGGACCCCCGCAGCTAATTCTCTGACCCAGGACGGCTTGGCATTTGTGCACTGTGCTGGCAGGAGGGAGGGAGTGTGCAGTCACTCGCCCATGAACAAAGGAAGTACAACCTCTCAGTCACCCATGTTCAGATCTGGTCCCCAGCCACTGACCACCACCACTTCCCTGCAGAACAAGCCATTCAAATATGAACCAGAGTCACGGTCAGCTGAGAGTCCGTAAATCAAAAAAGTATTATCTATTGTCTACTGACTTCAGATATGTATTCTTTAGAACTCATCTTCATTGAAATCCAAAGGCACCAGGCAATGAAGGAAAAACAGATACAGAGAACATATTTACAAGAAAATGATTTCCTAAAGAATCCCTTTAATTCATTTTTTCCTTTGTTTTTCATTGTTTTTAAGCCAAAACAGCAGAAGTTCCACAGCTGTGTAGCCAGTCTCTATATTATACATTACCCCTTCCCAGTGCAGGATGGAGCCCTCAGAATAGGAATCCTCAAATCCAAGAAGATCACTGACTCTCAGATCAAGAGAATCAGAATTGCAAAACCAAAGGTCACCGTGTAGGATTAAAGAAGATTTAGAGGCTGGTTAAATGGATGCTGACCCCTCTGTGACTACAAATGATCCAACATATTTTTTAAACCTCAGAATCAAACCCTAGCAATGTGTGTGGTGGGAATTATTTTTTTCTTTTGCTTTAAGGGTTGATACAATTCCTGCCGTTTTTCTTAAGACAGCTGAGAAGTCCGAGACGCTCCCTGGAAACACGGTTACTGTCTCCTCTCTCCCACACAGCCCCCGGGAGCAGGACCATGAAGTCTGCAGCACAGAGATCAGTCTGTACCCCTCTGTTACATGTCCACCCAGGGCACATGATTTCCAGGGCCACCCAGGGCCCCCTCTGGCGCTCAAGAGCTTGGATCAGCAGATGAGACCTCAGAGTGACAAGCAGAGATGATTGGGATTCACCCAGCCCGACTGTGCTGTGCTGCCTACCACTGGGTCTGGGTCTTTCCTATACCAGCGGCTGCTTCTGATGGCCGATTTACAAGCAAAAATATCTCCAAATGAGCTAGCAGGGAAGTGCCCCTGGACATAGTTATATCTATCCAAGACAGGGAACCTACATCCCCTGTTTAAATGCTGGGGGAGGGGCTGGACATAGCTGATGGACAGGCGGTGGGCAAACGCAATGAACCGTGGGATTTACCTGTTCACACGGGGCTTTCCTATCACGCGGGCAGGCGGGGCCCAGCAGCCACCTGGGGACCGCTGAAGACACTTCAGGGAACAAGAAAGCGAGTCACCCGTAAGTAAGAGGTTTAGGTAAACAACGTGAATACCAAGAATTATAAAACCGAAAAACTTCTCTCTTCTAGAATTCAGTAAGTCTTTGTCATCTCAGTAAACAGAAGCCCAGAGCTGCTTGTTCTGTGGTTGGAGGACAAGTCGCGTATCATTTTCACTCTAATTTCACAGTATTGAGCAACAGATGAAAGAAAGCAGGCGAGGGTAGGTGTGGGGGTGTGTGTGTGTCTTAATCACCTCACACAAGGCACTTGGACGCAGGCACCCTCATTTTCCACCTTCAGGCCAAGTCTCCCTATCTCCCCTCTGTCAAACAGCTTCTAGCCCCCATGTTCCTGAGCGAAAACACTCACTAACGGCTCAGTCAACCGCGAGGCCCCACGGGGCCCCTGTCGTCTGCACCCTTCACCACAGCAATTTTTCTCTTCTCCCAACACAAAGCCCACAGGCTATAATTAATTATCACCACACTGAGGAAGACAAAAGACAAGCTCTATATGCAATCACTAACCACATCATTCTTTTCCTCCCCCAAACTTGAAACTTTTTACTTTGTATTGGGGTGAAGCCGATGAACAATGTTGTGGTTTCAGGTGAAGAGCAAAGGGACTCAGCCATACATACACATTTATCCATCTTCCCCCAAACTTCCGTCTCATCCAGGCTGACACATAATCCTGAGCAGAGTTCCATGCGATATACAGTGGGTCCCTGTTGGTTATCCATTTTATTTTATTTTATTTTTGGTTATCCTTTTTTAAATACAGCAGTGTGTACATGACCTTCCCAAACTCCCTAACTGTCCCTTCGCCCTGGCAACCGTAAGTTCATTTTCTAAGTCTGTGAGTCTCTTTCTCTAACCCTTATCATTCTAATTATGCATCTCCTCTGACTATGCATGTGTGTGCCTGCTCAGTCACTTCAGTGTCTGACTCTGTGGGACCCCGTGGACTGTAGTCGGCCAGGCTCCTCTGGCCACGGGATTCTCCAGGCAAGAATACTGGAGTGGGGTACCACCCTCTTCCCGACCCAGGGATTGACCCTGTGACTTCAACGTCTCCTGCACTGCAGGTGTATTCTTTACCGCTGAGCCACCAGGGAAGTCCCCCTGACTCTGCATATGTGCTTATAATTCACAAAATGCACAGTCCATTTGCAGAAGAGAGGAATGAAATAAATCAGGAGAGAAATGTTGCCCTCTCACGCTAGCAGGAGAAACTTGACCTTCACCCCCCCAGCACGGCACCTCCAACCCTGTAGGAGGGTGTGGGAGCCCCAGTGTCCATGCCCTGAAGGCAGCTGTCTCAGGACCGTTCATAACAATAGCACAGAGCCCCAGGTGACCCGGTCTTTGTCTTGCATGCATCTTGCCTACACTCTGCCAACGTGATCTCACCTGAAGTCCTCTTGCCTCAGCAGTAACCCAGTGTCCTCCCTAGCGCATGGAGAAGACACAGGTACATCCCAGGCATAGGACTCTATGGTGAAAATGGCCTTGTTCCAGGTCTAGCATCTCCATTTTCCAGCTGTATGTCCTTGGGGAAGTTACTGGACTTTTCTGCACTTCTGTTTCCTCATCCAGAAAGTAGGTCTAATAATAGTACCTATCTCATTTGGTTGTTGTGAGGATCCATAAGTAATCTATATGAAGAGCTTGAAACAGTGTCTAGCGGCTAGGAAACAGTGTGAAACTATCAGCTAGGACTCACCCTACCTGTGAAGCAGAGCCAATTATTCCTAACTTGTTAATTACCTACCTTGTGAGATATATTGAGTAGGCCAAAAAGTTTATTTGGGTTTTCTGTAACATTTTATGCAAAAATCCGAACGAACTTTTGGGACAACCCAAAAAATATTAGGGTTTGGCCCCCAGCAAGTGTAAGCACATTCCCTACACCCCGTCCATCAGGGCTCTGACAGCCTCCTCCTGTCACGGGAAATTCAGGGCTCAGTGCCTGGGTGTGCCTGGGGCCATGGCCACACTCTCCCGGGAGCAGGACCCCTGCTTCTGTTGGTTGTGGATGGGGAGGAGCCTTGAGCCTCATCTGCTGAACTTCCTCACTTCAGCCCAGAAGCCCACCCTGGAGGTGCCCAGGCACTTCACTCACACGCCGTCTCTAGGGGCAACGCTCACACGCAAGGGGGCCACGGGTGACACCCGCCAAGATTCCAGGTCCAGACCCTCTGACCCAGCAGTTTTCTACCTGGAATTCAGCTGGGCACATCCTCACATGTACAAGATGCCCAAGTATGAGACTGCTGACAGGAAAACTCTGGAAGTACCCAGAAGTCCAAGGTCCATTGGGGTTTATGTGTATGTGTGCATAAATGTATGTGTCTGTATGTATAAACATGTACATATACTACATATGTGTAAGCTGATTTGTGTATGAGCTACGGCACATCTACAGGATGTGCAGCTGTTAAAAAATAAAGAGGTCACTGAGATGAAACGATGTTCAAGATACTTAGTTCAATAAAAATTAAGGTTCCCAACAGTGTTATAGTATGCCTCCTGCATTGGGAGTGCAGAGTCTTAGCCACTGGACCACCAGGGTTCTGGGTGTATTTCATTTTTGATGATGTGTATTCTTCAGTACTATTTGAATTCCTACCACATGCTTTCCTAATTAAAATATTTAAAATCTGATATTAAAAGTAAAATGTATTAAATGTGAAAAACTTGGAAAATAAAAAGTCGAAGAAGAAAACATTTGTGGCAATTTCAAAACACAAGTTATCATAGCTATTAAAAACATGAGTCTCTTTTTGAAATTTACTAAATGTACTTCATCAAAATGGAAGTTTTCAAGAACAGTAGCAGACCTGACATCATCTCCAGCCTCTCTGATGTTTTGGACATTTTGTTGGCACTGTTTATCCTAAGAAAACTCAGATAGAGGAAAGCATTTCGCTGCAGGTGAGTGTCCCAGATTCCAGCCTCAGCTGAAGGACCCTGGGAAGTGGGAGGGGGAGGCTGGCAGCCCTGCAGCAAGAGGAACAGAGACTGGAACTCAAGAAAGAACAAGGGACCTGTGGGCTGCCTAGTGGGAGGAGGAGAGGGGAGAGGAGGGAGAAGCGAAGTGGGGAGGGGAGGAGAGAGCGGCCCAGCAGGAACTGTGCCCCATCCTACCTGTCGCAGGCTTCCCCAGCATTGTTGCATGTTGCATAGTTAAATATGATAATGCTGGACATTCAGATCTTGTCAATTTCCCACATAAAATTCACTTTTAAAGACTGATTTTTTTGTTTAATTTTTAAAGACTGATTTTTAACAACCAGCAAAACTTGAGCAAGAAGGCTTTCTTTCTGGAAGGCAGCATCTATCTGCAGAGGTCAGGGGCTACACGGAGAACACGGGGAAAAGGTCCCAAGGCTCTGCCCTTAACGCTGCGGAGGGTGCCGGTGGGGGTGGGGCGGGAAACAGGCTCAGAACTTATTCACCACGTTTGTTTCCTTCTACTGGGAAATACTGCACGGAACTTGCATGACTTATATTCATTTGACTCACTTCTCAGTTTTCTATTAGTTAAGCTGTTTTTGAAAAGGTGTGTTTTCTATGCTATTAAACACAGTCAACATCTAGAGCATTTTTTGTACTTCTTTCAAGTTAACTAAATGCCTTAATTCAGCTCATGTTTATTCTCCCCCTAATGGGGAAGGCTGCAAAGTGTGGGGGCCAGAGTGTAGACTCTGAGGCCAGGCTGCCCAGGTTCAGGCCTGGTGCTGCCACTTTGCAGCTGTGTGACCTAGAAAAGTCACTACCCCGCTTCTCAGCTACTCCCTCAGCCTCTCCACTCCCCTCAGCTACTCCCCTAGCCCCTCCACCTCACTCTCCCATTCCCACTACTCCCTCAGTCCCCTACCTCCTCACCTACTCCTTTAACAAACCCCCAACCCCTCAGCTACTCGGCTGAGGAAGCTGCATGAATGAGGAATTTAAGACACACGTGCCCACTGTAGGAGTATACTGTAGAACATACAGTGCACGCTACACCGAATCAATGTTAACACAGAAACAAAACAACACCGCACTGTTGTGATACAAGTGGGGACACCCCTCAGTGCGGTCAGAGATCCACCAGAACCTCGCAGCCACACACAGTCACCTTGGAGAGAAACAAGTGTCAGGGGGAAGCGGGTTTCTCAAGCCAACACCAATCCCCATAGTGGTCTACTGTGTGATCTGGCTGGCCCAGACTGAAAGCTTTTCTTTCTAAAACACACTGTCGTGACATCAGCTTTTACTACCAACCCCTCATCCATGAACCTGAAAAGCTCTAAACTCTGGGTGCATCCTCTAACTCCAAACCCCATTACGCCCTTTCTGCTGAGGTCCATGCGTGGGCTGGAAAGAATTTCCAGACATAAGGCAGAATGAGAAGAGAAGAAAGCTCATTAGAGCTGTTAGCACACTGGGCTGGCTCAAGAGAGAGCCGACCCCTTTTGAAGGCTAGTAGCCAATTTTTATAGCCTCGCTCCCCACCCCAAAATTCTCTGGAATTTTCCAGAGAAAATTCCTACTGGAATGGCTGCATTAGATGATTGGTTAGGATGCTCCAGGGTGGGCAATAGCATCGGTATTTTACCTAATATGGGGTCAGGGAACTGGGAGGCTCAGAGCGACAGCTGCTATGGGGTTTGGTCAGTTCCAGAGATTTGGTCCAGTGACCTTGGAAAGGGCTCCACACTTTCTTTCAGAATCGGACTTGGCTGCCCCAGAGTGACCTCTACCCTCTGTTCACAAGGTATGCAATGGTGCCACCCAGGGCCCCCTTCAGGCCGCACCCCTCCCATCCTCCTTCAGGGCTTAGAGTGCACAGTCCAGACCCACCCCAGACATTCTGGCTGGAGCTCCCTGTGTCCCCAGAGTCTGCGTGATTTCAGGGGCTGAGAACCAGCAGAAACGCCACCACACTGCCTGCCTTCCCCAGGGTGATCCTGCCTTACTGCTCCACACATCCCAGAAGTGTGGAGCATCTCCACACTGGAAGCATCTCCACCACACTCATACCCCCAAACCCCGGTGGTCACTACAGTTTGGCTCATGGGCCAGGGCAGCCTGAAAAGTGCCCTCAGAGAGATGGATGGCTGGATTTGGCTGAGATTCACTTACTGGGTCTTGTGAAGAATTATAAGCAATAGGAATAATGAACATCCTACCAAAAGGCCAAGGTGAGATGGTGGTCAGAAGAGTAGTACAGGCACTCCTGACAGATTCCGCCAGCATTGCTCACAATGGAGATTTCTACTGCGCTTTGCTGTGAGTGTGCTGTGAGTAACCCAGGGCATTAGACCCTTACCACTGTGAGTGAGTCAGGGAACCACATCCCCCGTGGGCAACTCCCTGGAGTGTGCACATGCCTGATCATAAACACTTGCCACCTGGAGGGGCGCTCGGTGTGGGGCAAGAGACTTGGCATTGGACACGGGACACCACCAGCCTCGAGGCCTCCTCCTGCTGTCTCTGGGAGTGGCAGTAACCTACAGTCCCCAGCGAACCCTGGGGAGACAGGCTTTGTGTTGCTGCTGTGGAGGAGAAACAGACTCAAAAAATGCAAAAACTGGTCTGGAGCCATGATCAGAGCTGGGACTCCCTCCCTCCAGGATCTCGCAGCACCCAGAGGCCTTGTCAGCTCCTCCTGGGCTCTGGGAGGGTGTGTCAGAGCAGGGCAGAAACCTCTGCTCTGGGGAAGCCCTGTGTCTCCAGCTGGAGCTGATGCCCCTTCTGCCCTGGAGCCAGCAGCTCCCACCCTTCCTTCTCCAGGAA
The DNA here is from genome assembly GCF_023699985.2 of Odocoileus virginianus. Taxonomy (NCBI): domain Eukaryota; kingdom Metazoa; phylum Chordata; class Mammalia; order Artiodactyla; family Cervidae; genus Odocoileus; species Odocoileus virginianus. The sequence goes on from NC_069704.1 coordinate 22,595,193, forward strand.
CTCAGGGCAGAGACGAGGGGCCATCCCAGCCCCACAGTGAGCACTTCAGAAACACAGGTTCCTTCCCTTCACCATTCGGTGAAGATGTCACAGAACCTGCCCAGAAAGAATCATCTGGAATCTGGGGTAGGTGGAGGACTGCATGCAGGGCTGACCCCCAGGTGGTCATGACCCCCTCCAAGTGTCCCCAGGGAAGGAAGCACCTGTGGTTGCACCAGGAGACTGGACTCCTCTCGTCCTGCACGGGGCCCCCAGACCCAACCTGGCTGCAGAAGGACAAGAAGGTCCCTGCTGAGGCAAGAGGGACTGGCTTGGGAGCCTCACCAAGCCCAGGCCCAAATAGGGATTTCTTTTTTAAGTCCAAAACCACAAAATGCCACTCTCTTTGCTTCATATCTAGTGATTCCTTAAAAATATATAGCAGAAGTATGAAGTGAGGCCAGCTTGACCGCAGGCCATCATCCATATTGAATGGGCAAGGGCTGGAGCCAACATGAGGCTCTGTCCTTTCAGCCTTGCTGCCTCCCTGGACTTGGCCATCCCGCCCAGCTTGGCAAACCCGTCAGGGAATCCACATTCTTCTGCAAAAGCTCCGTGAAGGCCCAGGTCACCTCACCCTGGCAGGACACAGAGGAACAGTCATCACCTCATCATCTCAGGTCCAATTCCACCTCAGGAATTTGTGCACACACCATCTGCACAGACCTCTTTGAGTCTGATTCGCCGGCTTCCACACCCCTTCAAGGAGACTTCCAGGAACGTCAACTCGGCCCTGGACTCAGCTGAGCACCTTGTGGCAAAGCTTGTTATTTTGAGACTCTGCTGCCTTTGAACCACGTTCAAACCACACCAGCTACAGCCAGGCAATGGTGGACCAAGGGGCCTCTGTCTGTCTGAATGCAAGGTGCTTTGGAAACTGCCAGGAAGGTCAGAAGGGTATGGAGCCCAGCTAGATGGCCAGATTAGAAAAGGCCTGTGTCCCTCTGGATGGCAGGAAGGTGCCTGGGAGTCACCTCTGTTAGAATTCCCAGCGTGAGCTCGAGTCCAAATCACAGTGAGGATTTGACTCTGCAGCCGCCACAGGGAAGAGACCATCATAAGCCACTGCTGGCCGGACCCCAGTTCTATTAACCTTCAACTTGCCCAGAGCCCAGCCTAGTGGCCCCTGGGGCCCGCAAAGGCCCTGTTTTTCCAGCAGATGGAATTCCACAGTGGGCGGGGCATCCCTTTCTGAACCCTGAGTCATGTTCCAGATGATTCAGAGCTTGTGAGACTCGGAAAAGTGGCAGCTGGTGCGTCACCATCAGGCTGTCACCTTCCAGGTGGAAAACCCCAGCTGAGGGGTTAATCCGACTCACTCTGTCCTGCAGCCCCCAGGAGGCACCTCTGCCCTGAGACCACAGCTAGGGGGGAGGTTAGAAATGAAGCAGGAACAGAGGCTGAGAGAGGGGTCTCTAGCCGGGAGGTCTATCCTCCCAATCCATGCGAACCAAAATTAACTGAAAAATCTAAAAGACATTTGGTTGTTGTTGTTTAGTCACTCAATCATGTCCAACTCTTGCGACTCCATGGACCCCATCGGGCTCCTCTGTCCATGGGATTCTCCAGGCAAGAATACTGAAGTGGGTGACCATTTCCTCCTCCAGAGGATCTTCCTGACTCAGGGGTTAAATCTGCTTGTCTCCTGCATTGGTGGATTCTTTATCACGGAACCACCCGGGAAGCCCCAGAGATATTCTAGGACATTCTTAAACCACACAAGGTAGGCCGCCAGTTCCGCCCCCTCTAGGGTTCTGCCACCCTGTCTCTGGGGAGGGTGGCATCTTGGCCCAGAATGACTGGGCTCAGGAGCAGGGCACCTTTCTCAGCATGGGCTGTGGTTACACCAGGCCCCTGGTCAGGGAACTGCCTCTGGGCACTGCCCACACTTGCTACCTCACACAGGCTGAGCGTCCTCATCCAGAGACACAGGATGCGGAGACAGGATGCAGGGATGGAAGGAAGTGGCCCCCAAATATGGGTCTGGAACAGCGCCGGCCGGAGGAAAGGGCTCAGTTTTCTCACATTTCAGAATCCTTGGGTAAGATGCATGTGGTTTTAAGGGCTGAGTCAATGTGAATAATCGTGCTTCACTAATCTCTTTTCTGACCGTCTGTCTTGCTCAGCTGATAGAAAGCAGGGCTGTGAGCACACATCAAACATCCTCGTTCTGTGGAAGGTGACACAGCTGGGAGGCCTCGCTTCCTGCACAACTGGCCCTGGTTTGTGGCCAGCTGGCCGTGCCTTCCGCCACAGAACATCCTCCTCGGGTGCCCCCCTGCTAAGACCGACCTGAGGCCTGGGCAAGGTGCTGGGCTCCCCGTGAGCATGAGAGATGCAGGGTCTGGCCTTTCTCGTCCAGTGGGGACCCCTGATGACCATCGCCCCCAAGGAGGTCCACCTAACTCCTGCTCTCCTCACGCTGCGGGACATGGAGCAGGAACTCTAAGGCGGCAAATGTTCACCGTGGAGGGTCTGACAGGCGGACCCACTGGGTCCCTCGGGGTGGGACAGTGTGCCTGGTGGGCTGACCTCAGACAGAAGTGGCATGATCCCTGGTCCTGGGAACGGGTTCTTCACTTGTCTGCAAAGCTGGCTGCGGGCCAGCCTCACCCAGGCACTTCTGCTTTCCCCGTGACCACACAGGAGGACGTGGTCTAGACAGATGCCCCTGGGCAGTGTGGGCGCCACTTCCCACAGAGGCACTTCCTTATGATCCCGGCCGTCACAGGCTTAGGACGCTGCCGCCCCCACTGCCACAGCTTCCCTCTGGGCCCCAGACTCAGTGCCACCGTCAGGTCCCTGCTGGGGACACCTGAGACATTGCATACCAGACACAGCGAGGGGCTCAGGCTAGCCTGTGAGCACCTTCTGAGGGCCAAATCTGGGCACAGTTATGGGCGTTAGCCACACTTGCAGATGCCCAGGTGGGCACTGGGCAACAGAGGAGAGGGTGGGAATCCTGGGCCAGACTCCCAGACAGGAGGGAGCTGAGGCACTGACCGCTCTCTGTCCAGGCTGGCTCCCCCTGCACTGGGACCCTGAGAGCACTCACGCCAGCCCTGCCTCCAGGTGTGGGGTGATGGGCGCCCCCAGGGAGGAAGTGCTCCCGTAACAGAAAACCTCCAACCACAGGCTTCCTGTGGGGGCCCAGGAAAAGCAGAATTCTTGTCCTGAACCTTGACCCTGTCAGCAGCCAATGCGGCTTCCCTTAGGGCTGGTTTGGCCCTGCCCTGCCTACCTTCCATCAGTCCCTCAGCATCCTTCTCAGCCTCAGGGTCCCTTCCAGCCCCTCAAAGTTCTGGGTCTGGAAATTGATAGGGAGGGACCCAGGGGTGAAGTCATCCATCGCAGGCCCAGTAAACAGTGCCTCCCAGGGTACCAACAGTCAGGGTGGCCAGGTCGCAGGTCCCAGGGACCAGAGCACCTGATGCAGGCCTGCAGGCAGCTCCCCTCACCCCACCAGAGCCACCCCCTGCCCCTCTGATTACCTGCAGCCTCAGCCTCACTCGCATCACTTGTGAGAAGCCAAGCAGACGCACAGCGGAGCACTGACTTCCCCATCATCACTCCTTGCACCTTCTGGGGGTGGGGCCAATAAGGGAGTGAGTCAGGCCGCCTATGACCCCAGGAATGTACCAACATCTCACGGGGATTCCTCTTTCCAGCAACCACAATCATCATCAGATATTCGCGGATAAGAACACCAACCAGGCACATCAGTGTCGACCAGTGGGGTCAAGTGTCCGAATCCCACTGTCTGACCCTAGGGCTGCTCCCCATGTCCCCTCGCAACTTCTCAGGGCTGCAAAGTGCAAATTTCCCCACTCCAAGTTGGAGCATCTAACTCAGGTGGACCACAGGGCATTAGCAAACACCTCTGGGTCTAGCTGGGCTCATTTAAATACAGATTCTTATCAAAATCTCAACTCCAAGTCAGGAGTCTAGCAGACACTTTGGAAAAGATGATTTGGGCTGAGGATGCCTGCATCTGAATCTCCAGGCCATTCACTTGTCCCTGCCTCCGGGTGATGCCTTTCCCCAGGGAAGTCGAGGAAGCAAGCCCTTTCCAAATAAATGCTCTCTGCTAACTAGGCCAAGCAGGAGTGCACACTACCCATTTTCTCTTGCTAGCTTAAGAGAAAGGCGTAAGAGTGAAATGAAATAATTTACACAAACTGCAGTCTGCAGAAAGAAGAGTGACATTAGTTTTATGCTCAAAAGAATGTGGTTTCTGTTCAATGTCAAGCTGTCTCAGGACATTCTGAAGACTCAACTGATGATACAACCTCATTAAAAACTTTGTAATGACAAAAGCTTGGGAAAGTTGCTGCTTCACCCCATGCTCAGAGGGGAGCCCCCAGTGGGTAGCTCTGCATGGGGACATGGTCTTGCCTGGCTGCCCAGGACAGGCTCCAGGCTTGGGCGGCAGCCACATCTAAAGCATCTACAGGTGATGGAAGCTTCTAAAAACATTTCAGCCACAGGGCTGGGGATTACTCAGAGGCCAGGACACACAAGGCTCTCCCAACTTGCAGGCTGGAAACTTGCAGCGCCTGCTCCAGCTTGTCCAGCCCACCCCCTTCTTCCCAGCCCTCTACCCTGCCAGGTCCCTGGGACATCTCTCTTCGATCTCAAAAAGCCAAGAAGAGCCACACTGGGTAACCCCCACTTCCCTTCCACCCCACACTCCTGCAGGGAACCCACTGTCAGTGCAATACAAGCCCCTCAGTCTCTAGTGGGAAACAATTTACTGCCTCCCCGGTGGTTCCTATTGCCAGGCTGCAAAGCCTCCTCCACACCCCCCATCCCAACCCTGGCAAGAGCTGGCACCTGGCCAGCAGCCCGGCCCGGGGATCATTATCATCCCAGGCCAGGGGATCCACAACAGCTATCACTCACTGGTGAGGGCGGAGCTGGGCCTGGCTTTCTGGAGGAGGCTGACAAGCTCTGCCACACGGGCTTCCTTGGACTCAGCAATCCTACAAGTTCAAAAGGATGCCAGCCCAGGAGTGTTTATCTCCACATCGCTTTAACGAAAGTAAAAATTCAGAAGCTAAACGTACACTCATCAGGAACTGGCTAAATAAATAAATATTACAGCACACTCTGCAGGCAGCACAAACCATCAAGTTAATGCTTGTTGACAAGTACAGATAAACACAATATATCATTAAATGCAAAAGAGAGATGATAAAACAGCACTTAAATGTAAGCTTATTCATGTAAAGAAATTACCAGGAAGGCTCACACCCAGAAGGGTGTGAGCATCATGGCTCCAAGCACAGGCTGTAGTTCACTCCCTGATCCCAACAGGGCAGCCTTACCTGTCTCCACAGGTGAGCTCGCTGGGGCCAAGCACCTGATCTTGGGCCATGACCTCAGATCATGGGGCCTGGCATGTTGGCCATGACCGCCTGCTGCAGGCAGAGGAGGGGCACCAGGCATGGGCCGTACGCAGTTCAGGGGTATCTTTAATTTTCTTCTTCGGAGTATTCTGCATCTTCTAATTTTTTTACATTAGGAAATGCACTTTTCAGTCCTTTTCTTACAAAACAATCACGTCATTTCCAAACAACAACCGTTTCTCCAGAATCTTTCAGTCTTTTTGCCCCCAGGCCACTCCACAGTAAAGGAGAAGGTAGCCCCAAGCGCCCCCAGGAGTGCGGTCCTGCCATCCTTGGGGTGGCTTTCCAGCACTTCCCGTCCTCAGCCAGACTAGAATCTGCACTTTCACGTCCCCAGTCCGACCCTGGTTACTCGAGTCTCCATCTCTGGGTGTCCCACCACATACACCACCCCCCGCCCCAGCCGTGCTGCTCCATCAAGCCAGCCCCATCCATTCACCCACCAGGAGAGACATAAATCAGTCTGGGTGCTGGGCCCAGCTGCCTGGGTTTGAGCTCTGGTCCCCTTGCCAGCTGTGTGACCCCAGGCCAGCCACTTAACCCCTCAGCCCCTCAGAGTCTGCAGATGCAGCTGGCCTAAAAGTACGTGGATTATTGTCACACGTATTATTGTGGATTATTGGCATGATAGATGATACCCACTCACATTAGAGATGACATTAAAATCTACCACGGAATGCCCGGAGACATTCACTAAGCCTTTAACGAGATCGTTCGTAGCAATGAAGCTGCCTAATCCTGCCAGGGGCAACAGCTGCAAGAAAAACAACTCTTGGACAAGTTTCATAGTTTGCTCTTTCTACAATTTTTCCCAAAGAAACTGATCAGAGGGAAAGAGCTTTGTCCTTAAAGTCTGCGGAAATCCACCACTTCTACACACCTCCGAGCTGCTCTGGTCTTGGCCCGTGACTCTGACACCCTGTCTTAGAAGATGTCACCCTGCCGGGTTGCACCTGCTTACCCGAGGACATCTGGGGATAGGTGTTACTGATGTGAGCAACTGCCTCCTTCAGCAGCCAAACATTCATATTCCAACATAAAGAATAAGAAGATCTAAAAAAACAGAATAAGAAGATCCATGGAAGGGAGGGGGAGGGCAGTCAGGGTTGCCCAGAGCCAGCTTGTGAAATCCAAGCAAGGACAGGCAGCCTCTGGCCCTGCCCATGCATGGGAGTGAGGCCCACGCAGGGACAGTGGGAGCAGTGCCCACTGCTGCCAGGTGCCTTGGACACCTGCAGTGGCCCAGTAATCACTGATTTAACTCTAAAACATTCAGTCACTGGGATGAGTCAGCCGCGGCTCCCAGCGAGAACGCTCTCAGAGAAGATAACTCAAACAGCCCTCCCCAATCTTGGAGGCGGCTGCCACTGGATCACCCAGGTCTTCAGCGGTTGCAGTAACAGCCCCTGAAGAGATGAAGAGCCATCAGCGTCCATAATGGGAGAAGGGCTGGCACAGAGCCGCCCCCGACAGCCAGGAACAGGGCCACCTGCAGCTGCCACCACATCTGTTCTCCGTTCCTCTACCCCCACATGTGAGGCAGACCCAACCCACAGCCCCGATCCCATAACACTGTGGTCCAGGGGGAAGACGGCCCTGCTCGACGGTCACCCAAGGACCGAGACGCACATGCCCGTGGACTCTGTGCAAACAAGACAGAATCAGAGGGCAGGGCCAGCTGAGTGCGGTCAGTGCCAACCAGGCAGCCCCCCATGCTGCTCTGGGTACTGTTTCCCGCACCTGGAGAGCCAGGCGGGGACCCCGGGGGCACTTGGGGGCCCAGACCTGAGGAGCTGCAGTCACGCCACCTTAGTGAGAGCCCTGGAACACTAAAATATGTAAGTGAACACCCTCCAGTGTCCTCTCCCGAACAAGAATGTGCAACCAAGAGAAAGAGGGCTGAGCGGTGCACCCCAGGACAGGTAAGCCCAGAAGCGAGATGACTGGAGCACACACACCCACCAGGCCAAGTCAGCCCTGAGACCACGGCTGCCAGCTTCCTCTCTTCAGGTCCTGCCTGCTCCACGGTTCAGCTTCCCACGTCCCCACGTCCCCGGCCAGCTCTGCCCCCTTCACCTGTTAGGGGAAGCATGCTGATTGAAACCGCCCACCCTGGCCAGGCACCATGGTAACCATTTGCATGAGTTGCTTTATGACAGGAGGTCCTGGTAAGGAACAGGGAACTAATAAGCCTCCACCAACCAGAAGAGTTCGAGAAAGGTCAAAAAGAGACACCACCTGTCCGACTACCTCCCAGAATCCTCCTCTCTGGTACCCATCTTGGCTGAACAAGGCGTGCACCACCAGGAAGGAGTCTGAGTCAGAATGATTGGCTAAGAACAACCCGGAAACTAATCCCATCACCATAAAACCCGAGGCTGCAAGCCATGTGACAGAGCAGTTCTCCTGGGCTCCCTTACCCTCCTGCTCTCCGCTTGGGTGCCCTTTCCCAATAAAATCTCTTGCTTTGTCAGCACATGTGTCTCCTCGGACAATTTATTTCCGAGTGTTAAACAAGAGCCCAATTTCGGGCCCTGGAAGGGGTCACCCTTCCTGCAACACACCTAGGAGCCCTGGCCAGGCCCCTGCACAGCCAGGCGGCCCCCTCAGGGCGCCCATGCTGTTTCCTGCCCTGAGAATTCTCCAGCAGCCACGAGGAGCAGCAGGGGCCTCTGCTCACAGCTCAGACTTAACCTCTGCAGGTCCTTAGTCTCCCAAGGACAGTTCGTTTTCGTTCCCACGGGAACTCTGCTGCCAGGGTGAAGATGAGGAGCTTGAGTCCTGCTCAGATGAGAGAAGGACCTCAGGAAACAGGGTGCTGTCCCCTCTCTACCGGATCTCCAGCAGCTTGCAGAGCCTGTCCCCTCAACCCACCCCCAGGGGGCTCTGAGCAGCCTCCGAGGCAAGAGCTTGCAAACACCCTGCACAGAGCTCCCGCCAAAGCTGTCTGCCCATCCACAAGGGACTCCAAGAGCAACATGAGGCCACAGACACGGATTCAAAAGGACCAAACACACACGTGCACACAGCACATCATACCTGCCCACGTGCAGCAGAGACCGCGGAAGTGGGTGAGAGTGGGGGCCAAGGCGGGCAAAGCTCCTGCCTCATATCAGGGCTGCTGAAGGCAGCACACGGGCAATGAGCGGTCCTGGCAAGAGTGAAGCTCCAGAACACAGGTCAGCCTGATTTTCTCAACCTGAACTGTCAGCTGAGTGTCCTTTTCAACCATGTCCTGGAGCACAGTCCCCAGCCAGCCCATGCTGCTGCTGCTGCTAAGTCACTTCAGTCGTGTCCGACTCTGTGCGACCCCATAGACGGCAGCCCACCAGGCTCCCCCATCCCTGGGGTTCTCCAGGCAAGAACACATGGGTTGCCATTTCCTTCTCCAGTGCATGAAAGTGAAAAGTGAAAGTGAAGTTGCTCAGTCCTCTCCGACTCTTAGCAACCTCTTGGACTGCAGCCTCCCAGGCTCCTCCGTCCATGGCATTTTCCAGGCAGGAGTACTGGAGTGGGGTGCCATTGCCTTCTCCAGCCAGCCCATGGCCAGGTCCAAATGTTAACTGAGTCCAAGCTTGCCATGCTCACCACACAACAAGCCAATGAATCCAAGAGAGGTGTTGAGGCAAGGAATATGACTTTATTCGGAAGGTCGGCAGACCAAGAAGGCAAACTAATGTCTCAAGACACTTATGGGCTTTGCGCTCCAGGTTCTTTTATAGAACACAGGGTGGGTGGGGGTGGTGAGGAAATGTAAAAGAGGCAGAATAGAGAGGCAGAGGTAGTGAGGAAGTAATAGTAGAAAGGGCCCTCAGTCTTGCAAAACATCTCTGAGAATGCCTGTGGAAGGGATGTGTTAATTTCTTCTTTCCTGCAGCCATTCATGGGTGGGCTGGGTTGGATTATCTCCCTGTGAGCTGAACAAAGGCACTTTAGTTTAACAGCTAAGCAGAGGGGCAGGGTTCTCCAAGGCAGGCCATTAGGGTATGATCATAACAAAAGCAAGGAAAAGCAAATCAAAGAAACAGTTCCAATATGGAGTCAGAATTGGTTCTTCTCTGCAACACAACCCCGTGCAGGGCAAAACGGGGCCACACTGGCCTCACACCCACCACTGTGCCCTGGCCTCTGGCTCTCCTTCCTGTTTGTACTCGCCCTGAGATGCCCTCTGGGGATTTGTAGGGCCTGAAGAATAGAGGTGGATTTGGTGCTGCAGAATGATACTTAATAACCACGTGAAAATTAGGTGAGTTTCCAAATTGAGGCTTTAATCAAAGCAAAGACATACTCCTTAGGATGCTTACAATAAAAACAGAAAACAGGCATTGGTGAGAAAGTGGAGAAACTGGAGCCCTGGGGCCCTGTTGGTGGGAATGTGAAACGGCACAGCTGCTATAGGAAAGAGGGTGGAGGGTCCTCAAAAAATTAAATACAGAATTGCCCATGATCTCTTAATCCTACTTCCACTTATACACCCAAATGTACAGAAAGTGAGGTCTCAAACAGGTTTTTTGCACACCCACATTCAGGGCAGCATTATTCACAAGCCAAAGGAGGGCAGTACCCGAAACATCTACTGATGAAGCAGGTGTGAGAAACCCATACATACAGTGCAATTATATCCCGCAGCAGGGAAGAGGGCTTTCAGTGAATATGCCTCAGACACCCCCAACCTGCTGCCCTCCAAGGTGGCCCAGCCAGTGACACCATCACCACCCAGCACTGCAACTGCACCCAGGGGTGCCGTGAACCAACAACGCAGTCACTCAAAGGTGTACAGAGCTGGAATGGTCAAGAAAACACCAGCATCTAGGGATACTCAGCGCTCAACCACTCACGTTCTCTCCAGGACATGAGAGCGACAGGAAAGTCAGAACAGCGCCCCTGCACAAGGAGAGAGGTGGGGGTTGGGGGCATCTGGGAGCACCTGAGACAGCGTGGGAGCACCAGGAGCCCCCTCCCCTTTTAGAACCTCTGCCCCCGCTGACTCGGCCCTTCCTCCAGGCTCACCCCACTGGAATAGACACACGCAGGTGGAGGACTCACATAGCACTGCCCTGCACGATCACCACGGGAGCCGTCCCTAACTGTCTGAGCTCCAAGACCTTGGCCAGGAGACATAATGACCCTCCTGAAAAGTGGGCTCTGATAGCCTGCACAGCCGGCCAGGTCTGTCCCATGTCCACTGGCTCCCACGCGACGGCTACCCCATCCCTACCACAGGCTGGGGAAGCCGAGTTCCAGGCAGGGTCAGGGGCCACGGTCCTGGTGACAGCCAGGCTCCTGGAGACTTCAAGAAGTGAGGATGTCAGCAGGAAGCTTCTGGCCATCTTGTGGACTGAGGCGCATTCTCCCCACCAAGAACTCCCAGCCACACATGCCAGGTTGACAGAGACCCACAGTCAACTGGAATACACGTCTGTGTGTGAGTGGTAATGTGTAGTGTGTGGGAGTTTAGGGGTGTACATCTGTTTATATGTTCTGAAATCAAGTTAGAGATGATTGAGAACCCTGGAGATCAGTGTCAGAGCTGACAATTGCATTAGACACTGTCGGCTAAAAGGTGGAGACCTGACCAGGTCACAGTTTCCGTGGTTTGTTGGGAAAAATATTCCCCTCAGGGTAAGGTCCTGGGTGGTTCAGACAGTAAAGGATCTGCCTACAATGCAGGAAACCCCAGGTCTGGTTCCTGGGTAAGGAAGATCCTCTGGAGAAGGGAATGGCAACCTACTCCAATAATTTTGCCTGGAAAATCCCAAGGACAGAAGAGCCTGGCAGGCTACACAGTCTATGAGGTCGCAAAGAGTCGGACACAACTGAGCAACTAATAAGGTCTAGAAAAATTTCTAAGGCAATTTTCACGTGAAATGGAACAATGTTAGAAGTACCTCTGGTGGAAAGTATAAACATTTCCTTGTTCCTGCATTAAACCCACCTCTCTCATACAAACAGCTAAGAGGATAGTCAAATTCCAACCCAGAGAGGGCACTTCTACCAAAACCCAAGTTCACCAAGTCCAGGAGTACAGTATATGCAGGCCCAGCCCAGTAAGAACAGGGAGGATATGAAGGGGGAGCGGGCCAAATACTTAAGAGCGTCTAACTTTCAGGAACTATCATAGAACAAGCTAAAAGCATCCATAGAGGAAATAAATCCGTTGGTCTTGCTTACACAAAGCTAAACTAGAGCTGCACAGATGCTTCTCACAACCCATAGCCCCACTGTGGGCCTAAGATGCTGAACCCAGTGGAAATATATAAGCTGGAATAGATGTGCCCCAAGTCCTGAGCCACAGCAGAAGAAGGGGCTCAGATCTAAAGTCCACGAGGGACAGTTCATTGAATTAAAAGGTCAGTTGGCCATGCAGAAGTTCAACTGTGTTGAGGGCAAGGGCACACAGGAGACCTGTGACAGGACATAATGCAACCAGAGGCAAGGCCGGGACCAGGAACTTGGGGGTGCGGGGTTGCGGGGAGTGGCTAGCCCAGAGCCAGGCTGTGGGGCTCCTGAAACCAGCAACCACCCAGCGAGCAGCGAGGCACGGGGAAGCCACGCCTCTTGCCCCGTTCACACTGTCCTCTGTCCTCTCTGAATCGCGAGCCCAGAGCTCATGGCTGCTCCCCTGGCCCCAAATGCACAAGTGCCTCATGCACAGTGCATGCCCAGCCAGGCCCCTGGGAAGGAAGGGATGCTGGACAGGAGATGACCGCTCCTGCCTTCCCCGTGTAGCTCAGGCCTGGCAGAGCACCAGCACATTCCTGCTCCCACCCTACCAATCCCCAGACACACCACCTCCTCTTTGCTCCTGTTGTTAAATCCTACCATCCTCTGCAAAGGGCTTCCCTGGTAGTTCAGTGGTAAAGAACCCACCTGCCAAAGCAGGAGACATAAGACAAGCGGGTTCCATCTCTGGATCGGGAAGAGTCCCTGGAGGAGTGCATGGCAACCCACTCCAGTATTCTTACCTGGGAAATCCCATGGACAGAGGAGCCTGGCAGGCTACAGTCCACAGGGTCACAAAGAGTTGGACACAGCTACTTAATGACTTAGCATGCACGCATGTATCCTTTGCAAGCCAGCGACTGCCACTCCCTCTGAGCTCCTCTAAACTCCTGCAGCAGCCGTGGTCTAGAAGGTGATGCAAAGTTCCATGCCAGGCCAGCAGGAGTGCTATATCTATCTAGGCCCTCCAGGTGATTCTTACCTGAAGTTTGAGTATCACTGGCCTACATGATGCAGTTTCACACTAAATCTTACCCTTTCTTTGCTGCTTGGTAATGGTTTCGTTTATCTTGTCTCTGTAAGTGATTGTGAAACTCCTCTTGTCACCGAGTCCAAGCTCGTTCGCTGACCACACAACAGGCCAGTGAATCTGAGGGACGAGGTGGTGAAGCAAGGAAAACAACTTTTTTATTCAGAAAGTCGGCTGGCCAAGAAGATGGCAGACGAGTGTCTCAGAGTAACCATCTTGTCCGGGTCTGGATTACCAGGTTCTTTAGTAGAGTCAGAGAGAAAGAAGCAATAAGGAAGTGAAGTCAGAAGGCAGAATAAAGAGGGAGAGGCAGTGGGAAGTGAAGTGAAAGGGTCGTTAGTCTTGCAAAACACCTCCAAGGGTAAGGCCAGCCTTTGGAAGGGGTGTGTTAATCTCTTCTTTTTGGTGTAGCTATTCACAGGTGGGCATAGTCAGATTATCTATGAGCTGAACAAAGGCACTTTAGTTTACAGTCAGGCAGAGGGGCAGGGTCCTCTGAGGCAGGCCATTATGTATGACTGTAATAACAAAAGCAATGAGAATCAAGTCAAACAAACAGTTCCAACATGGAGTCAGAACTGGCTTCTTCTCTGCAACACTGAGCACAAAACCATGTCTTAAGGGACCTACATTGGTTTTCTATGGCTGCCGTAAAGTGTCACTGCAAACTTGGTGGCCTAGAACAGCATAAATTTGCTATCGCAACTGTTGGTCAGAAGTCGGACATGGGACTCACTGGGCTAAAATGGAAGAGCTGGATGCATGCCTTCAGAAGGCTCAGTGGAAAACTGTGAGCGTTTTCCAGCTTCCTGAGGCCTCCTGCATTCCTTGGCTCCAGGCTCATTCCTCTACTGTAAAGACAACAGCACAGGACAAAGAGGCCAGCTGGGCATAAGGATTCTTTTGAGCTGAAGGCAACTGAGAACAGCAGATGCAAGAAGAGTTCCCTGCCCTCCTCCATTTGGCTAAAAGCAGGACATAAATTCTCTCTGTAAAAGTAAGTGTACCAGAGATGACACTGAGTCTGCAGTTAACCTTACTAAGCATCCTATATATGCTTCCTAGTCATCTTCCCACAATTTACTGTCCCCAGGAGCCCAACCCCCCTTTCTTTGGTCTTGTCACTTCAAAATTGGCTGCACTTTGTTAAAATGATACATAAGCCCCAAGCCTACTGTGGGGATCCAAGGACAAAGAGCAGATAAAACCAAGAGGGTCCTGGTAAGCAGGAATGGAAAAACCAGGCCCTTACTGACCTTCCCTCCCCCGTGTTGTAACTATTAATGGAACAGTATAACCTGTCTCCCCCTCAGAAGGAGAAGGTATTTGCCCTCCTCTTCCCAGACCCAGTATACATGCCTCATCCAATCAGCAAATGACCCGCAAGACCCCGATCCCACTCTTTGTACCCTGGGTACAAAAATGGACTAAGAAAAAAAAAGAAAAGAAAAAGGAAAAAAAATGGACTAAGGACCTCTGTTCAATGTCAGTTCTCCCTTGAGCTGGCCAGCTGTTGTAACAGCGTCTCCATCTAAGAAACTTTATTCTCCTCTCTTTTTGCCTCATGTCTGGAAATTCTTTTCCAACCTGCACCCGGACCACAACATTTTTGGTGGCCTGTTTGGGGAACTTGGGGTCTCTTCCCCACCTCCTCGCTTCTCCTTTCTCCTAGGGACCCTCTGCGAAGAGCCAAGTGCTATGGAAGCAACTGAGGAACTCTGGCCAGGGTTACCCTCTGGTGTGTTATCAAAGGCCCCACTGCTCACGGCGTCCCAGTAGCTGCCTCCCGAATATGTGAGGGTCTCTCCTGTGTCTTCTTTCCAACTGAGGACTAGGCCAACCAATATTGTGTGGGCACGGGTCAGGCACTTAAACGCCATTAGGGTGCCATGAAGACTCCTGTGTGAGGATAAGGGGGACACAGAACGGATCAGGCCACCAGGGCACCCGCCCCTAGCAAGATGACTTCCGTGCACCGTGTCAGGCACATAGTGGTTGAAGCAAAACAGAGACCATTGTCCCCTGGCCACCACCTCCCCACAGGATTGTAAGGCGGATTCCTCAGCCTTCTTCCCTGTCACTTTCACGTCTTCCCTTTCGGTCCAGGTTGATTTACAGGAGCCTAGGTGTTGCCCTGAGCCTTCAAGAGCACCTTCCATAGTTCAGGGAATCGCCAAACGATGAGTCACCCGGTTGCTCCCGGAATCTCTGTCATTCTCTGCCCGGATCACATGGTGCCTTAGGCACACGGTTCTCAGAGGTCTCCTCTCACTGTCGGACATGGCTGTTGGGACAGTTGGCCATTTTTGTGCCATTATGAGCACAGAGGGATCACTGGGACAACGGGACACCTTTCTGTCAGCCGGTGACTCTCAGCACCCCCATTCTACAGCAGGTAGGCTACGAGTGGGTTCTGGTACGTCCCGGGAGCCTGTCTCAGACTCACCCCTTGGCTATATTCTCAGAAACTGGAAAATTCTGACCCTGCAAAAGGCCTGGCCTCAATACAAACTGGGGGACCTAAAAACAAAAATGGCCTCTGAATGCCTTTGTCAAAGGCAGGGAAAGTGCTCAGAAGTTCCTTACGTTCAGTCCTTCGTGGCCCTCAGTCAGAATCCAGATTTGAGGGGCTCATGCCGCTCATCTCTTTCTGTTGCCTCCCTAACTCCTGTCCCCCTCTGTCTCTCTCCATCAGATTTCCTAGACGACCCCTACTCGACCTTTCATATCCACATGATCTCTCTGAAAGGGTTCTGAGGTACCCTTTGGTCCAGGTCTTTCTCCTATATTCAAAAGCCTGAAGGATCAAAAACTCTCCTAACATTCTAAAGAATCCCTTTCTAACTACGTTTTTCTCTCAGGTGGGGAGGGAACCAAGCTTCCCGCACTCCTGCAAATTCCCTTCACCCTTCAGATTCTTCTAATGGGACAAAGATCTCACTTCCCACTACAGGGACAATCCAATACTTTTATCAGCTGATCTGCCCCTGATATCAGAGTCAATTTGAGCACTATTTGGTCTGTAATTTAGGTATAAAACTATGAGTACAGAAAGGAAAGATGACTTTTTGACACAGTTTGGCCATGACATTCTTTAGACTCCAGAGAAAACTAGTTAAAATGAAATTTTTTTACTGGAAACTGCAAAACTGGTTCCTTTTACATATGCAACCAAAAACAACTAGCTTGTTGAAAAGCCAGCCTAGGGAAAAGCTTGGAGTTAACCCTTTCCATGTCCCTGAAATACACAGTCCAGTTTGCCTGAGACCTCAGCCTTGAGCAAATTAGAACTTCAAGAAAAAAAAGAAGAAAAAAGTGGGGTGTGTCAAAGAGAAATTTTAAATCTCAAGCGGAAAATTATCTGTCTGTATGGATTTATGTATGTCTCAGTGTGTGTCTTTTGTTATTTTATTTTTTAATAATACTGCTGAAATTGTAAATGAGTTCTAATTTACTTGGCTTAAAGAAAAGTAGTCAATAAAGCAGAAATAGATGTTTTACTGGAACTCTCTTGCTTTTTCAATGATCCAACAGATGTTGGCAATTTAATCTCTGGTTCCTCTGCCTTTTCTAAATCCAGCTTGAACATCTGGAAGTTCATGGTTCATGTACTGGCTTGGAGAATTTTGAGCATTACTTTGCTACCCTGTGAGATGAGTGCAATTGTGCAGTAGTTTGAGCATTCTTTGGCATTGCCTTTCTTTGGGACTGGAATGAAAACAGACCTTTTCCAGTCCCATGGCCACTGCTGAGTTTTCCAAATTTGCTGGCATACTGAGTGCAGCACTTTCACAGCATCATCTTTTAGGATTTGAAATAGCTCAACTGGAATTCCATCACCTTCACTAGTTTTGTTTGTAGTGATGCTTCCTAAGGTCCAGTTGACTTTACATTCCAGGATGTCTGGCCCTAGGTGAGTGATAACACCATGGTGGTTATCTGGGTCATGAAGATATTTTTTTGCATACTTCTGTGTATTCTTGCCACTTCTTAATATCTTCTGCTTCTTTTAGATCCATACCACTTCTGTCCTTTATTGAGCCCTTCTTTGCATGAAATGGTCCCTTGCTTGTGCTTTATTGACTATGCCAAAGCCTCTGACTGTGTGGATCACAACAAACTGGAAAATTTTTCAAGAGATGGGAATACCAGACCACCTGACCTGCCTCCTGAGAAATTTGTACACAGGTCAAGAAGCAATAATTACAACTGGGCATGGAACAACGACTGGTTCCAAATTGGGAAAGGAGTACGTTAAGGTTGTATATTGTCACCCTGCTTATTTAACATATATGCAGAGTACATCATGAGAAACGCTGGGCTGGATGAAGCACAAGCTGGAATCAAGATTGCCGGGAGAAATAGCAATAACCTCAGATATGCAGATGACACCACGCTTATGGCAGAAAGTGCAGAAGAACCAAAGAACCTCTTGATGAAAGTGAAAGAGGAGAGTGAAAAGGTTGGCTTAAAGCTCAACATTCAGAAAGCTAAGATCATGGCATCTGGTCCCATCACTTCATGGCAAATAGATAGGGAAACAGTGGAAACAGTGGCTGATTTTGTTTTTATGTGCTCCAAAATCACTGCAGGTGGTGACTGCAGCCATGAAATTAAAAGACGCTTACTCCTTGGAAGGAAAGTTATGACCAACCTAGACAGCATATTAAAAAGTGGAGACGTTATTTTGCCAACAAAGGTCCGTCTAGTCAAGGCAATGGTTTTTCCAGTGGTCATGTATGGATGTGAGAGTTGGACTATAAAGAAGGCTGAGCACCGAAGAATTGATGCTTTTGAACTGTGGTGTTGGAGAAGACTCTTGAGAGTCCCTTGGACTGCAAGGAGATCCAACCAGTCCATCCTAAAGGAGATCAGTGCTGGGTGTTCATTGGTAGGACGGATGTTGAAGCTGAAACTCCAATACTTTGGCCACCTGATGCGAAGAGGTGACTAATTTGAAAAGACCCTGATGCTGGGAAAGATTGAGGACAGAAGGAGAAGGGGATGACAGAGGATGAGATGGTTGGATGGCATCACTGACTTGATGGACGTGGGTTTGGGTGGACTCTGGGAGTTGGTGATGGACAGGGAGGCCTGGCTTGCTGTGGTTCACGGGGTCGCAGAGAGTCAGACACGACTGAGCGACTGGACTGAACTGAAGAGTCATTAACACTAAGCGAAGTGTTTCCATCGTGCCTGGGTTTATTATAAGGTAAATATTGTTATATCTGTTACAAGTCTGTCAGCAAGGAAAGTACCTGAAGTGAAGAAATTTCAAAAAAAATGTAAATGAGATATGAGCTTTTAGATAAACTCTATTAAGAATAATTATACTTTAGAAATGTCTGTCTGAAACAGTCTCTCTAGATTTTGGTAACCTGAATTTCAAGGTTTATACTAAACTAAGTGACGAAAGTTTATTGACTAGCTAGGACATTTCCAAATAAATTAAGATTCTGAAACATTCATTACTGAACACTAACTTCCTCTTACAGAGAAACTAGATATTTTAGACTACTAATGAATAATGTTTGATGCCATCCTGAGATATTCTCTAGGATTTTTTTTAGAAATTGTCACTGATATGTATGCTCACCAATCTACAGACTGCTAATATAAAGGTCAGTTCTTGGTTGCTTAAGGAAATCACGATGTGTGCTTTCAGTAAAGAAGGTATGAGGAATGAAACTACATTTTATGAAGGGAAAAGGAAGTAGGTCTGACTTACAGGTGGCTGTTTCAGGATGGGAGAACAAAGTAATGGGTACAGAACGTGATAAGAAGGTTTTATCGAAAGTGGACCCCAAGGGAAGAATTTTGTGTATAAATACAAGTTTTCTTGAGATGTCGAACTGCCTTTGATAATGGATTTTATATCTACCTGTGAAGTGATCTGTTCTATGTTTACCTTTGAAATCTTCTTTGTTACTTTGGCTAGGTGAATATATTGTTTTACAGTGATCTACATGATTTTATCTGACTGTTATAAACCCTTTCGATGTTTATCAACAAAATTTCCTAAATAACTTCTAGCTGACTTTTGGATGCTTCAGAGGGCCCCTGAAACATCCCAAAGAGCTATTAAACTACCTGAGTTCATTTGACATGTTAAATTACATGGGAAGTATTTTTAGAGGAGTGATGAATCTTATCAGGTTGTACTGTATGGTTGATGTTACTAATATAGATACCCTAGAAATTATGTGAAATTCATGAAAATCTGATATGTCCTGGTAAAATGTTGTCAGTTATATGTTAAAAGTGTTATAAGTCATAACAACGACCAGGTTACTTTGTCAATTGCAGTTTAATTAGACTTTAAACAGCCTTCTATGGTTTCACTCTGATGCCTTTGCAAGAATACTGCTACTTCAAGATTTATGGAAAAAACTTTTCTAAGATTAAGCGATAAATAAATTTTGTTTGTTCATTATCTGGTAAACTGGTAACAGACTGGAATTTAGTCTACTCTGTATGTTAAGAGAACAAAATCTTCTTAGAATGAAGCTTTTGATAACAGATTATGAATTTCTTTGCCTTTAAATGATTTATATTTGTTTTTAAAATCTTTCGTTACTTTGGTAAAGTATTATTTAAGATTACGGTACATATAAAAGCTCATTCTGCTTCTACAAAAAAATAACCCCTCACTGTTAGATTTTTGCCATTCTGATGTCCTTAAAATGTAGCAAGTCTACTCCTAAATCAGGGAATTAAAAATGGGTGAATGAAAAAAAAAAAAAAATGGGTGAATGATAGCTGTAAATGAAAGAGTCAGGGGTATGGGAAATCCAAAACAGCCAGTTGGTTTTTCCTGGCTCCCCGACAAACTTCATTTTTATTTTATGGGTTAAAGCCTTCCCTGGCTACAGGGTTAATGCCCTCATAATGAAAAAATCATGTTTCACTGAATATTAAGTTTTGTTAATTGTTAAACTAAGTTTCTAGTATTGTTAACTAAGGTCTAGTGTTTACTCAGAGGAGAAGGCAATGGCACCCCACTCCAGTACTCTTGCCTGGAAAACCGCATGGACAGAGGAGCCTGGTAGGCTGCAGTCCATGGGGTCTCGAAGAGTCGGACACGACTGAGAGACTTTACTTTCACTTTTCACTTTCATGCACTGGAGAAGGAAATGGCAACCCACTCCAGTGTTCTTGCCTGGAGAATCCCAGGGACGGTAGAGCCTGGTGGGCTGCCGTCTATGGGGTCGCACAGAGTCGGACACGACTGAAGCGACTTAGCAGCAGCAGTGTTTACTAAGACTCACTTCTGAAATAGCTCCTTGTTAAGTTATATTGCTAAAAGATTTAATTAAGTTATTAAAAAGGACACTCTAAGTTTGTTTCTGAAGCTTATCTCAGTAACCAGTCTTTGGATAAAGATGAGATGCTCCAAGATGTACAACCAGGAGATTAACACCAGGCTATAGTCATTTAACAAACAAAGTCAGATGACCTGGGGTATACTGGGCTCTACCTAATGAACGTTCTTGACTTATAACTCTTACTTGTGACCTCACTAATAACTGCTAGCTATATTATTCTCTGTGTCACTTGTTTCAGAAGATTGTTTCTTATGTTAGCAAATGTGTGACTGAGCCTGTGATAAAATGCTGATATGCAGTTCCATGCAAGATCCATGATTGTAATAATGTAACTCTAGAAATGGGAAGAAGCAACAAGAGGGAATATTTTCCTGGACCAAGAGGCAAGTAATACAGGTATGGTCCAGAGACTTTTGCCACTCACAAGCCCTGGTCCAATAACAGCACACTGAGTGACCTATCAATGGAATTTTCGTTAAACCTGGGTATGAGCCTTCCCAGCACCGTGGGACACAATGGCCATGAAACGCCCCCAAAGCATGGTCAAATATGTGGCTATGAAGATACCCTGCTGACTGGAAGTTGGCACCTGCCAGCTGCCTCTACAAAGATTATATCATGACCACTGCAAGCTGCCAACCTTCAACAACTTCTGAAAGGAGTTCAGGGCGAAGGTCAGAAATAAGGCACTCTGTGCTCTGGGAAAAACCCAGAAGAACCGGCCTCCAGATAGCCAGAAGTTTTCAGGTAAAGATTTTATGAGCCCAAATTCTTGCATCTTCTCATACCCAGAGAAACACTAATGTCACAAACCAATGTCTGGTCCTAGTTCTCCTGGTGGGCCCTGAGCAGCTTTTCTACTTCGATTAATCTTGGGCTGTGTACCTTTAACTTTCTTGCTGAGTTTGTTTCTTCTAGGTTACAACAAATCTCCAAGTGGTAGTATGACAAGAATATTCCTTGACCAACACTCAGACAATGCTGAAACAAGTCACCTTATCATTCCATGGACTCTCCTCTCCCTCCGTAAATGCACCCTGACAGAGAGCAGGCAAAAGGAACCCAGAGCCCCATGATGCTCCTATACAGCCTGAAGAAGTCAGAGCAGTCATCGCCCCTTTTCCTTTGAGACTGGGTTCCCAAATGCCTGAGAAGGGAAACAGGTAGATAGTTAGACATGAGCAGGGTATCAAAAGGGGCCAAAGAATTGGCCCTAAAAATAAAGAGAGGGAGGAATGTGGTGACCCAAGGAGGAAAGAACAGATAAAACCAAGAGGGTCTTAGAATGCAGAATGGAAAAACCAGACCCTACTGTCCTTCCCTCCTCCATGTTGTAACTATTAATGGAACAATATAACCTGTCTTCCCTCCTACCCTAGGGAGAAAGTATTTGCCCTACTCTTTCCCCACCCAGTATACATGCCTCTTCCAATCAGCAAATGACCCACAAGACCCCGATCCCACTCCTTGTACCCTGGGTATAAAAGTGGACTAAGGAACCCCTGTTCAATGCCAGTTCTCCCTTGAGTTGGCCGGCTGCTCTAACAGCATCTCCCACTCTAATAAACTTTATTCTCCTTTCTTTCTGCCTCATATCTGAAAATCCTTTTCCAGCCGGAACCCAGACCACAATTCCCACTTGCTTCATGGAGTTTTTACTTCTTTTGTGTGAAGCCTCTGTGCACATAACAACATTAAATGTGATACGCCTTTTCCCCTGTTAATCTGTTGTCAGTTTAATTCACAGGCCCCACAAACAAACTGAAGTGTAGAGGAAAAGTTTTCCTCCCCTACACCAGCAGCATAGCATCTTCTCTCTGTCCTCCTGACCCTTTCATTAGGAACCTCATGATTACATTTAGGGTCTACCCATGAGGTCACAAGGGCTTCCCTCATAGCTTAGTTGGTAAAGAATCCACCTGCAATGCAGGAGACTCCAGCTCAATTCCTGGGTCGGGAAGATCCGCTGGAGCAGGGATAGGCTACCCACTTCAGTATTCTTGGGCTTCTGTTGTGTCTCAGCTGGTAAAGAATCCGCCTGCAATGCGGGAGACTTAGGCTTGATCCCTGGTTTGGGAAGATCCCCTGGAAAAGGGAAAGGGTACCTACTCCAGTATTCTGGCCTGGAGAATTCCATGGACTGTATATACAGTCGATGGGGTTGCAAAGAGTTGGACAAGACTGAGTGACTTTCACTTTCACAAGATCACAAAGAGTCAGACACAACTTAGTTACTAAACAGTAGCAACAGTAGCTGATAAACCAGAATAATTTCCCTATCTCAAGATCCTTAACTTAATCATACCTACAAAACCCCTTTAACATATTCACAGGTTCCAGGGATTAGAATGTGAACATCTTTAGGGACTTGCAGACTCCTACTGCCGTTCAGTACTGAATAGGTGTAACTCTTTTGATTTTTCTCCTAGAAAAAAAAAAAACTAGAATTTTAGATGGTCTCCTAATTTCTTGACATTGAAAAACAAAAGATATACTTTTTTAATCCTGGGAAGTCCAAACAAGACCTATCTGCCTATGAGGGCTGAGTTAGCCAGTTGGCCTGAGAGCTAGGCATCCACCTGGGTGCTGTGTTGAATGGGGGTGGCAGAGAGAGGAGATTATCACTCCTGCACACCCTCCATGAAGATAGACAGGATGGGAGATGCCAAAGTAGAAATCCAGGCTAGGAAAAGTCAGGATGAGGGCAATTGTAAGGTAGCATTAAGAATGCTGGTTGAATAAAAAATGCAAATGATTGGTAGTAGGAACTGAAAAATAAGAAGGAAACCACACATTCCAAGGCAATCTTGCCTTGATGAGTCATTCACATGCAAATTTTATCCCAATTTTGGAAGGATTACAAGCACCCCTATTCACAGCCCTATTCCTATGTTAATTCTAACCTCAGAACTCTCTCCACAGTCCTCAGTCTGGGCACTTTCCTGCCACTGTTTCTTTTTATCAGGCCCCTAAGCACCGAGCTCTTCCAAGCTGGTATGGCAGAGTTTCTGATGTGTTTCTGGCTCTCTCCCCAGCTCCCTGCAACCCTGACCCAGCAACCCCTCCAAAATACAGCGAGCATCCTCCCCAGTTAGTGGACTTCAACACACTTAAGTTCCACTGGACTCAAGGCCCATGACCTTCACACACTACTTGACAAGCACATAGGAAAGGGAGAAACCAAGAGACCTAAGCTATTCCAAACAATAAAGGGAGGTGATGAGCACTCCTGGCCCATGCCCACATTATGATCCGTCCAAAGGGATCTCAATCAGCTGTTCAAGAAAAGGACCCTGGAGCTTCCCATGGCCAGCAGAGTGCCTGCCTTGAATCACAGCCTCAGCCCTGGACACTTGCTGATCTGATGGACAGACAGATGCACTTCTCATAAGCAAACTCCTCTGGTCCTTGAGAAGGGTCATCAGTCATTCAGGCCCTGGTCACTCAGGTCAACAGACAGGACACCTGTCTGCTGACTCAGCCCATTCCTGTTCACCTGAGCCATGAGACCTGAGAAAACAAAAACCCATCTGCACAAATAATAAGAAAATGCTGGGATGCGCTAAGTACTCAGCCTCACTGTACACATCTCCATGTCAATGAAATGGGGATGACTGTAGGTCATCCGATTATTCAGAGGGTTAAACAAGGTCTCCGGAGAGGGCAATGGCAACCCACTCCAGTACCTTTGCCTGGGAAAATCCCATGGAAGGAGGAGTCTGGTGGGCTGCCGTCTATGGGGTTGCACAGAGTCGGACACGACTGAAGCGACTTAGCAGCAGCAGCAGCAAACAAGGTCTCACAAGCCAGGCACTCAGAATACTCCAGCAGGAAATAAATCACACCATCGGGAAATAAAGAAAAGAAAATGCTAGGTTTCTTGGCAGCAAACCCTAAAGAGCCAAGCCCCTGCCGCCCAGCCCAGCGGCCTTACCTCTCCCGGGGGCCGCATTCGCCGACGGGCTCACTCACCCCGCGCTGGTCTCGGAGGAGGACGGTGCTCAGGACGCAGTCTGGCCCATCCACCCTGTCCTCACAGGGAGCTCTGCTGCCCAGGGGGGCCTGTCCTGACACCTCGGTCTCCAGGGTGCATCCTGGGTGGGGCCGGGGGGACAGGCCATGGCAGCGGGGTCCACAGGGGCCACGACAAGGAGCCGTTCAGCAGTGGGACAAGGCCATCGCAGTGAGCCTCCCTCAGGCCATGGAACACGCTTGCCCCATTCTCGTCCCTCTCAATGGCCAGCTGTGCGCCCGCGATGTGGACCCAATTGTTCTCCTGTGTAGGCTCATTGAGGGGCACGGGCAGGGCCGGCTCAGGCCGAGGGAGGAGCCAGGAGCGCCTGTCCCCGAGGAGAAAAGTCCTTAGAACCGCGCTGGGAGGGGGAAGGGGACCAGGCCCCTTGGTGTCTCCAGGGATCACACAGGCCCAGCCACAGGGTGAGGGCCTCGGGCTCCGGGTCGTGAACAGGGAGCTGCCTTTCAGCCAGGCTCTCCGGCAGGGGCCCAGCAAGCCCCTAAGCCTCTCCGAGTGTCGGTGTCCAGCCTTGAAAACAGGGAGAGCCACGGCATCCGGTCCAGTCATGGCTGCATGGTGGCAGCGAGGGTGAACGGGGACGTGGTGTATATAAGACACCTCAGCGCCGCTGCCCAGAAACCACCTCGGGAAGAAGAGCTGGCAAAGGAGCGCCTCTCTGCCCCCTGACTATACTGCCCATCAGGACATCCTCCCGAGAGTGGGCCTAGCCCAGGGGCCACCACGCTACCTGCAGGGGGGGCTGGATGGGGGCACACGAGTGCCAGTGCAGAGGGGCCAACGCTTTGCGGGGCCTGGAATGGGGCACAGCGTGAGGATGGCGGGGCCTGCAGCTGGTCGGGAACCATCCTGAGGAGACGGGCAGACACCACAGGCTCAGCCCCACCAGACACGGCCTCTGACCAGCACCCAGTACCACCCTCAACGTCCCACTCCCCACAAAAAGCAGCGCCTACAGCTCTACCACATGCGTGCTAAGTGGCTTCAGTCATGTCTGACTCTTTGTGACCCCAGGGTGTAGCCTGCCAGGCTCCTCTGTCATGGGATTCTCCAGGCAAGAATACTGGAGTGGGTTGCCATGCCCTCCTCCAGGGGATCTTCCCCACCCTGGGATCGAACCTGCGTCTCTTCTGTCTCCTGTGCTGGCAGGTGGGTTGTTTACCACTAGGGCCACCTGGGCTCCACTGCTGCCATGAAAAATTCCACACTCCATGATAGGAGCCGGGTCTGGGACACAGCAGAGTTTGGTGACAGTAGGCACAGACACTCATGGCTGTCTGCAATGGACACAGACTCCTGAGGTCCCCCTCTGGGCACCAGGACAGAAGACTGGCCGACACGTCCAGTGACGGAAACCAGGCCATGGGGTAGGCAGACATAGCCATGTGACTGCCACAAACACCGGGTGTCTGGGTCTTGGTAATAAGCAGGATTCAGGATGGCTGCACCCATCTGATGGACAGAGCCATGCTATACGAGAGATCCATGCCCTACCCCTGCAGGACTGAAACGTGTTTCGTCCCTCACCTCAAGTCTGCTGCTGTTGCTGCTAAGTCGCTTCAGTATTGTCCGACTCTGTGCAACCCCACAGATGGACACCCACCAGGCTCCCCCATCCCTGGGATTCTCCAGGCAAGGACACTGGAGTGGGTTGCCATTTCCTTCTCCAATGCATGAAAGTGAAAAGTGAAAGTGAAGTCACTCAGTCGTGTCTGACTCTTAGTGATCCCATGGACCGCAGCCTACCAGGCTCCTCCGTCCATGGGATTTTCCAGGCAAGAGTACTGGGGTGGGGTGCCAGTGCCTTCTCCGGACCTCAAGTCTAAAATCCCTTAAATCCAGAAACCAGGTAGGTCCATCCCACCTGCTGACCCAAACACCGCGCAGGCAGGGGTAGCATGCTAGTCTGCCTCTTCTAACTGGAGGGTTCTAACGAGCCACAGAGGTGGCGGGAGACAGTCAGTGTGCGTGGGATGCTGCAGGACTGCGACAAGGTGACAACGCAGACTCTGCTCCCAGGAGGGGCCCCACCTGCTCCGAGGCACCAGCCCAGTGACCTCCTGCACCTTCCTCTCCCTAGGAGCCTTTGGTGACAACGCCCTGGCTTGGAGACAAGATGCAGGAGAGGCAGGACAGCCACAGTTAGTGCTCAGGTGGGCTCAGTGGGAATACCATGTCCTGGGATGGCGTGGGGACGACTTTCAGAGCTGCCCAGGGCCTTGTGACAGTTCTCATCAGATGTCCAAGCAGGCGTGCTCTGTGACTTGGCCGAAAGTGCCAGGGAACTGTGACCCTCAGTGACAGAGCTGGGCTCATGAAACTAGAGAAAATATTAATCCATCCCTTCAAGAGTTAAAAGCTGCTTCTCCAGTCAAACCAGCATTATGAAAACACTTTATTCTGTCATTTATAAGAAACAAGAATGTTTCCAGCTTTCAAGGTATTTTGAGGCAACATATTGAAATATTCTTTACATTCATTTACTAGAATTATATATAATTTAAGTATTTTAAGACTTTCAGAAAATAGGCAATATGGCTTACAATTCTAAAATATTTTCATAGATTTATAATATACGAGCCACCTGTTTTAAAAAACAGAGTTTCTTTGATTCACTTACGGTCTAGCTGCTGAGAGTCAAAACCACTCTCATCTAATAAACAGCCTATGAAGACAATTAGCTCTGAAGGCAATTTTCTTAAAGCAACAGTAATATTAAAAGAAACACTTGGGGAAACACTTTTCTTCTGTGATTAAAAATTTCACCCAAAAATTAAGGTACCAAGCAGAGGCTCAGGGTTTCAAACAGCAGCCTTCACCATCCAGAGATAACAAGACATAAAATTTAATGCGGCTTCCACCGCAAAGGTGCTCCTCAGATCAGCACTAGCTCAGCAGACCCATCTCCAGAGCTTTGCAGCCCACTGCAGACCTCAGGACTCAGAGTGCATCAATGGGTCAATTTGACTTGCAGTAAAAAGCAAGAGAAGTGTCTATTTTTAAAAAGACCTATTTACACGTTCTTGCACTTTAAAAAAAAGTTAGCAAAGAACCCAATGCATACATTTTGGTCAAATGAAAACCAACTGACCCGTGTTCAAGCTCACCACACCTTTGCACCAATTTTAAGCATGAATTCAACCTTATTTGGCTCTAGAATGCACCACGTTAATAATTCTCCACTTAGAGCTCGGCCTTGGTCATAGCTGCCAAGTGCCAGACAGCATGAGGAGAAAAGCTCCAGGGACAGACGAGCCAGACTTCAGTCTCACCAAGTTCAGATAGACAACAGAGGTCCAGTGGTTCATCACCTGCCCTCTGACCTGACCCTCATCTTGTGGGCCAGCCAGGACACGGGGCTTCTCTCCCACCGCCCCTTCGCCTAGACACACCCTACACACTACTGGCCCCAGACACGCTGACCACCTTGGCACTGTCCTCTGCTCCAGCATCTTCTACCAATCAGCCACTCAGGGCATCCTCCACACCCTTCAAATGTGCCCAGGCCCCTCTGGGTTACAAGCTCATGATCTTTCAGGAAAAAAAAAAAAAAAAATTAAGGGACCACAGATGGACAGATCATCGTGGGGGCTCTCGGGGTGGGGGGCCTGCTCTGTCATCTTAGGTACTCTCAGGAGGTGGGTGGGGGTCCGTGCAATGGACAGGATCCCCAGGGGACTCATGGGGGTATGCGTGGTGGATGGGCCATTTTCCAGCTGGGGGAAACAAGTTACCAGGCAGAGAACCCAAGGGTGCTGAGGCAAGAACCCAGCATAGTGGGTCCAAGGCCAGAAGAGAGATGTGGCCAGAGTGCTGTTACTGGCAGGATGACCTTGGGCTCTGACCACAGCGTCAGGAGGCCCTGGCCATGAGCAGGGGGCAAAGGTGGCCCAGAGCCAGGAGCAGGGAGAGAGCACCAATCACCCACCGCCCAGACTAGAGACTCCTTCTCAGGCCTGTAGGGTTCCCAAACGCCCGGCCCCCTCGGCCCACTTGCCATCAGGGCTGCTTTTTTTCTATATAGCCCCTGGGTCCCTCTCACCACTTCCACCTCCACACTAGGCCAGCGCTTTCTGTTTTCCTTCCTACACGGGCCTGCACTAAAATTGAGTTAAACTGTGGACTCTGATCAGAAACTCAGCGCCAGACTCTGCTGTTAAGACAAAGGCCTGGGGGCTGGCAGGAGGGTGAGCGCCTCATGCAGGGGACAATCACCCCACAGGGCGGGGAGGAGGCGGACCCGGGGTGCTGACAGCGTCTCTCAGGTCCTACAGCTGGGTGTTTAAATGTCTCTTCTCTCTTCCCCACTGGGCATGCACCTCAGTGTACACGAGCCCGAACTGTGCAGGCAGGAACTTGCAGACTGACACGGGTGAGGCTGGTGAGCTCGTTTGTTACTAATGCCCCTTCCCCAGCCAGGCCACCGGAAACACATCACACATCCTTCCCACCCCTGCTGGCCACAGACCAGCCCCTGACTCGGTCTACTTCCCCTGTGTGGCCTGGGTCACAGTCACTGCCAGAGCAGTGGGAGGGGTTCCTTGGGTTGGAGGCCAAGGGGCTGTCCGGCGCCCAGCCACAGCTCCGCTGGCGTGGAAGGGGTGGCCTCATATTTTCAAGCTTCCTGGTGTCTATTAAATGCAAATAGCTCTGCAAGGCACCCTGAACTCCTTGCTGGGTTGCAGCAGCACACGAAGTTATAAGGAAGCCAAGTGCCTGCGGAATCTCAGAGAAGCAGGGCGCAAGCTGCAAGGAAGGGCAGGCGCCGGCAGGATCGGACACATCAGAAGAAACTGCCCGGCCAGGGCCACCTCCTGCGCTGGCTGGAAGTACAGAGTCCAGGTGAAGTTTGGAAAGACAGATGATTTTCACTGGCAAAGAAACCACTGGCAAAGGATCAGCACCAGACACGCATGCCCCTCCAGCTCTTGTGTCAAAACCCACTCGTGGGGGGTGACGATCCATGCAGGCCTGGAGGAGATCAGTGCTAGACACCGCTTTGCACAACCGGGGTCCTCAGTCCATCCTGCTTACCCCTTCCCAGGAAGGAAGCAGACAGACCACCAGGCACAGACCCTGGGCCAGTGCTGGGACCTGGTGCCAAGTGCGCCCAGCCAACACCCACCCCACAGTGCGCAGTGAAAGTGGAAGTCACTCAATCGTGTCCGACTCTTTGTGACCCCATGGACTATACAGTCCACGGAATTCTCCAGGGCAGAATCCTGGAGTGGGTAGCCTTTCCCTTCTCCAGGGGATCTTCCCAACCTGGGAATTGAACCCAGGTCTCCCACATTGCAGGCCAATTCTTTACCAGTTGAGCCACCAGGGAAATCCAACAATACTGGAGTGGGTAGCCTATCCCTTCTTCAGAGGATCTTCCCAACTCAGGAATCAAACTGGGGTCTCCAGAATTGCAGGCGGATTCTTTACCAACTGAGCTATTAGGAAAGGCCCACGGTGCGCCAGGCCTGCCTGCAATCCCCAGCACAGGGGCCAGCCCCACGTCTAGAGGACCTGAGTGGTCCACACCTACCAGTGGGCAGACGTCACCCCTGCAGCAGCGCCACCTCCTCCTCCTTCCCCCATGCACAGGGAGGCTCCTGGTTCACCTTCCACTGTCAGCAAAGCAGAGAGCCTCCAGTCACCCAGGTGTCCGGGGGACAAATGAGCCAGCTTGCAAAGTGCATCCTGGACCACCACCCCCACCCGAGAAGCAGGCTGGGCCACCAGCAGCTGCCAAAGAAGGACCTTTGCAGGGCAGAGCGACAGGACAGCCCTGAGCCTGCGGCGCCTACACCCATCCCACCCCACGCCCTCTTCTGCCGCACCCAGCTTCCTTAGGTGAGATAGCTGTTGTCCTGTGTGGGCTCTGGGGCACGCAGCTCCAGGCACCCCTCCACCTGCAGTGTGGGTGGGGCAAGGGCCCCAAGAGGATAAGCACTGCCCTGACCTCAGCAGGTTCCCAGGGTGGGTGGATCCAGTCCAGCTTGAGCAGCACCGTGGGAGCTTGGGCACAGAGGGTGTTTGGGGGACACAGAGGGTAGCTGGGGTACATAAAGGGCCCTGTGGAGACGGCACAGCAGCCCAGAAGGCCCTAGTCAGTGCCCAGGTGTGAGCTCCTGAGGGCAGCTGTTGGACACAGGGTACCTGGGAACGGCAGCATTCATACATGCCAAGGGCACGTGCACCCCGCTAAGTACACACACGCCCCACCACGTGCAGAGTAAGAGCACCCATACCCAGAGAACACCTAGGCCACTGCAAGTCCCCAACATGACGGTGGAGCCAGCACCGTATGTTATCTTTCCATGATAAACTTGTTCTCTTTGAGTGCCTTATTCCTTCAGCTCAGTTCAGTTCAGTTGCTCAGTCGTGTCCAACTCTTTGTGACACCATGGACTGCAGCACGCCAGGCCTCCCTGTCCATCACCAACTCCCTGAGTTTGCTCAAAGTCATGTCCATCAAGTCGGTGATGCCATCCAACCATCTCATCCTCTGTTGTCCCCTTCTCCTCTTGCCTTCAATCTTTCCCAGCATCAGGGTCTTTTCCAATGAGTCAGCCAGCCTTATTCCTTGAATACTGCTCTTTCACTTGTTCAATCATCTTGAAAAATTCTGCTTGTGCAGAGGGGTAATTTTACTCAATGCAAAGGTCTTTGTGTCCTTTTTCACCTGGCCTCCTCTCCAACCTTCACCATACCTTCCTGCCCCCCATCCCTGGCAGCACAAACATCATGCGTCCACCCACATCTTCCTCTTCCCAGGAGCCATGATACACGTTAACGTGGATACACAGTCATGAGTGCATTATAAGAACAGTCCTGTAACAGCTCATCACACACATAGAGTTCAGCAAGGGGGGGGGGTCCTTTATCAGCTCTCAAAACACACCATACATACAGCTGCTGCCAATGTAAAGCTGGCACGTGGAAGACGAACAGGCCAGTGGGATGGATTGGAGAATCCCTTAAAGGAACCAGTTTACATGAGACCATAATATACCACAGAACTGGGTTCAAGTCATTGGTCAAAGGACTGATCACTGAATAATTCTTTAGTGCTGGTACACTGGAGGGAAATAAAATTACACTCTCCTCCCTCAAGCATCTTACTCTCTATTATGCAAAAGCAGTTTTAGACAGGCTCAAGAGCAGAATTTGTACACAAAACAATAAAACACCCGCCAAGAAATCAATAGAGGGCCCATGGAATCTTTCTAACAATATAGTTATTAATACTTAGAAGTCATAAAAGAAACGAGACACATTTGACCATATAATGATTTAATCTTGATGGCAAATGACACCTTAGTAAAAGTACTTAGCAAACAACAGAACTGGGGAATAAATGTTTTCAAGACAGAAAACCATCCATTCCTATAACGAATGGAAAGCCCCCACAATAGGATTACCCTGGTGGCTCAGTGGTAAAGAATCTGCCTGCCAATGAAGGAGACATAGATTCGATCCCTGGGTTGAGAAGATGCTCTGGAGAAGGAAATGGAAACCCACTCCAGTATTCTTGCCTGGAGGATTCCATGGACAGAGAAGCCTGGTGGGCTACAATCCATGGGGTCACAAAGAGTCGGACACAACTCAGCAACCAAACAACAACAAAAGGATACAGGAGGGAGAAATACCCTAAGAAAAATACAGGCAAAGAACCCAAATGGGCAATTCACAGATGGAGGGACCTTTGAGCAAAGATCCTAAACTCACCAGATTCAATGAGACACACATCAAGGAACAAAGCTGCTGCTCTGGACTTCTCAGACCGACAAGAGTCAGAAAGACCGCTCATGCCCACCAGTGAGAGAACCTGTAGGATCAGGGTACACACCCATCCATGCACGAAAGAGATGGACTGCTAGATCTTTTCAGAAGGCGACCTGGCACGGTCTATAAAACAAAGAGACACACACCCTGGCCCAGTGGTGCCACTCCCTGAAATCCATGCCTGAATAACAGCCCGTGCGTGTGGCTGGGGTATTTACGGGAGCACTGTTTACACTGGCCGTGTTCTTTTCCTGTGGCAGCTCTAACAAATGACTCTAAACCGGGTGGCTTAGAACAACAGAAACCTATTCTCTCAGAGTTCTGGAGGCCAGGAGTCTGCAATCAGCTTCTCTGGGCTGAAATCACGGCGTCAGCAGGCTTGCGCTCCCTCCAGAGGCTCTGAGGGAGAATCCTTCCTGGCCTCTTCCAGCTTTCAGTGGTTTCTGGCACTCCTCGGTTTGTGGCCACTGTATTAGTCAGCACCCCCAGAGAAACAAAATCAATAGGCTATGTATACACAGAGAAAGGGATTTATTCTAATGAATCCCATCACGTGACTGTGGAGGTTGACAGGCCCCGAGATCGGCAGTCAGCACGCTGGACCCAGGGGAGCTGACGACGCAAGTTCCATCTCTAGTCCTAATCTGAAGGCAGGAGAAAACCAGTGTCCCAGCTCAAAGACAGCCTGGCAGAGAGAGGGAATTCTCACTCCACCTTTCTGCTCCAGCCAGGCCTTCAACTGATTGGATGAGGCCCACCCACGTGGAGGAGGGCAATCTGCCTCAGTCTGCCTACATATTCAAAAGCTAATCTTGCCTGGACACACCCAGAATCAGGTTTGACAAAGTGTCTGGCACAGTCAAGCTGACACATAGAATTAGCCACCACACCCACATCACTCTAATCTGTTTCATCTTCACATCACCTTTCTCCTCTTATCTTTCACATTTCTGCTGCCTCCCTCTTGTAAGGACACTTGTGATGGCATTTAGGGCCCATCAGATATAGCCCAGGACCACCTCCGCATGCAAGATTCTTAACTGAATCACATCTGCAAAGATTCTATCTCTAGAAAAGGTACCACACAGAGGTTCCAGGAATTAGAATCTGACTTCTTTGGAGGCCGTGCTACAAAGGGCCAAAAACTCAATCCTGGAGCCTGAGTGAGTAGCTTCGAGTAGCGCCTGGTCCAAGTTCTTAATGACCACTGACCAGTCAGTAATTAAGCAACACCTTCCCTCAACATGGCCAAGAAGACAAAGACAAGGACCCCCACCATGATAATGAACACAACTGGGCCTCTCTCAGATTCTAGTGAGGACCCTTTGCTTCCCAAGGCATTTCCCTGAAAAAAATGATTGCCCCTTTGACTCAAAGGCATAGGCTATCCGAGCCCCTGGAGAGCCCTGTCTTTTTAATGAGGCAGCAAAACAAACCAAGGAAGCCATGAAGAGTATCCATAAAGGCTTACACAGAAAGATGGAGGCACTTCCTTTCTAAACTCGCCTCCTGCTCTCCAAATCATGCTGTACAGAGTCTGCCAGCCCAGCCAAGACAGGGATGGGGGGTTCTGCCTCACCCCACCCCTGCCACTCTCCCTTCCTGCCTCCAGACACATTAGGACCCCACCACTCATGCCGAGGGGCCCAACTGAGCAGGTCTTGCATTCCCACACGCCATCCCGTACTCTCCTTTCCCATCCAGCCAGCTGTCCGAGTCTTGCAGCGAGTCCATCTCACCCCACGGGCCCATCCTTGTGTCCCACACAGACCAGCCTCACCTGATGAACACAGGGTGGAGGGATGGCCCCAGGCCACACAGCCTGTCCTCTGGGAGTAGAGCTGGGTCCCACCCCTCAGGGCCACCCCTTGGACATCTCCCTGACTCCAGGTGGAAGCTCCCAGGACCTCCTCCCCTCCACACTTCACGTGCCCCAAACCATACTCCCGGGATGCCTCCTAGACAGCCTGTGTGGAGCTGGCCTGTAAGTGGACCCTCCATCCTTCCAGCTGCTCAGCCAAAACCTCAGTGCATCCTCAGTGCCCACCCCCCGCCAACCCTAGATCCAACCTCGAGGCAAGTCCACTCAGCTTCACTTCCAAATAAATGCCCGACTGGGCCATCCTCCCACCCCTATTGCTGCACTCTGGCCCAAGCCACCACCTCTCCCCTGATCACCTCACAGCCTCCTAACAGGGGGCCCCATCCTGCCTTCCAGGGTCCATTCTTCCTAGATGCCAGCAGTCCTGTCCAAACCCTTGGCTCCCAGGGTTCCCATATGAGCATCTCTGAGCACCATGAGCTCACCATCCACCTGCGTCTTCTCTTACCTGCCCCTCCTTGACACCTGAGCACACTCCTACCTCAGGGCCTTTGCACCTGCTGTCCCCTCTGCCTGGAACACTATTCCCGAAACCCAGGTCCAGATCTCATCTTTCCTCAACCAACTGCCCTTTCTCCGCGAGGCCCTCCCAGGACCCTTTCTCTGCTTCCTTTCTCTTCTTTGCACCCAGCGCCTCTTCACCCCCACATCTGACTTACTGATCCCCTTTGTGGTCCATCCTCCCCAGCAGCAGAAAGCTTCTCCACTGTGGCAGGCCAGTGCCTAGAGTGTGTGGAGCACAGCTCAGGAGCTCAGGGCACTGTCAAGAGTCATGGGGCCTGCAGGCTGACGGGGCTCCACGTCCCGGGGCCAGCCATGCACCCCAACACCAGAACGGGGCTGCAGCTCCATCCAAGCTCTGCGTGTGCACATGCAGAACAGCACCGGGCAGATGTGGAACCCTGAGGCCTGTGCGTGCCACAAAAACGTGCCAGACACACCAGAAAGTCATTTACTGAAAGGCTCGCTTCACTGGCCCTTGCACTTGACAGCATCGCCACAGGCCCCGTCTTTTCAGAGAAAAACAGGCCTTTGTGGGATATAAATAGCCCAGCCAGATGTGAGAAGGCCTGCGGGGCTCTCCCAGCACTCGGGCCACGTGCCCCGCAGCTGCTCAAATGGCAGCCCCCATTCAGCAGATCGTCGGCGGGGCTTCCAGGGGCAGGAGAGGGTTAAACAGTGGTCCCTGCCCCCCATCAGATCAGTGGCAGGGATTCACCAAGGCCATCGCTAACTCACAGGCTCAGCACTCCAAAAAGCGTGCACAGACCACAGCTGTACGTGGCAGACCAAGCCGGATGCACTGCACGTTTCTTTATCCACGAAAAACAGGGGAACCGAAGCCCAGGCAATGGGGACCCTGGATAACAGGGAGCCCGGATAAAGGGCAGCCTGATCAACAGGGCACCGGGACCACCTTTCCGGAGAACAGCATGCTCACCAAAGCCAACTGCTTGGTTCCGTGTGCAAGAGAAACGCCATCTGAGCACAAAACCCATTTCTTGGCTGAGGCCTGGAAGGCCATGTGCAGCCTGAAGGCCCTGCACAGTCCCTGTCTGCAGAAAGGCAAACACAAGTGCACTCAGAGCTGGCTGAGCGGTATTCTCAAAGCCTGACACTTCCTCATTCTTTGAGTCCCTAGTCTGTGGGCCCAGCCTCGACCGAAGGAGAAATTCAAATGCAGAGGGCACAGTCTAGACTTGTGCCTCCCAAAGAAATACCAGGCGGGTCACACAAGTGAGCCACATGTGTGATCTCAGATTACACGTGTGCCTACCAGTCACACTGAGAGCAAAGACAAACAGGTGTAGTTTGTGTTAACAACACACTTGACTAAGCCCAATACACAGCCAATCCCTCCAACACATAACTAATAAACAGAGTTGTGGACAGGACATCTGCCCATCGCTTCTGAGTCTAAGGCCTCCCCAGGCACCGCATCGCCCGGCTCTGACCAGCCACACGTGGAATGCTCCTCGCCCTAAGTGGTGTTGGCCACAGTGCTGGACAGTGCGGGTCCAGGTGTGGCTGCAGGTGTAGAAGCCTCCACTCACTATAAAGGGACCCAACAAGATCAGAGTCGGGTGACGGCCATGGAGGGAGGTCCTGGACACAGCCCTCTGTCTACCCCGGTCCTGGCTCTTCGGAGCCCCGTCCTCAGGACACAGGGGCACCAGTGCCTTGCAGACTGTCTCTCACTAGAGACTGACTGGGGTGCCTCTGAGCTGGGGGGTGCTCAGGCCCCCCCATCATATTACAACAGCTTTTGGACACACACCACTCTGTGCATGCCTGTGTGGGTGACCTGTTGCTCCTGCAATATAATCTATACTATAAGCCTTAAAGGACACAACTGAGCTAACATCCTGCACAGATCAGCATTAGAATGAAGTGAGTCATGTATAGTTTTTACATTAACAAGTCCCTCAGGTCTAAAAGCTCAGACCACTCATTTTTGGTTACAGCAGCACCCCAGGACTCTGCACACCCTTGGGAGGTGGTCCTGGGAGCTCATCCAGGTGACAGCCTTCCAGGGCCTCAGCCGGTGGACCAGAGCCCTCCCAGGCCTTCTGACACACACAGGAGTAACTAACTCCCATTCACTTAATTACATCTGGTCTTCCCAGCGGTCACGTACGGATATGAGAGTTGGACCATAAAGAAGTTAGAGCGACAAAAAATTGATGCCTTTGAACTGTGGTGCTGGAGAAGACTCTTGAGAGTCCCTTGAGCAACAAGGAGATCAAACCAGTCAATCTTAAAGGGAATCAAACCTCAATACTCATTGGAAGAACTGATGCTGGAGCTGAAACTCCAGTATTTCGGTCATCAGATGCGAACAGCTGACTCAGTGGAAAAGACCCTGATGCTGGGAAAGATTGACGGAGTCAGAAGATGAGATGGCTGGATGGCATCACTGATGCAATGGACGTGAACTTGGGCAATCTTTGGGAGATAGTGAGGGACAGGAAGGCCTGCTGTGCTGCAGTTCACGGGGTCACAAAGAGTCGGACACAACTAAGCAACTGAACAACAATTACATCTACAGTCATGCCACTCTCAGCTCTGCAAGACACTGAATGCCATGTGCTGAAAATAAAAGCACACTTCTTACGGACAGGTGGCCTATCTCGCAGCTGTGGAGCCCCCTGCCTCTGAGGGCCACCCTGGTACCCAGGCAGCACTCACAGGGCATGCTTGGTAAGAAAAAGACTGTGTGGTTGTTAGGTAGGCATCACCAAAACCAAAACAGTCAGAGTAATTCACTTCCTTTACCCGAGCTCTCACTAGAAGCAGGAAGGCTTTAGGAGTTTGAGTCTAAGAGAAAAAAAAAATCACAGGTGAGACATAAAACTGTACCTCCAGTCAGACATCCACATGAATCTGATCCTGGGAGGCTTCAGATTCCCTCATGTCCCTCCTGTTCAATGCTCCGGGGAAGCCCCAGGCAGGTGATGTGCCCAAGGTGGGTACCCCAGCACCCCGACCATCCCACACCTTGAAGCTAGATCACCTGGTCCCCAATCTCGTGGGAGAACACACAATCTCAGTGGTCAGCTCCTCGCAGAGGCTGCCCTTGGTTCAAGCACATCCCCAAGACTCTCATCATAGAGACAGATGGGCCAGCAGCAGCAACAGAAGGACATACCTGCCCCATCTGCAAACAAGAGACCATGCCCACCCCGCCAATTTCTATCTGAACCACTTCAAAGCAGCAAAGCTGATCCCGGAAATGAGTTGTTTTCTTCTCTTCAACACAGGTTCTAGAATATTTTTTAATCTTCCTAAGCTTTTCCTTTTCAATTACCTTTTGTAAACCATCTGTTTATAATGTGAAAGGTAAAGCCAGGGGGAGATTCCTAACATGGGGGTGGGGCAGTTCCCAGAGTCGGGCAGGGCTGGGCCAGGAGCCAGCCTGGGGACCAAGCCCTGAAGGCTCCCTCAGAGAACAATTCCGCCAGCAGGACGGGTACCTGGAGAGGACGCGGTACTTAAATGTCCTGTGTACACACTGCAAATAAAAGTTACTCCTGGAAACTCCCTCTAACGCAAGCACGTCTGGACAGACTTCTATTCCAGCTCTCTCTCCGGGACACGCACAGATGTATGCGGGTCTCAAGTGGCCGTGGCCCACCCCCTACCCACCAGCTCGGGGAGGGACTGACGGGGCGGGCACCCGACATTTCCACCACCCTCCTCCACGGCCATGTCCAGAGCTGCCAGCTCACAAAGTGAGCTCTCTGGAAGCTTATTCTTGGGCTGCTGGCTACCAGCCCAAACAAACGGAAAGGCTCCCTCAGAAGCTCTCTTCTCTCCTGGCTCATTCAGAGCAAGTAAACGCGATGAAAGCTCCAGATGGAGCCCCAAGGTGGACCCTGAGCTGAAGACGGCCCTCCAGGGCCATGGCAGGTACCAAAGGTTCAAATCCAGTTTAGGTATGACTGCCAGGGTGTGAGACTGGAGGTCCTAAGATGTTGCCCACCTCCCCGCAGGAGAGCAGCATCAAAGACAACGATGGATGGGAAGTGAGGGGGCTCAGAGCTGGCATTCGTGCCAAGGCTGGGCAGGGACTCCACTCTGTAGCCCTGGCCCTTCCCCTCCTGCCCAGGGAAGCTGGCGCTGACCACAGACACCCCACTCCTGGGCCAGCCCCCACTGCAGCCCTCCTCCTGCCCTGGTGTCTGCTGCCGCAGCCGGCACACAAACTGTGAGCCCTCCAGCAGAGCCACCTGATCCTTCTGATACCAGCTTTCCTCCTCTGCCTTCCCATCACCAGCTGGGGCCAGAAATGTAATAAACAGACGAAGCTGCTCACTGATGGGAGAAACACCTACGACCAGACCTGCTCAGGAGCCACCTCTAAAAAGAACCGCACTCGGTAGGCAGATTTCATCCCTTACCTGATGATCGGCGTTATCAAACACATCAGCAACTGGGATGCGGCTTCTTCCTTCCCGCTGGGATGGCAGAGTCTGAGACAGAGAAAAGGGGACGCGTTAGCAAGCAAACTGTGAACCGGAACCGCTTACCCGCCAATCCTACACACAGACAAAATGCCATGGACACTCGACAGGCCCCCAGGGCTCAGTCATGGCCAGGTAAGACCAGGTAAGGTCAGCATCTGCATGAGCAAAGAGTGTCACCTGCACCCTGATTCCATCCATGCCACCCTCCTTGGCCTCATGAGCACTTAGCATGAGCTCCTGGAGGTACAAAAGGAGTGGGGGCGGGTCAGGCCTTGCCAGCAATGGTGTGAGTGCTAGCAAAGTAGAATTAACAAGGCTTCCAAATGGGTCCCTGATGTAGAATAGTATAGTAAGAAACTGTGGGTGAGTTCAAGGTCAGTATGTCAACAGTGTTTACATTTTCATTTTTAAAAAAGAATTTAACAATGTTTAAATTGTTTAATGTTTAATGTTAAACATGACTTAACAATGTTTAAATCAGCAGGGAAGCCTGGCGTGCTTCAGTCCATGGCGTCACAAAGAGTTGGACACGACTGAGCGACTGAGCTGAACTGAACTGAAGTTTTAAAATGAGTTATGGATGTAAAAGGGTTTCCCTGGTAGCTCAGCTGGTAAAGAATCTGCCTGCAATGCAGGAGAACCCAGTTCAATTCCTGGGCTGGGAAGATCCCCTGGAAGCGGGCATGGCAACCCACTCCAGTGTTCTTGCCTGGAGAATCCCCATGGACAGAGGAGCCTGGAAGACTACAGTCCATGAGGTAGCAAAGAGTCGATACAACTGAGTGACTAAGTACACGTGTATGTAAAAACCAAAATCAGAAAAAAAGAAAAG
The DNA here is from genome assembly GCF_023699985.2 of Odocoileus virginianus. Lineage (NCBI taxonomy): Eukaryota > Metazoa > Chordata > Mammalia > Artiodactyla > Cervidae > Odocoileus > Odocoileus virginianus. The sequence goes on from NC_069704.1 coordinate 22,634,707, forward strand.
AGGGGAGGAAGAGGGGGAGAGTCAAAATGAGAAAAAAGAAAGGAAGAAAACAAAACAGCTCTGGAATTTGTGAGAGTGAAGAAAGGAATAGGCTACCCACTCCAATATTCTTGTCTGGAGACTATAGCTTCACATTACGGCTTCCCTGGTGGCTCAGATGGTAAAAGAATCTGCTTCAGTGCAGGAGACCTAGGTTCGATCCCTGGGTTGGAAAGATCCCATGGAGAAGGAAATGGCACCGTACTCCAGTATTCTTGCCTGGAGAATCCCATGGACAGAGGAGACTGGTGGGGTACAGTCCATGGGTTTGCAAAGAGCTGAACATGACTCAGTGACTAACACTTTCACTTTAATAACCTTAAAAACAGGGTGGGCCTACTTTAACTGTCTCCCAGTCAGAGCTGAGGAGGAGTGAGATGCTGAGGAGGCCCTTTGCAGGCGCGCCTTCCTTCCACAACCTCAACCCCGCTGACCAAGCCCGACGATGCAGCTGGCGGACCTGACACTGCAGACGGTCAGCGCCCCCTCACCTGGCCCTCTGTCCCCAGAGCCACTCCTGTGTGTGGCAGGCCTGACCAGTCCATCACAGCCCAGTTCAGATTTGCCTCCCCTGGAAGCAGGTCCCCGTGGGAAAGGCCTGGGCGGAGCAGGCTGAGGTTTCAGGGCCCAGGTGGATGCAGCACGGAATCCAAGCAGCCACCATCCGCCGCCACCACAGACCATGCCCTGCAGAGCTCTGCCTGGCAGACTTGATTGCACGTGGCCCTGCGATCGGCAGGTAGACAGTCCCGTCCCTCTGTGATGCAGGAAGGGCTCACCGCATAGGACTCAGACAAGATGGAAGCCACGTTCACCTGAGACCAGGTGAGACACAGGCACCCTCAATTCCATTCTGGGCCTTGGCCAGGATGCGCTGAACGGTCATCCCCACAGATCAACCGGAATGAAACACTTGTCACCTGACTCTGCTTCAGCTTTTCTTCTTCCCCCAGGCCTCCCTCGACCCACAGCCAGGCTGAGCCCTCAGACAGCCCCGCTGAGAACAGGCCGGCCTTGGGGGACACATCCTCCAATCTACCACCCCTCACTCTTCATCCCACTGCCCCACACCTGGGTCTTACAGAGGGTCTAACACCTCCCTACAAAGGAAAAACCCAGAGTGCCTGATCCCTGATGTGCCTGCCATGGTCACACAACTCTCCACGGCAACATCTGTCTCCACACATCTCTCTCCCTCCCTGGGTCCCCACAATAATCCTTTCAAATAAAGACTTTTGCTAAGCCTGGCTTTGATTTTCATTCGACCACTGATTACAAATGACCTAAAGCCCAAAAACACGTGGATCTGACAGACAGGTGAGACCTCTGATTTCCACCTTCCTGAAGAATCTCAGGGTTCCCTAAGGTCTCACTAGTTCTGGCTCAAAGTACAGACAGGGACTGGTTCGAGAACCAGCTGAGAAGCGTGCCTGAGACCTTAAGCCACAGGTGCTTCTGGGGGCTGGTGAGCAAGAGAAACAGGGGGAAGCGACATCAAGGAAAATCAGACCACTCACGCATGTCCAGTGTCCCGTTCACTACGGAAACTCTGCACTTCCTTGGAAACATCACACACAGCACACAGGGAACTTCCCTGGTGATCCAGTGGCTAGGACTGTGCTCCCAATGCAGGGCGCCCAGGTTCGATCCCTGCTCAGGGAACTAGATCCCACATGCCACAACTAAGAATTCACGTGCTGCAACTAAATATCCTGCATGCTGCAACTTAGACCAGGCACAGACAAACACATGAATAAAATGTTAACAAACAGACAAAAAACAACCACAGCACATGGAACCTTTTGCTTAAGCTGATACCCCTCCAGGAGGTGGGCAGGTCTCCATGGGGCCATCCAAAGCATAATACACAGTGAATCCAGTCCTCCTGCTCCCCACACCCTTGCAGGTAGAGAAGTTCTGGGTGGGGAACACTTCTACCACCAACAAATGCTTTACTCATTCTCCCAGCAAGGGGTGAAGGGGTAGCGGGTGGGGCTCACTGGGGAACCTTCACTGATCGACTGAACATGCAAGATTCTCTTTCAGTCAGCAAAGAATCTGCCTGCAATGCAGGAGACCTGGGTTCAGTTCCTGGGTCAAGAAGATCCCCTGAGGAATGGCAACCCATTCAGTATTCTTTCCTGGAGAATCCCATGGACAGAGAAGCCTGGCAGGCTACAGTCCATGGGGTCACAAGAGTCAGACACCACTTGGTGACTAACCACCGCCACCACTCTTTCTAAATATGCTGCTACCAAATGTGTGAAAGGAAATGTTCATCTCACTGCTGATCAGAAAAATACAGATTAACACAAGATGCCATTCTCCCCCTACAGAAGTAACAAAGAAAAAAAAAAGATAAGGTTCAGAGGTGGTGAGGAGGTGTGGGCCCCTTCCCACGGTCAACAGGAAGTCTTTTCTAGAAGCAACATCCGGAACCTTCCAAATCAATGCTAGCTACAGGTAACAATGTTCTCATCTTGTATTCACACACAGAAGTTCTCATCCAGCAGCCTCTTGATAGCAATAAAAACAGAAAACATCCCCAAAGAGAGGATTAAATGAGTATCTAAAGGACCAGCTTGGTGCCAAAGTGTGGGTATGGTCTTTCTGGACTGATGTGGTTTCTAGTCACACCTCCTCAGCCAACCCAGGAGGCAAGGGGGACACCCACTGCCCTACCTGAGGCATGTCAACACAGGAGAAAAGCCGTCAAAATAAACTTCTGAAAGTTGCATCCATCTGAGTTCTGTTCCCACCCCAGAGAGCAGCATATGGATAGAAAACTGCGGTGCACAAACCACGGAGAAATTCCTGGGATCCGCGTGTGTTTCTTCAGTAACAAATGAAATAATGAATCAGATCTAACAGAAGGGGAGGATGCGTTTTGGCAAACTGCTTTTCCTAGCAGCTGATTAAACTAGGTTTGTGTTTTACGAAGGGAAGCTCTCAGGATTTGCTGAGATCCAGACTGCAGAGCTCGGTACTGACATCATATTTCCCAGCAGTTGATTAAACTAGGTTTGGGTTTTAGGAAGGGAAGCTCTCAAGCTTTGCTGAGCTCCAAACTGCAGAGCTCGGTGCTGACATCACACACACACACTCCACCCGGGCAGGGATAGTCTCTGCGGAGCCAGAGGGAAGTGCTTAGGAAACGCTCCCCACCACTGTGCTGCAAATTCTGGAAGCTTGATTTCTCATGAATGCAGATGTTGGGACATCCCACTAACTTCCCTCCTAAACTTAGATACGGAACCATAATTCCTCACAGAAACATCATTAGCCATGCGTTGTTTTTTTTTTTTTATGATAGAAAACTCATAATCTGGTTGATGCAGAGAAGTGGGGACTCCAAGGGAAGGGGAGACCCCATGCTCTCCCCTGGTGATAACACTGATGTGAGTGGCAACAAACAGCCATCTGACCAGACACAGAGATGTTGTTGCCTTGGGAAAACTTATGTAATATGAGAGCTGTGTTTTCTTTACAAAACAGAATTTTTTGGTACAGTGATGCAATGCCTTAAATCTGAAAGAGTGAAAATGCCCCAAAGTATCAGTTAACAGAAAACAACAAATGCCTATCACTTACAAACAAGTCAACGATATAGGTTATACATCTCTTTGATCTCAAAATCATATAATTGGATGCTTTTGATTATGAGATTAAAATATGGAAAAGATGAGCACCAAAAAAAAACCAACAACAACAAAACAAGCCCACAGTAACTTCAGTGGAGAGCCATCCTTGGCCATTTACAAAAGCACCAACAGCCTGCCCTGAGTTGGAAATCCTGAGCTCACACCAGCCGTCTCGAGTCTAACAATCCAGCCCCCTCTAAGGACAGGAGTTTGTCTTTGTTCAACAGAACTACTCTGGGGCTTCCCACAATCAAGTCTTGACCTTCCCCTTTCTGCTTAAGGTCACAACTACCTGCTTACCGTGGTTGGCTTTGGACATCAGGGACAGGCCCCTCCCCACGTGGCTGAGGGGCCAGGAAAAGCCATGGTCATGGAAGGCCAGGTTCCAACCTGAGGTTCCACTGGAGTGAGGGCCCCACAGAGGAAAACTGACCAAGACTTGGGCCAGTTGTGAGTTCAGTCTTCACACTCGGAGGGTGTGCTTTAGGTCTGCCAGGAACACGGGGTGCCAGGGAGTCCTCAGCTCCTGGGGGCAGGCTGGGCCAACTCCTGGCCATTACCACGGGGCCCGGAGTGCTCATGGGGTGAGAGTCCTGCTCTCTGCTCAGAGGATGCTGACGACTATTATACAAGGCTGTGGCTCCAAAAGCATGGGATTTATTTCTTTATTCACTGCATTTTTGTTCTTGGCACTATGCCCTCTCCACAGCTAAAAACATCTGGCTTGCTCAACACAGCACTGGACTTGTGATAATTAATCAGTACATGCTGATTGACCTGGCAGGGCCCAGAGTGCCAGCCCAGGAAGACTTATTTTCAAAATATCATCCAAGAGCCTCAGACAAGACCAGGAAAGTCCACATGTGAAGGGCTCACCTACCCTCCATGGCCAAATTCTCACTCTAAAAAAAAAACCCAGCCCATTGCATCTCACAGAGGACAGACAGGAGGTGCCAAAAGCCGCTGGAAGTCAGCACCACCCAGTGACAAGGGCTGGCCACTCAAAGAACCTCAAATTATACAGGGTAGGCTGAGGGAGGAGGAAAGCGGGTGGTACAGGGCTTCTTATTGGGGTGATCAAAAGTTCTTAGAACTGTGACACAGGTGGTGGTTATACACACTGTGAGTGACCTAAATGCCACTGAGCTGTTCACTGTAATGTAGTTGAGTGTATGTTATGCTCAATAAACAAACACATACATTTACATAAATATAAAAAAAGGAAATTGAAATGAGCTCCCAATGGGCACAAAACTGGATTCTTCCATGGAAGGAAGACAATTGCCCCACCACTGGACAGAATCCATTCACCTATCTCCAGGCGAGGACGGTGACGGTTTGCATGGCCATCAACTCTGTACAACTTGCAGAGCTGTATCAAGACAGACAAATCCCACAGGTTCCAACGTGCCATCCACAGGCTGCTCATTCCAAAGTCTAAAGACAACCGAAGGGAGAGGGGAACTGTGAGATTCAGGAGGGAAGGGGGCTCGGGAACAGGCAACGGGACAGACGGAAATAAAGGGTGCAGTTGTGCCAAGAAGGACTCCTGCATTTCTAGGGGGGAGTGGGTGATGGGAGAAGATCTGGGGGGCTGGGAGTGAGGAGGAGGCTTGCCCCTGATGACAAGTAAAGCACCGCTGCCCGGGGAGAAGCCTGCCAGTGTCCCAGCAGCGCCGCCTCCCAGGCAGTGGGGCGTTCCCATGAAGGAACTGCAGCTGCCCGGGGCATAAACCAATGGAGCCCACACAGAAAAAGGACGAATGGTAAGATGAGTCCCCCTTATGCAAACGAAAATACACGGTGACCACGTAGATCTGTGCTCACACAGTCTTAAAATAAGGAACGGGGATGTCAAGTCACTTTCAGAAATGCCCTTTTTTTCCCCTGCCAAATAAGAATTCTTGCCACGGTTTCTCAAACATCCCTGAGAACCTATACAGTCAGAGAGAGAGGGCTATCTTGGGCCCTTTCCTTCTTCGAAAAGAATCCTTGCTCTAGGAAGACACCTGTATTGACCCCAGGTATGCCCAACCCGAAGACCCCTTCCAGCCTGCACAGCCCTGTTCAGACATGCAGACACCAAGCAGCCCATTCCTCAGAGGTCACTAGCCACCCAGGGACTCTGAGGTTCCTCCTGCATAGAACACAGTGTCTTGTCGAGACAGTACATGTTTCTGTCTCAAGGCCCAAGCAGGTCACACACATGCACAAACTCATCAATAACAGCCAAACTGTACTCTTCTCACTGTGATTCTTACTCATTAATCAACACCCCTATATCCAGTCCCCAGATGGGACACAGGTCTGCAGTCCTGAAGGTGGATGTTTTCAGGTTAGTTCTCACGTGACACCAAGGGAGGTAACTGCTAGGACGCAAGGACTCCTTGCTGGGTTCACGTGACGATGACACATATGAATACAACATCCGTTACTAGAACCTTCTGCAGGGATGCTGCTCCTCTTCCCCTGCCCTCTCATTACTGTGTAACTATTAGGTTCTAAGCCACAAGCTCCAGAAGACATGACCCAAAGAGAGGGGTTTGTTATTCTTTTACAAGCAATCTGAACAGAAACTAAAATGTCAGCAAACAACTGGAAAGGAATGGAATGATTAATCTCCAGAGCTAACCACCACAGTGAAGAATTAACAGGGGTGCCCCCTCTCAGCTGTCAAAACTGAAGGCTCTCTATGAAAAGAAGTGGGCACGCCTTCCCCGCCATACCCCACCCGCGCCCACCTCTATCCTGGCAGCAATGTGCAGACGAGAACAGGACATAGGAAACTCGGTCCTGGGACAGCGCTCACTTTCACACCCTCACAGCCTGGCTGCCCATCTTCTGAAACCTCAGAACTAGGTGGTCTCGGGAATCTCACGGAAGACACCATGCCAGCATGTGGTCCCTACAATTCAGATCCAAATGAGCCTTGGGCTGTGGGGGCTAAAAGGAATGTACACCCCAACTCCCTTGTAGGAGGGGCTGACTTTAATTCCCCTCCCCTCTATACTTCCTGGGCTTCCCTTGTAGCTCAGTTGGTAAAGAAACTGCCAGCAATGCAGAAGACCTGGGTTCGATTTCTGGGTCAGGAAGATCCCCTGGAGAAGGAAATGGCTACCCACTCCAGAATTCTTGCCTGGAGAATCCCATGGACAGAGGAGCCTGGTGGGTTCCCAGTCCATGGGGTCGCCAGAGTCAGGCACGACTTGGCAACTGAACGACAACCCGGCCTACTGTTCCGGCACCCTGATCTCAAATGTCTAGCATTCAGAATTATGAGAAATAAACACCAGCTGCTTAGAAACCACTCCAGTCTGCATTATTTTTTACAGCAGCCCAAACCCCAGAGCCTTCATCATTCTAAAAACGTGTACTTTAGGAATTGTGACAAAGGAAGATTAAGCCTCATACAGAAGGATGTGCTATCAACTATCTTGCATCCTCGACAAATAAACAACAACCAATCTCCGTTTAAACCTCTGACTAAAACATACCACTCCACTAGCCTTAATTTACCACGGTTTTCAAGATAATCCAATTTGTGGCCTTGATTAGCAATAGATGAAACATAAATTAGTACTACAGACACACCACTCAGAACTGTCCCCTTAAATACTATGAACAAGAGGGGAATCTCTTCCACCCTTTGGGGAGATTCCTACCACCCATCTCCTGCCCCACCATCTGAAACTGCTCCCTGGCAGCAAACTGATGCTTCTGGAAACACATGAAGACATGTAGGTCACTGGGGTGCAGTGTATTCACTTCCTACCTCTGGGCACCAAATGCTGACCCATACGCTTTAGTGTTCTTATGAACAAACCTCATTTGCTACTCCCTCTGGATACCACAGGTACCCCAGGAATCCAGTCAGGGAGATGAGGCAATGCCTTCAGCTAGGATGCTGGCCCCACTCCAAACAAAGGCTGCATTTCAGACACTGGGTCTAATACATTCCCAAGTACCCGAACCAGGACAGAGGGGTGTGATCACTGCAGACCCATAGACAGTAATGGATAACAAGGAGCACCATGAACAACTATGCTTATAAGAAAAGTCAACAACATAGAGGGAATGATCCAATCTCTCAATCACCACAAACTGTCACAATGTACCGTGATGAAATAAACAAACTGAACAACATTTTAAGAATAAAATTCATAGTTAAAAATCCTTTTGAAACAGCTATCTCCAGGCCCAGATGATTTTATCAGCAAATTCTACCAACGATTTAAGAAATAACAGCAATTCTACGTAGTGATAATTGCTCAGTCGTGTCCGCCGACTCTTTGTGACCCAACAGACTGGCGCCCACCAGGCTCCTCTCTGTCCATGGAATTCTCCAGGCAAGAATGCCGGAGTGGGTTGCCATTTCCTTCTCCACTATTCTACATAAGCTCTTCCAAAACACAGAGGAGGAAAAAACATTTCCCAACTTAAATGAGGCTAGCATTACCCCGATAACAAAACCAGGCAAAAACAGCCCAAGAAGACTGCAGACCAATATCCCTTGTGAACACAGATGCAAAAATCCTCAACAAAATATCAACAAATTGAATCCAGTGATACACTGGATTGGTCAAAAAGTCTTTTCAGGTTTTTCTGTAACACCTTCCAGAAAAACCCAAACAGACTTTTTGGCCAAACCAATATATAAATGTTATACCACAACCAAATGGAGTTCATCCCAGAATGCAAGGCTGGGTCAATGTGTAAAATCGATCAGTGTAATCTACCATATTAACCATCTACAAAAGAAAAAACACAAAAGCATAACAATTTACGGTGAAAAAGTATTTGAAAATACTCAGCATCCAATCATGATAACTCTTAGCTAACTAGCAATAGGAGGGAATCCCGACAGTCTACTAACAGATATCTATGAAGAAACCTATAGCTAACATGATACTCAGTGATGGAAGGCTGAACGCTTTCCCCAAATGACAGGGACAAAGCGGATGTCCGCTGACACTGCCTCTATTCATCACTGCACGGGAGCCCTGGCTAGTGATGAGGTGAGACAAAGATAGAAAACGTATACAGATTAGCAGGGAAGAAATAAAATGGGCTTTTCACAGATAGCATGATTGCCTCTGTTGAAAATTCCAAAGAACCTACAGCAACAACAAAAAAGCTCTCAAGACTAACAAGACAGTTTAGCAAAATCACAGGATACAAGATCAGTAACAGAAAATGAATCCTCTTTCCATGTACTCCCTGTGAATAATGGTAAATTGGTAAGTCGAACTTCATCACTATTAAAATGTTGCCTTCTGTGAAAATCTTATTACAAGAACTGAAAGACAAGTTGTAGACTGGAAGAAAATGTTTGAAAACCCCAACTATGACAAAGAACTTATGTTCAGGAAAAATTCCCAAAATTCAATAGGAAGAAAAAAAAATCAACCTAATAAAATACAAGATACTTCACCAAACTAGATACAGGGATTGCAAATAATTCATGAGAAAATGTTAAATGCCATCAGTCACTAGGAAATGCAAACTAAAATCACAAGGAGACACACAGTATGCAAATTAGAATGGTTAAAAAAAATAGTGCAGCCACTGTGGAAAACAATGTGGAGGCTTTTCAAAAAACAAAAGCAGAATTACCACATGACCCAGAAATTTCACTCCTGGTTATATATACAAAAAACCCCAAATCACTAGTTCTACAAGATGCATGCACCCCAGTATTCACAGCAACATTATTTCTAATTGTCAAGGTACAGAAGTAACCTAAGTGTCCATCAATAAATGAATGTATAAACACGACGTTTTATGTGTATATATATATATGTATGTATGTATGTATACGTATATGTATGTATGTAAAATGGAATATCAGTCATAAAAAAATGGAACTTTGCCATCTGCAGCCACATAAATAGACTGGGAGGGTACTATGCCAAGTGAAATAAGTTAGAGAAAAATAAATACTGTATGATATCACTTATGCATGGAATCTAAAAATACAACAAACTAGTGATTATAACAAAAAAGGAGCAGACTCACAGATACAGAGAACAAATCAGTGGTTACCAATGGTGAGAGGGAAGTAGGGAGGGGCAAGATAGGCACAGGGGATTAAGAGGTGCCTTATTATATCAGGTATAAAATAATATAAATACCTTATTATATCAGGTATAAAATAAACTACAAGGACATACTGTACAACGTGGGGAACGCAGCCAATATTTTATAAGAACTATAAACGGAGTGTAACCTTTAAACACAGAGAATCGCTATACCGTACACCTGTGACTTGGGCTTCCCTTGTAGTGCAGTTGGTAAAGAGTCTGCACTGTCTATCAACTATATTCCAATGAAAAACCAATGAACAAAGCCAAGTATGAGTGAGGATGCGGAGCAACTCGAACCCTCACAGGTTGTTGGTGAGAATGTAAAGCAAGACAGACACTCCAGAAAATACTTTGCTGGTTTTTATAAAGTTAAACATACACTTACCAAGTGGTCCAAAAATCTCATTCGTGAGTATTTATCCTAAGTAAATGCAACCATACCTTCACAGAAGAGCTGACAAACAAATATTACGGCCGTTCCATTTAAGGGTACAACAGAATACTACTCAGTGACCAGAAAAAAATCAAATGTCGATACATGCAACAATTTGAGTGAGCCTCAAAGGTGTTATCCTTAGGAAAGACGCCAACCTTAATAGGCTATCTACTCTCTGGCTCCATTTATAGGACATTCATAAACAAGTAAACTACAAGGACAGATTAAGTCAGTTTTTAGTGGTGATGAGAGGGTGCGAACATAAAGGGTAATACAGGCATACCTCATTTTACTGTCCTTGGCAGATACTGCTTTTTATAAATTGAAGGTTTGTAGCAACCCTTCTTCGAGCAAGTCTACTGGCACAATTTTTTCCAACAGCACTTGCTCACTTTGTGTCTTGGTGTTACATTTTGGTAATTCTCAGAATATTTTAAACTTTTCCATTTTAATTGTATTTGTTATGGTGAATCATGATCAATGATGTCTGATGTTACACTACAACTTGCTGAAGGCTCAGATGATAGTTAGCATTCATAAGCAGCAATTTGTTTTTGCCTTTGTAAACAAATTTTTATTTTTAATTTTTGTTTTATATTGGAGTATAATTGATTAACAATGTTGTGTTCATTTTAGGTAGATAGCAAAGTGATTCAGTTATACGTGCACATGTATCTATTCTTTTCCAGATTCTTTTCCCATTTAGGTTATTAGAGTATTGAGCACAATTCCCTGTGCTATACAATAGGTCCTTGTCAGCTTTCTAGTTTAAATATAGCAGTGCATACGTGTCAATCCCAAACTCTCTAACTACCCATCCACCCCACCCTTCCCCCCTGGGAACCATAAGTTTGTTCTCTAAATCAATGAGTCTGTTCTGTTTTGTAAATAAGTTCATTTGTTAGGCAGAAGACCTAAACAGACATTTCTATCAATACAAAGAAGACATACAGATGGTCAAGAGGCACATAAAAGATACTCAATAATACTAACTACTTAGAAAACACAAATTGAAACTATATTGAGATATCATTTCACACCAGTCAGAAAGGCTATCATCAAAAAGTCTACAAACAATAAAGGCTGGAGAGTGTGGAGAAAAGGGATCCCTCGCACAGCGTTGGTGGGAATGTAAATTGGTGTAGCCACTAACGATAACAGTATGGAGATTCCTTGAGAAACTAACACAGTTACGGTATAATCCAACAATCTCGCTCCTGGGCATGTATCCAGAGGATAATATGGTTCAAAAGGCTGCATGCACCCCAGTGTTCATTACACCGCTGTTTACAATAGCTAAGACATGAAAGCAATCTAAACGTCCACCAGCAGCTGAAGATAAAGATGTGGCTTGTGTCTATGTGAGTCATTCAGTCGTGTTCGACTCTTTACAACCCCATGGACAGAGCCCGCCAAGCTCCTCTGTCCATGCATCTGGAATTCTCCAGGCAAGGATATTGGAGTGGGTTGCTATTCCCTTTCCCAGGGGACCTTACCGACCTAGGGATCAAACGCAGGTCTCCTGCACTGCAGGCAGATTCTTTACCATCTGAGCCCACCAGGGAAGCCCCAAAGACGTGGTACCTATATACAATGGAATATTATTCAACCATTAAAAAGAATGAAATAATGCCATCTGCAGCAACATGGACGGACCTGGAGATTTTCATACTAAGTGAACTAAGTCAGACAAAGACAAATATATGATATCTCTTACACATGGAATCTTAGAAAAAGATACAAATAATGCATTTTAATGCATAAGTTATTAAATGCCTAAAATTTTAATGCATAAATTAAGGTACATATACACTGTTTTTTTAAGACACAGTGAGACTGCACACAATATACTATAGTATAGTGTAAATATAAATTTTACATGCCTCTGGAAAGCAACAATTTCATGTGATTTGCTCTATCGGGAGATTCATTATATCGTAATAATCTGGAACTAAACTTGCAAAATCTCTGAGGTTTGCCTGAACTGAGAAGAACTGGGGGGATGGAATTATTCCATCCTGTGGAAGGGGTTACACAAATCTGCACATGCATTTAAACTCAGAGAACTGCATACCAAAACAATCATTTTCACTGTAAAATAATGTAAAATATGAGGGAAAAAGAGTAAAAGAACTACATTAATTTGACTCAAATGTTTTTAAAAACATCTTTGCTCTTAGCCAGATACAAAGGGGCAATACTCTATATAATTCCATTTGTTTGAGGTGCCTGGTATAGAGACAGAATAGACAGAAGTAGACACAGAAGTAGAATGGTGGTTGCTGGGGGAGGGGGATTGGGGAGTTTCAGTTTCGGAAAATGAAAATGTTCTGGGTGTGGAGGGTGGTGATGGCTTCACAACAGAGCGAAGGTACTTAATGCCTGAACTGAACACTTAAAAATGGTTAAAATGGTAACTTTTATTTTTAAACACTTCTATCAGAAAAGTAGGTTTACAAAGGTATACTTGTATGGAAATAATAAAAGAGAGTTCTAAAAGCAGGAAGTTTTAACTGCAGATCACTCTCTGCAGATGTGTGCTGTTTGGTTTGGCTTGCGGCTTCCAGACTTACCCTACATGAATCATGCACACAGGCTCCATCACCCGTGGGACAGGGCTATTCATACTGTGACCATGGACCAGACAGAGACCCTGAGTCAACCTGTCCAATCTTTTGGACTCTCAAAGAATTATGCTTTTGCTTCCCACAAGAGGCAAACAGAAATTTGGTAAGATACATCCACAGTCTGAAGAAGCATTTTGCACGTTCAGCCATACCTGGGCAGATCAGAACTTTAAATAGATGGGCACGTAACAGAGGCCTAGGAGACTCTGGCCTGATTAGTCAGTGACAGAAGTTTGGACCTTGTTCCCCAACTCCTCTTTCAAATCAAGCAGGCGGAGAGATAAGGGGGTTATAGACCCACAGCAGTGTTTCTGGGTCCCCGGCAGTTGTACTGTACAGTCCATGCTACTCCATTTCAGAAAAGTTCAGCCACTCTGCAGCTTCTAGGTAGAGGCCTTCCACCACTTCCACTGGCTGCCAGCAGGCTGAATCCCCCTGATGTCCAAATGCAAATTGCAGCTTCCAAACACCTGGCATCAATAAACACCAGTAATAAACACCATCTGACTCATTTACGCAGCTCTATGTATCACAAGCTTTCAAATGGTAATTAACCTCCATTTAAACTCTATGTTGATGGTTAAGTCAAGAAATCATTGGCATTTTGATCCAAATAAAAACACCACAAAGATTATGCTGGACAAATAAAATAAAAACCAATTTGAATGTTTCCAAGTTCTTAATTTCTAACAATATTCCCTTGTATACACAGATGAAAGAGCCCAGTAAATAATCTCTGTAAACTGTGTTTAGTTTCTCTTTCTCTGGTTAAGCCTCTAACTGTTGAAGTTCCCACAGAACACAACCTTCAGCACACGTGGATCATAAACTACATACACTTCATCATCTCTTTCGTTTTATGATTCCAAGAACATCCTGACTGAGGGTAGGGCTGAAAAATTAAAAAATGATCAAATGGCTATTTCCCAACCCTCTACCTACAGACATGCTTTCCTCAAAGAAGAGAAAAAAGGCAAAAAGAATGTTTATTCCTGGCACGGGCTTTCCCAATGGCTCAGTGGGTAAAGAACCTGCCTGCCAGTGCAGGAGATGTGGGTTCGATCCCTGGGTCAGGAAGATCCCCTGGAGGAGGAAATGACAACCCACTCCAGTCTTCTTGCCTGGAAAATTCCATGGACAGAGGAGCCTGGTGGGCTAGTGGGCTACAGTCATGCAGTAGCAAAGAGTCAGACTGGACTGAGCATGCGTGCGTGCACACACACACACACACACACACACACACACACACACACACTCCTGGTTATCCTTTCTGCAAGTGTATTAAGACAGCAATCTGGTCTCAGGGCCATCACTGGGGGAGCCCACGGGAGTCCCAGGTGTGAAGACTCCAGACACCCCACTGGGCCACCCAAGGAAGTTCCAGAAGGTACTTTCAAGACAAGCAGCTGGTGCTTTGGAGCCTGGGACTAGGGACGGGGTAGGGGCTGGAACTGCGGCACAGCTCTGGCACTCGCTTTTGTCACAGGGCATCTCCAGCGACAGCTCTCCAGCACCCCAGCTGACCTCCCAGATGGGAGAGGGTCAGCCTCGGGGCACCACAAAGGCTCTGCCGGCCCCTGAACTCAGAGCAGCCACACCCTCAGGCATGCCCCTGGCTGCCAGGCAGACCACGCTCTACTAAGAAATAACGAGACCAGAGGGCTTTTTTGGAAGTTTGGGAGGTCTGGGGCAGTGCACTGTGCCCCCCACACCCAGAAACAAGGAGAGGCTGCGGGTCCCCAAAATCCTAGTGACGTCCCTCTCTGAGCCTCAGCAGCTGGGAAGGCACTAGACACGCCAATGCCAGGCTCAGAACTGACATTCCCTTCTGCTGCATGTACAGATGTGAGAGTTGGACCATAAAGAAGGCTGAGCCCCGAAGAATTAATGCTTTTGAAGAGTAAGTGTTGGAGAAGACTCTTGAGAGTCCCTTGGACTGCAAGGAGATCCAGTTAGTCAATCCTAGAGAAAATCAACCGTGAATATTCACTGGAAGGACTGATGCTGAAACTGAAGCTCCAACACTTTGGCCACCTGATGCAAGGAGTCGACTCATTGGAAAAGACCCTGATGCTGGTAAAAATTGAGGGCAGGAGGAGAAGGGGATGACAAAGGACAAGATGGCTGGATGGCATCAATGACTCAACGGACACGAGTCTGAGCAAGCTCTGGGAGATGGTGAAGGACAGGGAAGCCTGGCATGCTGCAGTCCATGGGGTCACAAAGAGTTGGACACAACTGAGCAACTGAACAACTGCCTCCTGACCCTGGGTCTCAGGCCTGGCACGTGCACCCCTCGGGCACCCACCTGCCACCCTAATCCCTTCCAACCTCTGGGACCAGCCCACTCTCCCATTCATTCATTTACTAGCCTCAAACATCACACCTAATGGAAACTAAAAAGAGCCACCTTCCTTCATTAAGGGAACCCTGCAGTGCTCCTGCCTGCCTCCATCCCCTTATCCACCAAGCAAGTCACTTCCAAGGCCATGTAAACCTGAGGACTAGGCCAAGCCTGACCCAGGACACCACTGTGCTTTTCTTCTGTCTCACTGTGATTATTTATTGTCCAATTAACAGGACGGCCCAAGAGCCTTGATAAGAGCATGCCAGGCGGACAGGTCAACTTCAGCGACATGGAGGGCAGAACAGGATGGCCAGACCATGAGCTGAACAAAGGTTTCTGCCAGCAAAAGAAAATATCAGGATGCAGAGCATCGAGCCTTTCAGCTAATAAATACTTCCACTGTGTCCATGCCAGGAAATGAAGCATTTCATAGAAAGAGGATGGCAAGCATCAACCCCAGAGGCACTGAGGGGCTTGCTCAGCCCTAAGTGTGGGGACAGAGGAGCTGGAATAAAGGAGCAATCCCAAGAAGGCCACAAGTTAGCCAGCATGGGGCTCAGCCCACACAAGGCCAGAGCCATGCTCCCCATGCCATCAGAATACAAGAAATGTCACCTTCCTCCACACTGGTGCCAGGCCCCATGGCCTCTGGAGATGAGACATAAGCCCTGCCTGCATGCAGAGCAGGTCACCCCTTCCTTATACATCCTAAACAAGCCCACACACCTAACCCACCACGGGGTTGAGGTACTTGGGGTGCTGATCAGGATGTTTAATTTTACATGTCAACCTGGCTGGGCCACGATGCCCAGATAAATGATCAAACTATTCTAGAGGCTTCTGTGAAGGAATGTTTTGAATAACATCACCATTTAAGTTGGTAGACTTTGAGTAAAGCAGAAAAGTGAAAGTGCAAGTGTTAGTTCTGTCTGATTCTTTGCAACCCCATAGACTGCAGCCGCCTGCAGGCTCCTCTGTCCATGGAATTCACCAGGAAAGAACACTGGAGTGGGTTGCCATTCCCTCCTCCATGGGATCTTCCTGGCCCAGGGAGCGAACCTGGGTCTCCTGCACTGCAAGCAGATTCCGTACTGTCTGAGTCACAGGGGAGCCCCGATTAAAGCAAATAACCCTCCATAATGTGGGCGGGCCTCATCCAATATGTTGATGGCCTTGGGAGAAAAAATACCGATCTCCCCCTTCCAGGCAGCTTGAGCCTCCTGCTCACCTTGCAGGTTTCAGACCTGCCAGCCTCCCCAGTCATGTGACCAAGTTTGAAAATAACCCCTCCCTCCCCCCTGGCACCACCCCCCACCCCACTGGTTCTGTTTCCCTGAAAAACTCTAACTGATACAATTGGGAACACAGCTTCTGAGATACCACTCAGCCTGGGCCACCCCACTCTGGAGCTGCTGCTGCTGCTGCTAAGTCACTTCAGTTGTGTCCGACTGTGTGTGACCCCATAGACAGCAGCCCACCAGGTTCCCCCGTCCCTGGGATTCTCCAGGCCAGAACACTGTAGTGGGTTGCCATTTCCTTCTCCAATGCATGAAAGTGAAAGTGAAGTCGCTCAGTCGTGTCCGACTCTTCGAGACCCCATGGACTGCAGCCTACCAGGCTCCTCTGTCCATGGGATTTTCCAGGCAAGAGTACTGGAGTGGAGTGCCATTGCCGCTCTAGAGCAGAACCTTACAATGGAGAGAAGACCCCCCCATGAGTACACAGCACCCTATGAAGGGTCCAGTGAAAGCCATGTATGCAAATCATCAGGGCACACAGCCCAGCATCTGGCTGGGGCACATAACTGCCTTCTAGGAAAACATGCTACATTACTTATGACACTGATGAACTGTCACTTGTGCACTGTCATTCCAGAGAAGCAAGAGGCGTGGAGGGGGTGTGTATGTGGAGGGTGAGTTTTACCATTTGGCTAAAAATATAATCAAGATGATGTATGGAAAACTAGTCCTACAAGCCGTCTAGTGGGCAGGAACTCCTAAATCCATGAAGCGCTTTTGGAATGCAGTCCTCCAGTTCTATGGTGCACCATTTTTCAGAAATATACGCACACACACACACATCCAATTACAAATATCGCCAATTTCTTTTGGGCCCCATCATTAGTGGGCACCTGGCTTCCCTGGTGGCTCAGCGGTAAAGAATGTGCCTGCAATGCAGGAGACATGAGAAACACGGATTCAAATCCCTAGGTGGGGAAGATCCCCTGGAGGACGGCATGGTAACCCACTCAGCATTCTTGCCTGGAGAATCTCACGGGTAGAGGAGCCTGGCAGGTTACAGTCCATGGGGTCACAAAGAATCAGACACAACTGAAGCAGTTGAGCAGCAGCAGCAGTGATGGATGCCACTGTTTGCCCTGTGGCAGGTGGCCAGGCTGGCACAGTCAAAGCTGATTGATGCCTGTCCCTCAGCAATGGACATGAAAGGCTTGGACCCCTCTGCTGCTTCTTCTGCTAAGTCGCTTCAGTCGTGTCCAACTCTGTGCGACCGCACAGACGGCAGCCCACCAGGCTTCCTCCGTCCCTGGGATTCTCCAGGCAAGAACACTGGAGTGGGTTGCCATTTCCTTCTCCATGGACCCCTCAGGATGCCCTGGATGAATCGAAAAAGCAGGTGATGATCCCACAGGTCTCCAATCAAAGTTCATCTTTAACTACTAAAAAGTTTATGGATAAAATGCTTTCAAACAGGCTTCCCCCCGCCCCCCAGAATACCCTGAAATGAAAGAAATTTCCCAAATCAATAAAATCAGTGAAAGAGAAACAACTCCATTTCTATTAAAGTAGGTGAAGACCAAGGTCAGGTGTTTCAAGGAGAAAACGCAAACAGCCAATAAACCACAAACAAGTGATGGGGTCAGAGACCCATGACTTTCCCTTTTCCTGATCATAGTGGTCAGGGCTAAACACACCAGAAATGCTCTGGGTGGGTGAGGGAGAAGAAAGGCTCTTATGAGCTTGAGGGGTACAATGACGTCCTGGCAGACAGCCCAGCCAACTTCAGTCAAAATTAAAAATACATGCACCCTCTGACTCAAATATTTCAGTTTTAAGACTCCTACAGAAATACTCAGTGGGGTGTGTATATGTGTGTGTGTGTGTGTGTTAAGTCACTTAGTCGTGTCCAACTCTTTGCGACCCCACAGCCTGTAGCCCACCAGGCTCCTCTGTTCATGGAGTTCTCCAAGCAAGAAAACTGGAGTGGGTTGCCATTCCCTTCTCCAGAGGATAGACTCCTATATAAGTACTCACTGGGGTACACCAAGAAAAACTGTCAAGAATGTGACAGACTAGAGAGACACCTAAATTTCCACCACGGGGTGAGAGACATAGGCACACGGCCCTCACACACTTATGCAAGGCTTCACAGTGCAGTGCGGAGCACACGTGTCTAGTGCTAAGTGAAAAAAGCAAGGTGTAAAACCTTCTAAGGTGTGAACACATCCTTGGGAAACCACCATCTAGATATATGTCCTATGTACGTGTACACGTGTGTACATGCACGTGTGTGTGTGTGCAACCAGCACAGAGACGGAGACGTACCTTGGGCACAAGGAGGTAGCTTATACTCTTTTTCTTTCTTCATTTTCAAAACAATAGAAATGCCATTAAAATAAAGGAAAAGTTAGTCAGCATATCTGACTTCCTGTTCACACTAAAGATTCAACGGGTATGTTTGTAGAAAAGCTACTTAA
Source organism: Odocoileus virginianus (assembly GCF_023699985.2). Lineage (NCBI taxonomy): Eukaryota > Metazoa > Chordata > Mammalia > Artiodactyla > Cervidae > Odocoileus > Odocoileus virginianus. The sequence goes on from NC_069704.1 coordinate 22,653,595, forward strand.
AAGAAAGGTCCCACTAGCAGAGATAAAAACTCACATAAAAAGATAGAAGGCCCTTTCCTGTTTCCCTTCTGAGTCAATGCAAAATTATTTAACAAAGCAGTGAGTTTCCACCACACTCTCATTTCGATAACTTCCCACGAAGTCAGAAAGTGGCCGCAGTTTCCATTTTCCTGCTGATAAAGCCTCGATGAACTATATCCTGGAGAAGGTGAATGCCTGCCAGCCCCAGCCCACACCCCCCTCCCTGCAGCTGGCCACCAAGCCAGTTCCTGCCCCACCAGGGCCACCCGCCTCCTCCTGGCCCCACTTGGTTCTTCTCTTGCCTTCTCATGCACTGCTGCTGCTAAGTCGCTTCAGTCGTGTCTGACTCTGTGCGACCCCATAGACCCCACCAGGCTCCTCTGTCCCTAGGATTCTCCAGGCAAGAACACTGGAGTGGGTTGCCATTTCCTTCTCCAATGCATGAAAGTGAAAAGTGAAAGTGAAGTCGCTCAGTCGTTTCCGACTCAGCAACCCCATGGTCTGCAGCCCACCAGGCTCCTCCGTCCATGGGATTTTCCAGCTAAGAGTACTGGAGTGGGGTGCCATTGCCTTCTCCACTCATGCGCTACAGTCGGTGGCAAAGAACGTTTACTCAGAGCTTGAGAAGTGATGTTATTTGGAAAAAGGGACTTTGCAGATATCATTCAAATCACAGAGTTAAGATGCCATCATCCCAGGTCACCTGGATGGGCCCTAAATCCACTGACAAAGGTCCTTGTGAGAGCATCATGAAGGGGAGACACAAGAAAGAAGGCCAGGTGAAGATGGAGGCAGGTCCTGGAGGGATGTGGCCACAAGCCAAGGGACACCTGGAGACAAGAGAAGCTGGAAGAGGCAGGAAGGGTCCTATCCCAGAGCCTTCAGAGGCAGCACGGCCCTGCCAAAACTTTGATTTTGGACTCCTGGTCCCCAGAACTGGGCGAGGATAAATTTCTGTTGTCTAAGCCATTCATTTTGTGAAGTTTTCTTATGGTGACCCTAGGAAACATGAGTGTACATCATGATTCTATGAGGGGTAAGCATGTTTCCTTCATGGTCAGTTTAAGGAGAAGGCAGAAGGCCTCCCGGCTACACAGACAATGAAAACTGCAGGATGAAAACTCAGGTAATTACCACTACCGCACCTGTTATGATTCATACCCCGCCCTCCCACCCAGCACCTTTGTCTTGACTACTCCTCCACCCCAAGGCCGCACCCACTCTCTGGGGGAGCCACCGCTCTGGTCTAGCCACTGCTGCATGTAACAAACCACCCTGGACTTGGTGGCCCAAGATACTTCCCTACGCTTGACAGTCCTTGGGCCGGCCCCAGCAGGACACTTATCTCAAAGTCTGAGGCCCCTGCTGGGGGTCCTGATGCCAAGGGCTGAGATCACGTAAAGTCCACTCCCCTCCCAAGTCAGGGCCTGGTGAGGAGGGAGCAGAGACCGGTCCTGTCCACTGCAGTCGCAGTGCTACGTGGCCTTGCGGGGGTTGGGCTTCCTCATAGCGCGAGAGCCATCGGCCCCTTACTTAGCATCTCAGGGCTCCAAAATCCAAGCAGTCACAAGGGAGGGCAGACGCGGCATCTCAGTGACAGCAGCGTCAATACATTGACAGCCACGCGCTTTGTTTAAACTGCCACAGCTTCTGTCCCTGCTCGGCTTTGGCTGTCTCCTGCTGTCCCTGAGTTCCAGCTCAGAGTTCCCGGCTTAGACCCCTCGAGTCCGTCCCTGCTGGTCAACACCCAGCCCCGACTTTCCCTTCCTGGCACACGTCCCGGGTCACTGCAGTTCAGCTGGAGGCACCACGTGCGATGGGCTCTCCCTCCACATCCCCGTGCCCTGCTGCACGCATGGTGCCGGGACATGCCAGGCATGCCCCCTGCTCACTGAGGGCATGAAGAGCAGCGCGGCTGAGTGACGGAGTATGGTACAGTGGGACCGAACTGCAGAGCAGAGAAGAGCCACCACATTTTAATGACCAGGGACTGTTCCACCAGGCCTTGCTGGGCCCGCCAGGTGGGGGGAAGCAGGGGGTAGCAAGGAGCAGGGTGCAGCTGGAGAGACCCCAAGGGGCTAGATGGCAACAAAGGGTGGATAAGGAGGCCCAAAGCCCTGCCCAGGGTAGGGGGGAGGGCAGCTCCTGGTGGGGGAGGGGCTTGAAGCGAGTTGGAGCCGGGGTGCCAGCGAGCTAAGTCTGAGACCCCAATTCCTGGAGCCCCGTTACAAATGGAGGCAAGCTGCCTGGGAAGTGGAATTACAGATAATTGAGGACCCCCGGGGTCCTCAATGGAGAATAAAGGGACAAGAATGTTTACAAGCCATATTCATAATGGCCCAAGCCAGAAACCAAGCCAACAGCACAGTGAGTGCATGAACTGTGGCGCGTACCCCAGATGGATGCTGGAGAGCTGGGATGAGGAAAGAGCCCCGGGTGTGCACCAGGGCCCGAGGCCACTCACAGGAGCTGAGGGACGCCCACGTGTGCACTGCAGGATCCAGTGTATGCAAGTCGAACCCAGCCAGAACACATCTCCGCTGTGCTGAGTGGGGACAGCATCCTTGGGGCGGAGTGCCAGAGGGCCTGCTAGTGCTCCGGGTGCCTCACAGTTGGGCTCCATTTGTGAGCAAAGCAAGGTCACCTGTGCATTACTGTAAAAGTGCAAATGTCTCACCAGAGGAGGAGGAAGGAAAATGGGAAGATGAAGATAGAGAAGCAAGGGCAGGCGGGACCTTCTGCTGCTGCTCTTTTGTGGGTGATCTTCCCTTGCATTTCAAGATGGGAAAAGAAGAGAGGCCACACTGCGCTGGGTGAGGGGACCCACTGCCGAGCACCCAGTGGTGGGTGGCCATGGAAGAGGTCAGCCTGAAGCCAGGTGGCCTTTCCCGGGGGACCTGACCCCAACAAGCTGGCCCTGGCCCCAGCATTCAGAGGATGCGTGCCCTGGTCCATCGGCTGCTGCTGTTGGGGCCACTCTCCTGGAGAGAAGATGCCTTAGGACACCAGGGTTGGCCCAGGAACACAAGGGTACTCGTCTGGGCAGAAAATGACCGTGACCCCACAGCCCTAAGAGCATGTTTTCTTCAACAGACCCATACCCCTTCAGCTCTGAGCAAACAGGCATGGCACAAAGAGCAAAGAGAAGCATAGGCCAGGCTGGGACAAGCTCCCGGCTGCTCTGGGAAGTGCCCAGACGTTCTCAGCTGGTGCTGCTACCAGCCGCTGCCAAGCTCATGGAGATCACTCTGGGTAACAGAAGCCACATCGCTGCTCCCTGTGCCCCCGGCCAGCAGGCTGGGGAGACTGGCAGCTGTCGTGGCTAATGAAAGGAGCTGTGCTTGGGGAAAGTTTTTCCATCTTTAGGGACCGCAACATAAATGCTAGAAAAGGCCTGAAAATAGTCCTGACATAAAACATCTCAGCAGAAGCCCAGGCCTTGGGAGAGAGCTGGTATGTGCACACGCAGCATCCTCTCCCGGAAGAGACGAGACAGCGTGTGTGTTCCGGGTCTCACTTGTTTTCGAAGCGGACGTCTGTCCTTTCCACTCACTCTAAGTGGTTCTCTCTTCCCAGGGTGGAAAGTCTGTGCCCACCAGCTCAGGCGGCCACAGAGCCATCACTGCAGACTCGTGGGGACCTGCGCCTCCCAGGGCCCGCTCTCCAGGCCCTCAGCATCTATTTTAAAAATCGTGTTCCCATCCCCTCCCGGGTTGCCAGGGAAAACCAAGCCCTGCTCCGTTGGCGGTCCCGTCCACTAGGCGGAGAGGATATAAACATAAAGGAGGGGGGCCCTGCTTCCAGGGAGGCCCAAGGGAGCCCACATTTGAAACCCAAGCCAGTCCCTCAGGTTTCAAAGACCCGCGCCAGTGATCCACTTCCGAGGCTCAGGGGCTCTGCTTTGACCCAGTTTTCTGGCTCCCCCCTCCCCCTGCCATGTATGGCCTTTGAGCATGCATTCCCCAGGCAACTGGGGAAGGGCAGCTGGGGGGGCGCCCCTCTGCTCCAGGCTCCAGGCTGTGCTCAGCGCCAGGCTTAGAGAAACCAAAGGAGAGGGCACCACAGCCAGTAGCTGATGCAGGAAATAAAACAACAATCCACAGTCCTCACACATTTGCTTAATGCCAAAAGTTTAAAATGTCCATGCAGTCACACAGGCCAGATGACAAAATCGGGTGCAGTATTTTTCAATCTGGGGGGTGCAAACACAGTTTTTAACAAGGTGCAATTGAACAAACTATCAGAGAGTATCACATGTAGTTAGGGGTGAATGCTCTCACAAGAAAACTTTGATTTTAAGTGCAGGTGTGTGTATGTATACATAAATGTGTGTGCATGCATATGTACACACATATAAGCAGGTTCACTGCCTTACAGAATAAATGCATGTCTTACTATGAGCTGCCCTCAGGGTCCGAAAGCAGCCATTAAGTTTTAATATTCTAATAAAATGTTTTCAGCAACATTAGATAAGGACTGAAACCTCTCTGAAGCTTGGTTTTAAATATGACACTGAAATCTATCAGCATCCCAGTTCAAAGATAACCAAGAAGGGATATTTCACTTGTCACCTCATTTTGTAATCCCACAGCCCCCAGATGCTGCTGACCCCACTCATGAACGGTCAGGCCTTGCTGAGGCCACACACACACACACACACACACACACACACGACACAAGGCTGACTCCCGGTCAAACCCAAGCCGTCCATCAGAGCAGGATCTTGCGGAGCCGGGCACGGAGGAGGGCAGCGGGCCCACCCCCGGGGCAGGGCTCACGGTGGCCACACATTCTCGCTCAAGCATCTACTCCCACTCTATCTGGACAGGCCAGCGTATGCTTCCCAGTTAAAAGTACAACAGAAAGAGCTCCCACCTGCTTTTTAAACCAGGCAGGTATAACAGGTCTATGAAAAGTGTGTGAGACTCTCAAGGCATATGACGTGTGTGTGTGTATGTGTGATCTACAGTTATGTTTTTTCCATTTTTCTATTTTTCCTTTATTGCTGCAGAAAACTGGAGTCATGCAGACAAGCACCAAGGAGAAAAGAAAAACCACATTGTCAATGAACCACGTGACCCTCCCTTCTAGACACAGTCTGTCTAATGCTTTCTAGACAAATAATGGGTCTTCATTGTATGCCCCAGTTTAGGAATAGTTCCTAGTCCTTGATGTGATACATCAAATTAGTCATATTTTATACAATTATTTTTAGAGGTTGGCTAGCCTAACTGTATCTCCTCATCTCTGACCATCTGTCAGCAGCTTTTAGCTGGTATCTGGGTTTTCTGTTTATCAACACCTGACACCCTTTCTAATAAATGCTTCTTCGCAACCATGATTCCTCAGCACAAATTTCCAGACAATGAACTGCGACGGCCGAGGGTACAGGCATCCTTAACATTTTTTAAATACCTCAACCAATGGCCACCCCTCAGTGTGTGCATCAGATGCTGTGTCTGGCAAGTACCCCTCCCTGCAGGCTTCAAGCCACAGCCCCCGCGTTCACATGCTGGGTCCACCACACCTTGGTTTCTCCATTTTCAACATCCTCACCTGTAAAAGACAGAAGGACTATCCCAATCTGATAGGGCTGTGGTTAGAACTCCACGAGATAGGTATAGAAGGCTGGTGGCAGGTCACTGACAATGAGATCACCATGAATATCGCTATGTCACTCTTTCCCATAACTGCCTCTCTGTCTTCATCCTCATCTTCCTGATTCACAAATCAGGTGTCAGAGTCAGCGCTCACCATGGTTCTGATCACATCAGTTACTGCTCAAACCCCTGCAAAATTAGGCAGAGTGAAAGAAGCTGGACTCAGAGGCCGCACACTGTGTGACTCCACTTGTACATCATCCTGGAGAAGTCTTTAAGGATGGAAAACAGATTCGTGGGTGCTGGGAGTGGGTGGGATGGGGAAGGATCTGACTCCAGATGGACACAAGGAAATCTGTGGAGTTACAGAGATTTTCTCTATCTCGATCTGGTGATTGTTACATGACTGTGCTTCAAAACTCATAGAACAGGACATGAAAATGGGTGCATTTTGCTGAACACAAATTGCTGTTGTTGTTCAGTCGCTCTGTCGTGTCCAACTCTTTGCAACCACGAGGACTGCAGCACTCCAGGCTTCTCCGTCCTTCACCATCTCCTAGAGTTTGTTCAAACTCATGTCCATTGAGTCAGGGATACCATCCAACCATCTCATCCTCTGTCATCCCCTTTTCCTCCTGCCCTCAATCTTTCCCAGCATCAAAGTCTTTTCCTGTTCTCATCAGGTGGCCAAAGTATTGGAGCTTCAGCGTCAGCGTCAGTCCTTCCAATGAATATTCAGGGCCAATCTCCTTAAGGACTGAATGCAAATTATCCCTCAGTAAATCACACTTAAAAACAAACAACAACCCTGCAGAGAAGGAAGTGTAGGCTATGTGGCCTGGCATTCCTTGTCTCCTGGCCAGCTGCTTTCCTTCCTGTTTTTCACTGTCTCCAAAATCTGGCATGTACAGAATGCCCTCCACACCTGCAGGTCCACCCAGGGCCCACACCAAACTCAAAGCCCCATCAAGGCCACTGGCCTGGTGTTCTCCATACAGACCCTGTGTTGAGACAAGGGCCCTGTGTCCTTCTCCGCTCTTTCAGATCCTCCTTCTCCCCCTTCTGGGAGGCCTGCCCAGACCACTAGTAAGTAAAGATTATCCCTCCTTCCTCTGCGTCAAAGGTTCTCAATTCTGGCTGCACAAGAATTACCTGAACAGCTGTCAAAACCACACATCCACACCCTCCCTCCCATCCCAGGAGATTCTGATGTAACTGGGCGGGTGTGGGGACAGACACGGGGGTTTTGTTCTGCTTCATTTTTTTCAAGAATCCCAGGCTCAGAAATGAAAGAGGGAAAACCATGCAAATCCAGAGGCATTAAAATGATAATAAGGAAATATTATCAACAACTTTATGCCAACAACTTTGACAACAAGTGAAACGGGCAGATTCCTTGAAACACACAGATCACCAAGACTGACTCAAGAAGAAACAGAAAGTCTTCATAGCTCTATGTCAATGAACCGAATTCATAAAGAAAATCCAGGACAGCTTAACTAATAAATCCTGTTAAATGTTTAAGGAAGAAACAACGCCAGTCCTACAAAAACTCTCAATAATAAATGAAGAGGAAACACTTCCCAAATTATTGTGTGGGGCCAAAATTACCCTGATACAGAAACCAGACAGAGGGATTACAAGAAAAGATTACAATATCCCTCATCAATATAGTTCTAAATATTCTTCACAAAACTGTAGCAAATTGAATCTAGCAATACAGAAAAAAGATAATACTATCACGACCAACTGGGTTTTGTGCCAGGAATAAAAATATTGTCTAACATTCAAAAATTAACTACTGTAATTCACCATATTTGTCAAAAAAAAAAGAGGAAAAACCATATGATCATCTCAACAGATACAGAAAAAGCATATAACAAAATTGAACATCCACTAACGATAAAAACTCTATGCAAACTAGAAAATTCCCTCAACCTCAAAAAATGCATTTACATAAAATCTTCACCTAACTTCATATTTAATGAAAAGATACTAAGTTCCTTCTTCCTGAGATTGGGAACAGGTGAGTATCCATCATCACCATTTCTGTTAAACACTGCACTGAACATCCTAGACAATGGAATAAAGGAAGAAAAAGAAATAAAAAGCATTTAAACTGAAAAGACAGAAGTAAAATGGTTCCTATTTATAACTGTCAGGATTATCTTTGTGTAAAAATTTTAAAGGATTACAAAAAAGCTACTGAAACAAATAAGAGAATTTAGAAAGGTCACAAGATAAACAATATAAAAATCAATAACATTTATATACAGTAGCAATTCAGCTCAGTTGAGTCACTCAGTCATGTGTGATTCTGCATGCAACTCCTTGGACTGTACAGCATGCCAGGCTTCCCTGTCCATCACCAACTCCCGGAACTTGCTCAAACTCATGTCCATCAAGTCGGTCACGCCATCCAACCATACAATATTCCAACAGTAGCAATAAACAATTGGAAAATTAAAAATTTAAAAACCCACTTGTAACATTTAAAATAAAAAATACTTATGAACAAATGTGATCAAACACATATAAGACCTACACTGACTAATACAAATTTCTGCTAAGAGAAATGAAGGACGGTGAACACAGATGGAAAGATAGTCCATGATCACTGGCTGAGACTCAATCTTGTTAAGATGCCAATATTCCTCAAGGTGATCTAAGGAGTTAATGCAATCCCAGTCAAAATTCAAGCAGTTGTTTTCGTAGAAACTGGCAAGCTGATTTTAAATTTATATGGAAATGCAAAGGATCTAGACGAGATAACACAGTTTTGAAAATGAAACACAACTGGAAGGCTCACTACATGACTTCAAAAATTACTGTAAAACAACAGTCAGAAAGACAGCGCAGTTTTCAGGCCAATGGTGAATAAGCCAAAATGGACTAGAACTGAGTCCTGAGACAAAGCCACACAGACTCTCAATTACTCTTCAAACATGCAGGGTATACAAACAACTGGGTATACACACTCAAAACAATAAACCTCAACCCTAAACTCTTTCCAGTTAAAGGGTAACTCAAAATAGATAGTAGATCAAAGCTAAGACCATAATGCTTTCAGAAGAAAACACAGGAGGAAATCTTTATGATGATGGGTGAGACAAAGTTTCTTAAACAGGACACAAAAAGCACAAACCACTAGCTAAGGAAAATTGATATAAATGGACTTAAAACTAAAAATGTCTGCCCTTTGAGTGATATCATTAATCAAATAGAAAGGTAAGCCACAGAGAAAAAATATTTGCAATACAAACATCTAACAAAGAAACTGAATCCAGAATACGTAAAGAACTCTTAAGAACTCAAATATAAGAGATAAATAGCCCAATTAAAAAGTCAGCAGAAGATTTTAACAAAAACCTAAAAGAAGCACAAACAGCTAATAAATACAGGAAAAGATATGCAACTAGAACATCTACGGTAAAGCACAACTCCCACTAGAGTAACTAAATTTAAAAAGACTGACGACCGCAAGTGTTGGCAAGGATGTGAAATAACTGCTCCCACATTAGCAGTAGGGATGTAAAACGATACAACCACTTTGGAAAACAGTTTGCCAGTTTCTTATAAAGTTAAAGATATACTTACCACACAGCCTCACAGTGCTACTGGTTAAGTAGTTACTCAAGAGAAATGAAAATGCATGTCCACTCTCAGATGTGCATACAAATGAATACAGCATTTTTAACATCCTTTTTATATCAGTAAAATACATATAAAATAAAATTTACCTTTTAAACCATTTTAAAGAATACGCAACCATCACCACTCTCTAGTTCCAAATCATTTTCATCATCTCCAAAGGAAACCCCATACATATTAAGCAGTCACATCCATTCGCCCCTTCCCCAAGCCCTGGCAAGCACCAATCTGCTTTGTTTTGTCTCAATAGATCTGCCTATTCTGGACATTTCATATAAATGGAATCATACAATGCACTTTTTGTGCCTGACTATTTTTACTTAGTCAAATGTTTTTAAGGGTCATCCATGTTGTGGCACATGTCAGTACTTCATTTCTTTAATGGCTAAGTAATATTCCATTGCCTGGATGGACCACAGTTATTTATTCATTCATCCACTGATAGGCATTTGAGTTGTTTCCCAAACTGTGAATTAGCGCTGCTATGAACAGTGGTGTACAAGTTTTTGTTGGAACATCTATTTTCAATTCTTTTGTATATTTACCCATGAGTAGGACTGCTGGGTCACATGACATGTCTATGTTTAACTTTTGGAAGAATCCCTAAATTATTTTCCAAGTCGCTACACCATTTTACATTCTCAAAGTAATGTATGAAACTTACACCTTTTCCATATGCTCACCAACACTTACTATTTTCCATTTTTTTTTAAACGAAAGTCATTCTGGTAAGAAGGAAGTAGTATCTCACTATGGTTTGGTCTTGCACTTCCCTAGTGACTAATGATGTTGAGCATCTTTCCATGTGCTTATTTGTCATTTGTCTATCTTCTCTGGAGAGATCTTCGCTCTTGTTTTAACTGGTTGTTCTTCCTTTTGTGTTGCGCTGTAGCTCGCGGCACTTTTATTCATAATAACCTCAACGAGGAAGCAATCCAAACATCTACCAGCAGGTGAATAAATCAATAAACCATGGCACACCCACATGATGAAACAGGATTCAGCAATGAAAGACATTAAGTACAACACACAGCAAAACCCAAGAATCTCAAAGACGTGCCAAGGGAAAGAAGTCAGACAAGAAATCTACAATACATGCTTCCATTCTGAAACTCTTAAAGACACAAATCTTCTAATAGTCTAATCTCGACAGATCAGTGATTGCCTGGGTGGAGGGTTGAGTGCGAAGCGGCAACAGGGAGTTTGGGGAGAGTCAATAGGCTGTTGCGACTGCTCAACTGCTACAGAGCTGGAAAGCAGCCAGGGACGGTGGGTGCATGAATGCACGAGGTGCACCTCACCTGCAGAGTTCATCCACTGTTGGCCTCCATCACGATCATGGTAGCAGCTGCGTCACTGGATACCTTTGTCAATACTCAGTGAACAGTGCCTTTTATTGCATGTAATCATACCTCAGTAAAACTAGTTAAAGAAACATTGTTTCTACCGGTGACCATCCCAAGTCTAATGTGCATCCAGAGTGGGCCCACTGGCCCTGCCTCTCCCCTCCAGGGTGCACTACCCCCAAAGGCAAGCCCTGCTTGGCCCAAGCTTGGAAGTGAAAGTGAAAGTCGCTCAGTTGAGTCTGACTCTTTGCAAAACCATTGCCTGCCCATGGGATTCTTCATGCAAGAATACTGGAGTGGTTTGCCATTCCCTTCAACAGGGAATCTCCCCCACCCAGGGACTGAATCTGGGTCTCCTGCATTGCAGGCAGATTCTTTACTATCTAAGCTACAAGGAAGCCTGCAGAACTGTGTACCTTTGTCAAAACTCACTGAACAGTAACCTTTTATTCTATGTAAAGTATACCTCAATAAAGCTGGTTAACAAAACACTGTTTCTATGGGCAAGCACCCTAAGTCTAGTGGGCATCCAGAGAGAAGCTCTCCTGTCTGCCCTTCAGGGTACACCTCCCAATCACAGGCTGTGCTTAGCCCAACCTTGGAAGTGAAAGTGTTGGTCACTCAGTCATGTCCAACTCTGTGCGACCCCACTGACAGTAGCCCGCCAGGCTCCTCTGTCCATGGAATTCTTTAGGCAAGCATACTGGAGTGGGTTGCAATCCGCTTCTCCAGGGGATCTTTCTGAACCAGAGATCGAACCCAGGTCTCCCGCCTTGCAGGCAGATTCTTTACCATGGAGCTTCTGGTTCAGGTGTCCTGGGGGCGGAGGTGAAAACCCGCACCTGCAGCCAGGTCTGGAAATACAATGCTGCTGGCATAGGGACCACGCCTGGAGACAGGCTCTCTCCCTCATTCATGTGGTGCTCAGTGGATGTGGAATCAAGGCAGTGTTAATCGATAACATGCAGGCCCTCACTAGTGACCGGGCCCTGTGTGTAGGGATGCCAGGCCAACATCAAGAGGGAAGTGCTCACATCCTAGGTGCGAGGACATGGCCCCACTTTCAGCCTTGATTTCTGGCCAGGTCCATCAGACCAGAAGACCAGGCCCCCTTCACCCTTCTCCTGCCACACAGATGTCATCTCAGCCAGGGCATCTCTCTCTCTGCCAGGGAGCCTGGCAAACTCACTCTCCAGAATTCCTGTGCTCACCACCCAAGAGTGCTTCATCACCCCTGGACACCCACTGCCATGCTCAGAGGTTCTGCTGTCACAAGTTTCCATAACCATTTTCTGCCATCCTGACCCCTTCCCTTGTCTGAGGACCCCAGGGCCAATCAGAGGAGAGGCGCATCTAAGAGGCTAATGACAGTTTGCTTGCGGGGGGACAGTGGCCACTCGTCTGTCCCCTCCTTCTCCCCCATGGAGGACATGGGCAAGGCCCCTACCCTACTTCCTTCACTCTTTACCCTACTCCATCTTTCCCATTAGGACCAAAACCTGAAACACAACCCCTTATACCCATCAGCAACCCCCCCATCTTTTGGCCCCTTTCCCAGAAAAATTCTCAAAAAAATTACCAACTCCTGATGTCCTGAGCTCCACGTCCCACCTTCTCTTGGCCCAACACTCCCACCCCTCTTGTCAGGACACTGACAGCCTCCATGTTTCTAAGGTCAATTCTCCAAGGATAATTCTCGCTCCTCACCTGGCTGGCTCCCTCGGCCAGGCAGCCCTTTCTCTCCATGCACTCTCTTCCTGTGGCCCTGGATGCCCCAGACCCCTCTGGTTTTCTCCCGCCCTGATGACACTCCTTGGTTCCTTGACCCTGGACCTCTCCTCTCCTCCATAATTCAACTCCTCTGCCATCTTGTGCCGACTCAGCTTTAAAAACATCACCTTTGTGCTGGCAACAGCCAGACCCATATCGGGCCCAGGCCACTCTCTCCAACTCCAGCCTCGCTTGCCCAATAAGCCTCTCAACACCTCCACGTGGACAGCAGTGAAGGTTGTAGGTACCACACTCCCAAATCCCCCAAAGCTGCTCTGCCCACAGAGACCCCATCTCAGGGCAACGCCCACTCCATCCCTTGGATTGCCTGAGCCAAGAATCTCACCTTGGACTCCTCTATTGAGCCAACCATCCCGTTGGCTCCATCTTTACAACACACCAGAATCCAGCCAGACCCACCACCTGCATGGGGCTGCTCCTCTGCTCCAGCCACACCCGCCCTCTGGACTTGCTAAAGTGCACCAGGACATCCCCCGGTCACTCCTCACCTCCTCCATCAGCCCACCAGCCACCTGGTTTTGAACCTCAAACATCCCCAAACTGTGAGCACCTGGACCCCACACTGACTTTCTCCATGGCACTATGGCTCCAATACGTGACATTCGGATTTACTTCCTCTCCTTAGCCTTCCAGCACCCGCTACTTGACCATAAGTGCCAAGTTGGCAGGGCCTTCTATCTCTTGGTTTCTTGCCGTAATTGGAGCTCAGTAAACATTTGCTGGAGGAAGTGGTGAGACTTCATGAAGTGGAGGTGAAAGGGGCCTTACTAAGTCACTTCAGTAGCGTCCAACTCTGTGTGACCCTATGGACTATAGCCTGCCAGGCTCCTCTGTTCATGGGATTCTCCAGGCAAGAATACTGGAGTGGGCTGCCGTGCCCTCCTCCAGGGGATCTTCCCAACCCAGGGATCGAACCCGCATCTCTTAAGTCTCCTGTATTGGCAGGAGGGTTCTTTACCACTAGTGCCACCTGAGTACCTAATTTCTTTCCCTCTAAAAAGATGAATGACGGGAATTTGCCTACAAAGGACACAGACCTCCTGGGTGCCCCGAATGCCCAGACAGCACAGCTCTGTTCAGACAGGATCCCTAAGGCCTCTGGGAAGGACTGAGATGCAGAGAACACATCTGATCTCAATGGAAAAATGAGCCGTGCGCCTACAGTCTGTTCTGATAGCAGGCAGCTCATGGCCATGGAGTCGAGACCCCAGGCTCAGAGCACATGAGCCGCCTCACTGCGGGCCCGGCTGTGGCCTCCCCGCAAACATGGAAAATACTAGCAAACAACAACAACAACAACAAACAAAACTCCCAAATACATGGTGAGAACAAAGTGGGGTCCAGCTGAGGCTCTTATTCAGAGTAGGCCTCCGGGAACGTAGTGTCCTTGCAAACAAAATCAAAAACATGCTTCAGAGCCAAACACCACCCAGATGCTAGATCAAAGCCGATTACATTCTGGTACTTGAGCAACTCAAATTTCTTGTAATAGGACAGGAAAATGGAGGGGGCGGGAAGCCCTGAGGATTCCAGGCAACTTGTACTCTTTTACTCTGTGGACGTAGCATTTTTATGGGTTTTCTTGTTGCTGCTGCTATAGAGGAAAGTTACTTAACATATCCTCTACTAAATGAAAAAACAGCAACTGCTGAAGATGCGTGCAACAGCCCCACAGTGGCAGGTCATCCAAATAGCAGTGGAAATCCACCCATGAAGGCTCTGGACTGTCACTGCTTTTGCTGCTGGGTCAAGTCCCATGGAAGGAAATGTGCTTCTCCACTTAAACCAGGACCGTGGTGGGTCTGAGCTAAGGGTCTTCCCCATCCCATGGCTCAGGGCCAGCATGGTACCTCAGCATGCTGCCCAGACTGAGGAACAGCTTTGCTGTTAAACTTTCAGGGTCTGGGTCTCGTCCCCCCTATTGCTGAGGTCAGGGTATTGGTGTCTCTTTTTCATGGCCCGCAGAGCACAGGCTCAGAGCAACAATGCCTATGGATCCATTGACTGCCTCACTGAAGCCATATCATGTTATTACCTTGTGTAGGAACATGAATTCCTACAAGTCAAATCCATTTTGAATAAATTTAGATTTATAAATTTAATATTTAAAACAGGCTATTCTAGGGACTCCCATGGTGGTCCATTGGCTAAGACTCGGAACTCCCAATGCAGGTGGGGCCTGGATACAATCCCCAGTTAGGGAACTAGATTCCACAAGCCAAACCTGCATGCCACAACAAAGACTGAAGATCCCAAGTACCACAACTAAGAGCCCACGAAGCTAAATAAATAAATATTGCAAAAAACCCAGGTTTTTCTATCCCCTAAGGGCTTCCCTGGTGGCTCAGATGGTAAAGGACCCACCAACAATGTGGGAGACCTGGGTTCAATCCCTGGGTTGGGAAGATCCCCGGAAGGAGGGCATGGCAACCCACTCCAGTATTCTTGCCTGGAGGATCCTCATGAACAGAGGAGCCTGGTGGGCTACAGGCCTTAGGGTCACAAAGAATTGGAGACGACTGAGCAACTAAGCACATTTCCTAATGGAGATCCCTTCTTTCAAATACCTTTTCTCATTACAAAAACAATCCCACTGTAAAAGGAACAAATCACATGGAAATACGTGAGGGGGTAAAAGGAGAGATTCCCCTTCCACCCCCTTCTCAACCCTCTGCCAACACCCAAGCTCACACAACTCACATGCCCACATATATCCTTCCCTCACATCCCAGTCACCAGCTGGACAGCCACTCTTGCTCGGAGCCGTGTCCCTCGAGTCTTGAGCAGCGCCTGCCCTCCTCATCCACCAAGGGTGCTCTGTCACCGACTGTTTGACACACGGTGGGTGTCATTCCAGATGCTTCTACACTTTATGACCTATACATGTGTAAAGGGGATCACTCTATACAGTCTACACTAAGAAGCAATGTTTTCACTTAACTCATCAGCACTTCTTTTAAAGTAAACCTCAACTACTCCATGAAGTGAAGGATCCTATGGCATTTGAAAGGGGGAAATGGGATTCTTAGATCGTTAACTATTTTATGATAAAGACTTTCAAAGACTAAAGAGAAAGACTGAAGAGACTAACAAACCCTCAGATATCATCACCCAGAGCTAACAATCACTCGACCATGGTCAATGCTGCCCCCTCCATCACCCAACCCATCCCCCACCCACGCTAATCTGAAACAGCTCTCAAACACGGCTCTCACTTCCTCTGCAGATCACCCCAGCATCTACAGCTAAAGGGTAAAGACTGTGTGAACATAACCACAATACTGTTGTTAAGGAATATAATTATCTTTTAAAAATCACTGTTCACTCAACAAACGCCCAACTGTCTTTAAACTTTAAATACCATTATTTTTGAAAGGAGTGATTCTTTTTTTTTTTTTTTTTAATTTTTATTAGTTGGAGGCTAATTACTTTACATCATTACAGTAGTTTTTGTTATACATTGAAATGAATTAGCCATGGATTTACATGTATTCCCCATCCCAGTCCCCCCTCCCAGAAAGAAGTGATTCTTGACTCAAATGCTGGTTAACTGCATTTCGTTCAAAGCTGCAATCCCGAGTAATACATAGAAGTGACCAGGGGAAGGGGTGCAGTGTCCACTTTCATAGCACCTGAGACTTTTAGACCAAATAAAGGACCCAGTCCTACTGGAGGATCACAGGGCATGCTGGAAGGCAGCTATGGGGGGACTCCCGGGCTGCTGTGATGTCCGGTCCAGGTACAATATCTCCAGGTAAATGACCATGCACTCAGGAAGGGACAGGCAACTCAAAGTGAGCCACTCCAAGGAGTTGCGATGAGCCAATTTGCTTATCCCAAAGATCACCTTAAATGGTGCACTGAACAATGCCAGCCCAGCTCCAGGAAAGGCCCACTCACATGCTGTCTCCACTTGACTGAATCAGCAGATATTTCCTCCTAATAAATCTCCACTTCTCTCCATCACCTTTTGACAGCAGGCAGACTGCAATGACCACGAGCTGTGCCGAATCTCCAGTGCAGAGGAGCCTGCCTGACCGGCCCGCTCTCGGGTGACGCCCAGAGACATCCCTGAATGGCCAAGGGCCCCAGAGGCACGGGTGGAGCAGGGGAGATTGCATCTGCCGAGCCCCACAAAGGACAGCAGTCTTTCTTCCTGCAGCCACCCTTGACAGTCAGTTGGTGGCAAATTCATTTGTGTATTTTTACATGGCCAGCTTCACCCCATGGCCACCCTGCAGGCCTGGATGGTGAACTTGGTCACTGTTGTCACTCCCAGAAGAGACAGGATGGGGGGCTGGGGGCACTGGGATGCACTACCTGCCACATCACCTTCTCAGGAGTTCTTCTGAACAAATTGTTAGCATGAGGGGAAGGTCGTTGTGAATTAAGGAACAACTGGGAAGTCAATACACTTATGCAACAGCAGGGGCCTAACCCAGGGACACTGGGGACGCCTGGTGGTGGGAGGGGACACGGGGCCCTGCTGCCAATCCAGGAGCCCCAGGCTCAACACACAAGGGATCAGGAAGAGGCTCCTGGCCGCACCCATCCACCCCCAACCAGAAACAGAACCCAGAGGGAGGGGTGGGAGGCCTGAACCTGTCCGTGCCCAGTGTGGGAGAGGCAGGCTATCTTTGGAAGCACAGAGGACCAATGAGAAAACCATTGATCTCTGCAACACATTATTGATTTCGCTATGTGCTGGCACCAGCGGATGGTCCTCCCCCCTCACTCAGAGTCAGCCATTAGCGTGCGCTCCCAAGACTGGCCTAGACATCCCTGCCTGGTGAGGGGGGAAGGCGCTTGAGATGAAACCTGCCTTGGCTAACCCACAGGGACTGGATCACAAGTGAATGATGTCATTATGGTCATCTCCCTGCCCCCAGACCCACTGGACAGCTGTGCAGTGTGGCCCTGCACCCCACTTCTGAGCTGGGGTGGATGCACCATCTGCCAGGACTCCAAAGAAGGCTGCCAGAGCACGCCCGTTACCAGCAGAGGGGTAACGCTGCATTTTCCAGCAATCATAGGGAGCCAATACCTCTCAAATGCCAGCTCACGGTCCTCTAACACGGCTCAAGAGTAGACCAGGGCTGGGTTGCCTCTCAGGGTCAGCAGGTTGTTTTTCTTTCTTTATTTGGTTTACCTGCTGTTCATAATACAAACTTTTTTTTTTCTCCTTGCAATCTGAAGGTCTAGCCTCTTGGCGGGGAGAGCCTTTGTCCCCAGAAATGCCCCAGTGAATCTCTTCACCATCCCCTCATCCCTGCAGGCTTTCCCCCTGGCAGGACTGGTTGCCTGGAGTACTCCGAGCAGGTCTGCTTTATTCTTCTTTATTCTTGCAGACGATGTGCACAGACATCAACGGTTCAAGTGACAATCGGGGCATTATCTCTGCCAGAATCCTGGCCCCAGCATTAGCTGAGGCAGCCTGTTTCTGGGACACAGTAAACATTCCCAAAATACAGCACCCAGGCAGCCAGAAGGCAGGCCCCAGGCCTGGGGCAGGTATGAGGTGACAGGCCACCGATGTCACTCACCCTTGGAAAGGAAACTTCCGCTCAGTGGCGCCTAGTGGATCTGAATAGACTCAGAATGGGTGGGGGGTGGGGGGCAGCCACTTGGCCACAGTCCCCAAGTCCTAGATGTGCTTAACATAAGTGGTGGTTTTCGAATCAAAAGCAGAACAACTTTGCATAGCAAACGCTCCAGAAAGCGGGGACCCTTGCCCTGAACCACAGGCCTCGTTTTTGGTAAACTGCCCACCTCCAGACGCCCACACACCCCCATCCCCAACACTAAATGAAATAAACGAAGGGGACCATCACGACCCAACTCTCCTTTCCACCGTCTGCACGGGCAAAACCCCAGTGGATTCAGTCTCCTGCAGTTCACCAGGCGGCGGCAACAGGTGCAGCCCTGAGCTAAGGCTGCTGATTCTCCTTGGCTATTCTAGAATCACGCAGCCAAAACCCTAAAGGAAGCCGAGGCCTGCAACACTCACTGCCAGGGCCCCCGACCTGCCCCACCTGTCTGAGTGCGCGGCTCGGGGTCTAACGCCCGGGGGCCGCGGCCTCGCCGACAGAAATAGAAGCCGCGGGGCCGGGCCAGGCCTGAATGGCCGGAGTGGGGCGGGGGCCGGGCGGACAGGAGCCGGGAGCCGCCGGTCAGGCAGAACACGCCGCCCCCGCCCCGGGCCAGGGTCTGCCGCGCGCCCCGAGCCCCAAGCGTTGCCGAGCCACCTGCGCACCGGGGCAGGGAGGCAGCCGGGGAGGGGAGGGGTCCTGGGGGCTCCTGGGAGGGGACTCAAAGAGGGGTCTGGGGAGAAGTCAGAGAGCTCCGGGAAGGGGGCTCCGGGGAGGCCCCGGGAGTCCAGGGAGGAGTCAGGGGTCTTGGGGCGGAGGCTCCGGGCGGGCTCCGGGGGCCGATTGGGGGAGGGTCTCGCCGCCCCCGCGCACCTGCACCGCCCGCGCCCGCCCTCTACCCGCCACCCCTTACCTGGCGCGGCGTGTCCTGGCCGCGCGGCCCCGCGGTGCCGGGCCAGGCGAGCGCGGGCGCAGGAATGGCGGCGGCGGAGGCGGAGGCGACCGGCTCGGAGGCCCGGCGCGGAGGGGCGGCGCGGCCAGGCGACTCGGGGATGCTGCGGCGAGGGAGGGCGCGGAGGCCGGCGCGGGAGGGAGGGCGCGGGGCTGTGCGCAGGCCCCTCCTCCGCTCCCCTCCTCCCTTTCCCGCCTCCTCTCGCTTCCCTTCCCCCTCTCTCCTGCCTCCTCCTCCTCGCCGCCCGGCTCCCCGCCCTACTTCTCATCCCCCACCCGCTCCGTCCCTCCCCTTTTCCCTCCCCTTTCTTCACCTTCCTGCACTCCTCCACTCCCTCCATCTCCACCCGCCCCTGCCACCTTCCATCTCCACTCTTTCCCTCTGACCTCTTCCCTCCCCACCTTCCACCTTTCCCCCTACCCCCCAATCCCCCAAAGGCTAACCTCTGCCCTGGCCAGGCCTTTGCTGGGTCCAACACACGTTCTGATGATGTGCCCAGTTACCCCCTCCTCACCACCTGCTATTGAACCATTGCCCCTTCTGGGAGCCTGACCTGACCTCACCCTCTGGAGCCTCCACCCTCCTCCAAATCTCCAAGGTTTTGCGAACTCCCAGGCTCTGATGCTGTTCTGCTGGGGACCCGACCTGCCCAATGGGTGGACAAAGCACGTGGGCTCTGAGAACGCTTGCGCCTTTGTTTCTAAGCAAATCTAATTTGGATAAGAACATTTCAAACCAAGCCTTCTGCCACTTCCCCAGGGTGAGGTGGGTAGGTACCAATCCAGGTTTTGCTGCACCCCTTCTGTTTGCCCCCATGCCAACTGTTTGCTCAGTGTTCACCATTTGATCACCCCTGGTGACACACATTTACACTAACCCATTGGTTTGAGAACCTAGGTGCCCTCCGAAGACTGCTCCAAATCCTCTGCCCTGGAGGAAGAAGTCACGGGCCTGAGAAGGTGGTTGATCTGGCCAGTAGGCTTGCTGAGGGATGCTGTCCAGAGAAAGGGATGCAGTTCCCAGTGAACCAGCCAGGATTCCCCTATGTGTAGTGTAGGAGTCAGGGCTTCCCTGGTGGCTCAGAGGGTCTGCCTGCAATGTGGGGGATTCAGGTTTGATCCCTCGGTGGGAAAGATCCCTGGAGAAGGGAATGGCTACCCACTCCAGTATTCTTGCCTGGATAATCCCATGGACAGAGGAGTCTGGCGGGCTACACTTTATGGGGTCTCAGAGAGTCAAACATGATTGAGCCACTAACTAGCTAGTTAAGAGTCAAGGCGCTCCACCCCCAGTCTTGGCTGTAGATCCCAGGCTGCAGGAACCCTTCCAGCTTACCTGAGGTCACTTTCCTGATGCCCAGGAGCTGCTGGTAACCAGACTGAGAGTTTTAAAATGAAGCCATTCCTAAATGATCAATAATGGGACTGAGAGCCTCACTCTCTTCAGGGGCCTCCTCTCTTTTCATGCTGGGGTTGCCATAGGCAGACCTTAGCGCCAGTGCCCCAACACTGGGCCAGCAAAACTCAGATGGCGAAGCTAGTGCCAAGGATGAAGGTAGGGATGGGCAGGAGTTCACTCCCTCTCCCTCTGTAGTTGGGAAACGTGACCTGGAATCTGATAGGCTCCAGTTTGAGCCTTGGCTCTGATGCTTCCAGATGACCTTGTGAGCCCTGTCCCACCCTCTCTAAGGGTTGCAGAGCATGGAGGAGAGAATCTCAGGTGAGGCCACGAGCACCACATGCCCCACATTCATAGCTGGAGACTTTTATGAGAAAGACACAGGGGAGATGTACCTTCCAAGCTCTCCTCCTGTGGGAGAAGTCTGTAAATCTGTGTTCCCCCATCCTATTTGGACCAAAACCTGATGGGAAGAGATGTTTTAACAGCATCCCAGGCCCCAAGAAGGAACCCGTTCTTGAGATGGATAAAAGCAAGTATTGCAAATACAGGAGCGGGGGGCTGTCTTCTGTTCTTTACTGGTCCGACACGTCTAGAATACAGTGCCCTTGCTTGGGATCTAAGGACAGCCACCAGCAGGCCATGGGAGGGTAGTTGACACACGGGGAACCTTCAGTCTGGAAGATCAGTGTGCAGAGCACAAGACGGCAGAATCCAAATATTTGCAAAACTGTCTGGGAAGAAGGATTACCCTGTGGGGTTATGAAGGGCAGAACGAGGACAGATGGGTGGAAATTAGACTAGAGAGTCGTTTTCCTCCCACTTGTGAATGCTTTCTGGCAGACCTGCCTGCCAGAGGAGCCGGCCACCCCTGGAGGACCATGTCCTACACGGCCAGTGTCTAGACAGGTTCTGGGGCCACTGCAGGAAATTGCTGGAGGGGGCCTGCAGTAGGGATGACCCCTGGAACCTTTCCTAGCCATTAGATCATTCCACGTTGTCTTTAATAAGGTCACACTGCACCCCTGTTTGCTTTGTCTGCAGAGTGGAGGGCAGCTCAGCAAAGAAGAGACTGACCATATGCCTGACCCAGAGTCAATGCTTCCAGCTTCAGCACCTTCAACAATCAATCATAAGCTTCTCTTAGTATGTTTCCTCATTGTATAAGGGAGATAAGGGAGGATTCAATGACATGACAGCCTTTTCCCACCACCCAGCACCCGGGAGGGCCTCATCCAGGTTCACACAAAGTGACCCAGTTTGACTTTTTATTCTTGTCAATGTTTTATCTTCTATTATGAGACATTTCATCACTATGAACAAAGCTAGTGGAGGTGATGGAATTCCAGCTGAGCTATTTTAAATCCTAGAAGATGATGCTGTGACAGTGCTGCACTCAATATGCCAGCAAATTTGGAAAACTCAGCAGTAGCCACAGGACTGGAAAAGGTCTGTTTTCATTCCAATCCCAAAGAAAGGCAATGCCAAAGAATGCTCAAACTACCACACAATTGCACTCATCTCACACGCTAGCAAAGTAATACTCAAAATTCTCCAATCTAGTCTTCAACAGTCAGTACGTGAACTGAGAATTTCCAGATGCTCAAGCTAGATTTAGAAAAGGCAGAGGACCCAGAGATCAAACTGGCAGCATCCATTGGATCATAGAAAAAGAAAGAGAATTCCAGAGGAACATCTCCTTCTGCTTCATTGACTGTGCTATAGCCTTTGATTGTATGAATCACAAGAAATTGTGGAAAATTCTTCAAGAGATGGGAATACCAGACTACCTTACCTGCCTCCTGAGAAACCTGTATGCAGGTCAAGAAGCAGCAGTTAGAACTGGATATGGAACCACAGACTGGTTCCAAATTGGGAAAAGAGTATGTCAAGGCTGTATATTTTCACCTTATTAATTTAACTTATATGCAGAGTACATCATGTGAAATGCCAGACTGAATGAAGCACAAGCTGGACTCAAGATTGCCCAGAGAAATATCAATAACCTCAGATATGCAGATGATACCACCCTTATGAAAGAAAGCAAAGAGGAACTAAAGAGCCTCTTGATGAAAGTGAAAGAGGAGAGTTTAAAAGCTGGCTTAAAACTCAGCATTCAAAAAACTAAAATCATGGCATCTGATCCCATCACTTCATGGCAAATAGATGGGAAAACAATGGAAACAGTGACAGACTAGTTTCTTGGGCTCCAAAATCATTGCAGATGGTGACTGCAGCCATGAAATTAAAAGATGCTTGCTCCTTGGAAGTAAAGTTATGACCAACCTAGATAGCATATTAAAAAGCAGAAACATTACTTTACCAACAAACATCCGTATAGTCAAAGCTATGGTCTTCCCAGTAGTCATGAATGGTTGTGAGAGTTGGACTATAAAGAAAGCTGAGCACCGAAGAACTGATGCTTTTGAATTGTAGTGTTGGAGAAGACTCTTGAGAGTCCCTTGGACTGCAAAGAGATCAACTCAGTCAATCCTAAAGGAAATCAGTCCTGAATATTCATTGGAAGGACTGATGCTGTGGTTGAAGCTCCAATACTTTGGCCACCTGATGGGAAGAACTGACTCATTTGAAAAGACCCTGATGCTGGGAAAGATTGAAGGTAGGAGGAGAAAGGGATGGCAGAGGATGAGCTGGTTGGATGGCATCACTGACTCAATAGACATGAGTTTGAGTAAGCTCCGGGAGTTGGTGATGGACAGGGAAGCCTGGCATGCTGCATTTCGTGGGGTCATGAAGAGTCCGACACGACTGAGCAACTGAACTGACTAACATCCCCAGTGGCTCGGCAATGAAGAATCTGCCTGCGATGCAGGAGCCACGGGAGACATGTATTTGATCCCTGGGTTGGGGAGATCCCCTGGAGGAGGGCATGGCAACCCCCTCCATTATTCTTGCCTGGAGAATCCCATGGACAGAGGAGCCAAGCCAGCTACAGTCCATGGGGTCGTAAAGAGCCTGACAGGATGGAAACAACTTAGCATGCACACACACACATGGGACATTTTAAACTTGTACAGAAGAATAACCAAAGGAGCCCTGTGCACAGGGATGATCATCTCGTGTCACCTTGACCCACTCCTTACCCAATCCCCCAATACTAGGTTGATACACATCAAAGGCATCCTCTCCACCAATTGGTTTTCCAGCTTCCCCCACAATACCACATGTTTGAATACCTAGGTCACATTTTGTGAAGTCTCTCTGCTTGTCCGGTCAGAACGCTGGTTTGTCTCCATGTGGATGAGCACAGTGACTGCCTAGATGATATTTAAATCCCGTATGAAAAGAAGCTCAAGGTGTCAGCTTACGTGGCACCAGTACATCGGGCTCTCACCATGGCCCCATGAATGTGAGGGGGGACACCCACACTGCTCCTCCCTGCTCAGAGGAACCTGCATGTGTTGGCTGAGAGCAGTTTTAAAACCAGTCTGAATACGGAGTATTTGAGCAAGGGAGAAAAAGGTTCTTGGAAGAACTGGCCCTGTGCATTTTTCCTGAAGCCAGGGGTGTAGCCCCAAAGTCCAAGCCTGAGGGCAAGGGGTTAGTACATGGGCTGGCAAAATAAAGGGCAGTGGCCCCTGGAGAAATGAGTCCTGGGGGCTGAGATGATAATGTCTGGGGAGTGTCTGACCCAGGTCTGGGAAAATGTCTTTTGTTTTACACCAGAATTTATTTATTTGTTTGTTTACATTTTTGGTTTTACCGCCAAGAAGTAACTTGTCTTAAACTTTAATGTCATTTTATCCCCTCACATATCTGAACTATTTTTTTTAATTGAAGTGCAGTTGATTTACAATGTTGTGCTAATTTCTGTGATTTGATTATACACACATACACACACACACACACACACACACACACACACGCACACATAATATATACATTGTTTTTTATATTCTTTTCCATTATGGTTTATCATAGGATATTGAATATAATGCCCTGTGCTGTACAGTGGGACCTTATTGTTTATCGATTCTATATAAAAAAGCTTACATCTGCTAGCCCCGACCTCCCACTCCATCTCTCCCCCATCCCCCACCCCTTGGCAACTACAAGTCTGTTCTCTATGTCCGTGAGTCTGTTTCTATTTGTGTCATGTTTTAGATTCCACATATAAGTGATAACATATGGTATTTGTCTTTCTGACTTAGGGTGATAATCTTTAGTTGTATCCATGTGGATGCAAATGGCATCACTGCATTCTTTTTTATGGCTGAGTAGTATTCCACTGTATGCACCATGTCTCTATCCATTCATCTGTCAATGGACATTTAGGATGCTTCCATGCCTTAGCTATTGTGCATAGCGCTGCAGTTAATACCGGAGCATATGTATCCTTTTGGATTATGCTTTTCTCTGGATATGTGCCCAGGAGTGGATTGCTGGATCATATGGTAATTCTTTTTTTTTTTTTTTCATTTATTTTTATTAGTTGGAGGCTAATATGGTAATTCTATATTTAGTTTTTTGAGGAACCTCTGTTACTGAGTCCAAGCTCACTCTGCTCGCTACATGAAAGGCCAATGAATCTAAGGGATAAAGTGTTGAGGCAAGGAATATGACTTTATTCAGAAAGCCAGCTGACCAAGAAGATGGCAGACTAATGTTTCAAAATAACCATCTGGTTGGGGTCTGGATGTTAGGTTCTTTTATGGATTAGAGATAGGGGGAGATGAGGAAACAAAGTTAAAAAAAAAAAGCCATTAAACTTGCAAATATCTCCTAGAATGGCAAGCCTCAGGCACAGTGATGTGTTAGTTTTCCTTCCTGCCATCTACAGGTGGACAGGGTTCTGAACAAAGGCACTTTAGTTTAATAGTCAGGCAGAGGTGTATGGTTCTCTGAGGCAGGCCATTATGTGTAATTACAAAAAAAAAAAGCAACGGAAAGCAAGTCAAAGAAACCGTTTCAACATGGAGTCGGAATTGACTTCCCCCTGCGACACCTCCATGCTGTTTTTCACAGTGGCTGTACCAACTTACATTCCCACCTTTGGGATGTGATGGAAGAGTCCTTCTGGGATGCATGGGAACAGGCCTCCACTGTTAGTTGCTGTGACTGTTGATGGCATGACTGTCACCGCACACCTCATGGTTCCTCCCCCAACCCTAGAGAAGACCCACTTCCTGGCAGCCTCCTTAAGATGAAAGGTCCTCATAGAGCCTCCACCAGGACCCTTGTTACCAGAACACCCTTTCCAGCTGCGGAGGGAATGGTCGGGTGCCCCCAGTACCCTCCTGCCCCACTGCTGTCCTGGGACCCCCCCCACCCCCCGGAAATGGAGGGCTCCTCTCTTGAAAGCTGCTTTCCAGCAGCAGCATGTAAATGAAGGCCTTGAGCTGTCCTCATTGTTCTGTGTGCCTGAGTGCTACTTTAGCTGTCAAAGCACTGAGTACTAACTTACTCTGGTTAAGGGGTATAATCTAGCCCTCATGCACACCCTTCCCCAGCACTTTCCCTGTTGCTAAATGAAAAGGGTGGTTTATTATCAAGGCTTCTTTTGTCTTATTTTATTCCTGAGAGCAGAGCTGGTGAAAGCCACTGAGCACTACCCCAGTTGGAACCAGGGAGAGTGGAAATTGGGGACACTGAACAGGATGCTGGCCTGCTGCCCTGGCTGACCATTAAGTTTAACCAGAGCTGGTGTCCTCAGTTGACCTGCAACAGCAATGCCTTCCTGACCCCAAAAGGCCACTTCCACCACCAGTTGCTTGAGCTGGTGCTTTAAAGGCCTGTCAGAGTTGTCAGCTGGAGCATCGTTTCTTCAACCCTATCCCCCACCCACACTTCTGGGCAGAGCAGGGTGTCTCCTCCCACTGTGATGCCACCTTGCAAGGCTCTCAATCACTGCTGGACCGGGATTTGCTACTATTGTTTCTTCGTGTGTTTCTTTTTAGTTTGATCTTCATTTTGAGCTTCCAGAGCTTAGTGAACTCTTGACCTCTTTTCAGAATATGCTTTTAAATGCATAAAGTAAAAAATACAGGATTAGAATGGAAACCTATTGTGCTGAAATCCGGTGATCAAAATATCTCAAAATGTGACCCATTTCGTTTGTTATTTACACGTTAAGTAACATGCTCTAGCAGCAAGCCTGATAACTAGTAATTTTGAAGTCATGACAAAGTTGCCCAGTAATTTGAGATGTGATGTGAAAATGTCTGTGACAGCTAACATGACTGCATTCTGTTGCCTGCATTGATATTTTGAATAAAGTTACTTTCAGCTAGAAGTTAGTAGGGTTGGGGATGGGGTGAGAATGTAATTCTTTCTTTCCAATGGATTCCATCTGTATGGCCTCTCTATCCAGATTAAGAATTGCCATTTTAAAGGGAAAGGACTTTGGATCCCCTGCATCTAGCACAATGCTTGTATAAAATCACCCTCAAACTTGTTCAGTGCATTCATAAAAGAAACAGGACTGCTGGTTGCAAGTGACAGAAGTCTGGCTCAAACTCTTGGCTCATTTACATTTGAAAGTGTTGAAGGTACAGCTAGATCCAGGGGTTGAGATACAACTGATGGCCTTCCTCTTCTTGCTGACTCCTTTCCTTCTTCTCTTTGACTCTGGTTCTGCTTGCGTGTTAGCTTCACTATCCTGCCACAAGGCTAATAGCAGCCTCAGTTCAAAACAATGATAAAGACTCTCACCAGACTACGAGTCCCATGGAAAGACTTTGATTGGCTCAGTTGGGTCTCATGCCCAGGGCTGGAGAACCACCAGCAGTCAGATCTGAGCTACCTGCCTACATCCTCGATGGACTTTGGTTAATAATCTCACTGAACCTCAGGGCTGGGCAAGAAACAGCACCCTAGTGAACAGATGTGCTGAGCAGACGAAAGCAACACCATCCGACTGCAGAGGAGTCAGAGGGTAACAGAGTCATCATCACAGTGTGTTCTTTGGGGAGCGGTGCTTCCTGCTGCAATAGAGAGACATAAAACACAGTGGTTTCAACAAAATAGGAGTTATCTACATCTTATGTAACATTCCAGAAGTAGACAAGCAGACTGGGACTATATGCAGCTAGGCCATCTCATCCAGCTGGAGGAAGGAAGGGCATCCTCATGCAGTATGGTCCAGGAGGTAGCATGCATCACCTCTCTCCACACCACTGACCAGAACTCAGTCCCAGGACCACACATAGCTTCAAGGAAGGTTTGGACATGTAGTTGCTAACTGAGTGACTATATGCCCAGCTGAAAATCTATTACATTAAGGAAGGGGAACTAGGTATGGGTGGACAATTAGAAACTGCCATAAACACAGTCTAGTGTAGTTAATGCTGTAATAAATGTAAATGGAACACTACTCAACCACTAGAAGGTCTTGAGTCAAGAATGTCAAGTGTTGGTGAGGATGTAGAGCAACTGGAACTCTTGTACATTGCTGGTAAGAATGTAAAATGAAATAGCTGCTTTGGAAAAATATTTAGCTAAATAAACACACATATGCTGTGTAACCTAGCAATTCCTCTGCTGGGTATAATCCCAACAAAACTAAATGGATTTGTTCACTGAAAAGCATGTGCAAAAATGCTCATGTCATTGCTCATGCCTTGTTGTTATGATCTCAAATTAGAAGCAATCCAAGTGGGCATCAACAGTAGAAAGACCAAGGAATCCTGGTATATTCCCACAATGGAATAACACTCAGTGATGAAAAGGGAAGAACTCCACACATGAAATGAAGAGTCTCTTAGATATGTGTGACAAGTTGCCTCAGTTGTGCCCGACTCTTTGCAACCCTATGGACTATAGCCTGCCAGGCTCCTCTGTCCATGGGGGTTTTCCAGGCAAGAATACACAAGTGGGTTGCCATGCCCTCCTCCAGGGGATCTTCCCGACGCAGGGATCGAACCCACATCTCTTATGCCTCCTGAACTGGTAGGTTACCACTAACAACAACTGGGAAGCCCCTCTTAGGTATAGTTCTGAGTAAAAGACATCAGATCCAAAAGAGCCCAGACTGTATGTTCTGTCTGTAAATCACAGCGGGTGGAAGCATGCACTATCTGGACCTGGGTTGTGGCTAATGTATACATATGACAAAATTCACTGAGTTCTACCTTAAGGATTTCTGTATTTTTGTTTGTGAGTTATATCTCAATCAGAAATACCAGCAGGGACTTCCCTGGTAGTCCAGTGGTTAAAAATCCGCCTTCCAATGCAGGGGACATGGGTTCCATCCCTGGCAGGGGAACTGGGATCCCACGTGCCACAGGCTAAATAAGCCTGCTAGTCACAACTAGAGAAGCCCACCCACTGCAATAAAGAGCCCCCACACCAAAACAAAGAGCCAGTGCAGCAAAAAAAATTTTTCTTAATGTAAATACAAAATTCAAAAAAAAAAAAGGAAAATCATCATGTAGTTTAAAATGGTGGTAGGAATGTAAAAATGAAATAGCTGCTTTGGAAAAATATTGGCCTTGACTCTCACTAGAGGCCAACCTGGGGTTGGGTGAGCTTCCCACCTCCACTGGAACATTCCTCTTGGGCAACAGGCAGAGTTGTGTCTCTGGCACTCCAGGGCTTGGGCTTCCCAATATAAACACACAGGCAGGGCATGCTGGCCTCATTTGTCAGACAGGAAACAGGGTCCGGTCCATTTCATTCATTCTTCACCCACCTCTTCACTGAGACAGGATTTGTACTCTGGCACTGGGACTTCCTAGAGGCACTTTCTGCACACAGAAGTGTCAGAAGTTTTTGTGCAAAACCAGACACTGGCCAGACCACATGGTGGGTAAGCCACCTTCCCTGAGAACTGCAGACTGCCCCTCACTCTCTTGCCCACCTTGACTACCCTGGGGACAGGGAACTCTGTGGTCTAGACCCCCCTCTGATTAGTTCATGATTTGGAAGATACAAAGAATTAGTCTTCAAAGAGAAAAGTTGAAGACCTCATCGCCATTGTTCCATCCCCATGGTTTTCTCTGTCTATGGCTGTTCACTAAGGACTTCTGGAGATTGACAGCCTTCCTCTTGCAGCATCGCCAAGCTTGACTTATTATCTGTTGGAGTGAGTCTCTGCAGCTGCCTTTCCTTTTCATTCAAGATCATTCATCATATCTGATGAAAGCGCTCACTGAATACTGAGCGCACTGTGTTGTTTATTTCCCAGCAGGAGAGAGGAAATAATTCGCTTGGAATGAAAACACCACATGCCCACAAATGACAATAACCTACCTGTTATGTTCCAGTTTTCATAGATTTTAAGAAAAAGCTGAACTCTAAGATTCTTGTAAGAACTCTGGAAATGCTAGCAGAAGTCAAAAGTACTTTCATTTTTATTGCAGAAATAAAAGCTGTTTTCAAATCAGGCCATTGTCTAAGTATTATGAGTCCATCAAACCTGCCACCATCTAGGACTCTACCATCCGGCTGTCCAGTCCCTGAAGCGGAGCACATGGACAGCTCTCCCCAGTACCAACGTTTCATGGTTGCTTGCAAAATGCTCGGCTGGTGTTTTATTTAACAGAACCAAAATCACCTTGAAAGAGAGTATGTTTGAGAAGACTGAGTTTTAACTAAAATCAAGGTGAAATTTTCTATTATTGAGGCAAAATGCAAGTGTGCATGAGATTCCAAAGAAGGAGATATTAGCGAAAACTAGTTTCAACAGAAAGCACTCTACAGTGTAGAACTGCATCTATTTATGCTTTAAAATTATTTTTAATTATTTATTTATTTTTGGCTGTGCTGGATCTTCATTGCTGCATGCAGACTTTTCTCTAGTTGCAGCGAGAGGGGCTACCCTCTAGTTGAGGTTTGTGGGCTTCTCACTGAGGTGCCTTCTCTTGGTTCCGAGCATGGGCTTTAGGGCTTGAGGGCTTCTGTAGTCGCAGCTCCAGAGAGCAGGCTCAGTAGCTGTGGCCTGTGGTCTTAGCTGCTCTTCAGCATGTGAGATCTTCCCGGATCAGGGATAGAGCCTGAGTCTCCTGAACTGGCAGCCGGATTTTTTAACTGCTGAGCAAACAGTGAAGCCTGTTTCAAAATGATTATGCAAACTTCTCAAAAGGAGTCAAATTAAACAGAAGTAAACAACAACAAAAAAAGAAATGACAAGCTTCCTTCTTTCCCAGTTTTTTAGCACAATCAATTTTAGCACTTATAGTGTTTCTTTCCAGACTTTGTTTCCCCTTAAACAAGCATGTAAACACGCACATATTCTTTTAAATGGTTTGGTATGAATTTGCGTCTTTTGGTTTCTGTTATTTATTTGTAAGTGGGGCTGTACAATTAATTTTCATTCTGCAGTACATTCATGGACACATTTCACTGTGCATACATACAGCCCTACTTCATTCTTTTAGACCACTATCAAAGCAACACATGTACAAGGGAAAAAGTTCACTCCAACAACACAGAAGGACATTTTAAATAAAATTCTCACCCTACCTCCTATTCCAAACCCCAGAGAAACCATTTTTGAATTTTCATAAGCGTTAGTCGCTTAGTCGTGTCCGACTCCTTGCGACCCCACGGACTATAGTGTCGGTCCGTGGAATTCTCCAGGCAACAATATTGGAGTGGGTTGCCATTTCCTTCTCCTCCTTCAACTGACAGAAGGTGCTGTGTCTCTGTTTCCTGATTTATCAGCGTGAGATGGTAGCTAACGGCTTCTTGGGGTGAGAGATGGTCCCCACATCTCTTATTGCCCCCTAAATTTAAAAAATATGTGTGCTGTTTTGAGGTTTTCTATTGGTTGTCTGTTTATTGTTGAACACAGGCTTTGAGTGTTTGTTTATTTCTTTAGGGTTTTTTTTCTCACTCATCTTAGGCTGTTCCACGGGAGTGAGATGAGAACCAAGTACCCACTCCTCTCCTCCCCCTGACCCACCATCTTTTTCCCCACCCGCTTGCCATGGGGTTGTGTTATACATTTTGAATTTTCTGTATTGGAATCCACATAGACTGATGGAAAAAACAGAATAACTAGAAGGGCCAAGTATGTGATCACAAGTCTGTAGCTGTCATTCCCCGAAGAGTGAGCGATGGACAGAACCTTCCCAGGGAAGGAAATGTCATCCTGGGCCGCCGACTTGATCTTGAAGAGAAATGTCCCCAAGGCCAGGACGAGCAGACCTTGTTTTCTCCTTTTATTCATTCCTCCAAGTCCTGGCACCGCTCAGCTTGCTGTTTTCCCCCAGAATTTCTAATGCTTTTTCCTTCCGAGCACATGCCTCCAGCATAGCAGAGATATTCTGTTCCATGAGTTAGATGCTGCTCATTTCTTGTGACCCTGTTTCTTCCTGAAGACGTGCTTCTCAGAGCTGTCTGCTGTCTGTCTCATTCCTGGTGTGAGGCAGGCCAGGGTCCCCCTGTCCCCAGCCCAGACTGCCTCTCCCCTGGCCTGGCTCCCCTATCCAGTAGGCCCACACCTCGCTTTCTTAGCTGGCTCCCTCCTTCTGATGGAGTACCCCCTTCCTCCCAGTGGCCTTGGCGAGATGCCTGGTCAGAGCAAAATTCTAGGTTGGACATTGCTTCCTTCTCAAGCTGCTTCTGATGCTGTGTGTGGCTGAGGCCGTCCTGATCCTTAGAACTCTGTCGTGGCCTGTTTCTCTCTGGAATGGGTTGGAATCTGCTCTTTGCCCTTGTTTCTCTGAAGTTTCATGACATACCTAGACGTGGGTGTTTTTCATGTTTCGCTCTAGGAAAGCTATGAATTAAATCTTCACTAATTTCTTTTCCTCTACCTTTCCTTTCTCTATAACTCCTGTTATTCAGATAATGGGTCTTGGTGAATTGACTCTAAATTTCCCAGCTTTTCCTTGTACTATCCATCATTTTGCCTTCTGCTTTACTTTTAGATTCCCTCCACTTTTTCTTTGAACACATCTATTACCCCTTTCATTTTGGCTATCTGAATTTTAAATTTCCAAGAGCTCTTACTCATGAAAGTATCTTGTCTTTTTCATCTTTTCTCTGAGGGTCTTAATTTTAGCTTTGGGGGGAATTTTTGAATGCTGTGTGATTTTCTCTATTTTCTCTTTTCCTAGGTGGGTTGATTTGTTTGCATGTTCCTTTCAGCTCTAAAGATTTCTTTGTGGTGACCCTGGGCTGCACACTCAGCACAATCAAAGCCTGATTGCCCTTTGAGAACTTCACTGTGGCGAACTTGGGTGGTCACCCCACACTTCTCTGGGATCCTGGCTTTCCGTGTCAATACATCTTTTCTCTTTGACTGTTCATTTCCTTGGGGAAGAACATTCTGATTTCCTACCTGGATCAGGTGGGGATAAGCCTGCTGCCCATTCTCAGGCTGGGCATGGAAGGGCCAGAGGGTTTTCTTTCCCCCTACAATAGTTTTCCACTTTTGTGCCCCTTCCTTCCCTTGTCTTTAGCATCACTGAGGACAGATGGTAACAGAATGGGAAGTGGACATAGGAGTCTCATTGCTTCTTAGATTTTTGCCCAGATCTCCTGTTATTGGTTACCTCCACATCAGAGGTCTCTGATTCCCAAGACTTTCCTGGGTTCTGTGGCAAAATTGTCTTGATCTTCTCCCTTCTGGCCTGCTAAGTTGGTACCACCCATTCATCCATCTTCTAGGTTCCAAAATGCTATTGACATCTTTCAGCTTCTGTTACCCCTTCTCCCAGGCTCCTGGTTGCTAGATGGTGAACTGGATGGATGCGTGCATGTGTGCTGTCACTCCAGTCCTGTCTGACTCTTTGCAACCCTATGGACCATAGCTCTCCAGGATTCTCTGTCCATGGGATTTTCCAGGCAAGCATACTGGAGTGGGTTGCCATGTCCTCCTCCAGGGGATCTGTCTCCTGCAGCTCCTGCATTGCAGGCAGATTCCTTACCCACTGAACCACGTGGGAAGCCTGAACACACGAATATCTGCTGCAAATTCCACTACTAGCAAATGACCACTCTTTTGTCCACGCATCTATTCATCTGCGTATCTAGCCATTAATCCGTCTCATTCTGAAACATACATTTCTAATTGCAGATACCCCTACACTTCGCCTAAATACTTAATTATTTCAATAGCAGTTTGTTCCTTTTTCTGATTTCAATACTGTCTCCAACATGTGGGGAAGCTACTTAGAATTTCTATGACATTCTCTCAAGTTGTCAGGGTCTCTTCATGGTCAGTCAGTTCCTCTCTCTCATTACTGTGGGTTTTCCCAGGTGCCCCATAATTCTTGGTTGTCTGTTTATCTATTAAGAATGAGGACAGAGCTGGCTGATTTAGGCGGCTGGCTTGGCCACCGTTTGCCTTTGAGTGTGCAGGTCTGTTTTACCCACAGGGAAAGGTTCCTGGAGCTAAGTGTGTGTGGGAGCATCGCATGGGTCAAGGGCTGTGGTTGTGGTATACGTCTGGGGCATGGCTCTTAGGCTGGATTCAACCGGACTGTGGGATGGCATGACGTGATGGATGGCTATGGAGACCTCTTAGCTAAGCTTTTCCACTCTCTGAGGGGTTAGTGTGGGTCACACTGTTTGGAGACAGGAAGTGAAGCACGGAGATATGGTAAGTTTAAAGGGAAGGGAGGCAGGGCCCACCAGATGCTGGTGTGGCTGCCAGGGTAGGGTGGAGTGGGGTGTGGTCAGGTCTGCAGCTGCTCCAACATCAGCCAGATCCTCCCTCAGCTTCCCCAGCCCTGGGCTGTGTGCATGGTTTGCTGTGGGATGACCCCCATTGCCGAGGCTGACAGCTTGGAAACAGAAAGGTCAGGATGTGGATCAGTACTGGGATCTGGGGTCCAACTTATCTGCACTCTTCCACTTCACCTGCATCCGTCCTCTCCGATGCCTGTCCCTCCCTGAGCTTTGGAGACTGTAGCCTTCCTCAGACTCTCAGCTTGCACAGCACAAGATAAAATTATGGTACGCATCACCCCTGTGGTCCTGCATTCCTGATGGGGCCCCCACACCACACCTGCCCCCGTGTGCCCACCTGAGCAATTTGATCACCTAGAAAATTTAAGGATACTTCTATTTATGTTTTTGGTTTCCATCTGTTCTTTAGCTATAATATGGATGGTCTCATGCCTGTTGTCTTTATAATTAAATAAATTAAATGTACCTAATACTACTTAATGACTCAAGGCGTTTGCCTGCCAGGTGAAACTGGAGCTTTGTTTATTTAGTTGCAACCCTCCATTATCCTTTCAGAATATGAGTCTTTGTTTATTTGTTGCAACCCTCCATCATACTTTCAGAATATGAGCCTCAGGCTCCGAGCTCCCGAATCCAGAGAAGCATCACCGTCCCCTGTGTCTCATTCACAGGATCACATGCTGCACTGGGGGCATCTTTCTCCTTTTTCCTCCTCTGGGCCCTGTCCAGATTCTGAAGCCACGAACACCCAAACAAAGGGTTTTCCTGAGAGTCTGCAAGAATTCAGGAGGCTCTGTGCATTCACTCATTTACGTTACCAGGACAATCAACTAAATGTACAAACCTAGGGAATTTCCTGGCAATCCAGCAGTTAGGAATCTGCACTTCCACTGCCAAGGACCCGGGTTTGATCCCTGTTCAGGGAACTAAGATCCCACAAGCAGCATGGTGTAGCCAAAAAAGAAAAAAAAAAGCACAAACTTATTGACAACCAATGGTACTGTTTCAACTGAGCACATGTGTGGACCATGCATTGGGGTAAACTCCGTATTCAAGCATCTAAATTTTACCATGACATATTTCAAGCGTATTAAAAGCAGTGAAAAAGGACACGGCAAATACCTGAAAGAGAAAAAGGCTGCCAATACAGCGAAGCCCCCCCGGTACCCCCTTCAGTTATGCACCCCAAGGCACACCATGCATCCTCTGGTGAGTTTTAAACTTTATCGTGCTCCTGCTCAATTGTGTCTGACTCTTTGCGACCCTTTGGACTATAGCCTGCCAGGCTCCTCTGTCCCTGGGATTTTTCAGCCAAGAATACTGGAGTGGGTTGCCATTTCCTCCTCCAGGGGATCTTCCAGACCCAGGGATCAAACCCAGTCTCCTGTGTCTCCTGCATTGCAGACGGATTCTTTACTGCTGAGCCATCAGGGAAACCCTTTAAACTTTATAGAGACAGTTAATATATTTAGTTCAGGGGCTCTTCAAGACCCTTAGAATATACCAGATGTGAAAGGTTGCAAATTAGCTCACAATCTCCTAGAAAGACAGTGAGGCTTTGAAATAGCTCTTTCTCTATTTCAGAATTCTTTTCTGGGCCTGTTCAGAGGTTTCACCCCCATTCTATGCTTAAGTCTATTCTGACTTCTGAACTCACTGTTTAAATCTGGCCTTCTCTGGCTGTATGTGGCTTCTCTAATTATTGTTCATCAAATTCTATTTCCCCGCACCATGTCAAAATCAGATGGTGATTTTTTCCATCTGCTGCCACAATCTGTTCAAACTGTCACATTCCAAGAGCTCTCTGTAAGTTGTATAGCCAGGAAAGGGAAATGAATTTGCTTCTGCCAGACTTACTATGGACAGGGTTTTGGTATACAATACTGTATTGCAATTCTTGGTATATAATATCGAGTTCAGAAAAATTGCTTTTTTCTCCCATGCCTGTAGTGAGTAACATGAAAGTCATGGTTGAGACCCAAGCAGGATTAAATTCTGACATCCTCAAAAGATTCTTTCCCTCTAATACAATAATATTTAATTAAGAACCTTCCCATCCACAGTCCATTCCTCTTCAACCACAAACATCCTTAGTCCAGACAGAACACTGAAGCCCTTAATGCTAACTTTAACATAAATGCTACGCACCTGGACTTGGAAAAATTCTTGTTGTTGAAAGCATGTCAAGAAAAAGCATCATTCTGATGTTGAGCTGCTCCTATTACGCAGAAAGCTATTTTCCTTTCTCATTAAGTAAAGTGATTGCAAAGCCATCCTGTGGATGTGCTAATGGCCTTAGGGTCAGAGGGCCAGAGTAAGCCTGGGAGAGTGGAGCTGGCCCCATGGCAAAGCCTACCTGCAATTTTTATTATGGATGTGGCAGCATCTCGACTCACTGCAGAGACGCAGAACAAAGCAAGAGGTTGCTCTGGAACAAATCCAGTATGGAGAGGAGGAAGCAATCAGTCTGAGTGTATTTTCCAGAAGAGATGCAGGGCTCAGGTAACTGCCCTCCCCGCCACCCACCGCCCTGGGACTCCCATTCTGCTTTGGAGAGTGGTTCATGTTGGTCCTCACCCCCAAACAGACCTGGAAGCCAAGAGGACCCCCATAATGGGACCACATGCATTGCCGTTCTCCTTTATAAATGTCAGCTTGTAATGATGAATTCTGCATTCAGAGCAGAAAATAGCTCATCCCATAGTCTGTAAAAAGCACACATTTGGGGTTAACTCAGTCAGATGTTTTACATATTTATTTGCATTGTGCATTTACCCACTCTTCTTTCATTTAATCGAGTGAAGCTGCAGCTAGCCCGAGCCATAATCAGGTCCCCTCTTTTCTTCCTGCCCCACCTCATTTTTCCATCCAAAGGCGTGTGCTGTTGTGAAAGGAGGGAATGAATGGTGATCCCACAAGGGATCCAAGGGCCGCGCTGCCTTTCACATGGTTTGCTGCTCCTGCTACTTGTGACTTGCTCTTTCTGGTTCCTGAAGTAAGATTCCCTTCTCTGGAACATTCTTCCTTGTCTTCCTTCCCTCAGTGCTGAGAAGGACTGGGCTGCCAGGGATCATTCTGCCCAGACAGTCTGCACCCAGGAGCTCAGGGAAGAGCTCTCTGTCTCACTGAGGGTTCCAGCCCCTCAGTGGCGGACTTAGAGAGGTGGGAGGACGTCCCGCCTGTGATGGTACCTTCAACCCACCGTGGAGCTCGTGTTCTCAGGGCTAAGAGCTTTCCTGCTGGAATCTTACCACCTCTCTCTTGGGCAGCAGGTTTCAGCCAGGTCTGAGAAGACCCTGGGGTGTTGGGCACCTCGGAGCCCAGGAGAAGGGAGACGGCTGGCCAGAGAGGTGGGGCCCATCTGCTCATGGCTGCTTCGTGTTTGGGGCATCATTCATCTCCTGTGTTGAATGAGGGGAAGAGGGGGGGCTCTGCAGGAACTTCATCTCCACCTTGAATTCTTCCCAGCCCTTGGGCTGCCCAGGCTGTGTTTTCACTTATCCTGGTTGATTTTATCCTGGTTGAATTCCTTGGGGCGTGAAGGGTGGGGAGGGATTGCTGCTCATAGAAGTGAGTGCTTTCTCCCATAAGAGTCTACCAGATGCTTTCCAGGGTGGCCAGACCACTTTCACATCAATATACAGTTTCTGTTGCCCTGCCCTGCCCAGCGCTCATGCTGTCAGCAGCTCTAATTTCATTCATTCTTAGGTGAGGTGGGGGGGGGGGGGGGGGAAAGCGGTGAAGCCTAATAGAACACTCCCAGCATTTCCCAAACATACTTGCCCATAGGAGATTTTGTAACTCCAATGGAGAAACCATACCATTGCAGGAATGGGGATCCCTTCCAGGGCCCCAAAGGGAGCTTTTTTCTAACACTTGGAAGTGAATTGCCCAAGGAGACTTACATGCTGATAAACCAAGAGACTATTGGGAAAGGGTGCCCAGTGGGAAAGCAGGAGGGTAAGGAAACCTGGGAGGACAGTGTACCATTTAGCTCACAATCTGGGGTTTTATGGTGATAGGATTGGTTTCCGGGTTGTCTTTGGCCAATCATTCTGACTCAGAATCCTTCCTGTTAGTGCATGTGTTGCTCAGTCAAGACGGAGGCCAGCGAGGACTCTGGGAGGTGGTAGGACATGTGGTGTCTCCTTCTGACCTATCCTGAACTCTTCCGGTTGGTGGTGGGTTATTAGTTCTGTCTTCCTTACGAGGATCTCCTGTAGTAAAATAACTCACACAAATAATTACTATGGTGCCTGGCCAGGGTGGGCAGTTTCAGTCAGTCTGTTTCCCCTAACAATACCATGAAGGGTGGCTCTGAATCTGAGATGCTCTGGTACCAGGTTTAATCAGGACATGCCAGAAGAATTGTGTGCAAGAGGCTCCCCTGTTTGAGACACCTCCCAGAGAGGCTGTCCCTTCTCCTAGGCAGGAACACCTGCTTACAGGAACTGTCACCTCCAGGATTACTCTCTGCTGGCCTCGGGGTGTGGGCTGCAGGCTGGTCACTGTGGTCACAGCCCACTCTCCCCTTGTTGGGGAGTCATTTCCAAGGATAGGGCCTGGCTACATAGCAAACCACCTCCCAACGCTTCCCCACCTGACTTGGACCTAAGGTGCATCTGACCCAGAGAGTGTTCTCCCCGAAACCTATCCTGTCCACCCGCGGCTTCAGCCTTCAAACACTTCTCCATCAGCATGTCCAACAGATCATCCCAAAGTGGAGGGTCACCTTGAATGGAAGAATGACTTGTTCTGAGGCCCGGTCTAGTCTCATGGAGGGACAGACATTCCACCTTGAACCCTCCTGGAAGCCTTAGCTGTGTCACTGGAAGATGAAAGCATCTTGAAGAAGCAAAATTAGGACTGGCTGGCAGCTGAGATCTCTGCACGGCCGCTGGTGGCTTTTGGATGTCACTGTGCATGACTGTGCAAACCCAAACTTCTCTTTGTCAGCCTAGTCTCAAAGACACCATCATGGACAATTCTGAAACCCTGGAGATTAGTGGGACAGGTGCACTTTCTCCCTGGGGTTCAAGCCTTTGGGAGTTGGCATCAATGACCTACTTGTGGATGCATCTTCTTGCCCTTGATGGCCCTAAAGTGCTGCCTGTTTCTGGCCAGATGGTCATGGATCTTTGATATCTATGGTGACAAAATGTTGGCCTTCAGAAAGAGACTGTAAATCTTAGATGGAGGATGTGTGGGTGCATGCTCAGTTGTGTCAGACTCTTTTGCAACCCCATGGACTGTAGCCCAACAGGCTCCTCTGTCCTTGGGATTCTCCAGGCAAGAATACTGGAGTGGGTTGCCATGCCCTTCTCCAGGGGATCTTCCTGACCCAGGGGTCGAACCTGTGTCTCTTATGTCTCCTGCATTGGCAGGTGGGTTCTTTACCACTAGCGCTACATGGGAAGCCCCAGATGCAGGATACCACAGGGGAGAACAGTGACCACAAGGGATAACACTTTGGCACCTCTGTCCCTGGGATGAGCATGGTCGTGCACACAACTGGCTGTACACAATGGTGAGTGTGAGGCATGGCCTGCATGACCTGGGCCTGGAGTGGCAATGTCACGGAGAAATCGCCTCGTTTTTATGCTTTGGTGAGTCTCAGTGAAGCTTAACTGCAGTTCCATCTCGGTAGGGGAAGGGATGGGGTCCCCAAGATCATCAGATATTCAGAAATAATTGAAACACTTGAGGGTGAACACTGGCCTTGGGTTTCATTTTGGAAGCAATTGGTCTTTTCAGAGGCTTTGACCTCAGGGGAGAAGGTAAGCATAGTGCAGAGCAGGAAATTGGAAGGGGATAGATTTTATTCCCTTGGCCAGAACTAGGCCATCTCGACCATGCGATCTGCAGCTGGTCTGGAAGCAAATTATATTCTATGCCCTGCCTCTAGAAGACCCCGTCCTCCTGGGTGTGAATCTCATTTCCTCACGAGTGGACGGTCACAGTTCTGGTCCTTATGAGCCCGCATGCTTCCCAAGAGATCTCCCTGGACTGTGTGAGAAGGAAGAAGGTTTCAGACAAGCTGTGAAGGGCTTTTGCCCTGGAAGCAGGGGAGGTATGATGGAAAGGATGGCCCTGGGCCTTTCCCAGAGCAGGGACACCATCTACGAGGACTAAAACAGGACAGAGAGGAGGGGCCTGGCAAGAGGTAAAAAGAGAATCCTAGGTTATTTTCTATGTTAGGATGTAAAGCAAACCTTACTATTCAGGCTTGCACGGAGTGAAGGGCCAGCATAAAAGGGGTGAGGCATATCTGTTCTGAGGGCTTCCCAGGTGGCTCAGTGGTAAAGAATCCACCTGCCAATGCAGGAGACTCAACAGGCGCAGGTTTGATCTCTGGGTCAGGAAGATCCCCCGGAGAAGGAAATGGTGACCCACTCCAGTATTCTTGCTTGGAGAATTCCATGGACAGAGAAGAATGGCAAGCTACAGTTCATGGGATCTCAAGGAGTCGGATATGACTGAGTGTTCATATCTGTCTGTCTCAACCCCTGCAATAGGATTTGCATGATTACCTTCAATGGTCCCACATGTGGACAGGGAAATCCTCAGAGAGACTAAGAGTGGGCCAGACTTCAGTTCAAAAGTGTCCTCAGCGGCTCATCGCACCACACCACACTTCATGCCTTCTGCGCATGTTAACTGAGCACCTACTGTGCTCCTCACTGGGAGGACAAGACTGAACAAGAGGACAAGATCCCCATACTACCTCCTCCTCCCCTGAAAAAAAGATAGGGAAGAAAACTCTAAGTGGACAGATGCAAGCAAGGGAATGCTGTGATGCTGTGTTTCAGGATGGAAATAAACCAGGAAGGAGACACAAAATAATAGACAGGGATCTATCCAGAGATGGCCTTGCTGGGCTGGCAAAACCTACATAGAAACTCAAGGGTGGGAGGTACCCGTCATGCAGGGCAGTTTGAAGGCTTAGCACCAAGTTGTTGGCAGGCCTCCCATTGTATTATGGAGGGTGGGTGCGTCTGTCCTCTCCCCTTAGATCCGGGCAGGTTCCTGCTTGCTTTAATGGATAGAGATTGACTGTAGTGGTGCTGTGTGATTTCCCTAGTCATAAGAAGCCAAGCTCTCATTCCACTTTTGTGGAAGCCCTCATTCTTGGGCTCGAAGCTCCCAAATCAGAAGTCAGGGCCCTCTTAGGAGGCCCAAGTCACCCATGAAGGAGCTTGACTCAGCAACCCTGCTGAGCACCCAGCTGGCAGCCAGCATCAACACCCAGCCGGGGGGTGAGTCACCCAGACACCCGTCCCAGTTGAGCCTGCAGATGGCTCCAGCCCTCGCTGACATCTTCCTATAACCTCAGGAAACACCCCACCAGGAACTCACCAGCTGAGTCCTCCGGATTCCCGACCCATGAAATT
Organism: Odocoileus virginianus; assembly: GCF_023699985.2. Taxonomy (NCBI): domain Eukaryota; kingdom Metazoa; phylum Chordata; class Mammalia; order Artiodactyla; family Cervidae; genus Odocoileus; species Odocoileus virginianus. Next base: position 22,694,932 of record NC_069704.1, read on the forward strand.
GGTCACACCAGTATGACCAACTGGTGTGGTTTTAAGCTAACAGGTTGGGTAATTTGTTATGCATGCACCAGTTTGTGCACATGCCCGAGACTGTGTGCCTGCTTGGAAATGACTTGAGACGGCTCTCAGCTCTCACCTCTGGCTGACCCTGAAGCCCTGTGCCAACAGGAAGTGAAGGCTAACACAGAGTTGTCAACCGTCTAGCTGAGTGTTGAAGGCTGGCACTCAAGTGTGTAGCCCATTGGTAAAGACTGGGAGGCTTATGGATTCCAGGTAACTCAAGAGATCTCTGTCCTGTCATCAGCTAACTAGTTGCAACTAATAGAACAGGGACTTTGTGGCCACATATGACAAAGAAAACATTTTTGACAGAAAGTTCAGAAAAGTCATCAAGCAACAACAGTGAATCCTGGGGAGGAGAGGAGAATGAGATTTCCAGAGTTGCCACATTATATTATTTAAAATGCATTTTCAAGGATTTCCCTGGTGGCTCAGTGGTAAAAAATCTGCCTGCCAGTGCAGAAGACAAGGGTTCAATCCTTGATTGAGAAGATCCTACATGCTTCAGAGCAACTAAGTCTGTGTGCCACAACTGTTGAGCCTGTGTCCTAGAGCCTGGGAACAGCAACTACTGAAGCCTATGTGCCCTAGAGCCTGTGCTCACAGCAGGAGAAGGCCACCACGATGAGAAAGCCACTCACTACAACTAGAAAGTAGCCCCCTGCTTGCTGCAACTAAAGAAAAGCCCTCTCTGCAGCAAAGACCCAGAGTAGCCAAAAATAAGGTGATTTTAAAAAGTCATTTTCAACAACAACAAAAAATAGGAAGCACACAAAGAAACAAGAAAAGACAGCATATACGCAAGGCAATAGAAATTATTCATTAGGGAGCCCAGACTCTGACTTAGTAGAGTTAATAAGTTAATGGCTAATTGAAATATACTTAAGGAACTAAAAAGAATTAAAAGGGAAGTAAGAGAAGGATGTCTATCAAATAGAGAGAGAGAAATTATAAATAGAAAGTACTGAAAATGCTGCGAAGACGTCTAATAGTCTAGTCAAAAGATGTACCATGATTGTGACCACTGGGAATGAACAGATCAAAGAGAGATTGGGGGGAAAAGCCACCAAATTTTAGAGAACAGGTGGCTGAGAAAGAGCCTGGGGTGGTGCCTCTATCTTCGGTGGTGTGGGCTGGGAGAAGAGAATGTGGATGAGACAGGTGTCGCTAACCTGCGTCTGGGTCCTCTGCCGTGTTGAGTTGCTGTCCCCACACATGAAGCCTCACTGTTGTCCCTGTTGTCTGACCATGCCCCAAGCATAGCAGGAATCATGGGGAATTAACGGGGCAAGAGCAGGAGGGTTTGGGGACCTGACAAGTTTGTTGGTGATGTAGTTTGTTTGTGGCTGCACCGTGGAGGATGAGAACCAGGCTGCAAGAGGTGTTTGACTTTGCCCCTGCGTAAATACTTCCTCCTGGGGAGGATGTCCATACCATCCAGCCATCTTAAACTGGGGTAAAGCCAATGGCTTAGGAGCAAGGCCTGGATACTTCAGGCCAGTGCACTGGGCATCCTTGCTGAGGCAGCCAAATTCTCAAGTGCCCGGTGGGTGATCTTGCTGATGAGATGTAGGCCCTTCCACAGGGCCTCAGTGCCAGCGTGGAGTCACCAACATCTCGATGTGAGGCCCAAGGGGAGATCACCCAGGCTTTGCTGGCTGGTTGAGTGAGGCTGGGTGCTGAAGAACCAGTAGAGATCCTGGAGGGACTCCTGACCTCAGGGAGTGACCACTTTAACCAGCTCCAAAGACCAGTAATTCCGCATACTCTCAACTGTTGTATATCTTTTTGCAGCTGGTTGGTCACCTAGGCTATTTTTCCTCCTCTTCCTCCTGCCACCAGCCCTGCCTCCCTTACACTCATCTTACCTCCTGAAGAGGGGCTAGGAGGCCACCAATGCATCAGCTAGTTTCTGTCATATGGTGACTGGGTAGAAACTAATTGTATCATCTTTCTTTACATTGTTAGATCTCAAAAAGAATGTATGGGATGTGGGATTCAAATATTGGGCTATTACCTACTCATATTCTTCCTTCCTCTAATTCCCAAGACAACTGGGATTTGACCTTGTTTGGGAAATGCAAACATACACCCTGTCTGAAATAGGAAGCATTTAAATATCTGGGGACCCCCAAGGAAGACACTGCCCTTTTCCTACTCGGGGACTCTTTCTCATTTCCTTTCCCACCAGAAGAACTTAATTTTGTATTTATGTAGTAGACAGGGAGCCCTTGATCTCAGAGAAGGTAGGTTTCCCACGCCTCCTTGGTCTCAACCAGTCACAACAATCCTTGTTTCCTTTGCCACTGATGGTTCTAGGGGGTGCACGGGGCCCTGTTCTGCATGATGAAAGGTAAAAAGAAATCAGCTGGAGTCTCATTAGGCTTTTTCTCTGGTCCCTCCCTTCCAGTTGGGGATCCTGGTGCATCGCCTGGAGCTCTAAGAGCTATTTTGTAAACTAAGTGACCAGCATGAGGATTAAAAGCCGTTGTGTTGAGAATGAAATGGAAGGATAGGACGTGCCTGGCTCGAATAGCGTCATTGAGCTAGGGCTCCCATTCTGACTTTTTCTACTGTGACACCATTATATGCCCACTATTGTTTCAGTCCCTGTGAGACAGCCTTTTTCATAATTGTAGCAGAAACCACTTTGGGGAAAACATTTTTACAAAATTTCAGCCTGAGTAGGTGTTACTTTACCCAGACATGTTTATTCCTTTTCAATGAACTTAAACTGGTGTGGTTTTCACACCTCTCCCCACAAATCTTGTTTTTCAGCAGGGCGAGATGGGGAGGGAAGTTGGAGAATGTCATCTGGTAGAAGAGGAGGTTGGAACCTGCCCACCCCCCCCCTACCCCGCCCCACCTCGCCCCTGGCCCCTGGGATCATGGAGGTGGCCTGCCTGAAGGAGAAGGATGGTGAAGCTTGCTGCCCTTGTTGATCTGGCTTCATTCTGGGGTGAGGAACTGCAGTGTCAGCCAAGAGCTGGAGATGCAGGGGGGTTGGGTTTGGATGATCCACCTTTTGGGGATCACAGAGATACCTCTTCTCCGGGGCCCCTACAACTTCCTGGGACGGCTGGGAGGGTGGCAGTCTGGTGGGATTTTTTACTTAAGAATTTTTTTTTTTTTTTATGTGGATCACTTTTTTAAAGTCCCAATTGAATTTGTTACTATGTCGCTTCAGTTTTATATTTTGGTTTTTTGGTCATGATGCGCATGGGCTCTTAGCTCCCCAACCAGGGATCGAACCCCCACCCTCTGTGCTGGAAGGCAAAGTGTTAACCACCGGACTGCCAGGGAAGCCCCCAGTCTGGTAGTTTTAAAACAGGCCCACAAATTCTTTGACAATCCTCCAGATAGAAAGTGGGGCCTATGCTCCGTCCCCTTGAGCCTGTGTGGAGTCTCTGTGGCCTTGTGTGACTTCTGAGGCTCTGAGGAAAGAGGCCAGGCAGCTGTGCTTGCTTCTCTCAGGTCTCTCGCTCTGGGAGCCGCCGTATCAGAAGTCTGGGTTTTGAGGACACCAAGCCGAAAAACCAGAGTTAGAGAAACAGAGAGAGAGAAAGATTGACAGAGACACAGACACAGAGAAATAGAGAGACAGGCACACGATAGAGACAAAGGTGGGGAGACAGAAATAGAGAGAGCGCATGCCCCGAGGACGTCCAGGGTGTAAGTGAGAGGGACCGCCCCAGCTGAGGCCTTGGGCCAGGAGGCCGGCTGAGTAACAGTGATGAGACTGCCAACTCGGGTGACTGGGAGATTTGCCGTGTCCCCCAGACAACAGGGAGGGATGAGAGCTGGCCCCAGCCAGCATTCCGGGGCCATCTCAGATGGAAAGAACATAAGAGGGGTGAAGCCGGAAGCTCGTTCGGGCCACCGTGGGGCAGGGTAGGTACCTCGGGCTGTTGGGGTGGGATTGGGGAACCTTGAGCCTCGCTGAGGTGGGAGAACACCTGAGCACCCAGCCCCTCCCACAGCCCCGCCCTTCCAGCATCTAGAAGATACTTTGGAGAGGGCAGGGCTGGCCGAGAAAATCTTGGAAGGAGCCGTACATTCAAGTCAGGTGAGCTCAAATTGCCAAACTGGACTTTGTTTCATGAATTGCTGTGTCACAAACAAATCTAAATACTTGGATGAACACAACAGCCATTTCTTATTTCCCATGACTCTGTGTGGCTGGGTGGGTCCCCTACCGATGTTCCTCTGGGCTCAGGCAGGCTCAGCTGTCCCCAGGTGGCTGAGTTGTAAAGAATTCACCTGCAGTGTAGGAGATGTGCGTTCGATCCCTGGGTTGGGAAGATCCCGTGAAGAAGGAAATGGCAACCCACTCTGGTATTCTTGCCTGAAAAATTTCATGGAAAAAGGAGCCTCTTAGGCTACAGACCATGGAATTGCAAAAGAGCTGAACATGATGTAGTGACTAAACAACAGCAATAACCCTCTGACCTCGTCTCCCCCTGCTTCTCCCCACTCCTAGTTCCTCTGTGGTAGCCACCATTCTACTCTCTGTTGCTTTGTACTCAATTTTCCTATATTCCACAAATAACTGAGTTCATGCAGTCTTTTTTCTGTGTTTGACTTATTTCACTTAGCATAATGTCCTCCAGGTCCCTCCAAATGGCAGGATCTCCTCCTTTACTGTGACTCAATAATAGTCCATTGTGTGTATATGTACATCACATATTTGATGGAGACTTAGGTCGTTTCCATGCCTTGATCATGATGAATAAGTCTGCAATGAACCATGGGAGTGCAGATATCTCTTCTAGATAGTGATTTCATTTCCTTTGGATAAATACTCAGAAGTGGAATTGCTGAATCATATGGTACTTTATGTTTAGTTTTTTAAGGAAACTTCATACTATTTTCCATAGTGGGTGCAGCAATTTACATTCTCATTAACAGTGCACGAGGGTTCCCTTTCCTACACATCCTCTCCAACATTTGTCATTTTTAAAGTAGTAGTTTTACTCTTTTTTAAAAAATTTATTTGGCTGCACTGGGTCTCAGTTGTGGCATGCAGGATCTTTGATCTTCGTTGAGGTATGTGGGATATTTAGTTGCGGCATGTGGGATCTAGTTCCCTGACCAGGGATCAAACCCAGGGCCCCTGCATTTCAAGCCCAGAGTCTTAGTCACTGGACACCCAGGGAAGTCCCAACACTTGTCATTTTAAAATAATGAAGATTTGAACAGTCTATCCAATGTCAGCCAAAAGTCAGAATAAATCCAGGGAGCTAGGTAATCTTTTTCGAATGAGGAGGGGGGAAAGCCTGAATCTTCTGAAATTCAGTGAGCATACTATACCCCATCAACTTTATCTCAGCCTGAACTGCTGGCTCGAGCTTTACTGCCCTAGGAATACTCGAAAGAAGGTTCAGGACAGAGAGAAGGAAAGAAAGGAAAGAGAGAGGAATGGAAGGAAAGGAAGGAAAGACAGGACAGAAGGAAAGAAAAGAGAGAGGAATGAGACACATTGAGAAATAGAAAAGACAGTGGGATGGTGGGTATTTCCATGAGAGTAGAAACGCTTCTGGAGTGCAAGCTGAGTCCCCTGTGGTTTTGGGACTTTCTCTCCTCTGCCGATTCTCTGCTCAGTGGATTTTCTTTGTAGCCTGATCTGCTCTGCGGGCTGCCTTTTGGAGCACATGGAATGGCAGAGGAGTTCTCACCATCTGTCCTGATGGAGTGGCGCCTTCCCAGCTTGTGCGTGAACGCTTGTGGAAAGTGGGGCCATTAAACGTGTTGGTTTCGGAGGACCCAGCTCCAGGTCCCGAAACTCCAGACACTGTGATTATTATTACCATTTTTATTGGAGTATAATTGCTTTACAATGCTGTGCTAGTTTCTGCCATGCAGCAAAGTGAATTAGCTCCATGTAAATATACATCCCCTCCCCACCTGAGCCTCCCTCCCGCCCTCCCATCCCCCCCATCTAGGTCATCACAGCTGAGCTCATTGTGAGTGTATGGCAGCTTCCCCCTAGTTTTATCTATTTTACACATGGTACTGTATATATGTCAGGGCTACCCTCTGAATTTGTCCCACTCTCTCCTTCCCCCCTGGTGTCCACATGTCCGTTCTTTGAGTCTGCACAGACACTGATTATTATTAATGATTCATATCAACAGCTGGTTTAGTCTTTTGTGAGGTGTTTTCTTTGACCCACACATTCTCATTAATGATTTATTATTTGTAATTTCTGATGAGGCTGAAGATGTAAGTGGAAGTGATTGGTTCCAAAGGTTTAACCATTCCTTCATTACTCATCTTTCATAAGTAATAACAGGAGGGCGGAGAGGTGGAGGAGGGACTGGGATAACAGTTTAGATGGGGGACAGTGATGGGGAGACATCCCTCCAGCACAGGCCTTCGCACCTCCAGCTGCTCACCTGCCAGGAACAGGAGCAAAGTGGTCCTGCTTCTGAGTCAATCTGTCTGTCTTAGGTTTCAAAATCCTTGACTCAGGATTGACTGACTTCACTCAGGTAAAGTCTGAAAGATTTAACTTAGTTAAGAAGACTGGAATTTTGCCATTTCAAAAGTCTTCCATGCAATTCCTGAATACATCTGTATGGATGTCCTACCTAAATGTTACATGACTTTTCACCCTTTGATTTTCTTTTCATCCATCCAGATCATCCCTCCAGAGAGAACATTAAGGTAAAACAAATCAAAAGTTCTATCATGGACTTTTTCCCTCAGGGGAAAAAAAAATCTTCGGAATGTGGATCTGAACCCAGGAAGACCTGGAGGAAAAATTATGAACTGCCCTATGTGGAGTGGTTAGGGGGATATAGCACATGGTGAGCTCCAAGGGTTCAGGGAAGATCAGGAATGGCTTTGCAGAAGCAGAAGCCTGGGTGCAGACAACCACGCAGACATCAGCTCTCAGCTCCCTGAATGATTTGGGAACTGATGTTCCTTCACCTCGTGGGAGCTGGAGCTGAAATCAGAGCGTGTGTGCAGTGGGAGTCCCCAGAGGCTCACTGTCAAGAATTCCCACGACCTGATAAAGAAGCTGTGATGGATTTGCACTCTACATCTTCCTGCCTCTGCCTCCCAGGCCCAGGAGATGTGGGGGTGGCTGCTACCTGCTGCGTCTGAGATCTCTGAAGTGGAGGGTTCACACAGAAAAAATTTTCCATTTTCATTTTGTATCTATAGAATAAAATCTTGCCTGGTGCAAACACTGGGAGCATGTGCCCACCCTTGGGTGGGTGCCCAGTTAAGTGGGATTGGGGGCTTCATCTTCTCTTCCAAGTACACCCACCCTCACTGAGGGACAGATGGTGCCAAACTGCAAAGTGAAGATTACACTCGGGATTTTTCAGGGAAAAAGAAGACATCTGACAGTGTGAAAACATCCACTGTCTGTCAGATCTCACAGGAGGCCTCTTTCAAGATCATAAGAGCAAGAATTATGTGAAAGAAGAACTTATACCTAGAGTCATACCGCAAATCCTAACCTATTGTTTAGTCGCTAACTCGTATCTGACTATCCTGAGACTCCCTGGACTGTAGCCCGCCAGGCTCCTCTGTCCATGGGATTTCCCAGGCAAGAATACTGGAGTGAGTTGCCATATCCTCCTCCAGGGGATCTTTGGGACCCAGGGATCAAACCCACATCTCCCGTTTTGATGCTGTTGTTGTTCAATTGCTAAGTTGTGTCTGACTGTTTGCGACCCCATGAACTCTAGAACGCCTGGCTTCTCTGTCGTTGACCATCTCCTAGAGTTTGCACAAACTCACGTCCATCGAGTTGATGATGCCATCCAACCATCTCATCCTCTGTCACCCCTTTCTCCTCCTGCCCTCAGGTCTTTCCCAGCATCAGGGGCTTTTCCAGTGAGTTGGCTCTTCTAGTCAGGTGGTAGGCGGATTCTTTACCACTGAGCCGCCAGGGAAGCCCAAACCCTGCCCTACAGGTGTATCGTCCACTGAGTATAATCCAGTATGGTTAAGACCAGAATTTTTAGAAGAATGTTCAAAAATATCTTTTTGGCTTTGTCTTATCCTTTAATGCATTTTGTATGTGTTTTGCAATGTATATAAAACGCAAATACAGCAGTGATGTGATAAAACACACACGTTTGTATGCTCTCATCATTTCACTGACAGTGGTGTTTGATGAGTGAACGTGAGAACCATTTTTCCTGTCTTCTCCCACCTCTACCCTCCACCCTCAATGGGCAGGCCAGCCTCCCACCCTGGGGTGTCCCACTTGGCCACTGCCCTTGGGCTGATTCTCTGGTATTTCCCTCCACACACACATCCTGCCTCTGAGGCTGGGCAGTTGTTGGATTCTAACCTAGTGAGCAGCATGAAGGGGCTGGGTTCAGGTCCAGGTCAGGAGATGAGGAGGGAAGAATTCCTCATCTGGGTCTGGCTCATGGCAGCACTAGATCAAAGAACATCACTGCTTGCAGAGTACTCTATGAGCCCCAGGCACACCCCAGCCTGCTGTTAATTCCACCCTGTCTAAGCAACTCACTCTGCTCCTGGGGTACCCCTGTCAGCCTCAGAGTCGCCCCCGGTGTCCTCTGCACCCCACCATCCAATGATTCATTATCCACGAGGGCCATTCTCTCCCCTCATCCCATCTTGCTCTAGGTTGGCCAAATTGTTGGCAGATCTCCAGGAACCCATCCAAATTGTGACACTGAGGCCCACCACCTGCTCAGGGCTGGCCCCTCACCTTGTGACACTGTCCTGACTTCCTCCAGGCCACCAGGATGGGGCACAGGAAAGCTGCAGGAGGGGTCCTTTCAACCTCCTGGGTCAGCTGGCACTGGCCCTCCAGTCCATCCAATCACCAGTTCTTCCCAACCCCGCCTGGGGCAGGTGAAAATTTTTGGAGCCTTGGATGACAAGCTACCAGGTGTTTTAGAGTCAGTTGTTGAGGATGGGCAGAGAACGTCCAGTGCCTCCATTTGAGCTCCAGTTCCAGCCTCTGTCCATCATTAACATAATTAGGGAGCTCTCTTACACCTCCCTGCACCCCAAATTCAAAGCTGTACCCCATCTCTGGTCTGCAGGTTCTTGCCAGAGATACTCTGTCAAAGTGAACACTCCATTTCCAAGTGTTAGGTTGAATGACCAGTCAGATCACCATCAAGTTTCTCCCCAGCCCCCAAGACAGCTGTTCTTCATCGCCCCCAGAATGCAAGTGTAGGGTGACTGAACTCCTAGGGGGCTCAGGTTCGGCCAACGAGCCCATTCCCCAGCACTGGGACCTGCAAGCCAGATCTGGCTCTTATCTTGACTGAGTAGGTTGCTATTAGAGAATCTGATGTTAGTCTTCTCATGTCTGGGAATCTCGGAATGGGGGCGTCCGCAACCATCCTAGACCATGTTCCCTGCCAATGAGGAACTTTCTCCTGAAAAGAATGGAACCAAGTCAGGTAATCCACACACAAGGAAAGCTGCTTGCCAAGCCCCTGGCCTCTCTGTAGGTTCCTGGCCAGGAGCCATTCTTGCCCCCCATGTGTCCTGGTTTCTATGGTCAGGGTTCGAAAGTTAAGAAGAGACTCACCCAATGCCAGGCATTCAGTCAAGCTGGCCGTGGAGGGCTGTGTTTCTTGCCAAGTGAGAGCTGACAAGCCTTCACCTTTTCTAGTCAGAGCACTAACCTCCAGTTAGCTCTGGAGGCATCCTCCTCCTCTCTGCCAGGACTCGGCCTGCATCACTCCCAGGCCTGGCATGCCTGGAGCCACTGTGCACAGGGCCTGCGGTACCAGGTGGCTGATCTCCTGCTGGTCCACAGCCTCAGCCTTTGACCTGTGCTCCACAGGGGTACAGACAGCCTGGGGCAGCTGGCACACACGGCCTCCCAGTCTCCGTGACTGGACCCAGCCAGCAGCCAGCACTCACATCCTAGCCCACGAGTTCAGTTCAGGTCAGTCGCTCAGTCGTGTCTGACTCTTTGTGACCCCATGAATCGCAGCATGCCAGGCCTCCCTGTCCATCACCAACTCCTGGAGTTTACTCAAAGTCATGCCCATCGAGTCGGTGATGCCATCCAGCCATCTCATCCTCTGTCGTCCCCTTCTCCTCCTGCCCCCAATCCCTCCCAGCATCAGGGTCTTTTTCAATGAGTCAACTCTTCGCATGAGGTGGCCGAAGTATTGGAGTTTCAGCTTCAGCATCAGTCCTTCCAATGAACACCCAGTACTGATCTCCTTTAGGATGGATTGGTTGCGTCTCCTTGCAGTCCAAGAGTAGCTACCTGTTTTTCTTTTTATAACTTTTTTTAACATACAGTTGACTTACTATGTTGTTTGCTATGTTTACTATATTTTTGCTGTACAACGAAGTGATTGTTATACATATATACATTTTTTAAATATTCTTTTCTCAGGATAAGCCATACTGTTCTCCATACGGTTTTTCATAGTGGTTGTACCAACTTACATGGGCTTCCCGGGTGGTTCAGTGGTAAAAGAATCTGCCTGTATTGCAGGAGACACAGGTTCAATCCCTGGGTCAGGAAGATCCCCTGGAGAAGGGCATAGCAGCCCACTCCAGTATTCTTGTCTGAAATATCCCATGGACAGAAGAGCCTGGCAGCTACAGTCCGTGGGGTCGCAAAGAGTTGGACATGGCTTAGCAACAAAAAACAAGAACAAAAAGTACCAACTTACATTCCCAGCAATAAGTGGGTTTCCTTTTCCCCCACACCTTCTCCAGCATTTGTCATTTGTGGACTTTTTAATGATGACCAGTCTGACCAGGGGGCTTCCCTGGTAGCTCAGCTGGCAAAGAATCTGCCTGCAATGCAGGAGACCCTGGTTCGATTCCTGGGTCGGGATGATCCCTTGGAGAAGGGATAGGCTACCCACTCCAGTATTCGTGGGCTTCCCTGGTGGCTCAGATAGTGAAGAATCTGCCTGAAATTTGAGAGACGTGGGTTCCATCCCTGGGTTGGGAAGATCCCCAGAGGAGAGTATGGGAACACACTCCAGTATTCTTGTCTGGGGACTCTCCATGGACAGAAGAACCTGACAGGCTACAATCCACAGGGTCACAAAGAGTCGGAGACGACTGAGTGACTAAGAACAACACACATCTGACCAGTGTGAGATGGTACCTCATTGTAGGCCTGATTTGCATTTGTCTAATAATTAGTGATGTTGATTATCTTTTCATGTGCCTGTTAATAGTCACCTATTTTAAATGTGGTGGGAGCAACATCAGTTACAATGGGGTTTCCAGACATATCAGATAAAAATATTGTCCCATGCAATATTTGGGATGTACTTGTGCTAAAGTTTATTTGCTGTTTGTCGGAAACTCAAATTTAACACTGTGGTCTGTATTTGGTCTGACAGGCCTAACTGCATGGGCTTTGAATCTGGCTTCTGCCATCAGATGCCCTGAAAGCTCAGCTTTGTAGTCTGTGAAATGAAAATGACAACACCAGCCCTCTGAGCTGTGATGGGAAGGTGAGTGAGAGCTTTCTAGCTGAACGCTTGACTCTCAGGGGGAGTTAACCATCCCAGTGGGCAGGGAGAGGAGGTGAGATGGAGTTGGATGCCTTGGACTAATGCTGGTTACAAAGGTGACTACAATTAGAATTCTTGACCAGGATTTTCTGCCTGACACACAACGGGCCCCCTGTGAGCGCTGGGCGTGTTCCCTTAATCAGGGATTGGCCACCTGATGTGAAAGGGCCTGAGAATGTCCATCAAATGTTGCCACATCCGAGCTGCTCCATCACCCTGGGGGCCCCTCCCTCACTGCACTGCACAAAGGTGGAGCTGGGTCCCCTTCATATCGACCCCACGAGGCTCCACACCCAGCAGTCCTGGATGGTGATACTGACGCCTACTAGAGTTGTCTCTAGTCAGACACTTTCCTTACTTATGATGTAAATGACACTGTCTCATCTTCATCACCGGGGGCCTGGCCAGTCTGGGAACTTGCCCATGGTTTCCCAGCAGGCTGGTGACACCCCGAGCCCTGCAAGCTTTGGCTGGCTTAGTTAGCACTAGGCAGCTATGTTGCTTGGGAGACTGAGCGTTTATATTGGGAGACACTTTAAGGCTGCTCCCAGGGCTCTCCTGTTTCCATGGTGACAGATAAAATAGTGGCGAGACCTCAGATGGTTGACACGATGTGGCATCTGTTGCCATCATGGATACAGCATGCAAAAGCCTGGGTCTTCGTGTGGTGAGTGTCTGTGGCCTGGTACCTGGAAGGGTGCAATGGCAGGTTGAGTTTATTATGGCACAAAACAGGACATCCATTAACAGCAGCTATCGTTTGAATGAAAAATCCACACAGCTGACATTGGAGAGGAAATTGAGAAGTAGACTCAGAGGGCGGAGCGAAGCCTTTGAAAGGATTCAACTAGTGATTCTTAACAGTTGTCTTCAGAGCACTTGTGTTTTATACCTTGGGAGATGATTACAAGAAATGTTTTCTACCAGTTAACCAGGTCTCCTTTCCCCCTTATTTTTGGTGCCTGAGCTATATTGGTTCTTCTTTAATGGCTTTTAGAACTCAAATTCTTTTTTTTCTTGCCTTATTTTCATCTGGGGATGTTTGATGATTAATAAAATAATTTTTATCTATGTATTTTTTATTTAAAAAGTAATATTTACCCATTAGTGACTTATATAGAGGGGCTTCCAAGGCAGCTCAGTGGTAAAGAACCCACCTGCCAATGCAGAAGACGCAGGTTCAATCCCTGGTTCTTTAAGATCCCCTAGAGAAGGGAATGGCTACCCACTCCAGTATTCTTGTCTGGGAAATCCCATGGACAGAGGACCCTGGCGGGATACTCATAGGATCATAAAAGAGGTGAACACGACTGAGCAACCACACTGACCAACAGCTTATAGGGAAATAGTCCCAGTCACCCACGATCCCCACGCAGGGGTTTGGGTGCTAGACCCCTGGATGTCCCCATAACCAGCTGTGGATGAGAAGAGCTGAGTTTCCTGCTTGCAGGAGAATAAGGTCCACACCCCCAGAGCTTTGTGGGCATTGCCTGAGGCAGCGAGGGAGGAATCTACGGAGAAGTGGGTGCCTGATTTACCATGGGCTCCATTAGGACTGGAAAAGAGTCTGAGCAGCAAGGTGAAGGATTCTGAGAATCTCAGCTTGGAAACTGTGGGTGTTTTCCACCAAAGAGTTGATGGGCCTTCCAGGAAGTTCCTGTGATGAATAATTAAACTATTTGCCTGGAATAGGGGAGGAATGCTAGTGAAGATGGTGTGAGAGCAAAGCCCTGCTCACGGAGATGCTGAGCGCTGTGTGTGTGTCTGTGTGTGTGTGTGTCTGTGTGTATTTCCAGTTCTCACAGGACATACATGAACATATGTAGTATGCTGTTGCTCAGATTATGATTTATAACTACAGCTAAAGTGGACAACGCCAAAAACAACACTGGAAATGGAAAACCTTGTCATCTGCCTCGTACACTCCTTAAACATCTGTAGGGCTTCGTTTCAACCAGATCTCAGCCTCGGGTTGGCCCTCAGGCTCCTGGGTCTGCAGCCCCCACCCCATTGTCAGGCCTGGTTCTCATGCTATTCCCTGCTCCCACTGCCTTCCTCTCTGGGCAGCACATGGTACCACCCGCTCAGGGCCAGCCCCTGCCCCCTCTCCCAGGAGGCTCCAGCTCCCTCTTCCAAGTTGTAGGGAGCATGGCATGAATGTTGGGTCTGAGGAGCCCCATTTCCTGAGAGTCATGGCTATTCCCCAAATCCCGCTGTCTATATACTATTGCCCATGTGTGAAGTACATTCTCTCAGGGCCTGGGATAAGTACAATGGGTGTGCAGGGTTGTGTGCGAGAGTCTATGTATGTAGGCGTGTGTATGGGTGATATGTGTCTGTATGTAGGACTTTGCATGTCTGAGTTTTATTGAGTTTCAGGGTAGAAATAAACGCAGAATAGGCAGACACTTTACTGTCTGAGCCGCCAGAGAAGTCTGCAGAATAGTTAATCAAGATAGTGAAGTTTAAATGTTCATTTTAGATAAAAACTTTCAGTCTTGAAGCTGTGCTCTTGACACATTGTTGAGAGTTGTTACATTACTAATGGGCACATTTTTGTTGCTGGAGGATTGTGTTCAGGTGAGGCTTGTGGGTATAAGACATGCCTTTGGTGCCCATGGCAACCAAGAGCTCCTGCCCCAGGGACACCATGTTCTGCGTCTGCAGAGGGAAAGTGCATGCAGCGCCGTGGACATCCACACTCAATGCCCGTGCGTGCTAAGTCTCTTCGGTTGTGTCTGACTCTGTGTGACCCCATGGACTGTAGCCCACCAGGCTCCTCTGTCCATGGGATTCTCCAGGAAAGAATACTGGAGTGGGTTGCCATTTCCTTCTCCAGGGGATCTTCCCAACTCAGGGATCGAACCCGCGTCTCTTACATCTCCTACATAGGCAGGTGGGTTCTTTACCACTAGTGCCCCCTGGGAAGCCCCACTCAATGCCCAGGAGGCCTTCAAATGACCTTGGATCAGAAGAGATACCAGGTGTCCCTCACCATACCAGGAAGGAATTCCTGACAGGGGCCACCAGGATGTCGTAAAGTGATTCCAAATTACTTGTAGGCAAATGCAGGGTTCTGAGGAGGTCTGATACCTGAGGGGGCGGGGAACATCTGCAATGGAGAGGAGTCTAGGCAGGCATGGGGCCATGAGGAGAGGATGGGGCTCGAGGGGCTCTGAGAAATGCATCGATCACCCACAAAACATGCCTGGATAATATTCAATAACGAGAAGGATGCCGGCCCGTCTCTCCCTCTATGGAGGGATTTGTAGATGATTACTTAGCTGATTGCTGCTGCTGCTGCTACTAAGTCGCTTCACTCGTGTCCGACTTTGTGCGACCCCATAGACGGCAGCCCACCAGGCTCCCCCGTCCCTGGGATTCTCCAGGCAAGAACACCGGAGTGGGTTGCCATTGCCTTCTCTGACTTAGCTGATTAGGTATTATAATAGAGTGAACAAAAATCCCAAGCAAACAAAGCCAGCAACTCTGGATAAAAGCATGAAGGCAGAGTTTGATTTCATTGGATAAAGAATGATTTACAAAAATGGTTTCAGAATGGACCAATGGGAAAAGAAGAGGCAATTCCTGAATTGGGGATTAGTTGGATAACTTATGACACATCCAATTAAGTGGGGTTACATAGGCGTTTAAACTAGCATTGAAGAATTATGGGATCAAAAGACACCCATAGCCTAATATTATGTGAAAATATAGAAAATAAAACATGCATACTGAGACATACATGTACACACCCCTCACACTACAAGAGAGAAAGAAAGTAGACAAAACTGTTAGAAATAGGATGAGGAAGGTGAGAATATAAGCAGTATTGTTTTTCTCTCTTCTTTCTCTTTAAAATATATTTCTTTTTTCTCTTTTTTAGACATTTGCTTATTTTTAATTGAAGGTTAATTGCTTTACAACATTGTACTGGTTTCTGGCATAATTCAACATGAATCAGCCACAGGTATACATGTGTCCCCTCCCTCTAGAACCTCCCTCCCACCTCCCACCTTCTTGTTTTTACTTTTTATGAAGATTTATCTGTATTTAATTTTAACTTTTCTTTTCAAAAAATGAACATATATATGCATGAACACATCTATACATATGTCTCTGTGTATTTTAATTAAGTGAAGCAGTCTGGGAGAACCTTCAGCACATTGAAGCCCTTGGAGCAAACCCAGTCCCGGGGCTGCCCTTGATTTCTCATGTAACAACCCCCTGAAATATCTGTACCTCTTCTCCTTGGTGGATGGGTTTGGGCTCTTCCAGGGCAGCCAGCTGCTCAGTGCCAGGCCTCTTACCAGGCGTGCTGGCCACCGCAGTCGGCAGGGCAGGGTGGGTGCATCTCAGCCTCGTGGTCATTTCTGAGCTCTGACTTGGCTATTCTGGGAACCCAGCACCTGCAGGCTCTGCCTGCCCACGCGGGCTTCAGGAAGGCTCATGAGCCTCTGCAGACTGTCAGGCAGCACCCGGCAGGCCATCCCTCGGAGGGACTTGGGGTCACCAGGCACAGAGCTCGGGCTTCACCCCGAGGACGGCCTTGGGCCCTCTGCCTCGGCCTGTTAGAGGGACACTCGGTGACTGTCGGCAGTGGGGTCCCAAACCAAGAAGAAGCCTTGGAAGAGATTCTGCTTTGCAGATGGCAGACAAACCTCTGTGGGGTGTTGAGCTCTAATCCAGATGTTCCTCTTGCTTCCTGTCTTCAGGGCACAAGGAAAGCCCATGTCCTTTGGTTGTAAACAGATACCTTTTGTGTTTGGGACGTGAAAGACTGTGGTGTCGGGTCAGATGCGATGACCAAGTCCCCCTGGCTAGTCTGGGTCATCTCCTCTTTGTTTTGGAGTTCATCATGTTGAGGGAAAAAAAATGCAATTCCTGCTCTTCCAGAAACACAAGTGTGTTTCAATGCCCTTGTGTCCTTTACAGTCTACGAGAGCACAGGAAGTTCAGATACACAATTCTGCCTTGATCAGCAGTGGGTTGTGTCTAAGACAAAAACTGACTCATAGGCCACAGGCTGAGTGTTCTGCATGGACACCACTTTCCTCCCGTTGAACTATAAATGCCGTACTGCATGGTAATGTCTCAGAGCCCTCTGAAGAGTGGTCATGAAAGGGAATAGACCATTTGGAACAAAATAAGCCATTCTTTCTTTTTTTTTTTATAGCTAGAATTTATTAAGCATTTTTTCTGTTTACAATGTTTTAAAGGAATATTTTTTTAAATTTTACTTAATTGGAGGATAATTACTTTAAAATATTGTGATGGTTTTTGCCATACATCAACATGAATCGGTCATAGGTATATACGCGTCCTCCTCATCCTCTTATTACATGCAGACAACAGTGGACACTAAGTCACAGCGCTCTTGCGAAAGTAGCTGCAGGGCTCCCAACAGGCCTGACCTTCTCCCCCGCAGAGTAAGGGCCCCAAGGAGGAAGAGACCTCAAATAACCATGACTGCACAATTTGGGCCATTAGTCAAGTGGCTTCCACTGTCGTCTTGCACTTCAAGGAGCCGCCTTTTCTTTTCTTTTAGACTTTGAGCTCTATAGGAGAAGGAATCATGTTTTCCTATCTCACCCACAGGATCCAACACTTTCCCAAACTTAGTAAGTGCACAGAAGTCGTCTTTGCCACTGTCGACGATGCTCACCCTTCTGCAGCTCCCTGTATACACCTGCTCTTTTAAAACCATCCCCACCCCACGGGGAAGTGCACATTGATTGTTGAATCCAGGCTGCAGGCACAGGGAGTCAGCTCTCTCTGGCTTAATGCTCTTACAAATCAATTATGTTATATTAATGCAGGGAACAGAGATTCACCTCTAAATTGAGGCAAGTGTGTTAGTTGCTGACTCTTTGCAACCCCATGGACTGTAGCCTGCCAGGCCCTCTGTCCATGGAATTCTCCAGCCAAGAATACCAGAGTGGGTTGCCATTCCCTTCTTCAGGGGATCTTCCCTGGAGACCCAGGGATCGAACTCAGGTCTCCTGCATTGCAGGCAGATTCTTTACCATCTGAGCCACCAGGGAAGCCCAAATTGGGGCAAAGTCATAGCCATGTCCTTCACAATAAGCCCAGATAAGATCCCTATTTGTTATCACAGCCTGCAGTGCCCCCTTCCCTCACCTGGGAGCTAAGGGTGGGCTTAGCGGGCCGAGAGGGGCATCACTTTCCTTTTCAGTCTTTTGGGAAATTGCTGAACCTCTGCCATCTCTAGGAGATGGCCTTGAAGCTGCATTTGCTGCCCGGCAGTTGGGCTGGGTGATGAGGTCCTTTTTGAGAAGGATGGTTGGCTGGATAGTGGGTGTGTGGTGCAAACTCGTCTTCCACATTCCACAGGGGCCAAGCTGAGCCCCCAGAGGGGCAGGGGGGCTGCGGGTCAGTGAGATGCTGGGAGAGAACTATGGTCTAGAGATGGCTGAGGGACTGGCAGGGGACTATTTTGGCTTTGGTTCCACTAATATACAGATGTGCCTAGATGTTTATAGAGGTGGGTGCTGGGCGTTGGAGGGGTGAGGATGGAGCTTCGGTCATGAGCCACGAATGTGTAGGGACCTGGTGTCCACAGCTTGTCAGCAAGGGGAGGGGCTTGGTAGTGACAAGGTCCTCTCCTGGGCAGGGTCAGCCTTTGTGAGTCTCAGAAAAGTTGATGTGTTCGAGGGGAGAGGGTAGTCCCCCAGGGATGGAAGGTCCAGGGGACAGGGCAGGACAGTGAGATGCCAGGAGGCTGTTCACCCTCATCACCTCCTCTCCTGCTGAGACTTCACTGGCTCCTGACTCTCCTTGCAGCCTGCTTGCACCATGGTCACTGGGGTGGCTTTGGCTGGGACCTGAGATCAGACAGACAGTGTGAGGGGAGAGTGACAAGAACACTAGAGTGGTCCCTCACCCCTGACAGCTATAAGATCTGAGCAGGTCTCTTCCAGGGGCCTTGGATGGACCCTTAGTTAACTAGGAAGATGACATCTTTGAAGGAAGGTCAGTGCCACAGGATACCTCACCCCGGGTGGGAGCTGGGGTCCATCACTGTGTCAGGCTGCTCCACGTTGCTGCTCCTGCCACGTGTCGCTGCAACCCCTCACCATCAGGTTACTTCTGAGAGCTCACGCAGGGTGCAGCTGGGGAGTGTGTCTGTGTGTATGCATGTGTGCCTGAATACCCGTGTCACTTGGGTGCACATTGCATACATGTGCCTGTGTGCTATGTGTGAACATGTGCTTGTGTGTGCACACCGATGTTCATGCAAGTGTTTCTGTGTGCGTGTACATGGGATTCATGTGTGCATGTATATGTGCACATGCCTATGTGTGTGGGTATGTGGAAATATGTGGATGCACAATGCTTATGTGCAAGTGTGTACCTGTGTGTGAATGCCTGTGTGTGCATGTACGTGTGCCCATATGCATGTGCCTGTGTGTGTTCAGTTCAGTTCAGTTGATAAGTCATGTCTGAATTTTTGTGATCTTATGGACTGCAACACATCAGGCTACCCTGTCTTTCACTGTCTCCCAGAGTTTGCTCAAACTCATGTCCTTGAGTCAGTGATGCCATCCAACCATCTCATCCTCTGTTGTCCCCTTCTCCTCCTGCCTTCAATTTATCCCAGCATCAGGGTCTTTTCCAATGAGTCAGTTCTTTGCATCAGGTGGACAAAGCATTGCAGTTTCAGCTTCAGCATCAGTCCTTCCAATGAATATTCAGGACTGATTTCCTTTAGGATGGACTGGTTGGATCTCCTTGCAGTGCAGGGGACTCTCAAGAGTCTCCTCTAGCACCGCGGTTTGAAAGCATCGATTCTTTAGCCCCCAGCCTGCTTTATGGTCCAACTCTCACATCTGTACATGACTACTGGAAAAACCATAGCTTTGAGTATCTGGACCTTTGTCAGCAAAGTTGTCTCTGCTTTTTAATATACTGTCTAGATTTGTCATAGCTTCCTTCCAAGGAGCAAGTGTCTTTTAATTTCATGGCTGCAGTCATCCTCCTTCTCTTGGGTACACATACCCTTGGGTCCTCAAACCCCAAGGTGTCACCTTTGCTGACATCTCGTCATATATCTTGGTCAGATGTTCACACATGGTCTTCGGAATGAAGCTGAGTAGTCAGACAGAATCAAGCCTCTCCCCATCCCCCCCTCAATGTGGGTGGTGAACACTGTCTGAGCTACAAGCACTGTAGCATTGCTCTGGGAAGATATCTTACCCCAGTGCCTGCCCCAGGGCTGCCTTCCCCTCGGCCTCCTGCAGGGCTGGGGACACCAGAGTCCTTCCAGGACCTGCTGACTGCTTGGCATCCCAAACTCGGTGTTGACTCCTTGAGCTGATCTGTTCACAGTGTTTTTAAAATTAATGTTTATTTTTACCAAGGTGAGAGATGCACAGAGTTTTAAGAGCCACAGACTTGGAAGGAGAATCAGAAGATCTCTGCCCCATTCCTCTAGTTTCATTTTTTCTAAGAATGAGCCTCAGGTCACCCTCAGTAAGAGAGCATGATCCCAGAGCTTAGGACAGGCTGACCCTGGAGTCCCAGTGTGTCCCCAGGTCTAGCTCCTCTCTCTCAACATCATGTGTGATACATCCAGATGGTCATGTGATCAGTTGGGTTTATCCATACTTATTGCTGAATTGCTTTCCTTCGTGTGGCTATGCTGTATGCATAATATATATATCACTTAAATATATGAATATAATATACTTGTATAAAATTATCTATTATATAAAATATATTCGTGTTATATAATTACATAATGTAATGATACAGTTATGTAACAAATAATTATTGTTGTTTAGTCTCTAAGTCGTGTCCAACTCTTTGTGAACCCATGGACAGTAGCCCACCAGGATCGTCTGTCCGTGGGATTTCCCAGGCAAGAAAACTGGAGTGGGTTGCCATTTCCTTCC
The DNA here is from genome assembly GCF_023699985.2 of Odocoileus virginianus. Classification (NCBI taxonomy): domain Eukaryota; kingdom Metazoa; phylum Chordata; class Mammalia; order Artiodactyla; family Cervidae; genus Odocoileus; species Odocoileus virginianus. The sequence goes on from NC_069704.1 coordinate 22,715,414, forward strand.
CCGATAATAAATAATACATATAATATATACTATGTGATATGTTATGCATTTATTGTGCATGTATTTTATGTGGTTATAAATAAGTTACAACATAACTGATCTAATGTAATATAATATTTCATTATATATACTATTCTACTGTTCATGGGCATTTGAATTGCTTCAGTTTTTAGTTATTGTTTTTATTGAGACATATTGGACATGTAACAATGTGTCAGTGTCAGGTTTTCAACATCATGATTTGATGTATGGATATATTGTGAAATGACCACCATAATAAGTCTACTTAGCATTCATCATACACATAGTGGCAAGTATTTTTTCCTTGTGATGAGAAATTTCAAAATTAACTCTCTTAGGAACTGTCAGATACACAGTATTATTTTAGCTATTATGAATAGTGTTGCTCTGTATAAATTCTTCAGTGACTATAATCACATTTCTGAGTATACACTAGAGTAGAATGGACAGGTCATAAGGTGTGCACATGTTCAGATTCATTAGATATGGCCGGGGGTTTCCAAAGTGGTTGAGCCGATTTACATCTCTATCAATTTACAGAAGACCATTCTAGTTGCTCTAAATCCTCACAAACACTTGGTATCATTAGTTTTTTCCATTTAGCCATTTACAGGTGACAACCAGATGTAGTGTTCTTTCCTTTTGCATTTTCTTCATTATTAATGAGGTTAAGTACACTTCCATTTGCTTACCAGTCATGAAGTTTTACTGTTTTATGAAGTGCCTATTCAAGTATTTTCATCAGCTTTCTGTTATGCTGTCTGATCTTTTCTCATTTGCTTGTCAGAGGTCTTTGTATATTTGGGTACAAGTCTTTGGTTGGATGTTCAGTTCAGTTGCTCAGTCATGAGCTCTTTGCAACCCCATGGACTGTAGCATGCCAGGCTTCCCTGTCCATCACTAACTCCCAGAGCATGCTCAAACTCATGTCCATCGAGTTGGTGATGCCATCAACCATCTTATTCTCTCTCGTCCCCTTCTCCTCCCACCTTCAATCTTTTCTAGCAATATGGTCTTTTCCAAGGAGTCAGTTCTTCATATCAGGTGGCCAAAGTATTGGAGTTTCAGCTTCAGCATCAGTCCTTCCAATGAATATTCAGGACTGATTTCCTTTAGGATGGACTGGGTGGATCTCCTTGCTGCCCAAGGGACTCTCTAGAGTCTTCTCCAACACCACAGTTCAAAAGTATCAATTCTTTGGCACTCAGCTTTGTTTATTGTCCAACTTTCACATCCATACACGACTACTGGAAAAACCATAGCTTTTTTCCATAGTCTTTGGAAAAACCATAGACTAGAGAGACCTTTGTCGGCAAAGTAATGTCTCCGTTTTTTAATATGCTGTCTAGGTTGGTCATAGCTTTTCTTCCAAGGAGCAACCATCTTTTAATTTCATGGCTGCAGTCACCATCTGCAGTGATTTTGGAGCCACCCAAAATAAAGTCTGTCATTGTGTCCATTGTTTCCCCATCTATTTGCCATGAGTGATGGGACCAGTTGCCTTGATCTTTGTTTTTTGAATGTTGAGTTTTAAGCCAGACTTTTCACTCTCCTCTTCCACTTTCCTCAAGAGGCTCTTTAGCTCTTCTTCACTTTTTGCCATAAGGGTGGTGTCATCTGCATATCTGTGGTTATTGATGCTCCTCCCAGCAATCTTGATTCCAGCTTCTTTTTCATCTGGCTATGGATTTCGCATGACGTACTCTGCATATTAGTTAAATAAACAGGGTGACAATATACAGCCTTGATGTACTCCTTTCTTGATTTGGAACCAGTCTGTTGTTCCATGTCCAGTTCTAACTGTTGCTTCTTGACCTGCATACTAGTTTCTCAGGAGGCAGGTCAGGTGGTATGGTATTCCCATCTCTTTAAGAATTTTCCACAGTTTGTTTTGATCCACACAGTCAAAAACTTTGGAGGAATCAATAAAGCAGAAGTAGATGTTTTTCTGGTATTCTCCTGCTTTTTTGATGATCCAATCAATGTTGGCAATTTGATTTCTGGTTCCTCTGGCTTTTCTAAATCCAGCTTGAACATCTGGAAGTTCATGGTTCACATACTGTTGAAGCCTGGCTTGGAGATTTTTGAACATTACTTTGCTAGCGTGTGAGATGAGTGCAATTGTGAGGTCTGTACACTCTGAGGTCTGTACTAATCCTCTAAGACTTGGAACCATGCTTCACATGGTTTGAGCATTCATTGGCGTTGCCTTTCTTTGGGATTGGAATGAAAACTGACCTTTTCCAGTCCTATGGCCACTGCTGAGTTTTCCAAATTTGCTGGCATATTGAGTGCAGCACTTTCACAGCATCATCTTTTAGGATTTGAAAAAGCTCAACTGGAATTCCGCCACTTGCTTTGTTCATAGTCATGCTTCCTAAGGCCCACTTGACTTCACATTCCAGAATGTCTGGCTCTAGGTGAGTGATCACACCATTGTGATTATCTGGGTTGTGAAGATCTTTTTTTCATATAGTTCTTCTGTGTATTCTTGTCACCTCTTCTTAATATCTGTTAGATCCATACTGTTTCTGTCCTTTATTGTGCCCATTTTTGCATGAAATGTTCCCTTGGTATCTCCAATTTTCTTGAGGAGATCTCTATTGTTTCCCATTCTATTGTTTTCCTTTATTTCTTTGCATTGATCACTGAGGAAGGCTTTCTTATCACTCCTTGCTATTCTTTGGAACTCTGCATTCAAATGGGTATATCTTTCCTTTTCTCCTTTGTCTTTAGCTTCTCTTCTTTTCACAGCTATTTGTAAGGCCTCCTCAGACAACCATTTTGCCTTTTGCATTTCTTTTTCTTGGGGATGGTCTTGATCCCTGACTCTTGTACAATGTCATGAACCTCTGTCCATAGTTCTTCAGGCACTCTGTCTATCAGATCTAATCCCTTGAATCTATTTCTCACTTCCACTGTATAATCATAAGGGATTTGATTTAGGTCATACCTGAATGGTCTAGTGGTTTTCCCTACCTTCTTCAATTTAAGTCTGAATTTGGCAATAAGCAGTTCATGATCTGAGCCACAGTCAGCTCCTGGTCTTGTTTTTGCTGACTGTATAGAGTTTCTCCATCTTTGGCTGCAAAGAATACAATCAGTATTATATTCTGGTTGGGTGTATGTGGGTCTATATCTTTCTGACCTTTGTGGTCATTTTATTGTTGTCTAGGGAGATAGCTGATGAATATCCTACCCTGTTTAGCTGAGGTCTGTACTAATCCTCTAAGACTTGGAACCATGCTTCACATCTCTCAACCTTGAGACAGTGGATGGGAGAGTTTACAGCTTTTTTTGTTGTTGATGGATGGAGCTGTCTTTTTTTGCTTGGAGAAGCACAGCTTTTCCATTTTTTCACTCTGCAGAGGATTTCTGCTAATTTTGCTCTTGGAATTCATCTCCCTGGACAGCCTGAAGACCTTCTGCTTGTGCAGTGGAATCTGCTGGAGGCAAACGTTGCCTACTTCTTACCAGGTATCAATAGATTAATATGAGGAGATAGTTCTGAAATATCTTAATGTGGCAATGAGTGAGGCTAGGATCAATTATTTACCTTCTTACATTGAACAGTTTGTTTCAAAGGACTACTGGTTTGGTGCTCCCTCTGTTTCTATATAACCTGGTACTGATGCTGCTGATGCCTCACTCTGAACCCCCAGGGTCCACCTGAGTTCTGCAGCTGCAGCAGGTGGCCAGTGTCCCGTCTCCAGCACCTGCATCTTTGTTTCCTTGCAGGAGAGCCTTCCCAGCATCCAGGGGAATGTCCCCTACAGGCAGGAGGGATATGGAAGTGCAGGGACATTAGCGACTGTGTCGCAACACATCTCATCACACACGCAGGCCAATCCTGGGTGCTCTCCATGCAGTTTCTCAGAGGGTTCCCAATGGGACTGAGTCCCAACACCCATGATGAGACCCACCCGTGGGTGTGCATTCAGTGGCTGTTCTCTCTTCCCAGGCTTACTCCCAAGAATTACCTGCCAAGAAGACGGCCAGCATCCAAGGCTGGATCTCAGGCTCTGCTTCTGGAGGAACCCAGACTCTGATACCTGCTTTCATGTAGGCAGTTTACATAATATAACACACTATATTAAATTAAATTAAAAGATGCTTGCTCCTTGGCAGAAAAGTTATGGTCAACCTAGACAGCATATTAAAAAACAGAGACATTACTTTGTTGCCAAAAGTCCGTCTTGTCAAAGCTATGGTTTTTCCAGTAGTCATGTATGGATGTGAGAGTTGGACTATAAAGAAAGTTGAGCACCCAAGAATTGATGCTTTTGAATTGTGGTGTTGGAGAAGACTCTTGAGAGTCCCTTGGACTACAAGGAGATCCAACCAGTCCATCCTAAAGGAAATCAGTCCTAAATATTCATTGGAAGGACTGATGCTGAAGCTGAACCTGCAATATTTTGGCCAACTGATGCAAAGAAGTGACTAATTTGAAAAGACGCTGATGCTGGGAAAGATTGAACCCAGGAGGAAAAGTGGATGACAGAGGATGAGATGGTTGGATGGCATCACCGAAGTGATGGACATGAGTTTGAGTAAACTGTATATGACTTTTGCTTCCCCAGCATCTGTAAAAATGTGTGGATGCTTGTGCATGACTGTCAATAACAACAACAACAACAATAATAATGATGATGATGCTATTGAGCAGGACCCCATATTGAGCATACCCATGGGGCCTTCCTGGGGAGAGCTCTCCCTCATACCCTCTGCTTTAGCTCCTCTCTGAAGTACCTAGATAATGGTATCTGATGCATATTTCCTGAGTTTTCCAGATACTAAAAACCACCATCAAATGGAAGAAATTAACTGCGTGATGATCATGAACACATAGCCATCAGACCTACTGGCACCAAAGGATTGCTAACACTAACCCCTGTGACATTACTCTGGTACCTATTATCAGCCAGAGAACTGTGCACAAGCCAATCACATACCCTGGGGGTTCTCCTCCCTCACCTGGTCTTAAAAAATGCTTTGCCTAGAATCTGAAAAAAGAAACCACATGTGTTTATGTAGCTGAATCGCTTTGCTGGACACCGGAAACTAACCCCAACATTGTAAATCAACTATACTCCAATGTAAGATAAAAATTTTTTAAAGTGCTTTGCTGGAACCCTGTGGGGAGCTCAGGGTATTTTAAGCATAAGCACCCACCCCTCCATTCCCAATTCTCCCTGCTTGACCCTGCAGTAAACCTTTGTCTGTTCCAAACTTTGGTTTGTTTGGCCTCATGGTGTGTCAAATGCACAAACTTGGTATTTGGTAATAATAATGATGATGATGATGATGATGATGATGATGATGGTGTTAAGATGTGACAGAGGACTTGAAGGACCCAGTCCAATGTTTGTGCTCCCAGTTCATTTGATGACGGGGAAAGAAATGGGCACAAACCCAACCTAAATGAAAAGACAATTCCATCGTTGCTGTGAGCCTTCAGGGCCCCAAATAGCAAGAGGGTGCTGGAACAAGCCCCTCCCGCTGGGCTTTCTCTGTGGCAAATGCTTGCCAGCCACATCTTTTAAATGATTTGAGAAAAAGAGAAAGATGTCTTCTTATTGCAGCCTTGTCTTGTCACTGCATGTCTTAGAGGAAAGGAGCTGGGCCAGAGGGTGCTGGACACTTGTCACAGGTCGAAGGACCACTGCCTCTCCCGCCTCAGGCTGTGTGTCCCGAGGGGTTCCTGTTCTTCACAGTGCTCTAACCCAGAAGTCTGTACCCCTGTGTCCTCCCACAGGGATCCCCCAGGCCTGGTGCCCACGGGGCCACTCAGCTGTCTGAGTAATGCGGGTTTTCTGGGCAAACATCCAGGAGCAGATGGGGTTCCCAGACCACGCTCCATGCGCCCAGCTCTTGACCTGCCATATCTTGTCCAGTTCAGTTCTTCCTTCCTCCACCCCAGCTCCTGCATCCCCAGGCCCACAAATCCTTCACGCTTCCTTCTACAATGTGACAACAATCTCCACTTCCGGGAGCTGACTCTGTTCCTGCCAGAAGCCCTGAGGGTGGTGGTCTCAGAGGTTGCTGCAGTATTCAGGTGATCAAGGGCTTTGCTCCTTCTAGTCCATCACCTTCCCCACGCACAAGTCTCCTGGGTTGCACATGGAATCCCCACCTGGGAAGAGCTGGTCAAGAGGGTCTCCTCTGAGGCCACTCACCTTTCATACTATGGTCCACAAATGGGCTCTTGATCCCCTGCTCCTTCTCTGCACTTGTAGGGCAATGATGTGACCAGTCTTGGCTCTGTCTCCTGGGGCTGGCACACTATCCCACAAATAAAAAATTGGGATCTCTGCGTGCACAAAAGAGCAGGAGGGAGTATCTATCAATTCAGCAGCTGATAGTTTTTGTCAACTCGCCACTGAATCACCCTCCTTGAGAATCAGTCAGTGAGACCAGCTTTATATCACAGAGGCAAGCATCCATAAGACACACAAAGCATTTAAAATCAATGAAGGCTGAAACACTAATCAAAAAATGGGCAGAGGATATGAGTGCAATGAACCAAACCAAACCAAAACAAAACAAAAAAACAAATGTCCAATAAGCATATTATAAAAGGAGTGAAACTTCACTGAAGTCATGAAAAGCAAACCAATGTGAGGCCATCTAGTGTCTAACCCATCAAATTAACCAACTTTGAAAAATATTGTTTAATAGAGATAGTGAAGTGTGGGGCAATGGAACTCTCATGTTCTGCTGAAGGCAACATAATTGGTACTGCTTTTAGGATCCCCCAGTGGAGGACTGGGCTTCCCATGTGACTCATGGTAAAGAATCTCCCTGCAATGCAAGAGTTGCAGGAGATGTGGGTTTAATCACTGGGTCATGAAGATCCCCTGGAGGAGGGCATGGCAACCCACTCCGGTATTCTTGCCTGGAGAATCCCATGGAAAGAGAAGCCTGGTAGGCAGTCCATAGGGTTGCAAAGAGTCAGACACGACTGAAGTGACTGAACATGCACACGCGCAGTGGAGGACTTGTTAAATGAATTATGAAACATGGACACCATGAGCAGCGTGCAGCTGAAAGAAAGCTTTATAGCTGATGCAGAAATGTCCCTGTGTCTTAATGTTATGAGAAAAAAGTCAAGCTGCAGAGTACTGGGTGTAGTTGATGAATAAAAACCTACGTGTGTACATCTGTCAAATCGCCAACAGCCATTACCTGCAGACACGGGCTCGGGAGCGACGGCTGTGACTTTGAAGGGTCCATTTTCATTTCTACTGTGTACACTTCATCTTGTCTGAAAACTTTCCCATAAAGAAGATGACTTCTGCCTCCGATGCTCATGGACGTGGTGGTTTAGATCACCTGTCTGACCAGGACAACCAGAAGAGCTGACACAACGCATACAGCAGTGTTGGGGGCAGCAGGAAGCCAGCAAGTCCATGAGGCCCTGGAAGAGGCTTGGGACCCAGAGGACTGCACACAGCGCTGGGCTCTGCTTTTCCACGGGGATATGTGAGACTCCTGGAGTCAGTGTATCCAGGGCGGGCAAAGGTGAGTGGGAGGAGGCATGGTCCATATTAAGTCAAGTAGCTTGTGCATACCTGCAGCCTAGCTCCCAGAACATCCCAGAACATCCCTGACACTGAGTTGAGTCAGGGAAGCACTGACATCCTTGTTGCAGGAAGGTGGTATCGTCTTTGGCGTCTGGGGGTGTCTATGAGTGAGTGGGTCTTCAAACAGAGTATTTGACAGCACACAGGAAGAGTAGGGGCTGCAGCCCTGGGCAAGATGAGGGCTGTGGGCCTGCTGGGTTCACAGGAGATCATCCCAGGCTATGGGGTGTTAGGGATATCTAGGGCAGTTAGCTGGTCCCTGGAGTTCCCCATGGCCTGCGATCCCTCCTTACCTACTCCTTGTCAGTCACATACCCTTTGATCTCACCTGCATAGATGACCAGAGGAAACCACTGCAGTCTGTTAACATTGGAAGACACCTTCAGGATGAGAAAAAAATCAAGGGTCACCGTTAGGGACAATAGCTGTGTTCCTAAAGACCCTGGGAACCGCACGTTGATGGAACCACCTGGCAGCTGAGTGTCAGTCAGTTCCTGTGACACCACCAAGAGTTCCCCAATGTTCAGAAAATTAAGACTTGATTGGGGGATTCAATCTAATCCTTCAGTTGAAGATAAGTTCTCTAACCGGCCAAATAATTCTTGAGGTTTGACTGAGACATCAGAGAGTTAGCCAGGAGTAAAGAACAAAAAGACTGAGATTCAAGAGAAGACAGCAATGAGACCTGGGCCTGGATTCAGTCACTTTTGCCCTGAGGTGACTGAGCAGCTTAGCAATGCATCTGATATGCTGGAGGGAGGTCGGGGGTGGGGGGAAAGTTGGGGTGTTGGGGCACCTGTGACTGTATCCTGTGCTTAGGTTGGCGCTTGAAAGGCTGCACTCTGGGAATAACAGTGAATCAGAGGGAAAGTGGAAAAAAAAAAAAAAGCAAAAGACAGTCTAGACAGGCGTTAGCCTCAGGCAGAGACATCCAGGGACTTAGAGAGTCTCAATATCTGAAGATAGAATTAGGTAATGCCAGATTGCTAGTTGGCCAGGAGCCTCAGAGGAGCCATGAAAATCCTGTGGGCTGCAAACTAGTTCTAGAAGTAATTTTCAAATGTAATGACTAGTAAACTATCAGATTTAGCCTGACATGGGAGGAAACATGATTAATAAGAATAGACAGAAAGAACTGACAATAGAAATAAACTCCAGAGGATCCAGAGATTAGAATTAGATTACAATGTGCCTAAGATGGTTAGATAGCATCACCAACTCAAAGGACATGAACTTGAGCAAACTTTGGGAGAGAGTGGAGGACGGGGAAGCCTGGCATGCTACAGTCTGCCGGGTCGCAAAAAGTTGGACATGACTCAGCAACTAAACAACAACATGCATCCTTAACTTCAGTCCAGGCCTTTTCCTACCTGGATGGCGCAGCATAGAGGCACCATCTCCATACAATTAGTAGTGTGTCGCTTCACACAAAATACAAGAAACTCAACTGAGTGTAATTCCATTCAACTGTCTGTGGTGCTAATGGGACCACACATTTTACTTCTATCCAAAGTTGAAGCCTTCTGCAGAGCGTTTATTTAATGTTCCTTCTCATATTTCCCTTTCTCCTTTATTGCTCTTTCTTTCTGTTGTATCATGAAGTTTATTTTACAGATGAGAGAACTGAAGTTTGTAGACATGAAGGGACAGACTCAGACTTCCTGGCAACTACTAGGTCATGGAGCAGGATAGAGGGCTGAGTCTCCAGATCCCATGGGTTTTAAAAAAATATATTTATTTAGTTTTGGCTGTATCAGGTCTTTGTTGCTGGCTTGGGCTTTCTCCAGTTGCAGTGAGTGGCGGCTACTCTCTAGTTGCCATGGGCAGGCTTCTCATTGCCGTGACTTCTCTTGTTGCGGAGCATGGGTTCTAGGTGCACAGGTTTCAGTAGCTGGGGCACACAGGCTGAGTGGCCCCCAAGACACATGGAAACTCCCCAGACCAGGGATTGAACCTGCATCTCCTGCATTGCCAGATGGATTCTTAATCACTGGACCACCAGGGAAGTTCACTCCATGGGTTTTTATGGTTGTAGAAGAAAAAATGTTTCAGTGAATCAGATTGATCCTCCAGAGCCAGCATTTGCAAAAAAGTCTTGATACTTGTCTATACTTTGCAAAGAAGACTCTTGGAATGTGGGGTTTTAAAGTAGACTTATCATCATTATCTTTTGCGACCACAGGATCTGTGTTATACTGGTAAATGTTTAGTAATTGCTTGGGTGGTGGGGGTGCTGGCCGACTTACAGAGCACACAGATTTCTGTCATGTAAATACCTCCTCCTTAGTTGATTTCAGGGTTTCCTCGGTAGCTCAGCAGCAAAAAATCCAATTGCAATGCAGGAGATGTGGGCTTGATCCCTGGGTTGGGAAGATCCCCTGGAGGAGGGCATGGCAACCCACTCCAGTATTCTTGCTTGGAGAATCCCCATGGACAGAGGAGCCTGGTGGCAAAGAGTCAGACACGACTGAAGTGACTGAGCGCACACATACAAGTTGATTTCAGGCTACCAACATGGTATCACAGAAGCTGAGCTGGGGAGAGTAGTTTACTATTATATATTTTTATCACACAGACACAATAGATGTAAGCATTCTCAGGAGCATAGATACTAGAAAAACATAATTAGGAAGTTGTGTGCTTTAGTATGATTTAATTTTTAATATGATTTAATTGTAAATTTGGGCTTCCCCGGTGGCTCAGACAGTAAAGAATCTGCCTGTGATGTGGGAGACCTGGGTTTAATCCCTGGGTGGGGAAGATCCCCTGGAGGAGGGCATGGCCACTCACTCCAGTATTCTTGCCTGGAGAATCCACATGGACAGAGGAGTCTGGCAGGCTACAGTCCATGGGGTTACAAAGAGTTGGACATGACTGAGTGACTAAGCATGATTCTAAGTTTATATAATGTAATTCTTCACGATGGCTGTGTTTAAACAACCGGCTCATGAGATGGCTGTAAATCCTTTTGGCTCTTGAGATCAGCCAGCTTTTGAGCTGGTTCCAGCACCCTGCTACATTAGACTAAACTGACACAGGAACAAAGACCAGGGCACACAATTCAATACCAGTCCAGTTGGTCAGGGTTTGTAGCAAGCTATGGTTTCTGCTGGAGAAGGCAATGGCACCCCACTCCAGTACTCTTGCCTGGAAAATGCCATGGACGGAGGAGCCTGGTAGGCGGCAGTCCATGGCGTCGCGACGAGTCTGACATGACTGAGCGACTTCACTTTCACTTTTCACTTTTATGCATTGGAGAAGGAAACGGCAACCCACTCCAGTGTTCTTGCCTGGAGAATCCCAGGGATGGGGTTGCACAGAGTCGGACACGACTGAAGTGACTTAGCAGCAGCAGCAGCAGTATGGTTTCTGCTGTAGTGTTACCAAAAGGTGTGTGGTCTGGCTGCTCACCGCTCAAAAGCCAACAAACCGGCCAGGTTGGTGGAAAGGAAAGTTTGCTTTATTTCAGATGCCGGCAACTGGTGGGGAGGGCAGACATATGTCCAAAGGCTGATTCTTCCCATTGCGATCAGAGGGCAGTAGCTGTCATAGACAGAATTGGCGGGGGATGGGGGTGAGGGCTACATGTAGAAACAGCAGTCAGCTTTGACAGTCATCTTGAAACTGGCCATTGGTGGCCTGACCAGCACCATCTTGATTGTTTTAGGTACAATTCATTTTCAGCTCCAGGGCTGGTTTGTTTCCATCTCTTTGAGGCCAGTTCTAGGAGTTGTGGCAGCTTACCTTGTAGGTACAGTCTGGTCACCATGCAGTTAACTTTTTCCACCTGGGGTTTCAGGATCTATAAGACAGCTCATAGGATATGGCTCAGAATGTTACCCATAGCCCTTGACTATGCTTAATGACTAACATTATTGTTGTTTCATCTCCTTTGAGTGTTTTGCTTTGTTTCTGCACGTTCTCATTTCCCTGATCAAGCTTATTCTTTGACTAAAGTTTTCCACAGCCAGAAAGCAGGCAGAGGACATGGAGGTGGGGAGGACACAATGGCCCTGATCCATTTCAGTAGCACACTCACTATACAAAGGCGGCTGTCCGCCAGGCAATGAACAGCTCAGGCAGGATCACTGGGGACGGTGCACCCAATGCTCACATCTTTTGTCCTGAGTCACTGAATTTCAGGAGACAACCGCAGCTTCTGCCAGCTTCAGATTCTGAATCTGCAACCCAACCTATCTCTCCAGTGATCAGAGTTAAATTGTACTCCTGGGAGGAGGTGAGAATAGAAATAATAGAAATGGAAATCAGAATTGGCATAGAGATCATGAAAAAAGCCACTTGAGACCCGTGGATTTGCCGCTTCTATAAATATTTACATGTACTGATTATATTTGTAATCAACATGAATGTGGAAATGTTTCACCTGCTGTTTGTTTAAAACATCAGAGAGCAACTGATCCCGTCTTCTTGTGATTTTAATTAAATGTTTAGGAGAGTTTTAGTTTGCAATCAAATCTTAGGGACATCTGATTTAACTTAGAACATGTTGCTTGCCAGCTGCGAGAGCCCCGCGTATTTACAGCAGTTGTTCTCAAAGTCTGGTCTCCAAATTCTCAGGTTCTGCCCCAGAACTGCTGAGTCAGAAACTCTTGGGGGAGGAGGGCAGCAAATGTGTTTTAATGAGCCCCCCCAGGGAGTTCCGATGCACGGTCATGTTTGAGAACCATTGCTCTAAAGGGATCATTAACCTCTTAAGGAAAGTAAATTGGATATTAGATAAATCACCAAAGGTAGCAGACATTTCTCTCAAAACACTAAGCCTCTTGGACATCCAGAAGACATTCTCTTCTGGAGCTTTTCCCACCAAACTCTTGGTTCTCCTCTGGCCCTCACACATTTTTTCCTTTTGCAAAGTGCAGGATGAAGTAACCAAATAACACAGCCATTTCCTTTCTAGGTTTGGGGGTTGGCACTCTAGGATTGAAATCTGCCATGGAGTTCAGGCAGTGCCACTGCTAGGATCGTCCATCAGATATTAATTTTTAATTGCTCCCTCACCATTTCCCTCGCCGCTGTTCTAAGCAAAACATCAAGTCCTAATGTTGCTTTATCATCTCTTGCAAGGGGGAAACTGGGCATGACTTAGAGTCAGTGGCTTACAGCAAGTGTGTGTGTGTGTGTGTGTGTGTGTGTGTGTGTGTGTGTGGTGTGCTACATGTGTGTATGTGTTTTAAATTCTGCTTTCATTAAACAGATGATGTTGGGTGGACTGATAGATGGAGAGGAAGTCCAGAGAGGAGAGAGGGCATGGAGAGTTTGGGGTCATAACTTAGTGCAGACCCATGCCACAGGTCTGGACAGCACTCTGCAAGGTGACGAGGCCTGAGAGGGATGGCTTGGTGCCCCAGGCAGACATGATTTCTGTCCTCACCAACGGGTGATGCTGGCCTGCATCTCAGGCTGGGTGCACCCTGGGAAGTGGTACCTGACCCTGAGTCCCTGAGACCTCGACACACCCAGTGTGGATGGAGGGAGGGAATGTAGCTTGGGGGAAGGAGACTGAATTTTTTTTTTACTGCCTGTGAAATGATAGTTTGCAATCAGATTTAAGTGGATCTGGAGAAAATAAAGACACATGAACTTTCTTGCACACATCTGAGAGTGTGCTGTGGACTTTCACTCCAGCTTCAGTTCATTTCCCAGGATTTTTGCATTCCTGGGAAGCCACATGTTCTAATACTCGCTTCTCTCCTCAAATGTATTATCCCATACACTTGGCACATTGAATCTGTCCCTCCCTTCTCTTTCCCTGTCTTTGGACAGAATATTATTCAACTCAAGCTAAAAGTGAAAACATCGATGATGCTTGAAACCTCTTTTGGGTAGGTGCCTCTGTACTTTGAGGTGGTTCCTGCATGTTGGTGGGACAGAGCTCTTAATTCCCAGGGCCAGGGGATTTTCAGGATGAGCATGGGGCATTGTGTCTGACTCAGAACTTGGTGACACAGGTGGCCCCACTGTCCTTACTCCCAGCCTTAGGTGTGGTCAGAGCCTTCAGTGACCAGGACCTTCACATTCATGTGAGGCTGGCTTTGAACAAATGTTTGTGCAGGAAGCACAGGAGGTGCTGGGTGGAGGAAGTACAATGACGATGGGGTTCTTTCCTCTTGGAATGATCAAGGTTAGTATTTTTTCTTACTGATTTCTGTATTTAAATGTTAGAGGGATGAACCCTGTCATTTTGTAGCAAAAATATATTTTGGGTTTGTCCTTTGTCTCCCTACTTCATTTGATATATTTTGGTCTTCATACAAGCAAAAACCTTTCCCATAGTCAAATACAGTGTTTCTTGTCCTTCATGGATTTTTCCATTGCTTTTACATTTAATGAACTTTCCCCTGCATTGGAATTTGTTACTTATTAACTATTTTTTCACCTAATAGTTTTTCATGGTTTGGCTAATATAAAACTAGGTGTCTTTTGGTGCATGCAATACAAGTCAAAATGTAAGTTTTTTTCCTTCCTTGACTACTTAGCCAATATCCCCACACTATTTGTTGAATAATCCATTCCTCTTTCATGGGTTCATTCTGCTTTCTTTTTGCAAAAAGACAGCTTTATTGAGGTATAATTTATTGACCATAAAACTCATCCACTCTCAGTGTATGATTCAGTAAATTTTAGTAATCTGCAGAGTTATGCAGTCATCCCCACAATGGAGCATCTCTATCATTCTCAGAACATCTCTTCCTTGTGCCCATTTGCAGTCAGACCTCACTGCTGCTGATCCCCGGGGCAACCATGGGTCTGCTTTCTGTCTCTAGGGATCTGACATTTCATGTCAGTGCAGTCATCCACTGTGTAGTCTTGTGCACCTGGCTTCTTTCACATGGTGTGATGGTTTTCAGGTTCATCTGTTCAGCATTTATCATTAGTTTGCTCCTTTTAGTCATGGCATAATACCCCATTGTGTGAACATACCAGATATTATTTGTCCATTTATCAGGCAATGGACATTTGGGTTGTTTCTACCTTTTGGTTATTGTGAATCAAGCTGCTCTGATCTTTGACATATAAATCTTTGTGTTGATGAATGTTTTAATATCTCTGGGGTAGGTTCCTAGGAGTGAAATTCCTGGGTCATATGATAAGTTGATGTTTAACTTTTTAAAGAAACGATTTTCCAAAGTGTCAGTGCCATTTTACCTTCCTGTCAGTGGTGCATGAGGGTCCCAGGTTCTCTATATTCTCACCAACACTTGTTCTTGCATGACTTTAAAAAAAATTCTTTTATTTTTTTTAATTGGAGGATAATTACTTTATAATATTGTGATGGTTTCTGCCACACATGAGCATGAATCATCCACAGGCATAGGTATGTCCCCTTCCTCTTGAACCTCCCTCCCACCCCATCCCAACCTTCTAGGGTGTCACAGAGCACCAGCTTTGAGGTCTCTGCGTCTTCCTGCTTTAAAAGAGGAAGGAAATGTCTTCCTGCATTAAAACTTCCTGTTTTAAAACATTTACATCTGTTTCATTTTTATATTTTAAACTGATACAGTTGCTAGTATTTTTCAAGTTATGCTTTAAGAATAACTCTGTTTTCAAATCTTTCTTCAGGGAGGGGAATATAATCTAGCTCTTTACTACATAAAACATTTTAATCTCGGTCATAGTAACTCCCATGAAAGTTTATTTCCCCTAAAACATTAAAAAAATATTTATTTCTCATCTCATATTTATTTCTTAACTCCTAAACAAAATTTTGAATTCAAAGTCAAGTAAATTTTGATTTTGACCTTTGAGCTTACTTCTTTGGGCTTTGGAGATGGTGAAAACACCATGAAAGTTTCCAAGTCCTTGAGATCCCCTTAGTCTTAAAGTTTTTTGGACACTGGGGCCTAAGCAAGGCTTTTTTCCTTGTTACTCATCTGGGGTGGGGAGGGGGTGGGCTCCTTCACTGAATACTTCAGTCTGTGACCTTTACCTCAGCTTTGGGTCTGTCTCCAAGAACGTCTGGGCTGTTCAAACAGGACCCAGAAGGCCTGTGTCCGTGCAGCGATCTGGGGCGCCCTGCCTGCCCGCTGACCTGGGTGTACCCAACTGCTGCCAGCTCTTTGCATCCGCAGAGAGTACCTAGCGCAGGCTCTAGGTCGTGGTGTCCTTGAAAACACCGAGTTCCTCCGGGGTGGAATGGAACTTTTTGTTCTTTGCTGTCCCTCCTCCCAGACTGTGTCACCTGACTGGAAGAATTAGGTACGAGGGTGGAGGATCCCTGCAGGGATGACTGTCCCTCAGTCACCATTTCTCACTGAGAGGCGTCTCTAGGACCCTTAGATATCTTGCTGCAGTCTTGCAGAGTGCTGGGTGGAGCAGTTGTGAACGGGTGCGATTACCTTCATCAGCTGATCTTCATTTCTGCAAAGTCATTGTGGAGATCAGGCAGATGAACATAAGTGGGGCAAGAGGTGTTTCACCGCCGGAGCACCATCTGAATTGCTCTGTGCTCAGCGTTTCTTTGAGGATTGTGCCCGTGGCAGCACCTTCTTTCCAGAGCTTCCCGCAGGGGACCCTGGAATGATTTGGGGAAGAATCTCATAGACTATGAAGAACTTTTCCTCCTTTTTAAACTTGCATTTATTTATTGGCTGGGTCTTCATTGCTGTGAGAACGTTTCTCTAGCTGCGGTGTGCGGGCTTCTCATTGCTGTGGCTTCTCTTCTTGTGGTGCCTGGGCTCCAGGACACACAGGCTTCAGCAGCTGCAGTGTGTGGGCTCTAGAGCTCTGGCTTGGTATGTGGCACACAGGCTTAGCTGCTCTGCGGCAGGTGGGATCCTCCTGGACCAGGGCTCGAACTTATGTCTCCTGCACTGGGAGGCAGATTCTCTACCACTGAGCCATCAGGGGAAGTCCCTTTCCCCTCCTTTTTAAAATACGGCTCGCATACCATATTTTAAAAGGAGCATCCCCAGTGGCTTAGATGGTACAACTGCCTACAATGTAGGAGACACAGGTTCGATCCCTGGGTTGGAAAGATCCCTGGAGAAGGGAATGGCAACCCACTCTAGTATTCTTGGCTGGAGAATTCCATGGACAGAAGAGTCTGGCAGGCTATAGTCCACTGGGTGGCAAAGTGTGAGACATGACTGAGCAACTAACACACACACATATACCATTACCATCTATTTCAAAGAATAAACCATTCACCCTAGTGGAATTTTAAAAATAGCAAGGTATTATATAGGTATTTTTGTTTCTTTCTATTGTGAAATTATACCCATTCAGAAAAGTGCAGAAAACTTATGAGCCATGTGGTCATTAATTATCATTATTATTTTAATTAATTAATTAACTTTGGCCACACTGTGCAGCATGTAGGATGTTAGTTCTCTGACCAGGGATCGAACCTGGGCACATGAAGGATTCCTGCAGTCATTAATCATTAAAAACTAAACGCCAGGTAACATCACTCAGGGCAAGACACTGCACACGACTCACCTCTGAGGGTCCCCTCACTATCATCATCTCCTTATTCACCCTTCAGGCTATTCAGGTGTTCATGATAACTACTTCCTTCCTTACCTTACCCTCTCAGATCCATCTCCAAACACCGTCATTTAGTCTTTCCTGTTTTTGCTTTCTTAATGGTCTCTTTTGATGAGCAAAAGTTCTAAATTTCAACGCAAAGTTGCTCAGCATTTTCTTTGATGGCCAGTGCTTTTTTATGTCCACTTTAAGAAGCCCCTTTGCTGACCAGTGGTCTTGAAGGCAATCTGTATTACTTCGTAACCATCGTTTGGCTTTTTACACAGAGCTTCTCAGCACCCCCGGCACAGTGTGAGGCAGAGACCACAGCTCACAGTTGATTCCAGTGCCTTGGGGTGACTCATTGGAAAGATTCCACCGGGCTGTAGTGCCATTGTCCTCGGAAATCAAGGGTCATATTTTCATGATGTCGTTTTGAGCTTTCTAGTCTGTTCTGTTGGCCTATTTTCTTTTAATCCTTTTGCTCATGTCACACTGGCTTAATTCCCAAGCCTTTATAATAAATCTTGGTAGAACAAGGTCCAGTAGAACAAGTCCTTCCACCTCCAAGTTTCATGGCTTCTTCATCACCATAAATTTTAGAAGCAGCTTAAGTTTCACACATGCACAAATGTTGGAAATTTGATTGGAATCACACTGAATTAACAGATTAATTTTTAAAGAATTTTCATTTTTACAATATTGAAAATATGTCCTTAAACATGGTATTATATGTCCCTCCATTCATTTAAGCCTCACTTAAATTCCTTAATGCTGTGTTTTGTTTGGCTCTTAGACTCTTGCAGCTCCTTCTGTGCCCCCTGCATTGGGATCAGAGCCTTGGCCACTGCGCCATCAGTGAAATCCCTGTGACCCAGTTCTGTGTATTTGAACACTCCGGTGTTGGAGTTTATTAGTTCCTATTAGTTTCCTGGAGAGTGTGACCAATGGCCAACCCCTATCAGTCCTTGGCTTTGCAGAGCAGATACAAGACTTGGAGGGGCAGGTGGGCCCTTCCCAGTGCCAGGTAACCTGGACAGAGAATCAGGCGCTCTCACTGTCCCCACCGTTTCTGAGGAGCCAGGTCCTCTGCAGTTACTGTCTTAACTGGCTTCCTTGCCTCTGCCTCACACTCACCAGCCTGTTCCCCTGGTTTCCTGCACAGAACATTCTAGAACTTTTCACAGCTTGAAAGGTCCGGGTGTCCCACAGCATTTGCTCTATGGAGTGCTTTCTCCAGAATCAAAGCCTCCCAGTGGGAGTCCAGGTGTTGAGGGATTTCTGGTGTCACTGTTTTGGTCTCCAGATGGGGAACTCTAGACTCGGGGAATGTGTGACACCCTGAACTGTGGCTGTTTGGGGTGGACCTTAGCAATAGAACCTTCTGTTCTGAAGGAGCTCAAGTCACAGGCAAAGTGACCTGTATATAAGCAGAGGAGACGGAAACTGTGTCTAAACACATTTCTATGTAAGTGAGGCTGACTCAGGGCAGAAACGGAACACAAGGAAGGCCAAATCATTTAGAGAAATCCTTGCAGGGGTGACAGCTGGCCTTGGGCAGTGCCCCATGTGATGCATATTTACTGGGCCTGTCCTGTGCCAGACGGTCTTCTGAAGCCTGGGACACAGCCCCGAGTCTGTCAGGCAGACGGCTGCCCTGCAGGACCCTCATTCTCACAGGCTCAGGGACGGTACATGTGATAAAGGAGTGAGTTATGGAATGTGATGGAAGGTGACAAGGGTCAGGGAGAAAAATACTGACAGAAGAGGTGCAGGCCCAGGGAGTGGCTATTTTAAACGTCCTGAGAAGGTATAATGCAGACCAGTGTTTTTCTTCTTGAGGAACCAAGATTTGGGGTGTTTCTCGTGGGAGGGGTGCCATGTCTGTGGGAGGAGATTGGAGAAAGGAGAGCAAGTAGGTCCACCCAAATGCCCCTGAATTCTACATGAAGGGGTCCGCATGCCTTGGGACACCGATGCTCCCCTACAACACAATGAATGAAACTCAGTTTGCCTAACAGACACCCATATCCTGCAGCTGATGCTGAAGGAGGCTCGAGAAGTAACTTATTGCTGAAACGTCCTGAATTCGGGTCTGACTTTCAGAGCCAGGGCAGAACATCAAACTGCTTCTCAGGTCAGCGAACACCGGGGACCCTGGGAGCTAGACTGGATGGCAAAAGGCACACAGGTCCTCCTGGTTGGGGTGGTTGGGAACCTGCCGCCTCCCGCAGCCCCGATCTTCTCACTCGGTGACTCTCAGAACATCCAGGGGACCTCTAACTGATCTGTGGCAGACTGTCTCCTTGAGCAAACTCTAGACAGGTTCCTCTGGGTCCTCTCTCAGCCTCGGCCTTGCCCTGCCTGTCCTTGGCCTTTCTAGTCCAGTTTTAGCATGAATCCTGCAAGTAAGTTTAGGTAGAGTCCCCCCACCCCTGATATCTGATCACCCTGGATAGCTGATCAAAGTCCTAATTCCCCACCTTTGAGGTTCAATCACCCCAACTTGTCTTCAGCAAGAGTCCTGAGTTGGTTCAGCCAGAATCACCTACCTTGGATGTCTTTTCTTAATTATTCTCCATATACTGACTTCTCTCTCTGCTCATTGGCTATAACCCTCAGGTATCTATGCTGCATTTGGAGTTGGGCCTGATCTCTCATACCTGCTGAAATAGTCTTCTGTAAAGACTTTCCTACCATTTTACTCCAGCAGGTGGGTTTAGGTTGAGTGAGGGGCTGAAAGTTCACCATGGACGAAGGCCAGTCTCAGGAGATGCCCCCCAGACACCCTCCTTGCCAGAACAGGTGGCCAGCTTTCACTAAGTTTGATGTTATAAGTTTAAGATGAGAGCCCTTTCTAGAGATGTGTGTGTGTGTGTGTGTGTGTGTGTGTGTGTGTGTGTGTGTTAGTTGTTTAGTTGTGTCTGACTCTTTGAGACTCCATGGACTGTAGCCCGCTGGGCTCCTTCCTCTGTCCATGGGATTCTCCACCAAGAATACTGGAGTGGGTTGCCATGCCCTCCTCCAGGCAATCTTCCCAACCCAGGGATGAAACCCCCATCTCTTATATCTCCTGTATTGGCAGGCAGTTTCTTTACCACTAACAGCACCTGGGAAGCCCCATGTATGTCTGAGAACACAGACATATGCATATATCATGAGTATTTATATCTATATATAGATGGGTAGATTTAGATGGAAAAATTAAATTTATATCCAGAAATGTAAACTCAGGTGTACCCTGGTGGATTTGACAAATGTATTCTCCAGTGTAACCCAACCCCCTTTCATGGCACAGAACATCACCCCCTCCAGGGTTCTCTCATGCCCCTTCCTCGTTAGTCCCCCTTCCCTGACCTCTCAGAAGGAACTGTGTTACAACTTTTTTCATTGCGATTTGATTTTGCCTGTTCTAGAGTTTCATAAAATAGAATCGTACACTATATGCTCTTCTGTGAGGAATTTTTTCACCTAATATAATGGTTTTGCAGTTCATTTAGGTTTGTTCCTTTGTGTTACTGAGCAGGATTCCGTCTTGGGGATTTGCCACAATTACTTTGTCATTTACCTGCTGAGGGACACCTGGGCCATTTGCAGTTTTAGGCTACTGTGAATAAAGCTGCTGTGAACTGTGTATCTCTCTCTGTATGTGTGTGTGTGTGTGTGTGTGTGTGTATGCTTTCATTTTTCCTAGGCAAGTAGCTAGGAGTGGAATTGCTCAAGCAGAGGATGATTAACATTTAGTGGATAAGATACTCCCAGAACCTTTGCAGAGAGAAGTGTGTTGTTTCATATTTCCATTGAATACAACACCTACGCAGGCCCACCTGTGACCATGGCTGGGCTTCCTAGGTGGCGCTAGTGGTGAAGAAACCACCTGCCAATTCAGGAGACAGATTTAGGTCTGAACTCTGGGTCAGGAAGATCCCCTGGAGGAGAGCATGGCAACCCACTCCTGTTTCTTGCCTGGAGAATCCCATGGACAGAGGAGCCTGGCAGGCTACAGTCCATAGGGTCACACACAGTCAGACACGACTGAAGTGACTAAGCAAGCTTGCAGGCTCATGACCATTGCCTGCCCTCAGCTCTGACCTCTGGTATGCACAGTCAGATTTCATTCACTCTGCAAGCTTTGGGTAAAAAAGTTGCACCATACCCTTCAGATCCCGGGCAGTGCTCAAGACATGTTCTCTATTTGAGCTTGTTTTCCTGGGCTCCTCCCCTGTCCTTGGATGAGTACTGGGAAATATAGAGGGAGGTGAGACTGGAGAGGCTGGTGGGGTCTTGAGGGTCAGTTAAAGGTTTTGCTTTATCTTTAAAAGCAGCACTGTCCAGCAGGACTTTCTATAATGAGGGAGAAATTCTAAATCTATGATGTCCAACATATCAGTCACATGTAACTACTGAGCCCTTGAAATGTGGCTAGTAGTGCTGAAGAACTGAGTTTTTAATGTCAATTAAATACAACTTAAGTAGCACAGATGACTTTGCCTGCCAAATTGGACAGTGTGGCTTTAGTGCAATGGCATGCCATGTAGAATTTAGAGTGGGCAGATGACACCATCAGATCTGGGTCTGTTGTTACTTGTCACTCTGGTTTCAGTGTGACAGTGTAAGGACCAGTAGCGATGTCGCCACAGTCATCCGGGGGAGAAATAGTGGTTTCTTGACCTGGGGTGTGCAGTGCAATCAGAGAGAAAAGGATAGATTAAGGAATTTGGGGGAAATAGCATAGAGATATTACCCACTGGTCAAATGGTTCTTTGTAGGCTGCTGGCTGCAAGGAGGAAAATAGGGGAGATTCTTGTCCCTTTGTAGGCGTGTAGCTGTGGGGCTCCAAGAAAAGACTTGGGCTGCTGAAATTTCTAGGACAGTTAAAAGAAGGCTCAGATGCGTCCATGTAGAAATGCAGCATGAATTTTAAGAAAAAGCCCTGTAAAATCCACACTTTCTTTCCATCCCATAGATTCCTATTCAATATTGGACATGGGCCTACACATCACCATCCTAGCTCATTCAGTTGTAATCAGGTGTAGGAGTCCCACTTTATGCTCTTAAAAAAAACAAAAACAAAAAACAAAAAACCAAGCAGGGACTTCTCTGGTAGTTCAGTGTTTAAGAATCCACCTTCCGAAGCAGGGGATGTGAGTTTCATCCCTGGTGGGGGAGATAAGATCCCACATACCACAGGGCAACTAAGCCCACCAGCCGTGACTAGAGAAAGCTTCAGTTCAGTTCAGTCGCTCAGTCGGGCATTGCAATGATGTTCCCTGGTGGCTCAGATGGTAAAGAATCTGCCTGCAATGCAGTAGACCTGGGTCCCACCCCTGGGTTGGGAAGATCCCCTGGAGGAGGGCATGGCAACCCACTCCAGTCTTCTTCCTTGGAAAATTCCATGGACCGAAGAGCCTGATGGGTAACAGTCCATGGGGTCGCAAAGAGTCGGACATGAATGAGCAACTTAGCACAGCACAGCGCAGTGCAGTGCGATAAAGACCCAGAGCAGCAGAAAAAACAAGAACCTTGACTCGCTAGTGGGCACATTTGCACCTATGGAGAGCATCTGCTCCAGTGTTCTTTCAGGAGTTTCGTTGGGGTCTGGGTGTGGCTCTGCCAGATTTTGTCTGGCTGCTTCTCTATTGTGGGCACTTGACTCTCCTCCAACTTCTCATTCTCACGCTTGGCCAGGTCATGGTTTGCAGGGCAGCTCAAAAGCCTGTTATCTAGAACCATGGAAATCGTTCACAGTGCTTGACCCAGTAATGTGGTGCCTGGGAAGTTATCCCAAGGAAATAACTGCAAGAAGAAAATACGTGCAGGAAGACGCTCTTTGTGACATTCTCTGTGACAGGGGAACAATTTAAATTGGCTGGCAAGGTCAACAACAGGGGCAGCAGCCCAAGTGTACCGGAGAACGGTAAAGAGGGTGGTTTCAAAGGCTGTGCAAACATGGCAAAATGCCCTCATAGTTCTAGTGAAACGATAAGCACACTGTAATTACAAGCACAAAAAATGGAAAACACCATTGATGTCAAGATGGGAATGTGAGCAATTTGACTTTTCCATTGAAAAGCTTAATTTTAAGGGTACATAGCTGTCTCTTACAATATGTAGAACTCAGGAAAATGATAGTAAACAAACATGGTGCCAACTGTGTCATTTGGGGGCAGTTATTTCTCTTGGATACATTCACACTGACCACAGTCTTCGGCTCAAAACGAGTTTGAAACATTTGTTGTTGAGTTTTGTATGTATGAATGTGTTTATAATAATCTTTTACAAATACTATACCAAAATTGGCACAGACAACACATTGTCATTTTGGAAAGGAATATAATTAAATGAGAAACAGCATTGAGCAAACAAAATCAAAACAATCAGTGTAGAGAGAGCTCTATTATTCAACACCAGGCTCCGTCATTCAGGGAACACCTACAGCATCCTGATCAGGGGTGGGGCTGCCTGGAAAGGTACACACAGTTTCTCGGACTCAAGGTTTGGGACCCATCTCCAGCTGGCCTGCAATGGCCAGGTCCAGAGTTGTATCTTCTGCCTTGGTTCCTGTGCTGTCCACCACGCCATGGTCGGAAGAAGTCGACCTAGTTAACTCTTCTCAGCTGGCTTGCTGAGCATTCTTGTTCCTGGGTTCTCCTTCCTTTGTGGTGGAATTCTGAAGAAACCAGCATCTCCAGGGTCCTTTGGTTCATCAGTCTCAAATGTAGACAGACCATCACTCTTGTGCCTCTCTCAATACTGAAGGACTGTTCGGAGAATTTATGAATGATTTGTAAAGGGCTTGGAGGGCCAGATGCAGGCTTTAAAAAGTCTGAGTGTGATCTATGAGTCACAGTTACATAACTCCTTAAGGTCACAGCGGTCAATTTAATCAACCGTCTTTTCCACTTCACTAAATGCTATTTTGTTTCCTTGAAAGGTGACCAGGCTAAGGATTCATCACATTGTGGGAGGTACTCAATATTTAAATTTCAGATGAACTCTCATATTTTTCACAGCCTCCTCTAGGACAATTTCTTTCCAATCTAGTTGCTTATTTAGGGTATGTACTCTCATTTAAATTTAAGAAAAGGACTCCCCTCGGGGTCCTCTGGTTAAGAATCTGTGTGCCCATGCAGGGGACATGGGTTTAACCCCTCGCCAGGATGACTCCACATGCCTCTGGGCAACGAAGCCCGTGCCCCACCCCTGCTGTGTAGCCCAAACTCCTCGAGAAGACACCACTGCGAGAAATCCATGCACTGCAACTAGAGAGAAGCCCCCACTCAATGACAACTAGAGAAAGCCTGTGCGCAGCAATGAAGACCGGTGAAGCCAAAAATAAATAATTTAGAAAATAAATTTAAGAAAAGAATTAAAATATTAATTATAAATGTGAACAATCAGAAATCTTGCTACCTCTCCAATCATATCATTTATTGCCTTCTCTTTTGTTATTCATGGGCCTGCCTATCTTTCTTTCAATGTGTATAACTGGGTTCTTATTTCTCCAAAGTGAATACTTTTATTAATAATTTAATACAGGATATGTATTTGCAGTCTGACTTTGTTTTCTTCTGATATTGTTCAGCCCTGATTTAATGTATGTCAGTCATATTATTGGAGAAGGAAATGGCAACGCACTCCAGTGTTCTTGCCTGGAGAATCCCAGGGACAGTAGAGCCTGGTGGGCTGCCGTCTATGGGGTCGCACAGAGTCGGACACGACTGGAGTGACTTAGCAGCAGCAGTCATATTATGTCTCTATGCGGACAGCAAAGTTAGGAGCCAGCTTTGAAAACAAGAGCAGGATGGCAGGAACATATCCCCCACCCAAGCACCCTCAACACACCCATGCTCACTCACTCTCTTTCTTTTATACACCCATCTGCTTAAGTGTGTGTGCTAGTGTGTGCATGCACACACACACACACACACACACACATGTACAATGTGAACGTTGAATGGACCATTCTTGAGGCATTTTCTCACTGTGTGAGAACTGGGAAGGGGACAGCTTTTCCATCATGAGAGACCCTAGATCAAGTCACTACCTGTACCATCCAGGCTATTGGTCATACACTGAGTGACCTGCCCAAAGTCAGGACAGTTCTGAGACAAGCAACAAATCTCTGGTCCATAGCATATAACATTTCTCAGCAAATTATAATTCATTAGTGTTTGACATAAAAACCATTATTTTCACATTCATCAGTTTTCTCATGTTTTCCCAGCTCTTCTCTTGCATGCGGAAATGAGCCTCAGGTCATCGTCTCTTTGTTGTGTGTTCAGTAGCTCAGTTGTGTTTGATTCTTTGTGGCTCCATGGACTGTAGCCCTCCAGGTTCCTCTGTCCATGGAATTTCCCAGGCAAGAATACTGAAATTTCCCAGGCCATTTCCCACTCCAGGGGATCTTTCTGAACCAGCGGTCTAACCTGTATCTTTTGCATCTCCTGCAACGGCAGGTGGGTTCTTTATCACTAGCACCATCACCTTCTCTTTTTACTGATCAAGTTTTCTGCAGGGCTGTCTCGGTTAGCTGTCCCTCTGCTGATGGGAAGACAAGCTTGTCCTGCGGCCTATGGAGCACCACTCTGGCCATCACAAGAAGCAGAGCAACACTGCCCTCTGCTTTTCTCTTCAACTCTGCATGGCAGGCATTGCACATGCAGAAGTGGAAATGGAAACTCAGAGATGCGAAAGGACTCACCTAAGCTGTCTTGAGGGAGATGAGGCAGAACTGAAATATCTACTCAGGACGTTCTTCACAAGCCATCCCTGTTTGTGGACATTTGATGATCCCGTCATCCTTTCTTGAGCAGGAGAAACATCCCGTCCCCTCCTGGGACAGGGGCAGACATACTGACCCCCCTACTTACTGGGAGAACACAGGACCCAAGGTAGCCACTCAGACTCCTCGGAAGTTTGCATTTTGAGCTGACACACGATGGCAGGGTGAGAGCTGAGCTGTCCTGTAGAATGGTCCAAAGAGCTGGTTTCGTGGCTTCTACGGACCACCTCCATGCTTCTCAAGGCCTTGCTGTCCACCTTTTCCATGACTATGATCTGCCAAAATCCAATATTTTTGGCTCCTTTTAATTTCACCAAATTCAATCTCTGTTGCCTGCAACCAAAGGGCCATGTTGATATCCTCTTCTTGCAGTAGTGTTTTCTCCCAGAGGAACTACCAAGGAGACGTTGGCTCTCTAGATGGGTTTTGGAGGTGAACTAAAGCTAGCCAGGTATATGGGAGGTGGGGTTGGGAATTCCAGTTAGCAAGAAAAGCATGCTGATAAGCAGAAGCGCTTCAGGGAACCTCAGATATTCTGGTCTGGCTGTCATGTGGTTAGGTGAATGATCTGTGTTAGTCGAGAGTGAGTCAGGAATGCAATCCTGCTATGTGAGTTATGGGACAGGAAATAAGACCTTACACAGTGGGCTTTCCTGGTGGTTCAGCGGTAAAGAGTCCGCCTGCCAATGCAGGAGACACAGGAGATGTGGGTTCGATCCCTGGGCTGGGAAGATGCCCTGGAGAAGGGAATGGCTACCCATTCCAGTATTCTTGCCTGGAGAATCCCACAGACAGAGGAGCCTGGTGGGACTCAGTCCATGGGGTTGCAAAGAGTCAGACATGACTTAGCCACTGAGCATGCATGCAGTCAAGAGTGAGTCAGGAATCCAAATCCACTGTGTGAATTATGAGACAGGAAATAAGACCTTACAAGCACACAGTGTTTGTACAGGTGGACAAGTAGGGTCTTGCAGGCAGGTCCATAGTGAGACCGTGAAAAGGCACCCACAGAGGAAGATGCAATGTTGCAGTCTCTGTGTGGCTCCCACGTGGGTTTGCCGGGAAATGTCTGGTGGTCGGCAGCAGCAGAGGACAGGGAGGGCAAGCTGGACCTGTCTGGTCTTTCAAGTTTCCCTGTTACATTATCTGATCACACAGATTTTTGGGGAGTCAGTGGCGAACACTAGCTGACAGTCACAGGGAAGGAGATGCTGGGGACACCACTCCCAGCCTGACCTAGTCAGCAGAGAACAGTCCATCATGAGACCTGACCAGACCTGCAGTGTCTGCAGGTAACTAGGCAGCAGAGTGGATGCTGCAGTGGGCTAGGACAGGCAGGGTGCCCGCAGGAATTACATGCATCTCTGAGAAGTGAGAGCTTCCCTCATAGCTCAGTTGGTAAAGAATCTGCCTGCAATGCAGGAGACCCCGGTTCCACTCCTGTGTCTGGAAGATCCTCTGGAGAAGGGAAAGGCTACCCACTCTAGTATTCTGGCCAGAGAATTCCATGGACTGTATAGTTCATAGAGTTGCCAGAGTCGGACACGACTGGGCGACTTTCACTCACTGTGAATTGAGGAAGGACAGCAGAGAGGAAGGGTGCTCTGGTCTCAGTGTTCGTGTCCCCAGAAATTCATACGTTGACACCAAACTTTCAGCGTGACAGTGTTAGGAAGTGGGGCCCTTGGGAGTGTCTTGAGGGTGGAGTCCTCATGAATGGGATTAGTGCCCTAAGAGAAGAGACCTCAGAGAGCGCCCTCACCTCTTCTGTCACAGGAGGGCACAGAGATAAGTCAGAGTCTGCAACCTGGAGAAAGCTCTCACCAGAACCCAACTATGCTCGTGCCCTGATCCCAAACTGACTGTGAGAAATATATTCCTGCAATTTAAGCCAAAAGTCTGTGATATTCCAGTCTATGATAATACTCTGAGCAGACTAAGATAGGGGGACAGGAGAGATGTGGGCAGTGGTGTACACTGGACGTGGGTGGTCAATCATAGCTGGTCAGTGAGAAAGATGGAAGTTTCTAGAACAACCCCTAAGTCAGGCTTGGGTATCTAGAGGGAACAAAGGGATATGAGAGGTCAGTCTCCCTGGGTTGGAAGGATGAAGGAAGCAGTCCTTGGAGGTACAGTTGGTGCCACCCTGGGATCCTGAATGGAACAGAGCTGGTTCAGAAAGACCTCCAGATCCTGGTGGAGGCCTTTTCTATGCATGTTATTCAATCTTCTCTGAGGTCAGTTTGGAATGTGGTGGTAAACATGAAGTTTATTGAAAAAAGTTACAGCCAATTAGTTGCTTCATAGCTTTTCAAAAATTTTTATTTTTCAGAGATAAACCAGTGTAGTGTTGTGACTGATGTCAAAGCAAACCATTTCAGTATTTTCTAATTGAGCTGGAACTCCATGTCTTCCCTGTAATGGTGGTTTGTTAAAGGCTAATATGATTTATGAATACTATTTGATGGGCTTTCCCCCATACTTTCTTATATGTAACTTGTTCATAATGTTATTTCATGTTTTCTCATTGATGGTTACAAATTATCTCTCTGAACCAGGAACTTTCTCATGGCCTATTCTGATAAGTGTTTGACCCTTTCCACATTTAACCACACAAGTGTTGAGTAACATTTGCATCCAATAGCTGTATCATTAACAACAAAAGTAAGCAACCTGAAATTTTTCCTGAAATTAGCAAGTTGTATGTTTTCATTTCAGGAAAAGCAAGGTATTTCATGACCAAGGTATTGCAAGTTCTCCAAAATATGAAAACAAGAGGATGGACTACCTTTGTTTTCTCCCCAAAAAACAGACCGAAGGCACACCCCAGAGAGACACAGAGATGTCAGTTACTGCACTTTGGATGCTGGTGATAAGACGGACAAAGGGCAACTGAAGTGCAGAGAAAGCTGAAGTCTTGCTCAGCGTTGTGGAACCAGCCAAGAAGCAGGACTGATTCATATAGTGGAATGCAGGAAGGATTAGAATGCAGAAAGGACTAGGAATCAGATGCCCCTGACGGTGGGGGAAGTGGGTGCAGCCAGAGGCAGCGTGCTTAGAAAGTTTGCATGGGGAGCCATTTAAACCCTCTAGTCTGGTATGTCCTCCCAGTCTCCCTGCCACACTACTCTGAGCCACCCTCCATGGCCCTGGCAATGTCTGAAGGTTTGCTCCCTGCAGAGGATAAGGTGAAGGAGGCTGGACTCAGATACAGGACTCACTGAGGGGGATTGATTCTGAAATGCCGTCTAGCTTGCCTGCTTCCTCCACATGAGTCCAAGAATGTGGTCAGCCAGAGGTACGAACTCCAGGCAGGACACCCCGTGATGCTCTCCTGAAAAAACCACCAGCCCAAGAAAACAGGTGACGAAAGAGCCCAGGTGACTGAAAGTCACACACAGAAGCCCACCAGCCTAATCACTGTTCCTGCCCCCACCTCAATTTTAGAGAGACCATTTTTGTGCCTTGTTGTAAGGTGAGATGGCTGTGAATCAGACATTTGAAGATGGAGAACTTCCAGAAACAGAAACCAAAGTAAGTAGAAAAAGCATAGGGTGGTGGCAGTGGGTAAGGGGGAGGAAGTGGGAGAAAAGACAAATAACGTAAAAATAAAATTTTCTAAGAACTATGATTTGCATGCTTAAGGAAATAAAGGGAGATATTGCTCCTAAGAAACTGAAGTAGGTAAAAACCAAAAAGGAATGTTCATAGAATAGAAACAGGTCTTGGAAACTAAAAAAATAGGGACACAGAAATGAGGAGTTTAGTGGAGGTGATGGAAGGAGAGGGGATATTGCCAAGAAAACAGACTAGAAAGAAAATTAGGAGGAAGATGGGAGAGAAGCATGAAGAATATCAGAAGAGTACTTCAAGAGATCTGACATCTGAACAAAGGAATCCCACCAGTGGAGGTGGATAGAAGACAGACAGGAATGTAGCAAAGAAATCACTTAAAAATTCCTAGAACAGAAGGATTGGGGTTTCCAGTTTGAAAAGATTCTCTGGGTGTCCTGCAAAATGGAAGAAAAAAGAGCCTCTCCAAAGCACAGAGTCTGGAATGTCAAAACACAAACAACTGAGATCAAGATGACCCTAACATCTGACAGTGTGGGGGAGAAAAGGGACCCGAGCCCTACCATGTGGTATGGGCAGTGAAAGAGTGCCGTCCTGAGATTTCAGGGAAATGATGTCCAACAGAGACCCTAGAGCCAGAAGGGTGAGCAGTCAGGAGGAAGTTAGAAAAATAGCATTTCAGTTCTGCCAATTCTTGAGGAACTTGCTCTGCAGATACCCTTTCTCAGGAAGCTACTAGTGGATATTCTCCAGCAAAATGAAGGAGCAGATCAAGAAAGAGAGGAGGGACTTACCTGGCAGTCCAGCTGTTAAGACTCTGAGCTCCCAATGCAGAAGGGCCCGGGTTCAATCCCTGGTCAGGGAATCAGAGCCCATCATGCCACAGCTAAAGATCCCTTGTGCCTCAACTAAGACCCTGTGATGCCAAATTAAGAAATTCAAAGAAGAGAGAAGAGAGAGAGAGAGAGAAATAGGAGGTCCAGGAAGTAAGAAAGAGGTAAAGGAGTCTCATGATGACCTGTTATCTGAAGTGCCCTGAGGGTCTTGTGAACTGAGGCTGCAGAATGGGCCCCTTAAGGGAGCAGCAGAAGGGAGGTCCAAGAAGGACTCCATCCAAGAAAAAAAAAAAGCCACTGACAGAACACCTGATGCATTGGAAAGAGATTGGTGTTTCTGGTGAAAGCTTTTAGAATTAATTTGTAATAGGTATAAAAGTTTGATAACCTGCAATACCTTACAGTGAAACAAATAAGACCTTTATCTGGCATGAAATGCTTATTAATTTCAGGAAAAATGAGTGGTTTATTTTTGTTGTTAATGTCATGAATGTTGG
This sequence comes from Odocoileus virginianus, assembly GCF_023699985.2. Classification (NCBI taxonomy): domain Eukaryota; kingdom Metazoa; phylum Chordata; class Mammalia; order Artiodactyla; family Cervidae; genus Odocoileus; species Odocoileus virginianus. The sequence continues at coordinate 22,746,195 of NC_069704.1, forward strand.
ATGCAAATGTTACTTGAAAGTTGTTAAAAGTTGAAATTATCAAACACATTTTTATCACAGTTGGCAGTAATATACTGGTAAGTTCATGGTTTAAGAGAGAAATGTAATCATCAAAGCAAAAATATAAAGGAACATTATGAATTGATTACATACAATAAAAAATTTGACAGATACTCTTGGGGACAAATATTATGGAGGATATTGATAATGCAAATGAGAAACATTTAGAAAATGCTATCAAAATCTGCAATATTTTTTATTGCATGGTTAAAAATAATTGAACATTTTAGACATGATATATTTAATGGTCTTCAGAAATAGTGATACTGATACGAGCATGTCATTACAATCTAAAATTTATGGAATCAGCAGTTTCCAAACTGTATCTGACTGAAATAAGAAAACAATTTTGGGGAAAATTTATAAATGAAGGCAGTGATATTTTGACCCTTATCAACAAAATGCAAAATTTCATAGCTGAGATATGTTGTATTAGTCTTCTCAGGCTGCCATAAACAAACAGCACAGATTGAGTCGCTTAACCAACAGAAATGCATTGTCTCACAGTCCTGGATGCTGGGAGTCTAAGATCAAGGTGTCAGCAGATTCAGTTTTGCACGAAAGCCCTCTCCCAAGCTGCAGATGGCTACCTTCTCACAATGTCCTATGGGGAGAGGAGAAGGGAAGCAAGCTGTCTGCAGCTTCTTATAAGGGCACTAATCCCATCATGGGACCCCATCCACATGAAGTCATCTACACCTAATCACTTCCCAAAGACTCCACCTACTGTTGTACTGCCCCTCATCTGCGTGAGCACTTCCTCATCTGCATGAGGCTGACTGCGCACTTGCCTGTGACGTGGCAAGTCTGCCCCCAGATGTGTTCATGTGTGCACCAGGAGATTCGGGAAGAGTTGCACCATCTATAATCATAAAAATGTGTCCCCGTGACTACCATGTGCAATGACACAAATACGTCTCAGAGAGGTAATTTTGTGCTCAGGAAGGCGTGTTGCAAAAAGTTGCATTCTGTATGATGCCAAATACACACACACACGCACACACACACACATGCAATATAGCGTGGTCCATTTTTTGTCCCTATATACATATGTATAATTTGAATTAGCTTCAATTATATGAACAAGTTCCAGAACAATACTGTGATGATTTTGACTTAAGTTCCATAAAATAGATAAATTGAAGAGAGAGACAAACATATTCTATCAAGTTTTTCCATCAAGCAATAATATGTCTCACTATATAAACTTTTTTGTACTCTGTTCTGTAAATTTTGAGAGTTTTCTTCTTTGGGCATTATACACTGCTCTTAGAATTATCAATAGGTGTTTTCTGTATTTTTGTTGCTGCTATTTCTGGTACTATTAATGGAATATTTCCCCATTATAAATTATATTCTGTGATTGTTGTGTTATAGAAAATACATTAATTTTACCCTTTATTCACATATTTGATGACTTTATGCATTATAAAAATTTTAAAATGACTCTGTTTTCAGTACATTACTCCATATCCTCTAATTGCAATATTTTTGTTTTATCTTTTAAAATAATTGTATGTCTTGTTTCTATTTCACTTATTTTTGAATCTTCTGCATTAAGCAAGAGACTTTGTTTTGTTTCTAATTAAAATGAAAATTGGGCTTTCCTGGTGGCTCAGAGGTTAAAGCGTCTGCCCGCAATGCAGGAGTCCCGGGTTCGATCCCTGGGTCGGGAAGATCCCCTGGAGAAGGAAATGGCAACCCACTCCGGCATTCTTGTCTGGAGAATCCCATGGAGGGAGGAGCCTGGTAGGCTGCAGTCCACGGGCTCGCAAAGATTCGGACCCGACTGAGCAACTTCAATTTCACTTTCCCTTTCAAAATGAGAATGTCTTTGAAGTGTGATATTGGTTGCCATTAAAAATTATATTTTTAGATTTCTCAACTTTTTGCTACTAGTAGGTGTTAAATGGTATAAAATTACTTTGGAGCATTAAGTGAAACTTTTTGCTAGACCTTTTCTTGTCAGTTATCTTCCAACAGACTTTAGTACATTAAATATAAAATTTGACCACTAGATGGTGGTGTGCCCCATTTTTTTTTTTTGTTGCTGACCTAGCATTCTGAGCAGGGCGTGGCACAGCATTCAATTAGTGAGCTGTTGTAAAAGTTTAAATTTCAACTTAATATAATCCTCAAATGAGTATACTCCTTTCAGCTCTCTTCAAAGTGACCCTAAATTAAGAATATGGTTTGCTCGTTTATTGCTTTCGTGTGGGCTTTCTCTACCTGTGGTGTGAGGGCTTCTCATTGCAGGGGCTTCTCTTGCAGCGCACAGGCTCTAGGGCGGGCGGCCTTCAGCAGCTGCAGCTCATGGGCTCAGTAGTTGCGACTCGAAGGCTCTAGAACGCGGCTCGGTAGTTGTGGCACATGGGCTTAGTTACTCTGCAGCATGTGGGATCTTCCCGGACCAGGGATCAAACCCACGCTTCCTGCATTGGCAGACAGGTTCTTAGCCACCGTGCCCCCAGGAAAGTCCAATAATATGTTTTTTTCAAAAACTTTTTTCTCCCTTTTTATGCGCAGTTTTATGGGGAGTGGTATAACTGACACGGAATAAAGTTTACCATTTTAGGTCCATAACCCAGAGTTTTAACACCTACATACAGTCTTGAAATCACCTCACAGTTGTTATCTGGCAAATTTGTCACCCTGATGAGCTCCTTTATGCAGTTTCTGTAGTCAGCCCTTTCCCAGACTGGCTGCTGGAAACCACTGCTCTACTTTTGTCACTGGTCGCCTTTTCTGTGGTTTCATGCCCACGGCATCATGCATGCAGTGTGTGACCTGTTGTGTCTGGTCTCTTTCCTATAGCGCCATGCTTTCAGGATTTATCCATGTCAACTGATTCTGTAATTTGTTCCTTTTAAATGGGGAGTGGCATTTCACTGTATGGATGGAAGACAACTTTTTTTTTAATCCATTCACCAGTTGATGGGCATTTGGGTTGTTCCTAGTTTTTGGATATTATGAATAAAACGGCTATAAACGTTCATGTACAAGTCTTTGTGCTGGCGTGTATTTTCTCCCGTGTCAAATGAATACAGAACAAAGGAACTGATGAGTCAGATGATTAGTGTTAACATATGTTTAATTTGATAAGATGCTGCTTCCAAACTTTTTTTTCAAGGTGGCTGTACCATTTTATATTTCCACCAGCAGTGCAGGAAAGTTCCAGTCTCTCTCTCCATCTTCACCAACACTTGGCATCTTCAGTCTCTAAAATTCTGGTGGGTGTTTAGTTATATCTCATAGTAGTTTTACTTCTTGTTTCCCTATCGTGTGATGATGTTGAACATCTTTTCATGGGCTCATTGGCCATCTGATAACTTTGGCGAACCATCCAAATAGTTTGCTCCTTTAAAAAAAGTTGGGCTATCTCCTTATTACTGAGTTGTAACAGTTTTTCAAATATTCTGGGTGGAAGTTTTTTTACATGTTTTGCAAATATTTTCTTACAATCTGTGGTTTGGTTTTTCATTTGGCTTAATGGTGTCCTTTGAAGAGCAAATATCCTCAATTTTCATGAAGTCTATTTTCCTAGGCTTTAAAATATATGATTCATGCTTCAGGGGTCCAATTTAAGAAGTCTTTGCCTAGCCCCAGGAGACTAAGATTTTCTTCTGTTTACTTGTAAAATTTCATAGTTTTAGCTTTTTCATTTAGATCTATGAGCCACTTCAAATTAGTCTTTTTATACAGTGTGAGATTTTTGCTGTTCAGTTGCTAAGTCTCTTGGGGACCCTATGGACTGCAGCACGCCAGGTTTTTCTGCCATCACTGTCTCCTGGAGTTTGCTCAGATTCATGACCATTGAATCGGTGATGCCATCCAACCATCTCACCTGTTGCCTCCTTCTCCTCCTGCCCTCAGGGTCTTTTCCAACGAGTCAGGTCTTTGCATCAGATGGCCAAAGTATTGGAGCTTCAGCTTTAGCAGCAGTCCTTCCAATGAATATTCAGGGTTGATTTCTTTTAGGATTGACAGGCTTGATCTCCTTGCAGTCCGAGGGACTCTCTAGAGTCTTCTCCTGCACCACAATTCTAAGGCATCAGTTCTTCGATACTCAGCATTCTTTCTGGTCCAACTCTCACATTCATACATGACTACTGGAAAAAACATAGCTTTAACTATATGGCCCTTTGTCAGCAAAGTGATGTCTTTGCTTTTTAATACGCTGTTTGTCATAGCTTTTCTTCTAAGGAGCAAGTGTCTTAATTTCATGGCTGTCCGCAGTGGTTTTGGAGCCCAAGACAATAAAATCTGTCACTGTTTCCACTTTCCCTCCCTCTATTTGCCATGAAGTGATGGGACTGGATGCCATGATGTTAGTTTTTTTAATGTTGAGTTTTAAACCAGCTTTTTCACTTTCCCTTTTTCACACTCATCAAGAGGCTCTTTAGTTCCTCTTCGGTTTCTGTCATAACAGTGGTATCATCTGTTTATCTGATCTCGCTGATATTTCTCCTGGAAACTTTGATTCCAGTCTGTGATTCATCCACCCTGGCATTTCGCAGGATGTACTTTGCATATAAGTTAAATAAGTAAGGTGACAATACACAGCCTTGACGTACTCCTTCCCCAATTCTGAACCAGTCAGCTGTTTCATGTAAGGTTGTAACTGTTGCTTCTTGACCAGCATATAGGTTTTACAGGAAGCAGGTAAGGTGGTCTGGTATTCCCATCTCTTGAAGAATTTTTCAGTTTGTTGTGATCTACACAGACAAAGGCTTTAGTATAGTCAATGAAGCAGAAGTAGATGTTTTTCTGGAATTCCCTTCTTTCTCTATGATCCAACGGATGTTGGCAATTTGATCTCTGGTTCCTCTGCCTTTTCTAAACCCTGCTTGTACATCTGGAATTTCTCAGTTTATGTAGTGCTGAAGCTTTGCTTGAAGATTTTGAGATCACAGCCTTGTGGAGAAGGGGCTTGCGAAACTCAAGGAAGCTATGCTGTGCAAGACCACCCAAGACGGACAGGTCATAGTGGAGAGTTCTGACAAAATGTGGTCCACTGGAGGAGGGAATGGCGAACCACTCCATTACTCTTGCTGTGACAACTCCATGAACAGTTTGAAAAGGAAAAAGTGTGAGGTAGGGGTTGAATTTAATTGTTTTGTCCTGTTTTTTGGGGGGATAGCCATTTGTTTTAGCTCTTTTTGTTGAAAAGATTATAATTTTTCCATTGAATTGCCTTGGCACCTTTGCCAAAAACTAACTGGCCCTGTATGAGTGGGTCTAATTCTGAACTATGTTCTCTATTGGTCTATGTGTCTATTTCACTGAGACCCTAATACCATGCTGTCTTGATAACTGTTCATTTAGAGAACATCTTAGGGTTTCCCTGGTGGCTCAGATGGTAAAGAATCTGCATGCAATGTGGGAGACCTGGGTTCGATCCCTGGATTGTGAAGATCTAGAGGAGGGCATGGCAGCCCACTCCAGTGTTCTTGCCTGGACAATTCCCATGGACAGAGAAGCCTGAGCGGCAGCAGTCCACAGGGTCAAAAAGAGTCTGAGTTACTCTTTCAGTTGAAAATGACTGAGGGCTAAGCACACAGCACACACAATACATCTTAAAATCAGAAGTGTGAGTCCTAAACCCTGTTCTTTCTCAAAACTGGGTTGGCTATTCTAGGTTCTTTGTATTTTCACATACATTTGGCAAGTAGCTCCTCAATTTCTATAAAAAAAGACTCCTGAGATTTTGTTTGGGATTGCACCAAATCTATTCATCAGTTTGTGGAGAATTGACATCTCAACAAGAGCAAGTCATGAGCATGATATGTGCTCCATTTATTACAGTTTACTTTTTCTCAGATTCATTTTATCATTTGTGCATCTGTTAATGTAATAATAAGCTTATTCAAATTTATGTAGAAACATACTAAAATATTTCATATTCTTTGATAACATTATAAATGAAATTAAAATTTTTAATGTTCCAATTTTTCATTGCATTTGTAATATACAAAATTTCCAGTTTATGTTGTACTCTTAGTATATATGAATACAATGGATATTTGTATATTCACCTTGTATTCTACAACCTTGTTATGCTCATTTGTTAGTTTTAGCAGCTTTTTGTAGGTTCCTTAGATTTCTCTACACAGAGTTTCATGCCTTTGTGAGGTAGTTTGTGAGGTAGATAAAGATGGTTTTATTTCTTCCTCTCTAACCTGCATGCCTTTTATTTAATTTTCTCACAAGGACTTCTGTGGTAGGCAGAATAATGGCATTAGAATGTGCATGTTCTAATCCTTATATCTGAGAATGAATAAATTAGTTGACATGGCCAAAGTCGATTAAGTCTGTGGATGGAATTAAGGTTGCTCACCAGTGACTTCAAGAGATTATTTTGGATTATACAGGTGGACCCAGTGTAACCATAAAGGCAAGAAGTTGGCAAGTAGGTCAGAGTAATGAGGTAAGAGACTAAAGTTGCTTCTTGCTGTCTTTGAAGATAAAGGAAGGGGCTGTGAGCTGAGGAATGTGGGCAGCTTAAATGGATTCTCCCCAAGAGCCTCCAGCAGAAGCCAGCCCTGTCCACACCTTGATTTTAGCCCAGTAAGATCTGTGTTAGACTCCCACCCTATAGAGCTCTAAGATAATAAATCTGTGTGTCTTTAAAATTTCTTTAAAAATTCTTTTTTATTGGAATATAGTTGCTTTATAATGTTGCATTATTTTCTGCTGTACGGCAAGTGGAATCAGTTACACACATACGCATATCCCTTACTTCTGGATTTCCTTCCCATTTAGGGCCCCACAGAGCACTGAGGAGGGTTCCTTGTGCCCTGCAGTTTATCCCCCTTAGTGGTCTATTTATACACAGTGGTGTGCATATGTTGGTCCCAGTCTCCCAAATCATCCCACCTCCTTCTCTCCTTGGTAACTGTAAATTTGTTTTCTATACCTGTGACTCTATTTCTGCTTTGCAAATAAGTTCGTCTGTATAATTTTTCAGGATTCCACATATAAGTGACATTATATGATACTTGTCTTTCTTTTTCTGACTTCACTCTGTATGACACTCTGTAGGTCTATCCATGTCATTGCAAATGGCATTAATTCATTCCTTTTCATGGCTGAGTCATGTTCCACTGTATATATGTATCACATCTTTATCCATTCATCTGTCCATGGGCATTTAGGTTGCTTCTGTGTCCTGGCTATTGTAAACAGTGCTGTAATGAACACAGGGGTGCGTGCATCCTTTCAAATTATAGTTTTCTCTAGATATAGCCCAGGAGTGGGATTGCTGGGTCATATGGTAGCTCTATTTTTATTTTTTAAAGGAACCTCTCTATGCTGTTCTCCATAGTGGTTGTACTAATTCACATTCCCACCGACAGCGTAGGAGGGTTCCTTTTTCTTCACACCTTCTCAAGCACTTATTGTTTGCAGGCTTTTGGTGATGGCCATTCTGACCAGTGTGAAGTGACATCTCATTGTAGTTTTAATTTGCATTTCTCTAATAATTAGTGAGGGGCTTCCTTGGTGGCTCAGTGGTAAAAAATGCAGGAGACATGGGTTTGATCCCTGGGTCAGGAAGATTCCCCTGGAGAAGGAAAAGGCAACCTACTCCAATATTCTTGCCTGGGAAATCCCATGGACAGAGGATCCTGGCAGGCCACTCCACGGGGCCGCAGAAGAGTTGGATGTGACTTAACTAAACAACAACAACAACAATAATAATTAGTGACGTGATGTTGAGCACCTTTTCATGTGCTTTTTTTGGCCATCTGTATGTATTATTTGGAGAAATATCTATTTAAGCATTCTGCCCATTTTTTGATTGTTTTATTTTTTGATAAATATGTATGGTTTTAAGGCACTGAGTTTGTGGTAGCTTGTTACAGCAGCCCCAGGAAATCAAACAATATCCAAATGTTGAAGAAAAGTGGTGAGAGTGGACAGAAGATGCTTTTTTAAATGGAGTACACTGATTTTTAAATAATGCTCATTACAATAGCAGTTGAAAAGAAGGCCATCTCCTGAATTCCGGCCATGAGTCTGATCTGTACTGAGATGGATCTGGGCCCATTTAATATTAATCCTGATGCTTGCCACTTGAGAGCTGAAGGATGTTTTAGCGGATCTTCTAGCAGAGTGGGGAGAAGTGATTCTGTCATTCTGTTTCTCCATCAGACTATCTTTGCTGTGACATTTACTTTGAGCATTAGGGATTCCATACTGTACTACCTGAAAAATCAAGACTCCTTCTTGACTGACTTTTTGGAAAGAATTATGAGAAATTCATCTAACTTAGAAGAGTGTAGCAAGGCAGAGATATGTTGCTAAAATTTCCCTAACACTCAGGAATCCAGATTGAATCAAATCCATCTTTAAAGCTGGCCTGTCTCAGGGGCTAGTCTCTGTTCAGTAGGACTTGTCTTGAATGAGTTTCTGAGATCCTAGCTGCTGCTGTTGCTGCTAAGTCGCTTCAGTCGTGTCCGACTCTGTGCGACCCCATAGACGGCAGCCCACCAGGCTCCCCCGTCCCCTGGGATTCTCCAGGCAAGAACACTAGAGTGGGTTGCTATTTTCTTCTCCAATACCTGAAACTGAAAAGTGAAAGTGAAGTCACTCAGTTGTGTCCGACTCTTTGCGACCCCATGGACTGCAGCCCACCAGGCTCCTCCATCCATGGGATTTTCCAGGCAAGAGGACTGGAGTGGGGTGCCATTGCCTTCTCCGCTGAGATCCTAGGGAAATGGGTTAATCCAGGTTTAGGGCGGGTTTCCTTGAAGACTCTGTGCTCTCTCTCTCGTTCTGCCTCCCTGTGTCTCTGGTGAGATGTCACTTTGGCGCTTAAGCAAACAGGAGCTGCTCTCTGGATCTTTCTCTGGCTTCCTTTCTGTCCTTTGACACCAGGCTGCCACTCTCTTTGCTTTCTTCTGCCTTGAGTTTCTCACTGTGCTTTTGTCACATCTTGAAGCACAGAATCATGTGCTTATTTTCCAGCTGCCATAAAGTATTTGGGGAGACAGATAAGTAAGTGTGCACATCTCAACCTGTTACTCTCTAGGCTTAGATGTCCCTGGAACCCAGGGCTGGTGCAGACACTTGTGGGACACCCTGCTCTGATGCAGATATGGCCCATGGAGGAGCTGGCCACCAGGATGGCGGATCATCCAGCGTGTCCTGCAGAGCTTTGTGCATGGACGCCCTGGTTCTGCCCTGGAAGTGTGGAGCTCAGACCTGCAACATGCAGGCCCTCAGGGAAGGGAGATGCTCCTCTGGAATGAATGGCTTACACTTACTCCCTCACGTTCAAGTGTAGCTGAAGAAGCAGCGGGCAGGCCTGAGAAGTGGCATGCTGGGTGAACATGCCTTGTCTCCTGGTTCACTCTGGCCTTGGTGTGATAGAGGCAGGGGTACTATAGAGGCTCTTTCTCACCCCTGAATCCTTGTGAGAGAGGAGGCATCCAAGTTACTGGGGCCACCAGGAGTGCATTTCCTGCCCTTAGACTTAGGTTATTAAGGTTTCTGAGAACTGGGGTCTGTCTTTGGATTGTGTTTCTGCACATTGGCTGTTGGCTGGCAACCTCCCTTCCCCTCCAGTCTGGGCTCTCCTATGCAACCTGAAATTTCCCCAGTGTCCCTGTCACGACTGTAATTCTCTGGTCTTTCCTGTCTCTCTTCTCTGTGGTGAATCCCCCTGCATCAGTTCTTCGCTGCCGCATAACAAATATCCCCAAGCTGAGTCCTGTGAAACAACAGCAATGTTTGGCTCACCACCCTGCAGGTTTGGGGCCACTTGGCCAAGAGGGTGTGTCCTCTTGGGACTCCTCAGGAGGTGGTGGTCACTGTAGCTTGGTCATCTCCACATCCCCAACCCCACATCTGGAGGCTGATGCTGGCTTTCGGCCGGGACTTCTTTCTGCTGGTGCTGTTCGCCAAGACCTGTGGCCTCCTCATGTGGCCTGGGCCTCCTCAGAGCACAGTGGCAGGGGTCCCAGGGATGGCCTGCAGAAGAGCCAGCTGTCACCCTCGTGACCTGACCTCAGAAGACACGTGGTATCATTTCCACCCCGTCTGGCACCTCAGATGAAAGTCACATGTTTGAACTGAGGGGAATGGGCTCCCTCTTTTGTTCGCAGTCATGTCTAGAATTTTTGAACGTGTTCTAAAACTTCCACAAAGTCCTTTAGGGATTGTCTGGGTTTTCTGCGGCTGCTGTAATGAAGTACCACAGACTGAATGGCTTAAAAAACAGGAATCTGTTCTCTCCTGGTTCCAGGGGCCAGAGTCTGACTCCAGGGTGTAGGCCGGGCTGCTTCCTTCGCGGAGGCTCAGCACAGAATCTCTTTCAGCCTCTGGTGATCCTGGCAGCCCTTGGCGGTCCTTGGCTTGCAGCTGCTTCACCCCAGCCTCTTCTTTGTCTTTACTCGGCCTTCTCTATGCATTTGTGTTCAACATTCCTCTTCTTCCAAGGACACCCATCACTGGACTTAAGGTCCTAGCTTCAGGGGGGCAGGAAGTGTGATCTTCCTAGGAGACTAGAAGGAAAGTAGAACAGAAATGTCCCCCACGGTGCTCAACTGCAGTGGGGAGCCTCATGCCAGCGTGCAGAAAGGAACAGGTAAGAGACACAGGATCCTCAGGATTTTCCTCCTCCCAGACAAAGGTCTGTTGGGCTAAGTGATCTCTTTTGGCGCAACACGCAGCTTATCTTTCATGGCCTTGCAGTGAGCTGTGACATGTGGCTAAGTCTTCACCTACAGAATGCCGGAGCAGAAGTGATATGTGAGTTCAGATAAGGAACATGGTCACCCCAGGTGGACGGGGAGCCATGGGGTACACACACAGCATGCTCTTTGGACTGGTCCCTAACTGCTACACCCAGGAAGAGAGGAGTGAGTGCCAGAATGCAGAGCAAGTGCTTTGCCAAGTACATTGTTTCATTCAAGGAAGGCTTTCTTTGTAAAATAAGACTCTCAGTGAAGGAAGCAGGATGTTGACTTATATTCTAGTGCAAGTTTCTTAACTAGTTTCAGCAGAGTACTCCTGCTGCAGGGGATGGTGGAGAATGACCCAGGACAAACCCGGTCCCACGGGCCTGCTCCCCTGGGAACTTTCCTGTCCCCAGGCCCTGTGGTGTTAAGTCTCCTCGTGACAGCACGATGGCCCTTCCTCTCACTGACATGTGTCAGCCAGCATCCCACAAATGAACAAATGATCACTCAGCTTCTCTCACTCTTGAGTTAGACATTCAAACAAGAGTTCTTCCAACTCTAAGACTTTGGCAATACTCCAAGATAAATAAGAGGGTGGACTTAAAAAAAATAAGGTTCTAAATTGCTAAGAGACTAGATCCTGACTGTTCTCAACACACAAAAGAAGATGATAATTATGTGACAGATGGAGGTGGCCAATGAGGCTACAGTAACCTTATTGTAACACACAAATGCATCAGACCATTTGTGCATCTCGAACTCACACAGTGTTACATGTTGACTGTGTGCTGCGCTATCACTTCAGTGGTATCTGACTCTGTGCGACCCCATGGACTGTAGCCCACCAGGTTCCTCTGCTCATCAGATTCTCCAGGCAAGAATAATGGAGTGCGTTGCTAAGCCCTTCTCCAGAGGATCTTTCTGACCCAGGGATCGAACCTGTGTCTCTTATGTCTCCTGCATTGGCAGGGGTTTCTTTACTGGGTTCTTTACTGTGAGCGCCACCTGGGAAACCCATATATTGATTATATCTCAATTTTATTTTATTTTTTTTTAAAGAAGAAGAGAGGTGGGCTCTGGGGTCAGAAGGCAGGGCTCTGTCCTGACTACTTGCTGGGGCCCTGGACATATTTCATAACTTGATGAACCTCAGCTTCCCACATTGATTGGCTTGGTAATGCTAGGCGTGCTACCTTTTTGGGCTATTATGAAGATTAAGTGAGAGTCTGAATATAAAATGGTCAGCACAGCATCTGATACAGAAGTGCACAGTTGACGTTACTATTTCTATTACTGATACTGTGAATGGCATTAAGAAAGGAAATGTCATAGAAGGACCTTCTTGACTCAGAGAGAGCGTATTCTGGTCGGACTCAGGTGAACAACTGCACACCTTTTGGGAGCATGTGATGCACACACTCTCAACGATGTCACTTTCCAGGACTTAGTCCAGTTGCACACATGCTGTGATGCCACTCACAGCGGACAAAATCCTAGGTCCAGGTGCTCCCCCACAGAGGAGGGGAGGCCCGGGGACCATGCCGCCACCCCACCCGCTCTGCCTGTGGTTCACAGGCGGAGCAGAGGCTGTGCCCCTGGTTAGCCCCTCAAGGAGACCTTGCTGCTGGGACAGGGGCTGGAGTTAAGCACTAATGGAAGCTGGAACCTTGAATGTGAGGTTCACTCACGGTGAGAACTGCTCAGCTCTTCCTGGAGTGTTGCCTCGTTTTCACAAAAATGACTCGGAAAGGACAATTTTAAATTTATCTCCTATCTTATCCACCTTTCCCAGACATCTAGGCTGTTGGGTCACTACATCCTAGGTTCTGCTTGGGTGGCAATGTCACCACCTGGGAGGCTTCATGGGCTGGCTAGACCCGAGGCTTGGAACCACCAGGTCTAAACTGAAGGTGGTGGCCGTGGAGGTCTCTAGGCAGGTTGTGGCTAGGCCCATTGTGTTCCCCCACCTTTATTTCTGTCTCAGCCTTGGTGAGTTCAAATATGTCTGTGGGTGTCAGAGTATAAATTGGTGCTCGCCAACATGCTTCTGAAATTTTGAGTGAATGCTGCTGTCTGACATTGTATGTGTGTATGCGTGCATGCCAGTCACCTTAGTCGTGTCCAACTCTTTGTGACCCTGTGGACCATAGCCCTCCAGGCTCCTCTGTCCATGGAATTCTCCAGGCAAAAGTACTAGAGAGAGTTGTCATGCCTTCCTCCAGGAGATCTTCCCGACCCAGGGAGCAAACTTGCATCTCTTATGTCTCCTGCATTGGCAGGTGGATTTTTTACCTCCAGCGCCTCCTGGGAAACCTGTATATGTGTATATTCAGATCCAGATTATGGAGAATACTCTCCAAATGTGACACCCCTTGTGTTAAGGGGAGAATTCCTAAATAAGTCAGATGATCCAGGGCAGAGGGAACTTTTGTTGAAAGCTTCTGGGATTTAACAAATGATCAAGAAGATGCTAGCCTGGTGCTTTGTTTTCAACATCCATAAAGTCGGCAAAATGTCCAGCCTGACCCTGACCTTGTTGGTTGAGCTGTGGGGTGGTCAGGCCGCCAGCCCCTGCCCTGTGGGGGAGGGGTGGGGCTGGGGAGTGGACAGCTGGCCTCAGCCTCAAATTGTCCCCTGGGTGTGACCTGAGCAGCTGCCACAGAAGCAGGCTGCCAGGGGTCACCATGTTACTTCTGCTTAGTTTGGTCTAATTTTCAGCAATAAAATTTCCGCCAGAGCATGTGCTGCATGTGGGGTGAGGGGGGATGGGCACTGGTGACATCTGTGTCCGGGGACCCAGGCTGGACCGGCTCTGCCTCTTCTCTATCCAGACACATTCTCTGTACAAGCGTCATACTGCAGACAGGCGCTGGTGTTGAGGCTGGCCTTCAGGCCAGCTGAGCCCACATGAATTGAGGTGTGCGATTCTGACCCCATGGGAGGGAGAGCATCCATCTGAGCGTGGTTCAGTGTACAAAGAGTCCCTCCCGGGCTTTCCTGGGCCTGCTGGCTACTGGCTGCATGAGGGAGGGCGGTGGCCACAGGAAAGGACCCAGCACCAGGGGGTGGGTGGTCCATCACCCTGCAGAGTGGCCTTGTGCTTGCCTGCATGGCCCCTCAGCCACCTACTATCAGCTTGAGGGAAGCTCAAAAAGCCCAGTCATTCAGTCATGTCTGACTCTTTGCAATCCCATGGACTGTAGCCTGCCAGACTCCTCTGTCCGTGGGATTTTCCAGGCAAGAATACTGGAGTAGGTTGCCATTTCCTTTTCCAAGGGAAACACCCCTAAAATTAATTTCATTCCTTGTTACTGCTTTTCGAGAACTCCTCTCCACCCCCACCCCCGACCCCAGCTTCCATGAGGAGGGTGTCACAGCTGTGGTCATCTTCCTTATTTCAGTGCCTCCTGAACTGGAGTTGCATCAGATTCCCTTGGAGGGTTTGTTGGGGTTAGGGTTAGAGTAACAGATTATTAATAGAGTAATGCTCAAAATTCTCCAAGTCAGGCTTTGACAGTACGTGAACTGTGAACTTCCAGATGTTCAATCTGGATTTAGAAAAGGCGAAAAAACCAGAGATCAAATTGCCAACATCCATTGGATCATCGAAAAAGTAAGAGAGTTCTAGAAAAACATCTATTTCTGCTTTATTGACTATGCCAAAGCCTTTGACTGTGTGGATCCAACAAACTGTGGAAAACTCTTCAAGAGATGGGAATGCTAGACCACCTGATCTGCCTCCTGAGAAATCTGTATGAGGGTCAAGAAGCAACAGTTAGAACTGGACATTAAACAACAGCTTGGTTCCAAATCGGGAAAGGAGTACATCAAGGCTGTATATTGTCACCCTGCTTATTTAACTTATATGCAGAGTACATCATGTGAAATGCTGGGCTGAATGAAGCACAAGCTGGAATCAAGATTGCTGGGAGACAAATCAATAACCTCAGATATGCAGATGACACCACCCTTATGGCAGAAAGTGAAGAAGAACTAAAGAGCCTTTTGATGAAAGTGAAAGAGGAGAGTGAAAAAGTTGGCTTAAAGCTCAACATTCAGAAAACTAAGATCATGGCATCTGGTCCCATCACTTCATGACAAACAGATGGGGAAACAGTGGAAACAGTGACAGACTATTTTTGGGGGCTCCAAAATCACTGCAGATGGTGACTGCAGCCATGAAATTAAAAGATGCTTACTCTTTGGAAGAAAAGCTATGACCAACCTAGACAGTATACTAGAAAGAAGAGACATTATTTGCCAGCAAGCTCCAACTATTCAAAACTATAGTTTTTCCAGTAGTCATGTATGGATGTGAGAGTTGGACTATAAAGAAAGCTGAGTGCCAAAGAATTGATACTTTTGAACTGTGGTGTTGGAGAAGACTCTTGAGAGTCCCTTGGACTGGTAGGAGATCCAACCAGGCAATCCTAAGAGAAATCAGTCCTGAATATTCATTGGAAGGACAGATGCTGAAGCTGAAGCTCCAATACTTTGGCCACCTAATGTGAAGAGTTGACTCATTTGAAAAGACCCTGATGCTGGGAAAGATTGAAGGCGGGAGGAAAAGGGGTCGCCAGAGGATGAGATGGTTGGATGGCATCACCGACTGGATGGACATGAGTTTGAATAAGCTCTGGGAGTTGGTGATGGACAGGGAAGCCTGGCATGCTGCAGTCCATGGGGTCACAAAGAGTCGGACACAACTGAGTGACTGAACTGAACTGAACTGAACTGAACAGTTTACCCTGCCCATGCCCAGGGTTTCTGATTCAGGAGCTCCAGGTGGGGCTGAGAATTTGCATTTGAAGCAAGTTCCCAGGTGATGGGGGTCAGGGGGACACCTGGGGACAAACCCCTCCTGGTGTCTGGGCTGTGAGACAGATTAGGGTTGCAACCCCACCCAGTGTCCCATGGAACCTGGCTTTATGGTCCCTGACAAAGGGCTTGTGGTTAAATAAATGTGGCATTGTGGCAGGTCCACACCTCTCAGACATTCCTGATACACTGAAGTGAAGTGAAGTGAAAGTCGCTCAGTTGTGTCCAACTCTTTGTGATCCTATGAACTATACAGTCCATGGAATTCTCCATGTCAGAGTACTGGAGGGGGTAGAATTTCCCTTCTCCAGGGGATCTTCCCAACCCAAGGATCAAACTCAGGTCTCTCTCATTGCGTGCAGATTCTTTACCAGCTGAGCCACAAGGAAAGCCCAGATACACTGTGATGGGATACAAGCTTTTTTGTTTTTTTTTCTGATTTATTTGTTTTATTGATGCCTGGATGCTCAGTCCTTGACTGGATACTTCCAGAGAGGGTTCAGCGGCTCCTTCTGCTGCTGCTTCTTGGTCTTCAGGTTCTTTTCATGCTTGTTGAGTCAGCGGTGTGTTGTCTTGGGCCATGGATCCAGGGCCTTGCACTTCTTGTCCTTATAGAATTTCCTGAGGTTCTCTTTCTGAGTCTGGTTAATGACGGTCAATACATGGGTGATGGATTTATGAACAACTCGGATCTTGGAGAGTTTGGAAGCCACGCTGCCTGTCACTTTAGCGATGTGCCGCTGGGATAGCTCTACCTTCAGTTCCTCTTCCTGTTTCAGCAGCTGCTCCTCCTTCTTGCTGTGAAGATTTCCAGCCTTAATCCTGGCCATGGCTATACAGTCTGCCTCTCTGCTGCCTTCTCAGAGGGAAAGAAGGGGTAAAAGCTTGGATGAATCCTGCAGGGTGGCACCAGGCTTCCTTTCACCCCACATTCCCCCAACCTATTTAAATATGGGGCACATCTCTTGCACCATCCCTTCTACCTGGAGTAGGGTTCCATGAGGTATTAGTTTAAGAAATGGATCCTGAGCTTTATTTGTCTCCTGAGATTCTGTGTAGTCTGAAGGTGGGACAGAGCCCCTCACCCTCCATTCACGACGTGTCCCCTGCTTAACCTGCCAGGATGAATCTGACTTTGTGAGGCTGTGTTTGGGGGAGACGTGTAGGCTGTTCCTGGGCACCTTCCAGGCTCTTCCTCACCCCCTTCCATGTCTGCCTCCTTGACTTTGGAGGGCTCCTGATGTAGGATGCAGGAAGAGGGAGGTGGGAATGATCAGCGTGGTTGGGGGTGCTCGGTAAAATTTCAGGGCCTTCTGTACTGTGGGCTTGCGGTGGTCAGAGCCTCTGTTCTGTCCAGCCCCAGCCCCAGTCCACATCCACTGCCTTGAGTATAGAATGCGCTCACTAATGATTATGGCCAATGATCCTGCCTGCCCATCCTCCTCCGGGTTAAAGCAGAGCGGGCCTTTGGGGAGACCAGTGAGGACTGCTCCGGGGCATATGGATCTTATTTAGGAAATGCTTCCTAATCCTGTGGACTGCCGGTGGAAACCCCATCAGCGGTGGGACTCAGGGGCCTGGTGTTTCCCCACCATGAAAGCAGGGCAGGCATCTGGGCTCGGGGGTGGGCTGACCAGCACCCTGGACACACTGAGTTCCCAGCGCTGGGGAGGGCAGTAGCCCTGCAGTGGAGAGTCGAACTTTCTCAGAGTCCTGCTCTCAGCAGGCTCCTGGACAGGCCATTCTCTGTACCCCCTAGAGTTTCTGGGTTATTAGGGTCCCCAAATGGGGTTGTGCTTCTGAAGTTGGCAGTGTCCTCCAGGCTGCCTGGCAGAGCACTGGATTGGGGGGGTGGTCTATAGTTGGGCTGGTGGGCTTTGCGTTGCAACAATCATCTCTTTGTCTCTCTGTCTCTCTCTTGCTCACATACAATTGTCCACATGGTCACTCAGGCTGGTCCTATGCTCTGGAGGGCATGTGTGGGGGTGGCCGTGGGTCATCAGGCCACTAGGTTTTCCCTTCCAGCAATGACTGGGGCAGGATGGCTTTGCAGGAGGAGAGGCCTCCGTGTGGCCCCGGGCCTGCTGGCTGTCCAGGGCCTGCTGTCAGTGTGACCACTTCTCCTGCCCCCGCTATCTTTGCTGGTGAAATGACAAGGTCTGAGGCCCCCAGGGAGCAAACACATCTGGTTCTGCTATTAAACGCACTGTGCTGGGTGGAAAATTCCTTTTGTTTTTCAAGGAATCCTAGGATAATGTGACCCATACGTGTAATATGTTGAGGATAGGTTTTATTTGGGATGGTCTGAATATAGTTCAGAAATTGGTACCTTTTGGAAGCACGTGTGTGTCAAGCTGAGCAGGATCTGAAAAACGTAGGGCCCAGTGGTACAGATTCTAATCCCCCTCTGGTCTTAGGTGTTAAAGCCTGATTCATTCAAGGGTGGAATATCCCCAGTCATCAGCTCATTTTGCTGATAGAGGGAAATGCTGTGTATATTTTCTGAGATAAGCTGGGTGGATTTTGTCACATTTATGATCATATATCATGGGTTCTCTCTCTCCTTCCCTTTTAGAATTCCTTCCTTCTTCCATTCACAAGCTTAGAGACTGTCTTGCAGCTTTGGAGAGGCTGGCCCTGGGCTGGGTGTGGCAGGTCCCTCGCCTTCCTGTGGCCCAGAGGGGCCATCTCCTCACCTACCTCTCCTTGCATCTCCCTTCTTCCTCTTTCCTGGGTCTGGTCTATGTCACCACCTATGATCTCCAAGACTGAGAAGCAGGGATCCCTGTCTTTTTGGTACAGAGGGAATTCCTTTCCCATCTGAAATGAAGCAGACACTTTCTCTCACTCCTCTAGTGCCTCTCATGGGGACAGTGTGTGGGGATGTGATCCGCGGTTGTGTGAAGATCAAAGGCCAACCACATCACCCTTGTGATAGAGATATCACCAAGAGGGAAGGAAGGAGGCCAGGAAACCCCCTCCCCTGGGGCGGAGCGGGGGGACTCGGCTGACTTGGACTGTGCCAAGTCTCACCAAGCAGTGTGGGAGGGGAGGGGTAGGTTCAGGAGGAGTAGGTGTGCGTACTCAGTCGTGTCTGATTCTTTGCAATCCCATGGACTGTAGCCCGCCAGGCTCCTCTGTCCATGGGATTCTCTAGGCCAGAATATTGGAGTGGGTAGCCATTCCCTTCTCCAAGGTATCTTCCCAACCCAGGGATTGAACCCATGTCTCCTGCATTGGCAGGTGGATTCTTTACTGCTGAGCCATCTGGGAACCCTTAGGAGAAGCAGAGGTGACCGCAAAATGTGCTGAGAGTTGGGGGACAGCAGAGGCTGCTGGACTGAGTGGGGAGACGATGGTGGAGCAGCAGGAGCTGAACCCCGGCCCCAGGCCAGCGTCTGCTCTTTATCCTCCTGGTAAGACAACTTTGGAGGTCTCTTCCTCATTTGTCTTCATTTCCTGGGGGCAGCGTGTGTGTTTTTCTCCCATGGGGAGGAGTCTTCAGGTGGGACTGCTGAAGGTAGGTACTGCTTAAATAGATTGTCTTGGAAAAGAGGGGTAAGCCCCTGCAGGGATTCAGGACAAAGGGAGGAGCTGAACTCCTGTTCAGACGCTCAGAGTTGAGTCACCTGTTGTGGAGGCTGAAAGCATCCTAGAGAAGGAGCAGTTCCCAGTCCCCGTGACCAGAAACCATGCCTGTTCAGCTGCAGACTTCCCTGGCAAAATGGAAATACACCACCCAGGCTCCCTTCTGGGCTATTAAAATTTAATGTTAAAGTTTAATGGGGGGAATTCCCTGGTGGTCCAGCGGATGGGACTCTGTGCTTCCAATGCAGGGGGCACAGGTTCAATCCCTGTTTGGGGGAGCTAAGATCCTTCATGGAGTGCTCCCCTAAAACAGATTAATAAAGTTTAATGGGATTGGGGGGGGGGTCCAGAGGAACTAGTAAAAATGTCCTATCTATCCAAATACCAAGGAAGGGATGTGAATGTATGATCCCTAACCACTGTTCTCAAGTTGAAGAGCTTGGATTTGCAGCTGAATCAGCAGAACGTCCTCATTCGCACTAGTTACTGTGCTGTCTAAACTTCTGAATGACCCTCAACATCTCTCCGCAGAGCACTCATTAACTGGGAAGTGTAAAACAGTGACTTAACATTGGAGAAACCTGGCCGACTCCACCGTGACCAAATAATCACCAACACGGGACCGAGAATAAGAACAGACCAATGCGAGCACGTGCTGACACCTGCCCGGCAGAAGACATGACATCATGACTTGCAATCTTTGAATTGAATTATGAGGGAGCATCAGATAAACCTTAGAGGCTGAATTCTTCAGATGTCGGGGTCGAAAAAAAGTCCATGGCACTAAACAGACTCAGGAATGATCTCAGACTAAAGGAGACTGAAGAGCTGAAACAAGCAACCGTGCGGAGATCCTGGGCTTCCTTTGTCATACAGGACATCGTGGAGGCAATCCACAGAATCGCAGAATCATACTGCAGTCTGTATATTGGATAGTAGCTTCAAGTCTATCAATGTTATTAATAACTTTATGATTTTGATTATTTTGCTGTGGTTTATGAAATCAGGGCAACATCTTTGTAGGAAATATTGACATATACAGTGGTAAAGAGACAGTGAGCCTGAGGCTTACTCTCAAGTGGTTCAGAAAAATATGTATAATTGAGGAAGAGATAAAAGGATAAAACGAACTTAGTGAAATGGGGGAGCCGACTGAAGGATACACAGGAATACTTTGTTCTACTATGCTTGCAACTTTCCCGTGTCTGAATTTTGCTCAGGCCTGGTGCACTGGGAAGACCCAGAGGGATCGGGTGGAGTGGGAGGTGGGAGGGGGGACCAGGATGGGGAATACATGTAAATCCATGGCTAATTCATTTCAATGTATGACAAAAACCACTGCAATGATGTAATTAGCCTCCAACTAATAAAAATAAATGAAAAAAAAAATAAAAAAAAGATTTTAAAAATTTAAAAAGATTTCTAAAACACAGGTACTGAAGACAGCTTATGTCTCTCTCTAAGATATCAGTCTGGGTCTACATGGCCAGGTGGGGACCCAGGACTGACCCTATGCTGCTCTGTCACAACCTGGACCACAACCACAGGAAGGGAAAAAAAAAACTTGAAGCAGAAAGCAAGCATTACTGTCTGAGCATGTGACATGCAAGTTCACACTCCATTGGCCGGAGCTGGATCAGGCGACCAAGCTGTGTGCTGTGCTGGGCTCAGCCGCTTAAACGTCTGACCCTTTATGACCCCATGGATCGTGGCCTGCCAGGCTCCTCTGCCCATGGAATTTTCCTGGCAAGAATACTGAAGCAGGTCTCCATGCCCTCCTCCAGAAGATCTTCCTGCCCCAAGGATCGAACCTGCGTTTCCTGCATCTCCTGCACTGCAGGAGAATTCTTTACCCCTGAGTCACTAGGGAAGCCCCAGGGAGATCAGAAATTTGGCGTCTGCAAGGGAGATCTTGTGCAAAGGTGAAACGCTATTCCATGGAATAAGGGGGAGCAGACTTGAGGGGACTAGCTGTCTTCCCTTTTCTTTAATTCAGAGGTCATTTGGCAAATGGCCATGGCCCTGGTGAGTCTTGAGGTTGTGCATCCAGTTCAGAGGTCCCACACCTCACGCTCAACGCTGGCCTCTGCTGGGTGCCTCAAGCATCCCAAACACATTGGAGTCCAGAACAGCTCCTCGCTCGCCGAGGTCTTCCTGTCCTTCCCCCTGTGCTGCCCCGCCCACCCCTCAGAGCCCTCCTGGTGTTCCTGCTGTCTAGAAGGCCGGGAAGTCCCCCCACACTCCACGCACGCCTCTTGACCTGATTCACATCCATCACTCTTGGCCAGTGTCTCCAGCAGTGCATTGCGTAGCTCTATGCCATGGGCGTCACCGTGATCTTACTAAAATGTGGGTGCTCAGTTTGGAGGGCTGGGCAGGGCCTGAGACTCTGCTCTCTGACAAACTCCTGAGGGAAGCTGATGCTGCAGGTCTCGGGTGGAACTGAGGCCCTCGGAGATGAAGGAGCTGGCATTGCAAGAGTACAATCACGGATGGAGGTGGATGAATCGGGGTGCACTAGCGGGTGGAGCTACACTTGTCTGAGATGGATGTCTTGTGGGGGTACTGTCCCTGTTCAAAAATGGCAGTATTTTGGAGAACATTGCCTCATAGACCCCTTCAAGTTTGTTTGCCTATGAGTTGGTGAGAAAAAAAAAAAGAAAACCCATATATTCCATGTCACAAGGCTGATGAGGGAAGTTTAGAACACTGAAGGACCTGGGGAGGTTCAGAGCATCTCTTTCTTCATATATAATTGTTGTTTATTTATCTTTGGTTGCATTAGGTCTTTGCTGCTTTGCGAGAGCTTCCTCTAGTCTGCGTGAGCAGGGGCTACTCCTGTTGTGGTAGCTTCTCTTGTGCAGCATAGGCTCCAGGACACGTGGGCTTAGTAGCTGTGGAGTGTGGGCTTAGCGGCTCTGCTGCTCGTGGGATCTTTTCGGACCAGGGATCGAACCTCTGTCCTCTGAACTGGCAGGTGGCTTCCTATCCACTCCGCCACCAGGCAAGTCCAGAGCATCTCTAATTTAAAAGGAAAACAATGTACGAGCCGCTGAGCTTCCTCCCCGCTCAGCTAAGTGCTGTCTGGGCTGTGTCTCCGAGTAGCTGTCGAGCAGGAAGCCCAGGTCCTTACCCACCATGCAGTGGCGTAAACTGGAGGTTCACATGTGGTCTAGTAGAGGGCAGCCAGAACCCCACCTCTGCGTTTGCTTTGTCATCTGGGACTTGCCATTAGACTTCCTGAATCTCGGTTTTACTACCTGTAAAGTGGGCAGGAGTATTGCCGCTGACACACAGCGTTCTCAGGGGTTGGCTCTGATCTTCCTGTTGGTGTGTCTCTGTATTCACAACATGCAACTCTACCGGTAGCAAACGCTACGGGAGCATCCTGTAGACCTGATTGACTTCTCAGAGGCTGCCCACAGATGGGGCTGCGAATTCTTCGAATAAGTGTGTGACCAGCGCCTTCAGGCTTCTTAGAAACAGGAAAACTTTAGTGAAAGTGAAAGTCGCTCAGTCGTGTCTGACTCTTTGTGACTCCATGGACTGTACAGTCCAGGGAATTCTCTAGGGCAGAATACTGGAGTGGGTAGCCTTTGCTTTTTCCGGGGCATCTTCCCAACCCCGCGTTGCAGTTGGATTCTTTGCCAGCTGAGCTACAGGGGAAGCCCCACAAGGTGAAGCCCCACAAGGAAAGGGAAAGGTTTAGGTCAAGATGTAAATAGGCTACTTCTCAGAGCTGGAGGGATTTCCTGTTGGCTCAGCTGGTAAAGAGTCTGCCTGCAATGCGGGAGACCCTAGTTCGATCCTTGGGTCGGAAGATCCCCCGGAGAAGGAAACGGCAACCCACTCCAGTATCCTTGCCTGGAAAACCCCATGGATGGAGGAGCCTGGTGAACTACCGTCCATGGGGTCGCAAAGAGTTGGACACGACTGAACGACTTCACCTTTCAGAGCTGGAAGCCATATTCTCCTTGACCACAAGATGGCGCACGCAATCATGAAATCCCCCACGGGCGATGTCGGATGGGGCTCCTACGGCGAACCAACTATTTTGGAAATCCTCTTTTCATTAAATGATCTCCTTATCCTTGGTGGATCAAGTGGTTTTCCCCAAAGGCTCTAGAAAAAGTTTTACAGACCCCTCTCGATGAGAACTAGGAACTCCAGAGCTGGCCGATCTGGGTTCATAGCCCCTTTTGCCACTTCTGGCTATGTGATCTCAGGCAAGTTGCTTAACCTCTCAGTAGTGACAATGGTGCTTCCCTAACAGGGTCACAGCGAGCTTTAAATGATGCTTTCAAAGTGGTTGGGATAGTGCCTGGCACATAGCAAGTCCTATAAAAGTCTGGCAAATAAAATCTTAATACCAACACTAAAACTAATTTTAATGCAATACTAATACTAATAGCATACTGCCACACTCCTTTTCCAATAAGTGAAATTTAACGCTGAAAATTTGAATTGAACCTACAAGAGTAAAAAAAAAAATAGATTGAGTACTTAAATATTTTTAAGTATTTAACTTAAATATTTTTAAGTTAAACACTTAATATTTTGAATATTTAGAATTGCTGATATACTATGTAAACAATGGAAACAATTTTTATAATTTATCACTGTCATTCCATTCTGGAAAGGAGACATTTTTTGCCAGAAAAGAAGTGAAAGAATTTTATCCATTGCTACTTGCTAAAATGCACATCTTGGCGAGTTGCTTGTCTGTGGAGAGGTACGTGCCTAGGTATTTGGCTGCTGGCCCCTCCTGCGTGCCTCCAGTGTGTGGCCTGAGATTCCATCCCAGCCATTCCAGAGTTAATCTCTAAGTGCAAGATCACCATTTTCACTCAGTTGGGAACAGACCTGGGTCAACTGGCAAGACAGCAGACTGGGAGTCAAAGGTCTTGCTCCTGCTCATCGCTTCCTATAAGCATGACCCTGCAGACTGCTAACTTTTTCATCTGTTACCATATGGTCAGAAATTGTTCAGAATAATGCCTGAAGCAGGAGTCAGGTTGATGATGTCTGGCACTGAGATAATTATCCATGAGAAGTTTGCATTTGTATTATATGAAATCAAATTGCAGAAAAGCATAATGGAGAAAATAAAAATCATCTATAATCTCATTACTTCGAGATATAACCACTGTTTCTATTTTGACTTTTTGTACAATGATGGTCATGTGTACTACATGTTTCTGCACAACGAGAAACACACGAGTCTATGTCTTGCTTTTCTGCATTACATCCGAGGTTTATCATGCAATGAAATACTCTTCAAAGCACTTATTTATGGTCTCGTATTGTCTTCTCTATGGCTACACCATGTGAGAATTGGACCATAAAGAAAGCCAAGTGCCCAAGAATTGATGCTTTTGAACTGTGGTGTCCGAGAAGACTCTTGAGAGTCCCTTGGACTGCTAGGAGATCCAACCAGTCCATCCTAAAAGAAGTCAGTCCTGAATATTCACTGGAAGGACTGATGCTGAAGCTGAAACTCCAGTACTCTGGCCATCTGATGAAAAGAACTGACTCATTGGAAAAACCCTGATGTTGGGAAAAATTGAGGGCAGGAGGAGAAGGGGACAACAGAGGATGAGATGGTTGGATGGAATCACTGACTCGATGGACATGAGTTTGAGTAAGCTCCAGGAGTTGGTGATGGGCAAGGAAGCCTGGTGTGCTGCAGTCCATGGGGTCACAAAGAGCGGATATGACTGAGTGACTGAGCTGAACACCATGATTTAGCACTTATCCCCTATTTGGCTTCTGATGTGCACTATTTGAAGAAATACTGCAACAAACATTTCCTTGTAATGTACACTGCTGAGGGCTTTTCTGGTGACTCAGACAGTAAAGAATCTGCCTGCAATGCGGGAGACCCAGCTTTGATTTCTAGGTCTGGAAGATCCCCTGCAGAAGGGACTGGCTACCCATTTAAGTATTCTTGCCTGAAGAATCCCATGGACATAGGAGTCTGGTGGGATATAGTCCATGAGGTTGCAAAGAATCAGACATGACTGAGCGCCTAACGCTACACTTGACTTTCATACACTTCCGAATGCACTTCTTTAGGAGAATTTAAGAAAAGCAGATATAATGGGTTAACAAGCATGAGCATTGTAAACCATGCACCAACTTCTTGCTTAAGATCAAAGTAAAGTAAGCAGCAAAAATGCCTTGAGCTCTGTTCTGCTAACTGCAGCCTTCAACATCTTACTGCCGTTTCTGGGAATTTACTTTAAACTGTCTCCCAGCTTGGTGCTCTGTGGTAACCTAGATGGGTGATGGGGCAGTGGGAGGGAGGTCCAAAGAGGAGGGGAATATATGTGTCGCTGATTCACTTCCTTGTATAGCAGAAACTAACACACATTCTAAAGCAACTATCCCCCAAATTTTTAAAAAATTGTCTTTCAGAACATGAAGGAAGGCTTTCACATAGGACGTTCTGTGGCTCTAGTAATCTATGACATGCTATATGTTAGCTTAGTCATGTTTGGCCCTTTGAAAGCCCAGGGACTGTAGTCCGCCAGGCTTCTCTGTCCATGGGATTCTCCAGACAAGAATACTGGAGTGGGTTGTCATTCTCTTCTCCAGGGGATCTTTCTGACCCAGGGCTTGAACTTGGGTCTCCTGCATTGCAGGTGGATTCTTTACCATCTGAGCCACCAAGGAAGCCCATATGTTAATGTTTTCAGAAAGGTGACCACAGCATCCCAACTAACTGTATACTGGTGAAATTTTATCCCAAACTCAAATGCCTCCAGGGGTCAGGCAGGGGCTAAAAGTACCAGCAGGCCTACTGTGGTATCTGGACAATGTCTAGAGTGACATGGATAGTGCATGCCATCCACTCCCACCTACAGAAACAAAGAGACAAGTCAGACCTGAGTTTGTGAGTTGTTCTAGAACACTGCCCACCAAACAAAAACCCAAATGTGAGCTAAACAGTGACCAGGCGTGACATTTAGACACTCCACTTGAGGTTCATGAAGTCTGACAAAGGGCAGATCTTCCTTTCATAGAGGAGGGAACTGGAGTTCAGAGGGTTTGGGCATATGGCTGAGCCTGGAAGGGCCTCACAGAAGTGGTTTGTCAGGTTCTCAGCTACTGTGGCTGACCTTGGTTGTGATACGTACTTCAGATCGTTGCTTACTCATGATAGACAAAGTATCAAGTGCATGAATGATTCTATCCTCATCATTTCAGGGATTCCACTAAGCTAATGTGACTTTCTCATACGCTATGCAATTGCTCTCCCAAGAAATAACTGCTCCTTCCAGAAAGACCTCTCTACCCAGGGACTGACCACAGATGTCCGCTTGTGCTATATGGGGTTTCCCCATTCTCCGTTTCCTGTTTCCTGCCCCAGCTGTCGTCGGAAGCCTCCGCATCTACAGACCTCACATTTCATCCGGGGTTGGGGGGAGCCTGCACCGCTACTGGGGCGGTGGGAGGGTGTCTGGGGGTGGCGGCTCTATACTGTTCCCGTTATATGCTGAGGTGCATTTGAGATGACGCTGCCGAGTTTTAAGTAATAGGTTTGTGTCTTGCATCAAGATTTGGTTTCTTCTTTGAGTTAATGTTTTTAGTATTGCCACTGATTCATTGCTGTTCATTCTACTATTCTTGAGTTTTTGGGAAAAAAAGTCCCCAACATCCTTCTTAAAATTCAAAAAGCCCAGAGAAGAGGTTGGACAGAAGGGGTGGGGGTCAGGGGAGTGAGAGTAAAACCCAAACCATTTGGGAAGGGGCCAATGCAGACTGCTCCAAGAGCCCCACGCTGACACAGGAAACACATCCTTCAGAACCTGGGACACAAATGACGCTCACTCAATTTGCTCACTTATCCATCACTTGATTTGCTCACCCAGACTTTGAGAAAGTGGCACCTTTATTTTGCTTTTCAAACCTCAGTTTCTTGTCTAAGATTGCAAATGCAAAGCGGACAAACAGGTAACATACACGAACAAACAAACCACGCTCAAAGGGGCATGGTTGTGAACAGTGACAGTGTTAGTTGTTCAGACCTGTCTGACTCTGTGCAACTCCATGGACTGTATCCCCCCAGGCTCCTCTGTCCATGGGATTCTCCAGGCAAGAATACTGGAGTGGGTTGCCATTCCCTTCTCCAGTGGATCCTGCCGACCCAGGGATCGAACCCAGGTCTTCTGCATTGCAGGCAGATTCTTTACCATCTGAGCCACCAGCCTGTGGTAAACGGAACAGCAGTCCTCAGTTTGGGGGCTCTAGTGCCCTCCTCCAGCTGATAGTTGCCATGGTGATGGTGGCGGTAGGAAGATGCTCAGGCACATGGTGGCCAAATTTTCCTCTTTTCCAAGAGAAGCTGGGCATCCAGATTTTACATGAGAGCTGCTGGGTTTTGAGAGGTGGCAATGACTTTGACTTTTCCTAAGACGTCCTATAGGCCACAGACTGCATGAAGCTCTGAGAAACCTTCTGTGCCCTGAGACTTCTATGAGCTTGTCTTTGCGAGGGGAATGAACTCGCTACTTAACAGAGCTTATATATGCTTCGAAAGTAAATAATTTCAGAAACTGCAACAGGGACAGACTCATAAAGTTTACTGCTTACTTAAAACCCACTACTTTCCATATCCAAATGAATGGTGATCTCCACCAACATTTCTCAGGAGTGAATGAGAAGTGTTAATCAGTTCAGTTCAGTTCAGTGGCTCAGTCGTGTCCAACTCTTTGTGACACCATGGACTGCAGCACGCCAGGCCTCCCTGTCCATCACCAACTCCCGGAGTTTACTCAAACTCATGTCCATCCAGTCGGTGATGCCATCCAACCATCTCATCCTCTGTCAACGCCGTCTTCTCCTGCCTTCAATCTTTCCCAGCATCAGGGTCTTTTTCAAAGAGTCAGTTCTTCGCACCAGGTGACCAAAGTATTGGAGTTTCAGCTTCAGCATCTGTCCTTCCAATGAATATTCAGGACTGATTCTCTTTAGGATGGACTGGTTGGATCTCCTAGCAGCCCAAGGGACTCTCAAGAGTCTCCTCCAACACTATAGTCCCAAAACATCGATTCTTTGGTGCTCAGCTTTCTTTATAGTCCAACTTTCACATCCATACATGACTAGTGGAAAAACCATAGCTTTGACTACATGGACCTTTGTTGGCAAAGTAATGCCTCTGCTTTTTATTTTTTTATTTTTTTCATTGAAATAGTTTTTTTTTTAATTCAGCAATAATAAAAAAAATTGCTAAATACAAGTGCCTCTGCTTTTTAATATGCTGTCTAGGTTGCTATAACTTTTTTCCAAGGAGCAAGCGTCTTTTAATTTCATGGGTACAGTCACCATCTGCAGTGATTTTGGAGCCCCCCCAAATAGTCTGTCACTGTTTCCACTGTTTCCCCATCTATTTGTCATGAAGTGATGGGACTGGATGCCATGATCTTAGTTTTCTGAATGTTGAGTTTTAAGCCAACTTTTTCACTCTCCTCTTTCACTTTCATCAAGAGGCTTTTTAGTGCTTCTTCACTTTCTGCCATAAGGGTGGTGTCATCTGCATATCTGAGGTTTTTGATATTTCTTCCGGCAGTCTTGATTCCAGCTTGTGCTTCCTCCAGTCCAGCATTTCTCATGATGTACTCTGCATATAAGTTAAATAAGCAGGGTAACAATATATAGCCTTAATGTACTCCTTTCCCAATTTGGAACCAGTCTGTTGTTCCATGTCCAGTTCTAACTGTTGCTTCCTGACCTGCAGCCAGGTTTCTCAAGAGGCAGGTCAGGTGCTCTGGTATTCCCATCTCTTTAAGAGTTTGCCACAGTTTGCTGTGATTCACACAAAGGCTTTGGCATAGTCAATAAAGCAGCAGTAGATGTTTCTCTGGAACTCTTTTTTTTTTTTAATGATCCAATGGATGTTGGTAATTCGATCTCTGGTTCCTGTGCCTTTTCTAAATCCAGCTTGGACATCTGGAAGTTTATGGTTCACTGTTGAAGCCTGGCTTGGACAATTTTGAGCATTACCTTACTATGAGTGAGATGAGTGCATTGTGTGGTAGTTTGAGCATTCTTTGGCATTGCCCCTCTTTGGGATTGGAATGAAAACTGACCTTTTCCAGTCCTGTGGCCACTGCTGAGTTTTCCAAATTTGCTGGCATGTTGAGTGCAGCACTTTCACAGCATCATCTTTCAGGATTTGAAATAGCTCAACTGGAATTCCATCACATCCACTAGCTTTGTTCATAGTGATGCTTCCTAAGGCCCATTTGACTTCACATTCCAGGATGTCTGGCTCTAGGTGAGTGATCACACCATTGTGATTATTTGGGTCGTGAAGATCTTTTCTGTATAGTTCTTCTGTGTATTCTTGCCACCTCTTCTTAATATCTTTTGCTTCTGTTAGGTCCATACCATTTCTGTCCTTTATTGTGCCCATCTTTGCATTGAAATGTTCCCTTGGTATCTTTAATTTTCTTGAAGAGATCTCTGGTCTTTCCCATTCTATTGTTTTCCTCTATTTCTTTGCATTGATTGCCCGAGGAAGGCTTTCTTATCTCTCCTTGCTATTCTTTGGAACTCTGCATTCAAATGGGTATATCTTTCCTTTTCTCCTTTGCCTTTAGCCTCTCTTCTTTTCTCAGCTATTTGTAAGGCCTCCTCAGGCAACCATTTTGCCTTTTTGCATTTCTTTTTCTTAAGAATGGTCTTGATACTTGCCTCCTGTAAATGTCACGAACCTCCGTCCATAGTTCATCAGGCACTCTGTCTATCAGATCTAATCCCTTGAATCTATTAGTCACTTCCACTGTATAATTGTAAGGGATTTGATTTAGGTCATACCTGAATGGTCTAGTGGTTTTCCCTACTTTCTTCAATTTAAGTCTGAATTTGGCAATAAGGAGTTCATGAAGTGTCAATAAAAACATCAAATCTAAGCGCTTCCAAAAGGTTTGTAAACAGAACATCTCTGAGGATGTCCCTTTAATAATGTCACCATCTATTTTTCACAGAACTAGAACAAATAATTTCACAATTTGTATGGAAATACAAAAAACCTCAAATAGCCAAAGTAATCTTGAGAAAGAAGAATGGAACTGGAGGAATTAATCTGCCTGACTTCAGACTCTACTACAAAGCCACAGTCATCAAGACAGTATGGTACTGGCACAAAGACAGAAATATAGATCAATAGAACAGAATAGAAAGCCCAGAGATAAATCCACGAACCTATGGTCACCTTATCTTCGACAAAGGAGGCAAAGATATACAATGGAAAAAAGATAACCTCTTTAACAAGTGGTGCTGGGAAAACTGGTCAACCACCTGTAAAAGAATGAAACTAGAACACTTTCTAACACCATACACAAAAATAAACTCAAAATGGATTAAAGATCTAAATGTAAGACCAGAAACTATAAAACTCCTAGAGGAGAACATAGGCAAAACACTCTCCGACATAAATCACAGCAGGATCCTCTATGACCCGCATCCCAGAATTTTAGAAATAAAAGCAAAAATAAACAAATGGGACCTAATGAAACTTAAAAGCTTTTGCACAACAAAGAAAACTATAAGCAAGGTGAAAAGACAGCCCTCAGATTGGGAGAAAATAATAGCAAACGAAGCAACAGACAAAGGATTAATCTCAAAAATATACAAGCAACTCCTGAAGCTCAATTCCAGAAAAATAAATGACCCAATCAAAAAATGGGCCAAAGAACTAAACAGACATTTATCCAAGGAAGACATACAGATGGCTAACAAACATATGAAAAGATGCTCAACATCACTCATTATCAGAGAAATGCAAATCAAAACCACACTGAGGTACCATTATATGCCAGTCAGGATAGCTGCTATCCAAAAGTCTACAAGCAATAAATGCTGGAGAGGGTGTGGAGAAAAGGGAACCCTCTTACACTGTTGGTGGGAATGCAAATTAGTACAGCCACTATGGAAAACAGTGTGGAGATTTCTTAAAAAGCTGGAAATAGAACTGCCATATGACCCAGCAATCCCACTTCTGGGCATACACACCAAGGAAACCAGATCTGAAAGAGACACGTGCACCCCAATGTTCATCGCAGCACTGTTTGTAATAGCCAGGACATGGAAGCAACCCAGATGCCCATCAGCAGATGAATGGATGAGGAAGCTGTGGTACATATACACCATGGAATATTACTCAGCCATTAAAAAGAATTCATTTGAATCAGTTCTAATAAGATGGATGAAACTGGAGCCCATTATACAGAGCGAAGTAAGCCAGAAAGATAAAGACCATTACAGTATACTAACACATATATATGGAATTTAGAAAGATGGTAACGATAACCCTATATGCAAAACAGAACAAGAGACTCAGATGTATAGAACAGACTTGTGGACTCTGGGAGAAGGCGAGGGTGGGATGTTTCAAGAGAACAGCATTGAAACATGTATATTATCTAGGGTGAAACAGATCACCAGCCCAGGTTGGGTGCATGAGACAAGTGCCCGGGCCTGGTGCACTGGGAAGACCCAGAGGGATTGGGTGGAGAGGGAGGTGGGAGGGGGGACCGGGATGGGAAATACATGTAAATCCATGGCTAATTCATTTCAATGTATGACAAAAACTACTGTAATGATGTAAAGTAATTAGCTTCCAACTAATAAAAATAAATGGAAAAAAAAAAAAGAATGTACTTACAACATGGGAAATAAAGCTGATGTTTTGTAATACCTGTAAGTGAAAAGCAACATTTAAAAATTGTATAAAAAAGATACAAATGTTTAAGCTCTATGCTTACTCTTTATAAACATAACAAAAGTTTAAAAAAAAAATAATGTCACCATCACCTTCATGGTTAGGGTTCAGAGAACATTAAGAGGTATAATCACAGGGAGCTTGGCTGATGTCACAGTCGCCTAGGACTGGGGCTGCAGCAGGCTGACACATGGGTTGAATACCGTTTGGGGGCACAGTGGCAACAGAACGGGACAGGTGGGCTTTAGTCAACCATCTTCCATCTCGGGGTGGGCCAGAAGAACATCTGACGGCTCCTGGATTGGGGTGTCCACTTTGCCCACCCATCTCCTGTAGTATGACTGGCAAGCTGGATATGGGCTGTTCCAGAGCCGCATCAGCTTCTGCATTTGTCTCACTTGTAGGAATGGGGAGGGGGTGTCTGGTGAAGGGCCAACTTAGACTCCAGACAAAATGTTTCTTTCCTAATTGAGATGAAGCCTTTTGGGCTGTTTGGACTGACCTAATAAACCCATGTGAAGCCATATCCAATGTCAGAAAGGCGATTTTCCTGAAATTCAATACCTTAAAAATGCGAGTGAAGTAGAATAGCCCCAGGGGGTTGTCAATCAGTCCTCTTCTTAGGGCTGGCTCGGTGCCAACTGGAAATGCTGTCTCCTGTCCCCACTCCCCTCCTCTGGGACCCGGGTGTGAGGCCTGATGTGTAGGGAGATTTCCAGTGTTTAAAATGGGGAGGGGGAAGTGAACTCTAAGATGTCAAATAAGTCTCTTTTTTTCAATGAGACTTATTTCCTGGGGACCTGGAACTAATACATTAAAAAAAAGTTTAATATTTGAAAAAGAGCAATATCTAAGTCTCAATCACTTAAAAATAAATATATTTTATCCAATCAAGGCACACCATCATTTTGTATACCACCAACAAAGAAAGAAGGGGCTTCCCAGGTGTCTCAGTGATAAAACAATCCACCTGACAATGCAGGAGACGCAGGAGATGTGGGTTTGATCCCTGAGTCGGGCAGATACTCTGGAGGAGGAAACGGCAACCCACTCCAGTATTCTTGCCTGAGAAAATTTCATGGACAGAGGAGCCTGGTGGGCTACAGTTCATAGGGTCGCAAAGAGTCGGACACATCTGAGCGACTGAGCATGTAGTGGGCAGCAAAGAAAAGGAAATGGCAGGAAATTAACGCCACAGGATGCCGCATGGTTCCAGCAATTAGAAAACAATTTTATGGCTGTGGTGGGGCGGATAAGGGGGAATGGATAGGTTGGTAGGCTAGGATTGATGTATACATGCTACTACATAAAATAGATAACTAATAAGAACTTGTGTAGCACACGGAACTCCACTCAATACTCTGTTATAGACACCTCGGATTTCAGGGATGTTTGGTGAGCAAACACCCAATTGGCATCTGGGAAGTGTTCCGCTTTCTCAGCTGTCCTCTGCCAGCTGGCCACCGGGGGGCGCAAGAAGCCGGTGCACTCCGCTGTCTTCCTTATTTCCTCTGTCTTGCAGCAGAGTCAGGACTCCTAGCACATCCAACAGCCCCTGCACCCTCTAGCTGTCCCGCAAATTTCAAAAGCCTCACCTAGTAAGGGTTAAGTGGGGGTGGGGGAGAGAGAATGCAGCTCAGTGCATATAGAGACATGCAGGCACCAAAATTATAAGCTCAGTGAGCAAACCTTCTGGAAGGGTCAATTTCCCTGGTGGCTCAGGTTGTAAAGATTCTGCCCGCAATGCGGGAGACCCAGGTTCCATCCCTGGGTCGGGAAGATCCCCTGGAAGAGGTCATGACAACCCACTCCGGTATCCTTGCCTGGAGAATCCCATGGAGAGAGGAGTCTGGCTGTCTAGAGTCCACGGGGTTGTAAAGAGCCGGACACCACTGAGTGACTAAAATTCGTTACACACAGGTCCAAAATGGCCCCGGCCAAGCAATGTCTATTAAACGCTCTCAAGCTCTCATCTAGTATTATTTCTCTATTACTGGAAAACAAGCTTTTAATACATGCATACTTAGGTCAAAAAATTTCAAAATAGCTTGAGAAATATAGGCTTTTCTTCCGTCAGTACTCGGTTGGAGTCTCCTTTTGTCTTCATCTGGGTTTTTCAGTTTTTGACTCCCATTAATGTGTAGCTTAGATGGGGCTCAGCTGATTCTACCAGGGCCCCTTCTTGATCAGAGGGCCAGAAGCCAAGTCCCTACAGTATGTCAATAGAAGTGCGGGGAACAGTATGTCAATGGAAGTGCGGGGAAAGAGAAGTGCTCAGGACCTTTCCCGTCGGCCTGTAGATGGCGCCCCGGGAAAGGGATTCCAAGCGTCGTTCTCCAAGCTCTTAGGGGCCCGAGCCTAGGGGTCCGGGTAGAGAGCACCCGGCTGCGAAGAAGGTGCAGTAGCCAGGTGTTCCTTCCAACTTCCACGGCTGCTCCGCACGTGTGCTAGAACCTTTTGGGCGGAATTACATGCAAACGTGTGGTGGGTGCAGCGGGGCCCGTGCAGGGGGCGCGCATTGAGGGGCACAGGAGCCCCACGCGGCCGCGACCCCCCACGCGCCGAGCAGCCCGGTGACCCCCACGCGCGGCGGGGCTCTCCCACCCCACCCAGCGGCAGGTGGACAGTGTCGCTATGAAGAGAAAGCTTCAATTGTCCCTCCTACAAACCGCCACACGCCAGATCTCCGCTATTGTGCGCCCAGCATAGAAATGCAAACGAGCCGCGTGCTCCGGCCGCAATCTGCTCGCGCGCCCTGGCGCCCCGCAGAGCTTAGTAGCGGGCCGGGAGATCGGCGAGACTTTCCAGCGCTACCGGGTCCAGGTCTTGATGATGCTAGAAGAACCTCGTGCTCGGGGCTCTAGTGTCAGCTGGAGAGGGCTGCTTTCAGGCCTTTAGCTAGCTTAGCCAGAGCAGCCTGTTTTTTAAGTTCCGGTTTAGAAGCAATGGGCTCAAAAACTTAAAATTTAAAGTGAAGAAAAAAATAGAAAGGTAGCAACAAAAATAAATGCCAAAAAAAATTCATTAGATTTCCCCAAAGGTGCATTTCACAAATTGCAGCGTACTATTAACAAGTGAGGGTTTTTTTTTTCCCCCGTAACTTTTTCCTTTTAAGGACTTAAAAAAAACAAAAAGGCGAGATGAAATCTGCAGGCTCCAGTCTGCCTGGTAACACCCCGACAAAAGCGGCAGATTTGAGGCATTGTCATCCCCCGCACCCCTCCCCACGTGGCCTTCTGGCACGAGCCGCGGGCAGCCGCCTCATTTGCATCAGAAAGCGGGCGCGGGCCAATGGGCTCGCAGGCTCGCGCCAGCTGGCGGCGCCACCCGGCTCAGCCTATATAAGGGCAGACCGCGGCGCCGGGGCTCACTCGCAGGCAGTGGGCTCACCGGGCTGGGTAGTAGGCTTTCCTTCTTCTCTCGCGTCGGCTCCGCCCTCTGTTCTTGTGGATAACTTGCTGCTCGCAGATCTCAACATGACTCTGGAAGAAGTTCGTGGCCAGGACACGGTTCCAGAAAGCACAGCCAGGTAGGTCGGCGCCGAACGCCGGACGTCTCGGGGCGCGCGGGGATCCTTGTCCTGCCCTGGACGCGCTGGTTGGGCGATAGTCTTTGGGGCCCGCCTGGGTGGAAACCGGCTGGGTGGGAACCCACTGGGTGGAAGCCGGGCGCGAGTGTGCCGGCTGGGCCGAAGGTGCGGCCCTGGGCTGGCGCGCCGGGCTGGGGCTCTGGGGGTACGTCTCTGGGTCCAGGGATCCAGCGCACCCTCCGGCCCGTCCGGCTTACCGCACTGGCTTGTCCGCAGGATGCAGGGCGCCGGGAAAGCGTTGCACGAGCTGCTGTTGTCGGCGCAGCGCCAAGGCTGCCTCACGGCCGGCGTCTACGAGTCAGCCAAAGTCCTGAACGTGTGAGTATCAGACGCGGCCTGTGGGAGGAGCGGCAGGGAGACCGGGGAGACGGTAGCTGGGGGCACCCGTGGCTCCCCGACCTGCTCTCACCACCTCTTGCTCGCCCGCGTAGGGACCCCGACAATGTGACCTTCTGCGTGCTGGCCGCCGACGAGGAGGACGAGGGCGATATCGCGCTGCAGATCCACTTCACATTGATCCAAGCGTTCTGCTGTGAGAACGACATAGACATCGTGCGCGTGGGCGACGTTCAGCGGCTGGCGGCTATAGTGGGTACCGGCGACGAGTCGGGGGCGCCTGGAGACTTGCACTGTATCCTCATTTCGGTGAGTGTCGCCTCCGAGCCGATGTGATCCCTGCCCCCCCTCCGTCAGCAACCAGTGCCCAGCCAGGCTGACCTCTGCGTTCTCTCCGCAGAACCCCAATGAAGACTCCTGGAAGGACCCCGCCTTGGAGAAGCTTAGCCTGTTCTGCGAGGAGAGCCGCAGCGTCAACGACTGGGTGCCCAATATCACCCTTCCCGAGTGACAGCCCGGTGGGGATCCTTGGTTTGATCGACGTGGTGACGCCCCGGGGCGCCTAGCGCGGGGCTGGCTCTGTGGATGCGCCCTCGGAGGGCGCCGGAGTGCGGCGTGGAGACTGGCAGGCGGGGGCGCGTGGAGAGCGGCGAGGAGGTGCGGTTCCCTCCCGAGGAGGGGCCCGGCGGCGACAGGGGCAGGCTGGCCCCAGCCCAGGACTCTACAAGTGTGGGGAGCGGCTGCTCGCCCAGGAAGGCCGGAGGCGGGACCTTGGCCGCGCGGCCGGGAAGGACAGACTGGCCGGGCAGGCGTGACTCAGCAGCCTGTACTCCCGGCAGAAAGGAGGGGAAAGGCAAGGCCAGGCGGCTTGGACTTGTACGGTTACAGGAGCTCTGACGGACTTGAGCAGTATGCACTGCTGTTTCAAAACGGATACGGGCGATGCTTCATTTTCTAAAGGATTATGCTGCTAAAGGATTATTGAGTTTTACAATAAACTTAACTGAAACAAACTTACTCTCTTTATTGAGGGCAGGGGATCTTTGTCTGTGGGGGAGGTGGTCAGCGGGACTGCTGCTGATTTCTGAGATTTACGGAACTCCATGGCACCTGTTCCATCTTCCTATTGGCGCTGAATGGCAGGCTCCTGGGGTGCTGGAAGTGGGGGAGGGGACGCTGGCTGGGTGTTAGGGCAGAACTTGAGCCCTGCTCCTATTTCTCTCCCTTCAGGAAGATTTTTAAACTTGCAAGACAGGAGCATACTTGGGATAAGACAGCAGCAGCAGCTGGCCATCCAACCTGATAGCAGAGACCTTTCCCTCCCCTCCCCCTTCTTTCCTCTCCACCCCCTCCCTTCCAACAGCTGCTTATGGGAACAGCTTGCAGGATGCAGGCAGCTCCTTCCTGCACAATGAGCATTGCCTTCTGCCGGCACTGCCCTTTGTGGTCCCTGAGGATGGTGGCAGACTGCTGTCAGGAACCTTTTCCCCTGAAAGGAATGGCACTTATGGCAATGTCACCAAGGTATTAATATCGCATATGACATGACTGCATTTAAGTGTGAGTCATCATTTTGTCATGACTGTGATAGATCTTAAAAGATCTGAGCAAAAATGGCAAGGCAGTATCTACACAAACAGGCGTAAGCAATTCTGAGTGGGGCCAGCATCTGCTATCTACTATTTTGAGTGTTCTCTGCCCACATCAGAGTTAGGAGGACTGCTACTATTTACAGCAGCATTGAAAGACTTATAGATGAAAAGTAATTCAATCTTTTTGGCAAAGTCTTGTCTTAAGAAGGATGTAGGGGGAAATGTACTGAGTGAATCAATCTTTTTATATTATTATTATTAAACTGATATCTTGCTTTCATGCTGCTGCCTGATCGTACTGCTTTTGGTGGGGGAATATACATGGGAATAGATTGCTGTTAGCAAGTTACCCAGACGTCCACTGTGCCTTCTAGGCAAAGGAGGGTTATTATGCTGTTTTTCTAAGATGACAGTTTGGGTTTCTCAGCAGTCCCAGGCAGCTGGTTCACCTTGTCTTGTGCCACTTTTTAAGTTCACTCCGTATTCTGAAAGAATTAAAAGAGCTGTACAAGCCTAATGATTTCTACCACAAGAAAAACATCTTCGTTTCACATTTATTAGCTCTTAAAAATATTTCTCCCTTGACTAGACAGAAGCTCAGTGAAATAATTCAGCTGTGTCTGTGCCAAAGTTTCATTGCTGCTTCATCCACTGCTGCTGAAAACCTTGAGTTTCCCTAGTTGAGGTGGAGCCTCGCAGGGTGGGTGTCTACAGCAGTCTGCCTTTCTGGGCTCACAACCATTTGCCACAGCATGTTATAGTAAACACAAATGGAGCATGATTATTTTAAAAGTACCCTTCAATGAGTAAATCCAGCAGCATATTGCATAGAACAGGCAGCAGATCCTCCCGCTGGCCCACTGACCCTTGTAGAACACTCAGTTGGCAGACCTGTAAGAAACTTGGCTTTTGTGGATTAGAATTTACAGCAAGGGCACCTGTTGGAACCCTAGGGGCTAGAAAAATTTATAGGGTGAAAAAAAAAAGCATGCCTGGACATTGTGCCAGCCTCAAAGCTTGTGCTTAAATTTTTGGGAGTGGTGTGAATAAGCATTTAATGCTATTAAAATGAAACACTCCAGAGGATATGTAATAAAATGCAGTGCGCTTATAAACACATTATTGTAGACATACTTCCAACAACTCTAAGTAGTAATGCATAGAGATAACTGAATTATCACATGCACAATGAGGTGATCCATGCAGACTGGTTAGCACAATGCCCTGCATCTAGAAAGCGCTGAATGAATGTTGATGACAGTAATACTTAAGATGAATGTGTTTGCCTGAGATCTTAAAAATCAAGTGGGCTGGTGGATTTGGACCTGGCTGTCTGGCTCCAAGGTCTAACACTTTACCTCCTGTGCCACACATCTGGGAAGGAGGACTACTTTCTTAATTTTATATGTTTGTAAAAGTTTGCATATTCATTGTAGAAAAATCAGAAAACACATACACACAAAAGGAAAGAAAAAAGTAGAAGTGCTGTAATGGACCATCTCCAAATTTTGGTGTGTTTCCTTGTTGCTTTTTCTACACTTCTGGGGGGTGCAGTATATAGAACCACCTGCAACAGCCTTTAAGAAGCTCATCTTGGGACTTCTCTGGTGGTCCAGCAGCTAGGACTCTGGGCTCTCAGTGCAGGGGGCCCAGGTTCGACCCCTGATTGGGGAGCTAGATCCAACCTGCTGCAACTAAGAGTTTGCACGCGGCAGCTAAAGATCCCTCAATGTCTCAATCAAGACAGTCATCCTGTGTGCAGCAACTAAGACCTGGTGCAGCCTAATAAATAAATAAATAAATAGTAAAGAAAAAGAAGCTCATCTTCACCTGCATTTGGTTGTCTCCAGTTTCTTCTTCTTGACATTGTGTTGCATGCCCCATATCATTTTGCGAACTTGGAGGCTGGGGTCTTCAGTGCTGCAGCGGGGTCCAGCATAGGCATGACAGAGCATACCAAGGCATGTCATCTGGTAAGGGAGGGGAGGAGTCCTTTTAAACCCACAGTCCTCACCAAGCAAGACAGATGCCAGCTACATGCAGGTCCCAAGCGAGGCTGTGCCTGCCCCGGGGCAATGAGCATCAATCACGTTCATCTTTCAGTCCAAATAAAACTGTTTGCATCTGATCATGGGTAGAAAACAGTGCTTTCCAGTAGCTCAAGTGGTAAGAAATCTGCCTGTGATGCAGGAGACCAGGGTTCAATCCCTGGGTCGGGAAGATCCTCTGGAGAAGGGAATGGCAGTCCACTCCAGTATTCTTGCCTGGAGAATTCCACGGACAGAGAAGCCTGGCTCCAGTATTCTTGCCTGGAGAATTCCATGGACAGAGATGCCTGGCAGGCACAAAGAGTCGGACACGACTGAGTGACTAACACACACAGAAAACATAGCACTGGCAAAGCAGTAGTTGTGAAGATGAAAGGAATGCAGAAGTGAAAGAGGGAGCAGCGCTGGGGATCAGGCAGCCCTTGTCCACACAAGGAGCTGGGCCCCCAGTTTTCCCTTTGGTAGGACAAGAGGACAAAATGATCACTGCAATTTGTTTTATTTTTTAAAGGCTATAATTCTATGTGTTACACATTTTATGAAAACATTAGTCTCCGTGGCACAATGAGCATTGCTCTCCAGGCTCACAAAGAGCCACTTGAGAAACAGCGATAGAGTTTTACAAAAGCGAAGCAAGGATCTTGGCAAACAAAGAGAGACTAGGAGGTGAGTTCGGTGAGCAGATATTCATTCCCCCCCCTTTTTTTTCAAGAGTTCTCGAGCTTTCCTTTGGGTTTTCAAGCTATCAGTCCCCGCACTCCTGAGGATGTGTGAGTCTCCCAGAAATCAAAAGGGAGCTGTCCTTCCTCAGCTTTGAGAAGAGGCTTTGCTGCCTTACTTAGTGGGGTGGGGAGGTGTGATCCTTTGTGCATTGCAGGACGTCTGGAACCATGGGGAGCCTTTGATTTCTGTCTTTGGGCAAAGTTACACGTGGTCTTTGGAAACAGACTTGTTTTTTAAGTTTAGCTCAAACTTTATCTTCCAGAAGAGATTTCTCTTGTCTTGTCAAATAAGGTGTGCATGTGAGTAACTCCTGATGTTCTCTTCTGGGCGGCGAGGAGGAGGTGTGGGCAGCAGTCCTCTGTGAGGGGCCAGGGCTGCTGGCCAGAGTCTGGATTCCAGGAAGTGGCTGCTGGAAGCTGCTGGAAACAACCCTTAGGGCTTCGTGATTCCAGCTCAGCAGGGGGCAAAGACCTTTAGAGCCTCTGTGAGCTGAGACTGGAAAGGGGCTGCTGCTTCCCTGCCTCCTGGTGAGGAGGTGGGCGCGGTCCTTGGCTGCTGGGCTGAGGGATGGGGTTGGGCTGTTCATGCATTCATTCCCTCATTCATTCATTCATTGGTTTCTTCATTCATTCAGGTGGTATTTACTCTCTGGGGTAGTTCTAGGTGTGGACTCCTGGCAGGCTCTTGCTGGCTGGAGTGGCTTGTTGCAGGTGGGTGTTTTGGGTGGGGAAAGGGGGCCTCCAGCTGTGTCCCACATTCATTGGAACCTTGTTTTCAAGGCTGGCCAAGGACTGCCTGGTCCTTTGGGGCTGCTTCCAGGGCCACTGGGGCATCTGAGGGCCAATATGTGGAAGGCAGGCAGTTGGCCACAGAGACTAGGCTTCTCCAGAGGGAAGGGATAGCGGAAGAATGTGATCGGAACGTGGGGTCTGACCATCCATGATGTTTGGAACCAGGCCTAATTGTCTGGTAATGTAATATATTGCTCAAGGCCAAGTTCTCTTTCTCGTTGTTGCTGTGGCTTCCTGTTAACCCAGAATAGATGCCTTTGTCTCCCTCCAGCTTCTAGATGTGGGGACCATAGATCAATGAAATACAGGAAAGCATGTTTCTTGTGGTCTGAAAACCTGGGTGGAGACAGCACAGTCAGTTATGGGAACATTGTTAGAAAGACGTAGAAGCTTTCTTTTCCCCCCAAGTGAACTCTGATCCTATAACCCCTGACCGTGGCAATATCTCATACCAATCGATTGATGTGGTTTTACTTTATCGCCTCAAGGGAAGGTGGAATTCGTTGCCAGTTTTCATGATTCATTATTTTTTCCCCCCAGTGTTCAGGGTTTGCTCTGGGTTGAAGTTTTCAAGCTCTTCGGTTATGCAGCTTGGTGGCTGAAGTGATTCAGGCCTTCTCCTGCTCGCTGTAGTCATCTCCCACCTTTGTGATGATGACCTGGATATCATTCACTTACATCACTTCTCTGAGTGGGAATAATTCCAGAGGATGATTTCAAGTTTGTCAGATTTTTATTATGGTAAAATACAGGCAAATAGAATTGTAAGCGACAATATCAATACAACAATAAAAAGCAAAATGGGAAGAAAAGAAACAGACTAGAGAAATCACCCTCTTTCTCAGCAAGATCAGAGCTCCCTAAAGGGATTCACAGCAGCAAAGTGATTCCTGGAACTCTCCACATGGAAATAATTCGATTTTGAGATTCCAGGAAGGAGGGTGCTGGTGGTGGGTTAGGCACAACTGTTGGGAGACCCATTGACAATGATTGTGCATGCATTTTCTATCCTTGGATTTCTGCAAACCGCTCAAGTTCTGGTTCTGTGGGGCCAAAACAAGAATGAGATAAAGCCCAGGGATGGGGTGGTTGGCTCAGATACTCAGCTTGGCAGGCCAGGGGTGGGGGGGGTCCCCTGGGGGCAGCCTCAGAGCCCACGCTCCCAGTCCCTATGTGGTCAGGTCCAGAGCTACCAGCCCCTCTCCCTCCACGTGGCCTCCAAGGACCATGCCCCAGCCTCTCCCATGACACAGAAGGCATGGAGGAGAAACTCCTGCCCACCTGGGTGCAGCTGGGGAAGCCGGAGAGGGATGCAAGCAGGGCCACCCAGCCTCGGTCATCAGAGACTCCTCTGCCCATGCTCACATCCCTGCCCCACACCAATCCTAACTGTGCTCTAGGACAAGAAGCCATCCACGGGTTCCCACAGCCCATTCCAGCACAAGGGTGCTGTGGCCCCACTGAGCCCCCCTGACGGCCTGGCAGATGGGCCTAGGCTGGGGCTAGACCCTGCTCCCTCTCTCTCTGGTCATCAGCAGCCAGCAGTGCCCTTAGAGTTGGACCTGCCCTTCCTGCTGCAGAAATGTCTCTTCATCTCCCTACCCATCCCTGCCTCCCCATGTGTCCCCTTCCTCCTTACCGGTTCCTCTCCACACCCGAGCCCTCCTTTCCCACCTGCCTCTCTCCTCCATAACTTTGGATCAGGTTCTCCTTTTCTCAGATCTAGGCTCCCCAGCCCCTCTGAGCTGGACTTGAACTGTCACCGTCCCCACCTTCCATCCTGTTGGCGTCCTGTTACCCCCTGTCCCTGGAGACTACTGGGGCCAGCTGATCCCTGTTACTTCCCTGCCCTGCCCTGCTCCAAACATCAGGTGGGTCTCCACCCACTTCCTCACAGACTTCCTCCTCTCCCCTCTCAAGGCACACCTACATGTTAAGGAGATCTGTTTATAAGCCTGAGTGGTCCTCACAGACAGGGAGAGGGTCTCACCTGAATACCTAAAATCTAGCCTGGTACCTGGGACAGGCTCACTCTATTGGCTGGCTGAGCAGAAGGATGCTGTGTTCTTTGGAGGATGTACACACGTCATCCTTACATCCTGCCATATAGTCTGTAACACCTGTACTTTGAATGCTTAATGAAAGAGGGAGA
Organism: Odocoileus virginianus; assembly: GCF_023699985.2. Taxonomy (NCBI): domain Eukaryota; kingdom Metazoa; phylum Chordata; class Mammalia; order Artiodactyla; family Cervidae; genus Odocoileus; species Odocoileus virginianus. The sequence goes on from NC_069704.1 coordinate 22,789,301, forward strand.
AGCAGAACCATTTTAGCAGGAATACTGGTTTGGTGTCTGTAGTAGGAGATGGGGTGGGATTTAACTTTTCATTGTCACCGTCATCATCTTGATCACCATGACCACTGTCATCACCAAGCACATTTGCTGAGTGCCCATCTGGTAATGGAATATAGATCCTAGACAATGTGAAGACCTTAAATTTCACAAGAAGTGACACCAATTTATTTATTTTTTTAATCAATAGGGAGACAAACAGTGAGAAACACTTACTTTAAGAGGGATGAAGGAAAGAAGAGCAGGAAGCAGGCAGTGAAACTGAATACAGAGTGCGTGCAGTGGGAGGGTCTTGGATCTTTTCTGCAGGAAGCTGGAAACCACAGTGCATCCTGCATGTGGGCTTAGTCGCTCAGTCAGGTCTGACTCTTTGCGACACCAGGGACTGTGGCACACCAGGCTCCTCTGTCCCTGGGGATTCTCTAGGCAAGAATACTAGAGTGGGTTGCCATGTCCTCCTCCAGGGGATCTTCCCAACCCAGGTATTGAAAGCATGCCTCCTGTGGCTCCTTCACTGCAGGCCGATTCTTTACCCACTGAGCCACTGGGCAAGCCCGTGGTGCATCCTGCATAGTAGCAGAATGGGGCCTCATGGGGAGGAGAGCAACTGCCAGCCACAGAGGACTGATGAGAAGGGTCAGCCTGGGTGTGGGGTGTTCCTGGAGGAGTAGGATGGCCTCTGACAGTTCCCGTGTGTCTGAGCCTCCTAGGGCCTGGGGAGAGACCTGGCAGCAGGCCTTGAAGTGTAGGTGGGACCACAGGTCCCTCAGCTGCTTGAGGTCTTGGCTGTTCTCACAGTTTCCCTGCAGAACAAACCATCCCAAACCTGTCTCTTGTGATTGGCTGGCTTGGGCTCGTCAGGCCTTCTGCCCCGACCTGGTACTGCTTGAGGCCGCCCAACATCTGGACCTGGTGCCCTGCAGGGTCTGGAGGAAGGCTGGACTTGGCCAGGGTGCCAGATATCTGAAGGGCTCTTCCTCTCCAGGGGCCTCCCCCTGAAGCATCCTACACAGACATGGTGCCATCCCCGCTGTATTCTCTCGGTTCACGGAGCCACAGGCGTGCGTTAAATATGGGAGCGTGATTCCTGGGGCTGTGGTCCAGGAGGCAGGGGTGGGTCCTCTTGGAGAATAGCTTGGACTCCTGTTTCTGAGTCAGGTTTGAGCTAGTCCATCCCCTGGAGGTGTATTTAGGTTACATAACCCACTTTGAGGGAAAGAGAACATCAAAGTACAAAATACAATTGTCTGCAAAATTTCAGTTTGTGTGCTGCTGTTCTTTGCTGGGAAAAAGTCTTCTTTAAAGGATGTTTGCGAACACTAGAGATAAATTCCACAGCAGACACATCTGCTCCTCAGCTCAGGGCACGGCTATTCAGCAACTTGGAATGAGGGCGTGTTGGGGTCCGTGTGGACCCCAGGGGCACCAGGGGTGCCAGCTGTGTGCTCTCCCGGCCTTGCAGCTGCAGTCTCAGCATTGTTGCCCCCCCCACCCCAATGCCTGGCCCTCCCCAGCCAGACCCTGCCCACCCCCCAAGTAAAGCCCCTGGACTTGACTACTCTGTGCCCCTACCCTGACCCAGCTCCCCTCAGATGTTCCCCCATGGAGCATGTCGTTTTGCATTTCTGAAAGACAAATCCTTTATCTGAGATATCTTGGTGGGTTGAGCCTCTAGTTAGATGATATGTGGGTTCACTGATGGGGAGGCTGTCAGATTGTGTAGAGAAGAACATTTTGGAAGGTTGAGAGCCGTTCAGACACCCAGAGTCGACCAGGGGCGGGGTGGGCCGCTGGGTGCTGTGAGGAAGGGGTTTCGGGATTTTAGTTCTTTATTTTCTTCTGACTGCGCCATGCACATGCGGAATCTTAACTTCCCGACCCTGACCCGGGATAGAACCCGTGCCCGTGCAGTGGAAACGTGGAGTCTTAACCATTGGACTGCCAGGGAAGTTCTGAGTTTCAGTTCTAATCCAGGTCTTCTCTGTTAATTCACTGTTCTTCCCTTTTTGGTGGGAAAAAAAAAGTAATTTCAAAATATAACGATTTAGGTTTGAGTACTAAAACTATCAACTATCAACAACAACAACAGTGTGTGTGTGTTAGTTACTTAGTTATGTCTAACTCTTTGCGAGCCCATGGACTGTAGCCCGCCAGACTTCACTGTCCCTGCAATTCTCCAGGCAGAATACTGGAGTGGGTTGCCATTTCCTTTTCCAGGGAGTCTTCCCAATCCAGGGATCAAACCCAGGTCTCCTGCATTGCAGGCAGATTCTTTACCTTCTAAGCCACCGGGGAAGCCCAACAACAACAGTACAATAAGTTAAAGTCTGCAATCTAGTCTTGAGGGCATTGTGCTTGGCACTCTCTAGCTCCCGGGGCCCTCTCAGGTCGGTGCCCAGAGGACTGTGCTGAGATCCGGGAGGGCATTGCCCAGGCCCTGCCCCAGTATTTCTCCATGGACTTGGCCAACCGGAGGGTCACTTGGGGAGAGGTCAGTGTTTCTTCCCTCTCTCTCCTGGTTTGGGGCCCTGACCCGGACAGTGCCCTCATCCCCACATCGCCTCTGTGCTGGGAGCCCCTCCCCACGTGCTCTGGGGTGACCACCTCCTCCCCTGGCTCTTGGCAGATGTGGCTTCAAGCCAGGCGTATCTGACCCTCCTCTCCCCCGTCATTGGCCAAAGTACCGCACATGGCTGTGCCTAAATCAGAGAGCAGTGCCCCGGGCTCGTTCCTGCAAGGAGGGGCCTCACTCAAGGCCCAGCTGTCAGGGGCTCCCACGCAGACCCCTTTCCCTGCAGGTGTCCCCACTGTCTAGCCACGGGGAACCTCCCGCCAGGGCAGGCTGCCTCTCTGCGTACTCGGCCAAAGACCTCAAAGGGAGGTGCCAAAGGCCTCACCGTGTGCCTCCGGGTGGGACTCACTCTGGGTGCTTGGGGGAGGGGGTGCTCTCAGCAGAGCTCCCCCTACCCCATGCCCCTGCTCTCCTGCCTCCTCATGACCCCTCTCTCAAAAGCATCCTGTTGGTCACTTAAACTGAGACCCTGTGTCAGCCTCTAGGGTCTGGGGAGGCCGTGCTTACTGGCCATGTAACTTGAGTCAGGTTATTCCAATTGAAAGGCAGGGGCCGCCTCATCAGGTGGCATGAGGCTGCAGAGAGATAAGTACATGCAACGCTCCTGGAAGCAAGCTTGCAAGCTGAGGCCGGCAGAGGAGCAGGCTAGAGCCGCCTGAGTTTGCTTGGCACTTCCTTGGTGGCTGAGACGGTGAAGAATCTGCCTGCAGTGCAGGAGATCCGGGTTTGATCCCTGGGTTGGGAAGATCCCCTGCAGAAGGGAATGGCAACCCACTTCAGTATTCTTGCCTGGAGAATCCCATGGACAGAGGAGCCTGGTGGGCTACAGTCCACGGGGTTGCAAAGAGTCCGACAGGACTGAGTGACTAACACTTTCACTTTCAGGCCGGGAGTTCCCCTGTTTTTCCAAAGGAGCAGGAGACACTGTCTAGCTGTCCTATGCACTTCTTTCTGCTGAGAGGAGGAGAGATGGGTATTTTTGGCTCAGCCCCAAAGCTCAGGCTGCCTGCAGACTTGGCTCAGGGACTTCAACTCAGGTGAGGCAGGAACAGGCTGTGGCCTGGGAGGCCGAGGGGGCAGGGGAGAAAGGTGCCTGAGAAGAAGGCCGGGAACCACACACTGAGTCCCAGGGATCGCTCTTGCCGACTTCCTCCAGCCTCTGTCTGGCACGTCTTCTTGGTCCCAGAGAGAGCAGACTGTAAGCGCCTACAGGTCTCCTGGGGTTTTGTGCAGCGTCTGGGGCCCTGGACACTCTTCCTCCCCATCAAGCCAGGGCACAGAGGACCCCACTGCACCCCTCAGGGTGGAGGGGGGAGCTGATTCTAAATTTACCTGGAATACAAGTTTCTACTTTGCTTTAACACACAATAGCCCACAGTGCTCCAGTTCTGGCTGACCCCTGACAGGAGAGGCATCTGTCCACGCCCTGTGGATTGGACTTTGTAGAGGTGGCCATGGAGAAAGGGGAGGTGTGTCCACTATCTGATGAGGCAGGAGCTGGTCCCAGGCCCCTGCCCCGATTTGGCATGAGGCCAGACTCTGGGCTAGGAGCCTGGGGGTGGGGGAATTGGGGTTTGCATTAGAAATCCTCACTCCTGACCACTTTCCAACTGTGAGCTCAGGACTCTAGGTACCTCTCTGAGTGTTGGTGTCCATAGTTCAAGAACTCTGAGCTCACACAGTACCTGTGGGCTCAGAGGTGCCCACAGTCTCATTGACTCTAGGGGTGAATTGCCGGACATCTCTTCCTCAGTCACTCAGCACCTCTAGGAGCAAGCGAGAGGCCTCTTTTGCTCTTAAACAAAGCACTGAATCCCATGAACTCTTAAGCTCTCCTAAAGGATTGCAATTTTCTATGGTCCCACAATAACCTCTTCTATTAGCAGCTTCCTCCAACCCTTAGGCGCGCGCACACACACACTCACACACACATATGTTTCCATAATCCTCTATTGTGAAGCTCAAACTTTCACCTTTCTGGATCTATAGCTATGAAATGAAGTCAGCAGGGTTTGCTGTACCAATGTCAGATAGCCAAGGATGCATAAATAAAAAGGAAGCCCCCTTTTAGATGTTGATGATCGGTGAAGATGCCCTGAGAAAGACAAGCAGCCAAGGCCCCATGGCATGACCACGTCCTGTGAGAGCTTTTCAAATCTGTTTGTCACTTTGTTTCAAACCATCAGCCCTGGAAAAGAACTGACAGTGCTTCTCATTTCACTTTCCCAGGCTACACTCTATCACCCTTTTCTCCTGTTACCACCGAACAATGAACAGCACGAAATCCCAGGGCTTGCAGCCCGCTTTCCTTGATTTTGCTCCTGTCCATGGAGGTTGCATCTGTCCCATAAAAAATAGGGAGACCACCCTATTAACCTAGAGGGGCGGGATGGGGAGGGGGCTGGGAGGGATGTTCAAGTGGGAGGGGACAGGGGTAAACCCATGGCTGGTTCATGTTGATGTTTGGTAGAAACCAACACAATACTATAAAGCAATTATCCTTCAATTAAAAATAAATAAATTAAATTAAGAAAAAAAAAAGCTGAAGGGATCCAGAATGTCTCTGACTTTCCCACAGAGGAACTCTTCATCTCCACTCTTTCTTACAAACATTCTCTGTCCGTAGCATTTGCTTTATTATTGTTTTTCTTGCAAACTACTTCAAATAAACAAGCTGGTACAGAAAAAGTAATGGCCAGAACGCTTGGTTTCCACCAAATGATTATTCTATGGGAACATTGCGCCTTCTGGAATACTGGGGCAAGGTGATGGATGGCTAGCTGGTGCACAGAATGTTCTGTTCTGAGCACCAGTTGGTGGCTTCCATTCCCGTGCCCATCCTTGCACAGGTTTGTAGTCCATGAGAAGAACTTGAGCTCTAAGGTTCTCCGGGAGCCTGTCTCCTTTGCCCTGGGGCTAGAATCTGGCACAGAGAGCAGACTCTGGAGCCAGCACTGCTTGTGCTGCCTGAGTGCCTGGCTGAAAAACTCACCTCTGCAGGACAGAAGCGTATCTTCAGGGAATTTTGAACCTTTGTCAGAGGTTCCCCTGACAAAGCTGGCTGGTGGGTGGGGCAGAAAGAAACCTCTCTGGCTGGGATCTACTCCAGGTGGAACCTGCTGGTAGATAGATCCCCATCAAGCCCACCTGCCCCTGCCCAGGACTGGTCTCCAGTCTCTCCCTGGCTCCTCATCCCCCCACTGAGCCAACTCAGCCATCTCTCATGGGGTCACTGCCGAGGCTGACCGAGTAAATAGGTGAAGGATGCCCAGTGCAATTCCATTTATAGTGGAGGCCTAGTAAAGTGTGACTCCCTCTCCCTTACCTGGAATGTGAGTGATGCTGATTTCCTATGACATGTTGAACTTGAACTTGCAACTTGCAACCTAGAGACTCCCCGCTCCCCACCTGACCCCCGTGGAGGCAGCCTCACCTTAGTCCACCTTTACCGTAAGCACATCCTAACTATCCCAGGGCTCACTTTTTGGGAGATAGCTGGGGGCTCTGGGAACATATACTTTAGGACTGTCTATGTCTCGTTATGGACTTTCCTGGTGGTTCTACCTGCCAATGCAGGAGATGCAAGTTCGATCCCTTTGAAGGGATGATCCCCTGAAGGGGAAACCTGTATTTCCCAACACTGCCACAGTGGGAGGTTTCATGGAAGGAGGGTCTGCTGGGGACAGCAGCAAATGAACTCAGGAGACAGGGAAGCCACAGGGAGAGACATGTACCCTGGAGTGTGAGGAAGCTGGGTCACCAGCCACCCAGCTAAACATGAAGGGGATGAAAGTACTTGCGGCACAGGGTGAGGTGGCATTTCTGTTTTATTGGAAACAAGAGGAGCGAGAGTTTCCCGGTAGCCAGAGGGTGTCGCACCATCTTTCTGGCAGGGAGTGAAGGCTACCAGATGCGGGGAGGGAATAGCTCTACACTTCCCAGCGGCCTTGCAGAGCTACTGAGTCATAAGCCAGAGAGCAACTGAAATGACACAGACGTTCACATTTGCTGTTGTTGAAAGACTGTCAAAGCAAGCTTCCTGGGCACAGCTCTGCAGGGCTTCTCAAGCTGGTCTAGGAATTGTTTACAAGCCCAGGTTTAACACACTGCCAGGAATTGTGCATCACAACTGGACTTCTCGGATATCCGCAGGAACCAAGGAGCCGGACGAGAGGGAGGGAGATAATCTGAGCAAGAAGGAGGTGGGAGCGGGAGCCAGCTCCCTCGGTGATTCCGGGTGATCCACCCTCGTCCTCACACTGCCCCGCAGACTTCTGCTGGCAGGACTTCATGTACCGCTGATATTTTTATCTCTGTGTTAAGTGGCACTTTACCTTTATTGTTCTGATTCCCCATCAACGTGGTTGCCATCTTCCCTTCCTGCCTCCATTCTTGCCACTGAGAAAACACACCTGCTGCCTTTCCAATCTTGCTGGCAGGCTCGGGGCACAAAGGGGAGGGCAGGCGGTGACCAGCAGGACCCCTCTCACACAGTGGGCTGTGCTGCGAAAGGGCAGGAGGAGCAGGTGGGCCCTTCAGGCTCCCGGCTGCTGTTAGTCTGTGTCCCTCCAGAGCAGCTCGCCAGGGCCCCGCCCAGGCAGTGTGCGCAGTCCTGGGTCACGTGCCTGTGTTCCATGCACGGACCATCCAGGAGTGGAAAGGACCAGAAACAGCCCCCCCGCCTGACCCCCACCCCGTGGACCGGGAAGCTGCTGCCCACGTGAGAGCCCCTTGGCGCCCTCCAGCCAGCTGGTTGGCGGCCAGGCGGGACTGAGTGTCCTTTGTTTCTCGCAGCGATGACTTTCCTCTTGGGGTCAATTATGCAGCCTAATAGCTGTTATTACTTCTGAACAAAGTGTGCCTCGCAGCCTCTGGCAGCTTAAAGGGCAGCCCTGCCCACCAGCACCCTGCCACCCTCCAAAGATGGCAGGGAGGGGAGTGGGGGGAGGGGGGAGGATGCCCCCAGCAGGTGGAAGTTGGTGGGTCGGTGACTTAGCTGGGCCTCTTGTGGTCACCACCCTGCCAGGGACGTGAGTTAGCAGAAGGCATTTGCTTGCTCAGGAGACCGGAACGGGAGGAGCTGATGTGCTGGGGGGACACTTAAAGGGACTGATGTCTTTTGGGTCTGCCTGGGAGGCCAGTTCAGAGCGTGAAGAGTAGGTGTGGGGCTTGATTTGCCGCTGGTGCCTCGCAAAAGAGAACTGAAGTTCAAGGCGTGGCTCCTGGAAGCAGGATTTGGAGGGAAGCTTGGAGCTCACCTAGTCCTAATCGCTACTTTTCCTTGGGCTCCCTAGCATTCATCTCTGATTTTTCATGATTTTTGATGGACCCTTAAAGCGAGGTAAGCCCCACTCCCTGGGGGGTGGATGTTATAACGTGGTTCTCAGTGGTTACCCTCAGCAGGTCATCTTCAACCAGGATGGTGAACCCCGTGGGCAGGGGCTGTGCACGCTCAATGGGGGCCTGTGCAGCACGCACGATCTGACCCCAGGTAGTTATAGAGACAAATGACAAAACCCAAGCCGACAGTGCAGAAATCTCATTCTGTCTTTTTGTTTCATAGACAGTTCTGGAATGCTTCACAGGCTGAAAAGGGATGAATCTGAGCACCACCTCCCCTAGTATATTTATTTATTTCATTTGTTTTTGGCTGTGCTGGGTCTTCAGTGCTGTGCATGGGCTTTCTCTGGTTGCAGTGAGTGGGGGCTACTCTCTAGTTGTGGTGGATGGGCTTTGTTGCCCTGTGGTGTGTGGAATCTTCCCAGACCAAGGATCAGACTTGTGTCCCTTGCATTTGCCAGTGGATTCTTTTTTTTTTTTATAGGTAGTTTTATATTTTCATTTTTTTATAGTTCATTTACTTTTATTTATTTATTTTTAAAAATTTATTTGTTTTAATAGGAGGCTAATTACTTTACAATATTCTAGTGATTTTTGTCATACATTGATATGACTCAGCCATGGGTTTACATGTGTTCCCCATCCTGAGGCAAGTGGATTTTTTTTTTTCATTTATTTTTATTAGCTGGAGGCTAATTACTTTACAATATTGTAGTGGGTTTTGTCATATATTGACATGAATCAGCCAGGGTTTTACATGTATTCCCCTTCCCGATCGCCCCTCCCACCTCCCTCTCCACCCGATCCCTCTGGGTCTTCCCAGTGCACCAGGCCCGAGCACTTGTCTCATGCACCCAACCTGGGCTGGTGATCTGTTTCACCCTAGATAATATATATGTTTCGATGCTGTTCTCTTGAAACATCCCACCCTCGCCTTCTCCCACAGAGTCCAAAATTCTGTTCTGTACATCTGTGTCTCTTTTTCTGTTTTGCATATAGGGTTATCATTACCATCTTTCTAAATTCCATATGTATGTGTTAGTATGCTCTAATGTTCTTTATCTTTCTGGCTTACTTCACTCTGTATAATGGGCTCCAGTTTCATCCATCTCATTAGAACTGATTCAAATGAATTCTTTTTAATGGCCGAGTAATATTCCATGGTGTATATGTACCACAGCTTCCTCATCCATTCATCTGCTGATGGGCATCTGGGTTGCTTCCATGTCCTGGCTATTATAAACAGTGCTGCAATGAACACTGGGGTACACGTGTCTCTCTCAGATCTGGTTTCCTCGGCGTGTATGCACAGAAGTGGGATTGCTGGGTCATATGGCAGTTCTATTTCCAGTTTTTAAAGAAATCTCCACACTGTTCTCCATAGTGGCTGTACTAGTTTGTATTTCCACCAACAGTGTAAGAGGATTCCCTTTTCTCCACACCCTCTCTAGCATTTATTGCTTGTAGACTTTTGGATAGCAGCCATCCTGACTGGCGTGTAATGGTACTTCATTGTGGTTTTGATTTGCATTTCTATGATAATGAGTGATGTTGAGCATCTTTTCATATGTTTGTTAGCCATCTGTATGTCTTCTTTGGAGAAATGTCTGTTTAGTTCTTTGGCCCATTTTATGACTGGGTCATTTATTTTTCTGGAATTGAGCTTCAGGAGTTGCTTGTATATTTTTGAGATTAATCCTTTGTTTGTTGCTTCATTTGCTATTATTTTCTTCCAATCTGAGGGCTGTCTTTTCACCTTGCTTATAGTTTCCTTTGTTGTGCAAAAGCTTTTAAGTTTCATTAGGTCCCATTTGTTTATTTTTGCTTTTATTTCCAATATTCTGGGAGGTGGGTCATAGAGGATCCTGCTGTGATTCATGTCGGAGAATGTTTTGCCTATGTTCTCCTCTAGGCGTTTTATAGTTTCTGGTCTTACATTTAGATCTTTAATCCATTTTGAGTTTATTTTTGTGTATGGTGTTAGAAAGTGTTCTAGTTTCATTCTTTTACAAGTGGTTGACCAGTTTTCCCAGCACCACTTGTTAAAGAGGTTGTCTTTTTTCCATTGTATATGCTTGCCTCCTTTGTCGAAGATAAGGTGTCCATAGGTGCGTGGATTTATCTCTGGGCTTTCTATTCTGTTCCATTGATCTATATTTCTGTCTTTGTGCCAGTACCATACTGTCTTGATGACTGTGGCTTTGTAGTATAGTCTGAAGTCAGGCAGGTTGATTCCTCCAGTTCCATTCTTCTTTCTCAAGGTTACTTTGGCTATTTGTATTTCCATACAAATGGTGAGATTATTTGTTCTAGTTCTGTGAAAAATATCATTGGTAGCTTAATAGGGATTGCATTGAATCTATAGATTGCTTTGGGTAGTATAGCCATTTTGACAATATTGATTCTTCCAATCCATGAACATGGTGTTTCTCCATCTATTTGTGTCCTCTTTGATTTCTTTCATCAGTCTTTTATAGTTTTCTATGTATAGGTCTTTTGTTTCTTTAGGTAGATATACTCCTAAGTATTTTATTCTTTTTGTTGCAATGGTGAATGGTATTGTTTCCTTAATTTCTCTTTCTGTTTTCTCATTGTTAGTGTATAGGAATGCAAGGGATTTCTGTGTGTTAATTTTATATCCTGCAACTTTACTATATTCGTTGATTAGCTCTAGTAATTTTCTGGTAGAGTCTTTAGGGTTTTCTATGTAGAGGATCATGTCATCTGCTAACAGCGAGAGTTTCACTTCTTCTTTTCCTATCTGGATTCCTTTTACTTCTTTTTCTGCTCTGATTGCTGTGGCCAAAACCTCCAGAACTATGTTGAATAGTAGTGGTGAGAGTGGGCACCCTTGTCTTGTTCCTGATTTTAGGAGAAATGCTTTCAATTTTTCACCATTGAGGGTAATGCTTGCTGTGGGTTAGGCAAGTGGATTCTTAACCACCCGATAAGCAGGGAAGTCCTCTCCTTGTATATTTGATGGAGGAATTTAAGAGGACCCCAAAGGAGGGCTGTGAAAGGAAGAGATGGTGTGGATGGGTCCTGATTGCTGTAGGTTCTGCTGGGCCAGTGTGCATGCTCACAGTCGTCAGGTAAAATCCTCTGCCGGGGGAACTTGCTTCCCCTCATGGAATGTTCTGGGGTGAATGGCTTTGCTGCAGCTCTCCTTGGGGCTTATTTTCTCTCAAGAAAATAAGCAGGCTTCTGGAGATCCCTGACAGGGGCTGGTGTGGGTACAGTTTTATTGTTGTTCAGTTGCTCAGTTGTGTCTGACTCTTTGCAACCCCATGGGCTGCAGCATGTTAGGTTTCCCCATCCTTCACCATCCCTTGGAGTCTGCTCAAACTCATGTCCATTGAGGGCTTCCCTGATGGCATTAGTGACAAAGAATCTGCTTGAGAAAGCAGGAGACATAAGAGACACGGGTTCAATCCCTGGGTAGGAAAGATCCCCTGGAGGAGGGCATGGTAACCAACTCCAGTATTCTTGCCTAGAAAGTCTCATGGACAGAGGAGCCTGGTGCACTCCTGACTGAAGTGACTGAGCATGCACACATGTCCATTGAGTCAGTGATGTCATCAAACCAGTTCATCCTCTGTCGCCCCCTTCTTCTCCTGCCCTCAATCTTTCCCAACATCAGGGTCTCTTCCCATGAATCTTTTTTAGGGTTGTCAATAATGAGAGTTATTTTGGTCTAAAAGCAAAACATTAGCTTTTCTGTCTAATCCTTTAGCTCAGTCACCGGGTTTTTATGCAGTTAGGCGGTACAAGCCTTTTTGCTAGCATGTACCTCTTAACTGTTTGGCTACAGCTCAGTTCAGGGTGAGGGGCCCAGCTGACGACACACTGTGTTTGACCCCATGCTTTAGAACAGGGACCACTGGGCTGCCCTTCCCCACCATCATAAGTTGTAAACGTCACCCACCACCAGGCTCTTTGGCTGTGCCCTTGCTGAGCCATGGCCCTGTTAATGAAGCTCAGCAGAGTAAAAAATAGCTGTCATGCCTGCCAGTTCTTAGCTTCTGAAAGTGTGTGTTTATGCTCACATAACTCATCTCAGAGACACATATGGGACAGGGTGAAGGGCTTAAATTGGGGGACAGATTTTTTTTTCATTTCTAAATTCAGATTCTGTAGGGTGAAGAACTGAAGGTAAGGAGGATGGAGAGAGTCTGAGGTCCAAGACCGGCATGCAGTCCATAGAGTCACACGAACCTGTGTGGCCTGATGCTCTGCTCTCCCCATCCTGCAGTTCTGAACATCCTTGAGCAAGCCCTGCACTCTCACTTGGCGCTGTGTGTGTGTGGGGGGGCCTGTAGTGTCCCTGTGAGCACGTCTGGTTTCTCATGGCCACATGGAGACCTTCTGGGTGCTGTGCCCTCCTCCCAGGTCCATGTGGTCGGTGGCGGTTCTTTACTTAGTCTGGGTGGGGTTCTGTTCCTGGGGTGGTCTTCCTGGTTATATCTGGTCCTGGCCTTTCGTGGGTCTCTCTGGTGCTAACCAAGCCCCTGGGCTGGTCCAGAAAGGCCCCTTTGCCCATCTGGCCTCCACACTGGACCCTCTCTGGTGTATTTATATTCTTATGGGCGCTCTCCCTCTGTTGTGTCTATGTGGTTCCTCAAAGGACCAACTCAACTCTCTGTTGGCCCTGGCGAGTGTCATTTCACCTAGCCAGCAAATGGTGGCTAAAAATCCTGCTCCATCTGCTGGAGGAAGGGACGTGGTCTCTGGGTGGCTCTTGTGCAGCCCTGAGACAGAGTTCCATGGTCCAAGGGGACCCCCACGTTGATCTACCTGAAATCATATCATTTCTGCCTGCAACATGGTTTGTCCCTTAGAGCCCACCTGCTTGAGCATTTTCTCTTTTCTGCAGGGCTGCTGTCCTGAATGAGTAATTCCTGCAGCCCAATTGATAGGGCTGGAGGCTCAATGGTGGGCAGTGCTGTGCTAAGTCACTTCAGTCGTGTCTTGACTCTATGTGACCCTGTAGCCCGTCAGGCTTCTCTGTCCATGAAATTCTCCAGGCAAGAATACTGGAGAGGGTTGCCATTTCCTTCTCTAGGGGATCTTCCCGAACCAGGGATTGAACTCATGTCTCTTACATCTCCCGCATTGGCAGGTGGGATCTTTACCACTAGTGCCAACTGGGAAGCCAGAATGGCCTGAAATTCCCACAAGATTCTGTGGTTGAATGTTCATTGGGGCTGCCACTCCCAGAGCCAAGATCTCAGCTTGCTCACATTTCTCCCCAAATCAGGGAACACTGCACTCAGGCAAGTGTGAAAAAGCCTGTAGAGACAGGGCATGACTTACTGGCCAATAGAAACATTCTGAGAAGTGGGAGAAGTGGTCCTTATGTTGCAATTCTGACTCAGGTTCTGACATCAGCCTGCAAGATGCCAGAGAGAAATAGAGCTTTGACCAGGATCAACCGCAGAGCTTGGAAACCTGAAAGGGAAACTGTCCTCCTTCCCGTTGCCTCTAGGAGAGGGCAGGAGATCCCATGGGTGCCCAGATGCTGCCGGACCTGGCCTGCAGTAATGTACAGACCCATAGTGTAAAGAGAGAGTGGGTGTGGGTAGTGGTGGGGTGAGAGTGCAGGCTTGGGGCTTCAATTATGGTACCTCTGGGTTATGTTATTCACTCAGCACGTTTTAAACACCTACTGTGTGTCAGGTGCTGTTTTAGAAGTCATAGGCCCACAGAGGGCAGATCTGGCCTTGGGAGGGGTGGATGTGTGAGGCAAAGAATCACATGTTAAGTGATGACAGTAGTAAGCACAGGGTTACAAAGTGTGATGAGTCCCTGTAGGGCAAGAAGCACTTGCTAAAGAGGGAACATTGTGCAGAGAGCTGAAGGACTAGTGGGATGGATGTAGCTGATGTGTGTGTGCACCAGTTTATCCCAGATGAAAGGAACAGCATGTGCAAAGGCCCTGGGGCAGGAGACTCCTGGCCTATTCAGGGAACTGATGGAGGGTCAGGTGGAAATAACCTGGTGCTGATGTGGGGCCACCAAGAAGAATTTACTTTAAATAAAGGGTCCATGGGACTATTTGCTTTCCCAGAGTGTGTTTGCTTGCGTGTGTGTGTGTGTGTGTGTGTACACACACAAGTGGCAAGGCAAAGAAAGAAGCAGAGGCCATGAACAGAAGGAACTGGGAAGCCCCTGGTACCCAGATGGACACCTTGTAGGTGAGTAAAGCTGTGATCTCATAGTCATCACGATGGGGACCCAGTGCACCATACGAGTGGGTCACACCAGTCACAGGCAGCCTAGGGGCAGGGATAAGACGGGGGTGGAGGGTCTTCTCCCCCAAAGGAGGGAGGTCAAATCTTTCCTGACATTTCCAAAGGGTTAATTGCTATCAGTGGGGAACTCTGGGATTAGAAGAGACAGGGGAGTGGGGGGCATCTTTGCTATCCTTTTTTGCAGAAAAAGGAGGGGAAGTGACATTCAAGGAGCATCTACAGGGATCAGGCATGGTCCCCTTGCTTTATCTCACCAACCTCATGAGAAGGAGACCCTTAATCCCCTTAATCAGCCAACATTACTGAAGGGAGGCAGGCTATGGCCTGGGGTGCCCTGGGCCGTGTCTTCCTCTGAAGCCTGTTTGCCAGCTGGCCTTGCTCTTGGAGGCCCTGCTATCACAAGTCTCTTCCCTCCCCTCATCCTCCTGCAGTCCCAGCCCAGGGCAAGCTCCTTGTCCATTTGTTGTGCTGCCCAGAGGAGGGCTAGGCCTCTGGCTTTGTCCTTTATTGCCCTGAGCTCCCCCAGGCCCAGCCCAGAACTCCCCATACCTGCAGCCTCAGGTTTCTCCTCTCATCCCTCTGCTGGGGCCTGGAGAGCTTAGTGACCCTGAGGTGGGAGGAGGGGGATCTGTGTGATGGGCTAGATCCAGGGAGTTGTGCATCCTGGGGGTGTGGGGGATGGGGTGCAGGAGATAGGAGATGGAAATGTGGAGGATGGGGGTGTGGGTCCTGGGGGGTGTGGGAGCATGCGTGTGTGGAGATCTGGGAAGTGGGTGCCTGGGAGTGTGAAGGTTGGGAGTGTGGGGCATGGGAGTATGGGGGCCTGGAAGTGTGAGGGTTGCGGGTGCCTGGGAGTATGAGTGTTGGGAGGCTAGGAGATGGGAGTCTAGGTGCCAGGACTTCTGTGTCAGGGAAACTTGGGTTCTCTGTTGCCTTGATCAATAGCAGGATAAGCTCACCAATCATGCTATCTCATTTGTGCCACTTATTCTAAGAACCATGTGCTGAACCTGCAGTCTTTGCCATGCAGACTTGACACAGAGAAAACTGTCTCTAGGAGTCTCCTTTCTGCCCTTCCTTCCACCATTGACCATCCCCATGCTCCACCAGAGCTCAGCTGTCCATGGGGCCCCCAGGAGCCCAGGGTGGGGCTGACCTGGGCCAGGTGGTGGTCCCAGGCACCCACATGCTGATCCATTCCCTTGACCATACAGAATCCCCGAGAAGTCTCAGCAGCTTTCTTTGGGAACGGAATGTTCCCAGGGATCTAGTTTGCCCCTTTCAGGCAGTTTCTTTCTGGAAAACTCAGAAATTTGCCAGAAATAAGAAAGGCACCCCTGGGACTAGTTGGACCCAGATGGAGTGTTCCTGGAGCCCAGAATCCACTGCGGATCATTACGACTGGGAAGAGGGAACCCTGGCACCCACCATGGGCACTGAGCAGCCTGCCTCCAGAATAAGAGTTGCAGGCCCCAGGCCGGCAGCCAACCATTTTTTTGCCTGTTGACTCTTTTATCTTCCTTGAAACGACCCCCACAATACCTCCTCACCCTGCTGTGAGTGTGGCTCTACCCCTGTTTGTGCTGTCTGCTCCCAGCACTGGAGAAACCAAAGACCATCTAGTAAATAGCAAAGGTTTCATCCCAGAAAGCCATTTTTTGAAATCAATTTCTGTTTATTGACCCTGATTCATCATTTAATAGGTATGCAGGAGGAGAAAGGGGTGACAGAGGATGAGATGGTTGGATGGTATCACTGACTCAATGGACATGAGTTTGACCAAACTCCGGGAGATGGTGAAGGTCAGAGAAGCCTGGCCTGCTGTGGTCCCTGGGGGTCGCAAAGAGTCGGACACGACTCCGTGACTGAACAACAAATCCCTTACTTCTGCTGCTCATGAGCCTGCTGCTCTGGGGTCAGCTTCTCTGCTCAAAGGCATAGGTATGCAGGAGCTCTTCTGCTAGGCGAATGTTCCCAAGCTGCTTTCTCTGAAGCAGCAGCTTCCCTTTGAACTTGGCTGACAGCATGAGAAGCTGGACAGGAGATGGCTGAGAGTCCACTTTCACTGCTCTGCTCTGCTCCGCGTTCCACTGCTGTTTCCCCTGGTGGTACTTGCTGCTGAGTTCCACCGTGACAGCCCGGTGGGGATGGAACCACAGCTCAGACCCCTGCCTCCTGAAGTCAGTTCCTAAAAGACAACCCCCCTGCCTATTCAGAAGGGGCCACATGCCCCTAAGGGACAGTTAATACAAAATTTACTCTTCGAATCCCTCCTTTTCTGTTTATAATAACACTCTTCAAAGCCAGCTTGTATAGCAGGAGTCCTTTCCTTGATGGTGAAGGAAGTTCAGCCTGTCCCACATTTGTGGGTGTCCCTTTTTCCTTTAATAGCATCTGCAGAGCTTTGGGGTGGCTGTTCCTGCTGACAGGCCCCAGTTTTGGGCTGATGGTTGTGGGCCCAGGGCTCCTTGAGCTGAGAAGGGGAGTCCTGAGGCAGAGATTCCCATGATCCCCCTGATATTGTGATTCATAATAAATATAGAATTTGGTCTTTGCCCAGTTTCTTGGCTCATGGTTCCCCAAAACCTTGGAATTTTCAAGCAACGAGAGCAATGGGAGCATCTTTTGGATTCCCCTGTGGCTCAGCTGGTAAAGAATCCGCCTACAATGTGGGAGATCCTGGTTCGATTCCTGGGTCAGGAAGAGCTGCTGGAGAAGGGATAGGCTACCCGCTCCAGTATTCTGGCCTGGAGAATTCCATGGACTGTATAGTCCATGGGTTTGCAAAGAGTCGGACACAACTGAGTGACTTTCACTTTCACTTTGTTATAATGTTTGGTCCCCTGTCCTCAGTTACCTGAAATTGCTTCAGAGCCATAAAGGTGAAATGGACATCCCTTCCTACCATGTCTGAGTTTATGTTAGTGAGGTGGCTTTTGGACCACACCTAAGGGACTTCTGGTGGCTTAGAAGGTAAAGAATTTGCCTACAGCATGGGACACCCAGGCTTGATCCCTGGATTGGGAAGATCCCCTGAATAAGGGAATGGCTACCCATTCTGGTATTCTTGCCTGGAGAATTTCATAGACAGGAGCCTGGTGGCTGCAGTCCAAGGGGTCACAAAGAGTCAGACACGACTTAGTGACTAACAGTTTCATTAAAGATGGAGAGCTGGTTACCAAGGGGATCAATAAGAATGGTGGGGGAGGTAAAACTTTCAGCCCCATGACCTGGTTTCCAGGGAGTGGAGAGGGGGCTGAATCAGTCACCAATGGCCAATGATTTCATCGGTCATGCCTGTGTAATGAGGCTGCCACAAAAGTCCAAAGGAATAGATTCAGAGAGCTTCTGGGCTGGTGAATCAGAACTTGTCCTTGTGCTGCTGGACTGGACCCCAAACACCACAGGGACAGAAGCTCCTTTGTTTGGGACCTCTCCTCATCTGGCTTTAACATCCTCTGCAATTGGCAGGTGATCTAGTGAGTCAATGGGTTTTGTGAGTTCTGTGAGCTTCTCTAGCAATTACTGGGATACAACGTGGAGGTCATGGGAACCTCTGATCTGAGGCTAGTTGGTCAGAAACAAGGTGACCAACTGAGCTTGCAGTTGGCATCTGAGTGGGGAGTGGTCTCCTGAGAGTGAGCCCCTAACCTGTGGGATGTGACCCTATCTCTAAATTGAGAGTGTCAGAGTGGAATGAAATTGTGGGACACCCAGTCAGGGTCTGCTGAGAATTGCATGGTGTAGGAAAAACACAAACAGTATCACATAGTCACAAGCTGTAAGCAGGAAAGTTTAACATAATGGAAAGGACTCAGGGTAAATGCTTTCCTGAGGTGGGACAAATACCAGGGTCAGGCTGGGAAGTGGTGATTAGTTGGTGATTAGTAAGGAAGGTGTGGAATGATTGCTCAGTAACTTTGAGGCATTTATGTGTGCATTGCCATTTTGTTTTTTCTTAACATGCATAGAGCATCCTTGGGCGACCAGGTTGCATGTGGTCCTTTGAAGCTCTAGTCTGCTGGCTTCTGTGCCCAGGCTGCAGAAATGGCTATTTCTTTGGTGGCACTGCCTCCAATTACAGGCTGTCCTGCTGGAAAGAAGGTCTTTGAAGTACTGGCAAGCTTCACACTGGACAAAAAATATTGCTCTGAGAGTGTCCTATGGAGGGAACTCAGCCCACTCACTGGATCTTGGGGACAACATTGCTCTGGTCCAGTAGGGCCCCACTGCCCTTTTGAGCTAACCTGAGGGGGCTAGCCATCCAGCGCCATATGGTCAGTAAGGAGGGGGTGTCCTGCCAGGAGAGGCGCTTTCCACCTTGAGCCCAGGCTTCCACATGAGTGCCTGTATAGTGGCAGGTTCACATGTCTCCTGGTTCTGGGATGTGAGTTGCGGTGCTGGGTCTCTGGATGATGTCATTGGAGGTGTGGGTGTCCAGGGTCATGATGGTGTCCGAGGTCATGATGAACAGTTCCTGGTAGTTGCCCTTCCCCTCTAAATATCTGTAAATGTTAACATCTTTGTAAGGTTGGGGAACACTCAGCCCAAACTGCATGAATAAAAATTGCAAAATTACAGCTCCGGGGAGTGGGCTGTCCCTGGAATGACTGGACCCCTTTTGCAACTCCTTCTCTTTTCCTTTCAAAATAATCAGGATATGAAGCTTGGAACTCACAGGGAAGGTTTGTTTCAGATCCCACAGAGCTGCTTACAGTAAGGCAATGAGATTTGCTTTCTCTGTACTGCTTTCAGCCGTGCTTCATCGGACACTGAAGGGCTTTGACTTGTATAGCCAATGGCCGGCCCTGCATCCTTGACTGGGTGGCCCCTCGGTCACTGCCCTCCTGAGGGGACTGGGGCACAGTTAATGTGCCAGAATCTTGCAGTACACATCAGAGGCCGCCAGGCCAGGCAGCCAGTGGCTTGGGGACTTTCTGAGCCCTCAGGATGTCTCCCCAGGAGGTACTCTTCCCATGCCTTGAAAGGCTCCCAGGAGTCTGAGCAGGAGAGAGGCTAAGATGGATCTCAGGTGGTGCTAGTGGTAAAGAACCCACCTGCCAATGCAGGAGATGCAAGAGATACAGGTTTGATCCCTGGGTTGGGAAGCTCATCAGGAGGAGGGCATTGCAACCCACTCCAGTATTCTTACCTGGAGAGTCCCATGGACAGAGGATCCTGGCAAGTTACAGTTAATGGGGGTCTCAAAGAGTCGGACACGCCTGAAGTGACTTAATACACAAGGTGGGCCTCAGACAGTCTGAACTCCTTGCTTGTTCAGAATGTGAACTCTGGTCATAATCAACAGCGCTGGTATTTGTTTATAAAGTCTACGTGAGGCTGCAATTGGAAACCACACAGATCAAGAACAGTTTTACAGGCTCCAGCTCGATGGACGCCTGACATCACACTCGCTTGTTTTCCAGAATTAAAACGGTTGACCTCTGCTGCTGCATGTACTTATCAACAACTTGGGGAAAGAGAAATTTTTCTAATTTATGAGAAAATGGAAAGTTTTCTGCGGGAGCCTTTTAGGTCTGGCAGAGAGAACACCAGCAAAGGTTGAGAAAATTTAGTCCATGTTGATCCCGGGCCAGTGTTTGATTAAAGGTTTTTGTAAACTTCTGGCTGAGGGAGGATTGGAGTGAAGGTGGGTGGGTTCAAGGGCCAGGTCTTATCTGAGATCATGAGAAGTAAAATGCTTGCAAAATACTCTGACATGGAGGACACAATGCAGGTCATGTCCCAGGGAGACCTGCTCTCAGGAGGACAATCCTGGGGAGCTCCTGTAGTTGATACTATAGAAGGGAGCAGGAGACAGTAGAGTTGGCCAGAGGGAGGTGTGCAGTCAGTGCAAGCACACTAAGGCTGCAGCCAAGCCCTCTAAGCACTGGGGAGCAGCGGCAAGGAGCAGCGGGCAAGCCCATCGCAAGCATAAGGAGGCCTGTTGATGGTTCATGTGGGGGCATCCGGTCCTTTCACTTAATGGCAAACAGAAGGGGAAAAAGTGGAAACAATGACAGATTTTATTTTCTTGGGCTCCAAAATTACTGCTGATGGTGACTGCAACCATAAATCCAAAGACACTTGCTCCTTGGAAAGAAAGTGATGATAAACTTAGTGCATTAAGAAGCAGAGACATTGCTTTGCTGACAAAGGTCTATATAGTCAAAGCTCTGGTTTTTCCAGTAGTCATGTATGGATGTGAGAGTTGGACCATAATGAAGGCCAAGAGCAGAAGAATTGATGCTTTAGAACTGTTGTGTTGGAGAAGACTCTTGAGAGTCCCTTGGAATGCAAGGAGATCAGCCAGTCAATCCTAAAGGAAATCAGCCTTGAATATACATTGGAAGAACTGATGCTGAAGCTGACGCTACAATACTCTGGCCACCTGATTCGAAGAACTGACTTATTAGAAAAGACCCTGATGCTGGGAAAGATTGAGGGCAGGAGGAGAAGGGGGCGACAGAGGATGAGATGGTTGGATGGCATCGTTGACTCAACGGACGTGAGTTTGAGCAAGCTCTGGGAGATGGTGAAGGTCAGGGAAGCCTGGTGTGCTGCAGGCCATGGAGTTGCAGAGAGTTGGACATAGCGACATCAGCAACAACAATGCCCTGCTTCAGCCCACTGTTTCTGCCTGTCCCTTTCAGGCTGCACCTGGAGCCTATAGTTTCCCTCTTTCTAGCAGAAGCATCAGGTTGTGCGGCTGAGCTGGGGACTCCTGGCCTTGCGAGCAGCTGTTGTCCATGGAAGCTGGGTGTTGGCAGATAAATCCTAACCCCTCGTGGATGATTCCCAGGCAGGATCAGTGTGTCCCCCAGAGCTCCCAGCAGGATGAGCTCCAGATGCCAACGGTGTGGCTTGATGGACAGCATGCCCCTCATGGGCTACTTCCTTCCTGCCTCACCTGCCCCTCCCCTCCATTCCCCCTGGGCAGACAG
This sequence comes from Odocoileus virginianus, assembly GCF_023699985.2. Taxonomy (NCBI): domain Eukaryota; kingdom Metazoa; phylum Chordata; class Mammalia; order Artiodactyla; family Cervidae; genus Odocoileus; species Odocoileus virginianus. Next base: position 22,810,444 of record NC_069704.1, read on the forward strand.
CTGTATTGGATGCTTGCCTCCAAGTCCGCTCTTGGAGGCTCCTCAAAAGGGGAGGCATCCTCTCCACTCAATGTGATGAGGTGGGACCTAGAGGAACACGGACTGTGCCTCTGCTCCTGAGGAAGCAAGAAGGTGGGGAAGATACACCATGGAGGGTCTCCCTGACCCAAGTCTCTGTGTACCATCCCAACAAGCAGCAACCACGGAGTAGTGGTCCCTGGAGACCTCATCTGACCTGGGCTGAGTTGGATCATAAAGAACACCGAGTGCTGAAGAATTGATGCTTTTGAACTGTGGTGTTGGAGAAGACTCTTGAGAGTCCCTTGGACTGCAAGGAGATCAAGCCAGTTAATCGTAAAGGAAATCAGTCCTGAATACTCATTGGAAGGACTGATGCTGAGGTTGAAGCTCTGATTCTTCAGCCACCTGATGCAAAGAGCTGACTCATTGGAAAAGACCCTGATGGTGGGAAAGATTGAGGGCAGGAGGAGAAGGGGATGACAGAGGATGAGATGGTTGGATGGCATCATTGACTCAATGGACACGTGTTTGAGCAAGCTCTGCGAGAAGGTCAGGGAAGCCTGGTGTGCTGCAGTCCATGGGGCTGCAGAGAGTCGAATGTGACTCTGATAGAACAACAACATTGAGATTTATAGGAAATATATACTTGGCTGTGTTCCACAGTTTCTCGCTCACAGCACATAAACCCTTGGAATTTCTTAAATGTAGAGAGTGATAAAACTGTCTTTTGTCATATGGATGAAGTGACTTTTAGCAGCACCTAAATATGGGGGCTTATTGCTAGGAGAACCAATCATGTGATTAGAGGGCTGGAATTTCAGTCCCATCCCTTGATTTCCAGGGAGGGGAGAGGAGGTTGAATCAATTGCCACTGGCCAGTGATTTAGATAACCGTGATAATGTAATGAAGCCTCCACAAACCCTCAAAGGGCAGATTTTTGACCATTTCAGAGAGCTTCTATATGCCACTGAGTTGGGCCCCAAGCTCTGTGTGGACAGAGACCTCTCTGTTCAAAACCTCAGCCTACGAATCTCTTCATCTGACTGTTGATTCATATTTTTTAACATCCTTTTGTAATAAATAGTAATCTGTTGAGGAAATGGATTTTCTTGAGCTCTGTGAGCCATTCTAGCACATTAATTGAGTTGAGGAAGCGGGTGGGGGTTTGTGGGAAGCTCTGATTGATAGTAGATGGGAAGCACACTACATAGAGTGGAAGCGTAGGTGACAACCTGGGTTTGTGGCTGGCATCTGAAGAGGAGAGTGGTCTTGTGGGTTGGAGCATTTTACCTGTGGCATCTGATTCTAGTATTAGAATTAAGTTGAAGTCTTTGACCCCCTGCTGACATCTAAGTATTGCTCACCAGTGTGGGGAAACTACACATAAGTGTTGGATTCATTCCAGGGACCCGAAAGAAGGATCTCAGAGGATGCAGTCAAGTTAAGATGAGAGAATTAGAGTGGGTCTTAATCCATTGTGACTGGAGTCCTTATAAGAAGAGGAAAAGACAGACACACAGGGAAGATGGCCATGTGAGAGCAAAGGCAGAGATGGGAGCAGTGCATTTACAAGCCACCATCAGAAGCTGGAAGAGGCAAGAACGGATTCCACCCAGAATCTTGCAGGGAGCTTGCCGACACCTTGGTTTCTGATTTCTGGACTCCAAAACTGTGAGATGATACATTTCTATTGCTTAAGCACCCCAGTTAGTGGTGCTTTGTTAGAGCAGCCCCAGGAAACCAGGCCTCCGTACCACAGTCATCTCAGCAGTGCTTCTCCTCCTGAACTCAGGGAGTTACTGGAAAACAGGTAAATACACCTGCCAAATGCATCCATCAATGCAGCATTGTTGTGCATGTCATGCAGTGAATCCTCGAAACCAGCTCCCTGGCATCAGCATATCCATCTTGCAGAAGAAGAAACTGAGGCTCAGAGGCCACTCAGAGACTCATAGCATCACCCAAGACTGCACAGAAAGGAGTTGGAGGAGCAGTGATGGGGCTCTAGGTTTTCTGCTAGCATATCGAGCTCAACTCCATGCCTGTGGGTCTCCAAACTGGAAACATAGAGGGGGTAAGATGTTTTCATTAAAGGGGAACATCTTAGGGTGGAGAGATTATGACTTTTAGACTCATATCTCTCTCTTGTGAAGAGTTGATTCATTGGAAAAGACCCTAATGCTTGGAAAGATTGACGCAAAAGGACAAGGGTCAACAGAGGATGAGATGGTTGGATGGCATTATCCACTCAATGGACATGAGTTGAACAAACACCAGGAGATAGTGAAGGACAGGGAAGCCTGGTGTACTGCAGTCCACGGGGTCACAAAGAGTTGGACATGACTGAGCGACTGAACAACAACTCTCTGGCTTCATTTTCTAGAATCAGCTATATGACTTTGGCCAAACTGCTTGTGCCTTGAGGTTCCATTTGCTCATCTGTACAATGGGTGTAATAATGAGTAGCTCCAGTAAGCAATGAAATGAATGAGTTAGGTGGCTATGTGAGCCTGGTCATTTGCTGAAGGCCCAGCATTTAAGCTTGTGCTTTCTGTTTTCTGCATTATAATGAGCAGGGGTGTTTTTATGTGTTGCCCCCTGAGAATGACAGCCAGTGGTGGGACCCGTGATGGGCTGAGGGGACACCACCGTGAGTGTCAGACTCTGTAGCACTGGAGGGGTTCCTGCAGCATGTGCTCACCACATGCCTCCTTCAAGAGCTCCCTTTTTAAAATTTATTTTTAAATAAATGAAAAAATTATATGTTTACTTATTCATGGCTTCACTGAGTGTTTGTTGTGATGTGTGGGCTTTCTCTAGATGTGGCGAGGGGGCTGTGTCTCACTGGGTGTGCAGGGCTCTCATTGAGATGGCTCCTTTTATCGGGGAGCATGGGTTCCAGAGCATAAGCTCAGTGGTTGTGGTGTGTGAGCTTACTTGCCCTGCAGCATGTGGCACCTTCCCAGACCAGGGATCGAACATGTGTCCCCTGCACTGGCAGAACGTAAATCCTTGGGATTCTTTAGGCAAGAATGCTAATGTGGGTTGCCATTTCCTACTCCAGGGGATCTTCCTGACCTAGGGATCAAACCCGTGTGTCTGCTGCACTGGCAGGCAGACTCTTAAATACCGGACCACCGGGGAAGTCCCAAGAGCCCCTTTTGTAAGCGAGGGGCTGAAGCCCGGGGAGGCAGGACAGCTTATTCAAGACCCTGAATCCTTAGGAGAGCTGAGAGGCATTTCTGGTCTCCACTGGGCCTTCTGTTGCCCATCTGTCTGGTCTATCCATCCTGAAGGGTGGCTCCCAATTCCTCCCGCTCCATCCATTTATTCACAGTGAGTAACACGCAGTGTTGGTGTGAGCCTGACATGGGAAGAGTTTAACAAGTGCGGTTTGTGAAGGCAGAGATGTGGAAAGTGATTCTGGAGGTGTCAGCAAAATAATATATATCCATTTCCCTGGTGACTCAGCAGTAAAGAATCCACCTGCAATGCAGGAGACTCAGGAGATGCAGGTTCTATCCCTGAGTCAAGAAGATCCCCTGGAGAAGGAAATGACAGCCCACTCCAGTATTCTTGTCCAGAGAATCCCATGGACAGAGGAGCCTGGTGGCTATAGTCCATGGGGTTGCAATGAGTTGGTCACAACTTAGTGACTAAACCACAACAGCTATCTATTTATCTATCATCTATATATCATCTATTGTCTATCTCTGTCTGTAAATGAGGGGAAAATGTGTAACCATTTGCAAAAACAGAACCATAACTGAGCAGGAACATCACCAATGGCTTCATCTCAGAAGCGAAACTGAATGAAAGCTGAAGGTTGGGAGGACACAGTCCGGAGTATTTCAGGCAAATCTGGGGAATTATACTGACAACTAGTGCAAATCATGCTTCATAGTGAAAGCCAGGCCAGGAAACCACTTACCAGGTAGTAGCAAAGTATATACAGCAGCCTCATTTTCTCTAAGGCTGTAAAACATCCACATACCACAGTCACTCACGGAGAAAATTTGCTGTCCCGCCTTCAGTTCTCGTGAAAGCTGAGCCCTCTGCCATTTCCATCTGCCACCTGGTGGGCTACGAATAGAAGGAAGTCAGCAAGTTTACACAAGCTAGGAGGTAAAATCTCCCTTGTCCATTCTCAGCCCAGAAGGGATTTTTTTTCCCCGCTCTGTTATCATTTGTTGTGCCAGGGAGGCGTGCGGGGGGAGGGGCTGTGGTCGATTTTCAGGCCATGCTGTGTTGAAAATATATTGATAACAACTTGTATTGTCAGAGTTCCCAGAGAAACAGAACCAATAAGATAGATGGATATAAGAGAATTATTATAGCAACTGACTCACACATTTATGGAGGCTGAGAGGTGCCATGATCTGCTGTCTGCAAGCTTGAGATCAGGGAAGTCTGGACAGGAGAAGACAGACGTCCCACTTGAGAGGGCGGAGTGAATCTGCCCTTCCTCTGCCTTTTTCTCAGGTCCTCAGGAGGTTGGCTGATGGCTGCCCACTCTGCAAGGGTGACCTGGACTCAGTCCACTGAATCAAATGCTAATCTCTTCTGAAACAGCCCACAGATGTATCAAGAAATAATCTTTTACCAGGTGTTTGGCAAACAGTTCCAGCAGTCAAATTGACACATAGAATTAAACGTCTCACGATCTCTTTGGAAAACAGCCTGAGTGTGGGCCCCCTCGGCTTGGCTTTGCCTGAAGAAGTAGCGCAGGAGACACCTACAGCTTTTTGCAGAAGTAGGGGCGATGGAGCTGGTCTGCGCTGTCTGGGGAAAAGCAATCTAAGTGACTCTGAACTGGCCAGCACAGACATGGCATGCTCATAGTGTGGGCCTTGCCCAGACATCTGGTACACCTGCCATTTGGGGGTAAAATGCCCCCAAACTGCAGATGGCTCTTGCCAGACTGACAGTGTCCATGGATGGCCAGACAGTCTCAGCTTTGCTTTTCTTCTGCAGCCAGTCTAGAGGAGCCACATGAACAGCAGACAGGCCAAGAAACCTCCTGGAGGTAGGAAAGATCTAGTCTTTGTGGACAGTGTCTTTAAGAACCACAATAAGGAAGATTCTGGGATCTTGATCAGTGCCAACTATTTCAGGGTCCAGCCATAGCTGGCATCCCTCCATGGTGCCATTAGAGGCACTGACCAGCGTGTCTAGAATTTCTGACAGCCCGTCACGGCTTGGATGCTAGTGTTGGCCAAACCACCATTCTCTTTTGGAAGGTTCTGAAGAAAGTGTCAGCTCTTCTGAGGATGAACCACTGCGATTCTTTAAACTTACCGGTCGCTATCAGGTTATAGACTTGGATCTGTGCTCAGCACAGACTATTCTAGTAGCTGTGCTGATATTGAAATGGACACAAGCTGCCCAAAGATGTGTTGTGCTCACCTGGATGCACAGCCAGGGTTTAGGCAGATTTTCTTTGATCTGATTCCTTAAGTTGGAGACATTCACCATGCCTCCCCATTCTCCTATGGGCTTCCTTTGAAATCAACAACAAATTAATCTATGATGACCACAGACAATATTTGACACAGACATGGACTGAAGCCCACCAGGCTTCTCTGTCCATGGGATTTTCCAGGCAATAACACTGGAATGGGTTGCCATTTCCTTCTCCAGGGGATCCTCCTGACCCAGGGATCGAACCTGTGTCTCCTGCAGCTCCGGCACTGGTGGCAGATTCTTTACCACCGATCTGCCTGGGAAGCCATTTATTTATTATGGAATATAATAGCTTTGCAATGTCATGTTAGTTTCTGCTGTACAGCAAAGTGAGTCAGCTATGTGTATACACATATTCCCTCCCTGTTGAACCTTGCTCACACCCCGCCCCCCAACAACCCTCTAGGTGATCACAGCCAGCTGAGCTCCACTGTGATGTACAGCGGGTTCCCACTAGTTGTCTATTTTATACTTGGTAGTGTATATATGTCAATCCTGCTCTCCCATTCATCTCCATCCCACCACCTCCCCTACCCGCCCCGGATCCACATGTCTGTTCTCTACATCTGCATCTCTATTCCTGCTCTGGAAATAAGTTCATCTGTACCATTTTTCTAAATTCCATATATATGTACTAATACAAGATATATGCATATTCCTTGGAAAGACTGATGCTGAAGCTGAAGCTCCAGTACTCTGGCCACCTGATGCGAAGAGCTGATTCATTGGAAAAGACTGTAACGCTGGGAAAGATTGAGGAGCAGCAGGAGAAGGGGGTGACAGAGGGTGAGATGGTTGGATGGCATCACTGATTCAATGGACATGATGAGTCTGAGCACACTCCGGGAGACAGTGAAGGACAGGGAAGACTGGCGTGCTGCTATCCACGGGGTCACAAAGCATCGGACATGACTGAGCGACTGACAACAGAGATGACATTTGTTTTTCTCTTTCTGACTTTCTGTGTGACAGACTCTAGGTCCGTTCACATCACGGGAACATCCAGGCCTTTTGGTGGCTCTGACCAGGTGGTGGGGGATGGGGTGGTCTCCAGGAGCAGGCCAGGGGCTTCTTTCCCTTCCTGTGAGTGAGAAGCCTGGCTTCAGGGACAGGGCACTTGGGTGGCTGTGAGTGCCCTTGCTGGCCATGAGACAAGCGTCTGTGACCTCGGTTCTTCAGGACAAGGAGAGGCCTGGGAAGTCGAGCCATTTGTCCTGCAGGACACTCAGTGGTGACTCTCAAGCTGTCAGCAGAGTGGCTATCCAAACATGAACCTGGATGCACCATCTGTACACTGATCTGACATTGGCTTCCTCTCTGGATTCCCAAGGTGCCATGGTCAGCTGTGACTGTCCCCTGACCCAGAGCCCTGAGTCAGCCCTGTCATCACCCAGCCTGGCCCTGCTGTGGAGCCTCCCTCCACGTGCGCCTGAAGATGCGGCCCCGGCCAGTGACTGCCTCTGTCTTCTCTCAGGTAACCCAGGAGGGTTGGACTAGATCGAGATTGCTCCTCCACTAAGCTGGAAGCCTCACGGGGTGGCAGACACGATTCAGTTCCCAGACAGTTTAAACATCTGCTCCTGCATTTCGAGTGTTTAAGGCGGTGCCTTCAGAGGGAAGCCCAGGCCTCCAGTTTTCCAGGCTCCCCACCCTCCCTACTGTAGACCTGGGCATCCTGCGTTTGATTTATGCAGCCACCAAAGGCCTTGGGAAGTGTCACCTTGTATCACAACTCTGAACCAGCATGAATGACATGATTTCAAGTCAGTTAGGTCACAGCCTGCAGGCGGGTAGGCATCGGGGCTGCTTCAGTGGTTGGGGGGTGGGTGGGAACAGGGACAACGGCCCAGTTGAAGTAGATCCCTGCCCTCAGGCGTGGCTTCCCTTTGTGTCTCTTCATGCTGTGGCCTCTGCTTGAAGTTCTGAGCTTTGTTCCCAATAAGCCTTCTTCGGGTGACTCTGTGGCTGGGGGCTGCCATGATATCAGAGCACCTGAGCAGAGAGCAGGTCTCCAGGCGCTGCCTGAGGGAGGTCTGGCCCCCTGCTCTGCCTCTCTCCCCCTCAGTCCACTTGCCCAGATCCCCTGGGCCCCCCCCATCTTGGCTTCCATCTCACCTCCGTAACACCAGCTCCCACAGGACCAGTGGCCTCTCCTGGACACGCTGCTTTCCCTTTGCTGGCAGCTCGTCGCTGTCTGAACTCTTCAGGACTTGCTTCTTCCAGGTTTTCTGTTTATTGCTGTTTCCCCCTCAGCTAGAATGCAGATGCTGAAGGTAGAATATCTTGTTGAGAGCAACCACAGTGCTCTGAGCAGAGTGAGATTCTGGGGCAAATATCGTGATTGAATCAAATGCAGGAGCCAGGTTCACCTCACCCAGGGCTCCATCCTCAAGGAGTGGAACCTAGGCCCTGAGAGCCCACTGACTTCTGGACATGGTGACCCTAGCGGTGGTGAAGTGGGTGGCTTGGGATCCACTAAGGGACCTTCTGATGACTCACCATCCCAACTGTGAACAATCCACCCCCTCTTCCTCCTCGAATCCCCACTGCAGACGAAGTGGCCTGTGGACTGAGTTCCAGGCCCTGAATGAATGAGCTGGTGAGCATGCGCAGAAGGCTCTGACCAGCCCTCCTGGGTAGCATGGGCAGGGCGTTGGGCGCAGGTTCTCAAGCCAGGCCAGTGACTATGCCACTTCTCTCTGCCTCATTTTCCCCTCTTAGGAGTACTGTGTAGTTTGAAGAGCAAAATGTATGGAGACTGTTTCAGATAATGCTAGCCCTTAGGACGGACACAGGAGATGTTCATTGTTGCATTAATAGGAGTAATAATACACTGCCTTTGATATAGTGTTCAACACACAGTGTGGGAAGTAGGAGTGATAACATGGATACATCCTCGGATAGATCTGGAAGTATCTCACAGACATTTGCTCAGGGCATAGAGGGCAACATAGCAGCAAGTCTCCAGTTACCAGGCTTCCTCTTTTAAGTATCTATAGCTCTCTCTCTGTTACTGACTAGCCCTGCATCTATGCCTGCCTGGATGGTTCATCCGGGCATGAACTCATAGATTCATCCTGAGCAGCTCATCCACTCAAGGACATATCAGCAATGCTGAGGAATCTGTCCTGCTCCTTCCGTTCCCCTCACTCAGAATTCCTTCCTCCTCAGCCCAGTAAACCTGTCTGCTGCTTCCCTGGCAGCTCAGACGGCAAAGAATCTGCTTGCAGTGCAGGAGACCCGAGTTTGATCCCTGGGTTGGGAAGGTCCCCTGGAGAAGGAAATGGCAATCCATTCCAGTATGCTTGCCTGGAGAATTCCATGGACAGAGGACCCTGGCAGGCTATAGTCCATGGGGTCTCAAAGAGTTGGTCATGACTGAGTGACTATCACTTTCACATTCACAGCTTAATAAACCTGTCTGATGCTAATGGACTAGTCTTTGTACTGAGGCTCCAGGGCGCTGCTTCTTCACTCCAAGTACTAGGATTGCATCTCCACGCTAACATGCTGTGAGGCTCTGGGAACCACTCTGGGACCAAGTGGGGTCAGCACTGCAGTGAGAGGAGAATGTGGACTTCAAAAGAAACTGTCGTGGAAATGGCTGTGGTGAGCCTCACTCAACCTGGAATGCCTTCCTGCAGCTCTCTGGGGCCCCACTCCAGTAGCTTTCTGGCTGCCATCACACTGGCCATTGCCTCCCACCTCCCATGTGGCAAGTCCTCCCCTAGTCACATGGAAGCAGGTCTCGATTCTGGCTGGCTTTGTTTTCCCAAGTGTAGGTAGGACTACTTTCCTTTCCCAGGGAGCTTGCTTTCTAAGCAACTCTGGTGCCAGGAGCTAAAGGCTTTTTTTAGGGATGAGCGGGCAGTCCAGCATTTGTACTGAATGTTCTGAGTCGACCTGGCCTGTGCGGGGTCACTGTTGGAAACTGTGTAACAGGAAAGCAAGTTACTTCTGAGCCCCGAGGTTCATTGACATTCTATCCGGCTGCCTGGAAAGCTTTCTCTCCAGACTTCATCCAAAAACCAGCTGTGGCTGCTGGTCTAGGACTCATTGTTCAGTTGCTCAGTTGTGTACGACTCTTTGTGACCCCATAGACTGTAGCAAGCTAGGCTTCCCTGTCCTTCACACTCTCCTGGATTGTTTGCTCAAATTTATGTCCATTGAGTAAGTGAGGCCATCCAACCACCTCAGCTTCTGTTTCTCCCTTCTCCTCTTGACCTCAGTCTCTCAGCATCACAGTCTTTTCCGATGAGTTGTCTCTTTGCATCAGGTGGCCAAATTATTGGAGCTTCAGCTTCAGCATCAGTTCTTCCAATGAATATTTAGGGTTGATTTCCTTTAGGATTGACTGATTTAATCTCCTTGCTGTCCAAGGGACTCTTAAGAGTCTTCTCTACCACCACAGTTTGAAAACATCAATTCTTAGGTCCTCAGGCTTTTTTACAGTCCAGCTCTCACATCCATACATGATTACTGGAAAATTCATAGCTTTGACTGTACGGACCTTTGTCAGCAAAGTGACTTCTTGGCTTTTTAACACATTGTCTAGATTTGTCATAGCTTTCCTGCCAAGAAGCAATCATTTTCTAATTTCATAGCTGCAGTCACCATCCACAGTGATTTTAGATCCCAAGAAGAGGAAATCTGTCACTGCTTCCCCCTTTCCCCCTTCTATTTGCCATCAAGTGATGGGACCAGATGTCGTGATCTTTGTTTTTGAATGTTGAGTTTTAAGCCAGTTTTTTCACTCTCTTTCACCTTCATCAAGAGGCTCTTTAGTTCCTCTTTGCTTTCTGTCATTAGGGTGGTATTATCTGTATATCTGAGGTTATTGATGTTTCTCCCAGCAATCCTGATTCCAGCTTGTGCTTCATCCAGCCCAGCATTTCACATGATGTACTCTGGATATAAGTTAAATGAGCAAGGTGACAATATATAGCCTTGACATACTCCTTTCTCAATTTTTAACCAGTCTATTGTTTCATGTCTGGTTTTCACTGTTACTTCTTGACCTATATACAGGTTTCTCAGGAGGCAGGTAGATAAGAACCTATTTGCAAGGCAGGAATAGAGACGCAGATATGAGAACAGACCTGTGGACACAGTGAGGGGAAAGGGATGGTGGGATGAGCTGAGAGAGGAGCATTGACATAAATACATTATTATATGTAAAATAGTTAGTGGGAAACTGCTTTACTGCACATGGAGCTCACTTCTGTCCTCTGTGATGAACAAGAGGGGTGAGATTGGGGGGAAGGAGGGAGGGAGGCTTAGGAAGGAGAGGGTATATGCATGCATATAGCTGAGTCACTTTGTTGCATAGCAAAAATGAACACAACATTGTAAAGCAATTATACTCCAATAAAAAAAAAACTTTAGAGAAGAACTTTCTAGCAGAATGCTGGGGGTGGGATTTCAGAGCCAGGGAAACTATCCTGTGTCACAGGGAAACTATCCCCTCCGCCCTCCCCAGCGTGAGCTTAGCCAGGTGATATGCTAGTGTGTGTGCATGCTAAGTCATGTCTGACTCTTTGTGACCCTGTGGACTGTAGCCCTCCAGGCTCCTCTGTCCATGGGATTCTCCAGGCAAGACTACTGGAGTGGGTTGTCAAGCCCTCCTCCAGGGCATCTTCCCAACCCAGGGATTGAACCCACGTCTCCTGCATTGCAGGTGGAGTCTTTACCTTCCGAGCCACCAGGGAAGGCCCCTTGAGTGCTAAACCCTGGGGCAAATTGAATCTTTTGAAGGGTTCACACCAGCATCCATCCTGCCTACTAGCTCTCTGATAGTGTGATAACCCTACTCCTTTATAGCACTTGTCCCACAGTGAACTGTGCTGGAGGTCTTGCTGTGAGGCTCTGAGGCCATGGGTCACAAACATTGCCCAGCTGCCCTCTCTGGTTTGGCTTGCTCTGGGGGATGCCAGCTGAAGTGCTGTGAAGACATTTCAGCAGCCTGAGGGTCATCGAACTTGCCCACCAGTAGTGACCGCAGCCTCTGCTGTCCCCTGACAGGTCCTCCTGGGACTGTGAGCTGGAAAAGCCCAGGTGAGTAGTATCTAAATTCCTGCCTCAGAGAAACTGGGAGAGGTAATAGAGATTGCTGTCATATCCAGACGCTACATTATGGGGAGTTTTGCTACTTATTTATTGCGCCCCAAGCAGGTCTCCAGCAAGAAAGGAGACCATTCTTACATTATTGAATCTCAGATTACAGTTAAGCTGAGACTTTCTAGCTCAAAGAAGCTGCTTCTAAAGATCTGGACCACATGCTTCACTTTATGAATAAAATATCTATTGTACCCATTGACCATTCAGGTATCGATTTATAAGATTTTGGATGTGGCTGTCTTGTCTTTGATAAAACTGGAAGCAAAACTGAGATACACACCATGATGCACCCTTTTCCTGAGTGGCCCTGGCATCTCACTCATTTGCGCAGCCCATATGGATACCTGGGCTCCTTGCCCAACCAGAAAGCACTGGAAATAAGAAAAAAAGCAGCTTCTGACCTACACGTTTGCCTGGACATCCAGAAAATAATTTTAAATATTTATATGTGATCTATAGGAGATTACCCATTTGTCATGGGAACTTCAATTACTAAATGATCTACTAGAATAAAAAAAAAAAACTTTCTTTTTGAGAGAGCATTTTATAGGTCTACTTGAAACTCTGCTCTGTTCTGCTTAAATGTGTTTGAAAAACAAAGTGTACTTGCAAAAGGAAGTTGCTGAGTGGTTAAATGGAAGGATGCCCTTGGATTTGGAGTTCTGCACAACAGTTCTGAATGTCTAGCTGTGGACATGTTTCCCATCAGCCCCTGCTAAGAGGAAGGTCATTGCTTAAAGAAACTTGTAGTGGAAAGCGACTGCTGTTTCCCGGCTGGGGCCAGCTCCACTGCTGTGGCTGAGAAAATGCGTGTGCCCCCCTCTCCCCCATGGGCACCAGCAACTCCTGCAGGGAGGAAGTGTGGTCTTGGGACTGGGTGCTGCGGATGGAACACACTGGTCCCTCCCTCATGCTGGCAGGATGTAGAGGGGCTGAACGGTGACATTGCTGCTGGAGAGATGGCTGTGGAGCAGGCATCATCCCCTACCTAGGGAGCAAGGGGAGGAGGAGAATCAAACTCTTATCCTGTTACTACTCACCCTGGCTAGCTTACTTGGGTACATCTGGAGGATAGGTGTGTTCCTGTGTTGTCCTTGTCTTTGCAGAATCTGCTAGTGATGTTTACAGAAGTGAGTGGAAGAGAAGTGTGCCTTCACTTGGGACAGCAGGTAGCTCAGTGATTCATCTGTTTCTACAAGAAGAGGAAAGAAAGGGCTGAGATCGAACACTGAATGGGAAAGTGGAGCCCGCCAAGCTCTTTGCATCTTGTCCCTGGTAAGAGTTAGGGAAAAAAAAAAAAGGAATTATGGAAGCAGGCCAGCCTTTTGTGTGCACAGGCAGGCAGAACGGGATGTGTTTCCAAGTGTTTACCTTTCTTTTGCTCTCTGTCCTGGGCAGGCGGCCTCGCTTAAACTGTTAGGCTTACTGGTTTTCATCAGGAACCATGACTGGGAGGAGCAGAGTGAGTGAGTGAGGATGTTTTATAGAACCCGAGTCCTTTCCTTGACCATAAAGATTTCTTTAGGAAATCTGGTTTCCTGGAAGTGTAGACAAAATCAAGGCATCCCTGGAAAAGACCAAGGTCAGATGGGTTTCTGTATTAGCATGATACTTGTAAACTTGAAGTGAGGACAAGTGTATTATGGGATATTTTCTGGATGTGCCTACCTACTTATCCCTAAAGGTACTAAATTGCCTCTTTTTTTTCCTGTGCGTAAAAATGTCATTCTAGGTACCTCACCCATAGGCCTCAAAAGCCTGTTTAAAATCAGATCACCCAAAAGCACCCACCATGGTCAGCCCCAGTACAGTAGAGCTAACGTTCATGAACAATCATCAATCACCCTGTTTCAACTGGAAAAGGAACGTTCAAAATGCCAAGTGGTAAACTATGACGGAAATGTGTATTTTGAAGGTGGTGTTTTTGGAGTTGAAAGACAACAATTAGATCTAATGCCTTAAATGATTTTATAGCGAATGTCCATGTCAAGGGTGAAATTTTTAATTTTTTAAATGAAAAAGTTTTATTGAAGTTTTGCTGATTTATTATGTTTTCTAATTTCTGCTGTACGGCAAAGTTACATAGTTATATACATACGTACATTCTTACTTTATATTGTTTTTCATTATGGTTTATCCCAGGAGATTGAATATAGTTCCCTCTGCTATACATGAGGACCTTGTTGTTTATCTATTCTAAATGTAACAGTTTGCATCTACTAAGCCCAAACAGCCAGGCCATTCCTCCTCTTGGCAACCACAAGTCTGTCCTCTATGTCTGTGAGTCTGTTTCTGTTTTGTAGATAGGTTCATTTGTCCAATATTTTAGATTTCACATGCAAGTGAAATCATATGGTATTTGTTTTTCTCTTTTTTACTTACTTCACCTTAGGTGATAATCTCTAGTTGCATCCACGTTGCTACAAATGGAATTATTTCATTCTTTTTTATTGCTGAGTAGTATTCCATTTCATTATCATTTCTATTGTTTCCCCATCTATTTGCTACGAAGTGATGGGACCAGATGCCATGATCTTAGTTTTCTGAATGTTGAGTTTTAAGCCAGTTTTTTCACTCTCCTCTTTCACTTTCATCAGGAGGCTCTTTAATTCTTCACGTTCTGTCATAAGGGTGGTATCATCTGCATATCTGAGGTTGTTGATATTTCTCCCAGCAATCTTGATTCCAACTTGTGTTTCATCCAGCCTGGCATTTCTCATGATGTACTCTGCATTTAAGTTAAGTAAGCAAGGTGACAATATACAGCCTTGACGTACTCCTTTCTGGATTTGGAACCAGTCTGTTGTTCCATGTCCATTTCTAACTGTTGCTTCTTGATCTGCATACAGATTTCTCAGGAGGCAGGTCAGGTGGTCTGGTATTCCCATCTCTTTCAGAATTTTCCAGAGTTTGTTGTGATCCACACAGTCAAATGCTTTGGTGTAGTCAATAAAGCAAAAGGAGATGTTTTTCTGGAACTCTCTTCCTTTTTCAATGATCCAGTGGATGTTGGCAGTTTTGTCTCTGTTTCCTCTGTCTTTCTAAATCCAGCTTGAACATCTGGAAGTTCGCAGTTCACGTACTATTGAAGCCTGGGTTGGAGAATTTTGAGCATTAGTTTGCTAGCGTGTGAGATGAGTGCAATTGTGCTGTAGCTTGAGTATTCTTTGGCATTGCTTTTCTTTGGGATTGGAATGAAAACTGACTTTTCCCAGTCCTGTGGCCACTGTTGAGTTTTCCAAATTTGCTGACATACTGAGTGTACCACTTTCACAGCATCATTTTTTAGGATTTGAAATAGCTCAACTGGAATTCCATCACCTCCACTAGCTTTGTTGTTAGTGATGCTTCCTAAGGCCCACTTGACTTCTCAGTCCAGGATGTTTGGCTCTAGGTGAGTGATAACACCATCGTGGTTATCTGGGTCATTAAGATCTTTTTCGTATAGTTCTGTGTATTCTTGCCACCTCTTCTTAATATCTTCTGCTTCTGTTAGATCCATACCATTTCAATGGAAACATTGAGAGACTATATTTTTGGGCTCCAAAATCACTGCAGATGGTGACTGCAGCCATGAAATTAAAAGATGCTTGCTCCTTGATAGAAAAGCTATGACCAACAAAGGCAGCATATTATAAAGCAGAGACATTACTTTGCCAGCAAAGGTCCATTTAGTCAAAGCTATGGTTTTTTCAGTAGTCATGTATGGATGTGAGAGATGAACTATAAAGAAAGCTGAGCACCAAAGAATTAATACTTTTGAACTGTGGTGTTGGAGAAGACTCTTGAGAGTCCCTTGGGCTGCAAGGAGATCCAACCAGTCCATCCTAAAGGAAATCAGTCCTGAATATTCATTGGAAGGACTGATGCTGAAGCTGAAACTCCAATACTTTGGCCACCTCATACGAAGAACTGACTCATTGGAAAAGACCCTGATGCTGGGCAAGATTGAGGGCAGGAGTAGAAGGGAATGACAGAGGATGAGATGGTTGGATGGCATCAGCAACATGATGGACATGAGTTTGAGTAGGCTCCGGGAGATGGTGATGGACAGGGAAGCCTGGCGTGCTGCAGTCCATGGGGTCACAAAGAGTAGGACATGACTGAAGGACTGAACTGAACTGATTCCATTTCATATGAACCACGTCTTCTTTATCTGTTCATCTGTCCACGGACATTTAGGTTGTCTCCATGACTTGACTATTGTGAATGGTGCTGCTATGAACACAAGGGTGCATGCATCTTTTTTAATTTATGGTTTTGTCTGGGTATATGCCCAGGAGTGGCATTGCTGGATTGTATGGTAATTCTATTTTTAGTTTTCTGAGGAACCTCCATACTGTTTTCCATAGTGTCTGTACCAATTTACATTCCCACCAATGGTGTAGGAGGGTTCAAAGGGAAACTTTTAAATGGAGACGTTTTGAGGTACAACTATTGCACATGCAATTCATTTGCTTAATTGCAGGCCTGGCTATGTGCTATGGTGAGTGTGTTTGTCCTGATCTGCTGCTGCTGCTAAGTCACTTCAGTCGTATCTGATTCTGTGAGACCCCGTCCCTGGGATTCTCCAGGCAAGAACACTGGAGTGGGTTGCCATTTCCTTCTCCAATGCATAAAAGTGAAAACTAAAAGTGAAGTTGCTCAGTCGTGTCTGACTCTTCGCGATCCCATGGACTGCAGCCTACCAGGCTCCTCTGTTGTCCTGATCTACCCTCACACAAATTTTACTGGAATTAGTGACTAGAAAAGCCCATTTTTTCATCTCTAGATTAGGAGATTTTCTGATACATGGGGCTGACATCTCCTACAGAGAGAATCCAAATGCTTTTGTGTAACTTTATTTTGAGCTGCAGGAATGATCTTGGGCATATCCTTGTATCTCTTCTGTGCACAGGGTTTGATTTAAAGTCTGTATGACACAAGCACTGTGCCAAGAATGCTTGCGTCTGCAAAGAGCAGAGCAGGATCCCAGCCATGGCAAGTCACATTTCAAGGCTGACTGTTTCAGAGAGCAGAGTTTAATGCGGCTCACAGGAGTTAAGGGTTTCTTCAAAATCCTCTGACCTGTCGTGGGCCGGTGGATTCCAAGTTTATGACCCTGTTTGCTAACTCCTGTGGGAGACGAATTCCTTTCAGAGCCGTGACTGTGTTAATGAGGATGAGCAGGCCTGGAGAAATGCTTTGCGCTTTCCAGCAGACAGACTTGTTTTTCTCAGGCTTTGAGAGACAGGGGTAGTGGTGATGATGTCAAGAAGGTTGCGTTGCCCCAAGTCTCCCCCTCCCGAGACTGGGGAGTCGTAAAACCTCAGTTAATCTGAGTATAAATGCAAACTTTGCAGCTGAGGCCACGATGGCAAGGAACAGAGGGCCTGAAGTGAAGGGATGGGTAACCACGTGCAATGTGGTTTCAGAGATCTCTGATGCTTTGATACCCCTCCAAGTGAGAGGTGGGGGGCCTCTCTTGCCGCCCTTAATTCTGGGTAGGGTTGTAAGTGCGAGTAAGGTGGGAGGGGCAGTAGGGGAACTTGGAAGCCTGACAACTTTCCCTCATCCTTTTGGGACACTTTCTCTCTATGTTTCTTCCCAAGCAGGAAGCCCACCCCACGTGGAGAGGGTTCTCTGGGTTACCAGCCCCCGTGGATCCCAGCTTGGAGTCACCCCATCCTAGACTCTAGCCTCAGTGGGCTCCAGCCCCCAGCTGTTTAGGTGAGCCCAGCTGGGGATGCAGATGCTGGGGGACGCAGATGCTGGGGGACAGAGTCGGCATCCTTGCTGTGCCCTGCCTGAATTCTGACTGTCAGCGTTCAGAGCATGGCTGCTATTATAATGTGGGGTGGCATTAAGACATAATAAGAAATATCCAGGACCCAGGTAGTGTTCTTTCTTGCTGGGTAGAAGACCTGAGGCCAGGACAACAAGGATGATAGCAAACACGAGGGTGATCCTTCTCAAGGGCAACCCTCCTCCAAACTTATGGCTGCTCACCGTCTGCTCCTTGTGGAAGCTGAGGCTCAGAGCCAGGGGTCCTGGCTGCTCATGGAGAAGCCCCGTCCTGCGAGGGCTGATGTTCATTGTCAGGGGCTTGAGGGTTGGGGCAGTTGTTAGATGACGGAAGAAGGAGGATGCTGAAGGGAGGAATGAGGCTGCCCCTGCAAGGCTCAGTTGGCCTCCTTGTCCCAGGAATTGTGAACATCCGTTCCTTGGTTTAAGTGTTTGTAGGAAGCATAGCCGGGCCGTCTGCACACCCTTAGCCCCACCGTGGGGTGGTGGCTGGGGAGGCTGGGGCACATGCCTCTTGTTGAGGGCTTACCTGTGACTCCTTGTTTGTGACACAAGTTCAGGGTTGATTCTATTGTTTCAGGCTGTGAGCCGACAGGAGGCAGCTGGGGTGGGGCTGCTCTGTTCTCTGAGAAAAAGGAAGATGCTCACTTCCCCTGTCTGTGCCAGCCTCCAGCTCTGTATCTACTTTTTTTTCATTTATTTTTATTAGTTGGAGGCTAATTACTTTACAATATTGTAGTGGGTTTTGTCATACATTGACATGAATCAGCCATGGATTTACATGTATTCCCCATCCCGATCCCCCCTCCCACCTCCCTCTCCACCTAATCCCTCTGAGTCTTCCCAGTGCACCAGGCCCGAGCACTTGTCTTTTATTTTTTCAATTAAGATTATATTTCTTCTTTTAGCTTTTTTTTTATGTTGGAGGATAGCTGATTAATAATATTATGATAGTTCCAGGTGGACAGTAAAGGGATTCAGCCATATATATACCTATATCCATTCTCCTCCAAACTCCCCTCCCATCCAGCCTGCCACATAACATTGAGCAGAGTTCCCTGTGCTGTAGAGTTCTTGTTGATTATCCCCTTTAAATACAGAAGTGTGTACATGTCCATCCCAAACTCCCTAACTATCCCTTCCTGCCAGTAACCAAAAGTTTGTTCTCTAAGTCTGTGAGTCTGTATCTATTTTTTTTTAAAATAAGTTCATTTGTATCATTTCTTTTAGAGTTCACATATAATGGATGTCTTATGACTATATTTCTTTTCAGATAAGTTTTAAGTTCACAGCAAAATCAAGGGGAAGATCCATCCTCAGGCTGATAAATGTATGTGTGTCTAGGGTGAGGCCTCCTGGAAGAGGGATGGAGGGAAGGAATTGATGCAAATGCTTTATTTGGGAGGTGACTGAAGACAGTCCTGTTAGGGAAAGGAGCAGGGAGACAGGGAGGGGAAGTGAGACCGTGAAAGCGTGTTGTGTTGCAGACTGAGCTCCCACTGCTGTTTTGGGCACCAGGGCTGGATGCTGGAGGATGCCTCAGGCCGTCCCAGCGTGGGTCAGCTGCTGTATCCCTCCCCCAACTCCATGTCTATTGGCCGAGGCTGCTCAGGGAGGCTTTGGCTGAGGGTTACTGGTCTGTGGTAAGCCAGGAACCCCCACTGGCCGTTTCAGGGTGACTCAGCACAGCCTGGCTTTGTGCGTGGCTGCAGGAGAGCAGTCTGGGCTGAGATCTACTGGGAACCCCGGGGGCCAGGACTCAGACATCTGGCTCGTAGCGAGGTCACAGGATTTGCAGCAAGGAGTTGGGAACATTCCTTTGAAAAGCAATCTGCCCCACCACCCACCACAACAGCCCTCAGGTCCTTCTCTATTTCCACAGGGGGAATCCCAGACTTGCTGGTGATAGCCCAGAGCTGTGATGGAGTTACAGGATGTCAGCCGTCAGCAGGGCCAGTGCCACTCGTGAGAGTCCATTCAGGAGGCAGCTCTTGCTCTGGAGAAGAAACTTCTGCCTTCAAACACCCCTTATTCCAATCAGACTGCCAGTCAGATCACGACTGCTGGCAGCCTTGGGAACTGGCTTGGGGTTGGCATTGGGCCCCATCCAGGCCATCTGAGAGTCATTCTTTGGCCAGTTAACAAGCCAGTTTCCTGCCTCAGTATTTGCCATTTTTATGACACTGCACAGACGAAAGCTCTATTTCATGTGCTGGTTCTCAGGGTCTTGGCTGCCCGCGACTGCACCGGCAGACGTCATCACCTCTGTCTTAAAGATGAAGAGACAGGCCTGGGAGGTCTGGGGTTCTGATTCATGTGACCTTGGGCAGAATCAAGCCAGGCATCCGATGCTGAGTGCTTGGCATCCTTCCTACCTCAGGCCACATGGCTGTTGAATTCTCCTCAGCATCACCTCCGGGGGTTCCATGGTTATGGCAGAGAACAGGAGCTCACCTGCTTACTGTGTCAGAAAGGGGTGAGCAGACTGCCTGTTGGTACCAAGTCATCTTACTGATGCTCTGTGCACTTTTCACCAAAATCCCCCAAAATCATACAACACACTGAGCTGAGTAAACAATACATGTGCTGGTATGCTTGGGGTGAAATAAACACATGGATATCTGTCATTTACCTTGAAGTGAGCAGAAAACATGCTGGAGTAATGGATGGAGTTGACAGGAAACAAGAACAGCGAATGTTCACAGTGACATCTAGAAGGTGGGGTTCACTAAGCAATTCTTTCAACTTTTCTCTCCATTAGAAATGTTCATAATATGGGATGGGAAGGGAGGTGGGAGGGGGGATTGGGATGGGGAACACATGTAAATCCATGGCTGATTCATGCCAATGTATGGCAAAAACCACTACACTATTGTAAAGTAATTAGCCTCCAACTAATAAAAATAAATGAAAAAAAAAAGAAAGAAATGTTCATAATAATGTGTTGGGGGTTCTTAGAGGTCCCCAACAAGTTCCCTTAGGATCACCCGTTCATTCCTTCATTGTGTTCTGATCACATAACAGAACAGAGTTCTGAGGTGGAGAAGGGCCACCTACCCAGGCTTGAAGGGCCCATGGTGTGTGTTCCTGGAGGCACAGAATTGTCTTGGAGGTCCAGGCAGTGTTTTGTAGCACAGCTAGCAGTTCTGACTCAGCAGTGACTCCGGGTAGCTCTCGGTCGCTGAGACAAGCCCATGGCTCAGCATATGCCTAGGCAGCTGGGAGTGGCGCAGCTCCTCCCCAGGTTGACAAGCTCTGGCTTACCCTTCATTTGATATGAGGGAGGCCCAGAGAGGGCAATTCACTCCAGAGATGGCACACAGCATGCAGGTGGCCATAGTAATCTAGAGCCCGGGGGCTTTGAGTTCTTGGCTGGGGCTCTTTCTTTATTCTCTTGCTTCTCCTAAGACTCTCAAAGGCTGAGGCAGTCAGTCATTCAGGGCGTGGTAGCAATTCTTTGCACTGGGTACCATTTAAGATACTAAAACCCACTGTTAATGTGTTATCTCTCTTACACAGATCTAAGTAGTTATTCAATCTGAGGCCAAACAGCTCTTCGCTTGGGTTCATACTGAACTCCCCGGAGTCAGTCTCATCATTTTTTGGAAGCTCACAGGATGCCTAATGGCTGCAGCTGTCCTGCTCTCACCTCTGCATTCCTGAGCTCTCTGTTTTGATAACATATGTACACAAGGCAACATGGGTGAGGTGCCGCTGGACTCAGAATGTCTATCACAGACACAGCAGTGTTTCCAGAAGCTGACAAAATTCTGGGACACACTTATTTCACAAAGTTTGATGCCAGTTTATCCAAGATGATTTTAAATTTGGAGCATTTCAGTTGGCTCTGGGTTCAGGCCTCCCTGGCTCAGGTAGTAAAGAATCTGCCTGTAGTGCAAGAGACTTGAGTTCGATTCCTGGGTCAGGAAAATCCCCTGCAGGAGGAAATGATAACCCACTACAGTATTTCTGCCTGGAGAATTCCATGGATAGAGGAACCTGGCAGGCTATAATTCATGGGGTTGCAAAGAGTTGGACATGACTGAGTGACTAATGTTTTCACTTTTTCACCTTAGTTATCCAGAAGCATTGAAAGTTTTGCCACAATCTCTGTTGAAATTGGAGGCTTAATCAGGTGTTTTTCTTTGTTCCCTCTGAACCATCATAAAATTATAGTAGATAAATATAAAAAGGTATAAATTGAGAGGGTTGTGGACAACAGCAGATTAGACATGTCAACAAAATTTTGGAAAATGGGAAGTATGTGGCTTAGTGGAGTAGATCAACTATACACTACATACCAGCAAATTTGGTGTGCATATGTGTGTGTTGTGTGTGGGAGATGGGTGATGGGATAATAAAAAGGAAATTTAAAATTGTCCTGGTTATGGCTGGTACACAACAAGCTAACCTATGGCAATAGGCACATAGCATCCTTCTGCTTTCAGTGCTCAGGAGCTCAGGAAGGGCAGAGTGGGACTGGTTTATCTCTGCTCCTCCGTGCCTGGAGTCTTAGCTGGGGAGACTCAACAGCTGGTGGACCAGAGCACCTCATGTGGCCCTTCATGTGACTTGGGCTTCCTCACAACATGGTGGTTGAGTTTTCAGAGGTGGATCCCAGGACAGCCAGGTGGAAGCTGCTTGGCCTCCGTGACTTAGCTTTAGGAGTCACACAGCCTCGCTTTAGCCATGATCTGTCATTGAAGCATTCATGAGCCTGTCTAGTTGAAAAGAAGTGTCCACAGAGACTTGCCTCTTAATGTGAGGGTGTCACAGAACTTTGGAGCCATGCAGAACCCCAGGGAACTTAGGATCAGAAGCACTGGATACTTTGAAGGTCAGAGTGAGGCTACAACCACCTGAAAAATGCAGGAGGGCTACTCCTTGGAAAGATGGACTTAGGAAGGCTTTGATCTTGGAAACCTCAGTGAGAGCTGAGCACAGAGAATTCAGACTGAAAACAGATGAATCGAGTAAAAATTTAAAAACTTGCTTTCCACATAGTTAAGCCCCCTTCCTCTCAGACCTCTTTCCCTACTCAACTTTGGTATGCTGCTACCCTGCAGGCAGAATGTTGAAGGATTCTTCTCTGGTGAGACTGAGAAGCCAAAGAGAAAAGGCCTGCAGGATCGACACCAGTGGGTAGTTCAGTGAAATAGTCCAGCACCAGCCTGATCAATCTACAGTGAAAAGACCAGGTGGCAAGCTCCACTCAGTCACACTGAGCTTCCAACCAGCCAGCTAGGGCCTTAAACATGGGATTGATGACTCCAGACAGCTGAGCACTTGAGGAAGGCTTTTATCAGGCATGATGGAGATAAACAGTAACAATAAAGGACAGAAAGAAGAAACTTGAAGAGAGAAAATGCAGAAAATAAAGACATAGCCATGAAACAATAATGTGGCATTAGACATTTAGAATATGTGAAAGAGTTCTTAGAAATTAAAATTATGTAGCAGAAGTAAATAAAAAGTCAATAGAATTTTGGAAAACAATGTTAAGGAAATCTTTCAGAAAGTAGAAGAGAAAGACAAAGATAGTCTTTGACTTATAGACTTAAAGAAAATTTTAGACTTAATGAGAAAAATTACAGACTTAATGAAAGAGGTACAGCATCTGGCAAATAGGAGCTCCATACAAAGAAAACAGCAGAGGAAATTATCAAATAGTAACCAAAATGGAAGGATAGGAGTTTTCATGCTGACAGAGCCAACAAGTGCTTAGCAAAACAAAGACCTATATCAATGCACATTATCACATAACTCAGGATGCCAGGGATAAGGAGAAGATACTAAAAGCTTCCAGACAAAGAGAAATAGATCATATACAAAGGATTTGCCATGAGCATACCATCAGCCTCATCAGAGCAGCACTGGGGGTTGGTGGAGTGATGCCTTCCACACGGGGAAGAGAGGGGATCTGCATCCTGGAATCTTATACCCAGCCAAACTATCAGGCAGGTGTATAGCTCAAATAGTTAATTCACTGCTAGGTAACTTGATTGCCTTGTATGTAGAAACACCCCCATTTTCCTTGGTTTAGATTTATGTGGAATCTTTCAGGAAGGAACAATAGAGCTACATTTGGTGTAGTATTTATCCAGAGTTTACTCTTATCTCCTTGACATACCTTGCCCTTTGGGGTATCTCCCATCTCTGCTTTCCTTTGGTCAACCTTGAGAACACAGTGTGGGTTTGCCCCAATTTCTGAAAGTAGAGGGTTCCTATGAAACCATTAGCTGAAGTGTTGTGGAGTGAGGAAGCCTTTACCTTAGCACACATTTTGCCAACAGTTGCACAAAATCAATTGAGATAAAGCACAGATACTCATGGACATGGTTCAAAGCTCTGGAGACGTGATGCTGAGATGCTGAGAGTGTCTTCTGGGAAGAAGCTTGGGGGTGCCAGCATCGCTGCTTGGGGTGAGCTGTGCTTCTGTAACGGCCGCTGCAAAACAAACATCGAGTACTATATTCTTTTTTTGCCTTTTTTAATAAAAGTGAAAATCCTCTTCAGATTTCTTTTGGTTAGCAAAAACAGGTACTAACCTAGGTCTTTCATAAAAGCAAAGTGGTGTAAGGTGAACTTTCACAAAGTGGGGGATAACTGAATACACAGGTGGTTTTGATATCCTGGATCCATGGTTTCATTCTGCCTCCTCTTTTTTTCCCCAAACACTCCCCATGCATTCCATTTTCTCAACTACCTTTTGATTCTGCTTCTCCTTTTAAAATAATAAATAGAATGCAGAAAACATTAAAGAGAAAGTCCTAATTCACCCACTTTCCAATTGCATCATCCTCCCTCAGTGTTACTATTTGCAATCTGTTTCATGGTTTGTTTAGGAAGGTCTTCCTTGTGACAATCTTATAAATATCTCCTCCTGCATGTTCTATTAAATTCATATTTTAAAAGCATGCTTAATCCAACTGGCATTTGTTTTTATGTGTGTAGTGAAAAACTAGGGTTTTAGCTGAGGATATTTCCATCCTGCTCAGCTTACCAATGGTGAGAACACCTGGCTTCCCATCCAAGGGACATTTTCAGTCTCACCTCACTTCCCCCGCCGGGTATCTGGCTGCATTCCCACTTCTTCCTCACAGCGTTTTAGGCTCTAGCAAAGTTCCCTCCTTCTTCCCTGGCTGCCCCACCCTGGAGTCCTCTTCTGGCTCCTCGGCCTGGCTCCCACCCTCTCTCCACCTGGCTTGTGACCCCCTCCCCCTAGGGCACTGGGGGCCCCCCTCCACCCTTTCTCCTCCTACCTGCTGCCCACATCCCTTCCCTCCCCAACACCTGTCTCTTCTGTGTCCTTGAGAGACCCCAGGGTCACTTATGCTTCTCCTTCATATATTGTCACTACAAGTCCTGTGGACCCTGACCTTACTGGGTGCAAATTTCCAGCTTTTGTCCCTCCCTCTCCCTCCTGAGCCCAGAGAGGTCCCCTCTTCCTCTGTCTGAACTTTCACACCTCTGGGCTTTTTTTGCAGGGCGATTCCTTCTGTCTTGAACCCCCGCCTGTAGTCTGTCTGACAAAACTCCTGTTTCCCTGAGAACCCGGTCTGACTCCATTCCCTTGCTTCACTCCCTGAGCCGTCCTCTCTGTCTGCATCACCAGGCCTGGTCCTTCTCTTTGGCGATATCCATTCCCTGTCTCTCATTAATGAGGCTGGAGCCTCAATCCTTCGGTCCCCAGGCTCTGGTGCTGGAGCCTCACATGGTCAGGGCCTTGATGAGAGCATGGCTGTAGCACACACCGTCCCTGGGAGGTAAGGAGGACAGGTAATCTGCTGGCAGTGGGACAGGTACGAGCCTAGCATAAGCGAGGCGGGTTGCCTTAGGCGGTGCCGTCAGCCGGGGCCTCCAGCCAGTGGCCGGCCTGCCTACGGGGAGTCGGGCTGCAGCTGGAGGTCAGGCCGCCCCGGCACAGCGCTTATCAGTTCAGCTGAAGGATTCAACCAGGAAGCTCCGTGGCTGGGTGCCCTGCCCGAACTGCGCGCAGATTCTTAGGAAAAGAATGTATTTTATTCTTCCAAATCCTGAAGCTGTGTTCCACCCTGCAAAAGGAAGTGCCATGCATGACTGGGCTGCCCAGCACCCCTCACAGGGGCGGTTAATGGCCCCAGGTCTCAGGGCTGCCACCTCTGGGCTGGGTCGGACACATATGCTCTGTTCGGGCGCTCTCCCTGAGTCTTGGAATGAACACGGTGCTGCGGCTCCTTCTCCTTCAGCATGAGGTTTTAATTTCCTGGTCCTCTGAGCGTGGGGAGTGACGGGATGTCTGGCCACTTGGCCGAAGCAGATGCCCTGCCCTGGTTAGAGGCACACGTCTGGAGCAGGCAGGGTCACCGTGGTCCCTCGTCCTGTCAGCACAGAGGAGCTAAGAGGACCAGCTGTGTTTCAGCCTCAGATACTGGCCAGCGCCACAGTGGAGGCACTGCTTCCCGTGGTGGGGCCTTTTTCTACAACATCTCTGTCTGTCAGTCTGTCTGCAAGCCTGGCTCCACCCCTGACTTTCTATAAACCTGGGACAGCAAGGTGCCAACACACAGCTGCCACCACTTCCTCCTTCCTCTCTGGCAGACGCCACTGAGTAATCACAGTTGTGCCTGAATACAACCTCAGAATCCTTCTCAACACCTGCAGGGAGCTGCCATCCGATGGACGTTCTAGACCACCTGTGCGGCTAGATGTCCTGTGAGTCAGTCATTCGTGGCTCTCGGGTAAACACTGGCCGATGTCCACAATGACAGTCCCAGTCAGGGCCGTGGGGAGCATTGCAAGGGTTCTTGGTTTACCTCTCTTATTTCACAGGTGAGGAGGTGGAACCCAGAGGAGGTGAGTGCTGGATGGGTGCGCTGTGTTCAGGCATGCCCTGTAGGACAGGGGGGAACACATGCCCCGTTTGGGCTAGCTGCATTCAGGGGTTCCCTCTTGGTGATCGAGTATGAGATTGACGTTACAGGTTCTGATGAGCGTGGCTGTGAGGAGCTCATGCACCCCCATGCAGCCCTGCACTTCCCTGATGGCAGAGCCATGCTCAGAGCATAGCACATGCCCTGGTACCTGGGCCCGTTTTCCAGATGCAGACACCGAGGCTCAGGGTGGCCAAGCGTTTGTCCAGATCGCTGGTTGGTAAACCTGAGTCAGGCGAGGGCCAGCTAGCTCGTCTGTTCCTCTCCACGAGAACCTCTCTAGGACTGCTCAGTGTCACTCTCTGGATCCTTTGAATCTGCTCTGTCACCTTTGGGGCATTTCTGCTTGATAGAAAGAATCTCACACCATCAGGACCAAGGCTGAGGCTGGCGAGGTTTTGGTCATCCCCACAGTGTACAATTGGTCACCCCTACGCTGTGCAAACGGAGAGGAGACAGGGGCCAGAAATGCATCTTCCCCACGCTCTCCCTGCTCCTTTGGGGTTTAGCAGTGGCCTGTTTCTCTCCTCGTCCCCTCCGTACCCCCAGCTCCTTATCCTCTGTCCTCTAGTCCCCCTGCCCCCCGCCCCTGGCCGTCCCTGCAGTCAGGGGGTCTGCACATTGCTTCTCTCTGTTGGCCTCTCACCAGCTCTGCCCCATGAGGCCCACCTCCTCTGCCCCTCCCTCCTCAGCCCTTTGCCGTGTTCTGTGTTGCCAACAGGTGCCTGACCCATAAGGACATTGAAAAATAATTAACTTGATCATATTTTCATAATAAAAGAACATGTCAAAATTTTATGAACTCCAGGAGATAGTGAGGGACAGGGAGACCTGGCGTGCTGCAGTCCATGGGGTTGCAAAGAGTCAGACATGACTTAGCGACTCAACAACAACACAGTGTACAATAATGAAGACAGAGCGTTCTGCTGGGGTGGAGAACGGCTCTCCACGGGCAAACTGGAAGCAGCACCTGGGACTTGTTAAGGCCTCTGTAGATGTCTGCAGGTAGTTGCATTTCTTTATTAATAATGCCTTTTTGTGCAAGCAGATTGGCCTGACCAGAGTCTGGGGTGCAGGTGGCTGTGTAAAATGTGCATCTGTACACATTACTTATTGTTGCAGCAAGTAGCTTTGCTTTCACAAGGACACATGTCCCTGGATGCTGCCTGTGAGCACTGGCCTTACGCATGGGCAGTGTTGTGGCCATCTCCATGACTATGCTTGGTACTGCGGGTAGATGGGGACACGTTTGTGGAGATGATTGAAAGTGAGACAGAGGTTTCTGTCCTGGTGATCTATTGCCACATAACCACTACCCGCATTTGGAGATTCAAAACAGCAATCATTTTATCATATGTCCTGATTGTGTGGATCAGGAGTCGGGGCAGGGTAGGGTTTGCCAGGTCCCATGCTCCCCTTAGAGCTGTTGGAGGTAGGTGACACCCTTCTGTTGGGTGAGCTGGTCCAGGGCATCCAAGACCACATTGTTCACATGTCCAGGGTCTTGATGGCGGTGTTGACCAGAGCGCCCACATGTGGTTTCTGCAGGGTCCTTGGACTTCCTCCATGGACTCTTTCAGGGTAAGAAGTTTCCAAGAGAGGAGGTGAAAGTTGCAAGACCCAGCCCACCACCCTTCTCGCTACTGCCTCCCTCCTGCCATCCCAGTGATGCTGAGATGTTGGTGGATGCAGGCTGGGAAGAAACTTGGGAAACGGGGACACCTGGGACATTCTGCCAAGGACATTCTCAAGAAAGAGAGAATGGACTTTATGCCCTGCACCTCCTACTGCAGTATCATGAGCCTTGTGTGTCCGGGGGGACTACCGTCAGCAGATGCCCTCCCTGTGTGTTCTCCAGCCCAGTGGCAGCCGCCCCACAATGCACAGGCCTCGATGACCGCAGACTGGACATCCCCAGGGTCAGCGCCAAACTTCTCCCTGAAATACGGATGCTGACATCTGGCGACCTGGTCAGCCCATGTCCAGAGGCGCAGGGAAGGAGCCGGGCCCTGCAGCCAGTGGTTCTAATTAAGAACCTGAGGACCAGGAAGGCTTCTGTGCAGAGGAGCAGATGCAGAAATACTTCCTTCTAGAATAATTGGAGATGTCCTTCTTGGAAGAAAATGAATTGAATGGATTAATACCGTGTCTTGGAGCCAGCCCAGGGGCTGGTCCACCTGGAGAGTCACCTTCTCCTGTGAGTGCTCTGTGCCAAGGCCACTTGATCCCCGGAGCCACATTGGCTGGTCTCGCTGCATCCATGGGAGTCTCCGCCCTTCGGGCTGTGGCGTCTGAGTCTTCTGTTCCCTGTCTGTCTTTGCTTTTCCAAATATCTCACACTTATCAAAGCCCCCTCTGCTCACCCTGGAGGTTCCCCAGACCCCTGTGCCCATGTGGAATTTGGTCTAGCTCCATGAAAATGCCGTGGAGAAGGTTTGGCCTTTTTAACATGGTCACTCTGACCTTGGCCCAGACCTTGGGCGGGGCTGGTTGTGAGCTGTGGCTGCCCACAGTATTTGGCTGCATGGGGTCTTAGTTGCGGCATTCGAACTCTTAGTTGAAGCACATGGGATCTAGCTCCCTAACCAGGGCTCAAACCTGGGCCCCCTGCACTGGGAGCATGGAGCCTTAGCCACTGGACCACCAGGGAAGTCCCACACTGGGGTTACTCTTTAATGAAATTATCCCTCCAACAAAGGATGAGGTTGCACTGTGTATCTGTACAGTCTTGTCTTCTTTATAAAGAAAGTTTCTTTTTTGATGGAGATTAAGCCCCACCCCCATCTGGCAGAGAGGTACTATTGTAGTTTCTGCAGACAGGAACCTTCAAGTATTAGAAATTCAGCCCAGAAGGAAGTGGCAGAGCAGGAGACAGCTTCTCCCTGCATTGCCTTTTACAGCTTCACGCTGCATTTAGGGTAGAGCATTTATTTTTATTTATAATTTATTAATTTTAATTGGAGGCTAATTACTTTACAGTACTGTGGTGGTTTTTGCCATACAGTCACATGAATCAGCCATGGGCATACATGTGTTCCCCATCCTGAACCCCCCTCCCACCTCCCTCCCCATCCCATCCCTCAGGATCATCCCAGTGCAGCATCCCTGAGCACCCTGCCTCAGGCATCGAACCTGGACTGGCAATCTGTTTCACATATGATAATATACATGTTTCAATGCTATTCTGTCAAATCATCCCACCCTCACCTTCTCCCACAGAGTCCAAAAGCATTTAGTATACTTGGGTTTGAAGTATATGTTTAAGTAAAATGTGTTCTAAGGGAAATGTCTAAAAGGTTATGCATGCTTAGCTGCTTCAGTCGTGTCCAACTCTTTGTGAGCCTATGGTGGCCAGGCTCCTCTTGAGGAGGAGGCAAAAATCCTGGAGTAGATTGCCATGCCCTCCTCCAGGGGATCTTCCCCATCCAGGGATCGAAACCCAGTCTTCTGCGTCTCCTGCACTGCAGGCAGATTCTTTACTGCCAGGCCACAGAGGAAGCCCCTCAAAGGTTATACTTTTCTCCTTTAGTGAGACCCTGTGCCTGGCTCATGCACCGAGGTGGTTGCAGGTGGAAGGCTGGGTTCTCAGGGCCCATATAGTCTCCAGTGCAGCATATCCTGGCCTCCTGGCTGCTGAGGAAAGATCCTGCTTGCATTTTGTAGTTTGCAAGCAGCTGCCGCTGTAATGAGGCCACTGAAACCTCTCATCTTTGGAGCCTAGGACACTTTGCACGTAGCATTCTGTAGATTTAAAAATCGGAGCCAGGACTGGGAACATGCCCTAGGTGGACGGGTGAGGGACACAGCCCTGCAGCGAGCAGAGCAGTCGTGTATAAACCTGCAAGCACAGGGCACCGGCCACCTCCTGGACATGTGCACGGCATGGAGTCAGCGTTACTACTTTCTGGAGTAGTTCTCTTGCGTGAGCAAAGGGTGGGTGCAGCCGCTCCTGGTCCCTCTGTCTCTCCCGGCTCGGCTGGACGGCAAGCAGGCGCTGTCCGCTCTCGCTGGCTGCACACCGTGTAACGACCCGCAGGCCTGGAGGGATCTCTCTCTGTTGTGATCCTGTTTACGATTTCCTTGGGCTGAGTCTGAGGCTGCTCGCCCGGCACCGGCTCTCAGATCCGGTGGGACATCTGAGAGGCCGGCCCAGCAGTGGGGTATCTCTTCTGAGCTTGGGGACAAGGCTTGAGTGTCTCTGGACTCCTGTTCAGGGCAGGCTGGGCAGGCAAGGACCTGGAGGACTGAGATTTGAGGTTGGGGAGGGCAGCCGGGATGAAACAAGATCTTGGAGGAGGGGCCATTCCTTCCTGAGAAGTGGCTTTTTCCTAGGACCGAGTGCTCACAAACACCATGGAGAATAGAGGGGAAAACAGCGTCTTCTTGGCTCCACCCCCTCCCTGCGGGCGGCCACCGCCTCAGTTAATTGGAAACACAGAGGAAGCTGTTGCGAAATCCAGCCCCTCTGCCATCTGCGCCTCTGTGGGCTCTTCACTGTGTTTACGGACTGAGGGTCACGAGGTGTTGTTAGCTTCCCAAGGGGTCCTGGGCCACAGATTGCCCTCTGGAGAGGGAGGCCGGAGCACACGCATTACACAACCCAGCCAGGTCATCTGACCACTGTACCGAAGGCCCCAGGAAATTTGTCAGTTGACCCTGGGTGGTCAGGCCACCTGCGAGCCTCCCCCAGGCCGAGAGCTTGCTGCATCGCGTAAACCAGCCTTGAAGGTGCGGTCTGGGTACCCGCAACATCACTCACAAACAGCTTCCCCACCTGCTGGGGCGCACAGCGCCCAGCCCGGCCTGGCGTGGGTGTGTCTCATCTCACAGGTGGGGGGACGGCTGGGTGGTGCCCCCCTTTGTGGCCTTCCTGACGCATGGCCAGGCTGTGTCAAGGCAGAGGGGGAGCAGCATTGCTGCTCTTTGGGCAGTGGGGAAATGGGTTCCCCAGGCCATGAGGATAATGCATATGTTGGGGGAACTATTAGGACTAGATGATGAGATGGTTGGATGACATCACCGACTCGATGGACGTGAGTTTGAGCAAGCTCTGGGAGATGCTGACGGACAGGGAAGCCTGGCGTGCTGCATTCCATGGGGTCTCAAAGACTTGGACATGACTGAGCGACTGAACAATAACTAGGATCAGGGTTGTGCCAGGTGGGACAGGCCAGGCCCCGATCCTGCTGCCTGCACAGCTTTTTGGAGGAAAGAAGACAGTAGATGTGCTCCGCTCTGTTCCCTCCTGCCAGGCTGCATGTGAAGCTGCCCAAGGTTGTGACATCAACTCTCCCCACCCTACTCCTGCCTCCCGGGACTGTTGTCCCCGCACAGCAAACCAGCAATACCTTCAGCTCTGAGGGTGACACTCACAGCACTGATGGGAGATCACGGCTTGACCTCGAGACGCTGCATCTATTCAAGTACAGATGTCACCCACAGTACAGATGTCACCTGCAGCACCATCACGGCTTTGGGCCTGGGGGCTCAGGAAGAGAAACAGGATGTGGTCAGAAATCTTGAGGGAAAGGAAGACTTGTGAGAGGGACTGAGATCAGCTGGGATGTTAAGGCAAAGGGTCCAGGTACTCCCCTTGCCACACACTCCTAGAGTATCCAGAAAACAGGCCCACGTGTCCCCAGAACATAGGGGTTTTGATGGCACTCTCCACTCACCCTCCTGGGGCTTTCGTGGGCCATCTAGTTACCCCACTATGTCCTACCACCCACGATCCCAGAATGTTCTGACCAGGGCAAGGCTGGAGGGAGAGTAGGTGCCCCAGAGCTGATGAGGGGTGGGCTCTGTGTGAACTGCATCCTCTTGAGAGAGTGTCTTGGGAGGGTGGCCTTGCCCCACCCCGAGATTTATAAGTGAGTTGGGTGGGCCTGGCCCAGCTTCTGCCCTGTGGCACGTGACCCTGTGGAGATTTCAGTTTCCAAAACAAGAGCATCCTCCCACACTGTCAAATCCAAGGCCCTCTGGTTAAGGCAGCGGGCAGGCTGGAGCCTGGGTCTGCACTCTGCTGCTACTAGTGGGGTGACCTTGGGCAACCAGTGTATCATTGGGCTGATAATATCACCTCCTTCATGATGTTCTTCATGATGTTCTGAGACACACCAATGGGAGAACTCAAGTGCAAGCCTGAGCCCAGGGAATTTCAACCTCTGTTCATTCCTTGCTTCCTTATTCAAGAAGGGAGAGAGGTGAAAGTGGCTCTTAGGAGCAGTCCCTTAGAGAAGAGTCTCAGGCTCCGTCGGAGCGTGGGTCTGCTTCAGGGTCTGAAGGCAGCCTGAGACGGGGCAAAGAGCAAGAGCTAGATGTAGCCAGGCCCTGGGCACTGTGCTGTGCCCTGTCCCCAGAAGCCTGCTCTCCAGACGAGGGGTGGCATGCAGTTAAATTCAGAAAGGCCTCTGTTGAGCCTGGTGTCCTAGTGTGAGTGGCTTGCTGGGTGCTTGCTCCACAGGGCCTGGGATCTTGCACTTGTGAGTGTGTGAGGCAGCGGCATGCAGGGCCAGCTAGTGTAACGACACCATGAAGGTCATAAACACACAATAAACAGTGATAGAACAGGTGCCGGGAAGCAGTGTTCTGCTCCAGAAATGTTAAATGTTAATGGTAAATGCTTGTGCTGGCGCTCAGACCTGTCTGACTGCTTGCGACCCCATGGACTGTAGCCCGCCAGGCTCCTCTGTCCCCTGACTTCTTCAGGCAAGAATACTGGATTGGGTTGCCATTTCCTTCTCCAGGTGATCTTCCCAACCCAGGGATCAAACCCCTGTCTCCTGTGTCTCTTGCATTGGCAAGAAGATTCTTTTATCCTTGAGCCTCCTGGGAAGCCCTCATGGTAAATGGCCAGGGATAAAATTCACCTGTTGATGGGGATTTTTAAAGACTCCTTGGGCTTTGTTAGCCCAATGCCGTGGAGTGTGTGGGCTGGGACTCGGGGGCTCCTGACTTCAGCATTAACCATGAAACCTCTGATAAACAAAGATTCCTGGGGTCTCCCTGCAGAGATTCTGGTTGGGGAGTTGGAACCACTGACATAGATAAGTACAAGCAGGAGCTCAGCAAGGCGGTCTTCTCTCCAAAGTCTGTTGATGATTGTTGGGGGCACTGTTGGCAGGTGCCGTGTCTAACCTGTCTAGACCCCTTCTCAGGTGGGGCCAAAGTCATGAGGTTTCAAATGTTACCCTCCCAAAGTGTCAGTTGCTCAGTCATGTCCGACTCTTTGTGACCCTGTGGACTGTAGCCTGCCAGGCTCCTCTGTCTCAAGAGCCACACAAAGCCTCTGGCATTTGTCTCCAGTCCTCTTTTCCTTTCTCTTTGAAAACTCAGCCGGGTTTCACCTCCACTGAGACTGACTTTCCTCCTCCCTCCTCATACTCCAGGTCACGCTTGGGGATGCATGAAAGATATGACATTCCCCCTCCCCACACACACAAATGTCAGCTTCTGATCACACACCAAGCAGGATGATGAAGACAGCTGTCCAGGACACTGGAGGGATGGGGTGTTCCAGCCTGCATATGTTGGGCAGCCACCTGGAGAACCTGTTTGTTCACTCTCAGGAGGGAGCCAGAAAGAGCCGGTGCAAGACTGCCCCCTCCTCTGCATACTGGCTCTCTGCTGCAGAGACCGGGAAGGCCCCGCCCTCTGCAGGTGAGCTCAGGTGAGCCCTTAAGCTGTTTCTGTGATGTGGTGGCAACCTTCCAGCTTGATGAGGCCCACAGAGCCCTGAGATTCCCATCAACTGGGTCACCTGGCCCCTCCTCTTCACAGCCTGCCCCCCGCCCCCAACCTAGAGTGTGTGGACTTTCTTAGTCTTCTTTAAAGGCACAGGGAGATGGGTTTGCTCTTAGCAGGGGTTGGACCAGCTGTCGGAGCTGGTAAGCCCTGGCCAAGTACATCAAGTAGACCAGAAAAAACTCCCAGAGAAGTTTTATAACCAGTTCTGATTCACTTTGTTTGAGTTAAACTTGTATCTGTAGTCTCCACAAAGCCTGATGTTTCTACCACAAATACTAAAGTCTGGAGCAGGTCGAAGGTGGAAGATCTCTGGCTTATAAGCTTATCTTGTGTTTGGTAGGAGACCCATGTTATGCCGGGAATGTGGTGTGTCTGTCCACATACTGATCTCATTAGAAAAGTGATTTAGATAAGGTTAGAGATGTCGATAAGTCCAGTTTCGAATCCTGGCTCACAAAGACACAGACTTCATTTTTTCACAGCCACAGGAAACAGACCCTAGAGGTGTGGGTTCATCCTCACAGCCATCCTCACCTGCTGGACTGAGGACCAGACAGCGCCTCTTGTTTCTCTATGGTTGGTTAGGTGACCCTGCAGAAACTGTGGGTACATGTGGATAGCTTTCTTCCCAGTGGTATGGGGAGAACTTGTGTCCGCATGATTAAATTTGGGGACTTGGGGGCACTCCTAAAAGGAAGATGCTCACAGCTGAGTCAGGTGAATGGGCAGCTGGAAAAGATGGTCAGGGGCCTCTGGTTAGCCATCACTGGGGAAGGTGACTCTGTGTCTTTGGGGTCTGACTGTTGTGGATAAGATGGAAAGATGAGGTCCATGGAGAACAGCTAGCGAAAGGTCAAGCAGAAGGCGTGGTCCTTGTCCTTGGTCCTGCTTTAAGACTTCCCTGGGTTCAAGGAAGGCTGATGGAGAAAGCCCGGGAAGGGTGTCACCCACCTCTGGCAGGTCTGCCCACAGCCCCGGGTCTAGTGCAGACTGTGGGATGGATGGACTTTGGAGGTCAAAGCTCAAGGGGACATGGAGAGCAGGAGATGGAGACTTCCATCTGATTCCAACTAGACTGACTTGGCTTGGTCACCCAGCTCTGCTCAATCTGGCCACAACCTGTGAACAGAGGTGACATCAGTTCTCATTTGTTCCCAAGCTGTGAGTACTCCCCAGACCTTGCCATGTTCCATCCTCACAGCAGCCCTGCAAGCTGGGATCATCTCCCCTGCATTTCCCACCAGGCAGGTGCATCTCACAGAGGCTGGGAAAGCTTTCTGTGTCTGGCAACTTGGCAAGGGCAGAAGTGGTCCGTCACCTGAAGGCTGGCTTCGATGCCTGCTGTTCGTGGCCCCACCCCACATCAAGTTCTGGTGTAAGATACAAAGAGAAGCCCTGAAAGAGATGTGAAGCCTACAACTGGGAACTCAGACTCTCAAGGGAAGGAGGAAGCTTCCAGCTTTTGAACCTGGTCAGCTAAAGTATAAACTTGGGGTTTTCCTAGTGGCTCAGATGGTTAAAAATCTGCCTGCAGTGTAGGAGACTAGGGTTTGATCCCTGGGTTGGGAAGATCCCCTGGAGAAGGGAATGTCAACCCACTCCAGTATTCTTGCCTGGAGAATTCCATGGACAGAGGAACGCAGCAGGCTACACAATCCATGTGGTCACAAAGAGTTGGGCATGATTGAGCAAGTCACATTTTCACTTTAGAATATGTGGATCTGGGAGCTGGGACTTACGGGGTAACTTACAGATTCTTTGCCAGTGTATGAGGGACACCCCCTTGTCCTGACCCCGGCCATGCATCTGAGCTGACCTGGGCCCACAGAACCAGCTGTGGCAGGGCCAGTGTGTTAGAAGCAGAGACTAACTGGTGGCCCTGATGGAGCCCATATGCTCAGCAGGGCTGACATTTTTGTGGATGGGTCTTCCTGCCGCACTGACCCAGGTGGCGACAAAGGCAACTCGGAGGGTCTAGAGAAGGCCCTCCCTCAGCCTCTCAGGCTTTGATGCAAATCACAATGGGATGCATGCTTGCCAGGGCTGTGCTCTATATTGCCCTCTTTCCTTGCCTCTGCTGCTGAGGCTCATAGCAGAGAAGGATCTGCAGTGGGTCTCTGAGGGGCATGTTTGGTTGAAGCAACAATCCTTGGGACTACTGGTGTCTTGCGGGCAAGGCCCAGGCTTCCGGGAAATGCTGCTACCACAAATGTTCAGGGAAGATCTAGACTTCATGTTGCTCAGAGTTTTGTTGATCTTTGCTTATAATTTCAGAAAACCGCAGCACCAGTGGCGATGCCATGCATGAAGCTGGATCACTGAAGTTACACCAGCTGTCAGGCTGCATTGGACCTGCTGCAGCTCAGAAATTTTACATTTCATGCAAATATTGGAGGATTTGAGCATGGTATCTCAAGCAGTTGTGCCTAAACATTTAATATTAAAATAGATGTTGCTATAAATTACTTTTGTTTTCTTTTATATTGACATTAAGGCATTTTATGGGCTTCTCTGGTGGCTCAGAAGGTAAAGAATGCCTGCAATGCAGGAGATCCAGTTTTGATTCCTGGAGAAGAAAACAGGAACCCACTCCAGTATTCTTGCCTGAGAAATCCCATGGACAGAGGAGACTGGTGGGCTAAAGTCCATGGGGTCGTAAAGAGTTGGACACAACTGAGCAACTAATACACACACGGGGCATTTTATTTTCTATCTCTTTCTATCATCTATTGATTATTTTGTCATACATACATTATAGTATCCAATTATTTAACTTCAGAAGAGTAGAGAGATTATCACTAATATTTGTTATGAAGGAGCAGACTGACCAGACCATCCACAGTCAAACTGCAGCTGGAAGTGGCCAGCAGCCCACCTTTCCCGGCGGCCTCCCTGCTGGTAAGGCAGCTGCACCTGCATCAGGCCTGCTCTGCCCCTGCTTTCCCCCACTGCAAGGAATCTGACCTGCCTCCTGGCCATCCCTGGCTTCGGCCCTCCCGGTCACATCAGGGGCCTGTGTGAAGGCTTGTCGCTGAGTCTGAGGGAGGCCTATGGGCCCCTGGGCTCTGAGGGGGCAGGCCCCAAGCCAGGGCCAATGTGTGTGCTCCCCTGGGACTTCTCAGTGGTGTTTGGATGTGTCTTGACACAGGGCATTAAGATGGTAGGATGGGAAAAGGGGAAAGGTGGGTTGGCACGACCCAGTGGGCACTGAGAGGCCTGCTGAATCTTTAGGTTCTTCCCAATGCTTCAGAAGGAAGACCTAAGGACACCTGGAACACTTCCTGTTTGATCTGGGGTCCCTCTTTTAGAGGTGAGGGCTGTCATGTGCCATAGGGAACAGGCTGGTCTTAAACAACCACCCAACCTGGGCGACTGCTTCAGGATCCTCATGACAAGGAGTGGGAGGAGCTGGGGTTCCTTGCTGACTTACAACCACATTTAGGAACAGTTCCAGGATAGAGTTCCAACACTGTTTGGAATAAGATCCTGAGAGTAAGCACAGGGCCCACCAGGAGACCCTTTGCTGGATGTCTTCCCTTTGGTTGTATAAATTCTAGCAGGTTTGGTGAATCAATCTTGGGGAAGAAACAGGCTTGTTTATTGATAGTTCATCATGTCCATTTTCTGGAGGATTCTGAGTTGAGTGGGATGAGTGCCGGCTACCACTGTGGAGTCCAGCAGACAGCTGTCCTGGGGAAATCTGATATGAAGGATATGTGTGTGCCCCTGTGCGTGTGTGTGTGTGCACGAGTGTGTGAAGATGTGGACCCACGCGTGGGAGCGTGCATGTGTGTTGGTAGGTATGATAGTGTTAGTGGCTCAGTTGTATCTGACTCTTTGTGACCACGTGGATTATAGTCCACCAGGCTCCTCTGTCCAGGGAATTCTCCAGGCAAGAATACTGGTGTGGGTAGCTATTTCCTTCTCGTAGGGTCTTCCTGACCCAGGGATCCAACTCGAATCTGCCACATTGCAGACAGATTCTTTACTATCTGAGTCATCATGAAATCCCCATGTACGATTGTATGCATGTGCATATATTTGTGTGTGTGCGTGCATCTGGAGGGTCATCCAAGGGCTGGGATGAGGAATTCGGCCCCCAAGGGCCCTTAGCAGCAATGCAGTGAGTCAGCAGGATTCACGAGACCCAGAGGCGTATGGAGGTCTCCATCTGTGCCTTCTAGGTTCTTATGTCCAGCCTGTGTGCTCATCCCCTGCTCCTGAATGAAAGACAATTTGGAGCAAATATCACTTGACGTGTTCCTGACTCCCAGTTCCTGGGTGGGTTTCAGCTCCCTTCACCCAACCAGTGATATGCACACCTAGCAAGTGTGGCCAAGCAGTTAGGTTGTTCTGAGACCCTGGCCTTCCTAGGTGCTGGGTCCCTTCGCTGGGCATGCAGGCTGGGATTCTGAACCAGTTTTGCAGCTGTATATATACCATGAACCACACACCATTGCAGTGAAATGTGGGCAACACACTGAGAGCAAATGCCGTAATACTCTATAGTGAAACTGGGGTAAATTGAGCCTCACATCCACCCCCTCAGGTTGACCTTTGCCTGCAAACGAGTTATGAAACAATTTTCAGTTCTCAGAGCTTTTTGGATTTTGAATGACTGATAAGGAATTACAGATCTGCAAAAATAAATAGACCCAGTTGATACAACTAGACTTAAAAGTCAGACCTGGGTTTTGTGGGTACACTGTGTGTGCATGTGTGTGTGCGTGCATGTGTGTGCACATGTGTCTACTCTCTCCAGGCCTTAGGATGGTAGAGAGGTCAAAAGCCACCCCTAGATTAGTCCCCTGCTCGGGGCCCCAGCTGAAAGTGGCCCAGCTGCCGCCCCTCAGCTGCAGCAGCAGATGGCCCCTTGCCCCAGGCAGGCAGGGTTGGGGGCAGGGAGGCCAGGGCTGAGCTCTCAGCTCCAGCCTGCCAGCCCCCTCCTCCTCCCCCATCACTTTCCTCGGCCAAGAGCGCCTGAAATGGTCAGTAGCTGCTGAGAGGGGACCCAGAGTGGGAGGCAGCTCAGGTGGGAAGAAAGGGGGACCTGGGGACTCTGCGGCTGCTCTCAGGGACGGAGAGCTCAGAGTGAGATCTTGGGGCTGGCAAAGGAGGTGGATCATCCCTTTGACTATCTGGAGGCAGGGTGCATTTAGCAAAAACACCTCCCAGCTAAGTGCCAGCTTCGGGGCTGGAGCTGATACTGAAGCTCTTACAATGTGTCTGCATGGGAGCCAATAGTGTCTGGGGTTAGAGAAGAGGTGACTCGTTTGTCACAATGTGATGCCACTCTTGTCCCCCTGTGGCCCTCATATTGCTTCCCCCTCTCAGCAGAGCCCTGAGGCTGGACCCATCCTCTCAGGCTCTTATGGAAGCCTAGTTCAGTGATGGAATATCTTTGAGGGAGAAGCTGTCCTCCACACAGAGCTCGGAGTCAGGGCTGGGTAATGTCATAAGGGAAGCAGACCCACATCGGTGATGGGGGATCCTGAGTCCTGAGTTGGGGCTACAGAGTGTCTAACATTGCCTGTGACAATCCATGGTCCTGGCTGAAAGAGTCACCCAGCTGAGGGTTGCCTGAGGCCCAGTGAGTCTGAGATTGGGTTTCCCACAGCCTCAGACAGACGGGGCCTAGAGTTACTTTTGTGCCTCTCCCTGGTGGCTCAGATGATAAAGAATCTGCCTGCAACATGGGAGACCTGGGTTCGATCTCCAGGTCAGGAAGATCCTCTGGAGAAGGAAATGGCAACCTGTTCCAGTATTCTTGTCTGGAGAATCCCATGGACGGAGAAGCCTGGTGAGCTACAGTCCATGGGGTTGTAAAGAGTCAGACATGACCAAGAGTTACTTTTAAGTTAATTTAAACAAAAAGAATGAGAGGTGATATATTTGTGCAGAAACTAAGGTCCACTGTGAACGTCACCTTGCAGAACATTTTACCCATTCCGAGGAGACAGAGGAACCTGGAGTTGGAATGTCATCTCAGGCACTGATGATGAGGGAAATGCTCTGGGTTTGTGACTCCCTTGTGAGCACAGAAGGCATTTTGGGAGAGGGGCTTCCTACTTGAAAGATTCTGCAGCCAGAATCAAGGGTCTAGAAACTCCTTATCATACTTTCTTTTCTCCCCTGAAGATGAAAAGAATTTTAAAATAATTCTGAGATATACTATACATACAAGAGTCTATCTAATTTATGTGTACACTAGAAAGAACAATAATAAAAAAAAATACATATGCTTGGGTGGTAGCAGACTAACAGTAGAATGTGATGCACACTTCATTTCTCACTTTAGCTTCAGAAACCACTGACCCGAATTCTGTAAATGGTTATCTCATCTTGTTTAAAGTTTTTCTGTTTGTGGAAGTGATGCTCAGCAATAGATTGCTGAATTTTGCCAGTTTTTGAACTTCAACAAGTAAGATCATATTGTATTAATCCTGTGATTTGCTTTTATCTGCTCATGAGATTCATATATGTTGAGGCATAGACATGTCACCCAATCATTTACACTGCTGCATAGTCTTCCATTATAGGAATTATTTGGGTTGTTCCAGGCTTTTGCTGTTGCAAATGATGCCCATTTGAATATCCCTTAAAGGCCCAGATCCTGAAGTGTGACTGCTTTGGTTCAAATCCCAGCTGTCAGTTCTTGCTTGCATGACCTGGCATAAATCAATGCCTCTATGCTCCAAGTTCCATATCTGTAAAATACAGATACCAGTATGTACATTGGGAGGGTATAAAGAGGATTAGGTGAGTCAATTTAGAAAAAGCACTTAAAATGTCACTTGGCATGGTCATTTTAAAGATTAGATATTATGAAGAAGATATGGTGATGATGCTGGTGGCAGTGATGGTGGTGGTGATGATGGTCATGATGATGGTTGTGGTGAGGATGGTGAAGATGGTGATGGTGTGATAATGATGATGAAGGTGGTGATGATGAGGGTGATGGTAGTGGTGAAGGTGATAGTGGTGAAGCTGGTGGTAGTGTGGTGATGATTTGAAAATATGATGAAGATGATGATGCTGGTAATGGTGGTGGTGGTGGTAATGAAGGTGATGATCATAGTGGAGGTAATGATGATGGTGATGATGACAGTGATCACAATGGTAATAATAATGGGTATTCTTTAAATTGGGGGAGGCTCCCAAGGAGACATGTGCTTGGAAAGGGACCTGCCATCTGGTAGGACTTACTTAGCTAAGTTCCTGAGGAGAAGTCAGACTAATTAAAAGTATCTCATCCAGTGACATTTATGAACAGAAATGAAGTGTAGGGGCAGGGGCAAGGCAACAGCTCCGTGGGTCCTTCCTCCAGTCTGGCTTCTTAGCCTGTGCCCAGCACTGTCATAGATCCAGGAGATAACGCAGCACCGAGATGCCCATGTGCTCTGCCCTTGGGAAGCCGGTCAGTGAGCAAGGGAAGATGAGATGACAGACCCGCTGGGCAAGGGAGCTTAGAGTGAGGGAGGTGGGTGGTGGCTGTTAAAGGCTAAGAGAAGCCTGTTGTCAGCTGCCCTGAGGAAATGAGGAGGCACTGTCTTAGGATGTGCACAAGCCAAGAAACAACTGTGGGGCTCAGGGAGGAGAAAGCTTGGAGACCCCTGGCAGGGAGGGTGGGAGCAGCTGGGTGAGGCCGCAGGTGAGGCGGAAGGTGGTGTGCACATATGCAAGGATCAGAGACTCCAGGGCTCCCGGATCTGAGAGGTGTGAGCTATACTCTCCTGCTGCCGGTAGACAGTGGGTGGAAGGGATGATTCCCAGCATGCGACCCCCACATCCTTCCCTTGCTGGGCGGAGGCAGCTCCCAGGACAGCACCTGGAGGCCAGACTCGCCCAGAACTCTTTGGCTTTGAGGGTTTGTCTTCAGGACAAGAAATACTTCTATTTCAGTTCACTTTCTTACACCATATCTAGACACAGCCACAGGGGCGGACTGATGGGGGCCAGTTTGCGTCCCTTCCAAATTCACATGTTGGAGTCCTCACTCCCCGCACCTAGAATGGGATCCCACTTAGAGAGAGGGTCTTTGCAGAGGCCACCAAGATAAAATGAGGTTATTAGGGTGGGTTCCAACCTAATATAACTGATATCTTTATTAAAAGGGGGGAATTTGGACACAGACATGCACACAAGGAGAAGCCATGTGAAGATAGAGGCAGGGATTAGGGTGATAAGTCTCCAAGCCAAGGAATCACACGGATTGCCAGTAACCACCGGGAGCTGGCAACTCCCGGAACAGCCTCAGAAGAAATCATTCCTGCCGACACCTTGGTTTTGGACTTCTAGTCTCCAGAATTTTGAGAAAATACATTTCTCTTGTGTAAGTCACCCAGTGTGTGGTACTTTGTTACAGCAACATTAGGAAACTTATACAGATGACATAAAAGAGAATTTCTCCAAATTGGAAAAGTTCTTATCACCTTCAGGAGATTGATTTTTTTCTTTTTTAAAAATCTTCCGTGGTCTTCCCTGGTAGCGCACGCAGTAAAGAATCTGCCTGCAATGCAGGAGACC
Organism: Odocoileus virginianus; assembly: GCF_023699985.2. Classification (NCBI taxonomy): domain Eukaryota; kingdom Metazoa; phylum Chordata; class Mammalia; order Artiodactyla; family Cervidae; genus Odocoileus; species Odocoileus virginianus. The sequence continues at coordinate 22,853,014 of NC_069704.1, forward strand.
TGGGTTTGATCCCTGCATCAGGAAGATCCCATGGAGAAAGGAATAGCTACCCACTCCAGTACTCTTGCCTGGAGAATCCCATGGACAGAGCTATAGTTCATGTGGTCACAAAGAGTCGGATATGACTGAGCAACTACCACATGGCTGATAAATTTTTTTTCAAAGAATTTGTTTTACTTTAATACTCAGTGTTAAGAAGGGGATTTCTAGATGAAACCATTTCAGGCAGAATTTGATGGGTGGCCAGCATTGTGGATTTCATGTAGGTTCTGCCTGCAGCAGCTCCTGAGGTCACCATAACACAGATGTAAGGTGCCCTAAGGACACTGCTTCCTATTGCTTTGCTGAAGGAATTAAGACATTGAGGAGCAGAAGCCAGCTGCCACCAGCTGCATTCTTCAGAACATTCGCCACTAACATTTCTGGGTGTATTGCCCTGTGCACATTTTTTATTGGATAAATGGGTTATTAGGATCCCCCCTGGAAAAATCTGTGGTCATTAAACCTTAATCTAGAAAACCTGTCAACTGCATTTGCATTCTTTATGGCAGCTCTCTGTGTGTGTTCAGTACACATGTTTATTTTGGGTGACTGCTTTTTAAACAACAGGTTGAATGAAGATAGGAAACTTGCAGAAACGTGTTCTTGAAATAATGGTTTTCCAGCACAGAGATTGAGGAAGCTGATGAAACAGCTGGACTCTTGCCCGTTCAGGAGTTGAAGTGCGAACCCCACCCTGAAAAGGATTTTGGTTGTCCAGACGTGGTAGAGAGCTGACCCCAGGCGTCTGCTCCATTTTGGCTCCAGAGATTACAATAGAGCAGAAGCCCAGTGGTGCAATTCTAAGAAGCAAAATGTTTCTCCCACCATCTGGTAGCAGGAGCTGAGAGGAGATTGACATTTGACAACAGGCAAATAAGGAGGAGGAGAAAGCATCTCAGCTTCCTACTTTGAGCCATCTACCACCCAAAACCCAGGCAGCGTTTCCATATCTGCAGGTTTAAGGTGCCCCTTTCTGTGGGACGGAGGTCTGCGGCAGTTAGGTGCCTCTGCCGTAGCTGTTCAGATGTCCCTGGGAGTGCACGTGCTCAGCCAGTGTGCATGTCCCCTGTGTGTACATCGTCGTGTGCACATCCTCACATCATGCTCTCTGGCCAGGATCTCCTCTGGGGTTGCCGTGGGCTCGGCATCCATGTCTACACAAAAATGACTTGTTTGAGTGAAAGCTACTTGTGTAAACCTGAAAGCAAAACTTTGGGCTGAAGGATGTGGGACCTGCACGTCTTTGGTCACTTCGGCCCCCGTGGTTAGCTTGCTCAGGGTTAGGGTGGCCCACTGGCTGGCATCAGGCAGGCTTAGGTGCGTGGAGATGCCCAGGGTCTGTGAAGGCTCCCAGGGCAGGCGAGGATGTGCAGTGGGTTGCACTGAAACCCACGTGCTGAGAACACAGCTTTCTCTTTCACTGCTTGTGCTTTGCGAGGAAGGGCAGCGCTGTGATGGAAGGGGTCCTCGGCGCCCACTGTCAGCTCCTGCCTCCCCCGCCCGGCCAGGAGTTCTGCCGAGCAACCAGGCCACCCTCCATCTGCCGTCTGGAATAACGAGCTCACCCCGCTGCTGCTGGCACAAGCCAACTTTCATTCTTCTATTCACCGGGTTACCCTTTCAGCTTCCCATTGTTCTTTGCTAATGGCCTTACAAGGCGCCTGCCTGCTACCTTTCCTCTCCTGCTGGCGGCTGGCCTGGACGAAGGCCTCAGTCTCTCCAACTTGAAGAGCAGGTGGGGTGGCAGGCCTGTGGGCCTGGTGCTCTGGGTTGCTCCTCCTGGACTTCATGGCAGCCACGGGTCTGGCCTCAAGTGTCGAAATATTTTATGGGGTGTCTCCCTTTTCCACTGGGGACCTGGCCAGGTTGCTACATGTCCCGGCTTCTGTGTCTTTTCAAACCCCATCTCAATCGAGCACATGGTTTTCCCTGTGCCTGTGACAGATGGCCTGGGTGCCTGAGGTGGGTTAGAGGCTCCAGCTCTCAATTCCTGAGAGGGGAGGCGACAGGGCAAGGTGGCTGGGTGACTTGAGGGCCTTGGAGCTAAATTGACTTTTAACTCTTTCTGTGTCCACGGCCAGTTCCTGCAGGAAGAGGAGCCGTCAGAATTGGCCCTTTCCACTTGGCCTTCTTTTTGTTCACTGGTGCAGAGGGCAGAAAAGGTCACAAAGGGCTCCTGTGGCAGTAAGGCAACTCATTTCTTCTTCTGCGGGGGTGGGAGGGGGAGCTGAGAGTGTAACCATGGTGTGCAGTCACTGCTCTCAGACACAAGTGTCAGATAATAATGTTTCCAACACGTGGCTATTGTCCCTTTAGCTTAGCTGTACAGACGGATCGGCACTTCCCTGGTGGTCCACTGGTTATGACTTCACCTTCCAATTCAGGGGTGTGGGTTTGATCCCTGGTTGGGAAGCTAAGATCCCACATGCCTTGCAGCCAAAACATAAAATAGAAGCAATATTGTAAAAAAAATTCAATAAAGACTTTAAAAACAGCCCATATTAAAAAAAATATGGAATCTTAAAAAACGTTAAAAAAAAAGAGGTTTTTTTTTACCTGAAAAGATGTCAGAGAACAGAAACTACTAGAACCCCATCCTGAGTTATAAAATACATCACTGTGCGCAGCTCTCCCAGGGAAGATTCATCCTCTACTGTAGGGAGGCTGCAGGACAAAGTTCAAGGGGGCTGACTTGACAGCCACTGGCCTCTCAATGGACCAAGTCTTCACAGCTTCCCAATTCATGACATACAATCTGTGGGCAGCGGTTGTTGTTGTGAAGCGGGAGTGTGTGCGTGTGCCTGCCCGTGAAGGCGAAAGCCTGGATCCCAGACGGCTATCGGACAGCTTTGTGATTTGAATGCACGGCTTTCTCCAGATTTAAAAGCAGTGACATGCCCTGTCAGAGCTGCTCGGCGTCCAGGCACGTGGCCTCGTCAAGGATGCAAATGAGTCGGACGCTCGCCTGTGGCCTGGGGCACCTGAGCCTGCTGCCCCAAAGCCCTGGGAGGCCCAGCAGGTGCTGCACCAGGCAGGTGTGTAGCCTACCATATGCTCTGGCCAGCGTCAGGTTTCTGCTGGCGTCTTTCAATTCCCCACCAGGTGAGATCCAGGGGGCAGAAGGGGCCCACACTGGCCTCTGGCTGCACCAATCACCTCTGGGCATTTGTTTGCTTCGCACTGGCAGGTTGGTTTGGAACTTTGGAGCCGGGGCAGCCCTGAAACCTCAGCCATGGCAGGTAGCGTAGGGATAGAAGGCAGCCAGGGAGATGGTGAGCTTCAGTCAATTGTCAGGAGCCTGCAAACTGGGTGCTTCTTTCTAAAAAGCCTCTGCATTTTTAGAGCTCTGTTTATGGCTAAGGAGATTTCTGATGGCTTAAACGGTAAAGAATCTGCCTGCAATGCTGGGGATCTGGGTTCGATCCCTGGGTCAAGAAGAGCTCGTGGAGGAGGGCATGACAATCCACTTCAGTATTCTTGCCTGGAGAATCCCACGGACATAGAAGGCTGGCGGGCTACAGTCCCCGGGGTCGCAAAGAGTCAGACATGACTGAGGGACTAATACGCTTATGGCTAAATAGGCAGGTGCCTTCTGAATGAACTGTCCGTTTCTGCAGAGGCCAGACTCAGGCTGGAAGATGGTCTAAGGTAGGGAACGCCCGCTTTGTTTGCCCTGTAATCCCCTGGGGAAATTTGAAGATCCCCGCACTTAGGCTGCACCCTTGAGACAGAAATGGAACACCCAGGAAGAAGGAACAGGCGTCTGTGCACACCATGCGCACACGATGCAGTGTTTGAGGATCCACGGTTCAGAACTCCGCTGCCCCCACACAGAAACCACCGACCGCATGTGGCCACTCACGCTGAAGTTATTTGAAATAAATCCAAAATTTGTCACAGGAGGCTTAATGGGGCATCGCTGCTCTGGAATGTCCTTCCAATCCTCACTTTCACAAGTGGGCACAAAGGAAGGGTCCTGGGAGCTGTGGCCTGTCTCCGGAGCCCTCTTTCCTCAGCGCTCAGGCTGCTGGGGTGCGGTGTGTCCAGAGGAAACCCTCCACAGGATCAAGTGTGCACAGATGAGGAGCCCCAGAAGTGCCTTTGTGGAGCCCCCCTTCAGAGCACTGGGCTAGCTTGGGCGGCTTCAGTGTATATATTTCTAGGGGACCATCTTGTCTTCTGGTCATACACGCATGAGGGAACCTTCACCCAACATCAGATTTATTGCTGTGACTCCCGAGAAGCATTCATGCAACTGAGCGCTCGCTCCCGAAGATGCCAGTGTGGGGATGCACTGTGACGGTTCAGCCTCCATCTCCCTGTCTGGGTCTCACCCTATGCTTTATAAGATGATCACTTTTGCAGCAAAGGGATCATGGCGCACGCCACCGGGGATCTCTGAAATGGAAGATTTGGTCCTTCAGTGAGCCCAAGTGCAAACTGCAGAGTGTGGCAGTGAACGGGGTTTAGACAAAACCGGAGTTGGGAGGGGGGCTTTCCTAGCATTTCGCAGCACGTGCTGCCAACTGTTGCGAAGAGAGAAAAAACACCACTCCGAAGAAGCAAGCCAGGGAGATGTACATTACTGCAGGCTGCCGCCTCCCTCCTCTTCCGTCATTGTTCCCCGGCCGGCGGCAGGCCCCACGACAGCTGGGTATCACTAACAGCTGCTTTTTCCTGGGGTGAAATTAAAAGATTAGGGGCTATGGGCACGTGCTGGCCTCAGGAGCCCAAACAATGCTTGATTTAGGGTGAAACTTGTCTGGGGAGGCTGACAAAAGAGGAGGCTCCGAGTTGGCCAGGGGTCAGAGCGGGGGCTGGGTCTGTGGGAGACAAAGGGCTTCGTGGGGAGGGGGCAGAGGGCTGGGGTGGGGGGCGCCTGGCTGAGTGAAAAGAGGCCTCGCAGCAGCTGCTCCTGCTCCAGAAATTTGAGACGGGTCTTTTCACAAACACAAATGTGGGAGAAGAATAGGGGGCCACGCTTAGCTGAAATGACTCGTTTGCAAATGAAAGGGAGATTGAGAGCCCTTACATTGTCCAAGTTTTCACCTAAGAGGATGGAAAATGATTAGCGCACGCGGCAGCAAGAAGTGTGCCTCGGAGCAGATGGGCCAGCCGCCCCGCGCTGAGTTCTGTGTTTACATAACAATCATGGGCCCAGCCCGGCGGGTGTAGAAGCCCTGGCCCCTTAAATGTCCAGCAAGGCACCCGGCCGCCCCCTCCCACCAACCCCCCCACCCCGCCTCCAACACACACACTTGGACTGAGACGGTTCCAGCCTGAGCCCACGGGAGGCCTTTGCTGCAAGCTGTGTAGATGTTAATTTATGTGCCAGGCTAAATTAAATACACTTCATAGCCAAGAAGCCACAGATGACTGCTGGAGATGGTGGGCACGGCGGCTGTCACCCCTAGGCGGGATGTCCCACTCCCGGCCGACAGTCTCCTCTTGGTGAGCGGTGATGAAAGGGTGAAACAGCCCCATTGGAGGGGCGCGCGGTCCTTCCTGCACGATGAGAAGGGTTTAACCCTAAGAAAGCACACAGCCTACCCCCATAGCCTTAGGAAAGGCGTGGCCACAGTTGCCACCAAAAGAAAGATGTGGCAGGAATGATCCCGGGGCTTCCCTGGTGCCTTGAGGCCTGGGGTGGGAGGTGCGGGGTGGAGGTCCTTGGGTTTGCACTGCATCCTCACTTCGAGAGTATTTCTGCCCCAAAGGCATAGCTTAGCCTAGTTCCCTGTGCGGAAAAGTCAGACAACACCACCAAGGACAGTTTATACAAAGCCTGGCCGTTCTCAAGACATCCCAAGGCAGAGAAATTCTGAGGACTCGCCAGAGAGGCAGCCAGCTTAGAGCAACCCACGCTCTGTCTCGTTCTTTGCTATAAACGGCATTGTTGAAACAATTGGCAGTCTGAGCGAGGTCTGCAGATGAGATACTAACGTCGAGTGGGGTTGATTTCCAGATTTTTATGATTGTACTGTGGTTGCGCCTGCCTTTTAAGGAAATAGTATATGGGGCAAAGGACATTGCCCCTGCAATTGACTCTCGTCTGATTCAGAAGACAATTGTGTGTGTGTGTGTGTGTGTGTGTATTATGGAGGGAGAAGATGAGAGAGAATGACAGTGACCGAGATGGAGAGACAGGGAGAGAAGGAGAGAGGCGAAGAGGGAGAAGGGGGAGGGAGGGGGGATGAAAGAGGGAGGTGAGGATACAGCTGAGTGCCCACATCTGGGAAGCCCCCATTGAAGGTTCTATGCTATCTTTTTTAGTACTGTCTCCACTTTTCTGTAAGTCTGAGATTCTGTCCAGATACAGATGTTAAGACAGAAAGACAGGCAATAGGGACAGAGAGATTTGGGGGTCCCTCTAGCATTCTCCCACGTGCACTAGAAGGATACATTCAGAGGCCTTTTCACATCTGCGACTGTGGCTGAGGGAGGCTGCCAGGTCACTGGGTGGGGAGGTCTCCTGGGGGCTGAGAACAGACAGGACACTTCTAGCAGCCTAAGGTAGACGTGGGAGCGGGTGGAGCTCCGTGGAGAGCCTGAGGGAGGAAACCAGTCCCAGAGAAGTCCCCGGGCACCCAGGTGACGGCCACCTCTGAGGTGCTGTCTCTCTTGATAACATTTTTCTCTCCATCCTTTAAGCCATTATCACATTACCAATTTCAAAACTGGTATCGCTCCTACTTAGTTTGGGCTTCCCTGGTAGCTCAGTGATAAAGAATCCGCCTTCCCATGTAGGATAAGTGGGTTCGATCCCTGGGTCAGGAAGATCCCCTGGAGGAGGGCATGGCAACCCACTCTAGTATTCTTGTAGGAAATCTCATGGACAGAGGAGCCTGGAGGCCTGGTGGACTACAGTTCATGGGGGTTGCAAAAGAGCCAAACACAACTAAAGTGACTAAACAACAAATGCCACTAAATTTAAGCTGAAATTAGCTACTTTTGCTCTTTTGGTTCTCACTTCTGCTTGTATATTTGTATCACCTTGGGAGATTATTAAGAAATATCCATCCCAGAAAACAGACATCAGAGTCATTGGGGGGTGGGCATGGGGGAAGCTAGGAACCTTGTGTTTTAAAAAGCTATTTTAGGGATCTTAAATGTGTGCGCAGGGTTGCAAAGAAATGCCTGGAAGATTGGTCTCAGAGACGGCCACGTTCTTTAAAAGATCAGGGATGTGACACCTGCCTATACTATGGCTGGAGTGGTCCTGGGGCAGGGTCAGGTCTGGGGCGATGCAGGCCTGAGCCTTCATCACACAAAGGCTGATGCTGAGACATGTCCTTTAAATCCCCCATCCCAGCCCTTGCTCAGGGCCAAGGCACACATGGCAACAATGGACTTGGCCCTGCAAGGAAAACGGTGTGAAAGCACATGCTCTTGGTTGCTAACGGTTGGGACACAGGGCATATTTGTCAGGCAGGGGTTTTGGTGATGCAAAACCAGAGGTTTTCCCATAAACCTCACTGAGCAGGACTTAGTGCTGGTGGAGAGCAAGAATGCTACAAGAAGTTTTCACAGACCCTTTCCTCTTGATTGTAGCAACAGAATTTTAGCCACTTCTTCCTTTTATGGTTTCTGGGGCTTATATATGTATTATTCTTGCATTTTGTTGAGAATGTGTAGGGTGGTAAGTGTGTGTGTGTGTTTGCTAAGTCACTACAGTTGTGTCCAACTCTTTGAGACCCTACAGACTGTATTCCCCCAAGCTCCTCTGTCCATGGGCTTCTCCAGGTAAGAATACTGTATGAAGTGGATTGCCATGTCCTTCTCCAGGGGATCTTTCTGAACTAGGGATCGAACCTACATCTCTTACATTTCCTGCATTGGCAGGTGGGTTCTTTCCCCACCTGGGAAGCCCATAGGGTGGTATAAGAATGATCATTTGCTGTATATGTTGTTACAAAGTGTCAGATGATGCAGCAGGATTGTTTCACAACAGGATGACTTAGCTGGTCCCTCAAATATTCTGCCTGAGTTAGTGATCATGAGCACAGCAGAGAGAGCAAGCCCGAGTCTTTCTCTTCCTATAAGGACACTTATCCCAACATGGGGCCCCTACCCTTATGACCTCATATGACTCTGATCACTTCCTGAAAACCCCAACCTTCAACCATCATCCCATGGGCGGTCAGGGCATCCACATGTGCATTTTCAGGAGACACGTTTGTGTTTGTAATAAACTGTATATATATTGTATATACAATAAACTGAATGTTTATTCAGTCCACATCAGTCCAGATGAGGGGGAGCTTACATCTCACGTAAAGCTTAATCTCACATGTATATGAAATATATGTGAAAATGATCTATGGAGACAGAGTTGAACCCTAGGTACTGAGCAATTAGTGGGGCTGTTGGTTACCAAACTGAAAAAAGAAGTTAAGAAAAGTTATCAACAAGGAACAAGTTGTTTTGCTACCCTTTGACAAGGTCATTTTCAGTTCCTCTGAGAGACTTTAAACCCTTGGTTTGGAATGTCAGAGAACACATTGTGCTTGCATTTTGTGTGTCCCCGGGGCCATGCAGTACTTTCCTGCTAGAGGTACTGCCTACATCACCAGGAGGGCCCATGTGTCCCCGGCAACTTTAAGGAAAGGGGAAGGCCAGCACAGAGAGAACTTGGGGATGGGGTATTGAGTGATGAGCAGGCTTGGGTGGGGCTGGCAGGCAGCTGGACAATTTCTGTGCAGCACTGATCTTGGTACTTCCACGGTGGCATCCTTCTCAGAGGCCGAGGGAAGGATGCAGGGTGTCAGGGGCTTTTGTGGGTCACAGGAGACACCGGGTGACTCCAGCACAAAGGCACCAGCTGCTGGTGACAATGCTGGCTGCAGGGAAGGCTTGTTTGTGAGGCGCTGGCTTCTGGCGTCCTGGGAGGCAGGTGAGGCTGGCTGACCCCTGCTTGCCAGCCCCCAGGGTCCCCAGGGAGCCCCAGTATGGGGCCCTGGGACAGAGTGCCTACAGCCCAGATGTCCTGAAGGAGTGTGGGGGGACATGCCCCTCTGCTCAGATGTAGCAGGACTGCAGTCTTTAGCACAGTTAAATACAGTAAAACTTCCTTAGGTGGACTCTGTGTACATCCTTGTCTGTCCGAATTCAAACGCTCTCTGTCCCGGGACATTTGTGCCACCTGAAAGCTTTACTCTGCTGTGCTGATAGCCCAGGAGAGAGTCCACGTGCTCAGTCTAAAACTAACAGTCACAACTCATGAAAGTCAGAATTCAACAGTGGTCTTGCAGTTGGCCATGCAGGCTGCTGGGCAGGTGTCAGATGACTTGAAGACCTGGAGTTACTTTTCCTCTGCTCGCTTTCCTCATCTGTGGGTTGAGGACGGGAATAGCCCATCGATCTGCAGCGGCAACAATCCCACTGTCTGCCTGCTCATTGCCTGGAACCATGCATGGCTTCCAGAGGCTGGGCGCACCATCCCTGTGTGGTATAAGAGAAAGAACAGAAAGAAATCAACTCTGCTCAGGAACAATCCTCAGCAACATATGGCGATACAGTGGGAGCTGCACGTGGTTATGTGTGCATGGACACCCTGTGTGCAGGGCCTGTGCAGAGAACCTCTGAGACAGCCAGAGTCAAGGAGGCAGCTCATTGGAGCACACACTCCCCACCCACCCTGGGACCCAATGCGGCCAGCTTGCATGTGGCTTGAGGTTCATGGCCCAAAGCTCCTGTGTTCTCCTCCCTCTGATCTTCCCAGGAGGTCTTAGGGAGCTGACAAGACAGGTAGGTTAGCGCCTGGTATCCCACAGAAGTGGCCGAGACGGATGGAAGATGCAGAAAAGTAGCCCCCATTCTTGCGTTGCTCTTGGATTTTCCACCAGCTGTGGGATTCTGAGTTGCAGAGACTGAGGTCTTTGCTCTGGGCCTCAGTGTTGGGACATGCTGGGAGTGGCCTGTGTGGGCAGGCAAGCTGGCTCTAGCACCGGATGAGAAGGGTCGCCTGCAAGTGTGGCTGGGCCTGAGCTGTCTGGGCCCTGGGAGGCCGAGAGAGAGGCCCTGAGGACGCCCAGCATAGACAGGGTCCATAGCAGAGGCCCTGGCGACTCTCAAAGAAGTCACTCTCCCCTCGAGGAGGTGCACACTTGGTTCTTTTGTGTGGTGCTCTCTCTGTGGCCCACGTGGTACCCAAACCCCTTCAGTCACCTTCATTCAGCTCACAATGTCAAGGTCCTTACTGGCATAGCTTCTGCGGTACTATTTCCAGCGTGTGCAGCACAAAGGCATGGGTCTGAGAGTGGAAAATTGGCTCCTGTGCATTTTTTTTTCTTCAGTGAGAAAGCACATATTGTGCTGTCCTCTCAGCCTCAGAGCCAGAGGCTAATTAGACTCTAGTTTTCCATTGTTCCCAGAAAAGCAAAAGCTAAACATGCTCCTGGCGGAGGAGAGGGCAGCAGGGACATGGGCATCCCCTTTCTCTCTGGTGCAGAGATTCCAGCCAGCAGCCTGGCATATGCTTGGCCTGAGGGTGAGGGGCTGGCAGGGCTCCAAGAGGGGTCTGTGTGGCACTTCTTTCTTCTCCAGCCCTGCCTCTCCGTGGAGGCACGTTCCCTGGGCAGCAGATGCTTCCTGGGCAGCGGGGGATGAAATGGCCTAAGTGTGCCTGCCTACCTCCAGCCCTGGTGGGGGCCAACAAATCTTGGCATGCCAGGGTGTGGGCGCGGCAGTTTTAAGACTGCCCATCTGTTTGTTCTGTGGCACGTCTCCTCCCATCGAGGGCTGAAGTCTTCATCCCCTCCCCTTGAGCCCTGGCTCACCTTGGGAACCTGTGCTCCCTGGAGTCCTGAGTCAACATGCAGGACGTCCCACCGCCTTGTGCAGCCATGCTGTGAGGAAGCACACCCAGTACGTGGGCATGAGCACAGGTGGAGATCTGAGCCTGCATGATGAGAGCCTGGCCAGCCCCAAGCTGTTCTGGCCACCACCTGGCTACCACTGCTGAGGGCCTATGCCAGAGCTGCCCAGCTGAGCACCGCCAGACTGTGAGAAATCAGAAAATGACTGTGGTTTTCTCTTTTTTGCTTGTTTTTCATTGGAGTATAATTGTTTTACAATGCTGTGTTATTTTCTGTTGAACTTCAAAGCGGATCAACTGTGTGCATACATACATCCTTCCCTCTTGGGTCTCTCTCCCTGGCTGCCCCACTGCCCACCCATCTTAACTCTCTCGGTCACCAAAGAGCACCCAGCTGAGTTCCCTGCGCTATATAGTCGCTTCCCATTAGCTATTTCTTTTACTCGTGGTAGTGTATATATGTCATTTCTAAGCTCTTAATTCGTCCCACCCTCTCCTTTCACCACTATGTCCACATGTCCTTTCTCTACATCTGCATCTTCATTCCCGCCCTGCAGATAGATTAATCTGTACCAGTTTTCTAGATTCCACATACACGCATTAAGATCCATGTACCTCAATGTTCATTGTAGCACTGTTTACATTAGCTAGGACATGAAAGCAACTTAAATGCCCACTGACAGATGAATGGATGAAGAAGACGTAGTACATATATACAATGAAATATTACCAAGCCATGAAAAGGAAAGATACTGGGTCATTGGTAGAGATGTGGATGGCCCTAGGATCTGTTATACAGAGTGGAGTAAGTCAGAAAGAGAAAAACAAATATCACATGTTATTGCTGCTGCTAAGTCGCTTCAGTCATGTCCGACTCTGTGTGACCCCATAGACAGCAGCCCACCAGGCTCCTCTGTCCCTGGGATTCTCCAGGCTATAACACTGGAGTGGGCTGCCATTTCCTTCTCCAATAAATATCACATATTAATGCATATATGTGGAATCTGTGATTGTTTTAGACACTAGATTGGGGGGAGGGTGGTGTTTACAGAGTGATAGACTACCTACCATTACTGCTTCTGCTCTGGACCCAGAAACCAAATGCTTCCCTGGACGGCTAGTGGATGCTTATAGATGACCCAAGAGTTCTGTATCTCCTGGTCTTGGCTCTGCTAGTCCTCCTCAGCTGACGGGGCACCAATGCCATGCCCTGGGCTTGTTTATTTACAAGTGCCTCTTAGCTTATTTACTTTCAGTTTCTCCCCTGCTTTCAAAGGGACTTCAGGTGCCTTGGCAGCTCACACAAGGAGTTAAAACAAAATCAAGGAAATTGGGTAACTTCAGTAGAGAAGTGGGAAGTGAAATGAATATATCAGGAACCTGAGATAAAATGGATGCTGGAACTGAGTCAACATTTAACCCCAGTTTCTCAGCCGTGAAAGAGTTTTTTTTAAAAAGCATCCGTTCTGAATTTAAGGAAAAAGGGTGGGGGGTAGAGTAGTTTTTCAGGAGACACAAGTTACTTTCCTGGCCCTTCTATCCAGAAAAATTAAGCACTTGAACATAAGGCAAAGGCAATAGCATAATACTCAGTATTTCCCACAGCATTTGTTTTTTAAGAAAAGTCTTTTTCCTATGGCAATTTTTACTGCCATTGCATAACGAAGCATCAGTTGAGAGGATTTGTCCTCCTCTGGGGGCAGTCTCTCTGTTGGCAACTGGGTGGGTCCCAGGGACCCTGGGGGACAGAATCTGCCTGGGGACGGGGGGCAGGCCCTTCGTGGAGCAGTGGCCTTCACTGTGCTTTTGGCAGGGATAGGATGGTGTCTGGAGGATGCCAGGGGTGGATCTTTTGTGTTGTTTGATTAAGGCCAGATCCTGGTGCTTTAGAGCCCTCCAGACAGAGTGCAGTGCTGACACTCTGTTCTGAAAGTTGTGTCAGAGCTTAGGCTCAGGCCGAGAGCCAGGGCAAAGAAGAGGCCCTGTGTGATTTTGGACAGACATAGCAGAGAGTGGCAGCTTGCAGTGAGCCATAGCTGGAAGCAAGGTCTTAGTCTCCCAGACCAGGAGTCCTGACCATGGGCCGTAGGAGTCAGCAGTTAGGGTTAAGGTCCCTAGTCTTTGCCTGCCTAGTTAAGAACGAAGTCAGGTGAGGAGGCAGAAGGTAAAGAGTAAAGTAAAAGGTTTACTGAAAAAAGTACATGTGGAAAGGCACTCTGGTGAGCTCGGAGTGATAGCCTCGACTTTGGGACCTTTAAATTCTTTCTGAGGTGAAAGTGAAACTTGCTCAGTTGCGTCCGACTCTGTGATACCAAGGGCTATACAGTTCATGGAATTCTCCGGGCCAGAATACTGAAGCAGGTGGCCTTTCCCTTCTCCTGGGGATCTTCCCAACCCAGGGATTGAACCCAGGTCTCCTGCATTGCAGGCGGATTCTTTACCAGCTGAGCTACCAGGGAAGCCCAAGAATACTGAGGTGGGTAGCCTATCCCTTCTCCAGCGGATCTTCCTGACTCAGGAATCGAACTGGGGTCTCCTGCATTGCAGGTGGATTCTTTACCAACTGGGCTATCAGGGAAGCCCAAATTCTTTAAAAGAGTGCAGTTTTCCAGGTCTTCTTCTTGCCTCAGGCCAATGACCTTGCTTTGTCCCCCACTGGTTAATTAATCTCAGGACCCTCCCCTGGGGTGCACACTCACACCCTAGCCAAGATGGATCTTGACATAAAGGCTTCTGGGAGGAGCAAGATCATTATGGAATTATTCTCTGACTTTTGACTCCAAGGAGCCTTTCTGGGCATGTGTTGTGTCTCCCTTGTCAGACAGGCTTTTTTTTTTTTCCTTTCTTTGACCTTGCCATGATTATTCCCTTGAGGTAAGAGGCAAAGACTGGCTATTTACTCTATTTTTGTTGGCTGTGGGCTTCCCTTGTGGCTCAGCTGGTGAAGAATCGCCTGCAATGTGGCAGATCGGCCTGGGTTCAATCCCTGGTTAGGAAGATCCCCTGGAGAAGGGAAAGGCTACCCATTCCGGTATTCTGGCCTGGAGAATTCAGTCCATGGGGTTGCAAAGAGTTGGACATGACTGAACGACTTTCACTTTCACTTTGTTGGCTGTAAAGTCCTCAAATATCTCTTATCTCAAGAAATGCAAAGAGCAGGCTGAAAGTGAAAGTGAAAGTTGCGCAGTCTTGCCTGACCCTTTGCAACCCCATGCACTATATAGTCCATGAATTCTCCAGGGGATCTTCCCAACCCAGGGATCGAACCCAGGTCTCCCGCATTGCAGGCAGAGTCTTTACCAGCTGAACCACAAGGGAAGACCCAGGCTGATTGTAAATTTCCAATCTGGAGCCCATCTATCTCCTATTCATGAGGGCTGCTGGTCAGTGTCTGCTTATCTGTTAGAAGAGTCTCTCTAGAGTATCAGCCCACCTTAAATGGGCCGCTGGCCTCATTGATCCTTTTGCACATCAATAAATCAAGACCCTAGCTAAGGTCCTGCAGGGGTCCCTGGATTTCAGGCCTAGGAGATGGCTGGACTGCTGTCTGTCCACAGGAGTTGGGCCAGGCCTCCTTTATCAGGCACCACAAGGAGTGGCTGTGGTCCTGGTGATGTGTTCATTCTACACAAAAGCCAGATGCATGTGGTATAAGTGTTTTTATGCATTATTTCCCTGCATTAAAAATAAATCTTTTTTAAAAAATTTGGCCCGACCTGGGGATTTCATGATGGAAATAAACACATTTCTGCCTTTGTGGTTTACTCCCTCCTCCACACTTACTTAGACCAAAAGATAGGAAGTGGGGGGCACATGGGGGTTCTCCTAGACACTGACCAATGGTTAGGGTGGTCTGTATGTGCCCAGTCAGGAGGCCTGAGACCCGTCCCTGGGTGATGCTTGGGGGTTTGGTGGACATGGGGTCTGGATGCTCTACCTCAGGCCTCCAGGTCCTTAGAGGGGTTGTCCAGCCGGGAAGAGTGCTGGACCCAGCAAGAGGGCCTTGGAACCCAGGTGTGCCGAGACATGACTACTAGGGCCTCTGATGCAGTTTTCCATGGCTTGACCCTGTATGAAACTCAGACTCAGGCAAAGTCTGGGGTAGAGTAGGGGGAGCCTCTGCGACTCCTGAGATAGAATTTCCCACCTAACTGGTGTGCTAGATTTAGCTGTTGATCTGTAGAGAAAAGGAGGAGGTATGCTTTTCATGTTTACCAAGGCCCATAGAAGCCTCAAGAGCATGAATATTTTTTGGCAGGATGATAAATTGCTACTTCCTCCTACTTCTGCTGCTGCTAAGTTGCTTCAGCCATGTCTGACTCTGTGTGACCCCATAGACGGCAGCCCACCAGGCTTCGCCTTCCCTGGGATTCTCCAGGCAAGAACACTGGGGTGGGTTGCCATTTCCTTCTCCAATGCATGAAAGTGAAAAGTAAAAGTGAAGTCGCTCAGTCGTGTCCGACTTTTAGCGACCCCATGGACTGCAGCCTACCAGGCTCCTCCATCCATGGGATTTTCCAGGCAAGAGTACTGGAGTGGGGCTCCACTCAATTCCATTAATTCACATGGAGCTGGCTCTGCTCAGTCTCTTACTGGACACCCTAGACAGACACCATAACATCCCCACCTACCACCCCCTGGAGCACCCCTCCCTCCTGAGTGGGAGATCACCCCCAGGGAGCTGGCACCCTCTTTTCGCTGCCTCCCTCTCTCCCATGAAGGGACATGGTCACTCTTGGAATTTATCCCGGGTGGAGCAAACATGGGATCTTTGTGGTCTTGCCCTTATTCTGCATGGACAGATTCAAGGTTTTTTTTTTTTTTTTCTTTTTAAGTAAATTTTATTTATTTCAAAAATTTTATTTATTTATTTATTTTTGGCCTTCATTGCTACATGCAGACTTTCTCCAGTTGAGGCGAGTGGGGGGCTGCTTTCTAGCTGTAGTGTGCAGGCTTCTCATTGCGGTGGCGTCTCTTGGGCATCATAGGCTCCAGGGCATGCAGGCTTCAGTCGTTGTGGTGCAGGGGCTTAGCTGGCCCTTGGCACATGCGATCTTCCCAAACCAGGGACTGACCTGCGTCCCCTGCATAGGCAGGTGGAGTCTTAACCACGGGACCACCAGGGAAGTCCTGTACTGAATCAAGCTTGAATTCTGATTCGTGCCACTTCTGAGGGCTGTATGCCTCCTGAAAAAAGCAAGCCCTTTGGTCTTCCCTGGTAGCTCAGTTGGTAAAGAGTCTGCCTGCGATGGAGGAGACCCTGGTTTGGTTTCTGAGTTGGGAAGATCCACTGGAGAAGGGATAGGCTACTCACTCCAGTATTCTGGCTTGGAGAATTCCATGGACTGTAGAGTGGGGTCACAAGGAATCAGACACGACTGAGTGACTTCCACTGGGGAGCCCTTGGCCTTCTTGCCCGGCCATCTCCAGGGGTTCCAGTCCACCTCCTCTGTGGAGTGGATGCTGGCAGATTAGACCTGGGCGTGCTGGGACTGTGTTTTAGACCTGGGACCTGGACACCTCTCAGAGAGATTCTGTCCCAGGGGCCTTTCCCCATAGCTTTCTCCCAGGCCCACGACAAAGCTGTTCTCTGGGTGACCATGTTTCCTCAGGCCTCATTCTCACTTGGCGAATAAAGTTACAAATGCAGAAAGCCTGGAAGCCTTCGCTGTGACTGCGATGTGATGCCAGGCCCTGGAGGCTATGGTGACCTGGAGGTGTGCCCCCAGTCTTCCCCGAGGGAAGGACTTGCTGCCCCAGCTGCGGGGAAGGCAGCCAGCAGACGGCCTTCAGCTGTCACGACCACAGCCCACCTTTGCTGTCATTGCTGCACTTGCCCAAGGCCCCCCCCCCCCAGGTGACCATACGTGGTGACCGGGGGAGGCAGGGGTGTAAGGCCTGACAGGAGCAGGGCTTCTGGATGCTTCTGGATCCTGCTGACTCTGCTGGGTGTGCCAGGTAGAGAGAGGTCAAGTGCGAGCTCGTGTGACCTTGGTTTCAGCCCTCTGTGCTTCCCGGGAAGCTGCTGAGAAAGATCTTGGATGCAAAGATCTCCAGCGCTTCTGCAGCTGGAGAAATCCTCAGGAATGAGCATTCCTCTCCAAGCACAGAACGAGAATACTGCCTGCAGATGCCAGGCCCCTCTCCTCCATGGAGCTCCCCTGAAAGGAGCTGCCTTTTCGCCCAGGGCACAGCCCTGGCAGCCTGCATCTCTCAAGCAAAGCCTAGTTGAAGGATCCTCGAATGATAAAACGTCGGAAAGAAGCGTCCTTGAGGAAAAGGGCCCGGTAGATGAGATATTGTGTTTCTGAGCCTGGAAGTTTTGAGACAATAATCAAGGCTCTTATCACAAGGAGAAAAACAGATAACTAAAATCAGAATAAAGCAGGGGGCTTCTGGAGTAAGTTGCAGTACAATTATGAGACAAATGAAAAAGGGGCACGGAATGAAGCCATAAACGAGCTGTAAGAACTGAGAACTTGACCTTGATGCTAGGAATATTGCCTCCAGCCTGCAGAGTGAGATGTGCTCTGCAGAGAAGGCCCTCCACTCAAAGGCAGCACTGTTTAGGACAGAACCTAACAGTGTCTTAGCTGTGGCATGTGGGATCTAGTTTCCTGACCAGGGATAGAACCTGGGTCCCCTGTATTGGGTGTGTGGAGTCTTAGCCACTGGATCGCCAGGAAAATCCCAGTTTTATAGTTGTGGTAATGCAAATGTGCTTGTTGGTTCTTAAATGCTAGAAATAATAAATACTGAAGTGGTTACTTATTTTTTACCAAAGTGAAATGTAAATGTTAATACTTTGTCAATGTCAAGTAAAATACAGTGACAAGGGGAGGATAGGGAAGAAAGGGGGAGAGATGTTATTCTCATCTTACAAAGTAGGATGCCAAGAGTTGCTGTTGGAAGTTGATGAAAACAAATATATTTAGGAATATTTTGAGGATTCCAATTCTGAGGCAACAAATAAAATAACTAAAATACTAAATGTAAATACCAGACATTAAGACAAGAGGGTAAGTAAGTGAGCACAATCCTCACTTTTCAACTGGAAACCCTACTGAATTTATCCAAAGCTGATGATTTGTGGGAAAAGATGCATAATCCACAGGCAATCACAGATGACTAAAAACCAGAACTCTACCATGATTCTCCACTGGGAAGACAGAAGGGTGGAGTGCAAGACGTTGTTTCATTGTAGATCTTCCATTTCTCAAATGATGTATTGTGACCTTCATAAAAAAAAGAGCTGTCTTTGTTGAAAACTGGAAAATACAGAAAAGTATGAAGCGAAAATAGTAAAAACATTCACAGTTCTTCTAAGATATGATTTTTATTGCTGGTGTGTTTTATATTTCATTATGCTGTTCCATGCTTAGTTGCTCAGTCATGTCTGACTCTTTGTGACCCCATGGACTGTAGCCTGCCAGGCTCCTCTGTCTATGGGGATTCTCCAGGCAAGAATACTGGAGTGGGTGGCCTATCTCTTCTCCAGAGGATCTTCGCAACCCAGGAAAAAACTTTGGTCTTCTGCATTGCAGGCAGAATTTTTACCAGCTGAGCTACCAGGGAAGCCCATATTTCATTATAAGAATTTCTCTTAAATAATTGGGCGTCCCTAGTGGCTCAGCTGGTAAAGAATCCGCCTGCAATGCAGGAGACCTGGGTTCAATCCCTGGATTGGTAAGATCCCCTGGAGAAGGGAATGGCTACCCACTCCAGTATTCTTGCTTGGAGAATTCCATGGACTATACAGTTAAATAATTACTATACTTAAATAATTACTGTGTACATATTTTTGATGTTCTCTCTTTTGAATGTTAGATTGTTATAAGAACCTACTGATGACAACAGATTTCTTTTTAAACAAAACTTTTAATAACTGTATTATATTTCCTTATTTTATGTACCATACTTGTATAATAATTCTCGTATTACTGGGTATTTGGATTGTTTCCAATATATGCTACTATGACAAATTCTGAGGTGAAACTTTTTTAAAAAAATATAAATCTTAGTAAGTCCTGTTGATTTCCTTAGGATATAATCCTAGAGGGGGGATTGCAAAGTCAACATATATAAACATTTTAAAGTTCTATGTTGCAAAATTTCTTTCAAGTAAGATTCTACTTAATTTTTTTTCCTTTGGAGACCTACTGCTCTACCCTTTGTTATCATTTGTATTGTTTGGATCTGCAGGATGTGTTCAATGTTAGTCACACAATTACTTGGGATTTGAGATTTGGCTGGGAGAAATTCCGTGAGTGTGTGGCATTGTTAGCATGCTGTAAATATTGACCTCTGTAGCTAGGTGTAAAACCATAGGATTTGTGAATTCAAACCACTAATGAGTTCTCAAAATAGCATTTCTAAGAACTGAATTCAGGGTTGAGTCAATTGTGATGAGTGCAGGAGGGAAATATTGCTGACTCCACGAAGACTGTACTGGTTGGGATGGGCTGATGAACCAAGATAGAGATTAACTGTGAATGTGACCAGCTTATCTGACTTCTTTTCCTCTCCTCTCCCCTCCCCTTCTCTCCTTTTCCTTCCCTCATTCCTCCTTGTCTTTTTTCCTCCTTTCCTCATCTACCCATCAATTCATCCGTCACTCACCTATCCAAACACCCACTCGTCCATCTACCTATCCTTCCTTTCATTTATCCATCTTCTCATCCATCAGTTCATCCATCCACCCACATACTCATTTATCTACCCATCCCTCCTTCCATCCATTCCCCGTCTATCCATCTACCCATCCATCCATCCCTCCATCCACCCAACCTCATCTACTGGGTCTTGTTCCCATCCTTCCATCTGTCCATCCATTCATCCATCATATCAAGATTTTTGGAAGTTTCTTCAACTCACTACAGTGGCAAAACTCTTTCAGTGCCTCAAAAAAAATCAGAGAATTTTCACCATAGAACCCTATGGGACTGAACACTTCTGAGACATTTAGTCATCAAAAGCAGCTGCTGGGGCTTCCTTGGTGGTTCAGTGGTAAAGAATCTGCCTGCCAATGCAGGAGACATGGGTTCAATACTCTATCGGAGAAGATCCCATATACTGTGGAGCAACTAAGCCTGTGTTCTAGAGTGGGGGAGCCGCAACTGCAGGGCCCATGTGCTACAGCTACTGATGCCTGCACCCCCTAGAGCCTGCGCTCTGCAACAGAAGAAGCCAGCACGAGAAGCCCTCACCCTTCAGCTGGAGAGTGCCCCTGCTCTCTGCAGCTAGAGAAAAGCCTACAGCAGCAAAGACCCAACACCGCCAAAAATAATAAAATAAATAAATAGAATTATAAGAAATGCAGCTGTATATGAGAAAACGTTTCTCACACTTCAGCACACAGGCAGTGTTTGTGAGAAGACTCCCTCCCTACTCCCCTAAAAAACTAGATATATTTATCTACGGGGAAGAAAGCAGAAAATGAAAAAGGATAAAATTCAGATCCTAGGAGTTTAAGAAGACTATGTTGAAGCCTTTTGTAGAGAATTCAAAGCTCTCCAGAGGTTTCCTCTCATGGGGCAGGGCAGAATTTGACAAAGTGCAAGTATCTATGGGGGAATTGATCTTAACCTGTGGTTACTGTTGATACTTTTCTGGTTTTGACCTCTCTCTTGCCTCAACAACTGTTTTACTGAGGAGGCTTCCTGTCCAGAGAGGGGAGCATCAGCACTCTTGATGGTTCTTCTGGGTCATTAATTTCACTTTGATTTTGTGGTTCTATCAATCAAATCAGATATTATGGGAGAACACTGCCAATGTCTAACTTTACAGTCATTTTATGAACACTCTTGGGTCATCCTTTGAAGTTAGCCCAGGCTCATCAAATATTTATAAATCCAATACCTCATTCAACAGGGCACATTGAGATTTCTCTGTGTGCTCCACATTGCCCAGGATCTGCTGTAAATGGGAGTATGATTCTGGTAGCTGGGATCTTCAAGCTCACTGTGGTGACAAGATGCATTTATGAAAGAATTGACTAAGAATGCAAATGAATAGCAATAGGTTAGTCATTATTCAACATTCACTTTGGGAAGTAGTGGGCCACACTTAGGATGAAGTGGACAGTAGACCTGAGCCCTGGGGGTGTGAAACTTTATCCTGAGGTCAAATAGGCATCACTGGGAATTTCAAGTTGAAGAATAAAGTGGAATTTGTGTCTAAAACTAGGCTGAGAGTTATTTCTTCTCTAGGCTCCAAGATAGAGATATAATACTTGTCACAGAATATGGACTGAAAGTTGAATAGTACTCATCCCAGCAGACATCAAAGCAGTCATATTGATCATAAAAACAAGAGACTGGGATGTCAGAGTTGGGTCTGATGGACCTAACTGGTCAGTTCTGTACATGAAAATAGCATTAGAAACGTAATCAAGGAGGTCAGCAGGGCCAACTTCAGATGAAGCTGAGGTGTTCCTGGTCAGT
Organism: Odocoileus virginianus; assembly: GCF_023699985.2. Lineage (NCBI taxonomy): Eukaryota > Metazoa > Chordata > Mammalia > Artiodactyla > Cervidae > Odocoileus > Odocoileus virginianus. The sequence continues at coordinate 22,874,314 of NC_069704.1, forward strand.
TTTTCTTGAGCAGAGTTTATAGTCAAAAAGGACCCACTCTCTAAAAAATAGTGGATGGTGGTACAGACAGTGGCCTGACTCACTGGAGAAAGAAACTACACTGAAAACCTAAGTGAGTGAGTAAATAAGAGAAAGGTGTTAGATTTTTCTCTTATAAAAGGAAGGAGAAGCAGAAAACAGAAAAAAATTAGATGTGAGAGTGAGTAAGATGAAGATGATAAAGTGGGATGAAATCTGAGTGGAAGATGAAGCTGGGCAAACTTCTTCATGCTTCAGAGGATTAAGGGAGTGAGAGCCCAATCTCAAAGCTTTGGAGCAGGAGGGAGAATTTAGACAAGACAGGGGATGATGTGGAGAGAGAAAGCCCGACTCTGAGAAATGGGCTTGCTGTTTTGATCACCACCTGTCCCCTCCCCACCACCCCGGGCTTCCAGGCGACCAGTGCAAAAAAACACAATGGACAGGACTGTGGGAGCAGATGGGACACCCGCTAGGATCCAGGGAGTTGGAGATAAAACCTACATGAGCTGGAGAAGGAGGGACCTCTGGGTGCAAATCTGCTATGAGTTTGAGTGTTTAGAGCATTAACCATCAGATATAGCTGTAGACACACTAATTTCCTTTTTCATTTTGGTTCTTGGTGGAGGAGAGTTTCAGTTGTCATCATTGTCTTCAATCCTTTTCTGTCTTCTCTTGACAGGCCTAGGGGTGCTGTGTTCCCAGGGAGGAAAGTCTGTGTGTGGAGAGAATACTGGAGAAGATTTGAGCAGGGTCTCTGGTGCTGGGTGGGAGGGCTGCTTTCCTGGGATGGTCTGCAGGTCTGGAGTGTGCGGGGGTCACCAAGGCCACTGCCTCCCCTTAACAGGACTCGGGGCTGCCCACCTTGCATAGCGGGATTTACCAAGTGTTGATCTCGGTTGAAGAACTGCTTAGGCTTTCTTTGCTGTCCTATGTGTGAGCTCACATCAGAAGAAAGTGGGAGAAAACTGAAAAAGAGAAGGGCACCCAGAACCCCTTTAGTGTGGTTATGAGGAGTGAAGTACCGGAATCTTGGCCCCTGGCATTCCTCTCAAAGAGGGATTTGATCAACCTGGTCAAACTAAGACTCTGCAGATCCCTGGGCAGGGCCTCCAGTCTAATCTTAAACTGGAAGCACTGGGAGGCGATGTGAAAATTTATGCAAACAAAGAGCAAGTCAGCCCCTAGCTCTAGTCTGGACTCTGTTCTCCACTTCCTCCAGAATGCAAGAGAGCAAGATCTTACTCTTGGCACATGGCAGAGAGGGCTGTGGTCTGACTCAGCCTCTGGCACAGCTCCGGCCCTCTCTACAAAGCACTGCCTTTCTTGTCACCCCAAGAAAGAAGGGGCCCACTGGAACATCTGGCAGTCGTTGACAACAGCTGCCCAGGATCCATTCCTAGCTCCCCTGCTGCTGTGTGCACGGATAGCTATGATGGTTGATTTTGAGTGATTAGCTGGCTGGGTGATGAGATGCCCAGATACTCGAGCGAATATTATCCTAGTGTTTCTGTGAGGGGATTTTGGATGAGATAAATATTAAATTGGTGGACCAAATAGAGCAGATTGCCCTTGGCAATGTGGGTAGGCAGTGGAAGAATAAAAAGACCACTCTCCCCCAAGAAAAAGAGAATTCACTAAAGGATGGCTTTCAGACTTCTGGCATCACTGGCTCTTCCTGTGTCTCCAGCCTGCTGGCTCACCCTTCAGAGTTTGGACCTGCGAGTCTCTACCATTGTGTGAGCCAATTCCTTAAAATAAATCTCTTTCTCTCTATATACATGATTCTGTTTCTCTGGAGAACCCTGACGTTAAGCTTTCTGTTTATTTTCTGTATTCTGGGGTAAAAAAATAACCTTGAATCACTAAAGTATATGGAGGATAAAATGAGATGATAGAAGCTGATGGTCTTTACACGTTAGCAAGGGGTGCCATCATTTGGAGTTTTGTTGACATTCAGATTTCTGGGCCTTTGTTGAGGAGATTCTGATTCAGCAGATCTGAGCAGGGGTTCAGGAGTTTGCATTTCTACATGTCCCCAAGTGATGCTGTTGTCCAGGGAACAACACTTTGGGAACCACTGATGCAGGTGATGGTCTGGATGGGCTCATTGCATGTGGATGGGATGCAGCTCACAAGCATCCTTTTATTGACTGATGACTGAGATGGGCCTGTGAAAGAAGACCCTTGTACCCATGGGCCCACCCAAATCAGGCTTATATGGTCCCTATGTGCCCACAACACAGCTCATCATGGATCTCAACATGTGAGAGCAAGATCCACACAGATAAGGAGGCACCTTCAGGGTTTGCCTGTTTGCTTGGTTTCCAGAACCCAGTGCATGAGCAACTGTAAAGTGTTCTCATCCCCCCACCTCCAAATGCATACTGTGGCTCCCAGTATTACAATTAAGGTGAAGAAAGTTTAATTTGACCTAAAGACTTGAAATTTTTACACTTGGCACTTTAGAATAATTGAAAGTGAAAGTGTCAGTCACTCAGTCATGTCCAACTCTTTGTGACCCCATGGACTGTAGCCCACCAGGCTCCTCTGTCCATGGGATTCCCCAGGCAAGAATACTGGAGTGGGTTGCCATTCCCTTCTCCAGGGGATGTTCCCAACCCAGGGACCGACCCCCCGCATCTCTTGCATTGCAGGCAGATTCTTTACCATCTGAGCTACCAGACAAGCTTTAGACAGTTGAGTGCATTTTAAAGCCAAAAAGGTAAAAAAATCATCATTGAGTTAAATGATACCAGATTGTATTATTGAGGGAAAGTGAGGGGAAATCTAAGAGATTAATCTTAATCCTCAGGCTCTTTGGGGGTGAGAAACCATAATTGAAGGCTCCAGATTTGGAGAAAATTATTTCAAAGTGATACATTTCACTTTAAGGTGCCTTTGTCAAATTCAACACAGTCATGGGAGCTGCCTATGGCACCCCACCCACAGGACGTGCACTGTGGGTGCTTCACGCCATGCAGAGCTCATCACTCAGATCTGAGCCCCTGTGGAACCTGGTTGGTGGTCTCCTTCTCTCCCCTCTTTGCTCAGGTAACACCCAACAGCACAGCACACCCACGGGTAACCCATTCCGCTGCCTGAGACTGCCAGACACCTGTTGCCTAGAGACGAGTCAGCAGTTTGCATAACTAGTCACGTCTCTGCCCCCACAGCAAATGCAGAAGAGAACATAGGAGCGGGATGCTGAGCTGGAGCATGAGTGCCCCTTGGAGTCTGGATGGGTGCGTGGGGGCCCTGGGGCTCCGGAGAGGACTGTCGGGAGATGTGTTGGAGAGCTCATTAGCTACTCTAACTCAAGGGTGGGATGATGGAGCCCATTGTGGGGGAAAACTCCAGAGCAGGTTCTGAAAGGAGAACCCTCCTGCCATCCTGAGTGACCAGCAACAGCCCAGGTGGGCATCTGCGGCTCTGCTCGGAGTTCAGCGGGAGGGTGCTGTGGCAGGAGGAGCCAGGCTGCCCTTGGGAACAAGGTCTCTGCTCATGCCTTATTGACAGGAACCTGGGAAAGGGGACACCTGGGACTAAAGCACGCCAGCTGGCTTTCTGTGCACTCCCCGGCGGTGGGAGCCTGGGTGTCTCCCTGGGATAAGCATCTTCATGACTAATGGGGATCTTGCAGGGATGAGGAGGCTGACTCAGTAGGTTGGGGTGGGGTCTGAGAGTTTGCATGTTTCACAAGCTCCCAGTTCTGCTTCTATGCAGACCACACTGAGCAGCAGGAATCTGGTCTAGGCAGACATTCCTGATAAAGACAAAAGCCAGCTTTTGAATTGTGGATGCAAATTGAAATAGGGAAAGTTCCTTACTGTCTTCTGACTTCCCTTTGCATGATCTTTATCTCCTAATGGTGGAGTCCTTAATGTTATGGGCTGTGCCACATGTGTAGCAATGCCTGGCAAAAAAGTTGAAGGGACAAGGTCAAGGGTATCTTCCTGAAAACAGTCATCACTGTGGGGTTTGCGTTTGGTAAACCTGGAGATTATTGCTTACGTGTGAGCCTACAAAGAAGCTTCCAGGAACGGACTCTGGATTCTTGGAACATCTGTAACTGAGTATTTTATGAGCTTATGTTTCTCAGGCCTGCCCACCCACTCCCCAACTCCAGGTTATGTCATAGACAACTTCCTTATCACTCTCTAAAGGTGTGCTTTCTGTGGCCATACATTCCAGACGGAAGTGACTAGTCACGTTAAGTCCATACTTTTCTCCCATTTCCACCATCTTTTCTCCAGTGATAACCCTGACCCTATAGAATGTTGTCCACTTGGCCACTAGGAACTGGGTTGAGACAGGAGTTGCCCTTCACTGCATTTGAAACGGCCCTATCCTTCTTGCGCTTTAAGATGGAAGGACTTCCCTGGGGGTCCAGTGGTTAAGAATCTGCCTTCCAATGCAGGGGACATGGGTTTGAATCGGGGTCAGGAAACTAAGATCCTACTAAGCTGGCATGCTTAGAAAGATCCTGCGTGCTGCAAATAAGACCTGAAACAGTCAAATAAATAATTATATTTTAGAAAAAGATGCAATTGGCTCCACTCCACTCAGGTTAAATGACCGGAATCACAATCTTAGTTCATCCACAAGATTTACGTGTCCCCATATTCAGTGCTTTGGAGTACAGCTTACCTTGTTACCTAACCAGCTTTAGGGGACTGTGCTTTCCAACTCTTCTTGAAGGTCTGAGACTTTTACTCTTTTGCCTGTGGATGCCTGTCTTCCTTCTACAGTTAGAGCTGGACACTGGGACATCCCCTTTTCCTCTCAAGTCTGCTCATGTGCATTTCTTCTCACTACTTTCTTTCTCAGCGAGGGAGGTCCTGGGAATGCCCATGTCACCCTCCAGAGTCTTAGGAGTGTTGGGGGAGTGGCCAAAGAGGTTGTAAATGTCCATCTCTGGATCATTCTCTGCACACATTCGCCTGGCTGCTGGTCATTTGCAAATATTCTCAACCTCAGAAATAATCTCTGTTTTGGCTCCTACACCACAATTTAAAATGGGGCACAGTTATGCTGTAACATTTACACATTAAATGGACTTGGAAACTTTAAAAGATTTGAATTCATTGACTATGTCTCTGGTTAGAAAACAGAGAGTTGTTCCTTGTTAGAAAAGTGAACTTTGTAAATCCATGGCTGATTCATATCAATGTATGACAAAAACCACTACAATATTGTAAAGTAATTAGCCTCCAACTAATAAAAATAAATGGAAAAAAAAAAGAAAAGTGAACTTTAGAAAGCAATCTTGCAAATGACTGGGGACAAAATAAGCAATGATATTAATAATCATTTGTATTTTACACTGACTTCACATTTGCTAGCTTTAGGGAGTCTCCAATGGTGTGAGGGTTTCTTGTCGTTCGAAAGGGAATCAGCTTAGAATTCTTGAGTTCCTTTCATAAGCCTCTTAGGAAGTGCTAAGTATATTTCTGTTGTCCCATAGCTTTGGGCCTTGGGCTAAAGCCATGCATGTTTTGTTGGTTGACTTCTTCATGCTCTGAACCGCAGCTGAAAGGTTCTCCAGGGTTTTTTAGGTCGAAGTTAGGAAATGAAGGGCGCCCTCTGAGTGGGCTGGACTGCCTCTCTGCTCTAACTTTCTTTCTTATTGCCACTGAAATGAAAGAGGCTCTTAGTGTGATGCTGGAGGGAGCAGGAAGTGGTAAAAGGTGTGTGGTAAGCGATTAGGGACAGAAAATGCAGAGTTGTTTGTAGTCAGTGCCTCCCAGGATGGCTCTGTAATTTCCCCAAATGAGGCCAACCAGCCTTTCTTGGAAAAACCCTGAGAATGTCACTGCTCCCAGGCTGTGCTTTGATGTCAGGACAGTCCCACTGGCCTGTGCAGGGCTGGCTGGGCCAGATCACAGCTCTGTCCGGAGGTGCCCTCAGCTGTGCTGGCTGCCCAGGTGCCAGGTGGTGCAAGCATGGGGTCGCTCCTTGCGCAGGCTCCAGGCCTCACTGTCTATTTCCTGGGGGTGAGACCACCCACCCGTGTTAGTCAGGTTGGAGGCCCGGCTCATCCCATCACCCCACCTCTACCTCCATGCCCTTGGAGCCGGTGGGCAGAGGAGACTAGTGAGGGCTTTCAGTGAGACTACACGAGCTTACCCCCTGGGGATGGTTACTCAGCTCATTGCCTAAGTCTTGGATGACTAAATACAGGCTAGACTTAGCCCCATTTTCCTATACACTTTCTTTCCCTGATTTTGTTGCATGCTGAGGAATGATTCTGGTTCTGGGCTGACCTGGTGGCCATCTGCAAACTGTGACATGTTTGTGGATTATTGTGAGAGTTTGGTATCCGTATGAGGATGTTACTTGGTTCTTCCTGGATAGACAAAGTGGGTGAGTCCAGGTTTTGCAGACCTAACATTTATTTGATTTGGGGGTCACTGCAAAGTTACAGCACAAATTGCTGATAGCACCTACTAGGAGGGAGGAGGGGTATGATGAGTCAGTAGGTATAAGCTTAGATTCTTACTCTGTCAAATTTAAGAGAAAACATGATGATTTTCCATCACTAAGATTCCTCGAATATGTGGGTGAGCTGGGAAGATGAAGGGTCTTGGGGCTTATCTTCATTCAAGTCATGGAAGGTCTACGTGGTAGCCAAAGATGTGGTTCTAGAACATTTAAGAAGCACTGACACATGATCTGACCGTGACATTGATTTTAAAATAATGTCACCATACGTGATAGCATAGAACAATGCTAAAGGAAATTCGTGATGGGAAAAAATGCACATAATTTCATCCTTTTAGTGTAAGAGCTATTCTCTTCTGAGTATAAATGTGTGTTTTAAAATACCTGTAGTAGTAATCTTGGAGTGAGGAAGATGTTTCTAAGAAAGACATGAAACTCAGAGCCATAAATAAAGATTGACACATAAAAATAAAGTTATGAGAGCAAGACATAGCATAAGACAAATCAAAAGGCAAGAAACACCGATAAAATGTTTGCAACTCAAATTGTAGACAAGAGGTTATTTTCCTCATTTATAAAGAACTGTAAATCAATACAAAAAGACTAATAGCTCCAAAGGAAAAGGAGTAAAAAGGCTAATAAATAGTTCTTAGACCAGGAAAGCAAATCATATTTAAGCATATCCAGTGAAAGCCCACCTCACTCTAGATAAAAGAACTACTGATTAGAGCTATACTGACATTTTTATTTATTAAGTTCTAAATGTATGATGCTGATTTATCTTAAGTCAAACTTTAAAAGAGATTCATTTAATTAATTTATTTGGCTGTACTAGGTCTTAGATGTGGCATACAGAAATTTTAGTCACAGCATGCAAACTCTTAGTTGTGGCATGTGAGATCTAGTTCCCTGACCAAGGAATGAATCTGGGCCTTCTGCACTGGGAGCCTGGAGTCTTAGCCACTGGAGTGTTAGTCGCTCAGTTGTGTCCAACTCTTTGCAACTGCATGGGTTGTAGCCAACCAGGCTTCTATGTCCATAGAATTCTCCAGGCAAGAATACTGGAGTGTTGCCATTTCCTTCTCCAGAGACAAGGGAGAGTGACTACTGTTGGGTTAGGGTTTCTTTTTGGAGGGACAAAAATGGTCTGGAATTAGATAGTGGTGATGGTTGCACAGCCCTGTGAACATGCTAAAACCACGAAGCTTTCCGCTTTAATAGAAGGGTGACTGGTATGTATGTAAATTATATCTCAATAAAGTAAATAAATTGGATTTTTAAGCCATTAAAGGAGCCACTGGACCAACAGGGAAGTCCCTATACTGACATTTGTTTAAAAAGCACTTTTTCTTTTTGTGTGTGTGTAAGTTGACAAAACGATTTTAAAATGTAGGAAATCCACAGGACCCAGCAATAGGCCAGAATGATCTTGAAGAAGAACAAAACTGTGACCCTCACCTCACCGTGGAGATAGATCTGTGAGAAAGTTGGAGGGTTAAGATCTTATGTTGTCTACACAGAGACAGGCAGACCTCAAAACAGAACAAGAGAGTCTACAGACAGACATGGATGGTGGCTTGATTTATGCATAATGGACACCACAGTATAAAGGAAAACAGTTTTTCCTCTATCAGTGGTGTATATTCAAAAATATATACATATATAAATTTATCTTGACTTCACTGGCTTTGTACTCAACAATGAATTGCAGTTCTAAATGTGAAAGGCATAAAAAAACAAATCTTCAAACAAAAGTAGGAGAACATTTTCATGACCTTTGGTAGGCAAACATTTTCTTAAACAGGACACAAAAGTTGCAAAGACGGGACATAATGAAGCATTTCTGTTCTTCCAAAGATAACATTATAATAGTGAAAGGATGGATTTCCCTGGTGATTCAGTGGTAAAGAATCCCCCTGCAAATGCAGGAGACATGGGTTTAATCTTTGGGTTGGGAAAATCCCCTGGAAAAGGAAATGGCAACTGACTCCAGTATTTTTGGGATTCCCTGGTAGCTCAGCTGGAAAAGAATCTGCCTGCAATGCAGAAGACCTGGGTTTAGTCCCTGGATTGGGAAGATCCCCTAGAGAAGGGAATAGCTACCCACTCTAGTATTCTGGCCTGGAGAAGTCTGTGGACTATACAGTGAAAACAAAGTCCACAGAATGGGTGAAGGTATTTGCAATATGTAGATCTGACAAAAAACTTGTATCCAAAATACATAAAAAGCTCCTAGGAAAAGATTAAAAAAGTTAAAAAAAAAAACAAAGGCACTTTCCCAAATAGGAAACCCAAATGTTGATAAGCACATGAAAACTGCTTAGCTTCATTAATCATCAGGGCAATGCATTAAAACCACAAGGTAATGTGACCACACACAGCCACAAAATTAATATTGTGAAGTGTCGGCAAGAGTGGAGAGCAACTGAACTCCATACCCTGCTGGTGGGAGCATGCGCTGGTGCTACCAGGTGGGAGAGCTGTTTGGCAGTATCTCCAAATCTGAGCATATTCCTGCCCTATGACCTAGGACTGGGTCAACTTGGGCTGGGTGGGTGGGGGTAGGACCTGGAAAGAAGGAAGTCTATCAGACTCCATGCCTTCCCTTTGTTCAGCCTTCAGCATGTAGGTTATGCCTAAATACAAAGTTCAGTGACAGGGTAGTATTTAAACATTAAACTATGCTGAAGTTTCAGAGATACTGTGAATAATGTGTTAACATTGGTGTGGGAAAATAGGGCATTCTCATATATTGCTGACGGGAGTTTAAACTGGCGCTACATCTGAGAAATGAAATTCGTATTGTCTATGAAAATTACAAATGCAGTTCTTCCTCTAGTTTCTACAGAGAGACTCATATAAAATGATATCAATGTATGTAAAGCAAAGCATTGGAAACAACTGAAGTGTCCCACATCTGGTGACTTGGTACCTCTTCTGTGGTTCGTTCTCATCGTGGGTTGGTACATACCACACAAACCAGGCAGGATGCTCCTGGTGTTTGGGCACAAACAGCTGCCCAGGCAACAGGGGAAGCTTTCTGCATATTCCACCTATCCCTGTAAGTCTTTCGCATTTTGACCCACCATGTATCAATCACTTGTTGAAATATAAAGAAAATTAAAACAAAATTTATAATCATAGAACAGTATCAGTTTGTATTATTTTCTACTTGGAATACACTACACACTTTCCCAAGTTTGTGATCTTCCTGTTTACTTTGAATTGTGATATCTTATAATTGTTATAGGGCTTCCCAGGTGGCTTAGATGGTTAAGAATTTTCCTGCAATGCAGGAGTCACAGGTTAGATCAGTGGGTCAGGAAGATGCCCCAGAGAAGGGAATGGCAACACACTGCAATATTCTTGCCTGGAGAATTCCATGGACAGAGAAGCCTCACAGGCTACAGTCCATGGGGTCACAAAGAGTCAGACATGACTGTGGGACTAACATCACTACCACAACTACAATTTTTATTATGTCATTAAATTGATGTACCGTAATGAACCCAACCATTCTCCTACTGTGCATTAAGATAATTTTCCATTTTTACTATTCATCTCACATTTTTGATTTATTTTCTGGAGACTGTCTTCTTGTTAGTGGATCCCAGGTCATATGGTCCGGCTCTGTTTCTGGGCTCAGGATGGATGACTCTGTGGCTCCCACCGGGCTCCCTCCTTTGCTGGTGCCTTGGGCAGTATAAGCAGTCACCGAATCAGCAAACACAGAAGAGGAGCCTTCCAGGGCTCTGCCCTTTTGCGTTGAGGACAGAATCGGAGAGGGTGAGAAGAGGCTGTGGGGCCATTGCTGACTTCGTGGGGACTTCATGAAGAGGACAGAGGCAGGGGGTGTGGATCTTGTCAGGCTCACGGGGCAAGACCTTCTGTCAGCAGTAGGTTGCAGGCAAGGCTTTCTCTGATGAGTCGTTTTAAAATCAAAAGCAATGATGAGAGCTTGCTTCCAGTGCAGGCTATGACAATTCCTAACTCATACTCTGAATGGGGGTTGAATGTGGCAACTCTGCTTTTGAGAGGGGCAGGCTGCTGCTGCTGTTGTTGAGTTGCTCAATCACGTCCGACTCTTTGTGACCCTGTGGACTGCAGCACGCCAGTCTTCCCTGTTCTTCACTATTGCCCAGAATTTGTTCAAACCTATGTCCATCAAGTCGATGATGCCATCCAACCATCTCATCCTCTGTTGTCCCCTTCTCCTCCTGCCCTCAATCTTTCCCAGCACCAGGGTCTTTTCCAATGAGTCTGTTCTTCACATCAGGTGGCCAAAGTATTGGAGCTTCAGCTTCAGCATCAGTCCTTCCAGTGAATATATTCTGGGTTGATTTCCTTCAGGATTAACTGGTGTTTGATCTCCTTGCTGTCCAAGGGACTCTCCAGCGTCTTCTCCAGCACCACAGTTTGAAAGGATCAGTTCTTCAGTGCTCAGCCTTCTTTACAGTCTGAATCTCACATATGTACAGGCTTTTTCCCATCATTGCATAATGGACTTTGCAGTGCACGTAACCTTTCACTCCCTTCTGTGTGGGAGTTGCTGTGTTTGAAAGGAGGATGGTCCCACTCTGATCGAGATGAGAATCTCAGGGCTGCCACCGCATCTCTTGTTCCACCCACGCCTGCCAGTTTCCTGACCTCCCTAAGTTCTCCACCTGCGTTGTCTGCATCTTCTCCATGTAGGTGCCAACTCTTCAGAGGACTTGATGTGGGAAACAGCAGATTCATTCAATGACTCTTCATTTTGCCCTGGCTGGGGCAGTGGACTTGGGCTCAGTCTGTATACTCTTGAGTAGATTACATTGAGTAATCTCAAATGTCTTAATTCTCTGGGTTCATTTTTTTTTTAACGTCCACAGTAAACTTGCTGAAATGAAAGTCTACAAGACTTTATTGAATTGAAACTATTTTATTCTAACAATTGTGAAAGTAGGTCAGTTTTATAAAAGAAAATATGTAAACCAAACAATTAGGAGAGAAATATTTGAGAAATTTAACATACATGTGTATATTCTGCGGTAAAAAAGAGTTTTCCTTGTCAAACAAAATGGAATTTTCAGAGAAACAAAACATGTTTTTTAGAAATTAAAAAATAACTCTTGTATGTGTTTTGATGACAAGAATGTCCACTGCTTTTTGACTATTTTTTAAGGAAATCTTGGGAGTAGTAGAGCATTAAATGTTACAGAAGAAGATCTGGAAAACATTCAGCTGACGTGCATTTACTGAATTGTCCCTAGGGAAGATTTTTGTGGGAAAGCGCTGCCTATAAATTGAGGATGCAGTTAAGTTTTTGTGGAAAAATTTAGCCTTCATTTCCACACTGGAAATGAGTCCTTGGCACTCCCCTGTAGTTTCTAAGTGGAATGCGTGGGGTGTGATGCTCACTTTCACATGTCAAAGTTCTCCAGGGAAGGGTTGAATCATGAAAGGCAGAACTGGGATTGACATGGCTTGTTTGGGGGAAATGAAAGTGGCCTGAGATCTAAGTGGGGTGAAGCCTGGGAGGTGGCTCTGGCCATGTGCTTAGGTCCCCCTTTTCCTTCGGATGGTGCTGGCCTGTGCACTGGAGGGAAAACATCCCCAATTTCTTACTCTGCTCAGGACCAAATGAAGGGGATCCTCATTTCCCCAAATAGTAACAAACAGGCCAGGGCTCTGTATCTGGAATGAAGTCCAGGCTGTCATCCTGATGGCAGAAAGGTCTCCTTTCCTACTCTGTACCCTTGGAGGGCTTCTGGACCAAGACTTCTAAAATTTAGCTTGAGAGACATGAATGGGTGTGACCAGAGTTTATACTTTGGTTTTTTCCCGTGTGAAGAGCAGAGTAGAGGAAGTCTGCTGCGTGAGCCCTCTGTACCTCAATGGGGCTCTTCTCTCCATGCGCATGAGGCTGTCAGGTCGGTTGCACCTCTCTCCAGGGTCAGAGAGAAGTCTGAAAGCCACTGTTCTAGAAAGAAAGCCTCTGAGCATTCCATTGAAGGAGATAAACTCCTCTTGAGTGAAAATGATGAGAAACCTTCATAAGTTACGAGGTTCTGGAGTCAGCCAGGCTCTGTTCTGAAGATCTGCAGTGAGGGCTCCAGCTGAATGTTCCTGCGCTATCTGTGCTTTTCATCACCCGTGGAAGAGCTTCACCGTTTCTCTTAGAGGAGCTGGAACTATACTCTGGGGCGTCACTGAGGAGCACAGGTTCTGTCTTCCCTCCCGGGAAGCATTTGTTGAGGACTGGTGAAGGTCACCCAGCCCGCTGGCCTCTGTGAGAGTCTGGCATACAGTGCCCACACAGAGACTGCCCCTGGGAGACGTGGGCTTGGGAGGAGCCAGTTGGAGGAATAGGTGCCAGCCAGGGGAAGAGGCTTGGATATTCCCCCAGACCTCCTCCATGTGTCCATCTTCCTTCCCTATCTCCTTGCAGATCCTTTCTGAACCAGACAGCCCAGCTGGAGTGGACAAAGCTCTGGACAGAGTCGGGGCCACGCCAATTCCTGCTCCACACATTGCTTCTGTATGCCTTCTAGTAATCCCTCATCCTTGGCTCTCTATTCTGTCTACTTTCCACACTGGAGGGACTTGGCCGTCTCCTGTCATCTATTCCCATGTTCTTCCCCCGTCTTCTGTGTGCCTAGCTTCCTATCACCCTCATCCAAGCTTGCACATTGCCTTTTCAGGGACCCTTTTCCTCCTCCCCCCGGGCCTGGGTCCTGTTCCCCCTCACTGTCTCTTTTCTCCCGTTGGTTGCCTTCCTCACTGTTCTGTTTGTCTATTGCTGCTTGGGCTTTTCTGGTGGCTCAGACGGTAAAGAATCTGCAGGAGACCCAAGCTGAGTCCCTGGACTGGGAAGATCCTCTGAAGAAGGGAATGACTACCTACTCCAGTATTCTTGCCTGGAGAATCCCACGGACAGAGGAGCCTGGTGCTACATTCCATGGTGTCACAAAGAGTTGGACACGACTGAGCGACTAACACTTTCACTTTTCATTATTGCTGCCTAAAAATGTACCACAAAATTTGATGGTTTAAAATGGCAAAGTTACTCTCTGCCAGGATGCTGTGGCCCAGCTGCCCTTGCTAGGAGTTTCTGGTGCAGTTATAATCAGATGGTGCCCAGGCCTGTAGTCACCTGAGGGCTCCACGGAGGGGTTGATGCCTTGGTCCACAATCTGGGGGAAGGGGTTGGTGGTCAGCTGTTAGCTCCCACCCACATGTGGCCTCTCTCTGTGGCTTTGGCTTCTCATAGTCTCGTGGCCAGGTCCCAAGAGCCGGCATCCCATGAGCCCATGGCAGCTGGAAGCCTTCTTATGACCTCACTCTGCTACTGGATGAGCAAGTCACTGAGGCCAGCCTGGGTGCCAGTGCAGAGGATTAGACCTCTGGCTGGGGACTGCCAGGCCACACTGCATAAGAGTGGTGGTGGGTTGTGAGCTGTTGTTTAGCCATCTTTGGAAAATACAACCTGTCACTGTGTTGATCACTGTTTTCATTTCTTTCTTTTCTTGCCCATCCCAGTGGGTTGGAGGCTCCTGGAAAGCAGGGTTCCCACACCTGGACATTCATGATAAAATGAAAAAAAAAGAAAGAAAGAAACTCCCTGTTGCATTTTGAAAGGAAGATAAAACTCTGGTTAATGTCAAAGGAATAACATTTTAACAGAGGAAGTACAGGCATAATTAACTGGGATTGAGGCTAAATAGTTAGGGGCCAGTGCTCCTTTGCTCTCATCCATTCATTCTTTGTTATTTAATTCAAAAGATATGATGTGACATTTCCATGACTTGCCAGAAACAGCACTAGGTGCTAGGGATTGAAAAACACATAAAAGCGACCCCTCTGTGCTCTCATGGGTGAATTTCTTGTGCTCTCATGGCAGTAATGTTGCTTGTCTATTATTGCTCCATGTCAGGCATTGTGGCAAGACTCCCACACACACATTGATCTACTGAGTTTTTACAACAACTGTGTGGGGTGCAACAATCCCACTTTACAAACGTGGACTCAGGTTTAAGTGACAGCCTTATTATCTACAGCTTGTGTTCTTCACCGTATTTTGCGATTGGCCCCCATAACCCTGTGATTGTGTCATGGGCCCCCATCACCCTGTATGATTGTAAGATGAACCCCTATCATCCTGTATAGTTGTGTCATAGGCCCCCATTACCTTGTATTGTTGTATCAGGGGCCCCCATCACCATATATGGTTGTGTGAATGGGCCCTATAACCCTGTATAATTAAATGTGTGTGCCCAGGTTGCATGTCCTAAGCTACTGCTCCAGGCTGTGTACACCGAAGCAGCAAGTCTAGGAAGAAGGAAGTGAGCAGGGCCCAGAGGGTGGCTGGGGGGTCCTGTGGGTAGGTGATCCAAGGCAATCTCATCTTGTCCCAACACGAAGGAGTCTGGAAATAAGTCTGGCCTAGGGCCACGAAGGCAGCAGGCTGTCAAAGGATTTGTATAGAACTAAACTGTGTGGTGCCAAGTTTGTTTATTCTTGGCTGAAAATGACTTCCTTTTTTCTGAAAAAAGAGGCCCATGATAGACATAAAATATTTCTTGCAAACAACTTGGTGCTGAGCTCAGACCCAGTGACTCAATGCCATGTGGATTATATTTCCTATAAAATGCTCCAGGGGTGAAAAATCAAGGGGAAAAGTGTTGGATAGAAGACTTTTGGAAGTGGGTTGTCCCCAGTGTAGACATGTTATTTCCCCACACTCTTTCCTGTGGAGACAGAGTGGCAGAGAGAGAGGGAGGCAGGGTGGGACAGTGTGAGGCAATGCCTCCTGACTGTGCTCTGGGGACCCTGGGCGTCTGCACAAATGTGAGGGCTTAGCACTACTTCTTGAAGCATTTCTTTGCTTGGTGGGTGTGTCAGCTTTTTCACTCAGGGCAGCTTAAATGGCAAAAATTTACTCTCTCATTTCTGGAGGCTGGAAGTCTGGGTCAAGGTGGCAATGGCTGGTTCCTTCCAGGCTGTGAGGGAGACTCTGTTCCAGCCCCAGGAACTTGCTGACCCTTGGTTTGTAGATGCATCATCTCAATCTCTTCCTTCAGATTCACACAGCATCTCTTTGTTTGGGGGTTTGTCGCTGGGTCCAAATGTCCCCTTTTAGCATAAGGACTCAGTCATAACGGACTAGGGCCCACCCTAAAGACCTCATCTTAACTTGATTCATGGCAAAGACCCTATTTTCAAAGAAGATCAATTCTTCTGTATTATGGGGCTTAGAACTTTAACAGATTATTTTGGGGGAAACACAACTCAATGTATCACAGAGGTTGTTTGAAGTTTTTCCTCTTAGGACCCTCCTGGTGGTCTAGTGGTTAGGAATTTGCCTTTCAGTGCAGGGGACATGGGTTTGATTCCTTGTTTGGGGAACTGAGACCCTACATGCTGCAGGGAAATGAAGCCTACTCACCGCAACTCTTGAGCCTGCATGCTCTCGAGCCTGTGCACCACAATTAGAGAGTCCAGGCCCTGCAATGAAAGATAGTGAGCGCTACTGTGATGATTCCATGTGTTGCAACCAAGACCCAACCCAGCCAAACAAATAACTAAATAAGCATTAAAAATTTTTCCCCTCTCTACTCTGTCCCTTCTCTTTCCTCCACCCACCCTTCTAATAAAAACATCCTCACCACATGTGTCAGGATACAGGCTGAGTTGCTCTAGCAAAGGAACCCCCACTAGGCTAGTACAGCTTTCTTCCCTTCTTGTGGCACAGTGCAGAGGCAGTGACATGGGCCAGCAGGGAAGTTTGCTCTCTGGGGTCACCAGGGATAGCAGACTCCTTCCTTTTTCCTAAGGAAAACCTTCTCAACAAGGAGTCTGCTTCAGTGTCCCCTAGATGGTTTCCTAAAACAGACTGTTGGGCTCCCCTTGAGGTCCACGTTGTGTGCTCACACACTTTTCCCTTTGCAGACAGGTGGCATTGACAGGGCTTCTGTCCTCCAGCTGGCCTGCCATCCAGGACTGGCAAGCTTGGGAATCTGCAAGTCTAGCTCCCTGCCACAAAGCAGAAAACACATTTATGCACATTTATGAATCTACACACATGCATACAAACATTTGTATCTATACACACATGGGCATACTATGTTAAAAATTGCTTGCACATAGGCTCAATTAATGCTATTGAATGTCCATGTTATTCTTTTAAGGAAGTGTGCACTGCTCAGAAAGCAACGTCGTAGAGGCTTGGACCTTCTCAATCCATCAGAGCCACCTTATGTGTGACAGAGGTCCTGTTGCGCTCTGTCTTTGGGAGCCCACACTACAAGGAGGGCAGACAGACTGACCTTTGGGGAACTGTGAGGGCTCCCTTGGTATGCCCCACTTCTCTGCTGCTTGTGACCATGACTCCCCTTCTGTGTGCCCACAGTATATAGCCATCCATGTTTGCCTGTTGCTTGAGGACCAACCATCCCCTTAGATGTTTGCTTCAACCACATTTAGGGAACAAAGGGCCTTGCCTCCTGCTAGGGTCTTTTCTGGAGGCCTGGAGTGGGTGGAGATCCTTCAATAGGCTTTCACCCTAGCTCAGATAAAGGTTGGTACCCTGGTCTAGCTCCCAGACATCAACTGGCCCTTTTTAGCATGCTGGTGGTTCAGACTGTAAAGAATGTGCCTGTTGTGCAGATCCCTGGGTTCGATCCCTGGTTTGGGAAGATCCCTGGAGAAGGAAATGACAACCCACTTCAGTATTCTTGCTTAGAGAATCCCATGGACAGAGAAGCCTGGTGGGCTATAGACCACAGGGTTGCAAAGAGTCAGACAGGACAGAGCAGCTAACACACACACACACACACACACACACACACACACACACACACACACACATGCTTAATCTGGAAAACAGCCTGAGGCCAAAACTGTGATAGTGCATCGCTGGGATTTCAAGCTGGAAAGCAGGATAAAGGAGGGAAGGGACTGAAGACAGCTTGGATGCAGAGTAAGTGCTGCGGTACCTGCTGCACCAGCCACAGCTTCACCACTAGCACCACTGCCTGCTCCCTCTTGAGGACCGACAGCAGGGGCTTTCAGAGTGGTCATTAGGGCAGAGGAAGGAGATTCTTTGCCTCTTGTCTCTCCAAGATGAACACCTCTCCCACTGCATCCTCCCCTCATTCCCTCCTCCCCTCACTCCCTGCACCAGTATTGACGTCTATAGTCCTTATGGGGTTGGAGCCACAAGTTCAGCCTGGTCAAGGTACCAGTATCAATGGGTAGATGACCCACTGCTGCCAGTGAACTCATGCATGGGGCCCCCAGACATGCAGTGATGGTGGCAGTTTGGGGGACCTGAAGGATACAGGCATGGATTAAAGGTGTCACATTAATGGACCTCCTTAGGGAGCTATAGGGGAATCAGAAGTCATTACCCATACCTTTATTCTCAAGTGTGAATATTCATGAGAATCACCTGGGCCCCATTCTGGAAATTCTGGCTAATTAGATCTGTGTTGGCCCTTGATCTTCATTTTAAATAAGCCTTCTTAGAACAAAATGGTGGCTCCTCAAAGGTTAAAAATAGATCTTTCATATGATCCAGCAATTCCACTCATGGGTATATATCCAAAACAAATGACAACAAGATACTGAATAGATATATGCACTCCCATGTTTATTACAGCATTATTCACAATAGCCAAGATGTGGAAGCAACCTAAGTCCCCATCAGTGGGTAAGTGGGTAAAGAAGATGTGTTATACACACACAAAGGAATATTATTCAGCCCCGAGAAAGAAGGATATCTTTCCATCTGCAGCAATATAGATTGAACTCTAGTATGTTAAGAGAGATATATCAGACAAAGACAATACTATATGATATCACTTATGTGTGGAATATAACAAAGCCAAACTCATAAAAACATAGAGTAAAATGGTGGTTACCTGGAGATAGGGGTGAGGGTGGTAGGACAGATTCTGTTTAAGGGTACAAACTTACAAAGAGGAGTAAATAAGCTCTGGAAAGCTAATGGACACTAAAGTGAATACAGATAATGGTTTTGTACTATAATCATCAAATTTGCTAGGATACTGAAACTCAATGATTCCAACTACTAAAAAGAAAGGATAATTATGTAAAGTGGTAGAGATGCTAATTATTGCTACAGCAATCACATTTCAATAAATAAATGCATCAGACTAACATGTTCTGCACCTTAAATTTACACAATGCTATATGCTGAATTTATTTCAGTAATTAAAAAAAATAACCTTCCTAGAGATGCTCATTCCTGAGGGTCACAGATGACAATGGTCCATGGTCTTTCCTCACACCTGATATTTCCCTGTTCCCTTACAAGAAAGATATCATAATCAGCTATTACTGCTTAACTAATTACCTCAAGTGCAGTGGCTTGTAGTAGTGATGCTTACCACTGTTTGATTTCTGTAGGTCAAGGATCTGGAACAAATGATGGTGGGGCAGATGTAGCTGAGTCCCCACTTCAGAGATGCTTAAGATGTTGGCAGAACTGTAGTCATTGTAAGGCTTGAAGCAAGGAGAATCTTGGTCCTCACAGGTAGGATTATATATATATATATATATATATATATATATATATATAGAGAGAGAGAGAGAGAGAGAGAGAGAGCATAAATCTTGTTTTACTTCTTTTGTTTGATAGTACACAAGAGATATAATACAGAACCATATGCACATTACTGGGACTAAATACATGTTAATGTTTTACCATAATCACTTATAGTAAAGTTGCAGGATATAAAATTAACACACAGAAATCCCTTGCATTCCTATACACTAACAATGAGAAAACAGAAATTAAGGAAACAATACCATTCACCATTGCAACAAAATGAATAAAATACTTAGGAGTATATCTACCTAAAGAAACAAAAGACCTATACATAGAAAACTATAAAACACTGATGAAAGAAATCAGAGGACACAAATAGATGGAGAAATATACCGTGTTCATGGATTCGAAGAATCAATATTGTGAAAATGAGTATACGGTGCAAAGCAATCTATAGATTCAATGCAATCCCTATCAAGCTATGAACAGTATTTTCCACAGAACTGGAACAAATAATTTCACAATTTGTATGGAAATACAAAAAACCTCGAATAGCCAAAGCAATCTTGAGAAAGAAGAATGGAACTGGAGGAATCAACCTGCCTGACTTCAGACTATACTACAAAGCCACAGTCATCAAGACAGTATGGTACTGGCACAAAGACAGAAATATAGATCAATGGAACAAAATAGAAAGCCCAGAGATAAATCCACGTACCTATGGACACCTTATCTTCAACAAAGGAGGCAAGAATATACAATGGAAAAAAGACAACCTCTTTAACAAGTGGTGCTGGGAAAACTGGTCAACCACTTGTAAAAAAATGAAACTAGAACACTTTCTAACACCATACACAAAAATAAACTCAATGGATTAAAGATCTAAATGTAAGACCAGAAACTATAAAATGCCTAGAGGAGAACATAGGCAAAACACTCTCCGACAATAATCACAGCAGGATCCTCTATGACCCACCTCCCAGAATATTGGAAATAAAAGCAAAAATAAACAAATGGGACCTAATGAAACTTAAAAGCTTTTGCACAACAAAGGAAACTATAAGCAAGGTGAAAAGGATTCAATACATTTTGCTCTGTCATTTAGAAGCTTGGTTTCCTGCTATGCAGCTTTCTCCAACACAACAGAGCATTTGCTTCATTAAACGGAGCCAACCAAGGGAAGTGAGTTCAAACAAGATGGAAGTCATAGTCTTTTGTGGCTCAATTTTGGAAGTGGTATCCTGTATTCTGTTCATCAGAAGCAGCTCATCAGGTCCAGTCCCCATGCATTGGGAGATGATTATACAAGAGTGTGAATACCAGGATATGGGGACCATCAAGAACGATTTCAGAAGCTGCCTACTGCAGTCTGCCTGGTGGCCCACAATGATTCAAGTTCCTCCTCCAAGATCCTTAAAAATTTCATCACATAGCTCAAAGTCAAGAATCTCATCTGAGTAAGGTTCAGGATGTGTGAGTTTCCTCAGGTGTGGTTTTTTAAGTCTAGCTCCTCTGGATTGGCAGAGCCACAAACTAAATAGACAAGTCATCTGACCCAACACACACTGCACATATTGGAAGGACAGTCTTGGGAAAATGGTATAGACATTTCTGTTCCAAAAGGGGGAGGCACTGGTCTATTCTGAAATCCATTTGGGCAAATGTTAGAAGTTACTTGATTGGGTCTCAAGGCCTGGGGGAAATTCTCTGTGTTCTTGGCAGCACTCTCGTGGCTCTTGGTTCTGTCTCTTAGTCATTCTTATTTTTTCCTAAGGTGTTTGCTTCTGAGCATCTCTCTGCTTACTTTTTACCAGTATAATTGGGGAATTCAGTTCAGTTCAGTTCAGTCACTCAGTCATGTCTGACTCTTTGCGACCCCATGAACTGCAGCACGCTAGGCCTTCCTGTCCATCACCAACTCCCAGAATCCACCCAAACACATGTTCATTGAGTTGGTGATGCCATCCAACCATCTCATCCTCTGTCATCCCCTTCTCCTCCTGCCCTCAATCTTTCCCAGCATCAGGATCTTTTCAATGAGTCAGCTCTTCACATCAGGTGGCCAAAGTATTGGAGTTTCAGCTTCAACATCAGTCTTTCCAATGCATATGCAGGACTGATTTCCTTTAGGATGGACTGGTTGGATCTCCTTGCAGTCCAAGGGACTCTCAAGAGTCTTCTCCAACACCACAGTTGAAAAGCATCAATTCTTCAGCGCTCAGCTTTGTTTATAGTCCAACTCTCACATCCATACATGACCACTGGGAAAACCATAGCCTGGACAAGACGGACTTTGTTGACAAAGCAATGTCTCTGCTTTTCAATATGCTGTCTAGGTTGGTCATAACTTTCCTTCCAATGAGTAAGCATCTTTTAATTTCATGGGAGGGGGATCCCAAAGCCTCTTTTTTTGTGTTCTTTGTCTCTTTCAGTTTAAGCTGAAAGTGTATTTGCTTTTCTCAAACACTTTTGGGTCTTCTGTGAATCTCACTGGGACAATCTCCATTAGACAATTGCCACGACCACAAACCTCTTTGTGATAAGCCCTTCTTTGCTTTGGGCTTCTGCTGAAACAGATGAGGGCAAATTCCTTCATTTTCCAGAGACACTGTTGTTCAGCTGAGAGGAAATGTCTGGTACACACTTAGTCTCTTGAAAGGGTCCTTTGTGTATCTCAATAGTACCCTGATGCTTTGATCATTCTGAAGTCTTAAAAAAATTATACAGTCTCACTATTGGCTTTATTTCTGGATCACTTTTGAAGATTCCTTAGAAAGCTTTTCTTAATTTTAGTATCTTTTACAACTAGAAGAAGCTGAGAAGTTTCAAAATCATCAAGTCTTGGTTCCTTTCTGTTTAACAAATTTTCTCCCAATTTATCTCTTTCTTTTCATAAAGCAAGAAGAAACTAGGAAATACATTCAACATTTTGCTTGGAAATCTCCTGAGCTAGACCACACAGTTTATTTGGTACAAGTTCCACCTTCTACATAACTGGAGGTAACAGTGTTGCTAAGCTTTCTGTTACTGAATAACAAGGATTCCCTCTTCCTCAATTTTCTCCAGTGTGTCCCCACAGTATGTTTGCTATAGTGTAGCCCACATGTGTGCTAACAGTCTATTCAAGGCATTTTAGGCTTTCTTCACCATTCTTCTCAAAATCCATCCAGCTTTCACCCACTGCCCAGGTCTGAAGCCACTTCTACATTTTTAGGTGTTTGTTGTAGCAGCACAATACTGGTACTAAAATCTGTCTTGATTATCTGTTGCCATATAACACATTAACCTAACCTTTGTGTCTTAAAAGAAAAGCATTTATTATCTCAGTTTCTACTGGGCAGGAATCTAGACACAGCCTACTTGCGGCTTTGCTTCAAGGTCTCATAGGCAGCAATGCAGGTATTGCTGGGGCTCTGGTCATCCCAAGGCTTAACTGGGGAAGGACTTTCCTCCAAGTTCATTCACATGGTTGTTGGCAGGATCTGGTTCTTCACAGGCTGTGGCCTCAGCTCCTTTCCATGTGGGTCTCTCCTTTGTGATAGCTCGTTTCATCAAAGTCATAAACTGGGAGGGCCAGAGTGGGTGAGAGCAAGGCTGAAGTCAAAAGCTTTGGTAGGTTAAACTTGGAAATAGTGTCCTGTCATATTTGTCATATTCCACTCATCAGAAGTAGATCAATAGGTCCAGCTGGCACACATACCCCATGTGCTTGCGTGAGCGCGCACACACGCACACTCACAAACACACACAGCAATGCACATATTACATACAAACACATATGTGCAAACACATATATACTCACACAATACACACACCTTTAAAAGTACACATGCGCACATACATACACTTACATACTCAGCTCCCCACACACTTGCATACTCACACACACACACATGTGCACACACCTGTGTGTGCTGTCACTTCAGTCTTGTCCAACTCTTTGCAACCCCATGGACGATAGCCCGCCAGGCTCCTCTGTCCATGGGGTTTCCCAAGCATGACTACTGGAGTGGATTGCCATTTCCTCCTCCAGGTTCATGCACCCGCGCACATTCAAAACACAAGACAGGAGCTTCCCTGGTGGTACAGTGGTTAGGAATCCACTTTGCAATGCAGCAGATATAGATTTGATCCCTGGTTGGGGAACTAAGATCCACATGTTGCTGGAGCAACTAAGCCTGAGCTGAGAGGACTGAGCCTGTGTGCCATGACTAGAGAATCTGTGTGTCACAACAAAAGATCCCATGTGCCACAATTAAGACCAACATAGCCAAATAAATAAATACATGATAAAAATCCCCACAACACATGCCTGTACACACATATATACACACATGTGCTTACATGTAAACACTCACTCAAAACCCCACCCCCCACACATGCTTGCACACAATACACAGGCATACAAGCACAATGATGCATATATACATATGCACACACATACACACAGGGAGGGCGTAGGAATCCTGGAAATGTAGAAATCACTGGGAGCCATTTCACAAGCTGCCTAGCACAGGGATAAGGCTGTGAGGAGGCTCCTCTGCACCCCTACCCCTGGAGCTTCTGGGTCAGGAAGCCTCTGCTCCTTTGTCCCCCATTTCCTCGGGGAGCAGAGCTTTCCCTGGGCCTGCCGCAGTAGCTGGGGGCTTCAGCTCTGAGATGGCACACCCATGGATAACACTACTGGTCGAGCCAGTCACTTCATCATAGTCATGGCCCTGGAATCCCTTCCATGTCCCTCTGTGTGTCCTGGGCATCCTCACAGCAAGGCAGCTGGTTTCACAGACCAAGGGTCTGATAGTGAGCCAGCAGAGAGCTTCAGAAAACACACACAATGATGTCTGTAGAACTCTACTCATGTTGGCAGGCCTGGATGTCTGCCTAGGTCTGGGGGCTGGATGTGGGCTCCCCCTGGATGGGTGGGTTGTAAGATCACAATAAGAAGAGTGTCTGGGATGGGACAGTGTAAAGACTCTGTGCAAACTCACTCTTCCCCACTAGCCAATCAGATGGTTTAAACTCATCCCGAAAGGGAGACATTCATTTATTATTGCTCCTCCCAGAGAGAATACTCACAGGCTGAGGGGTGGGTTGGAGATCTGGATTCACAAGGCCTCAAAGGGAAGGAGACTTGGCTCAGGGAAATACTGTGGGGAGTGCTTTTGGGGACATGTGAGATGTTTCACAGAGCCAGGCAGAGAGGACTTGGTCACTCTCTGACCCGGCTCACTTCACGTTGGTGCAGGTGGTTGACTCCCCTTCAAGACTGGTCTTCAGCTACAGTGACTGGGCAGTAGCTGACAAGGGCAGAGGAGCCTTCAGGGGATACCGAGACAGGGGGAATGAGTCACTGGGTGGTGCCCCCGCCAGACAATCCTGACCTCCCGGGTCCCCCTTGGCACCCAGGGGTGGCAAGGCTGCCCCCCCTGCCAAAGGTGGGCCCCTGGAGCATGGGGCAGATATGCCCCATCTGGTGTGTCTGGGATGTGGTTCTGAACCATTTCTAGGTGTTTTTCTGAGTCTAGGGCCTTGCTGTAGTTTTGCAGATCCTAGCAGGTGGGACAACCGTGGCGTGCATGCTCAGTCATGTCTGATTTTGCCACCTCATGGATGGTAACCCACCAGGCTCCTCTGTCCATGGAATTTTCCAAGCAAAAATACTGGAGTGGGTTACCATTTCCGATTCCAGGGGATGTTCCCTACTGAGAGACAAAACCCACAACTCTTGCATCTCCTGCATTGGCAGGCAGATTCTTTATCACTGCAGCACCTGGGAAGCCCTAGTCAGGTGGGAAGCATGCTCTTTCTGGGTGATCCTCAGAAAAGTTGTCCCACTGGCCCATAAGAAGGAATGATGGGTGTTGTAAGACCGAGTGGGCTGACAGAGCTGGCAGGACCTCAGCTGAAGTGCCCAGACCAGATGCTGCTCCTGTCCTAGATTCCTGGTCTGTAAATTCGGGGCTGTATCTCACTCTCTGGCCCTCCCCTGCTTCTCCTGGGCACTGGGACCATTGTCTGTTGTGCAGATCATTAACGAAACACACTAGATTGCAAAACGCTGATTCCTGAGCACTTTCATTAGCTCCATCTGTGTTTCCCAACATCTTCCAGCTGGCTCCCTCTCTCCCTCTGCTGTGGCGTCAGGACCCTCTCTCTCCAGCGCACAGCCATCCTCCTGTGACTCTTTTCTGGGATCCCACTTGGCAACAGTTCCCTGGACAGAAACAATAAAAGTCTTTGTCTGCCTTCAGAGAAGTCCAGGAAACTTCTTAACCTGGGTTGAGAGATGATTTTATAGTTTTATCCTTTCCCCTCATTACCTTAGTGTACTTAAGAACTCTCTATTTTGCAAAATGATAATATTCTTTAATTAACTCCTTTTTGAAATTGTACTTTCGATAATGGGCTTCCCAGTTGGTGCCAATGGTAAAGAAGCCACCTGCCAGTGCAGGAGATGTAAGAGATACAGGTTCAATCCCTGGGTCAGGAAAATCCCCTGGAAGAGGGCATGCTATCCCATGCCAATATTTTTGCCAGGAGAATCCCATGGGCAGAGGATCCAGGAAGGCTACAGTCCATGGGGTCGTAAATAGACACAACTGAAGTGACTTAGCATGCATAGAGACATGCACATTTGATAATAGACATCCACTGATAGAAAAGCATTGTGCTAGGAGATTCACCTACACTGACTGTATAATCCTCACAACAGGTAAATTAAGACATGGAGAGACTAGGCTGCAGTCAGCAAGGAGTAATTCTCCAAAGAGCAGAGGCAAATTCTTGGACACACTTGCCATGCAGAGATGGATTCCAGCTCCTTCTACTGAATGTGGGCTGGCTTCAGTGGCAGGAAGGATGGTGTGTGGCTTTAAGGCTAAGATCAGAAAATGCAATGCAGCTGCTCTTGACTCTCTTTCAGGACCCCCATTATTGGATTCCGGGGCTTCCCTGGTGGTGCTAGTGGTAAAGAACCCGCTTGCCAGTGCAGGAGACAGAAGAGATGCAGGTTCAATCCCTGGGTTGGGAAGATCCCCTGGAGGAGGGCACGGGAATACCCACTCCAGTATTCTTCCTTGGAGAATCCCATGGACAGAGGAACCTGGTAGGCTACAGTCCAGGTGCCTCAGAAAAGGCCACAATTCTAGATGTCCCAGCCACATCCACTGCCCACTGTTCGAGTGAGTGATCTTTCAGATGTCTGCAGCGTCTAGGCCACCCCAAGCTATTCCTGCTGAGTGCTTCAGTCCCAAGTTGAAGATTTATGAGCAAAATAAATGTGGTGCTTGTTTAAGACATTATATTTTGCAGTAGTTTATTGCCCAGCAATAGATAACCAAAGCACCAGGGCTGAGAGTCAAAGCCAGGTCTGTCTGTCTCCCGGGGACCCCACCCAAGAAGCAAAGTAAAAAGAGGAAACTGACTGTGCCTCTTGTTCTAGGTCTGCTGCCCAGGTTTTACCTGATCACCTTCTCAAAGCCAGAGCCATAACAGCCATTGGTGATGAGGGCTGCCCTGCTAACACTGCTATTTCCCATGGTTTCTAGGAAGCCACTGTGGCTCTGGTTCCCTAGAAGACCCCTGCCAGCCACTGGAGCTGTTTGCTTAGAGGAAAGGAGCTAATCAGGGGGCACCTCACCACCTCTCAGGGCCACCAGGGAGAATATCTAGACCTGGAAGACAATATTGTTTCCCTGGCATTCGGTGCCCCTAGCTACTTACAAGTATTTTCATCATCCTGTCCCCATGAGAGATGGGATTGAGATGGAGCTGGTGATTCATTGTTCCTACCCTGTCATTTGGGGTTGTAGTTGCAGAGACCTGTGCTGAATGCCTTAGCCCCACAGCCCCTCAGGGATGATGTTCACATCCCAACCTCCCCTGGCCAGCCTTCTGGGGTCACTGCCAAATGGAAGTTCAGGGACAGACACTTTGGTGCAGCAGTTTAGGTGCATTTGGGGTGCTGAATTTCACACTGTCTGGACCTGTTTTTACCAAGTTGAGGTCCTTGGAATATGCAGTTATTCTAAGACCCTGGGAATCCCAAGCACTGTTGAGGGCACATCTTATATATGCAGTGAATTTGTAATGTATTTTTCTTTTTTAAAAAATAATGTATTAAAAAACACATAACATAAATTTTACCATCTTAACCATTTTAAAGTGCATGGTTCAGTAGTGTTCAGTACATTCACCTTGCTGTGAAACAGATTTACAGAAGTTTTTCAGCTTTCCAAACTGAAACTATCCTCATTAAATACCAACTCTCCGCTATCCCCTTTCCTCAGATCCTGGAACCCACCATTCTACTTTCTCTTTCTCTCTGTGTGTGTATGTGTTAGTCACTCAGTTGTGTCCAACTCTTGATGACCCCATGGGCTGTAGCCTGCCAAACTCCTTTGTCTGTGGGATTTCCCAAGTAAGAATGCTGGAGTAGGTTGCCATTCCCTTCTCCAGGACATCTTCCTGACTCAGGGATCAAACCCAGGTCTCTGGCATCGCAGGCAGATTCTTTACCATCTGAGCCACCAGGGAAGCCCTTTCTGTTTCTACGAATTTGACTCTTCTAGGGAATTTGTATAAATGGAATCATATAGTATTTTCCTTCTGTGACCACTTGTCAGTTAACAGAACATCCTGAAGTTTCATTCTGTCAGAATATCCTCCCTATTTAAGGCTGAATAGTACTCCACTGTATGTATATATCACATTTTGTTTGCCCATTCATTCATTCATTGGTGGACACTTGGGTTGCTTCCACCTCTTGGCTATTGTGAATCACGCTGCTATGAACTTGGCTGTGCAAATGCAATGTACTTTTTGTGTTCCTTTGGCTTGTGATGGTGGCCCCTTTCCTCCTGGGCAGACTCAGGACAGCTTGGACCCTCAGCAGTTGGCTGTTCAGAGAGTCAAGGCTGCAGCCTGCACTGCAGTGACCTGGAAAGAAACTGGCTCCAGCAGCTGCCAGATGTCTTCACACTTAAGAGGTCCAGGTGCCACGAGATACAGCCCATGAATTACCCATAACTAGTTTCCTGACAGCCATGGTTGTCATCCCACCTGTTGCAGAATAGAAGTCTCAAGTTTCTTTGGCCAGGTCGGCTTGAGTGTTTCCAGCACCACTGTTTGCAAATACAGTTGCAGGGCCTATGCCTCTGGGCTTCCCATTGGATTGTCTGCTGAATCATAAGTAGACCCAGGCGGCTTGAGAAATTCTTGATGGAGCAACCCAAGAGAACACTTAAAGAAGCCAAATTTATTGCAAATAGATATGAAGCCTTCTAATCTGATTGTACATCTGTGTAAAATTGTTCAGCAGCGTGGGCCAACAAATACTAAGCAGAGTGAAAAACTGGCTGTAAAATTTGATAGGTTGTGGGGGCTTGCATGACAGATGGGGTGGTGGGTGGGTGGGGGAGGGACCTGGGCTCAAAGGTTAATGCTCTGGGTGGCTCTCAGACCTACAGGGCAGTCTGGGCATTAAGACATATGATAGCCTAAGATCTCTTTGCAGAGCAAAAGTAAAGACTGCAGGCCGCCTGCTATGATAAACGAGAGATATGAAGCAGAGAGGGTCATAAATTGTGCAGTTTAGGAGGTGTTAGGATGCAAAGAGCAGTGGGGAAGTGAGAAGAATCTGACTGCATTTCCCGTAAAATGTGGTTCGACTTCCAAATCAGTCTCACGTTGTGTGTATTTGCAGCACACTTATAAATACCAGATTTGCGGCACTGTTCTGGAAATGATCGGTGGCCCTAGGCAACACTGAACAGCTCAGAGATGACAGCAGGGCTATCAGAACCAGAAAACCAGGCGTGGTTCCCATTCAGCCCTCGCCAGCCCGCAGAGAGGAGAGGCTAGGCAAGCAGGGGACAGCTGCCCCCACACCCAGCTCTTACCACCTCCTGTTGTACCTGCATGGCTCTTGTTGGGGCTTTGCCCTGCTCTACCTGCTTGCCCCACGTGACAGCTTGACAGATGCCCATTTGGCTGTACATTGAGGGCTGAGAGCTGCTGTGAAGACTATTGGGCTCTGCCTGCTTGTGTCTCAGAGCTAGTAGGACACCCTAGATGATGGCCTAGCTCTGGTTCCCTCCCGAAGGCTCTTTGTGGTCATGATTTCATCATCATTGAGTAATGGTTTGGATTGAAACTTAAGCAGGAGAAGAATGACCACAGGAGTAGCAGTTCTGGCTTAGTTATCTCCCAGAGAATTGGATTTGTGCAGGAGAGGAAATCAAAACTAAATTCTATGTATTTAGAAGTGAACGGAAATGGGAGAGCCATACAGCAGAGCTGAGTATATAGAGCCGGAGTGGCACTTGGAGGGAAATTTACAAACTATAATCATGGATTAAGAAGCATACAAGTAAAAGAATTTGACTCAAGTACTAACTCAAGAAGCTAGAAAAAGGCCAGCAACATAATCCTAAACAAAAGGAAAGAAGGAAGAAAAACAAATGAACAAATGTAGTCCTTTTTAAAAAACAAAGGTAGTCTTTAAAAAATCAATTATTTATTTTTATTGAAGTATAAGTAATTTACAATGTTTCAGATGTATAGCAAAATGATTCAGTTATTCACATATATTTATATATAAACCCTTTTGCAGATCCTTTTCCATAAAAGGTTATTACAAGATACTGAATATGGTTCCCTGTATTATTCAGTAGTCCTTGTTGTTTATCTGTTTTGTATATGCATGCATGCTAAATCACTTCAATCGTGTCTGAGTCTTAGTGACCCTGTGGATGGCAGCAATCTAGGCTCTTCTGTCCATGGGATTCTCTAGGCAAGAATACTGGAGTGGGTTGCCATGCCCTCCTCCAGGTGATTTTCCCCACCCAGGGATCAAACCCGTGTCTCTTATGTCTCCTGCATTGGCAGGCAGGTTCTTTACCACTAGTGCCACCTGGGAAACACATTTTATATACAGTAGCATATATATGTTAATCCCAAATTCCTAATTTATCCTTCTCCTTTGCCAATGTTGAAACACGAAGTAAGTGAGAAACAAACCTAGTAGTTAAGATCCATGAAATCTGAGAACTGGTCATTCCCCCCCCCCCACCACTTACACAGGCCTAGAACATTCTTGCAAACCTGGTCAGGGAAGAAAGAGAGCAGATGCAGGTTTAGAGGTAGAGAGGGCTCAAATATGAGAAGTCAATATATGAATTTTATATCAATCCGTTTGGAAATCTAGACTTGATGACTTTTTCAGAAAATCAAGTCCATTAAAGTGAATCAGAAGAATTCTGAATGCACCCAAAATGACAGAATAAATGGAAAATACAATGTTCTCTACCTCTATGAAAGGCACTGTCCTCACACAGGTATTAAGACTCATGTAACCTTAAAGGGAAGGCCCATTCTCACAATAACATATTTTTTCAGAGAATTACAAAAGAGAGAGAAAGATGTGTATTCAATTCTACAAAGACAGAAACACATTTGAGAGTAAAGATGGACAGAACAAAAATGTATGTAAAATAGACATAGTAAGTATCATATTTTTGAGCTTCCAGGGGTTGCTAGTGGTAAAGAAACTGCCTGCTAATGCAAGAGACATAAGAGGTGCAGATTCAGTCCCTGGATCGGGAAGATTTCCTGGAGGAGGGCATGGCAACTTACTCCAATGTTCTTGCCTGAAGAACTCTATGGACAGAGGAGCCTGGCGGACCACAGTCCCCAGGGTTGCAAAGAGTCGGACATGACTTAGCTTCATGTTCGACTAAGTCACTAAGAGTGACTTAGCACACATGCATGCAAGTATCATATTTAACGGTGATGTTTTGTAAGCATTTCCATTATCGTCAGAAAAAATACTTGTATGGTTACCACGAGCACATATATTCAACATATTCTATAAGCTCTCAACCAAAAAAGGGAAAAATAAGACAGAGAAATGTTTAAAAGGGAGACACATGATTTTAATTATCTGCATGTAAAAAGATCCAACATAGTAAATCATGCTAATTTAAACTCTTATAGTTTAATTGAGTAGCTGGACCCAAGATAACTTTACAAAACATAATTCATTTTCTAGATGCCAACATAAGGATAATGTAAATTTTCAGAAAAAAATTGTATTCATATTATTTTTGAAAACTGGCAATATCATGTAATATACATAAAAAGGGGCTTCCCAGGTGGCAATAGTGGCAAAGACCCTGCTCTCAGTGCAGGAGACATAATAGAGGCAGGTTTGATCCCTGGTCGGAAAGATCCCTTGGAGGAGGAAATGGCAACCCACTCCAGTATTCTTGCCTAGAAAATCTCACGGAGAGAGGAGCCTGGTGAGATTATATAGTCCATGGGGATGGCAGAAGAGTTGGATATGACTCGGACTAAACAAGAAGAACAGCACACTATATATGTACAACACTGACTCTTTACTGAAAGATCTAAAAGAAGGCTTGAACAAAGTGGGCAAGGTACCCTGTTTGTGGGTGGAGACATTGCTATCAGGTGGCTTGTAACCCTGGAGTCCCTCTCAGAGGAAGGCAGTAGTCTCTTTCCAGTGTAGCGGGAGGGTGCCCTTGCCAGAGTGTGCTGGGGAAGCAGGACACATTCGCACCCCAACTCCTGGACCGGGGCAAAGCTGGCTGTTCCTCAACACTGTGGGTCCCACTCATCCCCTCTCCACTCTCACCAAGCCTCCTCCTTGGGAGGAGGGGAGACTCGGGCCTTGTATAGGGCTGGGAACTATCAGCTCATTTCCCAGAGGGGAAAACTGGTCCATCCTTCTGAGACACTCATGTGATGAATAGACCTTTGGAGAGGTCGGGGTGGAAGGAGGGTCTTGTCACGGGGAGTTTTCATTACATCACCTGCACTATCGGCCTTTCCTTTGACTTGGGGTTCTGCCCTGTGGGAAGGGGGCAGTGTGGGGACTGGTAGAGCTGCCTGGGGGCTGTCCCAAGGCCCTGATACTGCCTGTGGAGACTTCACTGGCTCTCAGCCCTGGTGAGCTCACCTCCAGAAGGTCCCTGACCTCATGACTGCAGGGTATTTTCCTGGCTTTCTGAGCTGCCAAGATTAGCTACGCTTTCCCCCTCATTAGGAACCACAGCCTTGCCTGAGATAGGAGGATTCTGCAAGCGTGCAGACCAAAGGGCTTTGAGAGCTCACAGTGAGCATTCCCGGAGCATCAGCCTCACTTGGCCATGCTTACGGTTCAGCGATTGCTTGGACTGTGGGCGGGGCCGCTGATATACATGTTTCCTTTTTGGTCTGAAGTCTTTTTTTCCCCAGTCATAAAAGTGGAAAGGTTTGAAGTTCGGTTCATCTGGAAGTTGAAGTGAGGTTCATCACTCTTACACCTCCGGGGTGGTTGTTAAAATGCACATCCCTGAGCCCATCTCTTAACAGTTCTAATAGACTGTGTGTGTGTATGGTATGTGTGGTGTGTGTATATGTGTGTTGTGTATATGTATGTGTTTTTTGTGTATGTATGTGTTATTTATGTGTTTGTATGTTGTATGTGTGGTATGTGTGATGTATACGCACATGGTGTGATGTATGCGTGTCTGTGTGTGACGTGTATGTGTGCGGTATGGTATGTGTGGTATGTGTGGTGTGCATATATGTTACATGTGTGTGGTGTGTATTTATTCGGTGTATGTATATGTTGTGTGTGTGTATGGCATGTGATGTGTTGCATGTGTGGTGTCTACTTGTATTGTGACTGTGTATAGCGTGTGCTGTTTGTGTGTGTGGTATGTGTGTTCTGTGTATGGATGTGTGGTGTCTGTGTGTATGTACGTGTGGTGTGTGTGTGGAGTTTATGTGTGTGTGGTGTCTGTGTGTATGTACGTGTGGTGTGTGTGTGGAGTTTATGTGTGTGTGGTGTCTGTGTGTATGTACGTGTGGTGTGTGTGTGGAGTTTATGTGTGTGTGGTGTCTGTGTGTATGTACGTGTGGTGTGTGTGTGGAGTTTATATGTGTGTGGTGTCTGTGTGTATGTACGTGTGGTGTGTGTGTGGAGTTTATGTGTGTGTGGTGTGTACATGTGTTACATCATGTGTGGTGTGTGTGTGGTGTTTGTGTGTATGTGTATGTGTATATGTGTGTGTGGTGTCTGTATGTATGTACGTGTGGTGTGTGTGTGGAGGTTATGTGTGTGTGGTGTGTACATGTGTTACATCATGTGTGGTGTGTTTGTGGTGTTTGTGTGTGTATGTACGTGTGGTGTGTGTGTGGAGTTTATGTGTGTGTGGTGTCTGTGTGTATGTACGTGTGGTGTGTGTGTGGAGTTTATGTGTGTGTGGTGTCTGTGTGTATGTACGTGTGGTGTGTGTGTGGAGTTTACGTGTGTGTGGTGTCTGTGTGTATGTACGTGTGGTGTGTGTGTGGAGGTTATGTGTGTGTGGTGTGTACATGTGTTACATCATGTGTGGTGTGTGTGTGGTGTTTGTGTGTATGTGTATGTGTATATGTGTGTGTGGTGTCTGTGTGTATGTACGTGTGGTGTGTGTGTGGAGTTTATGTGTGTGTGGTGTCTGTATGTATGTACGTGTGGTGTGTGTGTGGAGGTTATGTGTGTGTGGTGTGTACATGTGTTACATCATGTGTGGTGTGTGTGTGGTGTTTGTGTGTATGTGTATGTGTATATGTGTGTGTGGTGTCTGTATGTATGTACGTGTGGTGTGTGTGTGGAGGTTATGTGTGTGTGGTGTGTACATGTGTTACATCATGTGTGGTGTGTGTGTGGTGTTTGTGTGTATGTGTATACGTGTGTGTGGTGTCTGTGTGTATGTATGTGTGGTGTGTGTGTGGAGTTTATGTGTGTGTGGTGTGTACATGTGTTACATCATGTGTGGTGTGTGTGTGGTGTTTGTGTGTATGTGTATACGTGTGTGTGGTGTCTGTGTGTATATACGTGTGGTGTGTGTGTGGAGTTTATGTGTGTGTGGTGTGTACATGTGTTACATCATGTGTGGTGTGTGTGTGGTGTTTGTGTGTGGTACTTGTGTGCTGTATATGCATTTGGTGCATGTATATGCTCTATGTGTGTGGCATGTGATGTGGTGTGGTGTCTATATGTGATGCGTGTGTAGTGCATATGTGTGTTCTATGTATGTGTGGTGTGTGTATGTAGTGTATATATGTGTGGTGTGCATAATGTATAAGTGATATGTATGCGGTATGTGTATATGTGTGTGTGATGTGAATGTATGGTGTTTGTACATATGTGTTTGTGTGTTCTGTGTGTGTGTGTGGTGTGGATGTGTGGTGTTTGTACGTGTGTGTGTGCGTGTGTGTGTGTGAGTGTGTGTGTATGTGCTGGAAGGCGGCAGGAATCTTCACTTGTTACAGTGATTCTGCTACAGAAGCTCCAGAAAACGTACTGCCTCAAACCCTGGCAGGGCTAAGCCAGTTAATTTTCACTCACAGATTATATACTGAATGTTGCTGAAGAGTGGGGAAACAGCAGAAGCCTGGGCAGTCTTTTAGAGAAATAAAGCCCAGGCGTGGTGGGATGCTGGGTCTCAGGAAACTGGGGCCTCCGCTTCCTGCCCTCTGTGAGAAGCCTGGGGCGGGCAGCCTCCAGCTCCAGGCTGTTTGTCCAGGGAGCGGGGAGCTGGCGCAGTTTGTCAAGCAGCAGGGGTCGGTGGGCACGCCAGCCCTCTGTGGTCAGGGGCCCGCTGAGTGTCCGCAGGCGGGACACTGTTTGGACAGAAAGGACCCGCCTTTCTGTCAACACTGCAGCATTTGTCTCCCGCCGCCCGCGAGGGAGTTTGTAACCGGAAGTCTTCGGCGCTCCCAGGGCAGCGAACACTCTCAGGGCTGGAGCCGCAGGCAGCTGCTGGGCAGGACTCTGGTGCGGTTCCGTTCTCAGGCTTGGCCAATAAGTCCAAGTCGAGTTTGGTTCAAAGAGTATTTCTAGTTGTCTATAAAATACCATAATAATAGCTGAATTCTGTCACCTAACAAACTTCCAGTATTGGCACTTTTAAATACTTTGGCCTTTGGAAATTTATTTAGTCTTTATTGTGCAATATTTGAGTTTGTTGTGTTTGGGTCCTAGTTTAAGACTTTCCTATGAGACAGTATCTTTTCTGATAGGATATATATGTAATATATGTTTATTTTTTATCTATTCCCAGGTGGCGCTGGTAGTAAAGAATCCTCCTGCCAAGGTAGGTGATTTATTATACGTAGGTTCTATCTTTGGGTGGGGAAGATCCCCTGAAGAAGGGCATGGAAACCCACTCCACTATTCTTGCCTGGAGAATCCCATGGACAGAATAGCCTGGCAGGCTACAGTCTACAGGACTGCAAAGAGTTGGACATGGCTGAAGTGACTTAGCACGTATGCATACATGCATGCCTCTATCTATGTATCTATTTTGCATACTGTATGCCTAACTGGATATAAATGGAATGACCTACCTCCTCTGCGCACCAGCTCTCCCAATTCATTTTCCTATGACTGTGTTGTCATCATTTGAAACATGAAGTGCTTCTCAATTGTCCCTCAACCTAGTGATTTGGTCTCCCAGCTCCTGGCTCCCTTTTCATCCAGTCTGTGGTGGTCTGGCTGTGTTTCTTTTGCCTTCTGGTGCCCACTCAGCTTGTTCCTTGTGCACGTCCCAGCCCAGCCGAGAGAGGTGTGCCCTGGGCCAGCTGCCTGGCTCTGCCCTCAGCGAGTTTGCTCTTCGTCCTCTGTGGTTAACTTTCATGAGGCAACTTTGCTGGCTGCCCAGCACCCTCACAGCCATCTCCCTCCCCTCCCCTCCTTTCTGGGCTGTCTCTCTGTCTAGAATGAGATCACAATTCTTTAAAGAAGGAACGGGAAGGTTGTCCTTGCCTCCTTCCATATCTAGGACTCACCAGATGCTGGTAGCTACCTGGGAGCAGGTCGGGCTGCAGGTTACTCACTGCTGTGGACTTTGCTGTTGCTGACACTGACCAGCAAAGGGTACGGTGCATTCATCTGAGAGCTCCAAGGGCCCCCTTGACCCTGCAATCCTTTGATTTTCAACTCCTTTGTATCCAGGGGCTTCTCTTTAAGTGCCCGGGGTGCGTGACACAGGAGGGCAGAGCCTGCCCAGCTGTGGTGGTGGGCTCTATTAAGTTCTCACACCCCACACAGCACCCCAGGCAGGCTTGAGAAACCCGGGGCCCTGGAGACCCCAGGGTGTGGAGTCCGAGCACTTTTTCCCTAATAATGATACAAAAGGGCTCCTTCTGGAAACAACATTTGGATAACTTTCTAGTTGGAGAGGAAAGAATTCTTTAGTTAAAACATCTTTTGTTTTCACCCTTTCCTCGTTTCTGTGTTTGCAGGGAAAGTTGGAAAGGAAGAATTGCTTCTGTTGTTTGATGAGCAGATTTTACCGTGCAGGTGGAGGAAGGCTGTGGCCCAGGAAACAAGCGAGTGTACAAACAAAGCATCTGCTCTATAAATAGTCTCCCCCCCTCCACCAGGCGTGACTCAGGGGACCTGGGCCAGCGGCTCCAACTGTTCAGGCTGACAAATCCCGTGTTGCTTATGGAAACATGGCAAAAGCAGCTTGTAATTTTTTATTCTCTGGTCTTGTTTAGGCTTTGGAGAGAGAGAGGGATGACTTTCCTTCCATGTCAGATTATAACCCACATCACTGCTGATCTCAAAAATCATCGGAAGACAGATGTGGAAGGATCGGAGCTCCACGTCCTGCGGTTCCAAAGTCCCGCATGATCCTGGCTCCAATAGAAGGAAAATAATGCATAGTTGCTGTGAACCTGTAACTGTGCCCCACTTTCCCTGTTGGCTGGAGATGATCTCGGCAACAGGAAAACAATCCTCTCTTTTGAAAATAGTGTTTATTGACAGGGAAAGTGTAGGTTGTTGTTTGTTGCTTAGTCGCTAAGTCGTGTCTGACTCTTTTGCGACCCCAAGGACTGTGTTCCACCAGGCTTCTCTGTCCATGGGATTTCTCAGGCAAGAATACTAGAGTTGGTTGTCATCTCCTTCTCCAGGGGATCTTCCCAGATCAGGGACCAAACCTGCATTAGGTTCTTTACCACTGAGCTAGCAGGGAAGCGCCTTTCAGAGTTCTAGTTCACTCTGATTGGTTTTCTTTATAATTCTGTGTATTTCATTAATCTAAAAACATTATTCCAAGAAGGGGTCCATAGACCTTGCTAGACTGTTCGAATCCATGCATAGAAGGTGCTGGGACCCTGTGGGAGGGGTGCACCCTTGGACTGGAGGAGAGTGGAGGCTGTGAGGGTCCTGGCAGAAGTGCCTTCTGCTGCCCTCCACACCAGCATTTGCAGTGAGCAGGGGGTGGGCCTCATTAGCTATTAGGACAGATTGTATGCCTATTCCTTTATGTACAGAATAATGACACAATTACATGTGTGGAATGTACATGGAATTTTGACTTAGGTGAAATTACCTTTTGAAGCAATTTTCTTATCGCTTAAAACTGCAAAGGTGAGTTTCTTACATTCAGTAAGGGTAAGTTGATGTAAATAGGTAGACAAGGTTTAACAGACGACATACCTTAAAAGTTCTTTTTGGGGGGGCCTGTTTTTTTGAGATAGTGAAGCGTGTAGTAATTTGTGACATAACCCCTTTTGGAGTAGTTGACACTGCTGTTCAATTGAATTTTGATGAAGAATTCATTTCACGTGCCCAAGCGCAGATATATGAGGCATTTGACTCACAGTAGAATTCACTACTATGTGTAAAATAGATAGGTAGTGGGAAGTTGCCGCATAGCACAGGGAACTCAGTCGGTGCTCTGTGATGACCTAGATGGGTGGGATGGGGGCGTGTGGCAGGGAGGTTCAAGAGGGAGGAGATATATGTACACATATAGTTGGTTCACATTGTTGTACAGAAGAAACTAACATATCATTATAAAGCAATTATACTCCAGTTGAAAAACGAAATTCCTTTACCCAAAGGGGGAAAAAAAAGAAATAGGCGATTATACTTAGCTTCCGTAATCAGAATCCAAAGTACCACAACACCAGAGGCTTTCACACAATCGGCAAGAGCAGAAACAGTTATATCTACTTCACTGGCTGAAGCAAAGTCATTAAAAAAAAAAATTAACAACAATTTCTTGTTAGTTTCCTATTTTTTCTTTAGTTCTTTTGTGTCATTTTCTAAGCCAGACAGTTTCTTAGGAAGGCATATCACACAGGTAAGGATTCCGTAGATTGTGTGTGTCTGATAGTCAGTCTCAGCACCAGCAAGCATGGGAACTGCTGTGTGTCAGCTGCTCCATCCGGCCTGGGGAGATGTGCACGCAGGCTCAGAGCCATTTGTCTTTCTTTTACTGCTGGAGATGGTCTTGTCATTGGTGATCTTCTCAGACAACCTAGGACAATAATCAAGCCCATATTCCCTGGCCAAGATTCCATGTGTAAGCTCAGCATTTACAGGTGGTCAGTTCTTTTGAGGTGAGAAATCGGCAGGGCCAACACCTTAATTTGCTTGAGCTCAGGAAAAAGACACCACCTCTTAAGTGGTTTGGTGGATAGTCTGCCTTACTTTGTGCTCAGTCCGTTCAGTCGCTCCATCATGTCTGACTCTTTGTGACCCCATGCACTGCAGCATGCCTGGCTTCCATGTCCATCACCAACTCCTGGAACTTGCTCAGACTCATGTCCATCAAGTTGGTGATGCCATCCAATCATCATCCTCTGTTGTCCCCTTCTCCTCCTGCCTTCAATCTTTCCCAATCTCAGGGTCTTTGTGTTAGCGAGATTTTTATGACTGTTATGAGGGGGACATGAAGACCCATGGGACCAGGTAGTTCCTTACTCACCCAAAGCAGGGAGGAGGGCTTCCCCTAAAGACCCTGGCCACCCTCTCAGGTGTTGCGGTAACTGCTGATAGGTCTGGGGGATGTAGGAATGTCAGTGATGCTTCTTCACTTCCTAAGACAATGTGAGGCTGGGGACTACCCAGGTGACTGTGGAACAGTAAAATGGCAGGACTGGCCAAGTCGGGGGGTGGGGGGAGCTGGGCAGGCTGCGTCCAGAGCATTTCTGGAGTCCCTGCGCCTTCGGGAGAGAGTGCTGGTCTGCTGGTCTCTGCTGGGATCCAAGATTTCCTGGAGTTGTTGCAGGGAGAAGTCAATTCTGACTGTTGAAACTGTTTCTTTGAATTTTCAGCTCTCTGTTGCTTTGTTATTACAATTATAATCATACATAATGGCCTGCCTCAGAGAATCCTGTCCCTCTGCTTGACTGTTAAGCTGAAGTGCCTTTGTCCATAACCCTGTCCACCTGTAGATTGCAAGAAGAAAGAAATTAACATATCTCCCTGTCTGAGGCTTGCCATTCTGGAACATTTTTGCGAGTTTAATGGCCTTTTTACTCTGTTTCCTCACCTCCCCACTCCCATCTCTGATCTGGCATCCAGACCTGGACAAGATGGTTCTTTTGAGACATTAGTGTGCCATCTTGGCCAGCTGGCTTTTCAAATAAAGTCATATTCCTTTCCTCAACACCTCATCTCTTGGATTAATTGGCCTATTGTTCAATAGGCAGAGTGAGATTGAACCCCGTAACAGAGTTGCAAGGACAGGAGGGCCCAGGTACGATGCCAGAGCTGTGCCAACCTAGCCAGGCTGGAATTGCACTGTGTACTGGGCCTTCCTGCACTAGTTCTCCATTCCCACATAGCAAATGATGGCAGAAACCAGCACCCATGTGTTACCTCACAGTCTCTGAGGTTCAGGGGTCCGGGAAGGACTTATCTTGTTCTTCCGCTCAGGGTCTCAGGGTGCCAGCTGGGCTGAGGTCTCATCCGGTTCTTGATCGGAGAGGAGTCCACTCCTGACTCATCCATGTTGGTAGCAGGAGTTCATTCCTTGTGGCTGTAAAGTGGAGGCTCCCATGTTCCTGCTGGTACCTGGCATGGGCTACTCTCAGATCCTAAATGTGTCCCCAGGCCTTTGTCGTGTGGTGCCTCCATAGCCCCTGGCATAGCAGGGCAGCTCCGGTCTGTAAAGTCAGCAGGGGGAGAGGGCTCTCACTTCAGCAGGCGGTCCTAGCTAGTCCTTCTCTTAGGAGCTTTTATCCGACTAAGTCAGATCCTCAACGGAAGCATCTCCTTTGGGATAACTAACTTTTTTTCCCTTTTTTAATATTTGAGATTTTGGGCTTCCCTGGTGGCTCAGTGGTAAAGAATCTCCCTGCCGATGCAGGATACACAAATTCGATCCCTGATTTGGAAAAATGATACATGTCATGGAGCAACTAATCCTGTGTGCCACAGCTAGTGAACTTGGGCTCTAGAGCCTGGGGGCCGCAACTACTGAAGCCCAGGAGACTTAGAACCTGTGCTCCACCATGAGAGAAGCCACAGCAATGAAAAGCTGTAACTAGAGTTGCCCCTGCCCGCCACAACTAGAGAAAAACACGTGTAGCAGTGAAGACCCAGCACAAAAATAAATAAATAAAATTATAAAAAAAAATAAATAAAATTTGAAGCTTTAATAGTATCTGAAAACTTGCTTTACCTTTGCCATCTCCTATGGCCAACTGGGCAGCAGCAGTGAAGGTGGGGCCGCTTTGCATGTATGGTTCCTGGGGGTGCAGCTCACCTTTGGCTCCTGGGGGTCTCTGATGGTTTCTTTGAGCCCCAGCCCAGGTGCCTGTGCAAGCTCGTGGTGGAGGATATCAGCTCCCTCGAAGGTTTCCTGTGCATCAGAGTGGGAGGAGGTAAGGAGGAAGTGGATCCCCATCTTCAGCTTGTCTTTGGGGTCCTGCTCTCCCCCACCTCACATCTGTCGGCTGAGCGACAGCAACACCAGATGCAGGGCTCTCCTTTCCACCAGCCCTACTCTTGTGGCCGGTCTGATTCCTTTGTGTCTTGTGCCCCTAATTCTCTGCTGGGCTTAGTGGGTCAGCCTCTGATGGAATCACAGCTGGCCCCTGGGGTCAGCCCTCTGTGGCCAGAGTTCAGGGTTGTTAAGCCAGGGGCTGTGTCCTCATGAGACCATCCCTGTTGTGTACATCCTTGCTGGTCTCCACTTGTTTCAGGAGGTGGCTTTTGGTTTCACTCTTTGCAGAGAGGACCCCACCCCTGAGACTCCATTCCACCCATGGAGAAGCTTGGGCATAGGAAAGTTAGGTTCTTTACCAGGTCATGATGGGATTAACTAGGATTCAAACCCCATGGACTGGATTCATCACACTCTGATGATCAGTGGGTGTGGCACCCCTCAAAGCATAAAGGCTCAGGGAGGTTACACTCCAAGCTTCCTTTTATGTCACCACCACATCATAATGCCCCTTCCACCAGAGCTGGAAGAAACCTTCCAGGCCATGAGCATGATACTTTGCTAAATAGCCCAAGGACTCACCCTGTGCAAAGCTTTCTGTCTCCCACCTACTGATTTCCCCAAAGATACATGTTTCCTTTTCTCTGTGATTCTTGGTGCTTTGCATAGATGGTGCAAAAAATTTCATAATGGTCCTCTGCATACTTTATTATAATTGCTGGCTTGTATGCCCATTTTCGGGCTGACCAGTGAGCTTTTGAAGATAGGCAGCCACATGTTCTCATCTGTGCAACCCCAGCACCTAGTTCATGACCTTGGTAAAGGTTTGTTGATCAAATGAAGAAGATGAAGACAGACCATGAGTGACAGAGCCAGAATAACATTTGGGTTTCACTGTTTACCAGTCAAGTAAAAACTTTGTCATCTGTGACTCTTGGTCACCTATTAAAGAAGAGATTTCGTCAGCACTGGATGATGAGATAACCACTTTCAAAGGCTCCTTCTGGACCTCACAGTTCTTTTCAAGATTCATTCTAGGTTTTTTTTTTTTCCAAAGATATGAGGTTGTGGATTTAGCAAATTCTGTTTTTGTCACTAATGAGCTGGATGTTCTGTGTGTTTGTGTGTGGGTGTCAGTTGCTCAGTTGTGTCCCACTCTTTGTGACCCCTTGGACTGTAGCCCACAAGGCTCCTCTGTCCATGGAGTTCTCCAGGCAAGAATACTGGAGCCAGTTGTCATTTCCTACTCCAAGGGATCGTCCCAAGCCAGGCATCAAACTCGGGTCTCCTGCATGGCAGGCAGATTCTTCACCCTTTGAGCCAGCAGGGACCTCAGCTTCCAGCTTATTCATCTGTCAACATGAAGATGATAAGAAGTGCGCGAGTTCAGGGTGGCTGCAAGCTTCGTTTCCCAGATGACTCATGGAGGCAGTGATATCATTCCTTCACTTGTTTAGCAACATTCACTGAGTCCTAATAAACGTCTTGCTCTAGACCAGGTCCTCAGATTTGGACAATGAAGACCCATGAGAGCGCAGTTGTGTGGGAAAACCAAGACATCAAAACAGGAGATTGGGGCCCAGGTGACAATACTTCTTGGCCACATGAGTGGGGACCCATGTTGAGATGGAGTGAGGGAAAATCAAGGGAGGTTAAAAAAAAAAAAGACTTCAGCCAAGTCTTAAAGATGGGGTTACGGGTAGGTGTTCTATATACACTAGGTTTTCCCTACTCACTGCCATTAATTTATCTATAATCAAGTACAGCTAATCCCATACTTATGCAACTGTTCCATTCCAAAAGGGCTTTCTCAACTTGAACTTTGCATGAGAAGAAAAGGAAACAAACTCTGCTGCCCTTTTTTTTTTTCCCCTGAAGTTTGCTTTGAATTTAAAGATACAGAACCCTTTATATATGCACACAACTTCATATCTATTTCCTTGTTTCAAAATTCTTTGATGTATTGACCTTCCGTGGAGAGGGAGAGAGGTTTGGCCATGTTCACACTCCAATCTGTTTGCTTTGTCCTCTAGTTTGTGAGCAGGTCCTGCCTTTCCCGGCTGGGTCCTTCTAGGCATGGCCAGCATGCAGCCTGGTGTTTGTGGGGGTCAGAGCTGGGGACAGAGGAGTGAGCCGCCTCCTTGGAGAGTGTGCTCCTGCAGCCTCCGCCTTCAGCCTGTGGGGAATTCATCTCTGAGACTGTTTGGTGCTGTGCTGGGGACGTAGCTTCTCCAGGGCTCCTTGACTCTCCCCTGCTCTGTGCCCCGGAGGCTGAGGCAAACAGACCCATCAGACTGCTCTCTTACCTTTGTCTTCATTTTAGGATTTGACCAAATAGGGAACTTCAGCAAGACACAGGTCCCCATCGTGGCTGTGACCCTGGACTCTTTGTACCTCTCCTGTGAGCAATGCACCCCAGCACATTTGCTTTTCCATTTGTCCATGAGCTCTCCCCACACCTGGCCCCTTCCAGATTCAGGATTCTGCTTAGGACCACTCTGGGAGCTCCTGGATGTCTATGTGGATGGTGCCCCTTGAAAGTGCTGTGTGCGTCACATGGTGCTCCTGTTCCCCGTCCCCCACGTCCCTTCTGCCTTATTACTTTTCACAGCATGCATCCCTCTCCGAAATCCATCATGTAGCCATTCTCCTGTTCCCAGTTAGGTAAACTCTAGGAGAGACAAGACCTTTTCTATCCTAGCCACCGGTGAATCCTCACCATCTAGATCAGGGTTACCCCACAGTAGGTGTTCAATAGATATTTTCTGGGAGGATGGATGAATCAAGGTGGTAAGGTGGTTTTGCTCGGCAATGTCAGTATTAGGTAATAGACACCAAGGAACTGGAAATATACTTGAGAACAAAACCAAGACCTGTGTCCCTCAGCTGAATCCA
Source organism: Odocoileus virginianus (assembly GCF_023699985.2). NCBI lineage: Eukaryota > Metazoa > Chordata > Mammalia > Artiodactyla > Cervidae > Odocoileus > Odocoileus virginianus. Next base: position 22,917,961 of record NC_069704.1, read on the forward strand.
GTTTCTCTGAATAGAAGCCTTCTCTTTTTCTCTGCTTTCTGTGCTTGGTGGCAAGCCCTGGGAAAGGAGGAAAAAAAGGGCAAGTCAGTGGACTGCTGGAGGGATGTAGAAATGCTTGAGAGAAGAGAAAGCCATCTGGCTCCAGGAACCCCCAAGCACCCAACCATGCGGAATTGCAATTTCTCATCCAGCGCCCACTCAGGAGGTCTTTTTTTCTGGCTTCTAGGAGACAACCTGAATGCTTACTCGTCATTCGGTTTGTTTTCCTTGCTAATCTCCGAAGCAGTGACCACATCCTTTCTCTCTCTCATTCTATCTGAGCCTCCTGAGAAGTTCACACGAGTCACGGTTAGTGGTCTGAGAAGCGGGGCGGGGGGAAGGGCTTCCTGCTGACCTGTGCCCTGCACTGCTGGTGATTTGCATGCATCTGTTGGTGTGCAGATCCCAAGTCAGATGTGGCTTTCCTCTTCAGCTGAGCAGACGCTCATCATGTGCACTGTTGTGAGGGTCGGCTCTTTCATTTTTTCCAGACAACTTGAGTGTGCAATGAAAAATCTGAAAAACTGATCATAAAAATTATTCAGGTGTTGTTTTCTTTCCTTGGAAAGCTGGTGGCTGTTTATGTCCTTGGGACTCTGGCTTCTGATGACATAGCAACATGAATGGCTGAATGGGCCTGGGGAAGGTCACTGGGATGCTGGCGATCACCTTGGTGAAAGGAAGCCTGCGTGCTTGGGTTCTTGGAGCAGCGATGCTAGAGTTAAAAGAGGGGGTTCTACCACAGGGTGCTAAACAGACCTGGGTTATCAGATGTGCCTCTAGACCACAGACTCCTTTCAAATCTCAGGGCCCTGCTACTCAAGTGAGGTCCCTGGACTACAGCGACAGTATCACATGTTAGAAACACAGAGTCTCAGGCCGCACTCAGCCCCCAGGAGTTAGGATCTGCATTTTGACCAGGTACCAGGGGAAGGTGTGACTGTCAGTGTGGAAGCGTCACTCACTCCTTTCAGGCTCCTGCAGGGTTTGTGGCACCAACCAGAGTTATTGGAGTTGCTTTAATGGAGAAGTGGGCCAGGTCTGAGCAGAATGAGTGGGTGGACATATCGCACAAGCCTCTCCTGTCAGCTTGACCTCTGAGGAAGGTGGGTGCTGGGCTTCGTGTGCCTTGGGCTGGAGGTGCTGCTGGCCCAGAGAATGCTTGACATCTAAGAGGAGCTGGGCCTGGGAGATTCGGGATGATGTGCTATGGATGTCCTTCCAGAGGGCCCTGGAGGCAATGGTGGTGGGGGTCCCTGCCCTCTGGCTCATTTCCCTGCTGCTTCCCACTGTGGCCCTCTGGGCTCTCCCTAGCTGGCCTCCTTGGCATGGGGAGTCATAAAGTGACCTGAGGCCATGATGTCTGTTCCTATGATCCAGGACTCTGTGTCTGTCCAGCATTTGCTGCCTGAAACAGGAGGTTATCCTCACGGCCCAGTGGATTCTTGCTCCCATGGCATCTCTGAAAGGTCAGAGTACACTCCTGTGATTTCTTCTATCGTTTGTTTATTTCAGGCACCAAGTTAATCTCACCAAGTTCCTGATCTCGTTGGGCATTGCTCCCGGCTTGTGCGTTGTATATCCACACTCCTCGTTCTCCACTAACAGTGACCAGAAGACTCCTTCCGGGCCCTTCTCCAATCCCCAGAGGATAAGGTCTGAGAAATATGCTTGTGGGGTCACTGATGCATCATAGTACCTCCTGCGCTCTTTTTCACTGTATTTTTGCATGGAATTTGTCCCTAGTTCTGCTGTGACCACTGTCACCCCCCATCTGACAGTCACCTAAACTTCAGCAAGTTTCATGCTTTCTTCCCTTCTTGGTGGTATGTGACTTAAAGATCCTGTGATCACACAGCTCAGGAAGCCATCCGTGTCCAGGTGACTCCTCTCAGAAGCCCCAGAGGTATTTTATACTGAAACACAGCCGCTGGTTGCCTACATTGTCCTTGGTTGGGTAAATCCTTTGTGATTTTTAAATCAAAAAATATTTGCAAAATCTGTGACACATGCCACTGAAGCTCGTCTCTCTTATTCCATCTTACAGGAAAATCTCTAGGGGGAAAAAGTGACATTAACACTTGTTTTCATGATGGGTCAGGGCTGGTGCATCCTTCCAGGTTTAAAAGACTTGGACAGGTGTATGCACAGCCCTGGGCCTGGCATACAATGAACTCATAGTAAATGCTCTACACAATTATTAGTGGGTGTTCATTTTAATGATCTTAATATGTATTGAAATACAAAGATGCATTTTGTAACAAACCTGGAGCTTTCCCCAAACCCCTGGACATTCTGGGCAGTGCGGGCTCCCTAGCCTCACCTCATAATGTCCAGAAATCTGTATTCTAACTGGACTTTATTCAGCCACAGGAGTGAGACTTGGGAACAGGCCTCCTGAGTCAGAACCACAGTGCATTTTGCCCCAGTGTGTTCAGAACAAGTTAAACAATGTATTGCTGACTTAGCCAAAAGGCTGGCTGTGAACCCAACTGTCTATCATCGGTAGGTGACTGATGCTGTGTGTCCTTAGGCCCTCCTTATGTTTCCATCTGTTCTTAAAAGACAGATGATGGACAAGTCAGGCAAGAATAGCAAAGGACTGACTTCTGGCTGGGGAACCCCTTTTTCATCTTTGCAGATTTACAGGGCCACAGAGCTACAGAAGGCCCCAAAGGAAGGTTGAGCCAGAGAGCAGAGAGTCTCATGTCAGCCCCTCTTCCCTGCCTCCCACTTCCCTTTGTTGTCTGACACTGTTTTCATGGGGGACAGGTGAATGCTTAGTGGTGTCTTGAAGAGACCTGGCCTTAAAAGGGACACTGGTGTCTGGAATTGTCCTCATGAAGTTGAGAAGATAGACGGTGAGCTTCATGGTCTAAGGCCAGTTAGTTACTCTTCTTACCAAAAAGGACTATAGGCTTAAGGAAAGATCACAGCAGACATGAGCAAGGGCTTCCCCATGATATTTCTATTCTATGGCAGGTCCAATCTGATCTGCAGCTATAAGCGTGACCCAGGCACCCATCCAAGACTCTGAAGTCAATGTTTTGGGTTTTTGAATAATTTTATATTTTGGCACAGAAAGAAATGGCAACCCACTCCAGTATCTTGCCTGGAAAATTCCATGGACAGAGGAGCCTGGTGAGCTATGGTCCATAATGTTGCAAAGAGTCATACACAACTGAGTGACTAAACAACAATATGTTGGCAAAGTTCTCTGGAGCACCTACCTGCCCACTGGTCAGAGCTGTGCCACTGAACTTGGGTCATTTTCTGCTGCAGGGAAGAGAAGATGGCTAGGATGTGACTACCAGGCTTGAAAAAGATATTCATACTACTCTTGGCATGAGGGATGCTGAAGAAGTGGGCTAGGGCAAAGACTTTGGCACTGCACATATTCATCTAGTTGAGACTGTTATGTTCCAACTCCTGACTTTGGCCCTACTTTCTTCCTCATTTCTGAAAAAAAAATAAATTTAGGTTCTCATCACACTTTAAAAAGAATATATGCTGCCCAGAACTTAAATAGACGCTTGTTTGCTAATGTTCATGGCAGCTTTATTTGCAGTAGCTCAAAGGTGAAAATAATCCAGTGTCTGCTGACAGATGAATGGACAAATAAAATGTGGCATATACATGGAGTGGCATATAGCTGTCACATTTTAAAGGTTTTTGTATTTCGTATGCTTTGACATCTTGCTGATCCTAGAGGGACTGTCCCTCCCAGGGCTAGTTAATGCCTACAGATAGCAAGTGACTTCCTTGTGAAGTCATTTCACAGGGTAATTTCACACCTTTCACAGGGTAATCAACCCATCCCGAGCCCACAACCCACTCCCCTCCTCTTTCTGGCTCTCTTTTTCAGGTTATTATTCACCTACCCTAATAACCCCAGGTCCAGATATCAGGTAACTAGGCATAGTCCCTATACAAAGATCTGCTGACATTATTCAAGCTAACTAATCCTAAGCCTGCTCACTCTGCCTTTCTCCAGGGTATCTTCCTGACCCAGGGATAGAAGCCGGGTCTTCTGCATTGTAGGCATATTCTCTACCGTCTGAACCACCAGGGAAGCCCCATAGAAACCATGGTAAAGTTTTTTCCCGTGTGTCCCCCTCTGCCTCCTCACTGACCCTGGTGTTTCCTCCTGTGACCCTGCATGACCTGCCCTGCCAGGAGGCATCTAGGGATCTGTGAGTGTACAAACTTCTTACTTCATGACAATCATTTTCATGGCTGTGTGTCCTACCACACCTGAGCAGGTACACTTAAAACAGCATACAATGGGACTTCCCTGGTGATCCAGTGGTTAAGAATCTGCCTGGCAATGCAGGGGACCCGAGTTCAATCCCTAGTCAGGGAACTAAGATTCGACATGCCTTGGTGCAACTAAGCCTGTGTGCCACAACTAGGACCCAAGGCAGCCAAATAAATAAATGAATAAATATTTAAAATAGCATACAATAAAATATTATTCAACTATAATAAGGAAGGAAATTTTGATGCATGCTACAACATGGATGAACCTCGAGGACATTCTACCTAGTGAGATAAATCAGTCACGAAAGGACACATATTGTATGAATCCATTTATATGAGACTAGTCAGATTTATGGAAACAGAAAGTAAAACGGTGTTGCCAAGGGCTGGATGGGGGGTGGGGGGAGAATAGGGAATTAGTGCTTAAATGGGACAGAGTTTCAGTTTGGGAGGAACAAAGAGTTTCTGGAGATGGATGGTGGTGATGGTTACACAACAACATGAATTAGTGCCGCTAAACTGTACAGTGGAAAATAGTTAAAATGATAAATTTTATGTCACACATGGTTGATCACAATTTAAAAAGGCATCTAAGCTGTTGGCAGAGGTGTCTTTTAGCCCCCATGGGTTATGGCTCCCTGATGATAGGATGGCGTCATCAGCACATCTCCCCAGCACCTGGCAGCACCCAGCCTCAGGGTGCCCACAGCGTGGATATCGAACCACAGTTCACCCACCCCCAAAGCTCTGCACTGTCCTCACACTTTGTCAGTTTCAGGAGGCCAGTTGTTGGCTGGCCCTGGGGCTTTGCCATGACCGCAGTGGCTGCTGAGTTATCTCCCTCTTAGCAAATCGGGGCAGAAAGGCAGCTTCCTGGAAAATAACACAGTAGAAGTCTGATTGATCCCATGATTGGGATCTCTCTGGCCTGGAGGGACAGCTTCTACCTGAGAAACAGCATTCAGCAGGGATCCCAGGCCCTGCTTATTGGGGGTGGCCAGCCTTGCAGGGGGTTGTTCTCCACCCAACTTCCTGCCTCATTTTGCATTGTCATTCATCTGGAGGTATCCCTGCCTCACTTGAAGTGCCCAGGAATTTGCACAAGCCGGGACCTCTAGCAGGAGGGGGAGAAGACTCAGGGTGGTGGGCAGCTTCATGCCCTGTGATCTGAGACAACTCAAGATCACCCACCCCTTCTGGTGGCTCAGATGGTACAGAATCTGCCTGCAAGGCAGGAGACCTGGATTTGATTCCTGGATCGGGAAGTTCCTCTGGAGGAGGAAATGGCAACTCACTCTAGTATTCTTACCTGAAGAACCCCATGGACAGAGGAGCCTGATGGGTTACAGTCTACGGGGTTGCAAAGAGTCCGACATAACTGAGCAACTGACACACACACACACACAAGAGCACCTGCCCCTTTGGGTTTGATAATTAGATTTTGGATCGGCTCCAAATGAAACCACAACCCAACCTTGAAGGGAACACCTCAGCGCCATGCCAAGACAAAACTGAGAACCCAGTGGCTTTTCCGAGGGCCCCCCCTGGTCCCACATCATAGGCCATCACGTGGCCTCTAGGGCTGGGGCCACTGTAGACATTTGTCTGCTTCCTTTCATGGCTTGAGGCTCCTTAGTCTGCCCTCCCCTGTTTTGCAGGTTCTTTTGAAAATCCCAGACTCCTGCTTTCAACTCTTTCCTCTGGTCTCTGATAAAAGGCAAATTCAGAATCACTTCTAACAGCCTCTCTGAGAGCTGAGAGGGCTTGTCTGCAGAGACAGGACATCAAAGTGCAGAGCTCAGGTGCGCCCCTGGCCTGAGACGGTGGGAGGAGGGCATGTCGGCAGCCCAGGGTCCCCTGCCCCAGGCTGCATGGCCTCAGCGCTGCCTGGGCCTCCCGAGACGCCTGCGAAGTCTGCCTGGGCGCTGAGCCCAGGACAAACCCTGCAAACAGCCCAGCTGCCTGAAGACACCATGGTGATTGCCTCGTGAAGAGTGGTTTGGCTGCTGTCCTTTTCCCTGGGTGGCACAGTTTGAACTTCACAGAGATTCTCCCCTGCTTACCGTGTTCACAGACGCTCTGGGAGTGACTGTCCTCTGGTCCTAGAGCCCAGGGCACCCCATCTGCAGACTGCCCCCTCCCACCCTGGGTCTGCTGCCAGCTCCCCCCATAACAGCATCTCTGTGCCCATCTCAGCAGTGTCAGGGTGCCTGCTATGGGCCTGGGCCTGGGATTCGGGCTGGTGAGCTTACTAACTGGCTCGAGCCCTCACTTGGCGGCCTCAGTGCCAAGGGCCCTGTTCTGGCCGTGGGCTGCAGGAGTGTGGGAATCAACATGCCTCTCTCATTGTGTTCAGGGTAGGGGGTCTGGTGGGTGATAGGTTATTTGTCATTCTTTACCCGTTTTCCTGACATGACCTCCTTGAGAGGAGGGGTGTGGAATCATGATCCCGGCTGTTCCTTGTGCACCAAGTACTCAGGCTTGGTTGTGGAGCACGTGGGAGGGTGTGTGATGCCTGCTGGAGACCAGATGCTCACAGTTCTAGAGACCTGAGGCTGAATCACCGTCTACCCCACACACCAAACAAGCTCCACTTCACTTCGACCAGGGATTTGGAAGTCAGGATTTCAGGCTGAGCCTGCGGGACGACGTATGGCATGGAGGGAACTGAGCAGCTGGGGGCTGGGTCTCCTGGATGCGCTTCTCCCCAAAGATTGAGAGCTGGGGCCAGCCCCGGGGGTGCTGACTGGAGCCCCCCCCTGTGTGGTCTGGGCTTCCTCCCAGCATGGCAGCTGCAGGGCAATCAACCATCTTCTGGGGTGGCCTGCAATTTCGGAGACTCTGACTCCAAACAAGGTAGATGCTGCAAGGCTGTTGGCGAGCAGCCCCATAAGGCACCACACGCCCAGGGAGGGAGCAGCGGAGACTCCAGGGAATGCACAAAGACCCACTGTCAATGGGGAGGGGCAGACACGACATTGACTTGTGTGTTTTTCTCAGGGGGAAGACATTTCCACGTGGAAAGAGTTGCATCCTGGTGTCAGATGCGTAGGCACTTGATCGAATGAGGTGCGGCCAGTCACAGTCATTCTCAGCCTCGTGCTTTCCACCTGGGCAGCCAGGGTGACGTGATGGTCACTTCTGAGGGTGGAGTGCATGCTCCACAGCAAGCCCCCTTCCCTGGGGGCCGGAGGGCTACTGGGGGCTGCATTGCAGTCATCCCCCTCACCCCCACCCCTTGCTCTTGTCTGCAGCAGATACTGCTTTTGATTTGGGCATGAGGAATTCACCCAGGCCTGGGTGGAGCCAGGAGGCTGCCATGGAAAGCAGCTGCAGAGAAAGTCGGCCCTGGACCACTTCCAACTATGACAAGAATGTCAGCCTGTGCTTCTTTCAGCTGGGATGGGCGAAAGAGCCATTTTTAGCAGCCATGCAGTCCCAGCCTGGGCTCTGACAAGCTGATGGACTGGTAGCTCTGGAATTTGCCTGATCTGAATTGGACTCCATGGGGAGGCAGGTGAGGGGGGCAGTTAGGTTCTGCACATCCCGCGGAAAGGTTGGCTGGGTCATAGAAAGGAGAGGCACATGGACAGGAACACGCCCCGAAAGCATGGACTCCTTTTGTGGGAAAACTCCAATCTCGTGCCACTCAGCAGGGCTAGGGATGCTCTCCTGCAGGCACATCAGTTGCCTTGAATGACTCCCAGAGAGCCTTAGAGCTGAGGGCATGGGGCGAGGCCTTCCTGTCTCCTGAGGAGGGCTTGCAGCCCTGCCTTCCTCACCCACCACACTCACCCATCCAGCTGATTTCTCCCAGGGCCAGCCTGAATGATGCATCATTGGCAAAGACATGCAGAAGAGGGTTTTATCTTATTTTTTAATATTTATTTATTTATTTGGCTGTGCTGGATCTTAGTTGCAACACATGGGACCTTCAGTCATCAATGCAGCACTCGGAATCTTTAGTGGTGGCATGTGGGATCTTGTTTCCCGACCAGGGATTGAACCTGGGCCTTTCTGCAATGGGAGCTTCAAGTCTTAGCCACTGGACCACCAGGGACGTCCCAGAAGAGGGGTTTAAAAGTGCAATCAGATGTCTTGCTCTGCTCTCAGTACCAGTGTGACTGTGTTGTTTTCCCAGCCATTCTGTGAGGGAATGGGTTGTAGGGACTCAGAGAGGGCAGGGTGGGGCCTTGGCTCAGACCTTGGAGCCCACCTACTGGCTAGTTGGCAATGACCCTCAACGTCCTCACCTTTGAATGAGGGGGCGTCACAGCCACCTCTGCAGACTGGAACCCCCAGGAGGGCAGGGGTATGTATTTAGTGTCACTTGCCAGTCAGTGCTCAGCAAAGAGGGGCACAGGAGGGGCTGACTACAGCCGTGTTTTCCTGTTATGAAAGAAAGCAGAGACTGACCTTTCCTTCAGAGCCTGGGAGGGCTTGTGGGGTGCAACGCCTCCTCCTGCATCACACAGTAGGGAAGAAAGTGAAAATGAAAGTGTTAGCCTCTCAATCGTGTCTGACTCTGTGACCCCATGGACTGTAGCCTGTCAGTCTCCTCTATCCATGGGGTTTTCCAGGCAAGGATCCTGGAATGCGTAGCCATTCCCTTCTCCCCTTTGTACCTACTGGCCTTTGCCATGTGCTGGCTCTCTTGAAATTCCCCTCCTTCAGTCTCCATCTATTGCACCACTGTTTTTCCTGCAAAACACTTTAGTAGTCCCTCTCCCTGAAACCCCCTCTAGGAAAGCCCCCCAGGAAGGCCTCCTTGCTGAAGCAGACACCACAGGGCCTGCACAGCCATCCAGGGCCTTGCTCATCTGCTGTGTCCAGCTCCTTCAGCTGCCCGCATTGGCATCCCTACGCCCAGAGCCTTTTTATAGAACTGCCAAAGCTTGCTCATTTTGAGCTCACAGCAGGCTGAAGTTCTCGAGTTAACAGCCCAGGAATTCAGCACTTGGACTGATCCAGCTGCTCAGGGTGAAGAGGAACAACTCAACTCCTTCATCCTTGGGGTGTGTTTCGCACCAGGGGGCCACAAAACCTGGTGTGTGGGTGAGTGCAGAACCGCGAGTTGTTACTGTTCCACTCAGAGGTAAATAGAGAACTTGAGAGTCAGTACAAACTTTTATAGTAATGCCACATGGGGGCTGATTTCAAGGCCGGAGTCATTGTTCTAGCAATACGTTTCACAAAAGTCAGTCTGTGTGTTTGATCAATTGCTTCAGCCATGTCCAGCTCTTTGTGACCCCATAGACTATAGCCTGCCAGGCTCCTCTGTCCATGGGGACTGTCCAGGCAAGAATACTGGAGTGGGTTGCCATGCCCTCCTCCAGGGGATCTTCCCAACCCAGGGATCAAACCAGCATCTCCTGCGTTGGCAGGAAGATTCTTTACCACTAGTGCCACCTGGGAAGCCTGCCAATCTTCAAAGCATCAGAATTAAGGAACAGAAAATACCAGGCCTTTACCACCTTGGGTAGCTTGGGGACATGCTTTCCTACCATGTCCAGAAGTTTACTGCAGGAGCAAGTGCCAACGCACTTGGCCTGTCCCAAGCCTCCATGCATTCATTGTCACCTGCCACGTCACTTTCCATGGAGTCTGTGAGGGCTTTCTGTGCAGAGTGGCTCCCTTTGGGGTTTGACCCATGCCTCGTTGGCACCAGATTCGGCAGCAGCACCCCTCAGTGAGTGGAAAGTAATGGAAAGTTGGCCACTCCATCAGGTGTCACTGAACAGTCCTTGAAAATACCACAGACACGCTGGTACTCAGCAGCTTTCTGCAGTGTTCGCTGGGGCCTGAAGCAGTCAGCCCATTCCTGCCGGCCCCCTTAGCATTCAGGGGCTTGGCTGACCTAGAACAGCAGGCCCTGAGGGGTCCAAAATGGGTGGGGAAGGCTGAAATGGAGGAGAAGGAGGTGGACATTGTTATCTTTGTTTAGGGAATAGGCTGCCTGTTTGCCATGGAAAAGCACACAAAAAAATGAAAGATGGCTCCAGAGACTGCAATACTCAGCCAAATAAACAGCATCACCAATAATGGGGTGGCCTCTGTAAGGTCAGGGCCCCTCTGAGAACCTGCTGAAAGTCATGTACTCTGTTCTGGGGAGATTACACGTGTGTGCATGTGTACACGATGTGCCCCGTGTATGCAATTTACAAAGGATGTTGACACCCAGGAGCATTTTTCATGGTTTCCAGGGTTAAGGGGTCCTCTTTTAAAAGGGAAGACGACAGAGAAGCTGAAAAAAGAAGGAGACTTTAGAAAGGAAACAAAAATCCTGCAAAGACCTTGTGTAATTAAAATAGGGAAGTCCATTCCACACTTTCACGTGCAAACTTGAATTGCTCTAAGAGGCTCTGCCCTCTAGGAATAGAGCAGATGGCCTGTAGGAGTCCTGCCCCATCCCCAACACCTCCTCTGTTGGCCAGAGCAGTCAGTAGCTGGGCATTTACGTATGAAAACCAAAGGTCATACACCAAACTTCAGGGCAACAGGCCTCCATGCTTCCTCCCATAAAGTGGGCCCCCAAGAAAACCCACACAGACACCCAGCCTGGGCGGACAGTGCCCTTCTGGAGAGACCCAGTTCCTGGAGAGACAGACTTATGCCATGGGGCCCATTAGGTGCAGGGGCTGACCACATCTTCAGACAGAGCCGAGGTGTTCAACCCACCAGTCTTGTCAGGGATGGGAATGCTAGGAACCCAGGGTGCAGTGAGGTGTGTCCAGGCACCTGCTCTGTGCTGGCAGTTTCTTGGGCATCATCCCTCCCAGGCAGGTAAGGCATAGTCCCAGAATGCCTGAGCTGGGCTGCAAAGGTTTCCGGAAGTTTATGGAGTCAGAATTAGGTCTCTGGGCTCCCATGCCATGTGGCTACTTCACAGCCCCTCCCGCCCGAGGAGATCAGGAGAAACTGGGACAGTGCCTTCATGTTAGGAGTCATTGAAAGTCCCTGTCTGACTAGTTAGCTGAGGATCCCTCTGGGGGAGGTCAGAAGGAGTGCTGGGCACAGGGCGGGGGCCTGGCCGGGTGGAGTAGTGGTCAGTGGCCTGGGAGACACCTGTCTCGGGAGGCCTGCACTCGGGTGCGCCTGGGCAGGGCAGGCCTTGTGTTATTCACTGCTGCATTTCCCGCATCCATGCATGGAGGCCCATTCTGTGTCAGGCAGGCTGGGAGCGCCACATGAACTGTCCCTTTAAACCTTACAGGGCTCTGGCCCTGGGGCAGCTCCATGGCACAGATGGGCAGCTTGCCTGCCTTCTACAGAAAAGTGAGGCTCAATGAGGTTATACTTCCTAGGTCACAGGGTGAGTGTGGATGACCAGATTCAGACCAGGTGGTCAGGTTCCATGACCTGCACCCTGTCGCCTCACCCACCTCCCTGTGTGATGCTGTCTGAGGACCATCCAGCGCTTGAGTGCTGAGGCTCAATGAGTGTGTGCTGGGCAAAACCATGGGATAGTGGGGGGCCCAGGCAGTTCACAGTCATGTGAGCCCCCGCAGGCTTTGCTGCGGGATCTGGAGACCTGGAGCTGGCTCTGGGAGAGGACGCCTCTCCTCTACTGTCTGCTCCATGTAGGTGGCTGTATAGGCACCTCTGTTGAGGAGGGCGCTGGAAGCAGAATAAAACCAGGTGTACTTTACGGAGTCACTGTTACTGCCGATGGCCAAGAAGCAGCTGTTCCCCCCTGGCAGCCCAGGGGGCCAGAGGGAGGAGAGAACTACAAACAGTCGAGGGTCATTAAAGGAACTGCACCGGCTCTGGTCAGGAGGGCCATGCTGACGCCGATGCCATGGGTCAGAGGTCAGTGTCCCCCGGGGAGTGGTGTCTGTGGGCCTGACCTCTCTTGGTTCCTCCTCTTGTGTGTGGAGAGAGTTGCACTTTGCTCTTGGTGTGGTTGTGGGGCTGAGGCAGGCAGGGCAATTCCCTTCCATTGTAGCACAGGAGCTGCAAGAGCTGCCTGAAATTCACCTGACTTTCCACGTGGCATTGGTCGAGAGGAAGTGCTGGGGGCCTGGGGGGTGATGGGGCAGGCCAGTCCACGTCATAGAGGGAGCTTTTCATGCTTGAGGATGCTGCCTCTCTGCCACCTCCCCTGTGTGAGCAAGAGCTGTTGGTAATTGAGGTGGTATGAACTGCCTGAAAATTTAGTGGTGAAAAATTGGTTATATGCATGGGCTCCATGGGTCAGGAATTGGAGGCAGCACCGTGGGTACAGCTCATCTGTTTTAGCTTGGAGACTTGAAGTCTGGGGGCGAGACGATCTGAGTGGTCATTGACTCATAAGTCTGACAATTGGTGTGGGCTGCAGGCCGGGGGAATCAGTTCTCTCCATGTGGGCTAGCTGGGCTTCCTCACTGCATGGTGGCTGAGTGGGACCTTAGAGAGGCCTGAGGAAGCCACATGCTACTTATGACCTCACCATGACCATCACACAGCATCCTTCCCACCATGTTCTCCACACATATACTGCCCAGGTTAAAGACCAGAGGGCCAAGATCTCCCCTCAGTGAGAGGGGAGCAGGTGGGATGGATATGCACATATGCAAACCTATACATGGGGCTTCCCCAGTGGCCCAATGGTAAAGAATCTGCTTACAATGCAAGAGAAGCTGGTTTGATCCCTGGGTCAGGAAGGTCCCCTGGAGAAGGGAATGGCAACCTACACCAGTATTCTTGCCTGGAGAATCCCATGGACAGAGGAGCCTGGCGAGCTACCGTTCATGGGGTCACAAAAGAGTCGGACACGACTTAATGACTAAACAACACCCACAACAAGATCTATACATGCATGGTTGGAGTGGCATCTCTGAGCAACACAGTCTGTAAATCTGTCACAGTGTTCCTGTGATGATTTCCATAAAGAGACCAGAGCTTCGTCTGGACCCTCCATCCTGCCCGCTTTTGCTGGAGGTCCTCCAGAACTGATTTTGCAGGCTATGAGAATGCTAAAGACGAGGAGCTCTGGGAAGAGGAGTCCCCCTGAACTCAGCCTCCAGATCCGAGTATCAAGTTACGGGAAGCCCCTGTAAGTGCAAACAAACACAACAAGACATTTACACACCATTCTGAGACAATGAAAAGCCATGTAAACGTAAGATGTGCTTAATTATGAAACTGTCCAGACCTCTGGTGTCTTCAAGATCTGAGAGGGGCTTCAGAAGTCTCAGGCAAAGCTGTTTCTCAGGAGTCACTTAGATGGATTTGTTGCCATTAAAATATTGAAATATGTTGGTAATATCTGCCGTGTAGAATTTAAAACAATAATTTATTTCTTGTTTAATTTGAAAAATAAAGCAAAAACCTGACCCTCCTTTAAAACAATCTCTCTTTATTTTTCTTTCTTTTCTTTTTTTTTAAATTGAAGAAGTCAGCATTCCTCCCTTATCTTTCCTGGTCAGCCCCTGCTGGTGGCCACAGTTAAAAGCTTGATGTATAGTGTTTGTTTATTTAAAATAAAAACAAACCTAGATTTTAATCATTTTATCTATGTCACAAAGCTTGCTCCAGCAAGCTGGGGGTTGCAACTGCATGGGATGAATGACGACCAGGGCTGAGGGGCCTGTGTGTTCAAAGCCCCTGCCTCCCCGACTGTGCCAGCTGTCCCCTTCTTTGACTGAGTGGTGGTCAGTGGGGGGAGCAGTGCTTGTCCAGAGGAAGGGTTAGGGACTCTGATGGGGGCATTAGGGGCTGGGACAGGATATAAAAGTGATTAACAGCTCACATAACAGCTCCTGCACTAGCCTGCTGATTATTGTGTTCTTTTTTAGTAACTTTATTTATTTATTTGATTATATTGGGTCCTAGTTTTGGAAGGCATTCGTTGCATCATGTGGGGTGTTTCTTTCTTTTTAAAAAATTTTTGAAAGTTTATTTTTGGCTTCACTGGATCTTCATTGCTTCGTGCAGGCCTAGTACTGAGGCATGAGGAATCTTAGTTCCTGGACCAGGAATTGAACCTGTGTTTCCTGCATTGGAAACCAGATTCTTAATGACTAGGCCACGAGGGAAGTCCCCATGTGGGGTCTTTCCATGTAGCACAGACTCTCTTGTTGTGGTGTGTGGGCTCAGCATTTGTAGCTCTCAGGCTCAGTTGCTCTGCGGCACTGGGGATCTTAGTTCCCTGACCAGGGATGGAACCCACCTTCCCAACCCACCACAAGGCGACTCCTCTCCACTGGACCACTAGGAAAGTCCCTATAGTATTCTTAACTGTCTGCAACATGCTGGTTTCATTCTCTGATCTTTCTTGGTGTAGAATGTATGGGTCACTGATTTTGGAGGAATTCTTTATTGAAATGATATGTCCATATAGAAAAGGGCACACTTCACACTTTGTATGGTGACGGTGAAATTTCATCATGTGACCTACGTGTGCAGTCAGCTCAAGAAGTGACATTACCAGCTCCAGATGCCCCCTCATGCCCCTCCAGTGGCCGCCGTCACAGCCAGTGACCATCCTGACCAGCACTGCGTGCACTCATCTCTCCTGGGACTTTGTAAGATTGGATCTGGCTTCTTTAGCTCAACATCACGTTTGTGAAATTCAAACACTGCATTCTTTTCAACACCTTCCCCAAAATCCCCCAGGTTGTGTAGTACTTGCTTTATTTATTGAAGCTATTGTATAGCTTTTTTTTTTTTTTTTTTTTTTTTCTGCCAAGGAGCACCACAGCAGCTACAGGACTTCCTTTAAGGGCAGCAGGACAAGGGGAATTCCCTGTCAGTCCCATGGTTAGGACTCTGTGCTCTGACTGCTAAGGGCTCAATTCAATCCCCAGTTGGGGAACTAAAATCCCACAAGCCACACAGTGCACTCCACCCCACTCCCTGTCCCTCCACAAATAGGGAATAGAACAGAGAGTGGATAGAAATAGCACGCATGGGCCATTATGAAACCTGAAACGCACAGGACTCGGATATTCCCCAAACTTGAATCCAGCCTATTCCTTTTGGCTTTGTGATTTCCGACTGTTCCTTATCCAGCAATAATATCTAAAGTAAGAACCCGAGTTTATCGAGGGCCTCCTTGAGCAGGGCTGTACAATACACCTTATTAGCATGGTGTCCACTGAGGCTTCACCAGGACCTGGGAGGCCTTGCCATTGTCACCGCCCACATGAATTAACCGAGGCAGCTCACGGAGCTGAGAAGGGGTGCAGGGGAATCTAGATGCAGGGTTGAATGTCAGAGCCCAGGCGGCCCATCCTCCAGGCTGTATCGCTTCCATGGCGGAGAAGGGGAACATCTGGGGGCTTTTAAGCCACAGCCATCTTCCCACAGAGTCTACAGGCCTTCTACAGAGCCCTGGGGGAGGCCGCTGCTCTTCCCCATTTAAAGGTGAGCGGTCCCTAAATCCTTTCTACATCCAATCTCCAGGTTCAGGTTGTTCTGTGCTCTGGCCAGATGGCTCCTTCCAGCACATTTTCTTCCGTTAGCCAGGCCTGGGGCCACGGAGTGAGTCCGTTGGGACAGCCCGTGTCCAGCAAGCATTTCACCACAATACACTTGGGACATCTCTGTGGTCACAGGAGCAGGGGCCCTCTACGTAGAGACCCAGAAAAGCATGTCTCTTCAGAGAAGTGAAAACACCCATTTGGACAATCATACCAGCTCGCAGGCTTTTGCATACTGCTCTTCTAAGTGGTACTTCTTTGGGAGTTCTCTTTTTATGTATTTATTTTTGGCTGTGCTGGGTCTCCATTGCTGTGTGGGCTTTTCTCTAGCTGTGATTAGCAGGGACTACTCACTAGCTGCACTGAGCGGGCCTCTCATTGCAGTGGCTTCTCTTATTGCGGAGCACGGGCTCTGGGGCACGTGGGCTCAGTAGCTGAGGCTCCCAGGCTCCAGAGCACAGGCTCAGCAGATGTGGCACATGGGCTTAGTTGCTCCACAGCATGTGGGATCTTCCTGGACCAGGGATTGAGCCTGTCTCCTGCATTGGCAGGTGGATTCTTTACCACTGAGCCTCCCGGGAAGCCCTGGGGATCTTTATTCACATCTTAGAATTGATTCACACAGTCTCCCTTTGCCCATGGGTGGGGAACATCACCCAAGGAGCCCAGAACATCTGAAACCATATTCAGGATCCTGGGGACACTTTTATCTGCAAATGATGGGTTCATTTTTCCTTTCTTCTTCTGCCCATTGAGCTGGGCTTGGATGCCAGTCTGTCCACTCATGGGCCTGTGCATTCTGGGGCAGGCGGGGGCTTTCCTGTAGACATTAACAGGTCCTGGTGGGTTGCCTTGATGCTTCTGAAATAATCTGGGCCCAGCTGAGATGGCTGGCATTGCACCCACATGGGCTTCCTGACAGTAAGAAAGGAAGTCAGGCAGTGGGAAAGTGCCCTGCAGCGGTTTTCAGCTGAAGATGGTCTCAGGGGAAATGGTGCCTGAGGTTGGTGCCCTACAGAGGGGCTCCCAGCTGGGAGGGCTCCCTCCTGCAGACTAAGACCACTCTCCCACTCCCCGGCCCTGGCTCCTGGGCCAATCCTGGTTTTGTTACCAAGTCCAGGTGCGTCCTGCTCACTGAATGACAAATCAATGAATCAGGAGACTGGCTGGCTATTGGGGTAAGGAAGAGCAGCTTCATTCTGAAAGCTGGCAGACTGAGAAGATGGTGGACTAGTGTCCCAGGACCATCTTCCCCTTATAAGAATTCATGCTTCTCTTATACTAAAAGAAGAGGGGCAAAGTCAAATGTTTCCTAGTTCTGGCCAGACTCCAGAGGGGATGTGTAATCTCTTCCTTTCTGTAGCCATTCCTAAGTGAGCATAGTCAGGATGTTTTCCTGTGAGCTAAATGAAGGTATTTTAGCTTAATGCTCATTACCTGGGAAGCAAGGTTCCCAAAGATGGGTTATTTTGTATCATTTAAGCTTCTAGGCAGCATCCCTATAGTGATTAACTTGTAGCAAGAACAATAGATTTCAAAGGTTAAAATAAAAGACACAGATCCAGTATGGAGTCAGATCTGTTCTTCCCTATTATCCAATTACAGGGAAAAGGGCTCCCAGCTTTTGGTATCCTAAGTTCTTGCAGGTTAGCTCCCTCATCTCCCAGGGGACAGCCACTAATGAACTGGAGAGGATTATAGGGGCAGGGCACCTGTCCTGCAGGCACCCAGAGCATTCTGGTCTTCAACTCAGAAGCTTGTAAACATCCACCGGGAACCAGGTGTCACCCTGACTCCCTGCCCCCCTTCTCCTGGGTCACTTGCCCCCAGACCTGGCACCCCTGCATTCTGTGTCTCTTGGAGCCGCATGTGTCCTCCTCGGCTTTGGATGCGCCTGTACTGTGGAAACAGCTGTGCTCTCAACCACTTTGCACAATGCCAGTTTTTTGTTAACCTTTCTCAACATCAGCGTGATCAATTCTGTCTATCTGAGACTGTTCAGTGCCCTTGTTGCTGTGGGCCAAGTCCTCCTCCTGACATGACACCATCCCTTACCTGCCTATCATTTTATTATGAAAACTTTCAAACAGGCAGAAAAGTTGAGTCAATTGCACAATGAACACTCATCTTCTCACATCAAGATTCCAGAATTCACTGGCTTCATCACTCATCTCTCCCTCTCTTTATCACTTGCCAATACATCTTACATTTTTTGTGCACTGCAAGGGAAATTTCTGATATCAGTAAACATTTCACACATATATTTAACTAGAGTTTGATCTCGGTTTACTCTTTTTTTAGGGGGTGACAGACATTCAGGGAAACATACGGATCTTAACAGAATGATTTGATGATTTCCCCTTTATAATCCAGGCTTCCCAGGTGGCAGTAGTTGTAAAGATCCCGCCTTCCAAAGCAGAAGACATTAGAGATGGGGGTTCAATCCCTGGTCGGGAAGATCCTCTGGAGAAGCGCATGGCAACCCACTCCAGTATTCTTGCCTGGAGAATCCCATTCACAGAGGAGGCTGGCGGGCTACAGTGCATAGTGTCACACAGAGTTGGACACGAATGAAGTGACCTAGCATGCACGGTGTAATCCAAACTCTATCAATATAGGGAACATCCACTTATCCCAGAAAGTTCTCTCACACCTTTCAGTAAATCTATGCCCCTTACCCCAGTGGCAGCTACTGTCAGCCTTTTACACTCCCCTGATTTAGCATTGCTTCTTCTAGAGCTTCTTAGAATGGCCTCTATGGAGTATGTATGCTTCTGTGTGAGGCTTCTTTTGTTTGGGGTGTTTTCAAGATTTCTTCTGATGTATCAAGAGTAGGTTCCCTATTATTGCTGAGTTATATTCCATCGTGTAGACACGCTGTGGTTCCCCTGCCAGCAGACACCTGGGCTCCTTCCAGTTGGGACAGCATTGAATAACCGTGCAAGGCTGTCATATCCCTCCTTGCATGTCTTTGGGTGGACATGTCACCAGTGTCTTGGGACACTCCCTTTGCCTACTTCTATCTCACAGCTTGGCTGCGGAGAAGGGCAGAGCTAGTTCTCAAGGCTGGGACATTGTTCACATGAGGGGATTATGTGCAGGGCCACATGCCACATCTTATACTCCAGCTCTTCTACTGGAAGTTACTTGCTGGACAATTTGAGTTCTTGAGGTCAGGACTGAGTGAAGGTTTTCCTTCTGGAGGTTGTCTCTGGAAATACTGGCAGGAATGGGAGGGAGTCATCACCAGTGTGGACATTTGGGGCTCAGCCCTGGGGAACCTCAGTCCAGTGTCCCCTCTGGGAGGCAAGGGAGCTGGAGAGTGGGGTGTTTACCCTTTGACCTCCCCTCTACCCCCATCATTGGCTGAGTCCTGCTCTCCAGGCAGGCAGACAGACAACTTCCAAGCTCTGGTTTGTCCCAGCAAGGGCTGAGCCTTTCTTGGAGAGCCTCAGGCAGGAGCCAGAGGCAGGTACCAGAACAGCGAGTTTCAGTGTGATGCAGCCTCCCCGTCACTTGCAGGCAGACTTAGCTGTGCTCTCTGCTCTATGATCTGATCACGCAGGTGTACATGCCAAGCAGGGCTTGGTTGCATTGTGTCCCAGTGGTCTGTTTATGAGCTTCCCCTCTCAGCTAAAAAGATGACACCTGTAGTGCATTTGAGTCAGTTCTAATGAAGTGATGAACTTAGAGCCTATTTTACAGACTGATAGTAAAGCAGAAAGAGAAAAACAAATATTGTATATTAATATTGTATATATGGAATCGAGAAAGATGGTACTGATGAACCTACTTGCAGGGCAGCAATGGAGGTGCAGACATAGAGAGCAGACTTGTGGGCCCAGGGAAGGGAAGGAGAGCGTGGGATGAATGGAGAGAGTAGCATGGAAAAATATACCCTACTGTCTGTGAAATAGAGAGCCAGTGGGAAATTACTACATGACTCAGGGATCTCAAACCGGTGCTCTGCGACAACCTAGAGGGTGGGATGGGGTGGGAGGTGGGAGGGGATTCAAGAGGGAGGGGCCATATGTATACCTATGGCTGATTCATGTTGATGTATGGCAGAAACCGACACAAATGTAAAGCAATTATCCTTCAATTAAAAATAAATAAATTTAAAAATAAAATAAAATCTGACCTCTGGACTCTCAACAGCTCACATGCATGGACGCTCAACCATTCCCTGCAGTGACTGAGTTCAGTCTCAAAGCTATCCTGGGAATCGCTTCCTACAATGCCAGTCACAAGGGATTGGCTGGAGTTCCTGCCTCTTTGTCCCTCCTCTCTGCCAAGCTGTGTGCGTAAACTCTCCCTAAGTTTACCGTGCAAAGGTTAGGCTGGCTGAGTTGGAGGTGAGGTGAGGACAGGGTGAGTCTGTAGTAGGTGGAGTTTTGCCAACTAGGGCAAGCTGAGGTCCACACCTTGGCTGAACAAGGCTCCATGAGGAGGCCTTGCTTGAACCTGGAGCTGCCTTGGAGGACCTTGGAGGCTGGCCTTCGTCAGACAGCAAGTGCACCTGCGCCCTCATTAGGGCATGTCTTCCTGACTGTCTGGGGGAGTGAGCCCTAGGCTGGACAACTTCAAGGCCCCCTTAAGTCCTGTGTGCTTAAGACTAAGCATCTCCTCTAGATTTCTGTTATGGGGATCGGCAGAAGCTGGTCTGACTAGCAATGCTGCAGGATCCCTTGATGGCCATAGAACTGGGCTTGATATTTGAAACTCTTAATTTATGTGGTTTTCACAAACAGACCCATATGTATGGCACAGAGTCATTCAGTTCTCAGCTCGCTTGGTGACTTCACTTCATTCATTCATTCACTCAGTGTGGGTGTTTTGAGGGGCTATCAGATGCAAAATACAAAACAGATGGCATTGTATATTAATCAGTGTGGTTGGCTTTCACCCCAAACCCCAAACTCAATAGTGTTCTGAAGTAAAAGGAGATTTCTTGCTCGTGTCTGCTGAGGGGTGGCTGAAGACTGAGGCTGGGGTCATACTCCTTATATCATATGCCTCTGTCACTTTTGAGGGTCTTGGAGTTTTCCATAAGAATCTCTGAGTCCAGGAAGCAGATGAGAGCAGAGGTCCTTATGGGAAGTTTCAGCTTCAGGGTGATGCACTTGCTTCTGTCCATGTTCCATTTGCTGGAAGCACCCCATGGTCCATCTAGCTGTTAAGGAGTCTGGTCATTAGAGTCAAGTCATGTGCAGAGGAAAGGGGTTTGATGACACCCTGCATTATCTCAGCCTCACATGGAAGAGAGATGATTAGAAAAGCACGTCAGCCGTTGGTGGCTCATGATGGAGGAAGGAAAACCTACCACACCCATAATGATAACACAACACCTCCAAAGAGCCCTACACCTTCAACACAACATGGCAACTTCTGAGTCCCAAGTCAGGACATATAGTTGGAGCTATATTTTTTCAATATAAAAATTTCCATAAAAATTCTAAAATTAAAGCACATTTGGTTTTCTATGTAAAATATTTCCTACAAAATGGTATCCCTGGAAATCTGAGAATTGAGTTTTCTGTCCCTGCAAGAGATGAACAGACAGAGAACTGGGGAAGGAGATGCGGGGTCACTTCATGGGAGAATGACATCTGTACTGGTGAGAGGGTGACTGGGGGGGGAGTGAGTGGAAATGGGGCAGGCAGAGGCAGCTTGTCACAGGGCTGCCAAGGACAGGAGCAAGCTCTGATTAACTCCTGGGGTCAAGGGTAGAGACCAAGAGGAGCTTCTGTCTTCACCATGTCTTTCCATTTATGAAGAAGAGCTCAGCTTCTACTCTTAAGATTCCGCCAGTCTTTATTGAAGCTCTGGTTAGTTAGTGTAAGTCTCTCAGTTGTGTCTGACTCTTTGTGATCCCATGGACTGTAGCCCACCAGCCTCCTCTGTCCATGGGATTCTCCAGTCAAAAATACTGGAGTGGGTTACCACGCCTTCCTCCAGGGGATCTTTCCAACCCAGGAATCAAACCTGGGTCTCCTGCATTGGCAGGCAGATTCTTTACTGCCTGAGCCACCAGAGAAGCCCACTGAAGCTCTAGGGGAGATCTTATTAATTGACAGTAATTTATCAGACATAGCAAATAAAAACGGTGGGCAGAATGAGGGGTACCAGCAATAGTAAAGCATTTTGTGTGTGTGAATAAAACATCAATAATTGCAGGCTGAACTACTTTGTTTCACAGGGAAATCTTAGAAATACTTATTTACTAGCAGCTCTAGCCCTGAACTAATCTCTTGCAGAACTGATCTCATTTGAAAGAAATCCTTAACCTTTACCTAGAAATGCAGAGGACCCCTTGGGATGCTTTCTGGCCTCAAGATCCTTTCTGGAACTCATTTGCCTTGAAATGTGGCTTAAGATCATGCACAATCTTTGTAAGATCCTGGTCAGTTTCCATTGGAGGCTGATGCCTGTGTTTAGTCGAAAATAAAATTCTTGATTCTCTCCCACTTGTGTTTCCAGTTTATAGAGCTGCCAGCATGGGAGGCTTTGTTTGAGGGACAGTTGAGATTGTTTTCCCATCAATTACTTCTTCCAACCCTCCGTGTATCCAAGTAACCAAAGATAGTTCAGTAGTGAAAGAGCAAAATTCTCAGCCAAGCCAGATGAAATATCATCATGTTTTCATAGCTGTGCTTTAATGATTCGGAGAAGGCAATGGCACCCCACTCCAGTGCTCTTGCCTGGAAAATCCCTGGACGGAGGAGCCTGGTGGGCTGCAGTCCATGGGGTCGCTGGGAGTTGGATACAACTGAGCGACTTCACTTTCACTTTTCACTTTCATGCATTGGAGAAGGCAATGGCAACCCACTCCAGTGTTCTTGCCTGGAGAATCCCAGGGATGGGGGAGCCTGGTGGGCTGCCATCTATAGGGTCACAATGAGTCAGACACGACTGAAGCGACTTAGCAGCAGCAGCAGCTATAATGCTTATCTATTCTTCCTGCCCTCATATGGTAGGATGACATGTGAGAAGTGGACAGTGAGTCTCCTATTACTATTTCTCCATGAACTGGATGAACAGGTAGGACTGAAATTGTACCAGAGCAACAGGGAACCATCATCAACATTGAACCATAAATATTTCTGTTGCTATGGAGTCCCTCAGTAAAAAAGATCTTGTTTACACCTAAATATACTTGATTTTATAGACATATGATGATTTTATATTGACAACAAGCATTAGCCATTCCCTTCTCCAGGGGATCTTCCCAACCAGGGATCAAACCAGGGTCTCTCCCTTTGCAGGCCGACTTTACCATCTGAGCCACAAGGGAAGTCCATTGAGAATTGAAAGAACCAAAATACTTCTGGACACATGGGTTACAGGCTGGGGATGACTGGGCAGGTCTGGGAGAGCAGATGTATCTGAGACATAGTGAGCTGCCCACGGGGCCAGTCTTGGGTTCAGGAGCAGGAGAAGGGCCCTGGGTGCTGGGCTGAGGGGTTGTGTTCTTGAAGGGGTTATGGTGACCTCTTTTTATTGCTCGATGTTATCATTGAGGCAATGACACAAGCCTGCCAGGCTGACTGGTCATCTGGAATTGGGTAATATTGTAGCATGTATTGATCTTGGAGGGGCCCAGATCCAGGTTAATAAGTGTTTTCTTTCCCAAAGCAGCTTTCTTTGTGCTTACAAAATAAAAATACCATGCAACTCCTGTATTTTTACGCCCATCAGATGTTGGTTCAACAGAGGTCACCATGACACTAATTCCAGGACTCTATTGGCCTCACAGGGACCTTGTTACTGCCCTGCTCCAGGTGGCTCTCTGTTGAGTGAAGACCTCTGAGCTGCTGTGAAGTGTCCCCTCACTAATGTTTCCAGCCCTTGTGCTCAAGAGTCCAGACCGGCTGCTGCCTCCTGGTGTCCCTAAGCAAACTATTCAGGTCTAAGGTCCCCTGCACGCCTCGGCCCAGTGTGGAGAAATTCTGGCTGGCACGGGGTGCGGTGGGGGTGCTTCTTGTCACCACTTGTCTCTTAGTCATGTGGGATTTCATACAGCAGATATTTGGACCCATTAACAAAAAGAAATGTTTTATAGATTCCAGCCTTAAAAAGTACACACACAATGTTGAGTGCAGTAGCTGTTTGACTCTTCATATTTAGAAGAAATGTGGTTAATGTTTAGCCCAGCAAACCAGTAAAGTTTAATAGTCATGGTGAGTGTTTCAGGAGTCTGAAATGACAACACTGATAAGTCCCACAGGTACCTGTCATGAAATCCCTTTTCTTCTTCAGCAAGCAATAAACCAGATCATGTGCATTGAAACCTGTCCACCAACTCCTCCGTCACCAGAGCGAACACATCGCAGTTTGTCCTCAGCTGAGACCCTATTTCAAATGCACACTCAAGTCTTTCAAATGGCCACCTTCCCCTAGTCATCTGATCTTGCCATCACGATAACTACAGGAGGGTGATTTTGTTCTTGTTCCAAGAGCCCCTACAGACCCCACCAGAGCTGAAAACGTGGAGACTTAGAGGAGGCTCATGCCCGAGATCCCACATCCATGGACTTATGAGTCAGACACATTTCATGGACCTGCTTTTCCTCGCTAGTTTTTAATAAGTGAACACAAAGAGCTCTTTAAGAAAAGTCTTATGTAATGAAAGCATCTATTTCATGCAAAAGGAAGTCTAATGTAAAGAGAATATCTACTTCATAGATGCATTTTCACCACAGTCCCCTTTTACACTTTGTCATTGTCCTTTATTTTAATTTTATTTTTTGGCCACACTATGTGACACGCAGGATCTTAGTTCCCTGACCAGGGATCAAACCCAGGCCCTCTAAATTGGAAGTCTTAGCTACTGGACCACCAGGCTCTATTTCTTAAAGATTTATTATGCCTTTTCCACATGACAAAAGTCAATGCCAAGGCCCTTACCTGCTGTCTACCCAGAGAGCCCAGTGTCTCTTAGTTTTTAATCCACTCTCCA
Organism: Odocoileus virginianus; assembly: GCF_023699985.2. NCBI lineage: Eukaryota > Metazoa > Chordata > Mammalia > Artiodactyla > Cervidae > Odocoileus > Odocoileus virginianus. Next base: position 22,942,621 of record NC_069704.1, read on the forward strand.
CATGTGCCCATGAAGTCTCAGGCCTATGCATTCATTGTCGACTGAAAAAATACACGCGGCATAGAAGTTCACAGTTAAGTTTATTCAGTGGGAATCATAAGGACTTCAAGCCCAGGAGACAGCATCTGAGGTGACCCTGAGAGAACTGTTTCTGAGGAGTTGGGTTGGGGAAGGAGCCAGCCTATATGGAAGTTTGCAGAAAGGGGCAGGTAACCTGAATATTAAAAACCAGATCATTATGGAAAACCAGATATCTCATATTAAGGGATTTAGCTCTCTCCTATGTATTGGAAGATGCAAGTACTGAGCTTACTGAAATCATTTCTTTCATATGCGTCTCAATTACCTGGGGCCAAATCCTGCTTTTTGATTTTTCAGTTCAGTTCAATTGCTCAGTCATGTCCAACTCTTTGTGACCCCGTGGATTGCAGCATGCTAGACCTCCATGTCCGTCACTAACTCCTGAAACTTGCTCAAACTCATGTCCATCGAGCTGGTGATGCCATCCAACCATCTCATATTCTATTGCCCCTTTCTCCTCCCACCTTCAATCTTGCCCAGCATCAGGGTCTTTTCAAATAAGCCAGTTCTTCGCATCAGGTGGCCAAAGTATTGGAGTTTCAGCTTCAACATCAGTCCTTCCAATGAATATTCAGGGCTAATTTCCTTTAGGATGGACTGGTTGGATCTCCTTGCAGTCCAAGGGACTCTCAAGAGTCTCCAACACCACAGTTCAAAAGCATTAATTCTTCGGCACTCAGCTTTCTTTATAGTCCAACTTTCACATCCATACATGACTATTGGAAAAACCATAGCTTTGACTAGACGGACCTTTGTTGGCAAAGTAATGTCTCTGCTTTTTAATATGCTGTCTAGGTTGGTCATAACTTTCCTTCCAAAGAACCAGCGTCTTTAATTTCATGGCTACAGTCACCATATGCAGTGATCTTGGAGCCCAGAAAAATAAAGTCAGCCACTGTTTCCACTGTTTCTCCAACTATTTGCTGTGAAGTGATGGGACTGGATGCCATGATCTTTGTTTTCTGAATGTTGAGTTTTATGCCAACTTTTTCACACTCTTCTTTCACTTTCAGCAAGAGGCTCTTTAGTTCTTCGCTTTCTGCCATCAGGGTGGTGTCATCTGCATATCTGAGGTTATTGATATTTTTCCCAGCAATCTTGACTCCAGCTTGTGCTTCCTCCAGCCCAGTGTTTCTCATGATGTACTCTGCATATAAGTTAAATAAGCAGGGTGACAATATACAGCCTTGATGTACTCCTTTTCCGATTTGGAACCAATCTGTTGTTCCATGTCCAGTTCTAACTGTTGCTTCCTGACCTGCATACAGGTTTCTCAAGAGGCAGGTCAGATGGTCTGGTATTCCCATCTCTTGAAGAGTTTTCCATAGTTTGTTGTCATCCACACAGTCAAAGGCTTTGGTGTAGTCAATAAAGCAGACATAGATGTTTTTCTGGAACTCTCTTGTTTTCTCAATAATCCAACGTATGTTGACAATTTGATCTCTGGTTCCTCTGCCTTTTCTAAATCCAGCTTGAATATCTGGAAGTTCATGGTTCAAGTACTGTTGAAACCTGGCTTGGAGAATCTTAAGCATTACTATGCTAGTGTGTGAGATGAGTGCAATTGTGTGGTAGTTTGAGCATTCTTTGGCATTGCCTTTCTAGGGGTTGGGGTGAAAACTGACCTTTTCCAGTCCTGTGGCCACTGTTGAGTTTTCCAAATTTGCTCACATACTGCTGAGTACTGCACTTTCACAGCATCTTCTTTAAGATTTGAAATAGCTCAACTGTAATTCCATCACATCCACTAGCTTTGTTTGTAGTGATGCTTCCTAAGGCCCACTTGACTTCACATTCCAGGATGTCTGGCTTTAGGTGAGTGATCACATCATCATGGTTATCTGGGTCATGAATATTTTTTTGGTATAGTTCTGTGTATTCTTGCCACCTCTTCTTAATATTTTCTGCTTCTTTTAGGTCCATACCATTTCTGTCCTTTATTGTGTCCATCTTTGCATGAAATGTTCCCTTGGTATCTCTAATTTTCTTGAAGAGATCTCTAGAGTTTCCCATTCTATTGTTTTCCTCTATTTCTTTGCATTGATCACTGAAGAAGTCTTTCTTATCTCTCCTTGCTATTCTTTGGAACTCTGCATTCAAATGGGTTTATCTTTCCTTTTCTTCTTTGCCTTTTGCTTCTCTTTTATTCAAAGCTATTTGTAAGGCCTCCTCAGACAACCATTTTATCTTTTTGCATTTCTTTTTCTTGGGAATTGTCTTGATCACTGCCTCCTGTACAATGTCACAAACTTTCATCCATAGTTCTTCAGGCACTCTGTCTATTAGATCTTATTCCTTGAATCTATTTCTCACTTCCACTGTAATCCTAAGGGATTTGATTTAGATCATCCCTGAATGATGTAGTGATTTTCCCTTCTTTCTTCAACTTAAGTCTGAATTTGGCAATAAGGAGTTTACGATATGAGCCACAGTCAGCTCCTGGTCTTGTTTTTCCAGACTGTATAGAGCTTGTCCATCTTTGGCTGCAAAAAATATAATCAATTTGATTTCGGTATTGATCATTTGGTGATGTCCATGTGTAGAGTCATTTCTTGCATTGTTGGAAGAGAGTGTTTGCTATGACCAGTAAGTTCTCTCAGAAAAACTCTATTAGCCTTTGCCCTGCTTCATTTTGTACTCAAAGGCCAATTGTGCCTGTTACTCTAGGTGTCTCTTGACTTCCTACTTTTGCATTCCAGTTCCCTATAATGAAAAGGACATCTTTTTTGGGTGTTAGTTCTAGAAGGTCTTGTAGGTCTTCATAGAACTGTTCAACTTCAGCTTCTTCAGCATTACTAGTTGGGGCATAGACTTGGATTACTGTGATATTGAATGGTTTGCCTTGGAAATAAACAGAGATCATTCTGTCATCTTTGAGACTGCGTCTAAGTATTGCATTTCAGATTCTTTTGTTGACTATGAGGGCTACTCCATTTCTTCTGAGGGATTTCTGCCCACAGTAGTAGATATAGTGGTCATTTGAGTTAAATTCACCCATTCCAGTCCATTTTAGTTCACTGATTCCTAAAATGTTGATGTTCACTCTTGCCATCTCCTGTTCAACCAGTTCCAATTTACCTAACTGATTCAGGGACCTAACATTCCAGGTTCCTATGCAATATTGTTCTTTACAGCATCAGACTTTACTTCCATCACCAGTCACATCCACAACTGGGTGTTGTATTTCTTTGGCTCCATCTCTTCATTCTTTCTGGAGTCTTTTCTCCACGGTTCTCCAGTAGCATATTGGGCACCTACTGACCTGGGGAGTTCATCTTTCAGTGTCCTATCTTTTTGCCTTTTCATACTGTTCATGGGGTTCTCAAGGCAAGAATACTGAAGTGGTTTGCCATTCCCTTCTCCAGTGGACCGTGTTTTTGATTGTTCTCATCTTTAATTCCTTGTTACTGTGAGGGGTGGGTGTGGCAGATGGCTGTCTCTTGCACTTTCTCCCATCCCCTGAGCTCCTCAGTGCCTCAGACTGCGGAGGAAGTGGCTGATGGTTGCTGGATGCCTGGTATTGTTTCAACTGGACTCAGAAATCTGCACTTGGAAGGCTTAAATCCCTGATGGCTGTGGGGGCTTGTTTACTGATATAGCAGAAAATATTTCATTTCATAGAAATATTCACATCATCCGGCAAGCACTGGGTGCCTATTGAATGCCAGGAACCAGGCAAACCCTGGGCCTACAGTTGTCACCGACATAGACACATTGGTGCACTCCCTAATGGACCACATACTTTAGGATAAACAACAGCACCATCAGAAAAAGATTATAATTTAACAAGTATTTGGAAGAAACTGAACCAAGGGCTGAGAAGATCATGAATGTGGATGGGGGCAAGAATGGTATTATTGCTACAAGGGTGAGGAGGGGCATTGATGCTGAGATGGCGGGTCATGTGAGAAGTAGAAGGGACATTCTTAGCAAGAGGATCAGCTGAGGTGGTAGGAGAAAAGTGAGGGGAGGGGTCAGTGGTACAGGTGAGGTGGGAGAGCCAGGAGTGGCCCCATCATTTGGGGCTGTAGAAGCCATGTCAAAGAGCTTGGGTTTTCTTTAAGTTCAAGAAAAAGCCACTTAAGTAGGGAGGACCAGAGCTGACTTAATTGTTGCTGTTTAACACTTGTTGTTGGGTGGAGAACTGATTGGGGAAAGGAAAGAGTAGGAAGGAGAGACTAGTTAAGAAGCCTCACACTATTGCAGACCCTATTTCAGGGGAGGTGATGGCCCTCTGGTCCTGGTAGTGGCAGTGCAGACATGTTTTGGGGGGGTCTGTCTGTGTAGGGGTGGAGATGGAAGATGAAGGAGAGGGAGGAATCTAGGTTTGAGGTATGATCACCTGGGAGGACAGCAATTTCAAGACTGAGATAGGGATGAGGGGGTTGAAACAGGTTTGGAGAGGAAAGTCAAGAGACCGATGGATATCCTTTAGGTTATTTATTGCTGCACGATAAAACACCCCAAACCTATTGACATAAAACAGCAACAGTTCTGTGGATTGATTGGGAACAGCTGGATGGTTTCTTGGTAGCTGTTCTCATTGGGGTCCCTCCTGTGGCTCCCGTCATCTGGCAGCTGGGGATGGGTGTCCAAGATGGCTTTAGTCACATATCTGGTGTCTTTGGGGGACAGCTGAATCCTGAGCTCAGCTGAGGCGTGAGGGTGGCTGGGCCTCTCTCCTTTTCCATGAAGTGTCAGGTCACTCCGGGTGGTCTCTCCGGGAGGGTAATTAGATTTCTCACATGGTTGCTCAAGGGTGCTCAAAAGACCAAGGCAAGTGCTGCCAACTTCCTACACCCGTTGGCCAAAGCCTCTCTCTCATCCAGCCCAGAGTCAGTGAGAGAGGGCACATACAGGGCCACTTTGGGGGCTGGGAGTTAAGTACCTGGAGGCAAATGTCCAGTCACCATTTGAGTGTATGAGCCAAGCTTGGGGCAAAGTCTGGATGGAAGATATAAATCTGAGGTTGTCAGTATGCTGAAGGCATTTCAAATCATAGGAGTAAGAGTGAACGAGATCCCTTAGAGAATGTGTGTAAAGGGAAACTTGCTCCAGGGAATCCCATCACTTACGAGTTGTGAGCAACTGAGTCAGTTCAAAGAAATTAGACAAATATCCTGCAGTGGGTGTTGAGAAGGACCGCTGGAAGGAGGAAAGCTCAAAGGAGTGTAGTTAACCTCCAAGGGAGGAAAGTTTTCAAGGAGCTTGAAGTTGACCCTGTGTAATTCAGGCAAGGGTGAGTAAGCTGAGACAAGATGGGGTCTGTCAACGTGGAACCCTGGGCAGGAATGCTCCTGGAAGGATGGTGGGCATGCACACTGGATGATGGGGAAGACAGGAGTGTCGGTCCAGGGGAGACAGCTGATAAGACAGTTCTTCCTGAAAGTTTGACTGTTGGAGAGCCTGAGATGCAGCATGTCCTCAAGGAGGACAGGATGCCGGGGAACCTCTCCGCTGCTCCCACTTGTCGCCTTTCTCTCTTTCCGCATGTTCTATACAAGCACTTGACACTTAACAGAGGATGCCCTTCCCTGTGATTTGTCTGGTCAGACACTGGCCAGACTCCTCGGTACCGCCTAGCCACCATCTGACTGACGGCCCTTCTGCTGGCAGCTTTCTCCCCCAGGAGGTCAGGAGATGGTCTTGAGTTCTGTCTCGGTCTGAGATGTTGGCTGCTTGGTCACGGCGCACTGAGGGAAGGGCACAGTGACCTACCTTCTACATGTCACACTTTCCTAGTTGGATTGTAAATGTTTTATAATAGTAGTTTTTCTGTTTTAATGACCAGGCCATTTCTTCAAATAAAATTTCATGCTGAAGCCCAACAACACACCCGATGCAAGCCAGCTGCCCTGCTGACTTGCCGCGGTTGGGGATGACAGTTGGGGGTTGGATGACAGTTGGGGCTGATTGTTGGGGGTCCTGGGAGGACCACCTGGAGCCTCTCCTGGGTTTTTAACTATTCACCCACCCCCTGTCCGCCATCAGGGCTCTGGAGGGACCCTAGCTGATGTGCAAAGAAGCTTTGCCTTGACAAAGAGATGCCTTTATCTTATTCTTCCTTTACTCCTTCTAAAGAGAAATGCCTCATGGCAAAATGACTTTCATTCTTTTCATGAATTTGGAACTTCTGTAATCAAGCAGGGCTTCTCCCCTCAGTCCAGATGTGGAGATGGAGACTTCTCAGAATGCATCTTCTCCCACGTGTCTCTGCTCCTACTTCATTCCAAGTTTCCAAACCTAACCACTTTTATGGCCTCCTGTGATAGTGTTTACATCATAAATGCCTGCTGATGGGTAATAGCCCTTAGTAATTGGGACAGAGATGCATGATTCAAATACCACCAAAGAATTTTGGCATCTTGTAAAGTAAAAGATTCTTATAAACTTGAACAATAAAAATAAAACAAATCCTATTACAGGGAGTAGAGAGGAATTCATTTTTATTTCTCTGGACATTCTATAGTGGCCTGATTAGAATCAGATTTGAATGTTCTGGCAAGGAGAGAAATTCATTGGCTTTTATTTTAATGAATGAATCTATCACTGCTTGTATCTAACAGCTGAAGAATATAACTTCATGCCCAGAGGGATATGTTAATTCTAGCCAGAATATACTTAAGGCAACTTGGGTAACAATTTCTTCAAATTTGACTTTGCAAAAGACACAGAAATACTTAATCTTAGAAAAATGGATAAATCTTAAAAATGAATGATTTGTATATAATCACCCCCATGGAAGCCAAGGCAATAATATTACATATTATTTGGATGAATTTATTTCTTGGGGTATCATGGTGATCTGGCAATAGGACCCAGGTTTACTCCCCTCAAAAAGCAGAATCCAGTATAAGGACAGTTGATATGTCCTGTAGACTGCCTAGGAGATGCCTGATGTCTTGAGCCCATTTTTCACGAGCAGAAGTTCACGGCACTCAGGTTTGAACTCTCAGTGGGGAGCCAGAAGTTCTGGTATCCAGGGTGGATGATTACTGAGGTATCCATGGTGTTAGACAGCAAACAGGCAGGCAGCAGAGTGCATATTCTTTGGTCTAATTTAAAAGTCTGGCATGTGTTCTCACCCTGAGAGTTGGTACTCATTGACTGGGTCTCTGTAGAAGTGTACTTTTAAAAGTTTAAGAAACAGATTTATTGAGGTCTAATTTATATATGATAAAATTTGCCCATTTTACATGGCCCATTCAATGATCTTGAATAATTTTACAGTTGTGCAAACATTACCACAATCCAGTTGCAGAGTCTGCTTTCACCCCATTAAGATACCTCATGCCCTTTGGCAGGTAATTTCTGCTTTTCCTCTCCCCCCAGCCCCAGGGAGCCAGTCATCTGCTTTCTGTCTCTAGGGATTTGACTTTTGCATACATTTCATATAACTAGAATCATTCTTGTTTGGCTTCTTTTGCTCAGCAGAAGATTTTCAAAGTTCATCCATGTTGCAGCATTTATAAATGCTTTGCTGTTGTTTTTTAAGTAATTTATTTTTATTGCTGACTAGTACTCCACTGTAGGCTTCCCAGGTGGCTCAGTGGTAAAGAATCTGCTTGCCAAGCAGGAGATGCACAGGAGACTTGGGTTCAATCCCTGGGTGGGGACAATCCCCTGGGAAAGGAAATGGCAACCCACTCCAGCATTTCTGCCTGAGAAATCCCATGGACAGAGGAGACTGGTGAGCTACGGTCCATGGGGCTGCAAAGAGTGGAACAGGACCTAGAGACTCAACAACAACAACAACAACAATTCCATTGTATGGCTATACTCCATTTTGCTTACCCATTCACCTGTTGATGGACACTTCATTTGTTTCCATTTTTGGGCTATTGTGAGTCATATTGTTGAGTTGGGTTGGTATTCATGATTTCTACCTCATAGTTCATTTATTTATCTCTGGCTGCATTCTGCATTGCAGGCTGTTTGAGAATACAAGGGCTGGTGGTTAAACTGGAAATTCCAGAACTCAGTCTCATATTGCCTCTTTTGATCCTGGGGCTAATTATTGCCATTCACCCTGAAGACGTTTCATGTGTGGGCAAAACTTGCAAAGAGAAAGAAGCATTCAGTACAATCAGCCAGTAAATTACAGCTGATGTATTGGTTATAATGGATTTTTTTCCTTACCTGGAGAAATATCTTTTTTTTTAAATTTATTTTTTAATTGGAGGAAAATTGCTTTACAATATTGGATTGGTTTCTGCTGTACAATGCAAATCAGGCAGGCACGGTTATAATTTATCCCTCCCCTCATGAGCCTCCTTCCCCTCCCCCCGATCCCACCCCTCTAGATCTTCACAGAGAACCAGGCTGGGCTACCTGTGTTATAAAGCAACTTCCCACCAACAATCTCTTTTATAGATGATTGTGTATACATGTCATATATACATATGTATATATGTGTATATATATATGTGTATATATATTTTCTCAATTTGTCCCACCCTCTCCTTTCTGGGCCATGTCCATAAGTTCATTCTCCACCTATGCACCCCAGTGCTCATTGCAGCACTGCTTACAGTAACAGGACAGGGAAGCAACCTAGATGTCCATTGACAGATGGATGGATAAAGAAAGTGTGGTATGTATATACAATGGAATATTACTCAGCCATAAAAGGTAACAAATTTGAGTTAGTGATAGTGAAGTGGATAAAACTAGAGTCTGTTATACAGATGAAGTAATTCAGAAAGAGATAAATATCGTATATTAACGCATATTAGAATAAAAAAAATGGTACTGATGAACTTATTTGCAGGGAAGGAATGGAGACACAGATGTAGACAAATGTCTTTTTAATTGTGGTAAAATACACATAACATGAAATTTACCATCTTAGTCATATATTCTTTGCAGCCAAAGATGGAGAAGCTCTATACAGTCAGCAAAAACAAGACCGGGAGTTGGCTGTGGCTCTCAGATCATGAACTCCTTATAGCCAAATTCAGACTTAAACTGAAGAAAATAGGGAAAACCACTAGACCATTCAGGTATGACCTAAATCAAATCCCTTATGACTATACAGTAGAAGTGAGAAATAGATTTAAGGGACTAGATCTGATAGACAGAGAGCCTGATGAACTATGGACGGAAGTTCGTGACATTGTACAGGAGACAGGGATCAAGACCATCCCCATGGAAAAGAAATGTAAAAAGGCAAAATGGTTGTCTGAGGAAGTCTTACAAATAGCTGTGAAAAGAAGAGAAGTGAAAAGCAAAGGAGAAAAGGAAAGATATTCCCATTTGAATGCAGAGTTCCAAAGAATAGCCAGGAGAGATAAGAAAGCCTTCCTCAGAGATCAATGCAAAGAAATAGAGGAAAACAACAATGGGAAAGACTAGAGATCTCTTCAAGAAAATTAGAGATATCAAGGGAACATTTCACACAAACATGGGTTCGATAAAGGACAGAAATGGTATGGACCTAACAGAAGCAGAATATATTAAGAAGCGGTAGCAAGAATACACAGAAGAACTGTACAAAAAAGATCTTCATGACCCAGATAATCACAATGGTGTGATCATTCACATAGAGCCAGACATTCTGGAATGTGAAGTCAAGTGGGCCTTAGAAAGCATCACTACGAACAAAGCTAGTGGATGTGATGGAATTCCAGTTGAGCTATTTCAAATCTTGAAAGATGATGCTGTGAAAGTGCTGCACTCAATATGCCAGCAAATTTGGAAAACTCAGCAGTGGCCACAGGACTGGAAAAGGTCAGTTTTCATTCCAATCCCAAAGAAAGGCAATCCCAAAGAATGCTCAAACTACCACACAATTGCACTCATCTCACACGCTAGTAGAGTAATGTTCAAAATTCTCCAAGCCAGGCTTCAGCAATACATGAACCGAAAAATTTCAGATTTTCACGATGGATTTAGAAAAGGCAGAGGAAGCAGAGATCAAATTGCCAATATCTGCTGGATCATTGAAAAAGCAAGAGAGTTCCAGAAAAACATCTATTTCTGCTTTATTGACTACACCAAAGCCTTCGACTGTGTGGATCATAATAAACTGTGGAAAATTCTGAAAGAGATGGGAATACCAGACCATCTGACCTGCCTCTTGAGAAACCTGTATGCAGGTCAGGAAGCAACAGTTAGAACTGGACGTGGAACAACAGATTGGTTCCAAATAGGAAAAGGAGTACATCAAGGCTGTATATTGTCACCCTGCTTATTTAACTTATATGCAGAGTACATCATGAGAAATGCTGGGCTGGAGGAAGCACAAGCTGGAATCAAGATTGCTGGGAGAAATATCAATAACCTCAGATATGCAGATGACACCACCCTTATGGCAGAGGATGAAGAGGAACTAAATAGCCTCTTGATGAAAGTGAAAGAGGAGAGTGAAAAAGTTGGCTTAAAGTTTAACATTCAGAAAACTAAGATCATGGCATCTAGTCCCATCACCTCATGGGAAATAGATGGGGAGACAGTGGAAACAGTGTCAGACTTTATTTTTTTGGGCTCCAAAATCATTGCAGATGGTGACTGTAGCCATGAAATTAAAAGATGCTTACTCCTTGGAAGGAAAGTTATGACCAACCTAGATAGCATATTAAAAAGCAGAGACATTACTTTGCCAACAAAGGTCCGTCTTGTCAAGGCTATGGTTTTTCCAGTGGTCATGTATGGATGTGAGAGTTGGACTGTGAAGAAAGCTGAGCACCGAAGAATTGATGCTTTTGAACTGTGGTGTTGGAGGAGACTCTTGAGAGTCCCTTGGACTGCAAGGAGATCCAACCAGTCCATCCTAAAGGAGATCAGTCCTGGGTGTTCATTGGACAGAGTGATGTTGAAGCTGAAACTTCAATACTTTGGCCACCTCATGTGAAGAGTTGACTCATTGGAAAAGACCCTGATGCTGGGAGGGATTGGGGGCAGGAGGAGAAGGGGATGACAGACGATGAGATGGCTGGATGGCATCACCGACTCAATGGGCATGAGTTTGAGTAAACCCTGGGAGTTGGTGATGGACAGGGAGGCCTGGCGTGCTGTGATTCACGGGGTCACCAAGAGTCGGACACGATTGAGTGACTGAACTGAACTGGAGTCATTTTTAAGTGACATTAAGTATATGTCATTGTGCAACCATTCTCCAGCACTTTTTTATCTTGCAAAACTGAAACTCGATCTCCAATAAACACTAACTCCTGGTTCCTCCCTCCTCTTCAGTTCAGCTCAGTTCAGTCACTCAGTCGTGTCCTACTCTTTGTGACCCCATGGACTGCAGCATGCCAGGCTTCCCTGTCCATCACCAACTCCCGAGCTTCCTCAAACTCATGTTCATCGAGTCAGTGATGCCATCCAACCATCTCATCCTCTGTCAGACCCTTGTCCTCCTGCCTTCAATCTTACCCAGCATCAGGGTCTTTTCTAATGAGAAAGGAGGAGGATTATTCCTTCCTTTTAAAGATTTAACGGTATTCCACTGTGTGTATAGACCACATTTTGTTTATACATTCATCTGGTCAACAAAAACTTGGACAGTTTCCATCTTTTTGGCTGTTGTGAATGTTGTAAACATGAGTGTCTAAGTATTTCTTTGTAACCTTGTTTTCAGTTCATTTGTGTACACACCCGAAAGTGGAATTGCTGAGTCATATGGTAATTTCATTTTAATTTTTTGAGGAATTGGGTTAGGATGGATTATAAGTGAGACTTCATTTCCTATTGTATTTTTCTTCTTACTATGTACCATAGGGTACATTCATTTAGTAAAAATATTCACGTTTAATATTTAGAGGGACAAGGATTACTTTGAATGTCATTCTTTGTATTGAATAGAGATTTTGGCAGCAATGACCAATGTGATAATAACTCAGGGTGCCTGACACTCTTCATTTCACAACAGGAACGTATTAAGAAATTTCCATCTTTTCAGTTTAGGAAACATAAGATTGTCATTGACAGCTCACTGATGTCTGCTCCATGGAGCACACCCAGGGGAATAGACACCTGTGGGTGCTAGCCTCAGTGACTCTGGGAATGTTTTGGGTCCTCAGGCTCAGAAAGTAGGGAACACACTGGGCACCTCAATACAGCTCTACCTGCTGCCTGAAAGTAGAGCGCTCCTGTGGGACCATTCATAAGCTGAAGTAGCTTCATGAATCGAAGTAATTACCTTAGGACACATCATGCTATTGGATGCACAAAGTCAGTTGAGATAAAGCACAGTTCAAAGCTGTGCTGAGATGCTGAGCAGTTTCTGGGGAAGGAGTTTGGCTATATCCTATAATATTTCCTGCAAAACAAACAGTGAATGCTATTTCCTATTTTCACTTTGCCTCTGCTCTTAAAAGCAAAAATTCTCTTTGGATTTTTTTTTTCCTTTTCATTAAAACAGGTACTAAGGTAGATCTTGCATAAAAGTGAAGTGGTACAAAATGCCCTTTCAACAATAAGGAGGTATCTGTTCTTGATTATGGAGATCTCAATGACAGGACTTGGATTTATTGTCTGAAATGCTTCCTGGAGGCAGAAATTTGTTACAACACCGAGGCACACATCCTCTGAAACAGACTGGGGTTGAGGCATGGGGGTGGTGTGCAGCTACAAGACGAGACTCCATCAAATCTCAGGTAGTCCCCATGACCTGATGGGAAGACTTTCTTGATATTTTCCTAGAAAGTAGGCAGCAGCAGCCACTGGGAACATCCTTTTCTGCTCTGGTCGTGGGGTGGGGCCCAAGAAGGCACACCCTGGGGAGTGCAGGAGCTGCTGAGGGTGGGGTGAGCAAGCTGCCCATGGCCCCGCTGCATGCGTGTGCAGAGGTGTATTCTGCAGCGGGGCTAGAACATGGCTGTGCCACGTGGCCTCCTTTTGGGGCTATTCGTGTCCAGGGTGCTGAGGGGGCAAAGGCCGCCTGTGCAGTTCAGGGAGCAGGCTGGAGTCACATGCTGTTGACAGCTCCTCTCCTGGGTTGCTGTGAGAATACACTGAGCTGAGGTGTGTAGAATACTTGGCAAGGTGTCCGGGACATAGCATCCTTTCCAGAAATGAAACAGGCATGACTCTCTGATCGAGAAAGGTGTCCAGGCAGCTGAGTATGGTGGGGCTGGGTGGGAGCAGCAGGGGGCTTGGGTGATCTTCCCAGGGACCACTTGATCTCTCTCATCCGCTGGTGGGCAGTTTGGATTCCTTCTTCTGGCCCGATAGCACCAGCAACTGTGGTGGAAGGGCCGGAACAGGGTCATTTTGAGCAAGCCTCGTCTCTCTTGCTCTCTGCTGCGATGAAGGGCAGCAGGGTTCACTTGTGTGTCTCCACACGTCAAGCATGTATTTCCTCATGCTGTGTGTTGATGTGTGTATGTTTGTGTGTACAGGGTGTGCACTCACATACTTCCCTGTGTATATATGTGTGCATGTACATGTGAGTGTGTCTCCATCAGGGCAGGCTGGGGTGAAGGGTTAAGTAGAGGTCACACACTCAACAGGTTCCTGGACAGAGTAGGTCATAGTCCTCTCTGTGGGACTGTGGGGGAGACGGTAAGTTCCTGGGGTGGCTGCCAGAGAGAGGACAGGGAACAGGGCCTGAGGGGGACTAGAAGGGGCAGAGGGTCAGGGCCATGACATTGTGTGACTTCCATGGAAGGCTATTAGACAACCTCACCCTGGGATGCCTTCACCCCCGAAGGCAATGAGCCTTGATTCAACACCCTAAGGCTCCAGCCTCCTTGTCTCACTTCAGGGAAGGCTGTGCAGAGGTGCATGTCCTTCACTCTGGGAAACAGATTAATGCAAGGTTTACAGGAGTTTTGAGAACTGTGCTTCAAAGAGCCCAGTCATCCCTCCCCCTGAATTCATCCACAGGTGACTTCATTGCCTGCACTACTTCACAGACCCGAAAATCTCATTTAAAAGCTAAACTCCTTACTGAACTCTGCATCCAGAGACCCTAGACACCTCATTACCAATGGTATGGGGAACCCAGAGGCACTGTCACACTCTGAACTATTTCTAATTTTAGTTGGGAGAGGAGGGAACTTGCTGGTGGTATGGGGTCCTTTGAAAAAAAAAAGACTCAACTGAGAGAGTAGCATTGAAACGCAAACATTTCCATATGTAAAATAAATAGCTAGTGGGAATTTGCTGTATGATGCAGGGAGCTCAACCCAGTGCCCTGTGACAGTTTAGAGGGGTGGGATAGAGTGGGAGGTAGGAGGGACCTTCAGGAGGGCGGGGACATATGTACACCTATGACTGATTCACATTGATGTGTGGCAGAAACAAACATGATATTGTAAAGCAATCATCCTCCGATTAAAAATAAAAGAAAAGACTCAGAACGAATGCTCAAAAATCTCACCTCCCAAATAATACCTATTGGAATGAGGTGTATTCCACAGGCTAGGTTAGAAGCTCTGGCAGAGGCGGTTATGACAAGTGGATACCCCCCCTCCCATCCTTTGCCCAAGGACACTGCCCTCTCTACCTGTTTCTTGTCATTACTGCCAGGAAAAATGCTCCCTTTACTCTGCCTGCCAGTGGTCATTCCCTCTTCCTAACACAGTTTCTTTCTCCTCCTCACCCTCCACTCTCCTGGCTTTTCCCCTTGGTGCTCCCTGAAGCCATCTCCTCAGTCCCTGTTGCTTCCTCCTTTCCTTCATCCGTCTCACGCATCCATGCCCTGAACAGATGTGGAGGCGTTCGCTTCCTCTGCACCTCTCAGAGTCCGGTCCCTCCCAGTCCTAAGGAGAGGCAGAGGGTTCTGGGTCTAGGGCAGCAGCCTGCAGCTTCATACACCGTCCCTGAAGAAGCCCACAGCACCCTCTGGGCCCTTGACCACCTGCCTGTGTCCATCTCTCCAGCAAGACAGGCACATGCGACCAAACTGAGTTCATCCATCTTTGGGGCTAGGTCTCAAGGGGTCTTTGCCCCTTGGGTGCTGGACCGAAAACTGGGGAGGCAGCCTGGGGACCAGAAGCAGTGTCCAGTGTGTGAGCATGGCCACTTGGGTCCTTCAGCATCAGCTGAGTGGCCCAGGTGGGCCCCACGTGGAGTAAAAATGACTTTGTGCCGGGTCCTATGCTGTAGCTCCGTGAGTCCAGAAGCTGTTTTTGAGGTGTCTTGTTGCACAGCAGTAGACAAAGGAAACAGCAGCACCAAGAAGCCCTTCTTAAGCCTTGGTAGCCTAATCCTGCAAACTCGGGCCATAAATGTAAGTCGCCCGTTGGACAACAGGCAGGCGACGGGCAGATGGGCCCCAGAAAAAGGGAGCATCTAGTTCTGCTAGTGCTGACCTCAGCTAACAGAATTAGTGTCTATCTCTGCTCTTTGAAGTAATCAAGGACAAGTTCTTACAAGTGAAACATCTTAAAAATATGTTGTTCACACTTCACTGCCAAGTGTTTTCTGGTTAGTCCAAGTTGAAGGTTAAAAACAGTCATGGGCTGTTCTGGGTGTATCATATTAACCCCCTGCACCAACCGCTGTAAGCGATTACTATTCTTCCCATTTTATACATGAGAAAACTGAAACAGAGGTCGACTAATTTGTTCTCTATGTTACACCTCAAGTGGGGAAGGGTTTCCGTAGGGAACTGACGTCTGGGTCTACAGCATGCAAATGACCTCTCACGCATCAAGGGCTTTCTTATTTGCAAATAATCCTATTTCGAAGAACTGTTTAGTCTACTGACCTAAATTGTTCTAGATTCTTACCCAGGTATCCACGAGTTTCTCCTTGACTGAAGCCTCTGAGGCTAAGGAGTTCTCCTTTTATAGAAGTAGCTTTTCTCTTGTTTACATGAAAAGTTTTCATGCTGAGGAGACTTCCTTAGTTTTGGAGAGCCCTGATTCCTTTCATGGAGGGATACAATGAAACAATACATGATTCATTGTTACGTATTAGAGGAGTGTCATTAATGCGGCCAGTGTTTTAGCCAATAAATGTTGGGTCCCAATTCTGGGGGTCCAGACAGGATTTTCCAGAGAAGAAAAACTGGGTTTACTGCAGAAGGCATCTTTTCCAACTGACTGTAGCCTGGGGAACACACACCGAGCTGACAGAGGAAGAGCCTCCCGTCTGGCTGCCTCCAGGAGCCGAGCCAACCCTGAAGCTCAGTGTGGTGACACAGGTCCTCACCAACTTACGTCAAAGCCCATTCCCAGTTAGCATGACCCAGTTGTCTGCCTGGACACCCCCTAGGTCATGCCCTCATCTGCCTTCTATTAGGCCAACACAGAGGACTCTGGTTATTTGGAGAACTTTCATTCTGATTTTTCCTCCAATTTTCCATTTAAAAAAGACATGGATGGGTAGACCAGATGGCTCATTTACCCCAGCTGGGCTCCTCTTCTGATGTCACAGGTGTCAGACTGTCAGGGTTGAGCAGTCATAGGTATAAAAAAATTGAAACTTGTGTTCAAGTCATCATCATGTCAGCTACCTGTTTTCGAAATTAGAATCAACCCATGGATGACACATGGATGACTTCCCCAGTCTCCTGCAGAATAGGCTTTCACCAATCATGACCACAGGAGTGGGGACAGGAAGCATAGAGTAAAGGAAGAAAGACCAAGACAGAATTTTTTTAAAAATTATTTTTTTGCCACATTGTGTGGCACATGGGACCTTAATTTCTTGATGAGGGATTGAACTCATACTCCTGGCATTTGAAGCATGGAGTTTTAACCACTGGACTGCCAGGGAAGTCCCCAAGATAGAGAAATATAAGCATAATATTTGTTTTATAAAATAATGAAGCCCCCGTCCCAATAATAATAATGAAACTCATTAATATTTAAGAATAAATGTCATAAGCTAAATGATCATTATTCAGTCACATCCTAACTGATAATGTATATCAGTTTTTGCAGTTATGCCGTATTCAGTGAATAATTAATAAATAGGCTCAATAGGTAAATAACTGATATAATAATACTATTACTAATAGCAGAGTGTGTGTGTGCTGCCCCATACGGACAAGTGCTCAGTAATGTTGCAACTCATTCCTTCCCCCTGGTCTTCCTGGATGTGCCCTTGGCTCTAGGTGTCAGCTGCATCAGGAACGTTCCTCTCCTTACCTTTTTGTAGCTGACTCCTTCCTGTCCTTCAGCTCTCAGTCTGCTCTCAATCACTCTCTTGATTTAAAAGTTTTGCTCATTGCCTATAGTGAGCTGAATTAGTTTCTTGCTAGTTGTTCTGCAGCCTGCTTTTATGCCCCCTGACTGCTCCATGAATGTAGGGATCTACCTACCTTTTCCCTTCTGTAGCTCCGAGCCTGGGACGGTGCCTACCTCATTGGAATACTCAACAATATTTCCTATGGCTCCATTCACACTCCTCCTTTGCTCTTGTCTGAGGCCTCTTTGTTCCCTTCCTAAGGTGAGTCTGGCCGCTGAACTAGTTCCCAGTCCCTGACACACACATCCTGTCTCCTCTCCAAGCCCCCCAGCCTTTGGTGGTCTCACTTGACCTGTTCTCCTTATGTCATTAGCTCCTCATCAACTTGATGGTTTCATCAAGGACCCCACTGCTTCTGATGCCAGGCTGAGCACTGGGTGTGACACCAGCATAGACCCATGAATCCCTTCCTCCCTACTCTTGGGCAGAGCTGTGCTGGGGTGGGTGCTGCAGGACACACCGGGTGTGCTCTAGGATAGTCCACCGCCCTCGTTGCTCTCCTGTTTCACAGGGCAAGTGAGAGCAGCTTTGCAGGAAAGCTAAAGAGGTTGAGTTCCCACAACCAGTGGTCTGAGCATAGGAGCCATTTCCCTGGGGGAGATAGAGGGCGCTAAGTGAAGGGGAGCCAGAGGCTCATCTGTAGGCAACCTGGAGGTTTCTGGTGTAATTCATCAGGCAGCCTCCTTGATGATACCCCTCTTTTAGCAATCATCATACTGCTTGTCTTTCCAACTAGTTTGAAAATTTTTTAAGGTGAGGACTCTGTCTTATTGACCATCACTGCTCTTGCACCCCTTGGGGCTTTAGATATTTACATCCTCTGAATGCATCCATGACTGAGTAATGTGTCTTCTGAAATGATACAGGGAAGGAGCTGTCTGTCCATCCAGCTTCCTGAGCAAGCCCTCTGATCTAATACATGTGTTGACGGTCTGAGCTGGTAAAGGAATGCTCTAGTGGACAGAAAACCTTGCCAAGAGCCAAAGGAGAAAAACTCCAAGTGGAATAAAGGAAGTCTTTGGTATTATCAGGGTGAAGAATCACATTCCTTTTCCCTCTTGTTTCTCATGCGTGTGTGTGTGTGTGTGTGTGTGTGTGTGTGACTCTACACTGGCTTTGGTTAAGATCATAGACAATGCTTGCATCAGAAATCAAAGTAAAACCAGATCAGGAGGGTGATTAACCCCAAGCATAGGCTCCAAAGGCATCAAGATAATCTAAAACATTGGCTTAGGTAATGCAACTCCTCCCTCGTGAATGAGTTTAAAAGTTTTTTTCTTTACATTCTGCATTTTGGGGGAACACACTTCTGCCTTTCAAGATGCTTGGTGGATGAGAGGGAAACCCATGGCAACGGGGGAGGGTGTGTGCTCGAGAGCAAAGCTGCAGCAGGATCCTAAACAGTCCCCACTTATTGTCATAAAAGCTCCAGCCAGGCCCCCTTCCCTTCCTGCTGCTCAGAGCAGAGTGACACACCCTGAAGGAAGAGCAAAGGGTTGCACTGACCTCATAGGTTCTCTTTCAGCCGTGCCGTCAACCTGAGACTCCCCAGGCTGCTAATAGACGGTTCAAGGCTACTCCTGGTGACTGATGGAGCACAGACCAACAGCAGCCTTGAATCTAAACAGTGAGGGTACCAGGGTGTTTCTCAGCAGAGGCAAGATGTCTGGGAATGTTAAGCCCCACCTTCAAGAGAGGGACCCAGTCTGCTTTGCCAAGAATCAGGACTTAAAACTGGGTGTTTACTTTCGTGATCTTTTGAGAAAAAATGAATTAGATATACCTTAAATTGTCTTTAGTGGGAAAAACATTAAGTTAAAAACAGTGAATTAAACTTCTACTGAATTTTTTAAAATAACATATAAATGCTTCATGAACTCAATTGCTTTTGAACTGAAAATTGGATAAATTTTTTAGAAGTGAAATCAGTGTTCTTAAATCTTAGCTGAGACTCTTCTTTTGGATTAGTGCTCATATTTCATTCTTCAGAATGATCTTCCCATTGTAAATGGGCTGATTTCTACACTGTGGGTCTAATCACATACCTACTGGAACCACCATACACCCATTGTTTTTCTTGGGAAAGATAAGTGCTATTCATTACAAAAGTGTGGGTGAGATCACGTTGCTGACTAATGAATACCCTGTACTTGGAGGACTCTACTGGGATGGTGATGACTCAAAATACTTCTTCGGGTGATTTATCAAATGTCTAAATAGCTAACGTAGAGACACATCTGAAGGATATGAAATCAGATCAGCACCAGCCTGTGAAGGGATCAGCCTGGCCACATGTGTGCACATTTCTTATTGGATCAGAGGTGCACAGCGTGGTTTGGCCAGAAAGCTTCTCTTAGTCCCAAATATGTGAAAAGAGAGTTGACCAGAATAACTTTCCTAACTAAATTGTTAGAGATTAGTCATTCTTCATCTCGGTGTTTGTGAAAAATATTCCACAGGAAGAATGCTAGCATTTGAACAGCACAGCAACTGTTCTCTTCCATCCTCTTTTTAACCTTCTGTGCAGAATTTTTCCTGGATATGCTGAGCCTTCCTTCTACGGCTTGGCCATAAGGAGTCAGGAGCTGATTGAGGGCTCCAGTCTGGAGTAGGTACACAAGTGCTCTTTTATTTTCAAATATTTAACCTTCAATAGGCTAAAACCACTTTCCTTCAGCATGAAAGAATCCTGGAACCAGTCCTGCACATTCCCTTGGGATGTTTCTGGTCCATGTCTTCAGTGTATGGTGGGGAAGTGACAAATACATTTTCTGAGTTGGGAGAGGGAAACAAGAAACTGATCGTATTGAGAATGGGCCACTTAAGTGTCACTGCTTCTGGAAAATCCAAGAGTAAGTTTATTGGCCCTACAAGAAATGAATTTGTCTGTAGATTGCCAAAGCCCCATGGCATCAAGTGGATGACTCTATAATAAGAATCTAGTAGATGTCTATGTTTCTGTGTTTCTGTTGTTTGAGTCCGCTCTTTTAAGAGAATGAACAGAGTCTTCTTCATAAGAAGGTGGAGGTGATTCTGCCCTGCACCTGACTCTTCCTTGCTTGAGGAGCACATAACAGCTTCTTTTGCTTTGGGGCTGAACAGAAAAGGAAGCTTAAAATAATGAAGCAATAAGATATTTGCTGCTAAAAAATGAATTATTTCAGTGACTAGTAAATAATTTTGTTTAAAATTATTTAAACAGAAAGTTTCTGTTTCTGTTTTGCAAACTATATGTGTTGCTCAGTTATGTGTAACCCTTTGTGACCCCATGGACTGTAGCTTGTCAGTCTCCACTGTCCATGGGATTCTCCAGGCAACAATACTGGAGTGGATGACCATTCCCTTCTCCAGCAGGTCTTCCTGACCCAGGGATCAAATTTGGGTCCCCTGCATGGCAGGCAGATTCTTTACCATCTGAGCCACCAGGGAAATGCAAACTATATAGAGAAAATCCTAAATATTTTCTAAAATGTAATAAAGTGAGAATTGCCTATAATTTAAATAGATAATTCATAATTGATTTTACAAAATGTATGCTAACTGTCTTATTGAACAACAGTGCTGCTGCTAAGTCGCTTCAGTCGTGTCTGACTCTGTGCGACCCCATAGACGGCAGCCCACCAGACTCCTCTGTCACTGGGATTCTCCAGGCAAGTATACTGATTGAACAAGACACATTCACCTAAAAGAGATAAGAATATTTGTATCTATCAGTTCATTACACTGGGTAAATCTATCCTGGATACAGTGTAACTCTGAACAACATTTCAGCCTTGGAAAACATTCTAGTTATATTGAAAAGAATCAAGGTCACTGATCTTTAATGCTTTGGCTGTTACAAGGTTCTTTACTTTCCACTTGAAGACTGGCCCAAAGGATGAGTATTGTGAATACCTGGGGGGAAAATAGTATACATTTAAATCTTTAAAAAAGAAAAGGAAACTGCCAGAAACCAGGAAAGGACCCCAAGCCTGACTTGTTTACGGGAGTACTGGGAGGCAGGCCAACTCAGACTTGCTTCAAAGGGAAATGGAGTGTGGCTTTTCTCCCTATTTTCCTGGACAGTACTAGCACCAAAAAACCCAGCCAGGTCTGATTGAATTTAGAAAGGACAAAGTACTTCCTGTCAATAGGCTCAGTGATTTACTTGAGTTTTTTAAATCTAGTGAGTGCGTTAAAATTTCTACAGCCAAAGTAGAAATTGTAGCTCACTGGAAATGACCTAAAATCTCTAGATGGAGGGCAAGAGGGGGAAGGGTCCGCCCTGCATCTGTGCTTTTCTTTTTTCCCAGGGACAGAGCCTGGAATTATCCCACATGGCCAGAGGCCCACTGAGGCACATTTCTGAGGTGTCTCACTCACAAGCCTGTGAGAAGGATCACTCTGTGAAAGGTACATGCCTGAGCTCCTCCCTTCCCTCCATCCTCCTGCTGGGAGACTAGCTCTGCGGCCCGACACTGCAGCAGCCCCCATGGGATGTGAGGCAAGGACAACAGCCTTAACTTTCAGGGAACTGACGTACAAGTCTGGGGCCCTGATGCTCGTGCAGTCACCTCATCCTAGGCCTGTGGGAGAGACTGCTGGGGCTATCTTTAAACAAGCTCGGCTGAGGTTGGAACGATCCTAGGCGTTAACAGAGCCAAGCCATAACCGGCATGATGTGACTGCAAATACATGTGGGTCAAAACAAAATAAATATCCCTTGTCTGACTCACAGCAAGACGGCTTACTGTGTTAACTCACTGTTTCCACTGCCATCTGAGCAAGGTGGTCTGAGAAAGGAGGAAATCACAAACTTTGTGACAGTAGCAGACAGCACTAGGGCTTTGCAAAGCGATTAGGCCTGGTGCTCCTCAGGAATAAGGAGGTATGAGATTCCCCCACCCCGTTTTAAAGGGGATATCCCTGCCATACAAAGAGATGGGCTTATTTCCCTGAAAGTTGTCAGCAGCTTTCCCAGAGCTGGGCTTGCCTTCTGAGAGATGGCAGGATGGAGGCCTTTAAGACATGCAATTTATTTATTTATTTTTTTTAAGGCATGCAATTTATAACGATTTATAAAGCATTGTTCTCTATCCCTAAAGGATCTTGCTGTCTTTTCTGCCTTTGCTCTCTCTCTTTCCCCCTCCTCCCTGTCTTACTCTGCAACCTTCCTCTAATCTTTCTATGGTTTCACCAGGTTGTGGTCACACCTCACAGTGACCTTGGCACTTTGCCCTGCCTGCCTGGGGCTCCTCTTGGCTGCCTCCCAAACACACAGTGAAGAGCTGTGGTCATCGGGAGGCCCTGTTCTCTTCCTTCCAGTTCCTTGGCCATGTGCGTAAACCATCAGTTTATATCATTCATCTTGTAATTGAAACTCCCTTTGGTTAAATTCACAGACAGGCTCCGAGCCTCCCTGAACAGGGCATTCTTTCAGATCCTTTGAAAGAACAGGTGAGTCTCCTTGATCTCTAAGTCTTGTATCATTGCAGAGATCCTTTGATCCTCAAAGCTGCTTTCAGACGGCCAGCTGGGGGCTGGAGGGCAGATGCTGGAGCCCCTGACACCTTCCTGGGACAGCTGGGCCTCTAAGGGAGAAGGGACAGTTCCAGTAATTTGTTTGAGGAAACTCAGGATGGAAACAGGATGCCCGCCATCAAGCAGTCAGGGCCCCCAGTACTCCCGCTCCCCCTACACCCCCCACCATCACATCCACCCGCTATGGTGCACCCTGAGGGAGACTTAGGGTGAGACAGATGAGGTGCATATCAAAGGGATGATATTAAAGAACCCAGACTTTTGCATCTTCCCTTGCATAGAAAAGTACTAACTTCCTTAACTTGAGATATCTGGTTTTCCTTTATTAACAATAATCGTTTGGTGTTTCAACTATGTAGTCTTTGCTGCAAAAACTCCTGTGTATCCTGACTCCTCCCTTACCCCTTTGGAGCAGGCTCTCAGAGCAATCTGTGAGGTTACTTCCCAGGCTTACGTCCTAAATTTTTGTATGTCAAATAAAATACAATTCTCAACTTTTATGTTGTACATTTTTTTTAGTTGACGACACACTTGTAGAAGCTCTGTCCCTTGGGGGGTTTTTCTCCCTCTCATTGACTTTTCAAAGTACTCGTTCTAGAAGATGGGTCCCTTCTAATTAGATGAGGTTATCTTCCCATATTTTACACATCATCTAAGTGAAATAGTGTACGTTGTCTTGTAGAACAGTCCCAACAGCTCAGTGAGGTTGACACAGATTGGAAAGCTGAGACTCAGAGAAATGAATTGTGTCCAAGGCTGTACAGATAAAATATTGCAGCCCTAGATTTGAAAGCCACATCTGAGTCCAACAACCTCTTTCACAAATTGATCTCTCAACTGACACGACTGGCTTCACTCTGTTAATTGTGGGCAGGATGCTTTTTGTACTCAGCACCATCTAGCTACGAGTATTCTTGTATCTTATCCAAAATTATACCAACTGAAATTTAAAATTATATGCGCCATACATAGAACACAATATAGAGGTACACTGGTAGAATGCTACAGGTGGATTAGGACTTTTAGCTAGAAAATTATCTGATTCAATCTGAAAAAAGAGTTGAAAATTTCTTTTTTTTTTTTTTTTTCCTTTTCTTTAGCATTTTAAAGTTAGTTTTACAAATTTATGGTTGCTGGGGTAAGTGGCAGGTAGGGAGTTTGGGATGGTCATGTACACACTACCATATTTAAGATGACTAGCCAACAAGGACCCACTGTATAGCACATGGGACTCTGTTCAATGTTATGTGGCAGCCTGGATTGGAGGGCATTTGGGGGAGAATGGATACATGTATATGTATGACTGAGTCCCTTGGCTGTTCACCTGAAACTGTCATAACATTGTTAATTGGCTATATCCCAATACAAAATAAAAAGTTTAAAAACATAAAGTTAGTTTTAAAAATGCTTTCATGTGCAGTATTTCAGGTTGATTTTGCATCTTGCAACACCACTGTGACAGAGGTAAGCCTGGTATTGCCATTCTTATTTTTGCAGCCGATGTTGACATATGCTGAGGAAGTTACTTAATGTCCTAACAACTAAGAAATGTAATCTGGATCTCAGTCCTCCATTTGTGTACTCCCCTTCTAGCCCTTTCATGTGCTCATTCATTTTCCATTAATCTTACTTATATTTTCTACCACGTCTAGGGACTGTCACAAACATAGTGAAAACAAAATCTGAGCCAGATCCAGCCTCTTCTTTGAAACGGGTACATTCTAGAGAGAGGAAAGGCTGGTGACAAGATTGGCAGAGGACAGTGTGCTGGATGCTCAGATGGCAATTTGGATAACAGGGTGGCATAATCAGTTTGGTTGAGAGAGACTGAAAAGTGTCACTGAGCTTGGGGCATTTTCAGTTGGCCCATGGATGTGTTTGGTCAAAGGAGGTGCTGAATATTTAAATGAAGGGCAGCTACAAAGGAACTGGTGTTTGGTGGCCATTGAAAAAGGCCATGTGTTAGGAGCCGCAGAGCGCTCAGGAAGATGGAGGAGATGAGAACAGTAGTGGATAATCCATCCTGAATTGTGATGGGTCATGTGTATAAGCCGGGAGATGGTGAAGGCCAGGGAAGCCTGGCGTGCTGCAGTCCATGGGGTCGCAAAGAGTTGGACACAACTGAGCGATGGAACAACAACATGATGTGCCACACTTAAGGGTCAGGAATTAATCCTGTAAATCTGTGTTTCTCAAACTGAGCTTTACCAAATACTGGAGGCCTGTGGACTTACTCTCAGAAATCTGTGAGCACTTTCTGGCTTTTAATATTGATGACCTTTAAACATTAAATATCCCACAAGTATGTTTTGGGTGATCTGGAGAACTAACTTGGATGAACTTGATTCAAATCACACTCACTAAGATTTGTGCCGCCAACCTTTTGAGTTGAGGATAGTGTTCATGCCAAGAACATCACAATGAGGTCTTGAAAAATTTCAAGGGAGTCTGAGTGGAGAAGAGGTGTGTGGAGACCAAGTCATTGCGGTGAACAAGGGAGTATTATCCTGGTGATGTCCAAAGAATGTGGACTCTGCTTGTCAAAACCATAGTCACATTGTGAATGATGTTCTTTGCACAGCCTGTTCTGTTATTGACAGTGTCATCACAGTTTGTTTGCAGTAAGTGTTGGAGTAACGATTGAAGAATTTTCCTGTTTTCCTTGCAGAATTATTTGTAGTAGAAATAAAACATATGTTTAAGTAATATAAGAGTGGCTATTGTATTTTCGAGTGAACAAGACAATGAGACTAATTTATCCAAGCATTTAATCAAAGTGACTTTTGAAGATTGCTTACTGGCATTTTTTATTAACTCTAAGATTATCCTGAACTAATAAACAAATTATTAAGATGCTTATTACTCTTTTCTTTTTCTTCACTCAGTTGTATTCAACTCTTTGCTACCCCATGGACTGTAGCCCGCCATGGAATTCTCCAGGTAAGAATACTGGAGTGGGTAGCCTTTCCCTTCTCCAGGGGATCTTCCTGACCCAGGGATCAAATTTGTTCTCCTGCATTGCAGGCAGATTCTTTAACATCTGAGCCACCAGGGAAGCCCATTATTGCTCATTAATAACCATTAATATAAAACAAGAATTCTTAATGTTAATATTATTTTAAAAATGCTAAACATTATATAGAATTGAACACTAGACCATGTTGTCCTCCCCATTATGACTCAGTTGGAATGAAACAGCACCATTAACATTAAATACATAATTTTAGTGTGATGTTGGTTTTATAGCTTTATTTGTATTGTTATGTATTATAATTATGAAGCTAGATTTGCTTTATAGCTAAGTAAGAGTAAAAGAATAGTGTGCTTACACATAATTTTGTGTTTAAATATGTTTAAATACAAAATAAGAATAGCAAGAATGATACAGGACAATCTGAGACAACACTAGAAATGCAAGAACATTATTTTTTCTTTAAAAAAGGATATGATATAAGATTTAGAAGCAAGTACGTGGCACAGTGGTGATGAATCTGCCCGCCAATGCAGGAGTTGTAAGAGACGCAGGTTCGATCCATGGATTGGGAAGATCTGAAGTAGGAAATAGCAACCCTCTCTGGTGTTCTTGCCTGGAAATTTCCATGGAGAGAGGAGCCTGGCAAGCTGCAGTCCATGTGGTTGCAGAGATTCAGACATGACTGAGCACAGTCTCACAAGAGGTATATTCTGAAGACTTTTAATACATGACCGTATTTCTGTTGCAGGTAGAACATTGATGACAGTGTGGGGAACACAGAGGGATGGGAAGTTGGAAGGAAGGAGACTAGCTAAGAAGCTGATGACAGCTGTAGAGTGGGGAGAAGAGATGCCATTGATAGGCTTTCCTGCAACAGAATAGAACGCCTTTGTGACTGGGTGGGTTTTAAGGGTGTTGCTGAGATGGACCTGTGAAATACAGATTACACACTACACATACACACACACACACACTCACAGAAACACACATGCTGAACACCTCCTCGCTGAGAAGGCAAAGAGAAAAAGAATTGATGAGGGACAAATTGGGTGAGTTCCTTTCAGCTCTAACATTCCATGTGATTCTGTGGTGTAGAAATGACATTGAGAGATTTTTTTTTTTTTCCCTTTTTGATCATTTGCCTGAAGCACTTCATATATTTTCTCTAAGGTCTTTCCCCAAATTAGTACTTTAAAAACTTAAAGTTAGCTATAGGACAGTTCTGGTTCCAGGTAAGACAGAGAAAACACACTCTATTCCTTCTCTCCCACTGGATGAAATCAGAATGTGAACGGCGTGCACAGAGCAGCTACCTGGAGTCCAAAAAGCAAATGGTAGCAGGCATAATGGGGAAAGGATGAAATAGATCTAAGTATGATGGATCTGGTGGTGAATTTCTTTCCTCCCTCCTTTATTTCTTTCTCCCATAGCTCCCAGTTTGGACCTCAAGGCAACATGGGTCCTGAAATGATGCTCCAGACAAGGACAGACAGAGAACTCCAAGGAAAGACTGCCATTCTGAACTGAGGAATGGAAAAGAGTAGAGAGAGAGAGAAAAGGGAGAAACCCATTTCCCCACTGGGTTCCCCCCCTGTGGCTGCAGCCCCATGGAAGTGGTGGAGTGGGATCTGGGAACATGTCTAAACTCTGAGGGAGACAACATTTCTCTCTTCAGACATATTCTCTGAAGAGTGTGGACAACATCTTCAACGTGTTTTTTTTTTTTTTTTTCTTTCTATCCTCCTATAGCTAAACACGTGAGATAAATAAATATTTCCCTGTTGTCAGACAGGGAAACAAAAATTCTGACTTTCTAGCCAGAGGGCCAGGAGGGCAGATGCCTGGGAGCTAGAGACTGTGAATGAAAATGAGATAGAGGAACTCAAGAAAGTGATGCCTCAACTTACATAGGAACCTTTGGACTCACTCCTAACCTGCGCCATATGTGGAATTGACCCAAAACAGCATCCCAAAGTGTTTGAAAACTATGGAATAGACAACTGCCCCCTACCCCCCACCAGGATTCAAACTCAGTGATGAGTGATGGAGAAGCAAAATAGACCTGAATTGCATTGCAAAGTCTTCAAAAACTGAACTGACATTAGAACCATAGCTCATAGAAGGCATGTTAGATTATACATTCTGAAACACCTGTGTCCATTGTCTGGCAAAGCAAAAAGCAAAACCTAAATGTCCTTAGAGGATATAAACATGACCCATAGCCTTATAACAATATTCAAAATGCCCAGTATACCACCCCAAATTATTCAATATGTGTAAAACCAGGAGAATCTGACAAATTCTCAATGGAAAGGATGATGAAGGCCAATCAACTCCATTACAACAGGCTCCAAGAAATCAGAGCAAATACTCTTGGAACAAATGGAAAAAGAGGAAGTCTCAGGAGAGAAATAGAAGTTACTAAAGAATGAAATGGAAATTTTAGACCTGAAAAATGTAATAACTGAAATTAAAAGAATTCACTAGTTGGGTTCAGTAGAAAGATGGAGATGACAGAGAAATTGACTTGAAGATAGATCAATGGAAATTACACTTTATATATAAAAGAAAATGTTAAAAAAAGTTATCAGAGCCTCTGTTGAACAAGATCAAAAGTCCATGATTTATGTCAGCAGAATCTTAAGAGAAAAAGATTCCTGTGCAAAAATAATTTGATGAAATAATGCACAAAAACTTCCAAATTTTGGTAAAAGACATCACCTTACAGATTCCAGAAATTAATGAACTCTAGATAGGATAAACTGAAGGAAGTCACTCCTAAGCACATTAAAATCAAACTTGAGAAACTGGACAAAAATTTTGAGAGAAGACAGAGAAAAGTAACGCATTATATATGAGGGGAAAGCTTAGAAAGATAGAATATTTTTATCAGACCCAAAGACAGTGGAATAAAATTTTTAAAGTACTGAAAGACAAGTGCTGACAGTTCAGTTGTCATATCTAGCAAAAGTATCTTTCAGAAATGAAGAATAAATACATGCTCAGATGAAGACAAACTAAGAGAATTTATCACTGGCAGAGTTGCTCTAAAACAACTGTGACATGTTTGAATTTTCAGGTTTGAAAATTCTTTGTTGATGTTCTGTGTATTATAAGATGTTTAACAACATTCCTGGGCCTACATACTGGAGGTCAGTAGACACCACCTTCTTCTAGTTACAGCAAGAGAATATGTCTTCAGATATTGCCCTTTGGAGGGAAATAGTACCCAGTTGAGAACCACTGCTCTAAAATAAATGTTAAAGGCAATTTTTCAGTTAAAAGGGAAATGATATTGAGGGAAACTTGACATTTCAGAAATGAGAGAAGAGCAGTAACAAACATGAATATATGAGTCAATACAATAGATGATCTTTCTCCTCCTAAGTTTCTTAAAATAGGTATGATGGCTGAAAGGGACATCTTTAGATACAGTATATGACAACAGCAAGATGAGTAGAGTAAAAGTGACATGTTAAGTGTTAGTCACTCAATCGTGTCTGACTGCGACACCATGGACTGTAGCCCACCAGGCTTCTCTGTCCATGGAATTCTCCAGACAAAAATGCTGGAGTGGGTAGCCATTCCTTTTTCTGAGGATCTGAACCAGGGATCATACCCAAGTCTTCATATTACGGGCAGATTCTTTACCATCTGAATGACTAGGGAAGCCCCAATGAACTCCATCTTCTCTTTGAAATGTATGGTGATAAATTCCCAGATTCTACTTGAGGTGGTAAAACATTAATTCTAAGTAGTCTGAACAATTGATATGTTTATTGTAACCTCTATAGCGATCACCTGAAAGACTGTATAAAGAGACATAGTCCAAAACCCAACAGATAAGATTGAAATCTAAAAAACATTCAAATTCTTCAACACACAGTACGAAAGCAGAAACAGAGCGGGGAAGAAAAATTAAAGGAAGGAGAAGAAGCCAATAATAAAATGGGAGAACTAAACCCAAACATATCAATGATTACATGAAATGGCCAACACACATCAATTAATAGGAGGCCCAAATCCTCTTTAAACATAAAAATACAGCTAAATTAGCAGTATATATAAATATATATATAGTAGTATATATAATATATAAATATATATATAATATATATATAAATATATAATATAAATATAAAATGTGCAAACACTAATAAAAAAGAGCTGAAATGGCTGTATTCTTATCAGACGAGGCAGAAGTCAGGGTAAGGTAATTAAGAGGGATAAGGAGGACATTATGTAATGATGGAAAAATCAATTTGTTAAGAAGCCGTGACAATTCTGAAGATGTAGGCACCTAACAAAAGAACTTTGCATGAGCAACACTGATAAAACTGAAGGGAGAAATGAACAAACTCCAGTTAACATTGGGACACTTCAACACTTCTCTTTGTGATTGATAGAGCTTGTTAACAGAAAATCAGCAAGTGTATAGAAGAAGTGAACAACAGCGCAATCGATTTGAACTAATTAATTTTTATCAAACACTTCACTCAACAGCAGTTGAATAGGTATTCTTTTCAAAGTCACTTG
The DNA here is from genome assembly GCF_023699985.2 of Odocoileus virginianus. NCBI lineage: Eukaryota > Metazoa > Chordata > Mammalia > Artiodactyla > Cervidae > Odocoileus > Odocoileus virginianus. Next base: position 22,972,877 of record NC_069704.1, read on the forward strand.
CAACAGTCTTCAAGAGAGACAAGATCCTGTGTTGTGAAACAAAACCAAATAAATAGAAATCTTATAAAGTATGTACTTAGACTATAATTGAGTTAAACTAGAAATTGACAACAGAAAGATTGTCAAGAAAAATCCCCAAACACTTGGAAATTAAATAACACACTTCTAAATAGCTCTTGAGTCAAAGAAGAAGTTTCAAGGGAAATTAGAAATTATCTTGAATTGAATGAAATGAAAAGATATAAAAATTGGTAGAGCAGCTGAAGTAGTGCATAGAGGAAGTTTATAGCCCCAAATGCCTATAGCAGAGAAGTGGGGTAGGCGGAATAAAGGTCTCCGTGGAAAGTGTGAGTATGCTATGTTACATGGAAAAGGAGAATTAATGTAGCAGATGGACTTAAGATTGCTAATTGGCTGACATTTATTTATTTATGGTTGATAAACTAGTTTTATTTTTTTCACTTCCACAATTGATGTATAGAATTGTGTGCATTTAATGTGTATAACGTAATTATTTGACTTACATACTTCATGAAATGATGACCATGAAACTTAATGTTTAGTGGACATTCATCATCTCATGCAGATACAAAATTAAAACAATAAAAAAAAATTTTTCTTGTCATGAGAATCCTTAGGAATCCTTAGGATTCCCTCTCTCAGTGGCTTTCATATATAATATATAGCAGTGTTAATTATTTTTATCATGTTATACATTACTTCCCTAGTACTTATTTTATCTTTTAACTAGAAGTTTGAACTTTTGGACTGCCTTCATCCAATTTTCTCCCCTATTCTGGAACCACAAATCTGACCTTTTTCTATGAGTTTTATTGGTTTGTTTTTGAAGTATAATTGACCTACAAAGCTATGTTAATTCCTGGCACACAGGATTCAATATTCCTATATATTTCAAAATGATCACCATGATACATTTAGTTATAATCTGTCATCATACAAAGACATTACATAATTTTTGACTATGTTCACCATATTGTACATTTCACACCCATGACTCATTTATTTTGTAACTGGAAAATTATTCCTCTAATTTCCTTCACCTATTTCTGTCATTCCCTGCCCCCCAGCCCCCACCCAATGCCCTAGAAACAACCTGCTTATTCTCTGATCTGTTTTGCTTTGTTTGTTTAGTTTTCTCAGTTCAGTTCAGTTCAGTTCAGTCACTTGGTAATGTCCGACTCTTTGCGACCCCATGAACCACAGCAGGCCAGGCTTCCCTGTCCATCACCAGCTCCCGGAGTTCACCCAAACTCATGTCCATTGAGCCAGTGATGCCATCCAACCATCTCATCCTCTGTCATCCCTTTCTCCTCCTGCCCTCAATCTTGCCCAGCATCAGGGTCTTTACAAATGAGTCAGCTCTTTGCATGAGGTGGCCAAAGTATTGGAGTTTCAGCTTCAGCATCAGTCCTTCCAGTGAACACCCAGGACTGAACTTCTTTAGGATGGACTGGTTGGATCTCCTTGCAGTCCAAGGGACTCTCAAGAGTCTTCTCCAACACCACAGTTCAAAAGCATCAATTCTTCGGCACTCACCTTTCTTTATAGTCCAACTCTCACATCCATACATGACTACTGGAAAAACCATAGCCTTGACTAGATGGACCCTTGCTGACAAAGTAATGTTTCTGCTTTTTAATATGCTGTCTAGGTTGGTCACAACTTTCCTTCCAATGAGTAAGTGTCTTTTAATTTCATGGCTGCAATCACTATCTGCAGTGATTTTGGAGCCCCCAGAAATAAAGTCAACCACTGTTTCCACTGTTTCCCCATCTATTTGCCATGAAGTGATGGGACCAGATGCCATGATCTTAGTTTTCTGAATGTTGAGCTTTAAGCCAACTTTTTCACTCTCCTCTTTCACTTTCATCAAGAGGCTCTTGAGTTCTTCTTCACTTTCTGCCATTAGGGTGGTGTCATCTGCATATCCGAGGTTATTGATATTTCTGCTGGCAATCTTAATTCCACCTTGTGCTTCATCCAGCCCAGCATTTCTCAGAATGTACTCTGCATATAAGTTAAATAAGCAGGGTGACACTATACAGCCTTGATGTATTCCTTTTCCTATTTGGAACCACTCTGTTGTTCCATGTCCAGTTCTAACTGTTGCTTCCTGACCTGCATACAGTTTTCTCAAGAGGCAGGTCAGGTGGTCTGGTATTCCCATCTCTTTCAGAATTTTCCACAGTCTATTGTGATCCACACAGTTAAAAGCTTTGATATAGTCAATAAAGCAGAAATAGATGTTTTTCTGGAACTCTCTTGCTTTTTCGATGATCCAGCAGATGTTGGCAATATGATCTCTGGTTCCTCTGCCTTTCCTAAAACCAGCTGGAACATCTGGAAGTTCATGGTTCACATATTGCTGAAGCCTGGCTTGGAGAATTTTGAACATTACTTTACTAGCATGTGAGATGAGTGCAATTGTGCGGTTGTTTGAACATTCTTTGGGATTGCCTTTCTTTGGGATTGGAATGAAAACTGACCTTTTCCAATCCTGTGGCCACTGCTGAGTTTTCCAAATTTGCTGACATATTGAGTGCAGCACTTTCATAGCATCATCTTTCAGGATTTGAAATAGCTCAACTGGAATTCCATCACCTCCACTAGCTTTGTTCATAGTGATGCTTCTTAAGTCTCACTTGACTACACATTCCATATGTCTGGCTCTAGGCGAGTGATCACACCATCATGATTATCTGGGTGGTGAAGATATTTTTTATACAGCTCTTCTGTGTATTCTTGTCACCTCTTCTTAATATCTTTGTTTTTCAGATTCCCCGTATAAGTGAAATACACAATATTTTTCTTCCTCTGGCTTCTTTTACTTAGTATAATAACCTCTAGGTCCATCCATATTGTCGAAACAGCAATATTTCAGTTTTGATGACTCAGGAACATTTCATTGTGTGTGAAATACACATACATATATATACACACACACTCTGGCGTGTGTCCAGAATAAGAAGGACCTTGTCCAGCCTCTAACATCCTCAGGATGCTTGAGCCCCCTACTCAAATGTTTTCAGCCAAGGATTTGTCATCTTCAGGCCACTGAGGTGGCCCTCCCCTTGTCCCTAAGGACCAGGCTGGCCCTCCTGCTATGGTTTGTCCTGTCAGGCCTTAGGGAGCTGAGCAGATGACCCTGCAGGTCTGCTCTGTCTCCTTTCTTTCCAGCTGGCCATGTTATTTTTTCCTGCTGCCCTGCCTCTCCACATTGGGTGCTTGGGCTGCATGTGTGATGTTTCCTTTGTGGCAAGGTGAGCCATGTATTGAGGGTCCATCATGTGCTGTGTATGGCTCAGAAAGCCCTCCCTGTGGCCCCTGTGTTCTGAACCATGAAGGCAGGGAGGGAGCTGTTCCATCCGGGTTGAGAAGACTAGATGACCTTCTTGCAAATGGAACTCTGCCTCTTCTAAATGCAGTGCGAAGTTCCCAGCATCTATTGGCAATACAAGGATTTCATGTCATTTCAGTATAGTGAGCATAGGTATGCACATTTTTAGAACTGGTACTAGAAGTTGAGGGGCTTCCCAAGTGGTGAAGTGCTAAAGAATCCTCCTGAATGCAGGAGCCCTGGGAGATGTGGGTTCAATTCTTGGGTCTGGAAGATGTCCTGGAGTAGGAAATGGCAGCCCACACCAGTTTTCTTGCCTGGAAAATTCCATGGCCAAAGGAGCCTGGTGGACTGCAGTCTATGGGGTTGCAGAGTTGGACACAACAGAGTGACTGAGCATACATACAGACACACACAGACACACATACACATACACACAGACACATACACACTACACCTTTTTTATTCATTCATCTATTTGTCAGTTAGGTTGCTTCCATATCTTGGCTCTTGTAAATAGTGGTACAAGGAAGATGGGATGCATATGCCTTTTCAAACTAGTGTTTCCATTTTCTTTGGATAAATACCCAGAATTGGAATTTCTGAATCACATAATAGTTATATTTTTAATTTTTTGAGGAATCTCCATACTGTTTTCCACAGTGGCTCTATGAATTTACATCCCCACCAACAGTGCACAAGAATTCTCTTTTCTCTATATTTTCAACCACACTTGTTATTTGTTTTCTTTTTGATGATAGCCATCCTGGCAGGTGTGAGGTGATATCTTCTGCTATTTCGATTTGCTTTTCCCTGATGATTACTGATGTTGAGCATCTTTTCATATGCTTATTAGTCATCTGTACTACTTCTTTGGAAGAATATCTATTTAGGTCCTTTGCCCATGTTTTGATAATCAGTTGAATTTAAAATAGAGAGACCATCCTGGATTATCCAGGTGGCCCAATGCAATCCAGTCCTTACAAGTGGAAGAAGACAAAATAGAGAGAACCAGGGAAATGAGAGCATGAGAGAGATGACCCGACATCACTGTTTTTGAAGATGGAGAAGAGCATCATGAGTCAAAGGATGTGAGTGCCCTCTGGTAGTTGGAAAGGCAGATCATCCCCTAGAATACCCAACAGGAAGATGAGCCTGCCAACACCTTGATTTTAGCCCAGTGAGACACATTCCAGCCTTCTGGCCTCCAGAAGTGTGAGACTGCAGATTTGTACCCCTGTAGCCACTAAGTATGTTGTTGTTACCGAACCTTAGGAAACTAATATGAATGTCAAACAGGTGACCTTTGCTTTAATATGAAGAAAGTAGAAAAAGAAGAACAAGTGGAATGCAAATAAAGGGTAGAAATGAAGCAATGAATATAAGTGGAGAGATCAATTAAATTGAAAGCAGAAAGATAATAGAGAAAAATCAATGAAAATAAGTGTTTTATAAAAGTTTAGTTACACTGTTATTAAGCCAATGGACCGTTGCTCAACAATGCTGAGCAATGCTCATTGCTCATGCCACTTTGAGTTGTATATTCTGTTCCTTGCAGCCAAATGCATCTAAATTCAACATACTATGAGACAAATGCCATCCCTCACAGGGAGGGTATAGAATGTTAACAAGTTATTTCTACGTGTAATACACCCAGGGATACCTTCCCTAGATAAAGTGCTGGGTAACTCTTGCCTCTGATGGGCAAAACAATCAGGGTTCTTAAAATCTTTGCAACTGAGAATTCACATCTCCCCAAACATTATATTATAAATCGCCATAAGGCATGGTTTAATTAAACCCTGTGTATACAATGCACTGAAGCTTCCCCAGTGGCTTACCTGTAAAGAGTCTGCCTGCAATGCAGGAGATAAGGGAGATGTGAGTTTGCTCCCTGGTTCAAGTCAGAAAGATACCCTGGAGGAGGGCAAGGCAACACACTCTAGCATTTTTGCCTGGAGAATCCCATAGATAGAGGAGCCTGGTGGGCTACAGTCCCTTTGGCTGCAAAGAGTTGGACACCACTGAAGTGATTGAGCACATATACAGTGCATTAAAAAAATTTTTGCACTAAATCAGAACTTCAGTGTTCAAAAAAAATCCAGACTCCAATCATCTTGTATTACCTAGTTACTATGCTACAACGAATTTCAAGTTATAAAATGCAGGGTTCTTAGCAAATTTTTGGAATACAATTTATTTTCACTATGTATAATATTATTAAATGAGAAATACTTTATAGGATTATGACAGAAAGACTCCAAGGAAGAGGCCAGTCCCTCGAGAACAAGGGAAAGAAAGAAACTGATCGCTATCCTAACTTGGTTTGTTGGTGGGAGGGATGATAGTCATTCATTAATATTGCAAATTCTGGAAATGATTACATTTTCAGAGAGTTGATAAGTTGAGTGATGGACAGGTGTTTGCAATGCTGGCGGTATTTAGTGGAGACGGGATAACCAGGACTGGGGCTAGGGGAGAAGGTCTGGACTGAAGATTCACATCTAGACATCATGAGAGTAAGAGGGGTTAAAGATACTAACCAGGGTGTACGTAGAGGACAAGGACTGGACAGCTGGGAGAATGTCTTCATTTATGGGGGAAGCAGAGAAAGATGCCAAGGGGACTGAAAAGGAACGATAAGATGACTTCATGCAAGTCAGCAGGAAAGGACTTTTGGGAAGGAAGCAGAAGTGGCAGTGCTGAATGCCAGGGAACATGAATTTCCACGGATTCAGATCAAGGTCTCAGATCAAGGTCTTGGACGGGAAAAAGACAGGTGAGCACAGGTTTCGGGTTGGACATTTGGAGTGGTGTGTGTCTGTGTGTTGGGGAGTGGGGTTTCCACGGTATGTGTGGCCCATGGTTCAGGGTGGAGATCACTCTGGAACCACAGAGAGTACGTGGCAGGTGAGGGAAAAATGTGCTTTGGGCTAGTGTGCAGTGACTGAGCCTGGGAGGTGGGGGGACCTGCAGGCTGGGCTGGGCAGGTGACAGAGAGGGTGGGGAGGTGAGGGCATGGAAGACTGAAAGGACAGGCAGCAGAAGGGACAAGCAGGTGGCGAGACCCTGTGAGACATGGTAAGATGGGCAGCCTAGTGGTCTGCGTCAAGAGCGAGGTAGAGAAATTAACTCTGAGCATGGAGGAAATGTTCTTTCTTTAAAAAAAGAATGAATATGGGGTATCAGCGATGGTGGCACAGTCATGGCTTGGGGATGGCATGGAGGTTTGCTGGCACATTCAAAATAGCTGGCTTTTAGATGCATCTCCCAGAGATTCGCTCCAGACCCTCAGAGGCCTGCGAATGGAAGGGGTCCATGGCGGGCTGGGAGAAGTTGCAGCCCCTCCCTCTCCTCCTGCCAGTTCTGATCCTGAAGTGCTCAGCCATCAGAGTTAATCTCCAATGACACTCCCTTAGAATCATTCTTGCAGGAAGAATGCTCAGTCGCTTAGTCATCTCCGACTCTTTGCAACCCCATGGACTACAGCCTACCAGGTTCCTCTGTCCATGGGCTTTTCCAGGCAAGAATACTGGAGTGGGTTGCCATTTCCCACTCCAAGGGATCTTCCTGACCAAGGGATTGAACCCTTGTCTCCTGAGTCTCTTGTATTGATAGGTGGATTCCTTTCCACTGAGCTACCCAGGGAAGCTCCTGCAGGAGGAATAGTTGGTCTGTTCATTTCTGAAACTCCTGTTTTTATACTGTTTGTGGAAAAACAGTCCTGGAGACTTCAGATGACCTATGGGGCATCCAGGGCTCAGTTTAAGTCATCGTAGGCGCTCCTGACAGATCGCCAGTGTGTACGAACTGCGTTTCCCTGACTCATGTGGCCAGAGGATGACTTCCCCCTGATGTGTGCAAGTGTTCATGCACGTGGGTGCCTGTGTGTATATCTGTGCACATGTGCATGTGTGTGGGTGTGATGGTTATCTTTGTCCTTACGAAGGGCTGAGCCTCTTGTTCCTGCAGAGCCAGCACAGAGCAGGTGCAGGAAGAAACGCCTGCCCGGGTCAGGAAGGTGGTCTCCATGTCCCCAGACTCCCACTGACCTCCCAGGCATGTGTGAGCTGGGCAAGGGAGCACACAGCTTCTGCAGGAGCTTTTAGACTAGTGTGGGTTCACACACATCCCCACTTTGGCCAGAACCACTTGGCTTGGGGACAGGTTTGCTTTGACAGGTCCAGACCACAGGTTCCAGACTTCATGGTCTGGAGGAGAGGAGATCCTGGCGGATAGGGCAGCTGAGGCATGCAGATCCTTCCCAGGGTCCCAGCAGGTCTGAACTCAGGGCCACTGGTGTCCTGGAAATGCTTTACCCATGGGGGCATTTGCTCTACATGTGTGCCAGGGAGATGTGGGTTTTCCCTTTCTGATGTTTTTGGGGCACAAGACTTCTTGCAGAGAATCAAGTCTGATTTTTCTCTATTCGAATACTAACTTTTCTTAGATTATATGTGGACTTTTTCTTCGTGTCAGGAGTGTGGTAGCATCGTCCACCATGCTGGGACCCAGTCCGTTGATACAGGTACACCTCTCAAAACATGCTTCCTTCCCTCTCCCCAAAAGAATACCTGTAATTTTTAAAAACATCCTTATTGAATTTGTTACAGTATTGCTTCTGTTTTTTATGTTTTGGTTTTTTGGCTTTGAGACACATGGGATTCCAGCTTCCCGACGAGGGATCAAACCTACACCTCCTGCATTGGAAGGTGGAGTCTTGATCACTGGACCGCCAGGGGAGTCTCCACATGTAACTTTTAAGAGAGAAAATTCATCCAGTCTAAGGGAGTCAGCAAAAGGTTGGAGGTATGTAGTGTGTGTGCCTGGCTTTGAGGCTGTGAGAACAGAAGGGATCTCCAAGGGGGAACCTGTCATCTAGTCCTGGGAGGGGCTGTGGGGGCTCCTTCCAGCCCGGAGACCCCATCCCTGCCCCACCCCACTTCCCATGTGCTTCACAGAGGCTGAGAGCAGAGTGGGGACTGGCGGGAAACTCCAGAATTCCTGTTCTTTGCCACCCTGAAGAGCTGCTGGAGGGACTGGCAACCCTTCCCTGTACAGCTGAAAAGTAGCTGATGAGGCCAGGAGGTTAGAGCAGGGATCCTCTAAGCGTGACTCCTGGACCAGCCACATTGGCTTGTGGGAACTGTTTAGAACGTCGGGACCTCAGGCTGGGTGGAAGCTCCAGCCGTGGAGAGAGCTTTAATAAGTTCTTGGCAGTCCTGGGGCAGCTGCAGTTTGAGCATCACCTTAGGGGCTGAAGTTTGGGCTGGAGCCCTGTCCTCATCAAAAAGCAGAGTGGTGCAGAAAACCTCAGGACTTCCTCTCCCTGGGCCTCTCCGCCTCACCAGTCTCTGCTGGCAGGGCTGTGGGTGGTGGGCAGGCCGGAGGCTGCCCCGCCAGACACTCCAACTGCAAGAACACGTGTCTCTCCTCCTCCAGGCCTCAGAATGCCAATCAAAGTAGACACAAGTTACAGTCTGTTGGGGAAGGGCGGGAGGCAGAGGTCAAACTCCCAAGAGGCCAGCCACCAGCAGAAACCTTTTCTCTCTTTTTAAAGTTTTGTTCATCTTCAATTGTGGGCACATTTCCAATACTCAGTCCAAACACAGGCCTGTATGTGTGGTGTGTAGGTAACACTTGATTTGCCACACAGCAGTCCAAGGTGGACACTTGGTTGACGTGCTCATCCCTTGGAGTAGGGATGGCTTTGGGAGAGTCAGGGTCCTCTAGGCCATTTTTTTCCCCAGCTGCCTATCTGACTCTTCTGCGTTGATAGCCTCAGCTATTCCCACCATGCTGTCTACTGAGCACCTACGAAGAGCAGAATCCTTCTAAAGCCTCATTCAAAGGATGGTTAGGGAGTTTGGGATCGACGGGTACACACTGCTGTATTTAAAATGGGTAACCAATGAGGACTTACTGTATTGCACAAGGAACTCTGCTCAATGTTATGTGGCAGCCTGGACGGAAGGGGAGTTTGGGGAAGAATGGATACGTGCATGTGTAAGGTTGAGTTCCTTTGCAGTCCTCTTCAAAGTATCACAACGTTGTTAATCAGTTATACTCCAATACAAAATAAAAAGTTTTTTTTTTTTTTAATAAAGCCTCATTTGATTCACTTCTTATGCTTGGGGGGGGGTACTGTGAGGTATAGTACAAGTGAAGGGCCCAAGTGGAGGAGCCTCTGGCTGACTTTGACTGGTGGTTCCCGGATACAGTCCTAAAAGAACTGGCAGCATCCCTGGAGAAAGTGCTAGAAATTGAAATCCTCAGTCTCCTTCTCCTATCTGAGAGAGGAATTCCAGGGTGGGCCCACTAGGCTCAACTCTGAGAAGCACTTGCTGACACCAACCTGTTCAATTCAAAGTTTTCTTTCTCCCAGTGTCAACCAGGCAGACACGTGGACCCCCACCTCCCCCCGCCCCAGGGAGCAGCCCTGCTGGATTACAGGTGGGCCTTGCCATCATTACTCAGAAATTGTCCCTTAAAAAGTATGGCCCGTCCCAGTCCTGGCCTGTCTTTTTGAGAACTGGGGAAAGAAATACAGGGATGAAATAAGTGGAAGGGATGGAGGAGGAGAAAACACAATTCATGGAGCAATAAAACCTCAAAAACTGCTGTGGGAAAATTACCCAGTCATGGTGGATTAAAAACACGCGTCCAGATGAGCCGCTCTAAGTAGCAAAAAGCTGCTGAGGGCAAAGCGGAACATCAGGAGCTCTGGCTGCAGTTGGCCACCAAGATCTCCTCACACATCTGTCAGGGCTCCTGAACTGATGTGGCCTGCGTCCAACCTGCAAACTGCATGTGCACACCACACACACACACATGCACACAGACACATGAACAAACACACATATGATGTAGATACATACATGCACGCTCAGATATACACAGGCACATACATGTACACACAGAGACACACATGCATACACATATGTGCAGGCACACACACATATTCAGATACACACACATATACACACATGTGCAGGCACACATACATATACACATGCACACTCAGATACACACAGACACACACATATAGACACATACATGCGCAGGCACACATATACACACACTCATATACACAGACACACACGCATAGGCACCTACACAGACACACAGATGCACACATACAGACGTACAAATGAGCAAAGACCAGATTTGGGGCTCCCTTTCTAGCTCAGCAGAACTGCCTTTTATCAAAACGAATGCTGCCTCTCTTTGTTCTTCAGTCTTTGCCCAGGCTCTTCAGCACCCCAGGGCCACAAGGGGTGGGGGTTTACAAGGGAAAATCGATGACACTGTGTGCAGTGTCATCCTTGGGCTTGGTGGCACTGCTCTCCAGGAGGTGTGGTGACAGAGGCCAGCTGTCGCTGGAACTCAAGAGGCGGCAGGAAAAGTGCCTTGTGTGCGATGAAGCCTGGAGTCCGTCCTTGGGAGCGAGAAATCCTGCAAACTCAGCAGCGTCCAGGGGATTCTGGGTGGTGAAAGAGCCCCACACTTGGGCTGGTCTCTACAGAGCCTAGGGAGGGCATTTGGGCAGCAGGCAGGCGTTTTTGGTGTCTGGGAAGATGGTGAGCTCACACCTCCTGCAGAGCCCGTGGGGTGCTCCAGAGCGGAGGTGGCAGCATTTGAAAACTTCGAGAAAGAGCTTCGCAGTTTCACGCAGGCAGCTGGGGTTGACAGTGGTGGGAGTGCCTGCTACTTACAGAAGACATAGCAGGCAGTTGAAGCCTGAATTCAGGCCCACGCTTCTATGTATTCCTCTGGTCTCTGTGGTTCTGTATATTAGATTTTAGATTCGTTTAAGTGGATAAAACAAGCAGGCTTAATATTAACTGGGGAGTCTTGAAATCCTCCAAACGTTTCTGTGGGGTGTGACTATTAGTAGCAAGTGACTGTTACAAGGTTGTAGTTTTCAGTTCTGTGTGTGGGAATACTCCTTCCCCTTCTGAAGGTTCTGCTCTTCACACAGTGAGGGAACTCTCTGAAGGAGCAGGATGCCACCCTGGCATTATCTAGATTGTGAGGCCATCCCACCCTGAACAAGGGCAGGGCTAGAATTGGTGAGGACCAGGTAGGGTGGCTGAGGTGCCCTGAAGGCCTTGTGAGCAAGAAGCCAGGCCAGGATCTTGAGACCATGGGGTTTTGCTTTCTATTCAATTGATGTTGAAATTTTGGAGAGGATTCCAGAATGAACCATTAAGATTCTTTCTATCTCCTCCAGCCAGAGTTTCCTGTGATAACAGTCATGCCTATCAGGGGAGTGTATTCTCCTCGGTTCTGTCTCGTCCCAACAAAAATCTGAAGCGACAGATATTAGAGCCCTCGGCTTGTCATAGCTCTCGGATAGACCATGTTATAGCTCTTGGGTCTTGGACAGACCATGTGATAGCTCTTAGATCAGTGCTACAACTCTGTGTTACAGTTCTATTTATTTAAAATATAGTGGGAAAAATCCATCCTCGAGGCGTGAGGGCTCCTCTTTTTATATGTTTTTCTTCCCCCACCCCTCCCCGGGCCTACCCTATATAAATTGGGCTAGCCAAGAGTGCTGTTTGTTCTACCTGAGGTTCTCATTGGAGTCCTGGGACCTTCCTTTGTTCTATTTTCCTGGGCTTTTCCCTTCCTTATCTTTTAGCCACTGCCATTCGGGGCTCCTGTTTCCTATTCTAACCACCTAACATGCCCATGAAAAAAGTGCAAGAAAACAGGGGTCTTGGTTCTCAGAAGCCTGGGGTCTCAGCCTGGCCCTGGCTGTGCTGCTCTTGAGTCTCCAGCTTCTCCTAGCTCTAGAATGTACGTTTCTACAAACACAGGGGGCTCCACGGAGCCCCACAACCTCAATTCTTTCTGAACTTCAACTCCTTTGTGTGGACTGTCCAGTAATTTCCCTGGGCAGAGTTTGGGAGGATTCTCAGTTTTAGTCTTATTCTAAAACTTAAGTTCAGTTTAATTGCTCTGTCATGTCCAACTCTTTGCGATCCCATGTACGGCAGCACACCAGGCCTCCCTGTCCATCACCAATTCCCAGAGTTTACTCAGACTCACATCCATTGAGTTGGTATGCCATCTATCCATCTCATCCTCTGTTGTCCCCTTCTGCGCTTGCCTTCAATCTTTCCCAGCATCAGGGTCTTTTCAAATGAGTCAGTTCTTCGCATCAGGTGGCCAGAGTCTTGGAATTTCAGCTTCAGCATCAGTTCTTCCAATGAATATCCAGGACTGAACAGGATGGACTGGTTGGATCTCTTTGCAGTCCAAGGGACTCTCAAAAGTCTCCTCCAACACCACAGTTCAAAAGCATCAATTCCTCAGCGCTCGGCTTTCTTTATAGTCCAACTCTCACATCCATACATGCCTACTGGAAAAAGCCTTGACTAGACGGACCTTTGTTGGCAAAGTAATGTCTTTGCTTTTTAATACTCTGTCTAGGTTGGTCATAACTTTTCTTCCAAGGAGTGTCTTTTAATTTCATGGCTGCAGTCACCATCTGCAGTGATTTTGAGTTAGGGTACTCAATTTGTTTCTTTGACTGCTTTTGTTACTATAATCACACATAATGGCCTGCCTCAGAGAATCCTGCCCCTCTGCCTGACTGTTAAGCTTAAGTGCCTTTGTTCTGAACCCTGTTCACCTGTGAATGGCAAAAAGGGATAAATTAACATATCCCCCTGCCTGAGACTTGCCATTCTAGGAGATACTCCCAAGATTAAATGGTCTTTTACTTTGTTTCCTCATCTCCTCTCATCTCTGAGCCATAAAATAACTTGGCGTCCAGACCCCAACAAGATGCTTATTTTAACATTTTAGTCTGCCATCAACATTTCAAATAAAACTGTATTCCTTGCCTCAAAACCTTGCCCCTCTGATTCATTAACCTCTCATGTGGTGAGGAGAGTGAGCTTGGACTCTGTAACATTAAAAGTAAAAATGACCTGAAGAGTCATGGAGTACCCTGAATTTAGTTTTATTACCCACTTGAGATGATGGTTTCCTACTTCCCTTTGCTGTTGGGGGCATACGCGCTAGATCATTTAACCCGACTTCTTTGGCCGGAGTCCTCCAGGCTCACACACAGTAGGTGGCTGACTTCAGGGTGGGGGCTGTGAGTCTGCAAGTCATCAGCACAGCGGCTGATGACTCATCCACATGGGCGTCTTGCTGGGAGAGAAGAAAGGACTCAGCCCGATGGAGGTCGGTGTTGGGTGGTGGGTCTGTTCTCGTAACTCAGGACTGACTCCGCAGCCTCCTTCAGAGTCTGAAGCAGAACTGGGTAGCCCTGAACTGAGCAGAGGTGGGCCTTCCAGACGCTGCAGGTCTCAGGGCTAGGTGAGCAGAGTGTGTAGTCGCTCAGTGGGCTTCAGGAAAAGCTGAGTCTGATGGGAATCCCAGGGGAGGGCGGTTCTGGCAGGGGTCTGGAGAATGAGAAGTTTGAGCTGCCTTCCCCTAGGTAGATTTTCCTGTTTCTACCAGGCCCAAGGTTCCTCAGGGCCCTCCCTGGGCCTTTCTGGAAAGGGGGATGTGTTAGGCTGTCATAGCAAATCACCACAGATGGTGTGGCTTGAATAACAGAAATGTATTTTCTCAAAGTCTAAAGTCTGGAAGTTGAGATCAAGGCCTCAGCAAGGCTGGCTTCTCCTGAGGCCTCCCTCATTGGCTGAAGACTGCGGTCAACCCCCCGTGACCTCACACGGTCTTCCCTCTGCGTGTCCTCGTCTCCTGTTCTCATAAGGACACCAGACATGCTGGATGAGGGCCCACCCTAATGTCCTCGTTTTACATTAACCCCCTCTGTAAAGGCCCTGTCTCCAGACATAGTCACAGTCTGAGGTCCTGCAGGTGGAGACTCCAACATATGGATTTTGGGGGATGTCCTTTCAGCCCATAATGGTGAGTGGGCCTGTTTGAGAGGGTGCCTGTCCCCTCCCCTCTTCCAACATTCAACCCGGCTCTCAGAAACGGCCTGCTCTAAATCTCCCCAGAGACAGAGAGACAGGAGTGCCAGGCTTCCACCCCATGCCACGTGCTCAGCAGAAAGCCCGTTTAAAGGGAAGCAGATGCTCCTTGCGCTCCTGATCTCACACCGAGTCTGTTTAGCACAATTGACCTCGGCTCGTGCACTCAGCCTCAGCCCACCGTGCCACTCAGCCATGGTTGAGGCTCCTACTGCTCTGACAGCTCCTCAGAGGGTCCCCAGCAGGACGCAGCTGTGTCCGCTCAGGGCTCTCACCTGCTCTTTCACATCTGCCTCCTGGCCTCTGGCTTTCCTCTCTCTCCTTCCCCACTTCCCCACTTTCCCCAGCATCCAGACTCCTGTCTCAGAGGGCTTTCAGGGAATCCAAACTAAGACGCTGTGGACGCTGTGGACATGTACCCCCATCTTGGCTGTGAACTATGGGGAAGCATTTGTTTATGGCCCTCACTGATAGTATCCTTTGGCCTCCAGGATACTACCCGTGTATCTGTCACTGCTGTGTTAACTGCCTCTGTGCCCTGCTATTGAGGGTGACAATGAGAGTGGGACTTTGTGGTACTAACTGGAGTTTCAACCCATACGCAGCACACGTGCGAAATGACCAGAGGGGCCCACTGACAGCAAATGAGGCAAATGTGCTTTCTCTCTTTTTCCTAATTCATTTTTAATATCAAAAATGTGATAAAATATACATATCATAAGATTTACCATCTTATGTATATAGTTCAGCAGCATCAAATGCATTCACATTGTTGTGCAATGGGGTGATGACCACTATTCATCTCTGGAACTCTTTTCATCTTGGAAAACAAACATGTGTCACCATTAAACACTAACTCCTGACCTACTGGATAGCACAGGGAATTATACTCAGTATTTTGTAATAACTTATAAGGGAACAGAATCTGAAAAGGAATTCAGATTCCTTTTGTGTTGTATCCCTGAAACTAGCATGATACTGTAAGTCAATTATATTTCAATTAAAACAAAAATCACTAACTCCTCCTTTCCTCCTCCCCCCAGCCCCTGGCAGCCACCATTCTATTTTGTTTCTATGAACTTGACTATTCTATACCTCTCATATCAGTGGTATCATATAGTATTTGTCCTGTTTATGGTTTCTTTCCTTAGCATAATGTCCTCAAGGTTCATCTATGTTGGGGCATGTGTTTTTAAAGCTGAATAATATGCCATTGTGTGGATATACCACATTTTGTTTATTTATTTGTCCTTCAGTGGATGTTGGGGTTGCTTCCACTTTTTGACTGTTGTGAATAATGCTGCTATGTACATTGGGTGTTCAGACAGTTCTTTGAAATCCTGCATTCAATATTTTTTGGTAAATACCTAAAAATAGAAATATTGGCTCATATGGGAGTAAAATGTGCTTTTAATAATTTTCAAAGATTGTAAATATCAACAGTATCTGCTGGGTCACAAACACATCTTCAGATAAAGGATCTGAGGGCATTGGTATAAGAAAAGTCACTTGTCCTGGTTTAGTTTCCCACAGAAACAGACCCAAGATGGTGGCTTGGTCGCAGAGGTGGGATGTGATCCTGTGACAGTGGAAAAGTAAGCCCCCCACCAGGGAAGGCCCAGAAACAAGGGGGGTGCCCACCACCTGATTACTATTGGGTGCAGCCCTGCCTTTGCTCTGTGTTTGGGTGACCTGGGGAGACGTCCTGGGCGACCAAGGAGAGGTGCTTCCCCCAGGCAAGGAGGGCACTCATTGTCTCAGGGAATCCTAGCAAGACCAACCGTCTGTGGGCTGTTTATTGTCACCATGCACTGAGATTCAAAACAGTGCAGTGACAGATACCGCTCCCCAGAAAAACATGTTTGTTCCAAACAGTGGCTCTGTTTGCTTTTGAATCATAATCATATTGATGCCAAAATGACAGGCAGTATTACTTATGCTTTAGTCAAAATCATCTTCTACATCGAAGTTAATTTGAAAGACTCCATTGACACAGGTGACCCAACAAACATTTCTTTTAAAGGGAAGCTCATAACGGCTCAGAATCATTTCCATTCCATTCTCATGAGATGCATGACTCCCACAGTCATACATGACCTTGTTTTTAAACAGTTGTTTGAAATAAACAATGATAACTCAGTGGTTAAAAAAAAAAAACAAAGACCAAGAATCAGCTCTAGAGTTATCACAGCTTGTCCTTCTATGGGTACTTACAGCTACAGTGAACTCTCAGGTGTAAGTGCAGATTTTAGTGGATTTGTTTCATTTCATGATTATTTTTGATATTTTTATCATAGAAAGTGAAGTGAAGTCGCTCAGTCGTGTCCGACTCTTGGCGACCCCATGGACTGTAGCCCATCAAGCTCCTCCGTCGGTCCATGGGATTTTCCAGGCAAGAGTACTGGAGCGGGTTGCCATTTCCTTCTCCAGGGGGGAATCTTCCTGACCCAGGGATCGAACTCAGGTCTCCCGCATTGCAGGCAGATGCTTTTACTCTCTGAGCCACCAAGGAAGTCTTATTATGGAAAACATACCTGTGAATATACACGTTCTCATATCCCTGACTCATGTTCTCACTCTGCAACGGGTCCTGGGCCTGGCCAGAGGTGCCTGGTGTCTGATGTTTTCTCGTGTGGAGGATGAACTCATAGCTGCGGCAGAGGGAGGCCTAGCTATTAACGACGATTGCCTTAGGGTGAGATGAAACCGCTCCTGCCTCGTAAGGACATTTCTGTCTGTGAAGGCAGATAAGGGGACTGCCTATGTGAGGGCACCTGGGAGCAAGGCAGGACCCTGACATCCCAGAACTGCCCACCCCAGGGTGGTATTTTGCTGATGATCCAACCCAGATATTTTTATGTGATTATATCTTTTTCTTTGAGAAATGGATTATTTCCTGCCATTCTTGTAAACAAGAATGTCACAGTCATCAGAGACTGCAGCCTGCCAATGTGAGCCACCAGTATCCTCTTAGGTCACAAACAGTTCTAGTTACTTTTGACCACAAGCACAATTGATCTGGAAAGATAGAGCATGTGTGGCTCAGGATGATTGGACTGTAAACTTGAGGTAGCATCTCATCTGATCCTGGCTAAGCTGATCCTCTGCAACCTCCGAACTTGCTAGAAGTTTCCTGAATCTCCAGGGTAAGGGTGGCTGGAGAGAGAAAATGGATGGAAGAAGCCTGCTGGGGTTTGGGGGCTTTCTGCTGTTCCATCTCTAGGCCTCCTGAATGTGCTCTGGGTAGATTTGGTTTCCAGGGGCTCCTAGAGCCCCTGCGATATGGGTGACCTATGGAATTTCAGGTCTCTGTGCCCCTCCTCTTCCACCAGTGTGGAGGACCGCCCCTCTATCTCGCACCCTGTAAGTTTCCTTGGTGGGGGACTCAGACCCAGGCCACAGGGTCCTGACTGTAGACAACACTTGTCATGGTCTCAGAGTGGTGCCTCTGGGCCTAGGATCTGGCAGTGTCACTCTCCGTCACCCATCAGGCAGTCCTAGGTCTCCTGGACCAGATCTCTCTGTGCTCAGAGTTGGGGAGAGTCTGCGGTGGCCATGATCCAGCTTATTACTGCTTCCTTGACTTGGTGGGTAGGTGCTGGGTATGTCTCCTGGCCCATGTGTTTCACGCCTCCTATATCCTGAAGGATGGGATGAATACTGAAGTGTTACCATCTCATTTTCACAGAGACACGTGGCTGTATGTGAATGACGATATTGAACAAGAGCCAGGATAGACAACACTTAGTCCTCTGAAGGCATGTGGACAGAGGCAGGACAGTTGGCCTTGGGGATGGGAGGCCCTGGACATGCAACTGCCTAGAGGAGGGACCAGCAAAGGGAGGTGGGAACTGAGAACTGTCGGGAGCACACAGGCCCAGGACCCCAAGACCAAGGCGGGTTGTTGCAGGGGTGGATGGGTCACAGTGGCTTTAGCCCAACAAGGTAACTAGGAGCAAGGCCTGGCTCCCCTGCATGGGTTCTGAACCCTGTGTTTCCCAATGGAATGACTGCAACTTCCTATATATTTTAAAAGTTCCTGAGTTATTCTGAGCTCCTCGGAGTAAAGAAGTTACATAAACATAGCACATTCTACTTTTAATTGTAGGGATGAAATGGGGTGGACACGCTTATGGGTAGACACCCCAAGGCATTTTGAATTTGACTTCCACAATTTTAATAGCATAAGCCATTTTGGAAAACAAACAAACAAAGAACTTTACCCTTGATCTTCCCTTCCGCTTATTTTTTATTCATTTAAATTTTTTTTTTTTTTTTTAGAAATCTAGGGAAGGGCTTTGAAGTGTCCTAGAGCCTTGAGGTGGGAAGGGGTGGAATTCCTCTGTCTGGGCTCAGCAGGCTTCTCTGTCAAGAGCAGATGGATTGGGGTACCCGCAACAATAGCAGCAAATGCAGCCCAGTCCTCTCCTTTGATGTGCGAAGATTAAACATCGTGTCAAGTGAGCGCTGGAAGCTGGACTGAAATGTGATAATATGGAAGCCTGATACCTTAGGGCCAAAGCCTTATAAAGATAAAAATCAGATTATTAATGACAGTTTCCAGTTAAAAAAAAATACCTTAAGATGTGTTTGATCAGCAGGTTCCAGGCAGACACCCCTGCTTGCAAACACATGCAGACCACATGCTTGCAAATGGAAAGGACCCAGTCTGGAAAGCAAAGGCGTTAGGAGCAGACTGGCCTGGAGAGCTGGGAGTCCTCATCGCCTCCACAGGAGGCTTGGCGAGAAGCCAGGGTCACTACCAAGAGGCCACCCCTCTAGGCTTGTCACTCTCTGAGGGTGCCTGTGCGTTGTCTCCAGCTGTGGGGGAATCTCTGGGCAGAGATCTGAGTCTGGCTGCAGCCCCTGTCTGGAGGCTGTGGGGGTTGAGGGCAAGCGCCTCTCACATGGGGAAAGACAGGTTTCTGCAAATCCCCTTCTGTCTGATGTGTTCTAGGAAGCTTATCTGCAGTGGATGGGGGGATTGAGATTTGAGGAATCCCCTGCGGGGTGGGGTTTCATTGGTTGCCCTGGACCTAGAAAGCCTGTTAAAGATGTGTTTGCAAGAAGGCATGTTCTGTTCTCCAGCTGAGATGGTTCCAGTTAGGTACTACATGAGGCACGTGGGGAAATGTCTCTGGAACTGTGACGGGGAAGGGTGTACTCCAGACTGGGTGAGGTTCCCAGTGGGCATGTGACGTGGGCCTCAGTTTTCTCAGCTGTAACTGCAGAGGGTCAACCCACATGATGACCCTGGTCCTCTGCCATCATGGCCATTAGTCATCAACACCTCAGTGTACGTAGTCGCTAGGATCACTTTTGGGGGGTGAGACTTGGTACAGACACTCAGATTAAAGAAAGGGATTGGAAGGGAAGTATCTAAGTACAAGGATCTGCCTGGGCTGCACATTTTTGGGAGCCCTGGTCAGGTAACAGGATGGCAGGAGAGGGGTTGGAAGCGAAAGCACAGGTGTGTGAGATGCGGGAGGTGGTTTCAGGTGTCAGGGTCATTACCATCCTCTGGCGGGGGGTGGGGGGTGTTTCTCCACTGGAGTTTCACCACAGTCTCAGGGGATATGCACACTCTGTCTTGTTTGTCTTGGATGAGTAAACTGAGGCTCAGAGAGGTTGGATATCTTGAATCAGAATGTGTATCCCAGCCTCTTGAGTCTAAGCTAGGTTTGTGACCACAGAGCATTTAATTTATCACTTGGATCAATCCAATTGCAAAGCCCACTCCTGGTGTTGGCCACTGGCTGCCCTTTTCACTCTTGGTGGTGGTTTATTCGCTAAGTCGTGTCTGACTCTTGTGACCCCGTGGACTGTACCCCAATAGTCTCCTCTCTGTCCATGTGATTTCCCAGGCAAGAATATTGCAGTGGGTTGCCATTTCCTCCTCCAGGGAATCTTCCTAACAGGGATTTTCACCATTGATGGTGTGCAAAGGCAGCTTGGCCAAATGAGGGATTTGAGAGACTCCTGAACAATCTGTGGGCTTCCGGGGTGGCTCAAATGGTAAAGAATCTGCCTGCAATGTGGGAGACCTGGGTTCAATCCCTGAGTTGGGAAGATCCCACACCAATATTCTGGCCTGGAGAAGTTCATGGACAGAGGAACCTGGTGGGGTACAGTTCATGGGGTTGCAGAGTAGGACATGACTGAGCGACTTTCACTTTCACTGAACAATCCATTCACTCAGAGGAGATGGTACTGGCCTGTCACGGCCACCTGTGGCGATGTAGGGGCCATGGAACCAGCTGCATGGTGGTTCCGAGGACAGATGATAGGATGCTGGTATGGCATCATGGATCAGACTCAGACGCTACTTCCCAGTGTTCAAGCAGGTCTTCCTTCCTTTGTCCCTCCGCTGGTCAGTGAAGGGGGGCAGAGAGCACACTTCCTCTGGAATTGCTGGATGGCTTGAACTGAAGTGTGATTGCTGAGTCTCGACCTGGCATGGCAAAATGCCCTCAAATGGTGGTGGCTACTGAATACCCATCGATTGTATGACAGTTAGTGTGTGGGCTGGAAAGCAGAGAGCAGAGGTGTGGATGTTGGATTAAACGCTTCTTGAGCACAGAGCAGAGCCTTCGTACCTTGCAGAATTGTTCTCAGTTGGGTCTTTATTGTGAGTTGGAGGATGATGGGCAGTGAGTGATGGGCACACTCACACAGGGTCCTTCCTCCATGGAGCCAGGGAAGAAGCAGGCTGGGCATGGATGATCTCTAGCAATTGCCCACACCCGCATGTCACAGGAAGACAGGCTGGTCTTTGAGGAGGTAGGAGGGCGCGTGGGATGGAGAGCCACTTGATCGGCAATGATGACTCATCCTAGGAAGAAATGGGCCAGGGATGGAGGATGGACAGTGTCAGTCATCTGCATCCTCTTGGTTAGAATGTAAGTGATGAGAGTTCAGCCTGCTTATGCACTTGACGACTATTCTTGTCCCCGTGAAATCACTGTGCAGGTGAGAAAGGGTAGATCTTTTGCTCCTCTGGGGAATATTGCTGTCAGCTGGACTTGAGAATCTGCTTCACAAATGTGATATTCCAAGTCCTGAAGAAATCTATACTGACCCATTTCTGCCTGTCACTGTCACATTGCATCCTGGCATGCCCCTCTGCACTTCCAGCCCTCAAGGACTCCAATCCATCCTTGAACGCTGGGCCTTGAGCAATCTGGTCCTTTTCAGAGGTCTGGGCTCCCTATGAGGGCTGTGGCTCCTGCATCAGCTCTCTGTCCATCTCCTGGCAGTGCTTTCTCAGGAAGTGTTGCTATTTCTGGCCCACGGTGGATCACACATTCCTCCTGGGCAAATGGATGTCACAGGTCTCACTTTAAATGGGGCAGGTTTTATTACTGTTTACCGTGTGTGATGCCGACTTTAGGGAGAGGTCTTCACATCTCTTTTTCAAAGGTGAATGAGGAGGGACTTCCCTGGTGGTTCAGTGGTTAAGACACTGTGCTTCCATTGCAGGGGGCACTGGTTTGATCTCTGGTCAGGGAGCTAAGATTCTGCATGCCATGTGGCACAGCCAAAAATATAAAGGTGAATTAGGAATGTTCCCAAACTCTGATGCTCATTTACCCAGAAACACACACATCAAGCATGGAGATCCATGTCTACACAGCAGCTTCACAAGGTCTGCACTGTTTTCCCACAAAATGTTCAGAAAGAGTGGGGGTCCCAGCCCAGATCCTGGACCTTCTCACAGCACAGGGGAGGGGAGGTGCCTGTCTCTCTGCTTTGCCTGCCTCCAGGTTTTCACATTGGATCTGCAGTCAAGTCTCTTCCTGTGTTGAAGAAGGGCTGAAAAACTATAGTCACAGTCACATTGTCACAATAAATCATAGATGTGGATCATGCCTTGGGACAGGTAAACAGGGCCACAGTTCACACTGGCACTAGAGCTAGCTGGCCCTGGGCGAAGCTTGCATGATGAGACCTGACCTCACTTCCCACCCCACACCTCAGGGTCATCTGATAGGATACTCTCCTCTCATCCGGTCTCTTCCTATCAGGCTACGTTTCAAAAATTGTGCTTATGCATTTCCTCCATCTATTTGTGTCCTCTTTGATTTCTTTCATCAGTGTTTTATAGTTTTCTATATATAGGTCTTTCATCTCTTTAGGTAGATATACTCCTAAGTATTTTATTCTTTTTGTTGCAATGGTGAATGGTATTGTTTCCTTAATTTCTCTCTCTGTTTTCTTATTGTTAGTTTATAACTTCGTCTATAATAAAAAAAAAAGTGGGGTGGGTGGAGAGGAATAAACTAACATATAGGGATTGACATACATAATACCATATATAAAATAGATAATTAATGAGGACCTGCTCTATAGCACAGGGAACTCTGCTCATTACTCTCTAATGGCCTAAGGGAAAAGAATCTAAAAAAAGGGTGGATATATGTATATTTACAACAGATTCACTTGGCTATGTAGCAGAAACTAACACAACATTATGAATCAGCTATATTCCAATGAAAATTTTTGTAAAGGTTTTTTCAAAAGTGGATTTCCAAAACTCAGGTCAAATGGACTCAGATGGCCTAAAAATGTGTCTAAGAATGTACAAAACTCCATATTCCTTAGCTATAAAATTCCACCTATCAGCCAAGTTATCCATGTTATTGTTGGTGTTAGAGAAGACTCTTGAGAGTTCCTTGGACTGCAAGGAGAGCCAACCAGTCCATCCTAAAGGAGATCAGTCCTGGGTGTTCATCGGAAGGGCTGATGTTGAAGCTGAAACTCCAATACTTTGGTCATCTGATGCGAAGAACTGACTCATTTGAAAATACTCTGAGGCCTGGAAAGATTGAAGGCAGGAGGAGAAGGGGATGACAGAGGATGAGATGGTTGGATGGCATCACCAACTCAATGAACATGAGTTTGAGCAAACTCCAGGATTTGGTGATAGACAGGGAGGCCTGGCATGCTGCAGTCCATGGGGTCACAGAGTTGGACATGACTGAGCAATTGAACTGAACTGAACTGATGGATAGAGTCTGCCAAATTCCTCTGTCCATAAGATTTTCCAGGCAAGAATACTGGAGAGGGTTGCCATTTCCTTCTCCAGGGGATCCTCCCAGTCCAGGATGGCGCCTGCATTGGCAGCTGGTTTCTTTAGCATTGACCCACCTGGGGAGCCATATCCTATAACAAGAAGGTGCTTCCAGGCCAGCCAACCACAGAGCCCTCCACACACATTCTGCTCCAGTCTGGCTTCTCTTTTTTCTTCTCTAATTTGAGTCTGGTGGGTTAGTTACAGGACCAGTATTGATCACAAAGTCTCTCCTGCTACTAAACTGATGCAATACACTTGCCTCTAACCGTGAAGGGTCTAGTGAAGCATCATTTAATTTCCACTACCCTTATTTGAAAAGACCCTGATTCTGGGAATGATTAAAGGTGGGAGGAGAAAGAGACGACAGAGGGTGAGATGGTTGGATGGCATCACCGACTCAATGGACATGAGTTTGAGTAAGCTCCGGAAGGCGGTGATGGACAGGGAAGCCTGGCGTGCTGCAGTACATGGGGTTGCAAAGAGTTGGACACGACTGAGTGACTGAACTGAACTGAACTGACCCTTAATTCAGTTTAAAATTTTCTGACTTTGACATTTAACAGTATTAGATATCAGCTGTAAAACGTATGACCAAAGATAGACTATATCTCATGAAATAAAAGATAGCATCCCATGTATTTCAACATAGTAGCATTTGCTCTGTCAACCCATGTTTCTGGCTAAATACAGAAAGAGTGATGTGCTTTGCCAAAGCTGGTTTGGGCATTTGAATAATACTATTTTTGTGATGAGCTTCTGTAAGAACACGTTCTTCGGTCAGACTGAGCTCCCTGGCTCACGTCTGCACAGACTTTTCATGTCCAAGTCCGCTGAAGCAATTGGCAAGCACCCTCTTCACTGTGCTCTGAACAGGAACTGAGGATGGGCTTCCCAGATGAAGGAGCATCAAGAGGGCGGCAGGCTGGTGGTCAGGACACTGGCCCTGGAGCAGGAGGAAATAAATGAAACCAGAGTCAGAATCACATAGGGGCACCTTGTGTTTGGCTACATAGGGGCACCCTCTCCCTCTGCCTGGGCTCCCTGGATAATCAAGAGGCAGCAGGAATCAGAGAACTAGCTTGACACTGAGTGGAATCAGAGATTCATGTCCCGGCTTGAGTGCAGAGTGTCCTGTGCAAAGCCTGGGTGGTCACTGGGCATCTCTCCATGGGGCAATGCCATGCTTCCTTTCAAAAACTAATTAGAGACTCCCCTCTTTTCGAAAGGCATGGAGCTATTTCATGTGCTGTTTTCAATTTGTCCATGATATGCCTCCAAAAAGCCTGTGACTAAGAGAGTGTGTGTTTGTGAAACTGAAGGAGTCTCCCAGACCACAGTTCTGTGGACAGTGTCTCACTGGGCTTGGGATGCAGAGGCTGGGAGCAGACAGCATGGCACTGTTTTCAATTCCCAGCCTGGCTCTGCATCTGAATGCGGGTGGTGTGCACCCTGTTCTAGAAGGAGCTGAAGGTCAACTTTGATGCTGGCTTTTAAGAAATGGGGAAAATCAAATACAGATTCCTGAAATATTAGCAACCCTGGGGCTCTGGGGATTTAGAAAAGAGGATGTGGGAAGACCTTGGACCTGACTATCCTTCTCTTAAAATTGATTAATTTCTCCTCTCTCACTCCTTCTTCCTGCTTTTCCACTAGACACCTGGTCAGGCATCTTTGCTGCCCTGGGGCGGGCAGCGTCACAACTGCAACTGCCAGTTGGTTAGACTGGTGTGAGTACCAGAGACCTGGCTCAGTTCCCCCACTGCGCTCCTGCTCTCCTTCTCCCACTATTGCTCTGGGCACCGAGGGAGAGAGTCCTGGGTGCATGCCTGAGTCTAGATGGCCGCAGACTTCTCTGTTTATTATATTGTATTATATTGCATTGTATTCTGTGTGTGGGCTCAGTCATGTCCGACTGTTTGTGACCCCATGGACTGTAGCCTGCCAGGCTCCTCTGTCCATGTGTTTCTCTAGGCAAAAATACTGGA
This sequence comes from Odocoileus virginianus, assembly GCF_023699985.2. Classification (NCBI taxonomy): domain Eukaryota; kingdom Metazoa; phylum Chordata; class Mammalia; order Artiodactyla; family Cervidae; genus Odocoileus; species Odocoileus virginianus. The sequence goes on from NC_069704.1 coordinate 22,998,257, forward strand.
CTGCATTCCCATTTCCTACTCCAGGAGATCTTCCCAACCCAGGGATCAAACCCAGGTCTTTGGGTCTCCTACATCGGCAGGCAGATTCTTTACAACTAGCACCATCTTTTTATGCTGGTGTCCTAATGCTCCAGCCCCGCCTTCTCCAGGTGTGAACACTGGACAACTTTCTGCCTGTTTTCACTCTCATTGTTTGCTCCACCTGCTTGCTTCTTCTTGAGAAGTAAGGCCCTGTGGCCATATTGACCTGTGCAGAGACCTTTGCACAGGTTAAGTAGTGAGGGGGCCTTCCTACGACTGGAAGGTGACTCGGTTTCCCATATGTGTCACCATATTTTGAGAGAATAAGCTGGGAAGCCAAAAGGGACCAAGTCCCTGGGAAAAGTTCATGTCAGTGCCTTCTGTATCAGTATTCTTTTAAGCTCTTTTCCAGTTTGCATCAGAAAAGAGGTCATGCCTTAAGAGGGTGATCAGTGAACTTGCAGAGTGTTACTGACCTGTATGGAAGGCTGTGACCTCCAAGGCAGTCACAAAACCTGTTGGGTCTCAGGGCACAGCAGTCACGAAGGGTGACCCCAGTGGCCAGACTCTTATCATCTATAGAATGTCTGCTGAATGAACAAAGCAGTCGGGAGTCTGAACTCAGAAGCAAGGCCCGAGAAAGACCCTGGAGTCAACTACACAGAAGCACATGTCCTGGCATGGGATGGTTGGGTGAATGGATGGACATCAGGCTCTGGCAATGTGGTGGTCACAGCTAAGTAAATGTTCTGGTCACCCAACTCCAGTGTGAGGGGGGAGGTTTCCCGCATTGCCAGGCAGTTCTCTGAGACTAGCTGGGGGTCCTACAGTCAACTGAATTCTGACACTGTTGATCCAGAGGTAGCGTCAGATTCCACAGGTTAAGGGCTCAGAGTGCAAGACTAACCCCATGTCCCCTCAGAGGCCAGTTTCACGTCTAGGTTGTCACCTGGGCTTCTGGAACAGACTGGATATAGGTTTCCCAAGTCTAGCAAACTAATCCTTAGAATCTGATTAGTTTGCTAGAATGACTAGATTTCTAGCTTACTGATTTATTATGAAAGGATACAGCTCAGGAATGTGTGTAAGGGGGGTGGAGCTTCTTTGCCCCTCCAAGTGCTTCATTCTCCCCAGATCTCCAAGTGTTCAGCCACTGGGAAACTCTCTGAAGCTCTCCTTTTGGGTTTCCACGGAGGCTTCACTACACAGGCATGATGGAGTCTTTCATTGGCCCATGGCAATTGACCTCAACTCCCAACCAGCCTGTCTCCTCTTCCAAGTCAGGGGGACTGTGGGACTGAAAATTCCAATTCTCTAATCACTCGGTTGGCTCCGCCTCCCCACTGTCCCCCTCATCTCTCGTTGCAGAGCCCAGGCTCTAGGCGTGCGGGCTCAGTAGCTGTGGTTCCTGTTCTTAGTTGCCCCATGGCACAAGGAATCTTCCCAGACCAGGGATCTAACCTATGTCCTCTACATTGGCAGGCAGATCCTAAACCACTGGACCACCAGGCAAGTTCTGTATTTCTAATTATAATCACAATATCAATAAGCCTCGCCACATGGCTATGTTGGAGGTGGGAAAGGGCTTTTAAAAAATAAAACAGGCGTATGGACTGGTATTTTGACAGTCCAGTTCCCACAACTGAGGGCCCCAGGGGAGGCAGTGTTGATGGAGAGTCCCACCCCTGGCTCCTTGAGCAACAAGACCTGAGGATCCCCACCTCAGAGAACTGGGATGTTTGTGCCTGATCTGCGCCTGTGCTTTGGACCCCAGAGCCCATTTGTTCCATCGCTCTGTTAAAAGCAAAACACACTGACAGAAACTGCCCGCCTTGGCCAGCAACCATCGCAACCGTTTATGTAAGTTATTTTACGACAGGAGGTCCTGGTAAGGAACATGGAACTAACAAACCACGACCAACTGGAAGAGTTCAGAAAAGGTCAAAAGGAGATGCCATGTGTCCTACCACCTCCCAGAATCCCAAGATGTCCTACCACATCCATCTTGGCTGAGCAATACATATGCCACCAGGAAGGACCCTGAGTCAGAATGATTGGCCAAAGACAACCCAGAAACGAATCCCATCACCATAAAAGCCATGACTGCAAGCCACATGGGAGAGCAGTCCTTCTGGGTTCCCTTACCCTCCTGCTGGGCACCTCTTCCTAATAAAGTCTCTTACTTTGTCAGCGTGTGTGTCTTCTAGGACAATTCATTTCGAGTGTTACACAAGAGCCCATTCTCGGGCCCTGAAATGGGTCCCCCTTCCTGCAACATCTCCCTTGCTGCCTCATCTATTTCAATGTCTGCATGGGTGAGTTTGGGATCAGCTACCAAATAATGTGAACAGAGAAGGGTAAGTCAGGATTCAAAGATAAATATTGCCTTTATCCATAGCTATTGTTTGTTTATCTTTATTTGGAGTCACAGTTTTGTTTGTTTGTTTGTTTCTCCTGTTTGAACAAGTGCCTGATACAGTAGCCATTCTCATTAGACACATTTAATTGTTCAAGGAACAGAGGCTCAGACAGGTGGAACTCAGATTCCTTGGGACATTCCACATATCACTAGCCAAGTGAGAGTCAGAATGAGATAGAAGTCAAATTTTGACTATTCTTTCAAATGTGTTCTGTAACTGAAAGCAAAGTTCAGACCTTTTCCCTATGCATTTAACACCTTAATTATGATGCCAAGAAGGGGCATTTGGGGCTCCTGGGAACAAAGACTTTGGTGTCCCCCATTTCTTTGATTATAGGGAAGAGCCTTCTTTCAGTCTCCATGACCTTCCTTGAGTTCCAATGGTCAGATTCAGGCAACTGCAAACTAGGGGAGGGAGGGGATGCAGAGACAAGAGAGGCAAGTAATCAGGAGAAACAATAGTGATGCTTGGGTCAAGGTCTTGTTTCTCATAAAAGGATACACACAGCAACATCACTCTTCTGCGAATACTGAAACTCCCTCTAGGTGGGAGAAGTTAAAGATCAACAGTGGTGTCTGGCCATAAGCAGGTAGACCTCCAGACAACCTGGAACCTGAAGGTTGATGATGCTGACTCTTTCCTCACCACCAACCCAGCAGAAGAATGCAAGCCCATCACAGCTTTGATCCTTCTGACCTACCTGCCTTTAAGACCTCTCCCTATTCCCCAGGGAGGGATGACACAGTTCTTGAGGCCCTAACCTACTGTGCTTCCTCTTTGATTGGCAAAGAAATAAAACCACTCTTTCTTTCTTCTCTAAAACTCTGTTTCCATATTTCTGTTCAGTATTGGTGCACAGAGAACCAGGATTTTGGCATCAATTACAGTGATACTTCAGTATATAGCCCAATTCTTAAATCTATCGTAATACAAAGAGTATAAAGTCATCAGCAAGAATCTCAGTGAGTTGACCTGCAATGTTCCCATTTTTTGAAAGATGTAAAGGGCAAAGAAGAAAATTTCCAGTGACATCCCACTCTTGTCACCCACCTCATGCCTTCCAGAGCTCTAAGATTACAAAATGGAAATTTTTTTCTTTCAATGAGGAGGCTCTGGGGTTCCTGCAAGTTCCTTGGATGCCACTGGAAATACATTTCGGTTCAGGACATTCTCTTCTGGCATATTTTGGAGCTGATTTGGCCAGCAAGGATTGAAACAGAGGAGTTTCTGCACAATTTTCAGTTTAAAAAAATAATGCATTCCTGGAGTCTGCAACGGTTTGCAATTATAATCAGATCAGTATCAGTTTCTGGAACAGCTTTTTGGACGGAAGTACTGTTAGGAAGTGCACATATTTTGAGTGTTGCCTTTGCCAGAAAGTGTCATATCTGTTGTGATCTTTTGCTATTTCCACACGAGACTCAAATAGAGTTCTGCTGTGTTGGCTTTACGGGGCATGTGGAGGTTTTCCCTTGTGGAGTGGTATCAACTGATACCCTTCTATGATGTCTGCTATGGAAGCAGAACTGACTGTGATTCGAAGATTTGATGGAGAATTATACAGCAAAATCTTATTTGTGGTTGATGGCAACAAACCTGAGACACTGGCACATCTTTTATTTCATGGCAAAGATTTGTTATCAAATGCAGGTTTGAGTGCCTGAAACACAGTGAAAACAAGCAAGTGAAATATCAGCGTTTGGAGCAGAGAAATGTTACTGTAAGACTAAGCAAGGAGAACTGGTGGCTCATGCTCAAAATACCCTGAACTCTCTGATGCTTTTCACAGAGTTTTCATAGGCAAATTTGGGGCAAAGGGCCACAGGGGTATGTGACTTTCTTCTGATTGGTTGGTGGTGAGGTAACAAGGCAGTGTTCCAGGAATCTGGTGCTCAGCTTGAAGTTACCATCCATCACCTGGGTGGGGGCCTTAGTTCCAGCAGAAGAACTCAAAGGTATTGTTATACATATTATTTCAGGAGGAACCAGGACCCTGCCCCACTGCTGCACTAGTGTTTCTTGACCATTCCCCCTTTGTTTCTGCATCTCCTCCCTTTCCTGATTAGCAAATGTTAAAGAATCTGCCCTGCAGAACTTTGGGAAGGTCTAAGAGGCGAAAGAAACCTATAGACAGGAACATGGAAAGATTTGTACTTAGGAGGGCCTTCACAGTGTTCTCCTGGGTTTCAGATTCATGCTACAAAACAAATTAAAAAGGTGTTTCTAGAGGACAGCTCAGCTCAGTTCAGTTGCTCAGTCATGTCTGACTCTTTGCAACCCCATGAACTGCAGAACGCCAGGCTTCCCTGTCCATCACCAACTCCCGGAGCCTACCCAAGCTCATGTTCATTGAGTAGGCGATGTCATCCAACCATCTCATCCTCTGTCGTCCCCTTCTCCTCCTGCCTTCAATCTTTCCCAGCATCAGGGTCTTTTCCAATGAGTCAGCTCTTCGCATCAGGTGGCCAAAGTATTGGAGTTTCAGCTTCAACATCAGTACTTCCAATGAACACTCAGGACTGATCTCCTTCAGGATGGACTGGTTGGATCTCCTTGCAGTCCAAGGGACTCTCAAGAGTCTTCTCCAACACCACAGTTCAAAGGCATCAATTCTTCGGTGCTCAGCTTTCTTTACAGTCCAATTCTCACATCCATACACAACTACTGGAAAAACCATAGCCTTGACTAGATGGATCTTTGTTGACAAAATAATGTCTGTGCTTTTTAATATGTTGTCTAGATTGGTCATAGCATTCCTGCCAAGGAGTAAGTGTCTTTTAATTTCATGGCTGCAGTCACCATCTGCAGTGATTTTGGAGCCCAAGAAAATAAAGTCTGTCACTGTTTCCACTGTTTCCCCCTCTATTTGCCATGAAGTGATGGGACCGGATGCCATGATCTTAGTTTTCTGAATGTTGAGCTTTAAGCCAACTTTTTCACTCTCCTCTTTCACTTTCATCAAGAGGCTCTTTAGTTCTTCACTTTCTGCCATAAGAGTGATGTCATCTGCATATCTGAGGTTATTGATATTTCTCCCGACAATCTTGATTCCAGCTTGTGCTTCATCCAGTCCATCATTTCTCATGATGTACTCTGCATATAAGTTAAATAAGCAGGGTGACAATATACAGCCTTGACGGACTCCTTTCCTGATTTGGAACTTGTCTGTTTTTCCATGTTCAGTTCTAACTGTTGCTTCCTGACCTGCATACAGATTTCTCAAGATCAGGTGGTCTGGTATTCCCATCTCTTAGAGAGTTTTCCACAGTTTGTTGTGATCCATACCTCAAAGGCTTTGGCATAGTCAATAAAGCAGAAGTAGATGTTTCTCTCGAACTCTCTTGCTTTTTCGACGATCCAGCAGATAGTGTCAATTTGCTCTTTGGCTCCTGTGCCTTTTCGAAATCCAACTTGAACATCTGGAAGTTCACAGTTCATGTACTGTTGAAGCCTGGCTTGGAGAATTTTGAGCATTACTTTACTAGCGTGTGAGATGAGTGCAATTGTGCGGTAGTGAAGGAGGAAACAGACAGAGCTGGACTCCACCTTAGGCCAGGCTGCGAACATTACACTGCACACATGGTCACCCTCCCAATGGACTCTGAACTTTGTGCCCGGTGTCTGTAGAAGTGGCATACAGATGGAAAACCAGACCCCCTGGATAAAAAAGCCTCAGGACTTGTACTTGGACTCTCCATTGCCTAAAAGAATATGCTAATTATCTCTGTAAGAGGACAAAGTGGTAAATTCCATTATGTTTTTTGGGATATGACCACAGGCCTATTGATAAATACCCACTGTTTATCTAGTCTTGTGACACATGAACCATGGGTTAACTTTGATCGTATCCCTCTTTTACCTTGTCCAGACTAGTTTCAAGGAATCTGGGGAGGTGGGTATGAGCAAGTACACTTAGGATACATAAGGTTTTCACAAAAACTGATCGGGGTGTTCGGCTAAGAGGAGACTCTGTCTTGGGCCCGCCGGTGTAATCTGCACTCCACTATCTGCATTGTCCTTCTTAGTGAGTTTGTTTCCCAGAATGCGTGGCTACAACAGTAGTTTGAGCATTCTTTGGCATTGCCTTTCTTTGGATTTGGAATGAAAACTGACCTTTTCCAGTCCTGTGGCCACTACTGTGTTTTCCAAATTTGCTGGCATATTGAGTGCAGCACTTTCACAGCATCCTCTTTTAGGATTTGAAATAATTCAACTGGAATTCCATCACCTCCACTAGCTTTGTTTGTAGTGATGCTTCCTAAGGCTCATTTGACTTTGCATTCCAGGATGTCTGGCTCTAGGTGAATGATCATACATCGTGATTATCTGAGTTGTGAAGATCTTTTTTGTATAGTTCTGTATATTCTTGCACCTCTTCTTAATATCTTCTGCTTCTGTTAGGTCCATATCATTTCTATCCTTTATTGTACCCATCTAGCATGAAACATTCCCTTGGTATCTCTAATTTTCTTGAAGAGGTCTCTAGTCTTTTCCTTTCTATTGTTTTCCTCTATTTCTTTGCCCTGATCACTGAGGAAGACTTTCTTGTCTCTCCTTGCTATTCTTCAGAATTCTGCATTCAAAAGGGTATATCTTTCCTTTTCTCCTTTGCCTTTAGCTTCTCTTCATTTCATCACTATTTGTAAGGCCTCCTCAGACAACCATTTTGCCTTTTTGCACTCCTTTTTCTTGGAGATGGTCTTAATTCCTGCTTCCTGTACAATGTCACAAACCTCTGTCCATAGTTCTTCAGGCAATCTGTCTATCAGATCTAATCCCTTAAATCTATTTCTCATTTCTACTGTATAATCGTAAGGGATTTGATTTAGGTCATAGCTGAATGGTCTAATGGTTTTCCCTACTTTCTTCAATCTAAGTCTGAATTTGGCAATAAGGAGTTCATGATCTGAGCCACAGTCAGCTCCTGGTCTTGTTTTTGCTGACTGTATAGAGCTTCTGCATCTTTGGCTGCAAAGAATATAATCAATCTGATTTCGGTATTGATCATCTGATGATGTCCATGTGTCAAGTCTTCTCTTTTTTGTTGGAAGAGGGTGTTTGCTATGACCAGTGCGTTCTCTTGGCAAAACTCTATTAGCCTTTGTCCTGCTTCATTCTGTACTCCAAGGTCAAATTTGTCAAATTTATTTCTTGACTTTCTACTTTTGCATTCCAGTCCCCTATAATGAAAAGGACATCTTTTTTGGGTGTTAGTTCTAGAAGGTACTGTATGTCTTTATAGAACCATTCAACTTCAGCTTCTTCAGCATTACTGGTTGGGGCATCGACTTGGATTACTCTGATATTGGTTGGTTTTCCTTGGAAATGAACAGAGATCATTTTGCCATTTTTTAGATTGCATCCAAGTACTGCATTTCCCTGAAAGACTCATAGCCTTCATAGCTCTGAGAGACTGCTCCAAAGTGGCAGTGGGGGAAGGTCAATATATAAGATTTTGCTGAAGAGGGAGGTCAATACTATGAAGCACTCATTTTATAAAAGATTTTTTGTTATTCATGAGGATCTGATGTCATTAAGAAATTTAGTGCTTCTCTAGATATGAGGAGATGCAAGGATTGAGATCATAAAATCTGTTCCTAAAAACATCCAACTATCTAAAGACCTGTCCCACCGATTCCCTGGAGGACAGAGTGCCTCATTCCACCTCAAACTTCCTCAGGGGTTGTTGAAATTCAGCAGCTATAGCAGCATGGTGTTCAATCACCATAGAGTCAGATGGCAAATGCCTTTTTTGTCAGTCAGCAGCAATGCTCTTGGTAAGTGCCAATTTGTAGTTGACTAGGTGTTGAGCTTGAAACCTGAAATTTGTTGTACAGCAGATTTGACTGAACTTTGTCCCTGGTTCCTGGAACGTATCTGCTAAATCCTTGGAATTTCCAGTGTCTTTCTTATTTGAGGTGGGCCTCCAACCACTCTTTCAATTATGCTAAGAAGATGACTCAGGATGGGGGATGGTCACACTTGGAAGAACCACTATACCATAGGATTAGAGCATTGGGGCTTTGAGTCTATATTTTAGGCTGGGACTTGAACCCATTTGCCTGTTTTTTTTAACTGAGATCACATACCTGGTCTCAGGACTTAATGAATCACTGGCTCTTGATGTTTCATTGCAGAAAGAATTCAGTGCAAGACAAAGTGATAGGTAAAAATTGGATTTATTTAGAAAGAAAAACCCACTACAGACATGGTGTGGGCCATCTCAGAGCACTAGGGTATGTGACTATCAGTTTTTATAGGGGTGGGTAAGTTCATAGGCTAATCAGTGGGAGGAGCATTTCAGTTATTTTGGACAAGGGGTCAGAATTTCTAGGAATTGGAAGACCACTTTTTGGTCTTTGATGTTGGCCTCAGAACTGTCATGGCACATGTGGGTGTGTCATTTAGCTTTCTGATGCATTAGAGTGAATGTATATTGAGGCTCAAAGTCTAGTGGAAGTCAACTCATCTGCTATCTTGGACCTATTTGGTTCTAATCAGTTCATGTTGTGTCCTCGGGCTATGAAATTAAAAGATGCTTGCTCCTTGAAAGAAAAGCTATGGCAAACCTAGACAGCATATTAAAAGACAGAGACATCACATTGCCAACAAAGGTCCATACGGTCAAAGCTACGTTTTTTCCAGTAGCTATGTATAAATGTGAGAGTTGGACCATGAAGAAGGCTGATTGCTGAAGAACTGATGTCTTCAAACTACAGTGCTTGAGAAGACTCTTGAGAGTCTCTTGGACAGCAAGGAGATCAAACCAGTCAATCCTAAAGGAAATCTACTCTGAATATTCATTGGAAGGACTGATGCTGAAGCTGAAGCTCCAATACTTTAGTCACCTGATGTGAAGAGTTGATTCATTGAAAAGTCCCTGATGCTGGGAAATATTAAGGGCAGGAGAAGGGGGCAACAGAGGATGAGATAGTTGGATGGCATCATCGACCCAATGGACATGAGTTTGAGCAAACTCCGGGAGAATGTAAAGAACAGGGAAGCCTGGTGTGCTGCAGCCCATGGGATTGCAAAGAATCAGACACGACTGAGCTACTGAACAACAACTTCGGGCTATATCATTCTTTTAGAGGTTATGCCTTGCCCCATTCCCTCCTATTTCACTAGCAACCCAACCTCTGGGAATAGAGGCAGATGGAGACTGACTCAACCTCTGGGCCATTCATGCAATTAAATCTACATGCTGAGACTCCAGTAGAAAATACTCACATGAAGTTGGATCCTGCTTCCATGTGCTGGGAAGGGATGGATCCTGAAAGCATGGAAGCTTTCTGTCTGGGAGACCTCACCATAGGCCTTGTACATTTTCCTCCTTTGGCTGGTCTTGAGCCACACCTTTTATAAGAAAATGGCAATCCTAATAGAGTGCTGTCCTGAATTCTGCAAGTTGTTCTAGTAAAGCATTGAAATTGAGGATGCCAAAGGAACTCCTGAATTTGTAGCAGGCTGGTCACAACAGCAAGGGCCCTGGAGGCCCCTGAGTTTTCAGCTGCCAATAGCAGGGAAGGCAGTTGTATAGAGGATGGTGTTTCAGTTGGTAAAGTCTGACCTCACGCTGGTAGCCAGTGGGCCACAATTGCACTGCAGCCTGGGATCTCTCAGGGTCAAGAAGCCACGGCCAAAAACTGTCTCTTAAAACGCTCTTCATCAGGTTATTTAAGTCTGTAGGTTAAATTGCTAGAAACTGTAAATATGTGCATAGTAAGAGAAAACATGGTGCTGATAGTAATCTATAAGTTGTTGATGAGCCTCAGATTCTAAGATCAGCGCTGTGGGGATTTGGCATCGGTACTAGACCACCCATATTGGGTTCTGTTGTCTCTCCCCAGAGCTCCTTCTGCGCTTGTTGACTCCTGTGTTAGAACCCTCATCACACCTTACATGCACCTTCCTTTTATCCCCAACGTCTGCTACAGAGGGTGGAGGACAGGTTTTGTTTACCTTAGTAACCCTGCTGAAAACAGCAAACTGTGTGCAAGTGGGTGTGGTTCTGCAAAGACTCCACCAACAATGCAGCTTGCCCAGAAAGGAATCCCACTTCATAGACCCAACGCTGTAGTTTACCATTGTGTGTGCTGCTGAACCCCTCTAGAATCTTAGCACCTCACCTCTGAAAAGCTCAATGAACCTGAGGCAGGTGGGGTCTGGGCTTGGTCTTGCAGCCCTGAAACCTGTGCTGGTGGGTCACTTCCTGACAGAGGAATCACAGAGAGTTCTTTGTGGCTCTGGGTCATTGTTCAAAGCCCTTTAAAGAATGCAGGGTTTCAAAGGGGAAGGGCAAGATAGGGCTGGAGGTTAAGAAGTACAAGCTGCTATGTATAAAATAAGTTTCAAGGATATATTATAAAATATAGGGAATATAGCCAATATTTTATAATAACTATAAATGGGGTACGGGGGTCTCCCTGGTGGCTCAGACTGTAAAGAATCTGCCTGCAATATAGCAGACCTGGGTTCGATCCCTAGTTTGGGAAGATCCCCTGGAGAAGGGCATGGCAACCCACTCCAGCATTCTTGCCTGGAGCATCCCATGGACAGAGGAGCCTGGTGGGTTACAGTCCATGGGGTTGCAAAGAGTCAGACGCAACTGAGTGACTAACAAACACACACACACATAAATGGAGTACAAGCTTTAAAATTTGTGAACCATCTTGTTGTACACCTGAAACTTGTATCATATTGCACAGCCATCTTGCCTCAATAAAAAATAAAAAAGAACAGAGGGTTTTAGCCTTACCTCTCCTGCATTCCTGCCCTTTGTATTTCTGCTCCTAGTCAGCATCCTGCTGAAGCTGACAGTTCAGGAAGAGAGATGATTAGATACAAGTGTTTTTCCTGCCAACGCCTCCCGGGGAACGCTCATGAATATCCTTAGCCAGACGACCTCCCTTCTCTGGCTGCAGATTGTTTTCTGCTATCAAATGCTCCACCAGCTGCGGCAGCTGGAGTTCAAAGCTGTCCCCTTGCAACAGAGGGTGTCCTTGGCGGACTTTCTGGAGAACAGATTAATGCCTGGCAGTATGTGGCTCTCCAGGCTGCAGCCCTGTGTTGGCTTTTTCAAGGCAAATAAGAATCTACCAGAAAGAGTGATAAATCCTCCCTAGCACCGAGCCCTCAACCTTGGTTTTCATAGACTTGCTTCTGTGGAGTGGGGAGTCATAATCTGAGTGCTCACCCAGAGCTATTCCTCTGCAGTGGACCCAGGGAGGACCAAGTGTAGTGTGCCCTGTGCAAGACCCAGGCCTCTGACCTCAGCAGCTTTCAAGAAGACTTAGTGTGGTTGTGATCTGTCTGCCTGTGTACTTGATCCTATAAAGTGACAGTCAGTATGGAATGACCCTCGCATTGGAGCTGGGGGACACGGTGAGCTGTCAGAATGGAATTATACAGATATAATAATGGCGAGATATAAAAGTGAAAAGTACAACTAAGTGGTTGGGCAGAAAAGTCTTGTCACCAGGGGTTGGACTTTTCCAGATCATTCGGGTATGCCCAGCATGCACAGAATTTCACAGGAGGTGGGCCTGGGGCCTTGAGACATGCCAGCCCACCCTCCTGCTCCACACCCTGTGAAAAAGGTTGGCAACAATTCCAGCTGATGGGCTGATGCAGACAGAACAACTCAGCCCAGAGCCAGCTTCTGCATGATGGCAGATGCAGCTCCCGCCACAGGTCATCACTGGCCTCTCTCAGTGGATGGCAAGCCTTGATGAGCCATTTCCTCCGAACTGACCTTGAGTTTGCTAAAACCATGTGCCAACTATCACTGCTGATGACTTGTGCCCTACACTGGCAGGAATCCTGATTTACCGGCTGCTGTCCTCAGCCAAGAGACAGTCAGGGATGACTGACAGAGGGCACCTAGAAGGCCTGGTTATTGTTCTTCCTTTTTAAATGATAACCCTATATGTAAAACAGAAAAAGAGACTCAGATGTATAAAACAGACTTGTGGACTCTGGGAGAAGGCAAGGGTGGGATGTTTCAAAAGAACAGCATTGAAACATGTATATTATTTAGGGTGAAACAGATAACCAACTCAGGTTGGGTACATGAGACAAGTGCTCAGGCCTGCTGCACTGGGAAGACCCAGAGGGATCAGGTGGAGAGGGAGGTGGGAGGGGGGACTGGGATGGGGAATACACGTAAATCCATGGCTAATTCATTTCAATGTATAACAAAAACTACTGTAATGATGTAAAGTAATTAGCCTCAAATTAAAAAAAAAAAAGAAAAAAAAATAAATAAAAGCTGCCTTTCATTTGAAAAAAAAAAAAATTCTGGACATGAATCTTAGAGAAAGCAGAAAAACAATCCTAAGAGAGAACTCAGGTGAAGCCCTCTTAATTGAGTGAAATCAAAGCAATTGTTTTCTTGACTCGGAGGCTGGGATTCCTAACTAGACATGAAAGGAAATGAAGGAAGATTTGATAGGCTCTGTGACTGTACAGTGCTGAAAAGGGTGGAATACTCAGTAACACCTGCCTTCCAGTCTTCCTGATAGATCATGTTTTCCAGAGATGCTCACAGCTCTCTACATCCCACCCTCCACTGGTTTCTTACTACAGGACATGCGGTTCTGCATGAAGGAATGCCCTCTGTGTTCCCTCTCTTTGGATCCCACAAGTCTTTGTAACTGTTTCCACTAATAGAACATGGTGGAGGTGGCGCTGGGCATCTTTGGAAATCAGATCATAAAAGTCCTAACAGTTTCTGCTTGGGTTCCTTAGCTTCCTTGCTCTTGGGACACTTGCTCTAGAAACCTCACCACTATCATGAGAGGAAGCTGGGGCTACACAGAGGCCAGGGGCGGGGGTTCCAACAGAAAGCCCCATTGTGCCTGCCTGGACGGCCAGACCCGGGGGAAATGGTCTTCAGGTGGTCTTCCTCGATCTGACTCCCCAGCAGAGGCCCCAGACACCACGGGGCAGAGACAAGCTGCCTGCTGCTCCCTGTTTGAACTCCTGACCCACAGGAACCAGGAGAGGTAATAAAGGATTACTGTTGTTTTAAATTACTAAAGTGACTCAGTCAACCATCTTATCTGAAATAGTGGAAACTGACTGGGCACGGGCCCTAGTGTGACCCCCTCCATGACCCCTTCTCATCATCGTTTAAAGGAGGATGCATGAGAGCCTGGTGTGTGGAGGGGACGCAGAGAACAGGAATCACACGACTGTCACCAAAGGCAGCAGTCCTCTGTTCCTGGGCATGTCCTCCTGCTGCTAGTTTTAGCTCCATGGTGATTTATCAAATCTGTTAATAGTGATGGTCAGGCCCGCCTCTAGGAATAACAAAGAAAAGGTGAATGGCTGGAGGAAGGAAAGTTTGGCGAGAAATATAGATACATGGGTTCCATAGGAATTCACAGACATGCAGGAATCCATACAAACCCTCATCTTAAAAAAAAAAAAGTTTTGCTGTGGACCATTTAAAAGTCTTTATTGAATTTGAACCCCTATCTTTTAAGTGGCTTTCTTGTGCTGTGCTGTGCTTAGTCATGTTTGATTCTAACCCCATGGACTGTAGCCCGCTAGGCTCCTCTATCCATGCAGATTCTCCAGACAAGAATACTGTAGTGTGTTGCCTTGCCTCTCTCCAGGGGATATTCCTAACCTAGGGATTGAACCCAAGTCTCCCACATTGCAGGCTGATTCTTAACCATCTGAGCCACCAGGGAAGGCCAAGAATACTGGAGTGGGTAGCCTATCTCTTCTCCAGGGGATCTGCCCTACCCAGGAATAGAATCAGGGTCTCCTGTATTGCAGGTGGATTCTTTACCAGCTGAGCTACTAGGGAAGCCCATGCAATTTTCCTAGGCCCCAAATAATTCTTAGCCCATAACATCCATCACCACATTCCTAGGCATTCTATATCTGCCACCCTAGCCCCCTACCCAGGATACCAAGATAAAGAGTGAAAATGCTTCATCTTTCTGAGGCAGGGGCTGACTGCTATGTCCTTTTTGCAGCACGTGGTGTCAGCACGCCAGGGGTTTCCTTGGAGTGTGTCCTGGAAATGTGAGAAAGCATGCGAGGCATCTGACACCCCATTACCTAGAACTGAGTGTTTTCATGACATTCGCCCAGCTGTACCTTTATATAGTCATAGGGCACGGATATTATGCAGGTTCAAAGAGATTAAGCTTCCTTCCCCACCCAGCTGCCGGGGCATGATGCCTGGCATATGGAAGATGGATAGGGTTACTTACTCTGAAGGGTGCTAGGAAACCTGTCTTGATTTTATTTTAGATTTTTAATAAGTAGCTCAGATCATCGGCCATGCTTTGGGATGGGATGGCAGGCATCTGAAAGACAAATCCCACGTGTGGCGCCAGCTGGGGTGATCTGGGAGCAGGGAGTCTTGTTTGTTCAGCCACATTTAGCATCTCCAGTCAGGTGGGGGGGGGTGTGGTGTCCCTACTCCCTTGAATTGGGACACATGTTTGATTCCCTGTGGGAGGCCTGTTTCTTTGCTGGGGAGTCAGGAACAGGCCTGACTCCCCTCTGCTCCCTTGTGTGGGGTCTTGAGCACATGGCCGCTCCCACCTGGGGGCCGCTTGTGGGCCTGCCTCTAGGGGAGGAGGGTTCTGTGGGGATGTGACCTTGCTCCAGGAAGGCAGCCAGGAGCCAGGCAGGAGCTGGCCATGGAGGGACTTGAAGCTTGGCTTGGGGTGTGTGGAATAGAGGAACACACAGTGGGAAGGTCCAGTTCCAGGCCTCACTTTCGAGGGTAGCCACAGAGGTTGGGTGGCCCTCTCATTGGGGTTGTTGACTGCAGAGATGACATGGGTCCTGATGACTCCATAGTACCCATTTCAGAGCATGAGCTAGACTGGCCCTGGGGACAGTCAGGGATCCCAAGATGTGGGCACAGCACAGCCTTTCTTTCCCAGCAGTCTTGCCACTGTGGCTGGTGGGGAAACCAATAGAGTGGAGTTGAGAGGTGAGAGAGGTGGAATGGGGTGGGGGATATGGAGTAGAGGAGATGAGGATTGTGGGGGAAGTGGATGGAAGGGGGAGCTGGGGGAGGTGATGGGGTAGGATGGGGGTGGAAAAGATGGAATGGGGGAGGTAAGAGTGGGAAGGAGGGCAACGTAGGGGCATTTCTAGTCCCAGGTGAGACAGCCCTATCTAGGATAGGTCTGACAATCTCCATTTCCTTTCTGCCCTGATGTTCTGTGACTTAAACAGCAATTAGGAAAGTTGATGCAAAACTCTCAGGACAGCGCAGAAGGAAACCAAATTTCACATTCATTGACAACTGAGGCCCAGGTGAGGCAGTGACACCATGGAGTGGAAGCTCAGGGCTGGGCCCCCTCTCTCCAGAAAGCCCACCTACCTTGGCCCATGTGCCCCTGCAGCATCCAGACCTGGCGGGTCTCGGGCACAGGCTCTGTAGGTGGCCCTGACACTTGGGGGTGCTTTTCACGGCACAAGAGCTGTCTGAGGCCATGGCCAAGCTTTGTAGTGCTGCTCTGACCTCACGCCCTGCCAGAGGACGGGGCTCCTACCCCTCTGCACAAATGGATGAGAAGGTGCCCCTCCTGCCCTGACAGAAAGCAAATTGGCCTCCGGGATGGAAGAGAGCCCTTGGTGTCTTTCTCAAATTCATCCCCCTTTGGGATGAAACTTCTGAGATTTGGGAAAGCCATGCCGCCTCTTGGATTGTGGGGTTTTCCTGTTGGCTCAGACAGTAAAGAGTCTGCCTGCAACACAGGAGACTTGAGCTCGATTCCTGGGTTTAGGAGATTCCTTGGAGAAGGGAATGGCAACCCACTGCAGTATTCCTGCCTGGAGAATTCCCATGAACAGAGGAGCCTGGTGGGCTACAGTTCATGGGGTTGCAAAGAGTCAGACACAGCTGAGCAACTAACACTTATCACTTCCTAGGTTTGGGAAAGCCATACTGCCTCTTGGATTATGACTGTCTCCTTTGCTGCATACATTTCACTCCTTAGTTGGATGTGGAGGGTGTGGATCCTCTAAGGAATCTAGGGTGCTGACATCCTTATCCGTCTGGATAACTTGTAGGACGGGCCCTGAGAGGTCTGCACTAGGAGAGGACTGGAAGGTTGAGCACCTTCAAGCAGAGTGGAGGGGAGCGTCTCTCAAGCCCAGTTCAGGCTTGATGTTTCCAGGGCCACCAGGGCTGGGCATAGGGGAGCAAGTGGGTGGCCGTGTTCGGGTTCTGATGGGGCTGAGTTTTGGCCTCTGAGTTGAGCCGAGCCCCTGGGATCCCAGTGCTGACGTGGGCCACAGTCACATCGGGGGGAAGCGTGGCTCAGAGCAACACCTGGTAACGCAAGCACTCCTGGCCTGTCTCCAGTGAACCTGTTGGGAAATCTGTGTCAGTGTAGCTGGGCCTGGGTGAGGCGGCCGTGGTTATGGGACCGCCACTTTGAGAGCACTGTCTGGGGCCGTGTACTTTTGGCCTTTTGCCCCGTTACAGAGTCTGCAGCACCGAATACACCCGCTGCCTTCAGTTGTCCAACAACCCCTACCACCCTGCCCTGGGCAGCACATCTGGGGGCCTCTTGTGATCTTTCACTTACACTTAGTCTCATGTGTTAATTTAACTGGACCAGGGGTGCCCATATGCTTTGCCAAACATGATCCTGGGTGTATCTGGGAGAGTATTTCTGGATAAGATTAGCATTTGAATCTATAGACTGAATAAAGCAGATTACTTCTCCAGTATGGTGGGCTTCGTCCAATCAGTTGAAGACCTGAATAGAACAGAAAGGCAAAGTAATAGAGAATTTTTTCATCCTGATTATTGGACTGGGGCATCAGTCTTTCTCTTTGGACTCAGGCTGAAATATTGGTTCTTCTTAGGTCTCAAGTCTTCCAGCCTTCAGACTGGAACTTCCACCATCACTTTTCCTGGGATTCAATCCAGAACGACAGCATCAGCTCTCCTGGGTTTCTAGCTAGCTGTCTGCAGATCTATGATCATAGGAGCCAATTCCTTATAATAAAACTCTTTCTGCATGTGTGTCTATACCTTATAGGTTCCATTTCTCTGAAGATCCCTGGCTAATCCACTCAGTATTCTTCATCATTAAATTCATGGCCCTCATGCCTGTTCCTTGTTGGGACTTGGGACGAAGATGCAAAGCTTCCCTCTGTGCTCAAGTGTTAGGATGGGACAGTGGACAGGCCTGGTCACCCCATAACAAGGCATAGCTTTATGTGGGAGGCTGCTGCAGTCTCAGTCACGGCAGAAGCAATATTCAGCAGATATCCCTGCATGTCTAAGGGCTTACAAAAACTTATACATCCTAGCAAAGACATTTTCTCTAAATGATAGCCTAAAGTTAATTTGGATTTCTTGGGAGAAGCCTGAAATATGATAGTATGATCGAGGAGTTTAGATGTATTTTGGATAGAAAGCTGAGAGTCCTTTTACTCTGGTACAATTTGAGTCTCAGATAGTGTTATTTACATTATTTCCTGAGTGTGGGAGGTTGGGGAAGGGAATAAAAAACTTTACTTTAAAGAAGTGTTAACCTACCACATGAGTTTGACACAAGATCTGTCTGAAGGCAAAGGAAGCAAAATAAAATTTTAAAAAGCATATTTAAATGGGAAGTTGGAGTTGTGGGGCTGGCAGGTCCAGTAGCATTCCCATTAGAAAGAGTGCTTGGAAATCCTTTAAGGAGAAGCTGTATGAGAGGTTATAGCACACACACACACACACACACACACACACACACACACACACACACACATCCACACATATACAGCCCACCTATACTACTTACGTATTGATGCTGCCTTTCTGAAAGCAATTTGAAATTTGCTGGCATGTGGTGATGTAAGTCTAAGAACTTGTAACAGGCCCTTCTGTGAAAGCATGTTTATGACACTGCAGATGACAGAGTGAGAGATGGGAGACTTCTTTTTATTCTTTTTTTTTAAATTTATTTTTAATTGGAGGATAATTGTTTTACGGTGTTACTTTGGTTTCTTCCATACAATGAGAATCAGTCATAGCGATATAACTATATATATATGTATATATCCCTCCCTCTTGGGCCTCCTTCCCATCCTCTCCACCCCCTACCCCATCCCACCCCTCTAGGTTGTCACTGGGCTGGGCTCCCTCTGTTACCCAGCAGTTTCCCACTACCTATCTGTTTTACACAAGATAGCGTATATATGCAAATGCTACTCTCTCAATCCCCCCACCCTCTCCTTCCCACGCTGTGTCCACAGTCTGTTCTGTCCACATCCGCATCTCACTTCTGATGACACCACTGCCAACAGAGGAAAGTGAGCCCAAGAACCAGCAGGACAAATGCAAGTCAAAGGCAGCGCTGAAGGCCAGCTCCATCTGCAGCCAGATCAGGATGGAAAGCTCTGGGCATTTCCAGGCTCAGACTTGTGGCTTTAGTGCTGGTGATCAGAGCAGAGGGCCACCGCCATGCTCAGAGAGCCTTCCTGTCCTCCCTCAGTCACTGAGTCCATTCTCATTGACCCAGAGCTAAAATGCCTCCTTGCCTTACATATAACAAGAGGGATACATGACTTTGGCCTTGGTTGTGCCCTTCCGGTCCCTTCCTCCAGCCACGAGCAAAGCTCCCGTTTTGTGAGGCTGATGGTTCCAGCTGTGAGATGAGTCTCACTAAATAGTTTATGAGAAATGGCTATTTTTATGTAAGCAGAAAAGGTCAGTTCCTGGAAAGCTGGGGCAGCTGTAATGTTAGCGGATGAAACAATTGCTCCAGGAAGCCGCTGCCCTGAGGCTGGTCCTCACTTCACTGAAGCCACTGCCCAACCACTGGGAGACATGGCTGAGGGCAGCAGCTTCTGTTGAAAGAAGGTGACGTATCTCCAGTCCACATTCGCTGCTTTTTGTGTTCTGGCATTTAAGAAGGAAATCCTAAACTGGAGAGGAGACTGGAGAGGAGCTTTTGATGCGGTGTGGTTTAAATTGGTTCTTAAAGCGACTCCCTGGAAACTGCTTAGAAATACATGTTTTTGGACCCACCCACCTGCTGAGTGGGAACCTCAGGGGTGGGGCTGGGACCTTCTAAGTCCAGAACACCCCTGCCCCTCACATACCAACCCTTTTTCTGAGCAGGCCTGGCTTGCTCCCTATCACTACATTCTTTATTTCTTTGATAGGACTGATCACAATCTGTATTCGTTTTCCCTGGTAAATACATTGATTCTCACCTATAAGCTCATCAGCTTGAAGGCCAGTAGGGCTGTCTTTCAGTTGCCAGTGTTACACCCTGCCAGGCCCAGATTGTAGGCTCATATTTTGAGTATGAATGTGTACTTGAATTTTCTTAGCTCCTCATTCACAATTTGGAGGTAGACTCTGCTTCAAAGATCTGTGGCTAGGATGAGGGCAGGCAGCACCTGTAACTCACCTAGCCTGCGTTCTTCCTATTAAAGACCTCTAATAGATGCTAGTGACCTTCCTTTATATCACACAAGCAAGGAAAAAAACAAAACAAAACAAAAATGAGTGGGATAAAGGACAGATGGCAGCCTGCTGGGTAGTAGTTCTTGCTCTGTCCCTGGGGAATTCCAGATGCAAACACTGGATGACTGAAAAGTGCTAGACTTGCAAGTTCAGAGACTACAGTTTGGATCTCTAACCCACCATTTCCAAGGATGCCCCTTGGGTGTTTCACTGAACCACTCTGACCTTCAATTGATTTCCTCATCTGTAAAACATGGTAATAAGAAACGTTTCCCTTAAAAAAAAATTTCATACACAGAGAATAAACACATGGATACCAAAGGGGAAGGGGAAATGGGATGGATTGGGAGACTGGGATTATACACACTCTTATGTATAAAGTCAACTATTGAGAACTTACTGCGTAATACAGGGAACTATTTCATTGTTCTGTGGTGACCTAATTGGAAAGGAAATCCAAACAAGAGTGGATATATGTATACATGGTCTTCCCTGGTGGCTCAAATGGTTAAGAATCTGCCTGCAATGTAGGAGACCCAGGTTCAATCCCTGGATTGGGAAGATCCCCTGGAGAAAGGAATGGCAACCCATTCCAGTACTCCTGTTTGTAGAATTCCATGGTCAGAAGAGTCTGGTAGGCTATAGTTGAACAGGTGTCAAAGGATAACATGACTACAGTAGAAGAGTAGAAACAGTAGTTACAGTAGAAACAATAAACACAACATTGTAAACCAAGGATATTACAATAAAAATGAAAAAACATTTAAAAATCTCACACAGATTTACATTAGTAGGCCCCTTCCCTGGATTAGAGATGGGGGGAGGCTGGAATTTGTATCTTTAAATCAAGCACCCTAGTGGATTCTTCTGGCAAGTTTGGCAAATACTGACACCAGATGCTTGCTAAGGTCCGGCTCTACACTATGATCTATACATTTAGATAAGTAATTCTTGAGAAAGAAGGTGAGGCATGATAATGATTTTAAAATGATATGCCTTGTATTTACTGAATATTATTCATTGTGAACCTTAATTTTCATGTGTAATCACTTGAGGGGCACAGTTTGTATTTTCCTTTGCAAATGAAAACCTCTCCCAGGGGCTGCTCCTCTGTGGCCTTGGCCATCATGACAGGTAAGAAAATCTTATGTCAAAGGCACGATGTGTGTTGTCATTAAAGGGAGGTTGATTCCAAAGCATATGGTACAGAAGGAAACTGAATCAGGATTCCAGAAACGGAAAGACCTATGGTGACTCAGATGGTAAAGAATCTTCATGCAATGTAGGAGACCCAGGTTTGATCCCCTGGAAAAGGGAATGGCAACCCACTCCAGTATTCTTGCCTGGAGAATCCCATGGACAGAGGAGCCTAGCAGACTACAGTCCATGGGCTTGCAAAGAGTTGGACAAGATTAAAACAACTTAGCATGGATGCACACATAGGCTGACATACAAGCTAGTCCTTGAAGGCCAAGGAAGGTTTGTATAAGGAGGGCAGTGAAGAGGAAAAAGGACCCAAAAGTGATAGGAGGAAATTCCTATACTAAGCAAGAATCTGGGTGAAAGCATGCTATGGACTGATTGGGCTATAAAGGCACCATTGTTTTTGTGGGACAGGGCATGTGTCAGGGTTGTTGGGAAGACAGGGCTCTTGGAGGGATACCGGGACCACGGTTTGTGCCTTATTTAAATGATACAGCGGAGTTCTCAGAAGTTAGTGATTCAGGCTGTTGGCAGATGGAGCACGTGTGCAAGGGTGAGCTCTGGTGGGGAGGGTGGTTCAGTCTGGCAGATGTGGTCTTGGTGAAGCAGTGGGAATACTGAAGGAGTGTAGTTGGAGTGAACTTTCACGAAAATAAAGGACAGACTTTGGCATCTGTGGAAACAGGAGTAGGAGGGACAGCTTCAGGAGTACCCCAGGACTTCCCACAAGGAAGAGCCCAGAGGGTTATCTTGGGGCCAGAGGGTGACGGTGAGCTGGAGCTGACGGGGGAGCAGTGGGAACTTGTGTTAAGGTCAGGGCAGGCTGCACCAGTGTGGGCTGAATGCAGACAATGGTAAAACTGGATTTGACTTACAAGAAGAAATCAGGGTTCATGATAGAGAATTCTGGAGTCTCTTGCATTGAGTCTGCACTTCAGTTTGGGGAAAGTCATCATAGTAAGTGTGTCCTGAGAATCTGACATATTTCTCGTTTATTTAGATTTTCTTCAATTTCTTTCAGCAATACTTCATCTTTTAGTTTTTTTTCCCCAAAATACTACAGGCATGTTTTAATTTGATAAAGTAAAATTTTAAAATAGTGTTTGGGAGAGGTAACTTGAGTGCTCACTCAGTTGTGTCTGACTCTTTGTGACCCCGGGAACTGTAACCCACCAGACTCCTCTGTCCATGGGGATTCTCCAGGCAATTGGATGAGATTAATTTTCTGGAAAAGCTCAGCAGTCTCTGTAGAAGATACCCCAATATTTAGTTCTGATCATACGAAATGCATCCTCCTCCCGGGACCATCCCTTTGTTCAGCACATACCAGATCATGCTGACCCCTTTGCTGGGGCCCCCATTCCCAAGTGAACAAGTTGCTGTGATGAGGCCCAGGAACGTGTGAAGTGACATGGACTGTTGGAGAGTTGTGAGGATTTAGGCCAGGGCCCCTGGGGAAGTGACCTCTGAACAGGTCCTCTCAGGCAAGGGGGCAGCTGGGAGGCCATGGAGTCCAGGCCCCACCTGAACTTGGCTGTGCCAACAGTGCCAGCATGGTGGCTAAGAGTCGGTGAGGAGGGAGGTGGCATGAGGATGTGGGAGTTGTGGGCAGAGTCCGCAGGTGGGACCACAGGAGCAGGCTGGTGACATCGATCCCAGGCACTTCGTATGGATCCAGGCAGAGGAGCCCCAGCCTACTGCTAGTGGATCAATGGTTCCCCCTGGGAACGTCTCAGCCACGTCAGATTCTGAATCTTATTCTGAATGGATTTTAGTGGGATGTGCTCTGACTCAGCTGTTCACAGTGTCTCTTGTTAAGCTGAAGCAGGGGCCACGGGGACCCCACATTGGACATCCTCATCTACCCAAGGAGTGAACACTGAGGAAGTGGGGGTGCTCAGGGAGAGGCATTTGCATGTCTGACTGTCAAACTTTGGGCTCACTCTTAAAAATCATCCAGAACCCCTTGAGACTTTTGTGTAGGTGCATCTAACAGTATTTACAACATAAGCTATCAAAATTGAAACAGTCTTAAAACACAAGTTCATTTGCACAGATGTGGTTGCCGGAGTGATGGACTTGCTAATGCTTCACGTGGCCTCCAGAAACGTCCACTGCCCACCTCTGCATACTCACTGGGGAATGAGAATGAAAGGGGAATATCACGTAGTATTATTATGCAAACAATCTTGACTTTACATGGCCCTGAGAGGGGTTCTGGGAACTCCCAGGGTCTCCCAGGCCACACTTGAGCACTGCAGACTCAGGCCATGCATCCTGCTTCTCAGGAGGTGTCTTGAGGGTTAGGATGAGGGCCTCTCTTGCTGCGGCCAGGGCGTAGCTCCGGCCAACTCCCTGCACTCTGCAGAGGAGGGCCAGGGACTCCGCCCGCTTGGGAGGTAGTGAAAGTTAGGGGCCCACCCTCCTCTCTATTCAGGTTCTGAATCTGAGAAGGCACACAGCTGATGGGAACCTCACTGCCGTCTTCCTCCTGACAGAGGCTACGATAGGGACACGGCATGGGGTGCCAGCCTGGGAGCCTCCAATGGGCCCTAGCCTTGGGCAGACCTGCTGGGCTCCTGTGGGTGGGGCCAGGCTTCCCTGTGCAGCAGGCAGGCCCCACCTGGATCGAGGCAGGATGCAGAGGGCCTGGCCTGCAAGTGCCCCCCGTTATATCCCCTCACCCTCGGCTCCGGGGCCAGCTGCGGAGAAGACAGGATGTCTGTCTTGCCCTCTGAGTCCCTCAGATCAGTTGATAGCTAACTGAAGCCCAGCTATCCTCTCAGGTACCGGATTCATTTTCTTCCCAGTGAAGGTCTGCGGTTTTAGTCCTGGGCTTCAGCCTGCCTCTGATGCTGTGCAGCGAGGAGGTGCTTCTGTTTTGCTGACGGTGCGGTGGTCATCCTTTCAGTGACAACAGCTTCCGCAGCCTGCCTATGCTCCAGTGTGGGGCATCTCCAGCTCATCACACTCAACCCTGTGTCCTTCTTCCTCTAGGGAATTTCTCACAATTCAAGTCCAACTGGAGGACCCTCTACATATTTTCCAAGGGTGTGTGTGTGTGTGTGTGAGGTCTCACAATGCTCATTTTATCATCTTGGTGTAGTTTCTGAGTTAGTATTTTTTAAGTAAAATATATTTCCTAAAAAATAAAAAATATATATGTTTTTAGTTTTCTTGGGCTCCAATATCACTGTGGACAGTGACTGCAGCCATAAAAGGAAAAGATGCTTGCTCCTTGGAAGAAAAGCTATTACAACCTAGACAATGTATTAAAAAGCAGAGACATCACTTTGCCGACTAAGGTCTGGATAGTCCAAGCTATGGTTTTTGCAGTAGTCATGTGTGGATGTGAGAGTTGCACCAATAAAGCAAGCTGAGCACAGAAGAATCAATGCTTTCAAATTGTGGTCCTGGAAAAGACTCTTGAGAGTCCCTTGGACAGCAAAGAGATCAAACCAGTCCATCTTAAAAGAAATCAACACTGAGTATTCATTGGAAGGACTGAGCTGAAGCTGAAGCTCCAATACTTTGGCCACCTGATGCTAACAGCTGACTCTTTGGAAAAGATCCTGATGCTGGGAAAGATTGAAGACAGGAGGAGAAGGAGGTGATAGAGGACAAGATGGTTGGATGGCATCAATGATTCAATGGACATGAGTTTGAGTAAACTCTAGGAGATCGTGAAGGATAGGGAGGCCTGGTATGCTGTAGTCCATGAAATTGCAAAGAGTTAGACACGACTTTGCGTCTGAACAATAACAGCAACAAAATTTCCTGGAAGAGTTGGGTCTCATTCTCACAGGTTGTAAATGACCCTAATGAATGAGCTGGTTGTTTCTCTCGAGGGCAGCTTTACCCAAAATATATGGGATGGGATAGGAGGAGAGCAGATGGATTCAGAGACCTGGGCTGAGGGACCTGCAGAGGGGCATGTCATCCTGTAAAAAGCTAGAGTTGTCTCCTGGGCAGTTACAGGGGCAGGGGAGGGGGCTGTTCTGGGTCATCCCTTATCCTTGAGCCTTTCCCTGTGGGTGAAATGACTTTGGTTCTCTTTTCTTACTGACCTTTAGTCCTTATGACTGAAATAGCCCAAGTTCTGGATTGGGAAGCCCAAGTCTCCCAAAGAGACTGGTCATTTCTCATCAGGACAACAAACCTGAAGACTTTCTTCCTGCTGAGACTCTGAATGGCCCCTCATGAGCTCAGTACAGTCTGGCAGTGTGGTCCCTTTCTCATCACTGAGAATGCCTGCCTTTCAGGACATGGCCGTCTTAGTCACTATCAGGTTTTAAAAGATAAAATAAATTTCATGCTCCTTATAACTCCAGAAGCCGCAGTGATTCCCATGAAGGATACATGAGCATCTTTGTCACTCCTTAAGCTCACATATGCCATTGCCAGAGGAAGTTACTGTTTAGTATATAGCACTTGGGGGACTCCTCAATCTGTATGTGTTATGCACTTTTGCACAGATGGAAGCCATAAGTGGGTACTGTTTTGCTTTCAGTGTATGTATGCTTTACATCACATTATATTCTGGACATGATTCTGCATCAGCACATGTTGATTCACCTGATTTTTTAAGAGACCACAGTGTATTCCACAGTATGGATTGGGACTTATTTAACCAGTCTTCCCTGAAAGGATGTCTGTCTACTTGTCTCCAGCAGAAATGTAATATATTGACAATAAGATCACAAAATTGTATTGAAGCAAGGAAATGCCACCAGATGGTAACTCAGATCCACAGGAACAAATGCAGAAATCTGAGATGAGAACTGGAAGGTTAATAACTCTATTACTGTGTACACACTCTCCTTTCTTCTTATAAAGACATTAAGCAATCAGATTTAAAAAACAGCAAAGGATCTGACAAAATATTTCCCCAGGGAAGATATAAAAATGGCCAATAAACACATGAAAAGATGCTCAACATCATTAGCTAGCAAGGAAATGCAAATCAAAATTACAATGAGCTATCACTTCACACCCAGGAGGATGACTGTCATCAAAAAGATAAACAATAACAAATGTTGGTGAGGACAAACACCAAATAGAAGAGAAATGGAATCCTTATTCCCTGCTAGTGGAACTGGAAAACAGTCTGAGAGTTCTTCAAAGGGTTGAACATAGGTTAATGTGTGACTAGTCAATTTCGCTTCTGAGGCTACAAGCAAGAATAAAGAAGCACATGTCCACACAAAAACGGACATACCCATGTTGGTAGCAGAATTATTCAAAATAGACAAAAATGGGAAGTAATGAATGGATAAGTAAAACGTGGCACACACATACAATGGAGTATTATTCAGAAATGAGATTTAATGAAACTCTAGTACACACTACAGCATGGATGAGCCCTGAAAATACAGTAAGTGAAAGAAATTAGTCCAAAAAGCCCACATAGATAATTCAGTTCATATGAAATATCCAGGATAGGTGACTCTAAAGAGTCAGAAAATAGAATAATGGTTGTCTAGGGCTGGGCTGGGAAAGTTTAGGGCAATATGGGCAATGACTGCTGATGGATGTGGGATTTCTTTTTGGGATAATGAAAATGTTCTAAAGGTGATTGTCATTATGTTTACACAAGTCTGTGAATATATTAAAAACCACTGAACTGTTCAGTTAAAATGCAAGAATTATAAATATGTCCAATTAAAATGCATGATTTACAATAAGTTGGCTCAGTGGGTAGAGAGTCTTCCAGCAATATAGGAGTCAGGAAGGTCCCCTGGAGGAGGAAATGATGATTCACTCCAGTATTCTTGCCTGAAAAATCCCACTGACAGAGGAACCTGCCCGGCTATAGTCCATTGGGTCCCTAAGAGTCAGACATGACTGGGCATTCACACTGGCTTGACTGGTTAGACGTATATAACTAATAATAATAAATTGATCTATCATTTATCTATTTCTGCCTATCAGTCTTCTATCTATTCATCTCATGTCAACTTTGGCCTCATGACCAATTGGTGAGATTAGGACTGTTTGGATGGCTTATATTTAAGCATGTTAACCAATTTTCCTCTGCTATTTTCCCACTACT
Organism: Odocoileus virginianus; assembly: GCF_023699985.2. Taxonomy (NCBI): domain Eukaryota; kingdom Metazoa; phylum Chordata; class Mammalia; order Artiodactyla; family Cervidae; genus Odocoileus; species Odocoileus virginianus. The sequence continues at coordinate 23,025,411 of NC_069704.1, forward strand.
GTTTTATTTAGGGTATGCTATTGATGTTAACACTACACATTAGTCCTTAGATTATTCCAGGATACTGAGCAGGGGTTTTTATGCAGCTAGGTGAGGAGAAAACAGCTCTCAGCTATAGATCCAGTGACAGATGAGACCTGGGTCTTCACTTCCTGGAGGAGGTGGTGTGTTCCCTGGAGGTGGGGAGGGCTGCATTTTGAAGGAGGAGCAGATCGGGGCTGTTTTGGAGGCATGATTACTGTGAGAATGGCATGGAAGAATGTTGAGAAGCCGCAGGAGGGCTCAGAGGATATGATGGCTCCACTCTCCCCTCCTTCATGGCCTTCCTGCATTGCAGTGACAAGAAAGCTCAAATGCATGATTCTCAGACCCCTTTCAAGTTGGGCTTCTGTATTCCATTTAGGTTTAAAAGTCAGATGACTTGGCCTGAGATTTGCAAGGCAGAGGGCCAAGAGGGCTGCACTTCGGCTACAACTATTGTTTCTGCCCACAAACATGGCGGTGGAGACGCTGACTTGCTGGTGAAGGGATGAGCAGAGGAGAGCAAGTCCAGTTTCTGGGGGTGCGAAGCCCGACCAGCAGGACCCAGGGCACCCATTTGATGGGTCACAGCAGGGTGGTGTGACCCTGGAGCTGGCAGTGGTCTTTCCAGTCAGACCTTCTTGATTCTAGTGGCTTTCTGATGGAGGCAGTTTCTTGGTTGTGGCATTCTCCATACTGGCAGTATCAGGATGGTGCTGGAGAGCCAGTGGTTTTCTGATTGAAGAGGGAGAAGCTGCCCCTTCCTGGCTGCTTTGGGAGCTTTTCTCAAAAGCCCATCCTTGTGTCTGTTTCTCTGGCCCTGCCTGGACTTCTGTGAACCACTCAACAGTCAACAATGAATCTCTTTCTGTTTTAAACCTGCTAGAGAGGATTCTGGTTTTTGTAACTGAACCCTGACCGATACAGTGAATTACATCAATGGATTTCTTAACACTGAACAGTTTTGCGTTACTGGAATGAACTCAACTTGGGCAGAGTGTGTTCTCCTTCTAAAACACTACTAAAGTTATATTTGCTAATTCTTTACGAAGATGTTGACATTACTTTCTCATGTAAGGCTGGTCTATTTCTATTTCATATTAGTTAAGTACTAGTGTCTTGCTGACCTTTAAAAAAAAACAAGAATCTGGATGATTTCTTTGCTGTATTCTTGAATAAGTTGTGTTAGTAGTTATTTATTCCTCGAAAATGTTAAAGATTTTCCACATAAAACTATCTAGATGAGGCATTTGGGGATCAAAGTAGCTTTTATTTCTGCAAATTCTTCCATTGTTATTGATTTGTTAGATCTCCTATTTCTTTTTGGGTCGATTTGTCAAATATATATTTGTTGTTGTTGTTGTTCAGTTGCTAAGTTGTGTCCAATTTCTCGATTCCACGGAGCCTGCTAGGCTCCTCTGTGTACAGGATTTTCCAGGCAAGAATACTGGAGTGGGTTGCCATTTCCTTCTCCAAAATATATGTTTACTTATATAATATTCTACTTTAGATTAAACTGAGCCATCTCATTAAAATTATTTCTTGTTTAGTAATACAAATATGAATGGTTAGCAAGTTTTTCTCTGAATATTATTTTATATGCTTCTTTTTGTAACATATAGTTGGATTTTATTTAATAACCTATTCTGAACTTCTTTCTATTTTAAGCAAATAAGGTTATATCACATTTATGAACATATCAAATCCATGTGGTCTTTATAACTGATATCTACTGTTTATTTAAAAATATTTCTCTTGCTTTTGTTTGGTAGTCTTTTACTTTTTGTTTACTTTGGTAATTTAGATACTTTTCTCTCATTTTGGTTTTCTTTAAATAATGCCAAAATGTCTAAATTTTGAATTATCATTGTTAGAAACATCAATAAGAACAGCAACACTATTTATTGAAATCTCACTAAAAAGCAAGAGCAAGTTAGCTCACCTTTACCTCCTCTCATCTTTCATTCCTCCATCATGTGTGGACATTTTTCCCTGTTCCAGTATGGGTAGGTACAATGGGGATCAATTTTGAAAGCATGAATGAGATTTAAAAATATCTCCTAGTTATTATTAGTAAAACTAAGAATTCTTATTAATCGTTTTCTCTTGTAGCCTTTACACATGAATTTTAACCCATGTCTTTTTCACTGGGAAAGAAGAGCATTGCTTTGAGAGCATGGCATAGACAAGTTTCCAGATGCCAGAAAGAAGAATCAGATAGACTTGACTCCATACAGACCTGATTTCTGAGGGAAAAGGGAGGGCAGTTGGTCAGCTGTGTGTTTTCTGGCTTTGTTCTCTCCAGACAAAAATGATGCATGTGAGAGACTCCCAGAAGGGTGGAATCCAATTCCTTTTGGGTCTCTTGGAGGATACCACTCAATGAAGGCCTTGCATAAAGCTGGGAAAGCTTCCTTCTTCAGGGGAAATATCAGTGTTGCATATATAGATGCATCAGCTGCACCACATCCCACCCACCCTCTCCTGCCCACTGTACCCTTGATCTCAGCATCATGAGTGAGTTGTAGAAGTTTCTCATTCATCTCATTGAGAACAGAGAGAACAGCTTAGAACTGGAAGTCAGCAGCCTATGATGGGGTGACATAGTGAAAGGCAAGATGACCTGGTGATACACACATGTTTTTGAAATATCCTTTAAAAATTTTGGATATTAGGCTATTTTCTGTTATCTTATTGTTATTGATTTCTGACTTTGCCATCCGATAAAGAATGTGTTTTACATGATATTGATTTTGGAGCATGGGTTGAGACTTCTTTTGTGGCCCAGTGGGTGGTCTCTTTTAGAAAACATTCCAGGCATGCTGGAAATGCACAGTTGCAACTTCCATTTGTTGGATGCAGGGCTTTGCAAATGACTCCTAGATAGGTATACTCAACAGGATTCAAAACAAAATCCTAAGTTTTTTTTTTTTTTTGCATTTTCTGGGAGAGTAATATAATCTCTTAATATGATTGCATATTTTTCACTGTCTCTGGGAAATTATGTTAGATTGTGTTTTAATTCTTTTGATGCTATGCTGTTAGTTCTTCCCAAAGATAATAGCATTATAAATTCTTGGAAAGTCATTCTATCATTAAGTTATGATTTTCTTTGTTTCTCTTTTGTCTTGATATCTGTTGTGTCTGAGCTACTCAGTGTGTGGTATTCTGTTATAACACCCCAAGGAGTCTCATATAATGATGCTTAACTTTGTAAGAAAATGCTAAACTGTCTCCCAAAGTGACTGTGCCATTTTGCATTCCCACCAACAATGGATGAGAGTTTCTGTTGTTCCACATCCTCACCAGCATTTGATGCAATCTGTTTTTGGATTTTTGCTGTTTTAATAGGTGTGTTGTCATACCTCATCGCTATTTTTTAAAAATTCTTTTCTTTTTCTTTTTTTTGATTTGTCTGTGCTGGGTCTTAGTTGCTGCATGTGGAATCTGGTTCCCTGGCCAGGGATGGAACCCAGGTGCCCTACATTGGGAGCATGGAGTCTTAGCCAGTGGACTAGGGAAGTTCATCATAGTTATTTTAATTTGTAATTCTTTAACAACAAATTATGCTCACCATCTTTTCATGTGCTTATTTGTCATTTATATATATTTCTTTATAAGATGTCTATCCAGATTTTGTAGTCATTTTAAAACAAGTAATTTTTAAATTAATAGTGAATTTTCAGAATATGTTTGGATATACAGGCATACCTCATCTTATTGTGCTTTGCTTTATCTAGATTTGCAGATACTGTGTTCTTTACAAATTGAAGGTTTGTGGCAACTGGGGGTCAAGGAAGTCTATTGGTATCATTTTTCCAATGGCATCTGCTCACTTCATGTGCCTGTGTCACATTTTAGTAATTGTTGGGATATTTCAAGCTTTTTCATCATTATTATATTTGTTACAGTTACCTGTGATCATAGATTTTTGATATTAATGTTGCAAAAAGATTATCACTCATTAATGTTTCAAATGATGGCATTTTTAGCAAGAAAGTATTTTTAATTAAAGTATGTGTATTTTTTATTCAGACATAAAACTACTATACACTTTTTGCTAGTTGCTCAGTCATGTCCGACTCTTTGTGACCGGAGAGACTATAGTCCGCCAGCTTTCTTTGTCCATTTAATTCTCCCGGCAAGAATACTGGAGTGGGTAGCCATTTCCTTCTCCAGGGGATCTTCCTGACACAGGGATTGAGCCTGGGTCTCCTGTGTTGCAGGCAGATTCTTTACCATCTGAGCCACCAGGGAAGTCCAATTAACACTCTTAATAGACTATGTAACTTTTATGTGCACTGAGAAACCAAAAAATTAATGTGATTAACTTTATTGTTATATTTGCTTTATTGATATGATCTGGAACTGAACTTGTAATATTTCCAAGATATGCCTGTGTTTTGGATATGAGTCCTTTACCAGACATGTGTTTTACATATTTTTCTTCCAGTTCATGGCTTTTCTGTTACACTCTTGACAATGTCTTTTTCAGAGCAGAAGTTTAAAACTTTAATATAGTCTAAATTTTTCTTTCATGAATTGTGCTTTTGGTCTGTCTGAAAACTCATTGTCAAACCCCAAATCACCTAGAGTATTTATCTTTTCTTCTAGAAATTTTATAGTCTTACATTTTGGGTCTTTGAGCTTTGTGTTAGTTTTTGTGACAGGTGTGTGTTATGTTCATCATTTTTTTTTTTTTTTGGCATGTTAGATTTCACTAAGAATATCCAGTTGTTCCAGCACCATTTTTTTTTTTTTTAAATGGCTATTGAATATTCCCTGGTGGGTTATTTGTTAGGACTCCACACTTTCACTGCTGAGGGCTTAGATTCCATTGATCAGGGAACTAAGATCCCACAAGCTGCTCGGCATGGTCAAATTAAAAGACAAACAAACAAACAACCAATAAACATGCTATCATTTCTCCACTAAATTACCTCTGCTAATTGATTAAAGGGCTTCCCTGGCTTCTCAGTGATAAAGAATCTGCCTGCAACTCAGGAGATGTGTGCAAGAGACACAAATTCGATCCCTGGGTTGGGAATAACCCACTCCAGTATTCTTGCATGGCTTTCCTGGTGGTTCAGATGGTAAAGAATCCTCCTGCAATGTAGGAGACCTGGGTTCGATCTCTGGCTTGGGAAGATCCTCTGGAGAAGGGAATGGCAACCCACTCCAGTATTCTCTCCTGGAGAATCCCATGGACAGAGGAGCAGCCTGGAGGGCTATAGTCCATGGGGTAGTGAAACAGTCAGACATGACTTAGTGACTAACCAATAAACCAATAGCAATTTACTGAAGATGAGTTGACTATATTCATGTCAGGTGATTCTAGGCTCTATTCTGTTCCATTGTTTCTGTCTGATCTTTCATCACTGCCATGTTGCCTTGATTACTGTAGCTCTACAGTAAGTGTTTAAGTGAAATAATATCAGTTCTTCACCTTTGTTCTTCTGCTTCTTTCTCCTCTTTTTTTTTTTTTCCCCAATACTGTTCTGGATATTTTAGATCTTTGAGTATTCCATATAAATTTTAAACTCAGAAAATACAGTTTGCTGACATTTTATTGAAATTTCATTGAATCTTTAATCAAGTTAAGAAGAACTGATTTCTTAACAATATTGAGTCTTCCAATCATAATCTTTGATTTTTTCCCCTAATAATTTGTCATCTTCTGCATATATAGCCTGTGTATTTCTGGTTAGATTTATACATAAATTCATTTCTGGTGCTATTGTAAATGACACTGTGTTTTTAATTTCAGATTTCAACTGCTCATTACCAGGATAGGAAAGCAATTGACTTTTTATATTAACCCGTATACTGCAATCTTTCTATGCTTGATTATTAATTCCAAGATGTGTTTTGTTGTGTTCATTCTTTGGGATTTTCTATGTAGTTAATTATGTTATCTGTGAGTAAAATCAGTGTTATTTCTTCTTTCTTAATTCATTCTTTTATTTCCTTTCTTCTTCTATTGCACTAGTTAGCACTTCTAATATAACACCGAGTAGGAGTGGTAAGAGAAGACATCTTTGCCTTATCTCACCTCTTGGGGGAAAGCATCTACTTTCTTACCATTAATTTACTATGATATTAGCTATAGCAGCTTTCTCTGTCAGTTTGTTTTGTGTGTGTGTGTAGGAGGGTATATGTTCTTCTCAAGGTGAAGAAGTTCTACTCTATTCCTACAAAACAATTTTTTATTTTTTATCATAGATAGGTGTAATTTTTAAAATGCTTTCTCTACATCAATTGATATGACAGTATAATTTTACTTCTTTTGCCTGTTGATGGGATAGATTATATTAATTGATTTTCAAATATTGAATCAGTCTTGTGTACCGCACAATCCCACTTACTCATGTTGTATAATTAAATTTTTTATTAATTATTTGAATGACTATTTAGATAAGGTCCGCATAGTTAAAGCTATGGTTTTTCCAGTAGTCATGTATGGATGTGAGAGTTGGACCATAAAGAAGGCTAAGCACTGAAGAATTGATGCTTTTGAACTGTGGTGTTGGAGAAGACTCTTGAGAGTCCCTTGGACTACAAGGAGATCAAACCAGTCCACCCTAAAGGAAATCAATCCTGAATATTCATTGGAAGGACTGATGCTGAAGCTAAAGCTTCAATACTTTGGCCACCTGATGCGAAGAGCCAACTCATTAGAAAAGATCCTAATGCTGGGAAAGATTGGAGGCAGGAGGAAAAGGGGATGATAGAGGATGAGATGGTTGGATGGCATGAGTTTAAGCAAGCTCTGGGAAATGGTGAAGAACAGTGAAGCCTGGCGTGCTGCAGTCCATGTGATCGCAGAGTGGACATGACTGTCAACTGAACAGCAACAGCATTTAGATAAGATTCTTGTATTGGAAAAGATTGCTATGCCTTATAACTCTCTTTTAATCTGTGACTTCCCTCTTTATCTTTCTGGCTTATTTTCCCAAATTCAGTCATCTGCCTTATAGAATTCCCAACTATTTGGATCTTATTGATTTCCTCCCCATATTTTTATTAAACTTACTTGTCCCTCTGTCTTCGGTATTTCTTACAAACTATTAGTTGAATTCAGAGACTTATTTTGCATTTAGATTGAATTGATTGATGGATTTGTTTGGGAGCAAGACTGTTTCATGGATGGTATGTACTTCCATCAGACAGTATAGAATATCTGCTTGTCTGTCTCTGCGATGTCAAAAGCCACTGATGTTCATTTCCCCAATACATAATCTCATTAGCAGTACAAAATTTAGATTTCTAGTTCCAGCATTTTTTCATCATTTAGTAGCTGGAATATTGTTATGAAGAGAAAATTTTCTCTCACTAGCTACCCAGTGAAAGAGTTTATTTAGGGAAACCAGGATAAATCTTTGATGCTTTCTCTTTATTTGCCAGTCTTCAAAACAATGAGATCATTCCTATAATAACTTTTGAAGAAAGTACTATTATGTACTCAATGATTTAAATATCTTCTTGTGTTTTAACATGCTACTGTGTCCATATGATCTTTGGTGTTGCTCTTACTGTTCCTTCTACGGTGATTAGGTCCCATTTTCAGTGGCTCCTGATTTCCTTTTTGCAGTAACCTCATGTTTTATTAGTGTCCTTGCTTTCAGATCAGAGCAATTGTTCCCCTTGTGTCTTTTACACTTTCTGCCCTAGGTGCAGAGTCAGCCATTTCTTAAGGAGCCTTGGTCCCTTTTTGTGGGAAATTCAGAGATTGCAATCTGCACGCTTAGCAGAGTTTTAACAAGAAATTGGAAATGGCGTGTGGAGACCAAGCTTTGAGCAGACTGGGGGCCCGAATCACGTGTGGGAGGGCTGAGTCACGTGTATCCTGAGTTGTGAAAATATTCCCACGGAATGACTTTGTTTTTCTTCTGGGGGGCCCGGAGGTTTCACCCGTCCAGGACAAGTTTTCACATTCATTTCTTGGCTTAAGATCCCCCAAACCATATGAACAGTGCAGATTTTGAATCCTTACTTGCATGTGGTGCAGCCTGAGGTTTTGATTTCTCATGGGAAACCTTTTTCTTCTCATTCAGGGCCCCAGGCAGATGGCAATCCTGCCTGACACATCCCAGGACTGGCAGCTGGAATTCCTCTAGCCTCCTCTTTTCACAGGGAGGGATATGGGCAGCCCTTCCGTTCTCACAGTTGGGCACTGGGATCTCAGTTGCCTGAGTGGGTCCGTGTCCTGCCTCCCACCCAGAATATCACTGTGCCTATTTCCAGGTGGTAGGGCCTTGGGGAGCATAGCTTTTGTTCCTGTTTTGCTTCATTTCTGGTATCTAATAACTGACTCTTCTCTCTTCAGAGTCTGGTTAGAGGTTTTTAAGACAGTCACGTGAAGTGAAAATTGCTTAGTCATGTCTGACTCTTTGTGACTCCATGGATAGTCCGTGGAATTCTCCAGGCCAGAATACTGGAGTGGGTAGCTGTTCTCTTCTCCAGGGGATCTTTCCAACCCAGGGATCGAACCCAGGTCTCCTACATTGCAGGCGGATTCTTTACCATCTGAGCCACCAGGAAAGCCTAGGGATACTGGAGTGGGTAGCTTATCCCTTCTCCAGTGGATCTTTCTGGCCCAGAAATCAAATCAGGTCTCCTGCTTTGCAGGTGGATTTTTTACCAGCTGAGCTTCCAGGGAAGCATTAGGACAGTCATATTCAGCATTTAAAAATCTGTTCCCTTTTCCACCTTCTTGTTAACCTGGGCACCATAAAATTGTGTGCTCTTTTTCCATCTCTGGGGGGTTGCATTTTATCCATGAGAGTGGGATATGGGTAACAGCTCTTTCTCTTGGGATGCTGGCTCCCAGCTGGATTCTCTGTGTTGGATGGGGGCGCGGGGGGGTGGGGGAGATGCCCATAGCTGGAGGTTTTGACGTCTGTGATATTTGATGTATCAGGTGCAGTCACCTGCATGGACCTTCTCCTGCCTCTTGGAGGCTGGGTGGGTGACATGTGTCCACTGCTCACACACCTGTCTCTGAGTGATGTGGGCTCCTGGTGTGTGGTGTTGCCCTCATGGATGGAGAGCTATGTCTCCTGGGCACTTGCCAGGTGTTTTGGCCAAAGCCTCCTCTGCCATCTTCCTGTTCTTTACCAGGTCGATTTTTAAAAAAAGACGTTTTTTAAGAACATTACCACTAAATACCTCACGTTTTCTTATCATCAGACTCTATTTTCCTCTGAAGGAATCACAGGCCCTGTCTTCAGAGATATCAGTGCCAAGTGGTGCCTGGAAGGCATCTGGGATAACACTTGACCGACTAGTGAAGCTGGGTGGATGGAGCAATGATGCTATCTGGGAACCTTCCCAGACACGAACACAAAGGCCAATATTCTTTTCCTTTCACTGTGTGCTGTTTCCTCTGACATGTTTTAGCACTGATTAGGGACTGGTGGGTCCCTTTGTTCTTAATTAAAAGTGATTGTCTGTAAATGTTCTACCTTTCTATTTTGTTTTCCCTCAAACTTAAAAAGGCAGAGGCCTAAGAAGACAGACTCAGAATCTCGTATCACAGTCCATACTTCCTCCTGAGAGCAAGAGCCACTTAAGTGGGACTTTCGCAGCTCACGTTTCTTCTAATTTTAATAGTACAAAGGTCTTCTCAAAGGTAGTGATCAGGTATCAAGGGACTACGCATCCCCATAGTGGATGCTGGTGTGTCCTATGGTATGTCCATACTGGATGCAGTGTAAGGTTTCTCAGGAGCCAGCTGGTGATGCATTCATCACAGGTTTGTATAAATGGTGTATCTGCAAGAAAAAAATGCGAGATTTTCTGACCTAGTAACTGTTGCTTAGAAACTGTTGTCCACAAAACCTAGAATTCAGGAAAGGGCATTGGTGAAAGGGAGCAAACTCTAGACCTAGATACAAAAGATGCAGGTGAAAATCCTTGTCCCAATAGTGGGATGTGACCCTGGTACATTTGTTTGAATTTATCACAGCTTGTCTCATCAGCAGGCCAGCTCAGGATCCAGGGATACCTACATTGTGGGAAATGCTGTGGATCCAGGGATACCGCCAGGAGAAGAGATGGGCATCTGCTTAGCATCCAACACGTGAGGCTGACAATGAACCTGACAGCAGATTAAGACTCAGAATGTTTGTTTAAGACAAGATCTGTGGTCCCAAGCAGCATCATCCTTGGACTAACAGCTCTCCTCCGTGCTGGGCTCTTTAGGATTCGCCTTTATTTCCATCCCATATGGATGGAACTACTTTCTAGTTCTCAGTAAAGGCTTGTTCATGGGCAAGTAGGGGGTCTGATGAAAAATATGAACGTGACCAGCATGAATTTGTTCCTTTTTGTCCGATACAAGAATCATACTGTGTTGAAGCTGATGATGTGTTGATCGATGCAGGCAAGCAAACCAGACGTCTCTGTGCATGGAAAGTTCTCTTCTTTCCGCCTCAGCATCTACACCTGTGCCTTCCACTCAATGTGGACAGCTCTGTCCTTCCGGGGCCAATAATACCAGTTCCTGCTTTGATACTGCAGTTTGGATGGTGAGGGATACTGTGTCCTGATCACTTTTGCCAGACTACTTTTCTGCTGCTGGAAATGGAGACACAAAAGACAGGTTCGAACTCTCCCAGGGCTGCAGCTTGAAACTTCTGACTACACTCCAGGGATCATGCAGGAATATGGGTCAGTGGTTCCCTTTGGAAAGAGATGAACACAAATGAATTTATTTTGCCAAAAGCTTGTTTCTGGATCACGGTGGAAATACTGTTGGATTTCAACTCAAAAAGACCAAACGGCAAATTCGTGTTTGCTTAGCCCAAACAAGCTCCTTGCATCTCCTGAGCCTCATTTTTTTCATCTGTAAATTAGGGATGGGAACCTACCCTGATGAGGTTGCTTGCTGGGTTGGCTGAAATGACAGTACTGGAATGACAGGATTGCTCATCTGTTCCACATTATTGGGTTGACACCAGATGGATTTGTTTTACCACAGTTGTCCAGCTTCCCTGAAGTGCCATTTCCCATGGGACAGAAAGCTGGGCCATCTTAACGTATGTTCCTCTGAAGTTAGGTCCTGATACACTGAAAGTCATTTTGTTCAATTCCCACTTCACAGGCTCCCAGTTTTCCATGAATGGAGACTTCATGTATTTTTTTTATCTCTGACTAGAAAACTTCCAAGTCCCAAATAAGGACCTTTAGTGAAAACTCAAGAGACTTTAGCTTCAAACCCAGAAACAGTTAAATTAGCCAATGTGATAACCGCACTTTGTCCCAGAATGTTGAATGTCACAGGCTTCAGCGTTTGCCTGCAAGTGGTATGTAATTAGGTCAGCAGAGGAGTGGAAATGCTGGTTAATTGCTTCAATCTTTTTCTCCTTCATTCTTCTAAATGCATTTCAATTGACTATTAACTGGAATGTTTTTCTTCCCAGAAACAGTGAGTGTCTCAGATGTTCCTATTGGGTGCCCCGTGTTTGGGAGTGTGCAGAAGTTCTGGGGGCACCCTGCAATTTGGGGTAAGCAGAGGATCTGAAGGGGCATCATGTATTTGAAGGGCACCCTGTGATGGCTCAGATGGAAAGGAATCCGCCTGCAATGCAGGAGACCTGGTTCAACCCCTGGGTAGGGAAGATCCCCTGGAGAAGGGAATGGCAACCCACTCCAGTATTCCTGCCTGGGAAATCCCATGGACAGAGGGGCCTGGCGAGCTACAGTCCATGAGGTCGCAAGGAGTTGGACACAACTGAGTGACTAACACTTCATACTTCCACGGTGTTTGTGCAGAGCTGCAGGAACTTACAAATTCCTCCGCCCTGGCACCCAGGCAGGACTGCTTTTCCTACAAAAAGGATTGATACTAGTGTGGGTTTTAACCGCCAGCAAATACGAGGAACTTGTGTCTTAAGCTTTCTCTGGAAATGTGTCATTCCCGGTATGGGTGTGGAGCTGCTGTATCTGTTTACAGCTCTCTCTCCTTGGCTGGTTCCTCGGAAATCACCAGGGTCACTCTGGCATCCACCACTCAAGGCTATGGCAAGATTTGTCTCGATGCTGCTTTACACTGAAAAGCCCAGCTACCTGCTTACTGTCACAAGCTCATTGTGTTAGCAGTACATACCATTAATTCCTTGTAGTGCTTTCAGTTTCTGAGTGAGGCAAGCTCTCTCCCTGAACTTGTGCCTTGCTCAAGCCTATAATTTATCTCCCCTGATGGCCATTCTCTCCTCTTCCTTAGTAACAAGAGCTCCAAATTTCAGCTGGGATCATTATGGCAGTCAGTGCCACGTGTCCCTGATCCTTTATGGCTAGCTATAGCCATGCTCCTACATCCCCCTCCTTGAGATGTGGCCCCGAGCACTGTGTGGACTCTGGAAGCATCATGTGCTGCCCTGGGCAACAGCCTGAAAAGTGGATGCACAGAGACTTCATTGGGAGGTGTCATCCCAGAGCAGCGGGGGTCAGGAAAAGGGACTCTGGCAGGAGAGACAGAGATGCCTCACTGAGTTGTTCAAAGCTTCCCAGAGAAATGTGCCAGTTTCCTCGGTCATCCGGAACTCCTCTCCAACACAACAGTCCATCTGGGGGAGAGGGGGAGGGAAACCAGTGTATATGCCAGCATCCTGTCTCAAACCTCTTGTTTTTCAAATTTTAAACCATAGGGTATGACCTCCCCACTTCTTCTCCTGTTTGTATCACTTCTGAGGTAGCCTTGGGAAAGGCCAGGTACCACCCCCAATGATGTGGGGCTTCATCTGAGCCCAGGAGTGAGGGGAAGTGTCAGAGCCTTCATGGGTACCAGAGTTGCTATCATGCCATCTGGTGGGAGCAATAGAGTCTGTAATGCAGCCTGCCTTCACCCCAGAGATGCTGAGATAGCCAGTCTAGGAGAGGAGGTGACAGAGAAGCAGCCAAGCCCTAGCAATCTACAGAAGGACAAAAATTGGGTTTAGTACATGTCCTTAAAAGGAGTGGGTGTGCACTGGAATGCAGATGTGATGGCTGGAGCTCTGGTAGCAATTTGGAAGCTCAAGGAAGAGGCAAAATGCTTATAATGGTTGGGTATAATCTAGAGTAAAGCTCATGTTCCTGATAGTATTTTGAATTTACCCTGCTAGTTAACCACACTGGTGACTGCCACACTTCTTTTACAGGTCTTGTTGTCTTTTACAAAAAAGAGAAACAGACATCTATCTTGTTAAAGCTAATGGGCTTCCCTGGTGGCTCAGATGGTAAAGAATCTGCCTGCGATGCTGGAGACCTGGGTTTGATCCCTGGGTCAGGAAGATCATTGGAGGAGGGGATGACTATCCACTCCGGTATTCTTACCTGGAGAATTCCATGGACAGAGGCGCCTACAGGCTACAATCCATGTGTTCTCAAAGAGTTGGACATGACAAAGAGACTAACATATTTCTTTGTATTTAAAGGCAAAACAAATTTCAACTACCATAGCACATGATAACAGTTTGTTGGATGAATGAATAAATACCCTGGTTGATTATTGCTTGTCATATATGCAGAATAGTAGGTTTACTGCAGTGTATTTGACACTGGTGTTTGTCCTTTGCACCTGTGTGAATGCTGCCTGTCCCTAAGGCTGGGGAAAGTCCTGATCCAGCAAATGTCAAAGGTCCTTGCATTAAAGCACTTTCATTTCTTCCTGTTTCCATGTTTCCCTACATTTTCTTTTCTTAAATATGAACCCAACACCTCCACCTACATCCACTCAGCAAATTCTTCCTCTTTGTATAAAGTTCCCTGTAAATGTCACCTCCTTGTGAAGCCTTCCAGCATCCTCCTGGGCAGGGAGCACTCGCCCATGTTCCTCCAGCCCTCAGAGCACACACAGTTCCTGCCTCTGCATCCCTGCCTGGCTCCCTGAAGTTTCTACATCATCCCTCTTCTGTCCTTACAACTTCCACTCTTCCTTTCCCTTCCCACTCTTTACTGAAGACATGACTTACATCTTCCACAGAGAAAGTACAAGCCTCCAGATATGAATCTGCTCTCCTCCACATCAGTCAGCTTCCATGTGCAGCCGTGGGCACTGCCCTGTCTCCTGGTGATGTGTCAGCCTCCCGCAGGGTGAAGACGGCCTTCACCACTGGCTGAGCCATCAGCACTCCTACAGAAAGATAGAGGCTCCTTCACCCCCCACACTCATTGGCTCTCCTTAACTTTGTTGTAGCAATTTCCCCACTTCTTTTGCACCATCAATTCTTCTATCTACAGAATCATTCTCATTAGTATTTATATATGCTGTAATAAAATCTCTATCCACTCTTTCCAGCTGCCTCATTTCTCTGCTCTTCTTTTTTTTTTCTATTTATTTTTATTAGTTGGAAGCTAATTACTTTACAATATTGTAGTGGTTTTTGCCATACATTGACATGAATCAGCCATGGATTTACATGTGTTCCCCATCCTGATCCCCCCTCCCGCCTCCCTCTCCATCCCATCCCTCTGGGTCTTCCCAGTGCACCAGCCCTGAGCACTTGTCTCATGCATACAACCTGGGCTGGTGATCTGTTTCACCCTTGATAGTATACTTGTTTCAATGCTGTTCTCTCAGTACATCCCACCCTCGCCTTCTCCCACGGAGTCTAAAAGTCTGTTCTGTACATCTGTGTCTCTTTTTCTGTTTTGCATATAGGGTTATCGTTACCATCTTTCTAAATTCCATATATATGCGTTAGTATACTGTATTGGTCTTTATCTTTCCGGCTTACTTCACTCTGTATAATGGGCTCCAGTTTCATCCAACTCATTAAAACTGATTCAAATGATTTTTTTTTAATGGCTGAGTAATATTCCATAGTGAATATGTACCACAGCTTCTTTATCCATTCATCTGCTGATGGGCATCTAGGTTGCTTCCATGTCCTGGCTATTATAAACAGTGCTGCGATGAACATTGGGGTGCACGTGTCTCTTTCAAATCTGGTTTCCTCAGTGTGTATGCCCAGGAGTGGGATTGCTGGGTCATATGGCAGTTCTATTTCCAGTTTTTTAAGGAATCTCCACACTGTTCTCCATAGTGGCTGTACTAGTCTGCATTCCCACCAACAGTGTAAGAGGGTTCCCTTTTCTCCACACCCTCTCCAGCATTTATTGCTTGTAGACTTTTGGATAGCAGCCATTCTGACTGGTGTGTGATGGTACCTCATTGAGGTTTTGATTTGCGTTTCTCTGATAATGAGTGATGTTGAGCATCTTTTCATGTGTTTGTTAGCCATCTGTATGTCGTCATTGGAGAAATGTCTGTTTAGTTCTTTGGCCCATTTTTGATTGGGTCATTTATTTTTCTGGAATTGAGCTGCAGGAGTTGCTTGTATATTTTTGAGATTAATCCTTTGTCTGTTGCTTCATTTGCTATTATTTTCTCCCATTCTGAAGGCTGTCTTTTCACCTTGCTTGTGGTTTCCTTTGTTGTGCAAAAGCTTTTAAGTTTCATTAGGTCCCATTTGTTTATTTTTGCTTTTATTTCCAATATTCTGGCAGGTGGGTCATAGAGGATCTTGCTGTGATTTATGTCAGAGTCTCACCCTTCTTTACAGCAAAACTCCTTGAAAAATTCTCTGCTTTCATTTCTCGCCCTATTCTCCTTTGAGTCCATTTCAGTCCAATTTTTCTCCCCTCCAAGGTCACCATTGACCTTGATAAAGCTAAAGCCAGGGTTCATTTCTGGCTCCAGCTATCCATCACTGCATGACAAAGGTGCCCCCCCCCACCCCCCACCGTCCCTGATTTAAGTAACAGTATATTGTGATGAATCATGGTTTTGTTGGGTGACTGGGCCCAGCTGGATGGTTCTAGCTGGGCTTCTCGTGTGGTTGCTGTCACATAGTTTCTGGGGCTGGAGTCACATGAAGGCAAGACTGGGCTGTGCATCCAAGACGGCGCACTCACCCAACCAGTGGATGGTGTTGCCTGTGGGCTGGGAACTAGGCATGACCTTGACCACAGAACCTGCCCATGGCCTTGCCATGTGGCTTGGACTTCTCATTGAGTGATGTTGGGCTCCAAGAGAGAGCATTTCAAAGGTGAACATTCAGGAGACAAAAAGCAGAATCTACCAGGTCACTTACATCTCCTTCTAGAGCAGGTGTGGGCTCCTTCTTCTGGGTTGTGATGGTCAACGTGTCATGGACTCGACAGGGAGCTTGAGAAATGGTTTGCCTCCGTCGAGGGAGTGACAAAGTCACATTGCAGAACAGCCTTTGGCACAAGGATTCCCTCTGTCCCCTTTGAGACATGGTCTTCAGTGTCTTCCTGGGGGCACTTTCTGCATCTCCCATCTCACTAGCTGCTTATTCTCAGCACCTTTCCTGGATCTTTCCACTTCCACACATTAGCACTTCCCAGGGCATCCTCCTTGTCCATTTTTGTTCAACCCTCTTCTTGATCATCTGTCTAGTACCATGACTTAGAGTGGTGTGAGCGTGGGGTCATAGTTGCCATGAGGTGATGCTATGGGGGATATACCCGTAAGTAGCTGTTCTGTGGTTCATATGGATGGGGCTCCTTCCCTGAAGGATTTCAGAGGGGTCTGCACCCCAGGGTTGTCTCTCTAAAGTTAAAGAACAGTAGAATGACCCCATGGCAGGTCTCTCTGCTGTGCCCAAACATGAGCTCCACACTGTACTTGCTGGAGAGAGTGGTACCCCTGGCCTCCTGAATTTACTGTTATCAGTGGAACATGAAGGGCATTGATGTGCCCCTTCTAGGCCAGAAAGTACTTATTTACTGGTGCTAGTCTGTCTTCCTTTTCTGCCTCCCTGACTGATGAAGAGTATATTGATACGGACACCCTGGAGGTGACTCAGAATGCCAGTCCAATAGGCGAAGGAATAACTGGTTCCCTGGTGGACTTGAGATGACTGCAAGATGAACACTGGCTATGCTAAACCACCGAGACATAAGCTGGGCCATTATCACAGTGTAATTGGCCTGTTATGATGTATGAACACCTAACAGAGCGGTCCAGGAAAAAAAAAAATTCTTTTTTTCCCCCTCAATCTAAGCAGATAAGAACCTTCCCACACTCCCAGACCTCCAGCTGCCCAAGTTTAAAACAATAGAAAATGAAGATCCCGAGTTCCTAAACATTCTGGATGTGACCTCTAAAGCACTGAAGATTCACTAACATTTGATCTCTGTCTGCAGGTGTCTATCATATATCTGACACTTGTCTCACCCATGAACTTGATTAGGGAGGTCCAAAGCAGAGTACAGCCCTGTCTCTAGCTGAGATAAGATGAACACAAACAAAGTCATCCCATACGCAGTTAAGGAAGAGCTGCAGGCAATCAGATCCTAGCATTTGTTGAATACTGATCCACAGGTTGGGCATGTGAATATAAATGAGACATTGTTTGCTTTCTAGAAGTCCCTGATACAGTGGGGCCTGTGATATGGTCGGTCATTCACTCAGAAGTTTTTACTGACAATCTGCTAATGTTCAGGCTCCATTCCGGGCATGTGGGAAACAGCAG
Organism: Odocoileus virginianus; assembly: GCF_023699985.2. NCBI lineage: Eukaryota > Metazoa > Chordata > Mammalia > Artiodactyla > Cervidae > Odocoileus > Odocoileus virginianus. The sequence goes on from NC_069704.1 coordinate 23,042,918, forward strand.
GCAACAGAATCGATTGAATGAGGTCTCTGTCCTGAAGCTCTCACTTCCTGGGTGGGATATGGGACAGTCAACATTACCTGGCATATGGTGATAAGAGCTATGAGGAAGAGTGACAAAAGGCGGAGGGGGATCAGTGTATGGTCAGAGATGCCTCGTGAAAGGAGATATTTGGATAGATATCATAAGTAACATGAGTGGGACAGCCAGGAGGGTCTCTAGGAAGAGAGTGCTCCAGGCAGAGACTGGAGAATGCAAAGGCCTTGGGATGGAAACTTCTTGGAATGTTGGAGAAACAGCAGAGATTCTCTGGGACTCTGGAGCATGATGGGTGGAGTGGCAGGAGGAAGGAAGAGGCTGGGGGCCCCTGTTTGGACTTAGGTTTACAGCCCAGCCTGTGAACATTGCACCATGGATGCCCTGACACTTGCCTGATCCTGTAGGCACAGGAGGCCGACTGCAGGTTGAACTCTGGAGGAGAAGAATTGAGTGGTTCTTTAAAAATGTTTGTAATACAAACATCAATAAAATGCTGGGTAAAATTGGAGAAAAAGCCTCGTCTCTTTGTAAGTGTCTTAAGAGTCACACAGCTTTATTTCATATCCTCAAATATTTAAACACAGTTTAGAGATTCAAATGACTTTTTTTTTTTTTTTGTCTTCTTAAAGCATCCAGGATCTCTTAGTTCCTGCTCCACATGGGTTGAGCTGTTCTCTTGAAATGTTTTTTCGTATCTGACTTCCTGGAATTGGGTTGCTTAAAGAAATCAGTTTTGAGAGTTTGCCTTTAGTCCTGGCACGCTCGTGGGAACCTTGTTACAGAAGTTGGCATATCCTATGAGCACCCAAACTTCAGGGTTTTTTTTCTGGCCCCTGAGACTGCTGGCCTGTTCACTTGACCCCTGGCAAGAGGGAAACTCCCTTTACTGTTTGAAGGGTGAGCACCCATGGCTCAATTCTAGTTCCTTGGGAAGACAGAAACAGGAATCTAAGGTTTCAGAGCAAAATAATGATTTGAAAAAGATGCTTTCATCAGAAGTCAGTTTCCAGTTACTGAGGATATTGTTGCTGCTCTCCATTTTAAATTGGATTTTCACTCGAGGATGTGGTATTTAAAAGTAAATCATCATCCATGTAGGTTTCTATGGAAGCTCCCCGGTTCCTTGTGGTGAAATTAAATCAGACAAAGAAATGAAGGGAGGAGCAGATGGGCCCGGTTTCCAATTTGGGCTCAAGTGGGTCTCAAGGAGAAGTACAAGGGCAATTCAAAAGAATCTAAAATGTCATCTTCAGAGAATGCTCTGATTGGCGTCCAGGGAAAGAGCTGGCTTTCCTTTGTCATCACATTCCTGTGACGAAATGAACTCACTACCGGGCTGCACTTCATTTGGTTTGGGTTAAGGAAAAGTAGTGAGGGCATCTCATGTGGTATCACGAACTGAACTATGTGCCCCCCAAACTCATCTGGGCATCCCCGGTGGCTCAGTAGTAAAGAACCTGCTTGTAATGCAGGAGCTGCAGGAGATATGGGCTCTATCCCTGGGTCGGGAAGATCCCTTAGAGGAAGGCATGGCAACCCACTCCAGTATTCTTGCCTGGAGAATCCCATGGACAGAGGAGCCTGGCAGGCTACAGTCCATGGGTCACAAACAGTTAGACACAACTGAAGTGACTTAGCATGCAGGCACATACAAACTCATCTGATGAAGCCCTAACCTCCAATGTGGCTGTATTTAGATACAGGGCTTTAAGGATGTAATTAGGGTTAAATGAGGTCATAAGGGTGGGGCCCTAATCCATGAGGAATGATGGCCCTACGAGAAGAGGCCGAGTCAGCCAGCTCTCTCCCTCTGTGCCTGTGCAAGAGGCATGGCCGTGTGAGGACAACAGGAAGGTGGCCATCTGCAAACCAGAAACAGGGCTCACACTGGATCTGCTGGTACCTTGATCTCAGACTTCCAGCTTCCAGAATTGTGAGAAGTGAATGTTTGCTGGTTAAATCGTCTTTAGTTCAGTTCAGCTCAGTCGCTCAGTCATGTCCGACTCTTTGCGACCCCATGAACCGTCTTACCCTGTGGCATTTCTTAAGGCTGCCAGAGTTCACTAAGACGTGGAATCAAATGTCAGTGCAAGACCAAGTGGATAAAGGGGTGGGGGCAGTGAGGCTGTTTATCAGCTCCCACTGACCACCAACACTGGGCTCACATCCACATGATGCAGGCCCATGGCCAGTTGCCCCAGCCCTGGCTGAGCAGCCCTGTGGGCTGTCACCCTCTTGAGCAGGTGCTGGATGTTCTCTCTCTCATCAAGGCTTTTGTCCCGCTCAAGAAGCATTTCTTCCCATCACTTTCCACTTAATCACTCACTACATCACCTACGAGTCCATTCAGACCAGTGATGCATTTGTCCAGTGCCAACTTATGGATCACCACAGGGGCCAAGACCTGTGGTGGGCATGTGCTGAACTCTCACTGAGGACGCGGTCAGTTGTTGGTTTGGCATGGGGAGTGGATGACGAAAAAAATCAGTTTCGGGATCGTAGCTAAACTATTTGACAGATAAGACAAAAGGTCACACATACAACAGTCAGAATACTGGCATCATAAGTAATAGTTTTTATTTTCTTGGGCTCCAAAATTCCCGTGGATAGTGATTGCAGCCATGAAATTAAAAGACACTTGTTCTTTGGAAGAAAAGTTATGACAAACCTAGACAGTGCATTAAAAAGCAGAGACATCACTTTGCCAACAAAGGTCAAAACTATGGTTTTTCCAGCAGTCATGTATGGATGTGAGAGTTGGACCATAAAGAAGGCTGAGTTCTGAAGAATTGATGCTTTCTAATCGTGGTGCTGGAGAAGACTCTTGAGAGTCCTGTGAACTGCAAGTCAATCCTAAATGAAAGCAACCCTCAATGTTCACTGGAAGGACTGATGCTAATGTTCCAGTACTTTGGCCACCTTATGTGAAGAGCTGACTCATTGGAAAATACCCTAATGAGGAAAAGATGAAAGGCAAAAGGAGAAGGGGTCAGCAGGGAATGAGTTGGTTAGATAGCATCACCTATTCAATGAGCACGAGTCTGAGCAAACTCTGGGAGAGGCTGAAGGGCAGGGAAGCCTGCCGTGCTACAGTCCATGGGCTCCCAGAGTTGGGTAAAACTTAAGGACTAAACAACAGCAAAAAACAAGTCTAAGTAATAAATGAGGCAAGAGATGCCGGTCCGGACACTCAGGAAATGGACTCACTCACCTGTGACCAGGCCTCACTGGGCACCAGCTGTCCCCCCAATGCTTGTGAAGGGGGCACAGATCAGATCATTGCTCTCTGCCAACAGGGCTCCTAATACAAAGTATTCCTAGTTTCTCTCCAAGTAAAATCCCTCACCCTCCCTTTGAAGGTGTGAGTCAGGAGAGATGGAGAGTTGCCAAGAGTGTCAGCCTGGGTGCAACTCCCTTCCCGTGGGAGGAAGCTTCAGGAAAAGGAAACAGCACCAGTTTCCCTGCACAGTCTAATTAAGGACACAGAAGAGAAACAAGTGAAAGAGCGAATCAATCAAGGCAATTACAGCTAGTGATAAGCGGTGCGAAGGAAGAAAACAGTACACAGGGGAGGAGGAGAGTCATTGGAGAGCCTATGCTTCACCAGGGGAGTCCAGGAGACATTTAGGCTGATGGTTCGGGACCCACCATTGAAAAGGAAAGGTGATGAGGGGCAGGGCCTTGCAGTGTGACAGAGAGGGGCGTGTGCTGGAAACAGAAAGCAAGCCAAGACCAGAGCAGAGTGAACGAGGGAAGGATGGAGGAGAGGCTGGCGAGATGGAGCAGGCTCATCCCACGTGGAGCTGGGGGAGAAGAGGCCAGGAGGGAGGGAGCTGGGGGAGGCCAGTCAGGGTGCTGACACGTGGCCTGGGCGGGGCAGAGGAGTTTGCATTTTGGCAATGGGATTGGAGAGCTGGGGGCAGGTCTGAGACATGGTTTGAAGGTAGAGATGGCTGCTTCGCTGATGGACTTTGCATATGGAAAAGGTACAGGTAAGAACCAGGGAAAATCTGGCATTGGAGTGGCACACATTTGACTCTTGTTGAAGATTCTTGTGAACAATGGCCAGAGCATCTCAAAGATCACAACAGATGTGCATAAAAGTTCCTTGAATGATGATTGCAGGGGCTTCCCTTGAACTTCAGAGAACTCAAAACTGAGGGATTTAATTAAAAAGTTTGTTGGAATGGAAGCTAGTGGGGAGATATGGGGAGAGGGTCACATTGAAGGGCAAAAGGTAAACCACGGTATTGATTCATCTTTCTGGTGTCTCCTCTCATTGCTCCCAAGGATCCAGGCATTGATCCATGTCTCAGAGCCATTATAAAATATTAATAGATACACACTTTTTATTTCCATTTTACTTTTCTGGAAATATCTATTTTAAGGAGGACTTGAGAGGCTTCCAAGTCCAAGGAAATCTAGTCATTCCTTAATCCACTGAGCAGGTGCCTTCCAAGCAGCTGCAGAGAAAGAGTGTTTCCACAGTGCCTGCCAGCCAGCTCAGCTGTTGTCCAGGAGACGAGTGCTCCATGGACCTACTCAAGCCTTTCCCAGTCTCTTCCTTGCTCTTGACTCTGCATGTGGAACGTTGAATTGTCAGGAGATTAACGTGCTCACTTGTACCTCTAGCTGGTGTTCCTGGAGGATTTTAAGGAAATAGTGATTCCCCAATAAATGTGTAGATTGATCCAAATCACCATTTTACTTGGTATTTATTTAGTACAGTTGGCTGAATAATGGCTCCCCAAAGATGTTCACATTCCTAATACCCAGAGCCTGCCACTGTGTTATATTACACAGCAAAAACTCCTCTGAAGATGGAATTAACTTAAGAATCTTGAGATAGAGAGATTATCCTGGAATATCCAAGTGAATCCAATATCATCACCAGGTTTCTTATCAGAGAGAAGTAGCAGGGTCAGAGGTGGAGCTGGAGAGAAAAGTTATAAGGATGGAAGCAGAGGCTGGAGCAATGTGATTTGATGATGGAGGAAGGGCCATGAGCCAATGAAACAGGTATTCCCCTGGAGCCTTCAGAAGGAAGGCAGGCTGGTTTGCACCTTGAGACTAACCCAGAGAAATGGACTTAGGGCTTTGGACCTCCAGAATAATACATTCATGTTGTTTAAAGTCACATAGCCTATGACAATTTGTTATAGCAGCAAGAGGAACCTAAGATGCCTAGCACATCAGTTCTGCAATCATCTAATTGCATGGGTTGAACATTTAACTATGTGTTCTCATAGAATTCACCACTCTATGCCATCCTATACCCCTGTCCTTAGTTCATCTAGGCTGATTTTGATACTTGGCCAGATTAAGCATTTATGTCCTTTCCCCAGTAGAAAAAGAGGATATTAGCTGACTTCCATTGTTTGGAATGAGCATGAAATTAGAATTCAAAGTCACCTGACTACTTGGATATCTGCATGGTGGTCATAAAGTCGGGAAAAAATGATGAAGTTATTTTTTACTACTTAAATCATAATGTTTATTAATACTTTATTAATTATTTTCTCTATCTTGACAGGATCTTCTAATTTTAAAATTTGGAAGACTGGTAATGTGAATATTTCAAAGCTATATGAATTTTCATATCTACTGCTAATTTATTATAAAGATAATTTTCATTCCACAGAAAAATTTAAAGCAATATTATATTTTAAAGTAAATCTCAATATAATCTTTTAAAATTTCCTGACAACAAATGATAATTTGTAAGACATAAAAAATGTATATGATGAAGAAAAATGCCAAGATGAAACTTTAAATCCATCTTCAATGTATAGAAGAGGGCAAACAAGACAAAACAAAAACCCCAGACCTCTTCCTGCCTCAGTATTAGAGCTTTTTTTGTGGGCTAATATATTTAGTTTTAAGCAAATAAAAAATTGATTCTGGAAATCCACGGTTTGTAAGTTTGACATTTGTCCATGGCACAAACAGATGATTTTGAATGATTCTGGGGAGGTGAAGGAGGGAAGTGATAGTCACCGGATGCAACCATTAATTTATTTAGAATAAGCAAGACCAAGTCGCTGGATGCAACCATTAGTTTATTTGGAATAAGCAAGACCAAGTTCACCTCTCTTTGGTTTGTTTGTATTTTCATTTGTTTAAACAAACCATATAATTCACAATAAAAAACCATACTGGTGAATATTGCTTTAGTGGCTTGTTTTACATATAAAATATTATATTAACTTTATTTTAACTGTAAAGTTATTCATTCAATCTTTCTTTAGGATGACTTAATAGACGTAGGGGTCCCAGGTGGCACTAGTGGTAAAGAATTGACCTGTCAGTGCAGGTGATGCAGGAAACATGCGTTCTGTCCCTGGGTCGGAAGATTCCCTGCAGCAGGAAATGGCAATCCACTCCAGTATTCCTGCCTGGAAAATCCCATGGACAGAGAAGCCTGACAGGCTACAGTTCATGGGGTCACAAAGAGTCAGACATGACTGAGAATGCACACACACACACACACACACACACACACAGAGATGTAGAATTGCTACTCAAAAGTATATGCATGTTTAAAAATATATGCCCATTTAAAATCTTAATAAATATTGTTACTAAGATCATGGCATCTGATCCCATAATTTCATGGCAGATAGATGGAGAAAAAGTGGAAACGGTGGCAGATTTTATTTTTTTGGGCTCTAAAATAACTTTGGATGGTGACTGCAGCCATGAAATTAAAAGATGCTTGCTCCTTGGAAGAAAAGCTATGACCAACCAAGATAGCATATTAAGAAACAGACATCACTTTGCTGACAAACTTCTGTATAGTCAAAGCTATGGTTTTTCCAGTAGTCACGTACAGATGTGAAAGTTGGACTGAAAGAAAACTGAGTGCCAAAGAATGCATGCTTTTGAATTGTGGTGCTGGAGAAGACTTCTGAGACTCCATTATATTGCAAGGAGATCAAACCAGTTAATCTTAAAGGAAATCAACCCTGAATATTCATTGGAAGAACTGATGCTGAAGTTGAACCTCCAATACTTTGATCATCTAAGAGTTGATTCACTGGAGAAGACCCTGATGGTAGGAAATATTGAGAGCAGGAGGAGAAGGGGGCAACAGAGGATGAGATGGTTGGATGGTATCACCGACTCGATGGACATGAGTTTGAGCAAACTCAGGCAGATAGTGAAAGACAGGGAAGCCTGGCAGGCTGCAGTCCATGGGGATGCAAAGTTTGGACATGACTTAGCAACTGAACAGCAACAACAACAATAATGTGTGTCTGAGGGTGTATGAGTGTATGTGAGTGCATGTGAATGTGTGTGTTTAAAATGTACTGGTTGGCTGTCAAGTTTCACCCTAAGGGTATTCCTTCTATGACAGTTGAGATCACTTGTCTCTTGGCCATGGCTGGTCCTCAGCCCCTGGGCCCTGACTCAGGACAGTGAGTGCTCAGTTGCTCAGTTGTGTCCGACTCTTTGTGACCCCATGGACTGTAGCCCATCAGGCTCCTCTGTCCGTGGGATTCTCCAGGCAACAATACTGAAGTGGGTTGCCATGCCCTCCTCCAGGGGATCTTCCGACCCAGAGATCGAACCCATGTCTCTTTTTTCTCCTGCAATGGCAGGCAGATTCTTTAACCACCAGCAGCCATGTGGGAAACCCAAAGGAACAAATTATATTGTGAGATGCCTGACCCAGTGGACAGGAGGGAAACCTCTACTCAGAGTTCAGTGTGAACTATTCGCTTTCTCTGTTTTTCAGGCTGTTTTGATACCTTTTCATTAGAAGGCTTCCCTCCTTGCATCTGCACTCATAAAGCTCCCCTAGTGGTTCTGGATGGTCACCTCTGGGCCCTGCACCCACCCAGACCTGCTTCCTCGGGTCTCCTCTTCAGGAGGCTTGCTTCTGTTCCTTTCCCGCCCCGCCGCACCCCAATCCTCCACTAGTAGCACTTTCATAGAAGACGACATGTGCCCTCCTGGAGGGCCAGGTGGCTGCACTGTGAAATCATAAGTCGTTATGATCTAAGCAATTAGCGTTTTCCATAGGACCACATGCTAATTGAGGTTAGAGACAATATGTGTCTCATTTGCTGCTGTACCCTTAGAGGACAGCCCAATTCCTTTCTATCCTTCTATCCTTGATCATCAATAAATATCTGTTGAATGAATACAATATTATAAGTGCTGAGAAATATGACTTTTTTCTATGCAAAGTTTTTTGAATAGAGGGTCTCCAACAAATTGAGGACAAGATGTGTGCATACGTAATGTATGTGTGTATAGGTATTGATACATTATTGAGGGCTTCCCTGGTGGCTCAGAGGATAAAGAGTGCAGTGCAAGAGACCAGGGTTTGATCTCTGAATTGGGAAGATCCCCTGGAGAAGGGCATGGCAACACACTCCTGTATTCTTGCCTGAAGAATTTCCATGGACAGAGGAGCCTGGTGGACTACAGTCCATGGGGTCACAGAGAGTCAGACACAACTGAGTGACTAAGCACATACACACACACACACTGATACGTTGAATATGCAGTGATAATATTGAGTATGCAAACAGACAATGGCCAGATCACATCTGGCAACAGAATTCTAACTCAGAATTTCCTTAGTAACCAGTCCAGGACTGTCAAAACTTAGTCGATGACCACTGGCTTCCCTTTTTCTTGTCCTGTTTCCAACACTGGACCAACCAGAGAAAGTAAAAGTAACCAATCAGATGTGATGCCTCCTTGTCGGCCCATCTCCAGCTTCCCCAGGCCCACCACCTCCACTCAGCACACTTGACACCTTCTCTTCTTGTTGTCTATGAAGGTTTGAGTCTCCGGTAAAGGATAGGAATGGTGGTCGATTCCTAGGCTACAGCAAACTTTAAATAATTGCATTTGTACCTTCTCGTTTGGGTGGACTTCATCTATTTTATACACATAGACACATACATTTTGGGCTTTGGTTTTAATGATAACTTACAAAGGTTAATAGAGGCATATCAAGAATGACCCAGATGTCCATCACACAGACATGCACTGTGATCTCTTTATCTGCATTTTCATGTTGACTCGTGGCATTTGTCCCACTAAATAAAGGCCAAAGGCCAGGGAAGTGAATACTTGACAAGAATTTAGCAAGAAGAGTGGTAGGAAATGGATTCTGCACATGGCACATGCTGAGGTGGGAATAATTAGATCAGGGGCCACTGTCCCAGGGTTGAAGCTGGGTCTACTTCCCCATCTCTGGCAGGTGGTCAAGCTAGAGGAAGTTCAAGATGGGCAGGGCTGAGTCCCTAAGCCACTGTATGCAGGAGGTCTACCTGCCCATTGGAATGATCATTTTTGATTTTGAGAACAAACCAGTCAATCATAAAGGAAATCAACCCTGAATATTCATTGGAAGGACTGAGGCTGAAGCTGAAACTCCAATACTTTGGTCATCTGATGTGAACAGTCGACTCACTTGAAAGGACTCTGATGCTGGGAAAGATTAGGGGCAAGAGAAGTGGGTGACAAAGAATAAGATGGTTGGATGGTTGGATGCCATCACGGAGTCAATGGATATGAACTTGGGCAAACTCTGGGAGATGGTGAGGGACAGGGAAGCCTGGCATGCTGCAGTCCATAGGGTTACAAAAAGTCAGACACAATTTGGCAACTGGACAACAACAAAGTAAAGTTTAATTGCATCTGACTAAGTCATGAGATTTTAGGGCTTGTTACAGAAACTTGCATTGCCTAAATGAATGTGTGTGTGCTCAGTTGCTTAGTCAGGTCCGACTCTTTGCAAAGAGTTTGAGAAGTAGAAAGAGGCCAGGGTTGTGCTGCATCAGCCAAAGTGGACAGAACAGTACCTAACAATGATGGAGTAGTTGTCAGTGGTCAGAGTATGGGGACTGTGTAGAACGAAGAAGAGAGTGGATTTTATTCCCAGTGTACAATGGGAATCCTACAGCCTGCTGGAGGGCAGTGTTCTTTTTATTTTTATTTTTTCAGGAAAAGAAAAATGTTTATTTTGGTAGTGTCCTTATGACAGTAATTAGTACACTTTTTCAGAAAAAGGGTTATCCATTTAACAAACATTTATTGCCTGCCTACTCAAATGGCTAAACAATGCATTCATTTACTTCTTATTCAGACAACATGTATTGAATGCTTACTGTACTCAGTGCTAATGTCATGGGGTAGATGTTCAGGGATGAACAAAAGAGATGGAGCGTCTCCCTCCATGAAGCTGATAGCCTGATGAAAGACAAGCTTTCGGTAAATGTCCGCAGTAAGCTGAGAAAGACATCTTCAGTGGTTGACATGAAGGAAAAGAACATGGAGTGTTGGGAGCCATTACTAGGGAGAACTTCTTCAGACGGGGGGATAGAGAAATCAGGAAAGCTGAGCGTTGAGGGATGAATCATGAAGCCTGGGGATGGGGAGGAGCTCCTGCGAGGGGGAACTGCATGGGTGAGGACCCTGAGGTGGGACTGAGCTTTGTGTCTAAGAAACTAGAAGGTGGTGGAAGGCAGAGAAGATGGCGGGTAGGGTCAGATCCCATGGGGTTCCCACAAGAATAGCACTGCAGGGCAGTGCTATGTTCACACATGTGAGGGTGGCTCAGGTGTGGGTGGACAGTGAGCAGACGGGCCGTGGTCCAGCGAAAGGATGGCAGCAGATGGGCGTGGAGATGTTGGGATGTATTTTGAAAAGGGAGCTGTTGGGACCTGCCTAGTATTAAATGAGGGCAGAGATGAATCAACGGCCCTACTGAGATCATTGACTGAAAACCTAAAAAGTGTTTCCAGAGAGACTAAGCCTGGGCTTGGAAGAATGGGCCATCCTGAGCCAGCAAACATAGCCTAGGAGTTATTAATATCCTCAAAACAGCATTGTTATGGGAGAGACATCCCCTGTATTTGTTTTATTCAAATTAAAATCCAGAAATATTATCTGTAAAATGAGCCCTGAGGAGACAACCTCCTGTTCTAAGCCCAATGCTGGCAAATTAGTTTCTGCAAAACTATATCACTTGTCACATTATATTAATGTGACCTATCTGTATTTTATTGGGTCTGCAGTTTTATAGTAGAAGATTTGAAAAGTATTTTGTTTTATAGTTATATAAAAGCTGAAAAGCTCACAAAATGCATACCTAAATGTATACATATTTAATTCACATTACGATAAGAATAATAAAGTCCAGACAGGAGATCCATGATAAATTTTTTTCTTTTAAAGGGAATGTTGTTTTGGTCAGGTTTGGCAAGCACTGCTTGGGTGACCTGCTGAAAAATGCTGTGTGAGTCTGCGGTGGGAACACAAAGATGGCCGAGTTGGTCTCTGTATGTGGAAGGAGGGGATTCTGCTAAGGGACATGCCCATCACCTGTCCTGTCTCCATGGGGACATCTCCATGTGATCATCACACTTGTAGGATGGTGGTTCTCCTGGGAAAGAGCTGTGATTCCCACACTGTCTGCACGTGACTGCCCATCATTGGGGGAGGTTACAGAATGCAAAGGTCTAGATACTAAACCTGCGGATACAGATTTAACTCACTGGGATCCAGCCTGGACATTGGAGGATTAGAAACGTAACCAGGTGATGGGAATGCATAGTCAGGCTAGAAAGCAGAACCATCTGGAACTGTGATCTGGTGGTGAAACCGTCTCTTCAATGATAGTCAGATGCTTTGGGAAAGATGGACAGATGATGTGAAAGTCAACAGATAGCCACCTGTTGGAACAGGAGGAATGCTGGACACCCCCTGGAAATAATGCCATAAAACAGAGACGTCAGTCTCCCCACAGCATGTGTTTTGACTGAGGAATAAGAAAGGGAAAATGCAATATAAGAAATTATAAAACAGACAGGAAATAAATAAATTCACCTTCCTGGCTTTAAACATACATATTTTTATTAAATCCCCTGATCTAGCAAGCACCTCAGAATGAAGTGTATTTCTGAGAAGACAGCAAAGCAAATGAGCAGATGCTGACTCTGTATGTTTGGAGTCAGACTGTCCATGGCAGGGAGTGATGGGGTGGGTCTGAGCTGCCCTGGGGCTGGTCCAGGTGTCTTTGTGACCAGCATCCCCAGTATCTTCATGCCTCTGGTCCAGGCTGGAAGCTGTGTTGTCCAGAGCTTCTCTCTGGTTTCACGTCTTTGTGGAAACAAATGTGAACTTCTCATTCTTGTGTCTTGCTCACACTTTACCGCTGTGCTTCTCGTGGTTTTCTGAACACATCTACTTATGTTCTCCCTCCCTTGTAGACTTGGAGCGGGGTGGTCCTCAGAACATCAGACTCCTCTCTGGTCCCTTAACACTTACTTCAGTGCTTTTATATAGTTGGCACCCACACACCAAACCAATTCAAGATTTCATTTTTCCTTAGAGATCTTCTACTTTTGTTTCCATTTTTCCATCTTACAGTCATTAGTATGGGTGGTGGTTGACCCTTCTAGAGGTTAGTAATGACGACTGTACATTGTTGGAGGCCATTAGGAAGCTGGAAGTTGTGTGGTGCTTGGATGGGACTTGTCCTGGAACTAGCCACAGAAGCTCTAGGTGAAATTGGGGGTGGTGATAAAAAGTGACTCAGAGATTTTAAAGATGATTTCTTTATCTCATTGATTTCTTTATCTCATACTTTCTACTTGAGCATCTATCACACAGATGGCTTGGAAGAGGCCATCCTCAGGCTCTTGAAGTGAGGTGAGAGGATGAGCAGCTGATGGCCCCACAGGACATACTGAATCACAGCTCTGCCTTTCCACAAGCTCTCTAGGGGATCTGATGCACACTGAAGTTTGAGAACAATTGACCTAGGATTACTTCCATTTTTTTCATTCTATCCTTTGCATTTAATCTTTGAATGCATATTTGTTAAGCTTCCACATGGCAGAAGCATTATGCTAGGTGCTAGAGAGACAAATTCCTTGACTTTGAAAATTTCACAGTCTTGGCAGGGTGGCGAATACACTGACTCTTGTTGTGAGGGGTCAGGGCTGTGAATGTGGACTGTTGGTACAGATGAAACAAAGGGAAAGGAAGTACACATCTCAGGGAGTAACATCATGGGGAAGGACAGCCATCTTTTCCCCCATAAAATCCCAGCAGCTCAGCAAAGTGGTTCCCATTGCCCTGTTTCACAGCTCATCACTTTGATGCAGGGGCCATGTAGTCATCTGTAGAGGAGGGGACATCTGAGCAGAATTCTGGAGTGTCTGGCATGAAGTAAGTGAGAAAAGATGTTAGATACTACTATTTATCTAGCATTTCATCAAGTGTGGGCAACATCAACATAATCTCACAGCTATATTTCTTGAAAACTTCAGTGGCAGCTCACATATCAATGGCAGCCCATACTACATGATTTTTCAGAGTTGCCTGGTTAAGCATCACCTAGGCCACTAATTAAAAATATCTGGGCTCCACTTGAAATAGCCTGACCCAGATTCACAAGAAGATGATCCTGAGAATCAATTTCCAGCAAGCCCAAAAGGATTCTCAAACTTAGGTAAGGAAGAAAAAGTATTCTCAAACAAAATGAGGCATGTGTTAAGAAAAAGATGTGGTCACAGGGCTCTAGGGATCAAATGTATGTGTGTATGTGTGTATGTGTGTGTGTGTGTGTGTGTTCAGTCATGTCCGACTCTTTGTGATCCCATGGGCCATAGCCCACCAGGCTCTTCTGTCCATGGGGGGTTCTCCAGGCAAGAATAATGGAATGGATTGCCATTTCCTACTCCAGGGGGATCTTCCTGACTCAGGGGTCAAACCAGGGTCTTCCTGAATCTCCTTCATTGGCAGGCAGCTTCCTTACCACTGAGTCATCTGTGATCAGAGGGTGCAGGTTAAATGCCAAGGGAGAAACAGGGCAATATTTGATTTAATAAAAATGAAGAGCTATGTGGGATCAATGTTAGCAAGATGGCAGACTAGAAAGTTGTAAGTACTTGCTCTTCTATAGAAATATGAAGTAAATGACATGCAGACCAAAAGGAAATTTGTGGGAACTCTAGAAACCAGTTAAAGACTCACTTTAGATTTAAGGACATACATAGCCTGGAAGTGAAAGGTTGGAAAAAAATACTTTATGTAAATATTATCCAAATGAGATCAGACAAAATTGTCTTTAAGTCAAAAACTGTTATAAGAGATAAAGAAGTGTATTATGTAATGACAAAAAGTCAATTCATCACAACAAAACAATTATAAATATATATGCACCACACATCAGATTTCCTAAATATAGGAAGCAACCTTTGACAGAATTGAATAGAGAAACAGACAGATCACAATAATAGTAGAAAGCATCAATACCTCACTTTCAGTACTGGATAGAAGAGCCAAACAGAAGATCAGTAAGGGAGAGAAGACTTGACAATAATATAAAACAATTGGATCTCACAGACACATGCAGAATATTTCATCAGAAGTAGCCAGATATATGTATTTTCTCTCAAGTGTATATGGAACATTCCTTAGAATAGACCATATGTTAGATCACAAAGTAAGTCTTAATACATTTAAAAGGGTTAAACTCCTACAAACTATCTTTTCCAACTACAATGGAGCAAAACAAAACATCAATTTTGTTTTCTAGTCACTAAGTCATGTCTGACTGTTTTGGAACTCCATGGACCATACTCCCACCATACTCCTCTGTCCATGAGATTTCCCGGGCAAGAATACTGGAGTGAACTGCCATTTCCTTCTCCAAGGGATCTTCCAGACCCAGGGATTGAACTCACATCTCCTGCATTGGCAGGTGGGTTCTTTACCACTGAGCCACCAGGGAAGCTCCAAACATCATAGCAGAAGGAAAATTAGAAAATCACAAATACAGGGAAGTTAAGCAATGCACTCTGAAAATACCAATGAGTCAAAGAAGAAATCATAGTAGAAATTAGAAAATAAATTGAGACAAACAAAAATGAAAGGACAGCATCCAAAACTTATGGGATGCAGCAAAAATAGTGCTAACAGGGAAATTTATAGCTGCAAAGGCTTACATTTTAAAAGAGAAAAATCTCAAACCAACAATCTAAATTTACACTTTAAGGAACAAGAATAAGAAGGACAAACTAAATCGACAGTTAGCAGAAAGAAGGAAATAATAAAGATTAGAGCAGAGATAAAATAGAAAATAAGAAAACAGTAGAGAGCTCAATGAAACCAAGAGTCTTCAAGAGATCAATGAATTTGAGAAAATTTTAGCTAGACTGACTAAAGAAAAAAGAAGACTCAAATAACTAAAAATGGAAATAAAAACAGACATTTTACAGTTAATCTTATAGAAATAAAAAGGATTAGGTGGGAAAATTATAAACAACTGTATGCCAACAAACTGGATAACCTAGATGAAATGGACAAATTCCTAGAAACACAAAACCTACCAAGATTGAGTCATAAAGAAATGGAAAATCTGAGCAGACCTATACCTAGTAAGGAGAGTGAATCAGTAATCACAAATCTTCCAACAACAACAAAAAAGCCCAGGACTAGATGGCTCTACTAATGAAGTCTACCAAACATCTGAGGAAGAATTAACATCAATCCTCTTCAAATTCTTCTAAAATATTCAAGAGGAAGGAAGATTTCCAGATTCAATCTGTGAGACCAGAATTACCCCTGTTATCACAGCCAGATGAAAACACTACAGGAAAAGAAAACCACAGACCAATATCCTATGTGGATATTGATGCAAAAATTCTCAACAAAATGATAGCAAACCTTCAAAAGCACAATAAAAATAAGTATACACCATGAAAATGTGGAATTTATTCTTGAAATGCAAGAATGATTTTAATGAATGAAAATCAATCAATATAAGACACTGTATTAACAGAATGAAGGAAGAAACACGGTCATCTCAATTGATACAGAGATAGCATCTGATAAAATTCAACACCCTTTCATAACAATAAAAAAAAACACCAACAAACTAGGAATAGATGGAAACTAACTCAAAATAATTGGTGGAGGAAATGGCAACCCAACGCCACTATTCTTCTTGATGGACAAAGGAGCCTTTTGGGTTATGGTCTATGGGATCACAAAGAGTAGAACATGACTGAGCGTCTGAGCATAATACTTCAAAATAATAAAAATCATATATGAAAAGCTCACACTTAACATGTTATCACTGGTGAAAGACTAAAATCTTTTTCTCAGGAAAAAAGATACAGAGGACTGCTTTCACTATTTCTATTCAACATAGTACTAGAAGTTCTAGACAGAGTAATTAAATAAGAAAAAGAAATAAAAAGCAAATCGAAAAGGAAGAAGCAAAATGATCTGTTCTCATGTGAGTTACATGTAGAAAACTTTGCACTTATACGTAGAAAATCTTAAAAATACCACAAAACTCTTAGAACTAATAAATAAATTCAACAAAGTTTCTAAATGTAAAATTTGCCTACAAAAATCAGTTTTATTTCCATACAGGAACAACAAACCATCCAAAAGGAAATTAAGAAAACCATCCCTTTTAAAGCGTTAAAAAGAAAAAAAACTACATAGGAATAAACTTAACCAAAGAGGTAAAAGACTTGTACATTAAACCCCACAAAATATTTATTCAAAATATTTATTCAAAATACTGTTGAATAAATCTAAAGAAGACACCAATAAACAGAAAGATATCCTTTGTTCATGGATTGCAAGGTGCAATCTAGTTAAAATATCAACACTATCCAAAACTATCTATAGATTTAGAGCAATCCAAATGAAAAATTCCAAAGACATTTTTTTGCATAAATAGAAGAATCCATCCCCAAATTCATATGGATTAAATCTCAAGGAAATCTCACTGTTTTGATTTCCTTTAGGATTCACTGGTTTGATCTCCTTGTTGTCCAAGGGACTCTCAAGAGTCTTTTCCAATGCCACAGTTCAAAAGCATCACTTCTTTGGCACTCAGCTTTCTTTATGGTTCAACTTTCACATCCACACATGACTTGGAAAAACCATGGCTTTGACTAAACGGACCTTTGTTGACAAAGTAATGTCTCTGCTTTTTAATATGCTGTCTAAGTTTGTCATAGCTTTTCTCCCAAGGAGCAAGAGTCCTTTAATTCCATGGCTGCAGTCACCATCTGCAGTGATTCTGGAGCTCAAGAAAATAAAGTCTCTCACTGTTTCCATTGTTTCCCCATCTATTTTCCATGAAGTGATGGGACTGGATGCTAGGATCTTAGTTTTTTGAATGCTGAGTGGGATCTTACCTTACCACACAAAAATAAACTCCAAGTAGATCAAAGACCTAAATGTGAGACTTAAAACTATAAAAACACTAGGGGAAAAACGTCACGACATTGGATTTGACAATGATTTCTCAAGTATAACACCAAAAGAGTAGATAATAAAAGAAAAATGGAAAAATTGGACTACATCAAAATAAAAACTTCTATGCACCAAAGGACACAATTGACAGGTGAAAAGGTAAACTGAAGAAGGGAGGAAAATATTTGCAAATCATATTTCTGAAAAGGGATTAATATCTAGAATATACGAAGAACACTACAACCCAAGGACACAAAAACAAACAACTTGATTTTAAAAAATGGGCAAAGGACTTGAATAGACATTTCTTCAAGGAAGTTACATAATCCAAAATGACACTTATCATCTTTAACCATTAGGGAAATGCAAATCTAATCCACAATGAGATGCTACTTCATATCAGCTAAAATGGCTATTATTCAAAAATAGACAGTAAGTGTTGGTAGAATATGGGACTATTGGAACCCTTGTACATTGCAGGTAAGAATGTAAAGTGGTACAATTCTAGTGGAAAATAGTATGGCAGTTCTTAAAAAATTTTAAAGAGAATTACCATATGATCCAGAAATTCTACTTTGGAGTATATAGTTACAAAAATTGAATTCTCAATTCAGTGATATTGAATATCATTGTGATATTTGTAACATCCATGTTCATAACAGCACTATTCACAATAGTCAAAAGGTAGAAAGAAACTCAGTGTATATCACTGACTGAATGGATAAACAAAACAAAATGGGGTACACATACGAAATGCATGTGCATGCGACTGAATATTATGCAGCTTCAGAAAGAAATCTGACCCATGCTAGGACATGCATAGATGAATCTGAAGACATTATGCTAAGTGAAATAAGCCAGCCACAAAAGACATGCAGTGTATAATTCCGCTCATATGAGGGACCCAGAGTAGTCAAATTCATAGAGATATTAATGGAAAGTAGCGTGGTGGTTGCCAGATGTTGCAGAAAGAGGAGAATGGGAAATTGTTAAATGCATAGACTTTCAATTTTCCGAGAAGAAAAAGAGTTCTAGAGATAGATGATGGCTACTCTTTACACAACAATGTGAATGTACTTAATACTACTGAATCTTACACTTAAAAATGGTCAGAAAAGTAAATTTTGTTATGTGCATTTTACCGCCACTAAAAAAAAAAAAAAAAAAAAAAAATTGAAGGGCCATGAAAACCCTGGGGTGAGGGAATTTATCAAGGAAGCAATGGAAAGCCCTCCAGAAGCCAAGGGAGGGCATGATTTGGTTATTGAGGTTTGGAATTGTTGCATGTGGGTGTGTTATGATAAGTTACCTTGGTCATGTCCGAGTCTTTGAGACCCATGGCCTGTAGCCCACCAGTCTCCTCTGCCCTTGGAATTCTCCCTGCAAGAATACTGGAGTGGGTTGCCATGCTCTCCTCCAGGGGATCTTCCCGAACCAGGGATCAAACCCTCTTCTCCTACGTCTCCTGCATTAGCAGACAGATTCTTTACTACTAGTGCACCTGGGAAGCCTTTGGGAGTGGTAATCCTACCCATCCACCCATCTTTGTATGTAGACAGCCTGGTTTAAAGGCAGGACTCTTTGGGATCAGAGAACCAGTTAGGAATTAGCCTAGAGATCTATGATTCTTAACTGTTCAAGGACATCAGACTGGTTGGAGAGCTCATTTAGGGTGTAGGCATAGGCTGTCCTCATGCACTCATATTCAGTGGGTCTAGAGAACCTGAGACTGTATGTTTCTAACAAGCTCACAGGTTATACTGAAGGGGCTGGTCTATGACCCTGCTTTAAGCATCACTGTTACAGGGAAGAGGCAGAGGGGGCTATCAAGAAGTACTAGAAGCAAAGTGAGCAGCCAGCTCACAGCGGGACAGGGTGATGACTGAGACCATCGTTGGGTCTGGACACCTGGTCTGATCTGTTTACACTTGTGCTGCAAGGTTTACAAGAAGCCACCTGAGGTGGATTTACTACCCACTCATAAGAACAGCCTCTTTGAGTAAACAACCCCAAACGATCCATTTCCTGGCCATTCCCTCCCCGCGTGCCCCAAGTTCAGCAAAACTGAAACCACCTGTCTTTCTGAGAAAAGCTTCCTTATACTTTATTACCCACTTTTATGGGCTCCGTGATACGAGTTCTGGCATCAGTGATCGTGTTCTCGTTTATCACGTGGCCTGGCAAGATAGCGGTCTGCACACTCTGAGCTCCATGCTTTGATACTCTTTAGGGCCGAAGGCAAGCGGCTGCTTTTAAAAACACAGAGTTAATAATTCTCCAAGCCGGAAGCCAGGATTTGCACCCTGGAGAGGGTTGGCTTTGTGTTGGGAAGTCTGCTTCAATATCTGGCCCTTGGCAGGGTCTCCAGGAGATGCAGGCAGCTGCTGCTTCCTTCTTTCCCACCTGGGAAAAAATGCGATTGCAACAACCTCCACAGTGGCTGGGAAGATAGCAGAGTGTGTTCTGGCGTCTTCTACTGTCACAGCATGCTCTGGACAGAATATTGGGACTGGGATTCTAGGGCTAGTCTTTTCTGGCCTTGGATCTGGTACCCAGATCATGGCATTCTCTGGGCCTCTATCAAGTTGGGGAGATTCTAGCTCCCAGTTTGTGTGTAGCAGTTCCCTTTGATTCTCAGCACTGGGGAGCTTGCAGGTACACTCCACCTTCTCAAATAAGACTGTCTTATCCATAGCTGATCATGAACCCATGGGCATCCAGAGAGCAGTGCGAAGTTTTGACTTTTTGACCCTGCCTCTTACCAGCAGGTGCATCCCAGTCCCTATGGAGTTGGCCTTGAGCTTCTGGGGAGCCAAGGGTCCCTCCTTCCTGGTTTCCTTCTTGTTCTCCCACTATTGCTGCCCCTTGTGCCAAAGCCATGAGGATGCGTCTTTCTATTCCTAATGGCACTATCTTGGCCTGATGCATGTGTTTCCCCATGGTCCTCTGCAGGGTGTGGACTCTAATGAAGAAAAAGAAACAATGTTAAACCTATAAGATCTGGGTCTAGCAGCATGTGAATGAACCCCAGATCTGGAAAACATCTTGGTTACATGACTCTCCTCCTCTGGACAGAATCACCCCTCTAGGGAGTGGTGTGTCATCACAGAAGAACACCCAGTGCCTGGCAAACTGCAGGCATTCAGGAAACATCTATTATCATCACTCTTATGACACCATGGCCTAAGGAGCTCTCTGGCCCTTCCCCAGGCTCCTCTGAGCTCCTTGAAAGACTAAAAGTTGCATCCGTGCCTTTGGGGGGCTCACTGGAAGAAATAATCACCTGTTCTCTCTTGGGAGTACCGGAGACACTCCTCAAGTGGGATGAATATGAGTGAAGTTAGGGGTCAGGAGGGGAGAGTGTGCCTTTGATTCCTGGGGGTGGGGGGGTGGGGCACAGTTTTCCACTCCTTGGTGGCACCAGGAAAACACTATGAATACTTCTTGACAATAAACAAATAACTGAGCCCTGGGAAAGGTGGTTTGGAGAGAGGGTGACTGCTCCAAATTGCTCTTTGAAAAGAACAGGCTCTCTTGGCCGACAGTGAATCAAATGTGACGAAATACAATGCGTCTGGCACTGTCTCCTTGTGGAAACTGCCCTGCCTCGGGGGTGATGGAAAATGGATGACAAAGCTGTGGAAAGAGGACTAAGGTGTCACAGATTCTGGATTGTCTCTCAACGTGCAAGTCTCCACAGGGAAAAGGAGGTGCCTGGGTGGCGCATGGCCTCCGGCGCTGTGACAGGTGGCTCCTGACTGCCAAGTGTCTCTGTGCAGGGTGTCACGCAAGGCCCCACCTCTGGACAGACCTGCCTGAGTGGGAGGCAGGTGCCAAGGGCAAGGCCGTCTCCAGAACGGGAGGATGGAGCTCAGGGCCCTGCAAGAGTTGCCACCACGACGGGGTGGTTGCTTCAGATCAAGGGAGCATGCCCTCCACCCCTCTCTTTCCACTGCATAGGAGATTGGTGTGTGTGTGTGTGTGTGTGTGTGTGTGTGTGTGTGTGTGTGTCTGGGGAGCCGTATAGGGCTGTGTAAAGTAGTAGAATATGCACAGTGAGGGGAAGGTGATGAATACCGAGCATGGTAAATTCAGTCTCTGTCTTCATTAGGATGGAAACTACTCAAAGGTATGTGCCTGAGTGCTAAGTTGCTTCAGTCGTGTCCATCTCTTTGAGACCCCATGGACTGCAGCCCTCCAGGGTCCTCTGTCTGTGGGGTTCTGCAGGCAAGAACACTGGAGTGGGGTTGCCACTTCCTCCTCCAGGGGATCTTCCTGACCTAGGGATCGAACCCGTGTCTCTTACATTTCTAGCATTGGCAGGCGGGTTCTTCACCACTACAGTCACCTGGGAAGCCCCACTCAAATGTATACTTGGAGTATAAAAAAGAACACATAGAATCTTAGCTTTGTATTTATGAAAAGCAAAGAAATTGAATACTTACAGATGATGTTTCAATGCACCAATGTGTAAATACTCAAATACGTGTGGAAATGCATTTTCAGTAAACTTATACCTTGGAATTGCTCTATATTTAAATCCTGAATGCATGAAATAAATAAATATACTTTTGCCTCAGGGGACAATATCATAAAATGAAGCTGTGAAAAATTCTTTTGACAATTTCAGGTTATTGTTCAAGGCACAATTTTTATTTGCGATTTCACAGTTTATGGTGGATCATTTTTAGTATCACTTTGTAAGTAAATTTTAGATTTTAAAATTGGCTGTGCATTTATTTCTGGAGTTGGAACTGACCTTCAGAGGAAAGCAGAGGGCTTGAGTTTATATAAATCTGTCCAGAGAACCTGTATGTAGAAAACTATGGCACTGTATCATGCTGTGATGTCACAGTTTACAAAATTCCTCCTTCAATAACAGCCCCAAGTCAGGAATCAAGTTCTGTGCAGCAAATAGCAATAAGAGAAAGTAAGATAACAAAACAGACTGAGAGGAAATTGCCCTAGAGTTGGGCAGGAAGCATCCAGTCTGGCTACTAAGAGCTTTGTGACACTGATGTGCTGAGAAGCCTTCAGAGGAGCCTGTGACGAGGGTTCAGATGGCTTCCCTTCACGGGAAGACCAGCAAGGACAAAATTGGGAGTGGACTGGCAAGTGAGTACCCAGGCTTTGGCTGGCCATCCATGTCATCCTTTAGGAGTGTGGCTTAGGTGTTATTTCCCTGACCCTCTGGATAAAGCAGGGTGTCTGGTTCACATTCCCTTAGTTTCTTCCACAGATCCCCCCAGATGTGCTTGCGAACGGCACCGGAACTCCTTGTTGAAGTCCCTGCCTGCATGAGCCTGTCCTTTCTGTGCTCATTTCTTCTGACTCTGAGCTGGATGCCTCTCGCATCTCCTCCCGGACATGCATTTTATGAATACAAAAGGTGTGCATTGTCGTTCCTCCAGCTGGAGTTAGCAGTGGTTACTCTGTTTGGGGCACTGTGCTTCAGATGAAGAAGTACTGGATGCAAAGATATTCCTAAGTTTTCATTTCCACCATCAAGAGGTAAGTAAAGTACATCACAATGACTAGGTGGGGCAGACGTCTTGGGGCCACCATATTCCTCATGAGGGGTGGAGATGGAGCTGTTAGCTTGGACCTAAGGCCAGTTCTGGGATGGGTGAACATGCCCTGAAGGGCATCACCATCTATCCATCCATCTGCCTACCCAGCACCCTTCCAACCATCTACCCATCCATCTACCCACACACCCACCCTCCCACTAATCCACCAACCCACCCATCCATCCACCCATCCATCCATCCATCCATCCATCCATCCATCCATCCATCCACTTGTGTCTGCAGGCCCTTCCATCTCCAAGGTGCCTCCTCTCAACAAGGGTGCCTCCTCTCCACCCTCCCAACCACTGGGTTTTTCTCACTGTTTTTAAATACAATCAAGAGTCTCCTTTTAAACAACTACTCACCTTCATCCAGTCTGCCCATGTGTATTTCCCATCTCTTCTCTCTCATTCTCAAGAGATTTGTGAGAGAAGGACTTTCTCAGTGCCCCCTCCCCACCCCACCTCTCACACTCAAGAGAGAACACACTCTGTCACCTGGGGCTTCATGCATCTGCCAAATAGGCACCTTCAGGGCATCCCTGAGTCCCCCTGTTTTCACTATGCACTTTCTCTTAGGAACCCTTCCGGCCACCACCCTGGCTTTAAAAGTGTAGTGGTTACGTATTTCCCAAACAATTGAATCATTCCAAAGGCCCACAGGTTATTCTCTTTTTTTTGTGGCAGGAAGGATCCATTTTTCACAACATTTATCTATCCAGGTTAGGTTGGAGTATTATTGCAGCTGCAAACTTAAATGGCAGGAGATGGACCTCGTCTGCCTTTCCCCTTCCAAGGAGGGGTGGTTCCCAGGGGACTTCCTGGCAAGGCCTCGAGTGGAAGCTGGAGCGACCTTCCTGGAAGCAGAGCTGCCTGGGGGCTGGTGGCAGGTGCGCGGAGTCCTGGGCGATGTCTGGGCTTGGGCACTGGTTTCTGGACACTTCTCTCCCAGCATCTGCATCCTCACTCCCAGCTCAAATGTGCCGGTGGAAGGAGAGAGGCTGCAGTGGGTGAGTGCACATGACCTCCTGGTCCTGATGGTACCCCCAGGGGAGGGCAACCACTTGGAATGCCTCTCCCTCTAGGACCACATAGAAAAGAGGAAATCAGTATACATCGAGTGATCCAAACAAGGCCGAGATTTCCCAAGGTGACATCTGAAGGAATAAGCTCTGTGATGTGGCCTGCTGGGGTTGCAAGGTCTCATGGAATTGGGGATTGCTTCTACCTGGCCATGTCAAAACACTGGAGGGCAGACGTTCTGGACCAGGAGACATTTTGCCATCAGAAAACATTAGATGATGCTGGAGACACATCTGGTTGTCAGAACTGATAGGGAGCCAGGAAGCTGCCAAGTGTTCTACGGTACAAAGAAGCAACCCCACGAAAATCACCCGGTCCCAAAAGCCCATGATGCCGAGGTTGAGAAACTCCATTCTGTGTGACTGCCTGGAGGACTGGTTCTACTTGGTAGACTGAGAGCTTCCAAGTGGCCAGTGCACTGAGGTTCTGAGCAGGAGGGGGTGTCCCACCAAGCCCCCTAGGATTGGCTCACTGGTCCCAGAGGCTGCCCTTCCTTCCTGTGTCCCCAGAGATGGAACCCCACACGTCACAAAGCTCCAGGCACAGTAAATGTTTGGGTCTGCCCTGGGAGCTGTTCTTGTTTACTGGGGTGACGGAGGACCTTGACATCAGTCCGACATGAGCTAGAAATAGTGTGAGGAAGACAGCAAGGGTGCTCCTGTTTATCTCCTGAACGACATTGGCAGAACTCAGAGACTAGAGAGAGCTTGTTCGATCTTATGGATATTGTGGGTCAGTGATCCTGGCTGGGCACGGCTGGATGATTTTCCAGCTCTAGGTAGCATGGGCTGAGTTCAGTTGGTGGTTATCCACTGGCAAGTGGCTGTCTGGTGGTCCAAGCTCTTTGCTCCCGTATCTGGCACGTTGGCAGGGATGGCTGCAGGCTGAACCTGGCTGGGCCGATGGTTCAGAGTGCTTCCTCAGAGCACCCAGGGGTGGCTGGCTGTCTAATGGTGCTTCAGGGTTACCCAAGAGGGTCCATGAGTTGGGGAAAGATTGCAGCTCTTTTATAATGCCTGAGCCCAGAATTTGGCACCATGTTCTGTCCTGTCTGCTATACTTTATTGGTGAAAGGAGACCCAGATCCACCTGCATTCAAGAGGGAGGGGACATAGGCAATCCGCCTTCTACGGGGTGTGTGGGTGTCAAAAAAAGGGCAACCATCTTTAATCGCCCCCACTCCAGCTTCATCCTAGAGGATATGTGAGGCACGTTAGAGGTGATAAAGCCCAGACACTGAGCCAGATGTGCCACCCTCCTCTTTGAGGACAGCCAAATTCCAAGGAAAGCAGTGTCAGGATGTCAGCAGCGTAGGAATGACCTGGAGATGAAGATCATGATGCTGGTGACTGGGATGGCTCCACGGCAGTCTCTCCTCCATGGCAGGTGGCCCCACCATTCCTTTCTTCCTGGCAACCACCCACTATCCCTCGCCCCTCATTAATGCACAGATTTCCTGACTACAGAATAGTTGGTAGAGCAGGAGCTGGTCCTCAGAGTCCATGGTGACATGGCTCGCTGGCTCAGATTATTTCTACCAAGTGTTGATTTGGTAAGAACAATTCTGCCTGAATTCCCAGTGGGGAGCATGGAGGGAGGGAGAATTTTCTAGAACAAGCAACTTTGCACGAGCAGCTCCTGCTTGCTCATGAGGGATCCTTGGCATTTCATGGAAACAGGACAGTTGAGAAGACTCATGGGGACTCAGTAAGGGCCACATGAGGAAGCCAGCAAATGCAGGCAGGAAGGCCCATGGTTCCTGTTTAACCCCTCATGTTAAATCTATGTGATCTGAGGTGTGTTGATATCAGATGTCCCTGCAAAGAGGAACCTGTTGCCCTCCTGAGCATGAAGAGTTCTTAGGACTCTGCTGGTGACTTAAGTCTCTGCCCTGGGGGTCATCTCTCTTCCTCCTCTTCCCCAATATGCTTGGGCTCCCAGGTGAACTGCACTCTCCCTAACGACCGATCTTGGAAGTGAACCTATTTCTGGTTATTTAAATCACTTCCCATGAGGCCAATGACCATCTTCTGAAGAGAGATCAGAGGTGAAAAGAAGCAGCACAAAGACGTGAAGATGCCCGCAGAGCTAGCTGAAGCTCCCAGTTATTAGCAGATGTTTAGGAGATGCTGGGGATGGGTGGAAGAAAGGCATCCTTCCAGATGTTATTTCAAGCATGATGCTGGTAAGGCAAAGTGCCTCGCACAGAGAAAACATTCGATGAATTTTAGCTACTTAGAAAAAGCTATTTTATGTTTCTTTTGATGATTGAATTTTAGAATAATTTTCTTGAACGGTAACGTATTAATAACTTTCTGTCCTGTCCATCCAGGTGGTGACTATGGTTCAGACTTCTGCATTGCACATGTAATCTATTAAGAAAGGCCCCCTTCCCTGGCATTCCAGTAGGCAATCTGTATGAAAATGTCTGTGGCTAAAGGTGTTTAATAGAAGTGAGATGGTAATGATGGGGCATCTTTTTGTTTTTGGAGCAAAACTTGAATGATCCTTTTGTGAAGTTGCTCGGTCGTGTGAAACTCTTTGCGACCCCATGGACTATAGTCTGCCAGGCTCCTCCATCACATTTTCCAGGCAAGAATACTGGGGTGGGTGGCCATTTCCTTCTCCAGGGGATCTTCCCAACCCAGAGATTGAACTTGGGTCTCTGGTATTACAGGCAGACTCTTTACTGTCTGAGCCACCGGGTATAAAGTAATAAGCAGATTGATTTTTTTTCCCTTTTGGCTTTGATTCATCTTGGAAGGTAGGGACCCTGGGCCATGGTACTCTGGACATCCAATTCCCTCTCTGTGTCATTCAGATTCTCAGGAAATGTTAGTTGAGATACCAGCTCCTTCACAGGAGGAAGGGACTGGTGGTGTTAGTCTGGGATCGCCCCCCTCCTTCCAACCTTGTGCCTTTCTGTAGGGGATAAATTAGCCCAGTTGTGTTTGTGTTCTGTTTTATGAATGTGTAGGCATCATCCTACATGTTTGAAAATATCAAAGAAGAAGGAGAAAACAGCTCTCTATATGACCTTAAAAACCAACCCAAGTCCTGCTGATTTTGCATGCAGGCCACAGCCCCTTGAATTGTTCAGAATGGGAGCCTTCCCGAGGGTCAGAGATAAATGACTTTGCAGAGAACTGTGCACCGGACTCCCCTGCCTTCCTCCTGTATTGTGGCAGGTGCTGTATTTACTTAGCTATTTTCTCCTCAGCAGAAAGCACATCAAAAGTCACTGATTTATTTACTTAAGGGCTACCACAGAAATCATGCAGAAAACACCTTGCATTGTGTGAGATCTTGTGTCTGTTTCCTTGGAATGTATATTCTACTGAAAAGGAAATCCATGAACCGGACCCTCGGGGAATACGAGGAATTGGAAGACTGTGTGTGTTCTCAGACCTGCACAATGAGCGGGGTGTTCTTGTTCTGCAGGATCTGCTCGGTGAGGGTCTCAGCGCCTCCTTACTTGAGTAGTCGGGCACTAGGCTCTATTGGCCCGGATACACTTACTGCTTGGGTGCGCCACCAGGGTCTCCATCACCTGCATTGGAGCTGCACCAGCAAGCATGCACAGTCAGGGAAATGCAGCAGGAGGTGAGAAAATCTGGCCAGCCCTTGCAGGGGCACTTTTCAATCACTTTTGCTCTGTGATCTGTCTCCTGCTTCAAGGTCCTGTGGTGAAGGGCAGTAACCCAGGAGAGGACCCTGAGGTGGGCTGGCAAGTGGGCCCCTGACTGAGGGCAAGGAATTCTGTTTTGACCCTTCAAGGTTCCAGTGGCAGTGAGGTTGGAGATGTCTCTCTGGTCACCATGCTTATATGGAGGGACCAGCTGTCTGAGAAGGCATTAATGTGAGGATGCTTGCGGGATATGCCAGCAAGCTGAGTGAGGCGGGGAGTCCAGTGAGTCTAAGCCTTGAGTGCTAAGTCACTTCAATCATGTCTGACTCTGTGTGACGCTATGGACAGCTGCCTGCCAGTCTCTGCTGTCCATGGGATTCCCTAGGCAAGAACACTGGAACGGGTTGCCATGCCCTCCTCCAGGGAAATCTTCCTGACCCAGGGATTGAACCAGAGTCTCCTACATCTAACCTGCCTTGGCAGGCAGGTTCTTTTCCACTAGGATCATCTGGGAAGCCTGGACACACATTATATTCAATCCTGTCCTTGGGAGTTTTGGACGACAGGCTCCCAGTCTGGGCCCACGTTTGTCCCCGTGTAGGCTTGGTCAGTGGAACATGAGGTCCGTGCTGACCACAAGGGCTGACCAGCCCTCATAGGACCTTCCCCATTGCTTAGGAACCCAGGAACTGTGACCTCCTCAGGGCAAAGCTATTGGTAGTGTCTGTGCTGTGCTTACTCGCTCAGTCATGTCCAACTCTTTGTGACCCTTTGGACTGTAACCCGCCAGGCTCCTCTGTCCGTGGGATTCTCCAGGCAATAGTGCTGGAGTGGGTTTCCATGCCCTCTTCCAGGGGATTTTCCCAATCCAAGCACTGAACCCAGGTCTCCTGCATTGCAGGCAGATCCTTTACCATCTGAGCCACCAGGAAAGCCCTTGGTAGTGTCCAGTGAGGGTTAACCAAACACCAGCTACAAACGCTCCATGACCCAGCCATCCAGCTCCTTGATACCTACTCTATAGAGAAATGAGTGCTTGAATCCACAACACATGAATTCAAGTGTCTGTAGCACAAACTGTGGTCCTTCCACACAGTGGAACAGACTCTGGCCATAAAAGGAGTGAAGTGCTGACACTTCACATGGATGAATCTGGACAGCGTGATGCTCAATGAAAGAAGCTGACATAAAAATGCCATATTCCATGATTGCATTGATGTGAACCTCCTAGACTAGGTAAATTCACAGAGGTAGAATTCAGATTGGTGGTTTACAAAGAGGGTGAGGAGGGTAGGGAGAAACTGCTTAATGAGTAAGGGGTTTTACTTCAGAGTGATGGAAATGTTTTGGGACTAGACATGGTTGAAGAATGCAAAGTACTATGATGGTGCTAAATGTTACTGAATTGATCATTTTAAAATACATAATGTGTATTTCATAATGTGAATTTCACTCGAATAAATTTTAAAAAATGTAAGTTAAAAAACCTGCCAGTATAAGCTTTATTAATATTGATATTAGTCTCACACTGGAAATAACCCAAATATCCACCATTCTCTGAATAAAGTGCTTTTATCTACATGCTAGCATCCTTCACAGCAAGGACAAAAACATTCACAGCAAGGATATAAATTCAAACATGGGCGCATCTCACCAACCTTGTGCTGGGACACAGGATGTTCACACAGTTTAAGGCCATTCATACGAAGGTCAAGAACATGCAAGAACAACCACTGGTGGTGGAAGTCAGAACAGTGGTCATCTCTGGAGGGAATTTCTGGGGTGGGAAAATGTTCCATACTTTGAAGTGGGGGCTGTGACACAAGTGTATACAATTGTCAAGACTAAACTGCGCCCTTAAGATAAGTGCTGAGTTCCATATGTAAATGTACTTCCATATAAATAATAATTCCAAGAGAAGAGAAAAATCAATTTAGAGAAATAGAAACATTAACCTTTGTATACGGAACTCACCAACTCCAGGCTAGCCAGATTGTTCACAGGAGACTGGTCACCTGTCCAGTCCTTCTCCGTGTGCGGCAACCCCTGAGGCCAGTTTGGTCCCGCTGCTTTCACATTGCCATTTCCTGCTTTGCACATCCATCCCCAGCAGGTCTCAGGCCATGGGGAGCCTGGCCTGGAGCCAGGTAGGAGTTTTATGAAGTGCTGTGGAGGGACCCATGAGCTAGACGCTCCCTGGGTGTGTAGAGGCAGGGAGGCAGAAGGAGACCCCATGCTCACAGTGACCTCAGGTGTCCCAGCACCGATGGCAGGCATCCACAGTTCTGCTTGGCATCCGGCCCACATCTGGACAGGAGCCTCGAGGAGATGTCTGGGCCAGATTCCCAGTGCTCTATCCAAGGAGAGCTACTTCCGGGTCTCACTCAGCCAACTCACAGTCCTCTGTGGCTGAAGGAAGTCCCTTCACCGAAGAAGCAGCCCTGTGTGCTGAGATCTCAACCACAGGAGGACTCCCACAGAACCCTCAGCCCTGCCCTGGCATTTGGGGCAGGCCTCCAGGAGCTTGGAGCAGAGCTTCTCAGACTTTCCTGGACACTGAGACACCCAGGGCCCTGGGAACAAGCAGACTCTGACTCAGAGGGTCTGGGGGTGGTGATGCTGATGTTCTGGTCTGGAAAATCTGGAGGGGAAATAAAACTTGGTAAAAAATGATGAACATGCATGCTTATATACATACTAGCCAGCTCCTACTCACAGCAGCATATCCAGACCTAAACATAGAATTTAAAGGACCATCAATCAGTGAACCCATGGGTAACATAAATGAGGTAAGCTCCCACTCCCAAGTTCTGAGTCCTTTCCCATCACAACACCCCTCTACACTCCACCCGGATTTTTTGCATCTTTCTCTGTCTGGAGGTCTGCTGGGGGTCAGATGCAGCTTACTCTGGTGGGGAGGTTGCGTGGGAACCACCCTGCCTGGACTCGCCAGGAACTTCTGCCACACCTCCCATTTCCACAGAGCTATTTTTAGAATCCTATTTTTAAATTGTCTGAAGTTCACATTGACTTCACCGCCTAATTGGAAAGGTCACCTCCCTGGAATTGTCTGTTGTACACTCCACCCTGTGGACAGTGCAGAGCGGAAATGATCAAATATCCCTGGTTGGGGCCACATGCTAGCGGCATCCATCCCCGCTAGGGTGCAGGCGAGGTGGCGCTGGAGCAGGGCCCCCAGGCCAGCTCAGGTGCAGGTCAGTTCCGGGTTCTCTCTTTTACCTTCCACCTGTGCTGACCTGTCAGGCATGCAGACCCTGAGGTGGATGCCGCCCTGTTCTCACCGCAGCCCAAGGTGAGGCTGAGGGTAGGGTTTGTGTGGGTATTGCACCGGCTACATCTTTCCTTTTTAGGAATGCTCTGCCCCAGCTTCATGGACTATTCTTCCAGAGCACCTGCCCTTCTCACCTGGAGGAGTGTAATAGACCCTGGAGGACTTATAACCACACAGACCAGTGGGCCCACCCTATTGTCTCAGACTGAGTAGATCTGGTGTACAGTGGGGCTTACATGTCTCATCTGGTGTTGCAGGTCTGGATACCAGGCTTTGAGAACTATGGGCCTGTGCCAAAGGTGTCAGAGGCTGTTGGGGAAATGCAAAGTCTCCTGGCAGCTGTGGGCCATGTCTGTGTCTTCTGAGAGCACAGAGTGTGGACTGCGTTCCCCAAGACACCTGGGCTCCAGTCTCTTAAGTATCCTTTTCTGGGAGATGAAAGCAGGTCATTTAATTCCACTAAACCTTAGTTTTCCAATCTGTAAAATGGGTTGACATCTCTTCTCTCACAGGGGTGTGGCCTGGTAGGGACCAGTGGGCTTCCCAGTGTGTTCTCTGGAGCTTCAGCTTGACCTCAGGGTGGGCTGAGAGCGGCTCCTTGGGGCCGAGCTCTCACGGGCACTGGCTGTGCGTCCTTGATTGTGTGCCCCTGAGCTTCGCCTGGACCATTGTGAACTAGGCTTCTGTCTGTGAAATGAGAGAATACCTCTCCTCGGGGCTTATCTTGCCGCTCAGAGGCAATTTCAGGTGGTAAATTGAGTGAATGCCTGGATGGGCAGGGAGCAGTTCTCTGGGACCCCACGGCTTTAATACTGTGAAGGCTCTAGAGGTCCGATGCTCTGCCAAACCAGCTGAACTCCAGCCACCCCAGTCGTGCCTGCAGGCTCCCCAGGCCTCTGGGAATGAGTTCTGCAGAATTCATTGGCCTGAACGCTGACCCGGAGCTGCCAGTTCAGAAGAACTACTTGAATTTGGCACGGGGGCTGCCTGGGTTTGCCTTGCCTCCTCTGGGCTCCTCGTGGTCGCTAACGCCTCCCTTCTCTGAAACTGGGCACTTCTGGCCTGGCACCGCCTTCCTCCTTTCTCCCACTCCTGTGCAAACAGCCGGAGAGCCGGGACTGCTTCTCCCAGGGCACATCCCCTGCAGTTCCGACACCCTCTTCCGCTAACCAAGTGCAGGAGGAACAGAGGCTGAGAGCAGTGCGAAGTCCGCGCCTCCTACCCAATCCTGCCTTCTGCCGAGGGCTTTCCCGGAACTCTCTCCTCCCCCCGCCCCCCTCCCCTCCGGGAAGCCGCTGGCAGAGGGATGCGGGCGGTGAGGCGGGCCGGATCCTCGGATCCTGGAGTCAGCCAGCTCCGGGCAGACCTGGAGAAAGCAAAGGGTAGAATGTGTTGCAAAGGCAGGAGGCATCGGCGTGGGGAGAAGGTGAAGCCAGGACGGGTGGTGGTGTCTCCTCCGGGCGTTTGCAGCCCGAATTCTACAATTCAAAAGACACAGCAGACAGCCAGGTTGGGGCATGCCCCTTTGTTGTGTAAATCCCGGGGTCTGAGTTCCCAGGGCCCAGAGCTCCGACTTGTGACTGCCAGGTTTGTGTTGGGATTTGGGCATGACCTCCCTCAACCCCAGGCTTGTTTAGGTTTATTTGGGGATCCTTGCCAGCAGGGGCCTCCTGGAGCCCCCCCGGGTAGAGAGATGTGGGCGGGCCAGCGCCCAGCCCTGGGCGCCCGGCCCCCCTTTGCTGCTGAAGCTGGGGCCCAACTCAGCACCTGCTCCCAGCCCAGCGAGAGCATCGTGGTGACTGAAGATTCCTTCCCTGTGCCCCCAATCCAGCTTATAATAGAAACTCTTCCCTCTTCTCTGTTCAAACATGGAGAAAAGCTGCTGGGCAGCTTCTACTCAGATCTTTCTGGGGGCTCCGCTCCTTTTATTTCTTTTATCTTTTTCCATTAAGAGTGGTACAGGCCCCAGTTCACAGAGTAGCGAAAGAGTCAGACAGGGCTGAAGTGACTTTGCATGCACGCATACTCCTTTTATTTCTTTAATCTCTTTCCATTAAGAAGCAGCCCGCAGCCCTGAGAGTCAAGCTGCTGCAGAGCTGTTACCTCCAAGAGACTTCAGATTTTGGTTTAAGAACCTCAGCCGACTGGATTTCCTGTCTGATGGCAGACAAAGAAATTCAGCCTAGAGTCCCCCAAAGCAGTGTCACAATTGCTGCTTCTGTGAAGGAAGGTCGGGGTCTTCCCATGCTAATGTTTTGTGATCTCTAAGGGGTTCACCCAACTTCACAGCAGGAAACACCCCGTGGGGGGACACTCCCCTCTGGTTTGACTGAGGACAGTGGGCATGTTAGGGTGCTGCAGTGTGTCCTTGGAGGTTCAGTGCTGGGCACCCGGGCACCCAAGCTGTTACAATGGGTGTGGAGGGAGGGTGACAGCTCAGAAGCCCTGGAGCCAGAGAGGAACAAAAGGCTCTCAGGCCAACTGACCAGGGCACTAGCAGGGCCCCTAAGTACTAGTACGACAATAACCAGAGGGAAGCAGCTATGTGGCAAAGATTAAAATAATAACAATAAATAACAACAACAACAATAATAAACACAAGTTAAAAAACAAATAGAAAACCACCAGCTCCTGCAATAGAAAGTCAAGTCCCTTGGGAGTGAACTCTTCTTCCCTCTTGGCAGTCTGTGATCAAGCCCTCCAGGGCAGCACACGTGTTCCGGTGGAGTCTGCAGTCATATCAGGAGGGACACCCCCTGCCTGACTGCAGCCCTACACAGGTGCTACCCAGCTTCTCTCTCTAGTCAGGTCACACTTTTCTGCTTCAGTTTCCCTACCTTTAAAATGGAGATCAGTATAGTGGTTAGCACCCGAGGTGCTGGATCCATCACTTCATGGCAAATAGATGGGGAAACAGTGGAAACAGTGACAGACTGTATTTTGGGGGGCTCCAAAATCACTGCAGATGGTGACTGCAGCCATGAAATTAAAAGATGCTTGCTCCTTGGAAGAAAAGTTATGACCAACCTAGACAGCATATTTAAAAAGCAGAGACATTACTTTACCAACAAAGGGACATTTAGTCAAAGCTATGGTTCTTCCAGTAGTCATGTATGGATGTGAGAGTTGGACTATAAAGGAAGCTGAGTGCCAAAGAATTGATGCTTTTGAAATGTGGTGTTGGAGAAGACTCTTGAAAATCCCTTGGACTGCAAGGAGATCCAACCAGTCCATCCTAAAGGAGATCGATCAGTCCTGGGTGTTCATTGGAAGGACTGACGCTGAAGTTGAAACTCCAATACTTTGGCTACCTGATGGGAAGAACTGACTCATTTGAAAAGACCCTGATGCTGGGAAAGATTAAAGGCAGAAGGAGAAAGGAATGAAGAGGATGAGATGTTTGGATGGCATCACCAACTTGATGGACATGAGTTCGAGTAAGCTCTGGGAGTTGGTAATAGACAGGGAAGCCTGGCGATCTGCAGTTCATGGGGTCACAAAGAGTCAGATACTACTGGGTGACTAAGCTGAACTGAACCCAAGGTGCCATGAACACTTGATGGCTTGGTCTTGACAGGGTCCAGCACATCCTGGAGCCCAGTGACTCTTGGCTCTGTTACTGACTGTTCTTTTTTAAAATTAGGGTATAGTTGATTTACATTGTTGTGTTAGTTTCAAGTATACAGTAAAGTCAGAACGCAGTATACATGCGTTCTTTTTCAGATTCTTTACCCAGATAGGTTATTACAAGATACTGAGTAAAGTTCCCTGTGCTATACAGTAGGTCCTTATGAGTTATCTATTTTTTATATAGTATTGTGTCTGTGTTCATGTGAAAGTGTTAGTTGCTCAGTCATGTCTGACTCTTTGTGACCCCATGGACTGTAGCCCCCCAGGCTCCTCTATCCATGGAAGTTTCCAGACAAGAATACTGGAGTGGGTAGCTGTTCCTTTCTCCAGGAGATCTTCCTGATCCAGGGATCAAACCCAGGTCTCCTGCATTGCAGGCAGCTTCCTTACCATCCAGGCCACTGGGGAAGCCCTTCTGTGCTCATCCCAAGCTCCTAATTGATTCTTCCCCCACATGTGATAGCAGTGCCTGTGGGGGAGGAGACACTCCCTCCAGGCTTCTGTGGGAGGTGTCACAGGGCCGTCTGCCGCCGCCTTCTGCCACCATTGGTCACCAAAGCTTTCAGTGACTATCCTTTTGTGTGGGTCTCTTCATGAAATATCTTCACAATTAAAGGGCTTTTTTTTTTTTTTTTTTTTTTTGGGTGAAACTGGTCTCATACTTCATATAGTGTCCTTAGACTCTTCAGTCTAAAGTTGGAAGAAGCTAGAGGGCATTTAGTATCACTTTTGTCACTACACTAAAGCTGTCCACACCCTCCTCCTCAAAGTCTGGTGCATAGTCTGGATGTGTAGTGCCTGTGGCCTGTGCCCTGAGTGATGGGTCATCGGGGGGTTGTGGGTGGCACATCTGCACAGGACTCCCAGGGGTGATGGCCTTTCACAGCCTTGACCTGGCTGATTGGTGTGATCATCTTAAATTTCAGACAGCCTTTTCTTACAGGCCCCTGTTCTTCTAATAAGTCACAGAGAAAGGGAAAAAAATTTGAACTTGTGATGTAAAATATCATTTATGACAGAGAAGAGGGCTACTTGAATGATGAGGGGCTAGAAGATAGCACTAGTCGTAAAGAACCCACCTGCCAATGCAGGAGACATAATGCAGGGTTGGATCCCTGGGTTGGGAAGATCCCCTGGAGGAATGCATGCAACCCACTGCAGTATTCTTGCCTGGAGAATCCCATGGACAGAGGAGCCTGGAGGGGTACAGTCCATAGAGTCGCACAGAGTTGGACCTGACCGAAATGACTTAGCACACACAGAAATAGCTCACACAGAAAACATTTTACTTACTAGATTACTGGTTTATTTAAAAACCTGGTGTTTACTCTAAAGCAGAGATTAGGGGTAGGTTTAAAAGTTGTCAGTGATCAAATATCAAAAAGTCCAACTCCTCATTGTAACCTCTTGCAGCCACATCTGCAGCAGCATTCTTCACAATAGCCCCCAAGTGGAAACATCTTAAATGCCCACAGATAGATGAATGGATAAACAAAGTGTGGTATATCCATACAATGGAACACGCAAGGATATTCAGCAATGAAGCATGTGGAAACATGGAAGAACCTTGAAAACACTATGCCAAGTGAAAGAAGCCGGATACAAAAGGACAAGTATCACATGATTCTATTTATAGGGAAAGTCCAGACTAAGCAAACCTGTAAAGATAGAAAAGAGATTAGTGGCTGCCTGGGGCTGAGAGGGTAAGATTATTAAGAATGATGCCTGAGAGTTATGTGGTTTCTCTTTGGGGTGATGAAAGTGTTCTAAAATTAGGTAGTGGTGGAGTTTTCACACCTCTGTGAATATGCTGAAAACCATAGCATGGTACACTTCATAAAGGTGAATTGTATGGCGTGTGAATTAAATCTTGATAAAGCTGTTATGCAATGCAGGAGATCCCGGTTCTATCCCTGCATCAGGAAGATCCCCTGAAGAAGGGAATGGCAACCCACTCCAGTGTTCTGGCCTGGAGAATTCCATGGACAGAAAAGCCTGGTGGGCTACAGTCTCTAGGGTCGCAAAGAGTTGGACTGAGCACCTAACACTTTCACACACTCACAAAGCTGTTACCTGAAAGAAAGAAGGGGTTAGACTAGATTAGCATCCATCTGCAGGGAGTCTTGGAATGCTAACCCAGGTGGTGCTCCATTCAAAGGTGTTTATCTTCTCAGAAAGATCTGGGCGGCCAGCCTGGACAGCCTTCTTTAATGCATTAGCTATTAAATGTTCTGAAATATCCTGCAGTGAAGAAACTGGTTTACTTTATTTAATCCTGCGTTCTCCAAGCTTTGAAGCCCTGTACTAGGGCAGCACCTGGAAACACTACACTGAAGTCTGTTGTACCTTATCTTCTTCACTGGAGTTCTAGAACTTGACTCCTGCTGAGATGCTCCAATGCCTGAACAGTGCCATACGTCTGCAGGTCTGCAGCCAGGGTGTCGATTTGCACATGTATCTGAGAGCAGTGTCCAGCAAGGGGACTGTCCAAGAGCCCAGGTTCTTTCCCAGATCCATCCCTGTGATTTTCCGCCTGCACAGCCCTCCTCTGGGTCTCCGTGTTTTATTTAGCATGTCCCTTGTGGTAGCAGAGGCAGTCAGTGGCCATGTACCCATCAGAGAAGCAGAGGGCGTGCAAGGCCTGGAAACCAGGGAGATGAAATACCACCGAGGAGCCTGTGAAGTCTGCCCTGTTTGTTCAGGCAGGGCCCTCGCAAGGTGAGACAGGCAATTGCTTTTGAAGTGGCTCTCAGACCTGGGCAGGTGTACACATACTTTGCCTGCCCCTGACTTACCTCTCTGATATGCAAGCTCAGTTGTCTGGGTGCTATGAGTTAGGGCAGACTCTGTGAAGTTATATAGGGAAAAAAACTCAGGTTTTCCTTCCTATTTGTAGGTAACAGCCCAGCTCTTCTGCACTGTTTCTTCCCTTGGTGTCTCCTTTATTGTGCTGTGCTGTGCTTCAGATGTTTCTGACTCATTGCGACCCTGTGGATTGTAGCCCACCAGGCTCCTCTGTCCATGAGATTCTCC
The DNA here is from genome assembly GCF_023699985.2 of Odocoileus virginianus. NCBI lineage: Eukaryota > Metazoa > Chordata > Mammalia > Artiodactyla > Cervidae > Odocoileus > Odocoileus virginianus. Next base: position 23,080,439 of record NC_069704.1, read on the forward strand.
AGGCAAGAATACTGGAGTAGGTAGCCATGCCCTCCTCCAGGGGATCTTCCTGACTCAGGGATCAAACCTGTGTCTCTTATATCTCCTGCACTGGCCTGCGGGTTCTTTACCACTAACGCCACCTGGGAAGCCTGCCTCCTTTATTCAGTCAGCCAGTTTAGTTGCTCAGTCGTGCCTGACTCTTTGCGACCCCATGGGCTGCAGCATGCCAGGCCTCCCTGTCCATCACCAACTACTGGAGTTTACTCAAACTCATGTCCATTGAGTCAGTGATGCCATCCAACCATCTTGTCCTCTGCCGTCCCCTTCTCCTCCCACCTTCAATCTTTCCTAGCATCAGGGTCTTTTCCAATGAGTCCGTTCTCCGCATCAGGTAACCAAAGTATTGGAGTTTCAGCTTCAACATCAGTCCTTCCAATGAATATTCACTTATTTCCTTTAGGATGGACTGGTTGGATCTCCCTGCAGTCCAAGGGATTCTCAAGAGTCTTCTCCAACACCACAGTTCAAAAGCATCAATTCTTCGGTGCTCAGCTTTCTTTATAGTCCAACTCTCACATCCATACATGACTACTGGAAAAACCATAGCTTTGACTAGACGGATCTTTGTTGGCAAAGTAATGGCTCTGCTTTTTAATATGCTGTCTAGGTTGGTCATAACTTTTCTTCCAAGGAGCAAGTGTCTTTTATTTTCATGGCTGCAATGATCCGTCTGCAGTGATTTTGGAGTCCCCCAAAATAAAGTCTATCACTATTTCCATTGTTTTCCCATCTATTTGCCATGAAGTGATGGGACCAGATGCCATGATCTTAGTTTTCTGAATGTTGAGTTTTAACCCAACTTTTTCACTCTCCTCTTTCACTTTCATCAAAAGGCTCTTTAGTTCTTCTTTGCTTTCTGCCATAAGGATAATGTCATCTGCATATCTGAATTATTGTTATTTCTCCTGGCAATCTTGATTTCAGCTTGTGCTTCCTCCAGCCCATCATTTCTCATGATGTACTCCACATATAAGTTAAATAAGCGGGGTGACAATATATAGCCTTGACATATTCCTTTCCCTATTTGGAAAGGAATTTCCAAGTTCCCTATTTCCCAGACTGTTGTTCCATGTCTAATTCTAACTGTTACTTCCTGACCTGCATACAGATTTCTCAAGAGCCAGGTCAGGTGGTCTGGTATTCCCATCTCTTTAAGAATTTTCCAGAGTTTGTTGTGGTCCACACAGTCAAAGGTTTTGGCATAGTCTCTTATGACTCACAATGAACTCTTCACTTTTGGTCACCAAATATGTAGAGGTTTTCCTCTGCACCGACAAGCCATTCGAGGGTACCAGCAGTGTGTTCAAGAATTTAGCTAGATTCTGATACTCTCTCCTTGGATAGCATCAGATCCCACAGGTCAAGGGCTCAGTCCTACAAGACCACCTGCTCCCAGGACTTTAGATGTCAATTGAAAGTCCAAGTTATCACCTGTATGTCTGACTGACCAGCTACCCATTGGAGGTTCCACTAACCTCCTTCTTGAGTTTAATTAATTTGTGAGAACCCCTTACATAGCTCAGAGAAACATTTTACTTACTAGATTACTGGTTTATTATTAAAGAACCCAACTCAGAGTCACCTCATGAGAACAAAAGACACTCCTATTGCCCAGGAAATATTGTCTCAAGAGCTCTGTTAGAAATCAGAGTTAAAGACCAAATATTAGAATAAAAGGTGTTTGTGGGGCTGTCCTTCTGCATTTCTTCTCCAAAACCACCTGTGTTTCTCACACATGAAAGCATGGTGGCCTCAGAGTCAGATAGACAAGTGACTCTCAAATAGCTGATTTGAGATTGTGTTATTCGCTGAACTGAGTCCTCCCCAAATTCCTCTGCTGAAGCCCTATCCCTTGGAACCTCAGAATGCAACTGTATTTGGAGATAGAGTCATGGCAGATATAATTAGCTAAGATGAAATTTTTGGGGTCAACCTTAATCCAGTCTGAATGGTGCCCTTACAGGAAGAGGAGATTAGGACACGGACAGGCCCAGAGGAATGGCCGTGTGAAGACAGAGGGAGAAGATGGATGTCTGCAAGGCAAGGAGAGAGGCATTGGAAAAAACCAAGTCCTGACACCTTGAGCTTGGACTTCTGGCCTCCAGAACTGCGAGGAAATACATTTATGTTTTTAGGTCTGTTGGTCTTTGCTGCTGTGTTATAGCAGCTGGAACAAACCAATACAAACAGGATGCTTTCTTCTTAGGGGAAAATGTTTCCCTATCAGCCTTTGCCACATGCTGGGAAAATGAAGAAGGAGTAGACAGTTCCTCCACAGGCCTGAGCCACTCATGCCGAGGCTGCCTCATCTGGGTAACTGGGGCTCCTTCGCTAGTTTGCCCTCATTTAGGTGGGCCTTCATCTGCGCTCAGTATTCCTCAGGGAGAATGCCCCTCCATGGTCCTGCCCCCTCACCTCAGGTCCCACCTCAGCATCCCACTTGGATTGTTGATCTATTTCTTCCTTATCAATAAATTATGTCATAAGGAGCCAGAGTAAGTTTCAAATGCCCTTGCATGGCAAATGGGGTTGGAGCCAAGTCCTCACTGGGCCAGCTACTGGCTTGTCATCGCTTTGCGGCTGTGGGGTTCTCAGCTTCCCTGATGCCATTATAAACCCGTGCCTAGTCTTAAATGGGGGCAAGTGTGTGTCACACCCCTGAGAAGCCAGGGAGGAGAAGGAAACGAAGTGGTGGTGACAAGAAAAATCCACCTGAAGGGAAAATCATCGCCACAGGGTTGTGTCTCTACAGCAGACAAGGAATTGGGTTTGAGGAATTGTTTGGTGAGTTTTACCACTGTAGGAAAGCAAGCCAAGGATTCCAAGGACAAGAATTAGTTTCCCTTTGTGCTGTGCCTATGTACCAAGAGCTGTCCTGATTGCCAAGTGATTCAACAGTCTATGGAGCAGAAGCTCTGATTTAGGAGGAGATGGGGCTCCAGGGAGAACAGAGCTGGGGTAGTCAGGAGAATCATGGCCTGGGAATGAGGCCCATGTATCAGTGGTCAGTAGAGGGTCATGTGCTGGAGGCTGTTTGAATGAGGACCCAAGGCAGCAAGTGTGGAGAGAGAGAGGAGAGGATCAGGGGGTGACATGGAAGCCCTGTTTCACAGGAAGAGTCATTTCAGAGGACAAGGACAGCGTGTGCAGGAACATTGGGTCCTGGGAGCAGGCTGGCATGATGCCTGCCCACTTGTGTGATTGGAGCTGCATGAACTTTAAGGATTTATCCTACAGGGACAGCGAGGAGGGGCATGGATGATCCTTGGCTGAGACACCACTTTGCCTTCCCTGGAAAGCGGCTGTGGGCTATGGTTATTCCCTAGTGCCTTCACAGCAGACAGAGCACAAGAGCCCTGCAGTCTTTGGGTCCTCCAGCTTTCTGGGCCTAAGACACATTGTGGGTGACACATTGTGGGGATATGTACACACCCCTTTGAGCTCTCCCACCATGCATTAGGCTCCATCCACCTAATTTTTGAGTTAGTAGGTTTGATTGGGGCCTGCATTTTACTTTGCACAGAGAGAGAGAGAGAGTTCCAGGTGATGATGATGGTGCCAGTATGGGACCACGTTTTGCAGAACCATCATTGTGAAGCAGGACAATTCATGTAAAACAGCAGAAGAACCTGTGCACCAGGGTTGGCCTCAGGCTGTTGTAACAGAATGTCACATAGTGGGTGGCTGAAAGCAACAAAAATGTATTCTCTCCAGTTCTGGAGGCCAGACCTTCTAAATCAAGGTGTGCGCAGGGCCGTGCTCCCTCCAGTGTTTCTCTGAGGAAATCCTCCCTCTCCTCTTCTAACTCCTGGTGTTGTCAGCAATCCTTGGCTTGTGGGAGCATCACTCCATTCACGAGGCCCCCCCTTCTTGTGTCTTCTCATTGTCTTCCCTCTGTGCATGTCTGTCTCTGAGTTCAAATCTCCACTTTTTATAAGGGCACTGGTTATTTTGAATCATGGCCCAACCTCATGATCTCAATTTTAACCTTAATTACCTCTGTAAAAAAAGTACATCTAAATAAAGCCATGTTGTGAGGCGCTGGGCGTTAGGACTTGAACATATTCAACCTGTAACCGTGCCCTTGGGAGCAGTCGGGTGATGTTCATATCCACAGTTGGGTCTGGACACAGGATTGGGCTACAAGTAAACCCAACAAATTCTCCCTGTTTTGCTACACCTTAGCCTATTCCTACAGACACTCACTCCTCAGAAGATGAAGCAGATTCTTTTTTTTTTTTTTTCTGTTGCCTTTGAAGCCTTAGCAGTGGCCACACCTTCTCGAGTTGAGACCTCCAAAAGTCCAGTGCAGGCTGTTCATTGTCGACAAGTATAAAAGGGAGGGTGCCACCCAGCTGCTCTGCAGACTAGGAAGCAATGTAGGAACATTTCAGGACCCTAAGGGCATTAACCATCTGGAAAGGAGAGTCAAGAGAAACATAGGGCTATGTTTTTCAAGGATTCCAAGGGTGAGGAGGGTAGATTCCCAAACAGGTCCTATGCAAGAGAGCAAATAGTTCTCACAGCATAGACATATGGGCCCAACTGTGATGCAATGACCTCATAACCTGATAGATGAGACAAGCTCTGTCTTCCCACCTTGACTGTATAGTCATCTGCTCAGGTTGCTATAATAGTACATAGCTGACAGGGTGACTTAAACCCCAGATATTTATTTCTGGCAGTTCTGGAGGCTGGAAGTCCAAGATCAAGTTGCTGACTGAACTGGTCCCACCTGAAAGTTCACTTTCTGGCTTATAGAGGACAGCTTCTCACTGTGTTTGCATGTGGTGGAAAGAGATTGACCTCTTTTCCTCTCCTTGTATGCATGTGTGCTAAGTCGCTTCAGTTGTGTCTGACTCTTTGAGACCCTATGGGCTGTAACCTGCCAGGCTTCTCTGTCCATGGGATTCTCCAGGCAAGAATACTGGAGTGGGTTGTCATGCCCTCCTCCAGGGGCTCTTCCTGGCCCAGGTATTGGATCCATGCCTCTTGCATTGGCAGGTGGATTCTTTATCACTTGTGTCACCTGGAAAGCCCTTTCTTCTGCTTATAAGGGCACTAATCCCATCATAAGCTCCCACCTACATGGCCTCATCTAAACCTAGTGCATGCAAGTATGCTCAGTCATGTCCTACTGTTTGCAATCCCATGGACTGTAGCCCACCAAGCTCCTCTGTCCATGGGATTTCCCAGGCAAGAATACTGTAGTGGGTTGCCATTTCCTACTCCAGGGGATCTTCCCCATCCAGAGATGGAACCTACATCTGTTGCGTTGGCATGCAGATTCTTTACCCCTGAGCCACCTGGGAATTCCCCGTCTAAACCTAATCACCTCCCCAAAACCCCAGCTCCAAATATCATCACATAAGGGGTTAGGGCTCCAGCATATGAATTTGGCAGGGACACAAACATTCAGTCCATAACAATAACACACTATAAATATGGCCTGGAAGTTGTTATTCTTGGATTCCTCAGACCCCCTGGTCATCCTGCTAGAACATGGTGGCGTAGGGACTCCCTGTCTCTAGATTTGAGCCTTGGATCTGATCTCTGCTGTCCTCACCATGGGGGACCTTATGGGCGCATCCAACTCTGACTATACCCCTGGAAATAGCTTCCTCTTGATCACCCAGTGGGTCTACAATCGTACATGCCCAAGGCACGTTTGAACAGAGACAAGGCCTGAACAGGTTAGGAAGCAGCCAGAGAGCACTTATGCAGACTGAATGGGGCCCTCTGAACCACAAGCAGGGCGTCACCCTCCTTAAGGTTTAGGAAAAGTGAGAAACAGGACTCTCTCCCATTTCTGTGGTTCACTGAGCTTCCCAGGGGGTGACTGTGACATTTACCTCAGGCTGCAGTGGAAGGCTTTGGAGCTTGAGTGTAGCCCTCAAAACCTGCCAGGGGTTTGTTGAAGCTCAGACTCCAGTCCCAGCACACAGGAGTTCTGTTTGCAGGGTATGGCCTGGGGCTTGGGCAGGGTTCTTTGGACTAGCAGTCATGATGCAGTAGCCTGTGGTCAGAGAACTGGGATGGGTGTCCAGGCTGTCCTTGAAATCCTTAGCATCAATTTGCACAAAGCCCGTTTTGACAACATGGGGAATCAGAAATGTGTTCAGAGCACAAGTATTTCTGGCAAGGTTTCAGATTTCTCATTCACATGCAGGGGGGCATGGCCACGTGTGTGTGTATGTGTATGTGTGCACAGATATACACATGTATACAAGCATGTGTGTGTGTGTGTGTGTGTGTATATATATACATATAATTTATTTAAACAGTGTATCAACATAGTTGGTGAAGAAGGGGGAGTTTAAAGGTATCATCCTAAAGAGAGATAATCTGTTTACAGGGGAACTTTTTTGAAGTTATGGTCAATTTCCCACATTCTTGACCATGAGAACATAAAGTCATAGGCTTGCAGGGAGTGACTGAGGTCTGTGAAAGCAGCTCTAACCAGAGCAGTAGTGCCGCAAGCTAGGAGCTTGGCCTGGCTCTGCCAGAGGAAGGTATGCTCTGGGATGGATAACAGAGATGATTTTGAGGATGGGACAGGAAGAACTGCTTCCCCTTCAGCGCTTGAATTTAAAAGAACTGCTGGAGTCATCCAATGTGTTCAGAAAAGAAGCTTAGTAATTTATTCACCAACACACACACACACACACTCACAGGAAGTTTTCATTAGACTATGACGTGTGAGAGATGGGGCATAACATACAAATTCTGTCCTGTATTTCATGTGCCTATGTGCATGTAGATATTAAAAAAGGGACGATATTGGCACTGTAGGCATACCCACCTTTATAAAACATGCACTGGTGGCTCAGACGGTAAAGAATCTGCCTGCAATGTAGAAGATCTTCCCAATGTTGGGAAGGTCCCCTGGAGGAGGGCCTGGCAACCCACTCTAGTATTCTTGCCTGGGGAATCCCCATGGACAGATAAGGCTGGTGGGCTACAGTCCACAGGGTCGCAAAGAGTCAGACACAACTGAACGACTTAGCGCAGCTCGTGTAGGAGACTTATTATTGTAACTTGGGAAGCCCTGAACATCATTGCCCAGAGAAAGCAGGAGCAAAGTCCTGCCAATCGAAATAACAGCCTTCCTCCCGGCCCTGTTCCCTGTGGGCAGGCAGGCGGTTGATCCCTCCCACCTCTAGAATAGATGGGCAACATGCATTTCTGCTCCTTTACTTGGTATCTTAACTGATGCTCTCCATTTTTTCACTGGGTCCTTACACATAGGAAAACTGCTGTGGGTTGTAGGGACAGAGTGGGAATGCAGTCCTGGTCCCAACAAAGTCCCGATTCCTCATGGAAGCCTTGTGCACCTGGGAGGCTCTGGAGGGCTCTGAAGGCCCCCACTGCCAGTCACTCATGTGGGATTAAAGACATACCCAGGACGTTTGGCTCTTTGTGAACTGCTAAGACACAGATTCTCACAGGGAGGTGAGTGGAATAGCAGCTTGGAAACCCCTTGTGCTCTGGATGCGGCTGACAAAGGAAGGGGGCTACACTCAGAGCAGGGTTAATAGTGAGGCTGAGTAAAGGTTGAGCATGAGCGTGAGCAGGCCTAGTGGAAGCTGTGTCTGAAAATACCGAACTGGACGACGTGTTCCCGAGGCCTGCTGGCTGCTTCGCCTGATGCAGTAACGGCTGAAGAATCTGAAGAGGAGCCAGTTCTGCCAGCAGCCTGCTCCCTGGCTTTTCCCAGCACTGGTCACCATCCCTCCAGACAAGGGAGAGTGTTCCGTGACAGCCAGCAACTGACACCTCAGGCCCCAGGCTCCTCTCCCCATCAGGGCCTGCTGGACCAGTCCTGCAAGGTCAAGGTCATGAGCCTGGGGGCTGGAACCTGCAGGTCTGTAGTGAAGCCCTGCCTGTTGCTGATGTGGGGAGGGAGAACCAGGTCATTCTGGAAAGGGGAGGGTGGGAGCTGATGACTGCCTGGTTCTAAGAAGTGGGAATGAGTGGCAGAACCAGCTTCTGTTTCTAGACTTTATGCCAGAGAGGTGAGACTACGGACCTGTACCTTGATGGATGCTGTGACCCTGTCTGGAGATGGTGTCAGTCTGCCTGCCCTTGGGGGATTGAGGCATGATCCTCTGTGTTTGCTTGGGGACCCAGGACGTGACTTCTCATGTGCTTTTGATACTCGGGATTTCTGTGATTAAGAGTCACGTACAGGAGTGCCAACTTGAGATAAGAAGAGCAGCCACAAACCCAACCAGAATTGGACATGTAAAACTCAAGGGAACCTTTGCCCATAGAAGCCTTGTGGGTCTGAATTCCTCTGCCCTGCTGTTGTGGGCTGGTGCTGACACATGCCCGGCATTGCTCATCAGCTGGGAGCTGAGAAGCAGAAGTTCTGTAATCAGTTGCCTTCAGGGATGGGGCTGGGGGATCCAACAGCTCGTGGTTTCCTGGGGAACCCGGCAGCCCTGCATTACTATTCATTGGTGTTGTGGCTTCCTTAACTATAAGATAAAATGAACAAAAGGTAAAATACAGAAGGGTTGTTATTTGGTCCCATTTACAGATTTAGTTGTGCTTCCCTGTGGCTCAGAGGTTAAAGCATCTGCCTGTAGTGTGGGAGACCTGGGTTCGATCCCTGGGTCAGGAAGATCCCCTGGAGAAGGGCATGGCAACCCACTCCAGTATTCTTGCCTAGAGAATCCCTTGGACAGAGGAGCCTGGTGGGCTACAGTCCACAGGGTTGCCAAGAGTCAGACATGACTGAGTGACTTAACTTCTACAGATTTAGTTAATTCTTCTGATTGTGTGGATAGTACAGCCAAATTTGCGAGATCTTCTCATTTTCTTTTGGGGGAGGGTTTATATTGAGATATATTTTACATTAACTTTATATTACTTTCAGGTGTACAAAAATAATTGGATACATGTATATATTGTGAAGTGATCACCACATAAATTTAGTGGCAACCATGACCACATACATTTTCTTTTCTTCTGATGATAGGTCCTTTTTTTAATGCTTCTATTTTTGTAAGGATAATTCAGAAGCAAGGGATATCCATTGGAGTATGGTTTTCAAACTCAATGGGTTGTGATATCAATTAAGTAAAGTTTGAAGTGTGATTAGCATTTTTTAAAAATGTGAAATAGGAATGGAATAGGAGACAGCAGAGAACACTGAATCCTCTATTTATTTTCTTTCCAACTTCACACCCAAGATGTGATGCATCCCCATCAGGTCCTGATGCTCAGGCCTTGTCTGCCTCTTCCAACGTCAATAGCCCCTCACACCTCCCTCCCTGCCCTCCATCCACCCTGACCCACTTGCTTTGTTTCCTATGTGTAGGGAACTTTTCCTCCACTCAGATTAATGCCCAGAAATCAGTTTCTCTTAAATGTCACTCCTGACCCTGCTCCTTTCATCTGGACCTTAACTCTGCTTCATCCTTCTTTGAGATCTCATCACTACCTGATGTCATGGTAAAGCTATGTGATTTTCACTGTGGTCTGTCTCTGTCTTTAGATTATCAGCTCCATCTGGAAGGAATATTGTCTAGCTCCCTGCCATCTTCCCAGCAGTTAGAACGAATCCTGGGATACAGTGGATGCTCAATAAATATTTGTTGTTTTTGAAGGAATGAATGAAAAATGAAATGGATTGCCTTCCTTATGTCATTCAGTTGTGATGAGATCAAATAAAAGAATACAAACCCAATGCCCCTAACATAGTTAGCACTCAATAAATGCTATGCATTATACAGTTTTACTTTCTCTGCATTTTCAGGCCATTCATTACTCTTGACATTTTAAAATATGTGTCCCTGGAAAAGAAATATATCCTGTATTCCCCAATGAGTGAGAGTTTCTGAGATGAAAACACGGTTCTTTTAAAAGCTGAAATTGAAAATGTTAAGTGTCCTGAGAATACATGAGTTGATGGAAGGTGTTCATGCAGTTTCCAAAAGCACGCACGGCCAGGATTCCAAGAGGGATTTCAGTGCAGTTGGCACTTCTGCATGTTCAGTGGTCATGAGAGCTTCATATTTCAGAGTTCACAGTTCTTTCTGGATACCGAAGGCCAAAGGTATTTCGAGTATGCATTGAATATTTCCAAATCCACACATTCTTTGGGGTCCCTTTGGCTCAGTTTTAGAGTGCTGCTAGTTCCCTATTTGGAAAGGATTTGGGGAAAGGAGTCCCTGGATGCCAGGAGCTGCTAGATGTCATCGGAGAAATATTTCTCTCTTGTGATGGTTTAATAATAGAAGTGCTTTTCATTCACACATTCATGCTAAACTTAACTATGCAGTCATGACTTGGTCTCTAAAGATGAGGCATTTTACCTGTGAAGGAGCTGGGTAGAAACAAAGGTATCTGAGGAATGCATTAGAGGTGCCCCAGCACACTCCTGGCACTCTGTGCAGGAACATTTGGTACCATGCATCGTCAGGCCAAACCAAGTCCTAAAATAAGCTTACTGTGTGGTTCTCTGAGCTAAATGAGGTCAGTCTGAGAGTTGAGACAAAAAACATTTCTCAGGTTGCTCTCTTGAATGTGTGTGGCAGACAGACTGTGTGGCAGTGTATCAAGGTAGACTGCATGTCAATCAATATATTGTCTGCATCCTGTTACTATGAGAATGATCATGCATATAGACCTACATGGTCCATGCATATTTCTGTCTGTGTAAGTGTCAGCCAGCAGGACAAAACTCAACTATTTACTTCTACTTTGCCTTGTTAGAATTTTTGGGAAAAAAGCTCCTAAGACATTTAGAAAGTAAACTTCTTTCTTTTATGCTGAAGTATTTTTTGCCTGTTTGCCCTCCTTGTCCTGTTCCCCAGCTTTCACATATGTTTGGTATTGATTGATCCTATGTGCCAGGCACCTGTGCTAAGTGCTTACATGTTCTGCTGCTGCCAATTCTCCCAAGAGTCTATGAAGTCTGTATTATCAAGTTCGTTTTACAAATGTGAACAGTGAGGTTTTCCTGTGGGTCTTCCTATGGAAGAATGAGAACCAGTGTTCCCACTCAGGTGTCCAGCGTTGGAAGGCCCACTTGCAGCCTCACTTCTACAGAACCTCCTCCTAGGGAAGTGATGGGAAACTCTGCAGGATGCAGCCAGCCTGTCTGGACCACATCCACATCCCACTTCCTGGACGCTGAGTGTCGACACCAGTCAGGGGAACTGCTGCTTTTGCCCACTCTCTCCTCTTCCTCTTGTCTGTGTCTTGAGTGTGCCCAAAGGCTTCTGGAACCAGAGTACATCAGAGTTTATTTTGCAATTGCACTTTGGAGAATTATGGGCTGCTTGAGGCTATTCCTGGGAATTGATTTGCAGCTGCACAACTGTGCCAGTGGATAGATGTGTGTTGGGGAGATGTTGGTATCTCAGTGGTGTGTCCCAGGCTCCCTAAAAATGGAAAGGCATCCTTGGGAATTCTGAGCCCACCTGGGATCAAGAGGGGTCAGGTCCACTCAAACCTAGAGATGGCTGTGGGTCAGGGAGGGCAGAGACCTGCATTTCCCAGGCACAGTGTGGGTGGTGACAAGTCCGAAGGACACTGGGAGACTGTGATTTTAGGAAGAAAACAGGGGAATCTTACTCTTAGGTGGGAAGAATGCTGGTCAGGCACCTTGTTGCAAGTGCTTGATCAGGTCGATGATGTGGCCAACATCTTTCACACTTTGATCTGGATTCTAAGGTGTATCGTAGAACATACTGCATATAGCCAACATCACTCTGTGTCAGAGGCCAAAAAGGCAGTGGGGAGTATGCTGATAATCATGGGGGTAGAGGGTCCTCTGTGCTAAGTGAAACAGAAAGTTTCAACAGAAGACACTGTGGGCAAAGGCCCTGAGGGCAGTTGGGAAAAAGGAAGCAATGACTTAGTCCTTCCTGACTGAAACTGCAACCCACTTTTGCTGTGGTCTTGCTGGACACAAAGGATGACTATCAGCCTGATGCATTGTATTGGGTTGTTCCAAGGATTTCTAGGGCTGGACTCTCCTGGTGGCTCAGACAGTAAAGAATCTGCCTGCAGTGTAGGAGACCCAGATTTGATTTCTTGGTCAGGAAGATTGCCTGGAGAAGGGACTGGCTACTCATTCCAGTATTCTTGCCTGCAAAATCCCATGGACAGAAGAGCCTGGTGGGCTATAGTTTGCATGCTGCAAAGAGTCAGACATGACTGAGCAACTAACACTTTCACTTTCCAGGGCTTGACTTCATCACAACTTCAGTTCCTTGAGCACAGGTTCACCCGTTCATCTAAGAAGCATTGCTTCAGCCCTACTGGGTGACATGCAGAGCTGTAGGTGTTGAGGACACAGCTCCAAGCAAAAGACAAAAGTCCCTGCCAGAGGGAGCTGACTTCTACTGCGGGGTTGGCACATGTTTTCATACACATTTTAAGCTTTGGACTACATGTGATCTCTGTTGCATCTATTCAGCCCTGCAAAACATCCACAGATACAACACTCATGCAGTAGGTTGGCCACATCCCAGTACAGAGTCGTCTACAAAACCAGGTGCCCAGCTTGCCCGGGGGATTTGGCCCAAGTAGTAGTTTGTTGATCCCTGCTCTAGTGAAGAAGATTAGAAAAGGCTCTTTAGGGTTCAGTTCAGTTGCTCAGTCATGTCCAACTCTTTGTGACCCCATGGACCACAGTACGCCAGGCCTCCCTGTCCATCACCAACTTCTGGAGTATACTCAAACTCATCTCCATTGAGTCAGTGATGCCTTCCAACTATCTCTTTAGGATTAAGTTCTGCCAAATTCATTTTTCTCTTAATGCCTTTGTAAGCTACTCCACACTTGAATTGGTTTTAGAATATCCTGTGCCAGTCCCTGGCACCTCGTCATCTTGCTGGAGAGGTCAAGACAGCAGAGGTGCTGCCGGAAGACACCTTCTGTTATGGGCTGAGTCATGTCCCCCAAATTCATATGTTGAAGTCTTAATCACCAGGACCTGTGACTGTATTGGGAGACAGGGCCTTCAAAGAAGCGATTAAAATAAAATGAGGTCATTAGGGTGGGCCTGGTGTCCTTATAAGAAGAGATTAGGGCACAGACATGCATGAAAGGAAGACCATGTGAGGACAGAGGGAAGAGATGACCAACTACAAATCAAGGTGAGAGGCCTCCAGAGGAACCAACCCTCCTAACTAACACCTTGATCTTGGACATCTAGCCTCTAGCACTGCGAGAAAATAGATCAGTGCTGTTTAAACCATCCAGTCTGGGGCATTGATGTGGCCCCCAAACAAGCTAGTAGACCTGCCCTGTCCCACGTGTAGGAGACTCCAAACTGTCAGGGCAGAGGAAGGGATGGATACTCATCACCAGATGCTCTTAGAACAGATGAGGAAGCCCCAAACCTCCTTCCTCTTTGTTTTTCTTTCCTTGCCTTGAATGGGCAGCTACCATACTGTCTTATCAGCTCCTTCTGAGAAGGTGATGCCTGGGTGGTGAAAACAAACAATTCAGAGAGAGGATAAGTGTTTGTAGAGATGAAACTGAGGAAAACACCCCTCCCAGCCTCCACAAGGTGGAAAATATGCATTAAAACCATCGGGTAAGAGGAAACCCATTCATCTTTCACTGGAGTTGCTTTCTCAAGGAACGCCCCAGGTTGGGTGAGAGCCTTGGTCATTGGCTTGGGTGGCAGGCGTCCTACCGGAGAAGCACTGGAGCTGGGTCTTGGCATCAGAGAATCTGATTGTCCGAACCCTGGAGTCATTAGAAAAGCAAACAGCAGACCGCTGAGGTATGTGCTGTGCAGACCTCTAGCCTAGACGTTCATGTGAGCAGTTCAAGAGTATAATAACCCAATCAGTGCTCCAGGATCATGATGTTTTTGAGAGTCAAACATATGAGCTGCTCTTGCAAGCCAAGGATCAAGAGCCTCTGAAAGGCCCGATTCCCAAACCAGGAGCTCCTCTAGGTGTCTGTCTCTGAGGCTACCAGGGCCCAGGCCAGAGTGCCTGCTCCATTCCAAGTGGAGAGCCCTACCAGCCACAGCATGGTCCTTCCCAATGCCCCAACACCTGCTAGGGCTTCAGCCAAGCCTTTGGCCATATCTAGGCAGGATGGTTTGAATGCCCCACTGAGATACTATGCAGTGGGAAAGAACAAGTGGTCATATTTGATCACTCATAAACTGGAATATGGCAAGGCTGTATATTGTCACCCTGCTTGTTTAACTTATATGCTGCTGCTGCTGCTAAGTCGCTTCAGTCATGTCCGACTCTGTGCGACCCCATAGACGGGAGCCCACCAGGTTCCCCCATCCTTAGGATTCTCCAGGCAAGAACAATGGAGTGGTTTGCCATTTCCTTCTCCAATTCATGAAAGTGAAAAGTGAAAGTGAAGTTGCTCAGTCGTGTCCAACTCTTTGTGACCCCACGGACTGCAGCCTACCAGGCTCCTCCGCCCATGGGATTTTCCAGGCAAGAGTACTGGAGTGGGTTGCCATTGCCATTTCCAGAACTTATATGCAGAATACATCATTTGAAATGCTGAGCTGGATGAATCACAGGCTAGAACCAAAATTGCCAGGAGAATATCAACAACCTCAGATACATAAATGATAGCACTACTAATGGTAGAAAGTAAAGAGGAACTAAAGAACCTCTTGATGAGGGTGAAAGAGGAGAGTGAAAAGCCTGGCTTAATACTCAACATTCAAAAAACTAAGATCAAGGTGTCGAGTCCCATCATTTCACAGCAAATAGATGGGGAAAACACGGAAATAGTGACAGATTTTATTTTCTTGGGCTCCAAAATCACTGCTAGTGGTGACTGCTGCCATGAAATAAAAAGATGCTTGCTCCTGGAAAGGAAAGCTATGACAAACCTAGACAGCTTATTAAAAAGCAGAGACATCACTTTGTCAACAAAGGTATATAGTCAAAGCTGTGTTTTTCTCAGTAGTCATATATGGATGTGAGTGTTGGGCCACAAAGAAGCCTGAGTGCTGAAGAATTGATGTTTTCAAATTGTGGTGTTGGAGAAGACTCTTGAGAATCCCTTGGACTACAAAGAAATCAAACTAGTCAATCCTAAAGGAAATCAACATTGAATATCCTTTGGAAAGACTGTTTTTGAAGCTGCAACTCCGATACTTCCGCCACCAGTTGTGAAGAGACAACTTATTGGAAAAGACCCTAATGCTGAGAAAGATTGAGGATAAAAGGAGAAGCAGATGGCAGAGGATGAGATGATTAGATAGCATCATTGACTCAATGGACATAAATTTGAGCAAACTTTGGGAGATAGTGGATGACAGAGAAAGCTGGTAGACTCCATTAGTCCATGGAGTTGCAAAGAGTTGGACATGAATTGGTGACTGAACAACAACAAACTAGTTCCATCTGGTTAATGTCACACATCCCGAGGCCTGGAAACCACATGACTCCAGGTTCAACCCTTCAGTCTATCCTGGCATTTGGAGCTTTGTGGGTCGCTTGGCTCTAGGCATGGCAGGACAGGGCATGCAGCTTGTAGCTTGTATTCAGGTGTTAGATACACTGTGTTAGGGAATGGCATCCACAGTCATGGTGAAAGCCCTATTAGAGTCATGACCTGCACAGTGGTAAGTGGCCTTGGTGGTTGTTAGGGAAGGGAGTGACTGTCAAATGCCAAGCACTTCTACAAAGTGTTATTAGAACATCTGAGTCCAAACTGAAATGCAAGCTTTCCTATTTTAAGATTTGGTATTTCAAGTAAAAATTATTTGTGGAACTCCATAATAGTTGCTTTCTTTGGCTTGTCATGATAGTAGGAGGGTTTCAGCACTGGATTGTTCATAGGGCTCTGCTTTACTAGGGGCCCACAGGGATGGGGAGGAAGGTGGAGGGGAGCTGCAGGCCTAGCCTAAGAAGCATTGCCTTATGACTTGCTCCTACTACCAAGCTGGCCAGGGGAGACAGGCACGGTTCCAGCCTCTTGGGAGATTAGGTGGAGGCCACAGTCTGTCCACATAGTTGGAGAGAAGGCTGTGGTCAGGGGTTGAATGGGGCCTCAAGGCTTTGGAAATCTTTGGAGAAGCTTGGGGTTCGGGTAGGCATGACCCACAGGCCCAAAGGTTTGGTTATGATCGTCTGGCTCCTGGGGAAAGGTAAGCTCAGGGGGCAGTATCTGCCAAGGTTTTGGATGGGTTTGTGACAAGGGATGGTTCCAGAGCCTGAGGACCAGGACTCAGTGGGCAGCTCACGTTGTCCCTGCCTCCCAAGGCCCCTTTAGCCATTATGCTAAGCAAGACACTGCACTTGGCTAAGAGTTGTGTACAGGGAGACTGAGCCAGAACACATTTTCTTGTAGCTTTTTCCTTCAGAGTTTTGTGGAAATAAGTTTCTATGGACAGGCCTGGCCAGGGACAGAGGTCTGTTTTGTGTAGGAACAATGACTGCATTTTCCCCTGGAAACAACATGGGATCCCAGGCAGCTTAGCTTTGGCAGGGCCCCCGTCCATGGGCAGATGTGCCCACATGCCTGGTTTCACACCAGGCTGTCTGTCCAGCAGACAGTGAGGAAGGGAAAGACCGTGAGGCAGGCCTGCCTGCCCACTGTGTATGGGTCCACAGTGAAGTCTGTGACGCAAGCCACAGACCCTGGCTGCCTGGCTCCACTCCCTGGAGACAGCAGGTCCTTTGAGCCCCTTAGAGTGAGCAGCATCAGCATCGAGAAAGAGGCTGGGGTGCAGGGTCAGAAACCATTCAGCATCTTAGCTTTTCTCTAACTGCCAGAAATCCCCAAGAGGAAACACTGTTGCCAGGACTAAATGGGAAGCACCCAGAGTAAGGAGCAGGCTGGGGAGAAAACCATGGTGCCTACAACCATTCCTGGGAGTTGGCAGCATCAAGATGACAAGATAGTGGGGGACTGACAGCAGATGGGCAGTCGAGACAGAAGCTGGTCCTCAATTTATTTGGATTCACCAGGCTCTGTTTCTTTTCTCTATTTTTACCAAAGTGATACATGCTCACAGTTTCAAAAAAAAGAAGAGGGGAATTCCCTGGCAGTCTAGTGGTTAAGACTCCATGCTTCTGCTGCAGGCAGCATGAGTTCAATCCTGGTCGGGGAATTAAGATCCCACAAACTACGTGGTGTGGGATACCCTGGTGGCTCCTGGTAGAGAATCCGCCTGTTAATGCAAGAGGTGCAGGTTTGATCTCTAGGTCAGGAAGATCTCCTGGAGAAGGAAATGGCAACCCATTCCAGTATTCTTGCCTGGAAAACCCCCATGGACAGAGGAGACTGGCGGACTACAGTCCATGGGGTCATAAGAGTGGGATAGGACTTCGTGATGAAACAACGACAACAACAATCTAGGTGGTATAGCCAAAGAAAACAAAACAAAACCCCAAACAAACAAAAATAAGGAACGATGAAAGCAAGAAAGGGGAAAAGGATCTTAAAATGGAAGCAGTGTCTTTCCTGCCTGACCCGTTACCTCAGCTCCACCCAGAAGTGACCTCTAGAAAGGCTTCTGGCTTTATTTCTCTTACTGCCCTGCCACCACAGGATAGTCAGTTATTTTCTCTTTATCTGTAGGTTAAGGCATTATCATTTTTTTTCATCAGTTCATTAAGAGGTTTTTTCTGGTTTTATATTTTACCCTATTTATCTCTAACTCCTTACTTCTATTTCAAGCTCCCCCTCGAGAGTCACAGGTTCTTGTATGCCTCATGCCTGGAAAACAGCAGTGTGCTTGTACAATGTTTTGTGTTTTTATGTTTATTTTTAATCCACGTCAAATGTGTGGGCTAGATTCTTGTTCCATCTCACTTTTTAGGCAGTCAATGTTGGGGAGAGCTCTTTTCCCCAGGCAGCACATCTACCTTAACGCTACCAGCTGTAGACTCTGCACCTTCCACACCCTACAAATTCACTGATCACAGAAACCCAGTCATGAAAATCCTTGGACCTCCAGGTAGGGACTTGCTGGTGACATCTCTGGGGTACATCCTTAGAAGTGGAACTGATGACTTGTCAGTTATAAAAAAGCTGGACTTTACTAAACAATGCTTGGATGCTTTCAGCACATTTGGGCAAGGTCACTAGTGGTCTTTGCACAAGAGTATGACAGTTCCCATCTCTCCGGATCTTTCATCCGTGTCACTCAGTTTGCTAGCCTGCCAATCCAAGGTACACATACATAAGAATCATATATATGTATACACACACACACATGCATATGTATGTGTATATTTATGGATATATAGATAGAGGCAATATAGCTCTCACCACTATTATAATTTGGATATGTCTGATTGATAGAAAATTGGAGCATCTCTGCATATATTGGCAGGGCTTCCCTGATAGCTCAATTGGTAAAGAATCAACCTTCAATGCAGGAGACCCTGGTTCAATTCCTGGGTTGGGAAGATCTGCTGGAGAAGGAATAACATACCCATTCCAGTATTCTTGGGCTTCCCTTGTGGCTCAGCTGGTAAAGAATTCACCCACAATGCAGGAGACCTGGGTTCGATGTCTGGGCTGGGAAGATCCCCTGGAGAAGGGAAAGGCTGCCCACTCCAGTATTCTGGCCTCCATATACTGTTTATCATGTGTTCCTCCATTTATGAACTGCCTACTTGTATCTTTTGCTCATTTGTAGAAGCCCCTTTGTATATTCAAGGTACACATGGTCAGTGTTACATTTTGCTAATACATTCTGCTGTCTGTTTCCCACAGATAGACAATTAGAGTAAATACACTCCATGAGGGCACTGAATACAAGGTGGATAAAAGCGAACAAAAAATACTTTTTTGGTTGCCATTAATATACATTCTTTATGTAACTACAAGCTTGAGCTTGTCATTGTATTATTCAACTTATTTCAGTTCATTTCAGTCACTCAGTTGTGTCCAACTCTTTGCGACTCCATGGACTGCAGCAGGCTAGGCTTCCCTGTCCATCACCAAGAGACACCTGGAGTAACAGACAAGTTTGGCCTTGGAGTATAAAATGAAACAGGGTAAAGGCTAACATAGTTTTGACAAGAGAATGCACTGGTCATAGCAAACATCCTCTTCCAACAACACAAGAGACAATTCTACACTTGGACATCACCAGATGATCAACACTGAAATCAAATTATGTTCTTTGCAGCCAAAGATGGAGAAGCTGTATACAGTCAGCAGAAACAAGACTGGGAGCTGACTGTGGATCAGATCATGAACTCCTTATTGCAAAATTCAGACTTAAAGAAAATAGGGAAAACCACTAGACCATTCAGATATGACCTAAATCAAATCCCTTATGATTATACAGTGGAAGTGACAAATAGATTCAAGGGATCAGAGCTGATAGACAGGGTGCCTGAAGAACCATGGACAGAGGTTCATAACATTGTACAGGAGGTGGTAATCAAAACCATTTACAAGAAGAAAAAATGCAAAAAGGCAAAATGGTTGTCTGAGGAGGCCTTACAAAAATAGTTGAGAAAAAAAGAGAAGCTATAGGCAAAGGAGAAAAGGAAAGATATATCCATCTGACTGCAGAGTTCCAAAGAATAGCAAGGAGAGATAAGAAAGCCTTCCTAAGTTATCAATGCAAAGAAATAGAGGAAAACAATAGAACAGGAATGACTAGGGATCTCTTCAAGAAAATTAGAGATACCAAGGGAACATTTCATGCAAAGATGGGCACAATAAAGGACAGAAACTATATGGACCTAGCATAAACAGAATATATCAATCAAGAAGAGGTGGCAAGAATACACAGAAGAACTATACAGAAAAAGATCTTAATGACCCAGATAACCATGATCACTCACCTAGAGCCAGACATCCTGGAATGTGAAGTCAAGTGGGCTTAGAAAGCATCACTATGAACAAAGCTAGTGGAGGTGATGGAATTCCAGCTGAGCTATTACAAATCTGAAAAGATAATGTTGTGAAAGTGCTGCACTCAATATATCAGCAAATTTGGAAAACTCAGCAGTGGCCACAGGACTGGAAAAGGTCAGTTTTCATTCCAATCCCAGAGAAGGGCAATGCCAAAGTATATTCAGACCACTGCACAGTTCAACTCATATATCTGCTTCTTATATGAATCATAATTTTATGTGTTATGAGAATGGTATTATATTAATTTAGTTATATAGCCACATATTTTTGAGGCTACATTCCTATTTCTTTAAATGCCTATATTCTTATATCTTTAGCTTGTTATTTTGAGATAATTTAGATTGATAAGAAGTTATGAGTTAATAAAGATTCCCATATACTTTTACAGCTTCCCTGATAGCTCAGTTGGTAAAGAATCCTCCTGCAATGCAGGAGACACAGGAGACTTGGGCTTGATCCCTGGATCAAGAAGATACCCTGAAGAAGGAAATGGCAACCCACCCCAGTATTGTTGCCTGCGAAATCCCATGCACAGAGTAGCTCGGCGGGCTATAGTTCATAGGGTTGCACAGTGTCGGACACAACTGAGCACACACCTTTCTCCCTTCCTGACTTTATGTTTCCCCGGCAACCCTAATCCGTTCTTCATTTCTGTAATTTTGTCGAGTCAAGATTGATATGTAGTTGAATCAGATAATATGTATGCTTTTGACATTGGTTTTTTCCAATTAACATAAATCCCTTGAGATCCATCCAAATATTTTTGTGTTCTTTCTCTTTTAATACTCCATTGCATGGATGGACCACCACTTCACCCACTTAGGGGCATCTGAGTTGTTCCCAGTTTGGGGCTATTACAAATAAAACTGTCATTTGTGTACAGGTTTTAGTGTGAACCGAGCTTTTCGCCTGTCAGTGGTAAATGTCCAAGAACATAATTGCTGAGCAGTAAGTGTATGTCTAGTTTTATGAGAATTTGCTGTGCTTACTTTCAGAGTGGTGATATTTACTTACATGAATGATCCCACTTTTCCATGTCTTCACCAGCAGTTGGTGTTAATCACTGTTTTAAAATATCTGTTCTGTTGAATGTGGAGGGCTCTCTTATTGCAGTTTTAACTTGCGCTTCCCTAAGGCCTAATACTAATATCAGTTTTTGCTTCTTGTACTTTGAGATTCTGCTTTTCGGCACATACATACTTAGAATCATTTGTCAATCAATAGTGGATCGATCCTTTTATCATTTTGTAACATCTCTATTTTTCTCTAGTAATTTTGTTTCCTTCAATATGCCTTATCTGATATTAATATGAACACTCCTGACTTTTTAAACCTATATGTTTGTGTTTGAAGTGAGTTTCTTGTAGATAGCATTAAGTTGTTTTTTTTTTCCACTCCACTCTACTGAGTTTTCATTGTGATTTCATTTCATTTCATTTCATTGTGTTTTCATTATTGTTATTTAAGGAACTTTTGATATGTTAGTATTGCCATTTTATTTTATTATTTACTTTCTGTTTGTTTCCTCTGTTTTTCCTTTGTCTGTCTTTATTTACTTTCCCTTGGGTTACTCGAACATTTTTCTAGGATTTAATCTTGATTCATTTAAGGTGTTTTTAAGTGTATCTCTATATATAGTTGTATCATCTCTTAGTGATGGCTCCATATATTACAATATACATTAATAACTTAACATAATATGCTTGTGTTGATGTTTTACCACTTTATATGAAATGTAGGAAACTTATTTCCATTCAGGTCATTTAGTCATTATTTTTCAAAAACTTTTTCAGTTTCGTTCTTTGTCTTCTTTCTTTCTTTCTGGGATTCTGATATCATTAGTTATTTTATTTTTGATTTCTAAATCTTTGAAATTGTTGATTTTTTTTTCAGTCTATTTTTAAATTTTCTTTTTAAAATTGAAATATAGTTCCTGTATATTATATGCCATAGGTGTGTATGCATGCTCAGTTGTTCAGTAGTGTCTATTAGCAGCTCCTGTGGACAGTAGCCCACCAGGCTCCTCTGTCCCTGGGATTCTCCAGGCAAGAATAGTGGAGTGGTTTGCCATTTCCTCCTCCAGGGCATCTTCATGACCCAGGGATCGTACCTACGTTTTCTGCTTGGCAGGTGGAATCTTTATCTTTGAGCTGCCTGGCAATTCCTTATTCTACTTACGTTGTTATAAAACAGTCTATATTCCCCGTGTTGCACAACACAACACAGCCTTATAGCTTCCTTTATACCTAATAGTTTGTATTTCTTACTCCCCTACCTCTGCATACTAGTTTTGTTCTCTATATTTGTGAGTCTATTGCTTTTTTGCTATATTCACTAGTGTGTTTTATTTTTTAGATTCCACATGTAAGTGATATCATACAGTATTTCTCTCTCTCTGTCTGACTTATTTCACTTAGCATAATACTCTTCGAGTGCACCCATGTTGATGCAAATGGAAAAATTTCCATTTTTGCAATGGGTGAATAACATTACATCATATATACACCATACTTTATCCATTCATCTTGGGATGGACACTTCGGTTGCTTCCATATCTTGGCAATTGTAAATAATGCTGCTATGAATATTGGGGTGTATGTATTGCTTCAAATTAGTGGGGCCTCTTTGGATAAATACTCAGGGGTGCAAATACTGGGTCACTTGGTAGTTTTATTTTTAGTTTTTTGAGAAACCCCCATATTGTTTTTACCAGGAG
Source organism: Odocoileus virginianus (assembly GCF_023699985.2). NCBI lineage: Eukaryota > Metazoa > Chordata > Mammalia > Artiodactyla > Cervidae > Odocoileus > Odocoileus virginianus. The sequence goes on from NC_069704.1 coordinate 23,103,036, forward strand.
CTGCATCACTTTACATTCCCTTTCCTCCACATCCTAGCCAACCTTTGTTTTTTGTGTTCTTTTTGTTGATAACCATTCTAACAGGTGTCATGTGATATCTCATCATGGTTTTGATTTGCATTTCCCTGATGATTGGCAATGTTCAGCAACAGTCATATACCTGTTGGTTATCTGCATTTCCTCTTTGGAGAAATGTCTATTCAGTTCTTCTGTTCATTTTTCACTTGAATTGTTCATTTTCCTAAGGTTGAGCTATATGAGCTGTTTATATACATTGGATATTTGTCTGTATTGGTCATATCATTTGAAAGTATTTTCTCTGAGTTAGTAGATTGTCTTTTTGTTTTGTTGTTGGTTTCCCTTGCTCTGCAAATGCTTTTTAAGTTTAATTAGGTCCAATTTGCTTATTTTTGCTTTTATTTCCTTTACTTTAGGAGATAAATTAAAAAGTATTGCTGTGATTTGAGTCAAAAAGTGCTCTCTCTGTGTTTTCTTCTAGGAGCTTTATAGTATTCTGTATTACATTTAAGTCTTTAATCTATTTTGAGTTTCTTTTTGTGTGTGGTGTTAAGGAATGTTCTAATTTCATTATTTTACATACAGCTATCTAGTTTTCCCAAAACCGTTTATTGAAGAGACTGTCTTTTCTCCACTGTGTATTCTTATCTCCTATGTCATAGATTAATTGACCATAGGTACATGGGTTTATTTCTGGCTTCCTATCTTTTTCCATTGATCTATGTGTCTGTTTTTGTGCCAGTATCATACTGTTTTGAGTTTATTTACTTTCTTCTGTGCAGACTGAGTAAATTCTATTGATCTATCATCAAGTTCCCTGATTCAATTCTTTGTCATATCTGCCCTGCTATTAGACTCCTTCTGCTGAGTTTTTTATTTTGGTGATTGCCTATTTCAGATCTAGAAATTCTACTTGGTTCTTTGTATCTTTGAATCTTTGTTGATATTTTCTATTTTCTCATTTGTTTTAAGAGGACTCATAATTTCTTATTGCAATATTTTTAGGATGGCTGCTTTAAAATCTTTGTAGGAATTTCAATAAAATAAACAGGAGATTCATTTTAGTGCTGGTGTCTATTGATTGATTTTTCTTATTCAAGTTGTGATTTTCCTGGGTTTTGGCATAATGAGTGGTTTTCAGTTGTATCCTAGACATTTTAGATATTTTATGTTGAGACTCTGGGACCTGGGTAATCTGGAACTAGCCCCATGGTGAGGTGTGCATGAGGACTGGATGTATGTGTATTTCCCACTTCCTGCAGGGTCGGCTAGCACCATTCTGGCAAAAATGGGATGCCAATTTACACTTCTTCTTTGTAGAATGATGGGCTGAAAGCTCATCTTGTCTTTGGGCCCCACTGACCAATGTGGGCCCTGACTAGCACCACCTCTTAAGTGCTCAGCTCTCACTGGACTCTGCTGACACCAGGTATAGGGGAACATGGAGAACTGAGTCCCACCACTTTGCTGCTCCACAGGCAAAGCAGAAGCTCAGCTCCTTGATGGACTCTGCAGACCCCAAGGGTTACCAACCAGCTCTACTCTCCACCCCTTCATTTCACCTCAATGGAGCTGGATGAGGGCAGAGACCCAGTTCTCCACTTGAGCCTACCGAAACCACAGTGGGTGGGAGAAAACGGTATGCTGGCTGGGCCCCAGTTGGTCTGGCTGATGCTAGGGGTGGAGGTTCAATTTTGCTGGACTCTTCTCTTCTTCCTGCCCTACCCCACCATCCTGGTGAGGGAGTCAGAGCATCACCTGCTTCTGCGTGGTGTGGGATGAAAGATCAGCTGCCTCTCAGTCCTGCTGCTACCACCCACTAGGGAAATCTAAGTGCCACCAGCTGCTTCTGCTGAGCAGGAAATGGGCCATAGGCCCAGCCCTCTAGACACTGCTAAGTGGGAGAGCTGGGTTGCTGCCTCATGCTTCTGTATGATGGAGGTGAGGCAAGGTGGAAGACTGGCTCCCAGTTTGACCTGCTGAAACCACAGGGACCATGGCCTGTTGCAGTGACAGCCTACAATCAAGTATCTCTTGATTGTAGTTTGGGAATATCAAAGGTAATCTTTTCTTGTGTGCCCAGTTTATTAGAAAACAACAATTTCATTGCTATTTCCTCAGTGTTACTTCTCTTTACCACCTTGTTTCTTCCTGGATTCATTCTTCATTTAACAATAATGTAGCTGAACATAAAATTCTAGTTTTGAACTTCTTTTCTTAGAATGTCACTCTACTCTCTTCTTATTCTTCATGTTATTATTAAAATACGAGTGACATTCAGTTCTGATTTTTTTCTTTTGGAAATTATTAATCCCTTATTAGCTGAACATTTTTGAAGGTTTATTTGACTCTGATATTACTAGATATCTCTATAGTGTTTCAACTCTAGATTTTTCCTCATCTATCTTTTTTTATTAGACATGTCAACTTGAAGACTTTCATCTTTTTTTTAATTTAGTACAATTTAATTTCTTATTTCTGCCAAGAATTCTTCCTCTCTGTTTTGTGAATATTATTTTGTGAATATTATATATTTTGTGAATAGTATATAACCATCACACTTATTAACTTTTTGCTTAGATTTTCCGTTCTTTTGTTCCTTCTTGATGGCCCTGGAAGTTCTTCACCTGTTCTTTCAGCTCACACATTCCTTTTCTGGCTATAACCATTCAACAATTAATCCCATATATGACTTTTAAAAAAAATTATTTTTTCATGCCCAATGTTTTTACTTACTTCTTAGCAACTTCTCTGTTTCATGACAGCAATTTCCTCTTTTATCTTTTCAAGAATATTTATTATAGCTCACATGATAAAAAAAATCTACCTGCAATGCAGGAGACCCCAATTCAGCCCTTGGGTCTGGAAGAGCCCCTGGAGAAGGGAATGGCAGCCTATTCCAGTATTCTTGCCTAGAAAATTCCATGCACAGACCATGGGTTTGCAAAAAATCGGACACAACTAAGTGACTAACACTTTCCTCTTACTATCTGCCTTAGTCTATTAATATGCCTTCATCTGATGTAGACTGTACAATTTATTACTTTTATTATTGCTATTCTCCTCTGTTGCCTCCTCTCCCCAGCTTTGTGAGCTCAGATCTTGAGGGACCAACTACCCTGACTGAGAGTATTCGGCTCAGAGAATGAGATGAGGCCCAGGTTTTAGTTTCTGCCAGTCCTGGTGATTTTAAAAAGGAGCTAACATTTTCTTGTGGGGAGGGGATCTGGCATCCAAGGGTGGACTTGAGTTTAGATAACCCTGCCTACCAAGGATAACTGCCTCTGCCCCTGCCCCTGGATCTGTATTTTGACTGTGATCCTTGAAGCATAATAGGTAGGATGGGGAAAAGAAAGTCCCTTGGGGTCACCTGACTCCCTTGTACTTTACTTGTACTTCTAGCCATAAACTCTTACTCCATAGTATCTGATGCTGCCTTAAGATTAGCTTCTATCCTACAATGGGGTGCAAGGAGAGATATTATGATTATTAAGGATTTGCAGCATGAACAAGGCAAGATCTGATTCACTCTGGACAGTGAGGCAAGTCTGTCACCCGGATGATTCTCTGACCTTGGTGCCTGGTTCTCGGCCATGGATAATATGTTCTCACACATCAGGCCACTGCCACCTTCTAAGTGCCTAGGACTTTATCGCAGTTTTCACATTAGAATATCTCACTGTCAGAGAGGTGCAGAACCCAGAAGACCTGGAGTTCTAAACTGTGCTGTAAGACATTGGAAGAAAATGACTTTAGAAGATGGACTTTGCTCATTTGGGCTGTTTGAACCGTGATTATCCGCGTCAGCTCAATGGGCTGCAGTTGAGCCGTGGTCATTGCTGTTGAGAGTACCTCTCTGAGGGCTGCTCCCGGAGGACAGACAGGACATGGGAAGTCAGCGTCCCTGAGTCCCAGTTGTATGGGGCTTGTCTATGCTGAGTGTGGGCCAGCCTAGAGCTCTTTGCGGGGTGTACCATATCAACACTAATATGAATACTTTATGGATCAGACAGAAGAGAAGCAATGTACTTCCGTCCTGACTCCCATCTATCTATATTTTCCCCATATATTTTGGCATGCCTTTGAATTTTTCTTTGCTGAGGGATTGAGCCTCTCCCAGATCAGGGCAGAAGCATATTAGCAGAGAGTGAGGACTTTCCTTTGCTTCCTCATCTATCATGTGGCAGCTGCTTGCTTCCTCCAGCACATACCAGAGATGCCAGAGAGTGGCAAATGGTGTCCTCAGGTCACTCAGAGTGAGGAGTCCCCAGCTCTGATGTTCTCATGGAGACTAAGTGTGCTTTCATGAATGCAACATCATGCTTTGAGTGCCTTCACTCATTCCCACAGCACAGAGGCAGTTTAATTTCCAGCAAATTTGGCAAGGTTATCATCTTATCTGTAGTTAAGTGTGAACTTCGAAAACTCAGATTGTGGCAGACTTAATCTCACAGAGACAGTGAGATATACTCATGTAAAAATATGAGTAAGTCTTGGAGAGTCCTTCATTTATCCAGTTAGCAAAAATGTAATAATCATAAGCCCATTCTTAGACACTGGAAAACAGCGTAAGAAACAAACAGACAATGATGTTTACTTTCTAGTGAAGGGAAATTGATAGTTAACATCCAAGGTTGTTAATAAAGATGACTATTTCAGACAAATGCAAAGGAGGAAATAACAGTAGATTGAAGGGATACCAAGCTGGATTGGTTAACTTGTCAATACCAGTCATTAGGAATGCCCATGTTAGAAATTTATGTGTATTCTGAGCTTTGCAAGATAAGAAAGGACAGACTGTGAAACAGCCAGAGGAAAGCACTCTTGGCAGTAGGAAGAGAAAGCACTAATTTCTGAGTTGTGATCACGCTAGGTCTACTTGCCCAGTAGACAAGGGCCAGTGTGTTAGGAACCCGGTGAGCAAAAGGGAGATTAAAAGATGAGCAATGAGAAGTGGGCAGCCGTAAGCCATGCAAGAGAAAGTATTCACTCTGTTCCCATGGGCAGGGCAAATCCTCTGGGGATTTAACCAGGTGTTTTTTCTGCTTTGATTTTATAGGGTGAAGAATAAACGTAGGGAGGTCAATTAGGTGATTGCAGTACTGTATACAAGAGATGATGGTAGCTGGGCTCTGGTTGTAGCAGTGTAAGTGGAATGAGGAATTCAAACTATGCTGTGGAGATGAGGTTGGTGGGCTTTTCCACTGATGAATAAACTGAACGCCTTCAGGGTTTGGTGATGAGCTAAATGAATGAGCTTATTATTTCCTAAAATGGTGATGGTCAGGAAGTAACAGATTAGATGGGTGGAATCCAGAGTTTCAATTCTGGATTGTACTTGACGTGTCTTTCAGTAGAGAATAGTTTTTAGGACTGGCCTCAAGAGGGAAGCAAAATGGTTTGAGGATGAAGTTGAGCAGAAGAAAGTGGAGACAGCAAATCTTTTAGGGTCCTGGAGTGGTCTAGGTTAGAGAAGTGATGTGGGCTGGACTTGCAGGAGAGGTGGAGGAGTGTGCTGGTGGGAGGTATGAAGGGAAGGGGATAGAGTTGCGAGCTACGTTAAGATGTCACCTTTCAGGATGCCTGTTGCACAGGCTAAGGGGCAGTAGGGAAAATGAGGTGTTTTGGCTTAACTTAGTGGGTTGAAGGATAATCACTGAAGTAAGAAGACTTGGAGAGAGTCAGGATTGGGAAGAGCAAGGATGATTTTGACTTTGGGCAAGTTGAGTTCAAAACATGTCATCTGGCACTTTCAGGAGTCGTACATTATTGTGGTACTAAGCCCAGACTAGGGGTGAGGTCTTATTTCTACACATCTATCTCTCTTTTACAAAACAGCGTATATTATTTTTCTAGTCTTAGAAACAATACATAGCTATCACAGATCATTTGAAAAATCCAAAAAAAAAAAAAAAAAGAAAAAATAACTCAACTCTGACTACCCATAAATAGTAAATAATAATATTTGAGGTCTCATAGACATATACACATTGTACACTTTATACATTTTTATAATACTTTTGTTGGGTTTTTTAAACTTAGTATATAGTGTATATTTTCCAATGTTGTTGAAAATTCCATGATATAATTCTATGTAATGGTGTCATTGTCTTTCCTAAAGCTTAGAAAGTGGAAACTCAGAAGTACACCCCATCTACCCCCCCATCCCTCTCACCCCACCACCCTCTACCCTTAGCCTTGTTCTGGGGCTGCATCGTGTGCTTCTTGATCCCTTACTTATTTTATGAGATGTGGTGACAGTTCTTACTTGGGAAAGATACGGTTCTACTCAAATCCAGGTCACATGACCAAAATTACAATTCAAGGAAACTAACCGCCTGAGAAAATGTTCTTGGAAATAAGCTGCGGTCTTTAGGCGAGAGTGACATGTGATTAATGATCGCTGACCTTCAATTACCTCACCCTGGTGTTAGTCTCTCCCTCTCTGCTCATTTGTTCTTTTTCACTGTTATTTCCTCACTAAACGTTTAGAGGCTTAACAATAAATGGGAAAAAGAAAGGTGAGTGTAGAATAGAAAGCGGTGTTGCCCAGGAAGAATCAGACAGTCCTATGAACCCTGGAGCTGAACTCTTTTTCGAGCAGGGCTGAGTTTTATGTTTTTCCTGCCCGGCTGGGGATCGAGAGCCCTTGTCTGGCTCTGGGCGATGTGGAGGAGCCTGAGAGGAGGCCCTGAGAGCAGTGGTGGGAGTGGTGGGAGAGGAGGGTAGGCCGGAAAGGATGGAGAGAGAGCGTGGGGTAGGGGGTGACTCATGCCTTCCCACTCCCTCATCCCTTTGCTCTTGGAGGCGTTCAGGTGGGCCCCTTGAAGTGTGAAGTCACCCAGCTTCACAGCACAGTGACGCAGGAAATTGGGGTTACTATGGCTGTTGTAAATACGAGTGTGTCCTCTGTTCACAATATGAGTGGGAAGGCACCATGAGAAAGAGGAGAGACAGAGCAGTGATTTAATGTGATGCATTTTGTGAGTAATAATATATAATCTTTTACAGAAATTTATTTGGCTGGAAAAGTCTTAGTTGCAGCATGCATGGCCTTTAGTTGTGGCATGTGAACTCTTAGTTGTGGCATTTGGGATCTGCTACCCTGACCAGAGATCGAACCTGGGCCCCCTGCTTTGGGAGCATGGAATTTTAGCCACTGGTCTACCAAGAAAGTCCCATAATATATGACCTTTATTAGGTTTGATCAGAGAAGTGAAACTGCTTGGAGTGATATGGAATAAGAAGTATGTGTGCTTCTATGTACAGAGCATTGGATGTTAGGCAGCTGAAGGAGACACTGAGGAAAGAATAATAATCTAGGAGAGGCCAGTTTGAGGATCAGAAAACTAAATGGGGACCACAGGGAAGAAGTCTGCGCTCCCACGTCACTTCTGTGGCTCAGATCGGTAGCCACAGGTCTTTGGAAGGAACAGCTTAAAACACGGTTAGAGGGAGAATAAGACACATTGGAACCTATGAGGGGAAACTCAGGGACCCCTTGGAAAAACACTGAGACCCACAAGGTCAAAGTGGACACCCATGCCTCTCTTTTATTGCATCTGACCCCCAAGGATCAAGGTGACCTCCAGAAGGCAATGGAGTCCTTTGCTGTGAGCCTACTGACCCACCTAGCCCCGTGCTCTCATATTTTACAAATCAAGAAAGAGCTTGTAGGAGATTATTTAGTTATAGATGTGACCACAGATAAGAGTAAGTGTGTGTTAGTCACCCAGTCATGTCCGACTTTTTGTGACCCCATGGACTTTCGCCACGAGTCTCCTCTGCCCATGGAATTCTCCAGGCAAAAATAATGGAGTGGGTTGCCACTTCCTTCTCCAGATAAGATTTAAAACTATGTGTAAAATTTGAGGAGACTCTCAGACATACACAGGCACACATGGCCATTGGATAATACTGAATCACACCTCACCTGGATTTTCTTTTGGGGTGCCAAAATACCATTGAAAAAGCAATGCGTGTAGCCTTTGTATGTCTAAAGAGGTACAACTGCTGCTGATGCTAAGTCGCTTCAGCAGTGTCTGATTCTGTGCGACCCCATAGACGGCAGCCCACCAGGCTCCTCCGTCCACGGGATTTTCCAGGCAAGAGTACTGGAGTGGGTTGCCATTGCCTTCTCCGAAAGAGGCACAGATGAACATTTAAAACTAAACAACTGGAAATCAAAAACACATGCTATTGTGCGGGTGGGATATAATTCAGTGTAACATTTTTGGAAGAGCATTCTTCAATAGCTATCAAATCTAAGAATGTGCGCTCCTTTAATCCTGCAGATTCCATGAGTTAAAATACATTTGAAAAGTATCTGACTGTACAAATCCTTCTCCTCCTGAAACTCTAAGTGTAAGGATGGTTTTTTTTCATAAGTTTTTGGAAAATTAGATTCTGGAAACTGTCAAAATGTCCATGTGTAAGGGATTGATGAAATAAATTATTACATCCGTAAAATGAAATATTAGCAATTTTTAAAAAGAAGCATAGATATTTTTGTGTTGATTTGGAAAATACTTAAGATGTAATATTAATTAAAATGGAAAGTTGAACAGTATGGATTATATTTAACCAAATACTTAATATTTTAAAGAATGTGCATGTAAGGATTGCATAATGTGTTTTTTATAAAAAGACTCACAGGAAAATATTAATGATGTTTTTACCTAAGAGGAAAGAAGAGTTTAATCTTTCATTTTACAATATGTACCTTTTGAATTTTTGACAACCAGTATTTAGTGCTTTTGAAAGCCATGATAGCAAATATAGTAGAAAGCATAATGGGCTTGGAAGTGATTGACATAAGTGATATTTTCAATCTATAACAAGTGTCTTTCCAACTGCATACCGTGAAAAGTGTGATGCATTTTCCTTCCACAGCTTTTTTTCACATTAAAGACTACCTATCTCATTGATTGACCATCTATAACCATCATCAAGCTATCACTTATCTATCAATCTGTCTTTTTATATACCTATCTTCTTCTTGTTCAGTCACTAGTTGTGTCCTACTTTTTGTGACTCCATGGACTGCAGCACGCCAGGCTTCCCTGCCCTTCTCTCTTTCCCGGAGTGTGCTCAAACTCATGTCCTTTGAGTCCGTAATGCCATCCAACCATCTTATCCTCTATCACCCGCTTCTCCTCCTGTCTTCAATCTTTCCAAGCATCAGGGTCTGTTCCAGTGTTTCTGCTCTTCACTTCAGGTGGCCAAAGTGTTGGAGCTTCAGGTTGAGCATCAGTCCTTCCAATGAATATTCAAGGTTCAACAAACCTCTTTTGTCAATAAACAATGGACCTTTAACATCTTCCTAGTCTCTTCAAGCACATCTGTCTTATCTATTTCAGTGTCTGCCTGGGATTTTCAGTATGGTGGTAGAAGGATATATTCTCGGTAATACTGGAACTGTTCTTGATGAAAGAACAGTGAATGGTGACTTTGACATCGCTTTCCAATGCAAAGCTGAACAGAGGGTTAGTGCTCTGGGCAAGTGGGGTCCCAGGTGAGAAATCTGAGTGGAGTATTGTTCTGAGCCAAGCTGGTAACCCTTGGTTTCCCTGTTGCCTGGCATGGGGTCCCGAGAAACACCTTTCCTGCTTCTCTCCAAATGCTCCTCTTCACTGTCTCCCCGAGAACCATGTAGGGTGGGGGAAGGAGGAAGTTGAAATAACTGTTAGGTAAGTGATGGGTCAGTTGGTAAAGAACCTGCCTGCAATGCAGGAGACCTGGGTTCAGTTTCTGCGTTGGGAAGATCCCCTGGAGAAGGGAAAGGCTACCCACTCCAGTATTCTGGCCTGGAGAATTCAGGCCAGAATTCAGCCTATACAGTCCATGGGGTTTCAAAGAGTCAGACATTACTGAGCAACTTTCACTTTCAGTTTCAAGTGATGGGAAAGCCTTTCCTTGAGTCTAACTGCCCCATGGGGGAGAAGGAAGGAGGAGACGGGATAGGGACCCAGAGGGAAGAGACAGACTCTGCAGCCACTGGAGATGATTACTCTGATACAAGCGTGAGTTGCTTCTGACACTTTTGTCTGCTGCTGTAGACCAGATCTCACAGCCAGCAACCACTGAGCACTTGTTCATTCTTCCTGTGGAGTTTAAGTGGACTGGATGTGCCCTCTGCAAGTCACATATGCCTAGGTAACCAGTACTGCTTAGGAAGTTTCACCCACAACCGTGTGAGAGCTGGACGCGGGGGCAGATCTCACCCAGGAAACACAGTCCCTCCTCCCCTCTGTGACACTGGGGTCACCAATAACCAGGTCACAGTTCAACAGGTCACATCAGGACCCCTTCCTGGGGTTTACTCCCTGTCCATCCAACACCTCTTCCTGTTGGGGTCACCCCTGTCATTGGTGTTAGTTCCTGTTTTCATTTTTTATCTTTATCTTGCCCAGCTCTAGAAATAAGGACTTTTCTCAGCTCATTGACTCTCACTTTGCATTCTGCTGGGAAGGAAGAGAAGGCTGGGGGTCAGGAGGACCTCACAGCAGGGAAGCTGGAGATTCAGGAAGGAAGAAGAGAGGGGCTTAATTTCTCCCCTTTGGTGTTATCAGACTGAGAAAAGAGGAGGAAATAGGCTATCCTCCTGGGGACTCTGCATGCTTGCTGGAGCCTGTCTGGGTGCCCCCTGGGAGGGCAGGACCACTCTGCTGCTCTGACCTCATTTCCCACCTCCTGAAATGACTTGTAGTCCTGGAATGTGGGGATTTCCTAGGTAAGCAGGCTGTTTGTTTGGTTGCTTTGATTCTTTTTTAAAAATTTAATTTATTTCTGGCTGTGCTAGGTCTTTGCTGCTGCGCGGGCTTTTCTCTAGTTGCGGTGAGTGGGGGCTACTCTCTAGTTGCAGTGACCCGATCTATGGTGGTGGCTTCTCTAGCTGCAGGGCATGAGCTCTAGGGTATAGAGCAGCTGCAGCTCCTGGGCTCTAGAGCACAGACTCAGCAGCTGTGGTGCACCCGCTTAGCTGTCCCGGGTCATATGGGATCTTCCTGGACCAGAGACAAGGAAACAAACTGGAGTCTCCTACATTGGCACATAGACTCTTTACCACTCAGCCACCAGAGAAGCCCTGTTTGGTTGTTGTTTAATCTTATGTGCTACGGTATTTATTCTAATATTCAGCATTGTTTGTTTGGTGAGGATTTTACCACCAGATTCCCCCTGTGTCCCTTCTTTATAATTGTATCTTGCTGTTGTTCAGTCACTCAGTTGTGTCTGACTCCTTGAGACCCCATGGACTGCATTATGCCAGGCTTCCCTGTCCTTCACCATCTCCCAGAATTTGCTCAAACTCCTGTCCATTAAATTGGTGATGCCGTTCAACCATCTCATCCTCTGTTGTCCCCTTCTCCTCCCACCTTCAACCTTTCCCAGCATCAGGGTCTTTTCCAATGAGTCAGATCTTCACATCAAGTGAATAGTCTCAGTTTGGCCTATCTGACCACCATATTCCTTCACGCTCTCAACGTCAGTGGTTATGTGGTTGCCAAGGAGACTGATACCACCTCTCTAGAATGGCTCAGTTGACCTTTGATTCTATAGTCAGAATCATTTCTGTCATCACGGTCAAAACTTCTTCTGTCATCCCACCTTTTACCGGTACTGATGGCTCATGTATAAAGCATGTATTTAAATGAAGAAAGTGGGCACTGACAATGTGCAGCAAATTCCTCAAAGGGATTGCCGTGTAGGAAAGGACCTGATGTAGGCTGGGGGAGGCATGGAGGGATTTACTGCAGTCACTATGGGCTAACTCCTGAGAACTCTCCAGGATCACCCTTGACAGCACATGAATTTATTTCTTGCTCACATGAAGTTGTGCTCTGCCATCTTGAACACTTGCCTTCTAAGGACATGTCAGAAGATGTGCAAGAGAAATCTGTGTAGAGGCTCTCACTGGACCAGTCCTAAGAGTAGCAATCACACGCCTATTCATATTCCAGACTGCAAAAGGGGCCTGGGAAGGTGGTCTGGCCAGGTCTGGTGGCAGGAGACTTTTTGGGTAACTATATCTCTCCAAGTCTTATTTCTTAGGCTGCTGAACACGAAGAACTGGACTGGACAGCCTTTAGGTTCATTTCTGATTCCTTTCTCTATAAGCATTCTCTCTTAGTAGGAGGACTGCTTTTCAAAAATCTGCTAATTTTCTACTCTCAGATGATGTTCTTTAAGCTAGCTCAATCTTTAGTCAGCCCAAATGTGCTGCAGCAGGTGAAGACTATTGCAAAAGTTTTGAGGTTGGTGCAAAATATTTCCAATCAGTACAGAAAAAGCCTTCCTTACTCTTTTTTCCTGATTAAATAATCTCACATCATGAGTTGTCATTAATTCCTTCAACCATCTTTCTGTCAATGGCCATTGAGGTGTTGCAAGATCATCCTTGCATTTATGATGGCTAGTGCAGTTAATGGAGTATTTGTACTGCTCAGGAACTCTGCTGACTGTTCTTCACTCACTTTTCCTTATTAATATTGTAAGAATGAATTACCACAGTGCCAACTCTCTGTTCAATGTACAAGAGTTTCAGGCCAGTTAAAAAAATATTTTATTGATTGTTGTTTTTGGTATAGAAGAATTATGAAAATGCTGAATCTTTAATTATTAAAATTTTATATTAAAAAATTGTCAAGTTTTTCCTACATGGCTCCTGGGTTTCCTGCCATATTTAGGAAAGCTCTCCCATCATGTATTTTTTGATCTTAGCTTGTAACGCCCAACCTGATTCTGAGTTCCTGCTGTGCTCTAGGCATTCAGCTGTCCAGCTTCTCAGAAACATCTGCATGGTCCACACAAGGACGACGGAGCTCAGGACAGGGGCGTACACCTAGGAGACTGTTCTCTGCAACTGCACCTACGATGGCCAAATCAGGGTGTGACCTCATTCTTCCTTTGAATTTTCTTTCCACAGGACCAAGTCACTGGGTGTGCCTGCTCCTTCCACTGTTGAACTCTTCCAGGCATTGCACAAATAAAAGAGTTTACAGAACAGGTTCCTGTACTGAGAGTGTTCGGAAAATTTTATGGACTTTTTTGGGAAGGCGTTTTAGCATGCTTTTCTTTTTCTAAATAAGGAAAACAAAATGCCAGAATTGTTAATCCAGGCGAGGTTCTCACACAACATGCTTCTTTCAACTTTTTCCTTTTCTTTAGTAGGATGGTGGAGTTTGGTGATAGCATGAATACAAGTCTGGATCTCCTCTGCATCCTGCCCCACGTGGGTGGCTCCTAGTGGCCCCTGCCATGTCCTCTGTGCTGTGGCACCAGGACTATTTTGCATTGGCCGCCCCATCCCAGGCCCCACTCCCATCTTCAAAGATGACTCTGCCAGAACAGAGATTGGGTGCTTTCCTTTTAGGGTCACATGCTTCGAGGTAGGAAGCCTGCACTATTTTCCACTATTTTAGTCTCAGAAAAAAAAGTGAGGGTCAGTATTTCAGATTTTTTTTGGAGTGAAAATCTCTTGTTAACTTGCTGTCATGCGATTGACAGTGACACATTGCCTTTCGAGACCATGCTGCAATGGCGCAGGTATTCTCATGGCGAAACCCTCACAGTGTGAGAGCTCGAAGTTTGGGTCCTGTTAGCTCTGTGCCCTAATCCTAGAGCAGTGCCTGTCACATGGTGGGTGGCCAACACATACTATGGCATGAATGACTGAAGAGGAGTGGATATGGCCCCTCTCACAGGATGTGAGTTTCAGCAAGGTGACACCTGTGAAGAGTCCAGCATCGGCCTGGGTGGAGTTCATCTGAGCATCACAGAATGTTGATGGAGAGACAGATCACAGAGGTCACAGTTCTCATGTCCAGAATTCTTTTTTTCTTTTTTTACATTGTCACTAAAAATTCAACTCATTTTAATTTTTAAAAATTGAAGTGTTGTTGATTTACAATTTCATGCTAGTTTCAGGCATATAGCATAGTGATTCAATCACATATAGATATACCAATTTATTCCAATTTTTATTTGTCATAAAATATTACTCTTCTTTTGATTTTTTCAGCTATTTATTTAAATTTCTTTTTTTGTTGAAATATAGTTGATTAACAATGTTGTATTAGTTTCAGGTATTCAGTATGGTGATTCAGTTTTATATATTTATATATAGAAAGAGAAGTCATTCAGTTGTGTCTGTCTCTTTGTGACCTCATGGACTGTAGCCTACCAGACTCCTCCATCCATGGTATTTTCAAGGCAAGAGTACTGGAGTGGGTTGCCATTTCCTTCTCCAGGGGATCTTCCCAACCCAGGGATCGAACCTGTGTCTCCCACATTATAGGCAGACGCTTTTAGCATCTGAACCACCAAGGAAGTCCAATATATATAGATACACACACACACACACACACACACATATGGAATACACACACACACACACACACACACACACACATATATATATATATAAACACAAAGTATCTGAAAAATAAATAATATATATATATATAGTATGTATTCTTTTCCTTATACATTATTACAAAGTATTGAGTATAGTTCCTGGTGCCATATACAGTAGGTCTGAGACATTTTTAATGGAGAAGCTCTTCAGGCCCCTCACATTCATCATCTCTTTCCCTAACCACACCTTCACTCCCCTGATAAATCACCATCAGCCGCACAAGGCCGGGAAGACCCCTCCTTCTCCTTTCTCTATCAGCTGCAGAGCCCATCTGTGTCAGCCCCTTGTATCTCACATATCCACTCCTGTTTCCTTAACCAGAGGGGATCATTCAAGAGAAGTTCAGAATTCAAGCTTTAGAACTAGTTCCTAGCTCCCCACTACCAGTGATGGGTGTGGGTTACAGGAGGAATAACTGTCAGACTCAGCACTCTTCCCCACCCCACTGTTACGGTGGAGAGAGGGAGAGTTCTATACTGAATGTGGAGACTTCCAAAGAGGATTGACTGATGTGAGTGTGTGTCCAGCACACAGAAGAACTCCATCAACAGCAAGCAGTAAGTATTAGGATCAGGGTCCAGCTGACCCTAAGGGGGTTCAGAGGAGAAAGGGAGGACCTCCTCTGCGCACCCCCGACCCCCCACCAAGCCTCCACACCAAGCAGCAGTCAGAGTGCAGGGGAGAGTCCCAAAATGAACGGGATCACATCACGCCTCTCCTGGGGTCTTGCCGCCTCTGTAGTTAGTCTGAAATCCAGCCCAGTGCACTTGGGCCCCTCATTTCCCACCATCCTGGGCTATCACATGAGCCTTGTCTTTTCCCCACCCTTCAGCACACATCCTTCACTCCAATCCCTTTCCTGAATGGACACGATATCCATCCACCCCAGCCCTGCAGTATCACAGAAGAATGTATATTTCATAATACCATTTTTTTCAAGTTCAACAGTGTGAAAAGTAAGCAATATACACTTCTAGGCATGCATATATTTCTAGTAAAAAATAGAAAAGCAAAGCAAAGGAATGACAGCAAAGCCAAGCATCCAGGATATCAAATAGAAAAAAGTAGCAGCCCAGGGATTTGGGCAGGTGGCAGGTGAAATGGTGAGGACAGAAACTGGGCTGATGACTGGTGGGTCAATTCTACCCATCTATGGGTCACAGACACTGGGTGTAGGGGTGAGACGTGCCTGAGACTGCACAGTTAGGAAGATGCCCATCTGGGACTCAAGCTGACGTTTATCTGACTCCCAGGCTCATCATTCATTCTGGGAACTGGAAACCAGTCATCAGTAAAGCTGTGCATAAGGATGAGTTCATCTGGGGTAGAGTGAAGAATGAGACAATGGAGACAGCGGGGGGGGCAGAGGGCAAGAAGGGTGATCAGCACCCAGAATGGAACTTCAGAGGGACTGGAGAGATAGGAAGGAGACCTGGCGAGAGTGTAGTTTGAGAAGCCCATTTGGAGTGAGTACAGAAAAAGGGGTGTGGTTAATAGTGTTGAACAGAGCAGATCACAGGACCACGGCTAGAGACTGACTGACTCTCTGATTCATCTGTTGAAGTGTAATTCCCAATATGACTATGTCTGAAGGCAAGATTTTTGGATGTAATTGGAAATCAACCCTGAATATTCATTGGAAGGACTGATGCTGAAGCTGAAACTCCAATACTTTGGCTATCTGATGTGAAGGGTCAACTCACTGGAAAATACCCTGATACTGGGAAAGATTGAGGGCAGGAGGAGTAGGGGGCTACAGAGGATGAGATGGTTGGATGGCGTCACTGACTCAATGGACATGAGTTTGAGCAAACTCCTTGAGACAGTGCAGGACAGGGAAGCCTGGCATGCTGCAGTCCATAGGGTTGCAAAGAGTTGGACATGACTGAACGACTGAACAATAACAAAGGTTGCATGAGATTATAAGGGTGGAGCCCTGATTAACCAGGGCTCTTAAAGAAGAGGAAAGGATAGCAAAGCTCTCTCCACCATATGAGTGTTCAGTTGGAAGACAGCCATCTGCAGGCCAGAAAGACCGCCCTCACCAGAAACTGACCCTGGGGACACCTTGATTTGAACTTGCAGACTCCAGAACTATGAGATGTACAGTTCTGTTGCTTAAGCCCTGCATTTGTGGTATTTGTTAGGGCAGCCTGAGCAGAAAAATTCCAGGAATTGTGGAAGTATCCCTGGGGCAGAGATGGCCCAGAGCCTCCTATTTGAACTTCCACTGTCCTAAGACTCATTCGTGAAACAACTTTTGTGATCTGATGAAATGCAGGCAGACTACATTCATCAACGTTTGTCCCTGCTGACGGCTGTGCCTCTGCTGATGTGGCGACCCTGCTCCAAGATCCTTCTGGGTGGTGTCCCAGAAACAGGTCTTCCCAATGGAGTTCTGTCTTACTTTTGAGAACAAAAGCTATACCGTCTGGGGATGGAGCCCTTTCAGTCCTTCCAAAGCATGAGGCCAGTGAAACTACGACATGGCCTTTGCAGTTGATCTTTGCTTTTGGAAGCAAGTAGGTACAGTGGGTGTTTGAGGTCACTAACTTTAGAAGGCAGGGCTGGTATGCAGAAGGTGCTTTGTTTTCAAGGATGAAGGGTGAAGATACATGGGTTTGATCTCCTTCTCGACCAACAGCCTCTCTGAGAGACCAAACTGGAGATGCCGGTGTGTGTCCTCTTGTTCTCAGAACTTATCCGTGGAGCTTACATTGCCTTCTGAATGTCAACAGAAAGACCACCATCAAAAGTAATGCCGCAGCATGTGGCACCCCACTACTAGCAGCAGACACTGCAAGGGGAGTTCAGTCTCTCCGATCAGGCAGAGTTTGGGATCGTAACCACATGTCCTAGTGAAAAAGGGGGCTCCTTCAGGGATGTGGCATCTTGGCATCTTTCATGCTCTTTTTTAAAAAAAGTTGCTTCAGGTGAAGCGGGAAGAGCAAAGGACATTTATTTCTGACCAGGTACAAAAACTTTCACATATGGAAACACTATCCCCTTCCTTTTTTTGGAGTCTACTTTTCAAACTGAAAATAAATATTTCCCTTGAGAATTGAGCCTTAAATGGGGTAATAGCAAAGCAATATTTTATTTGCAAGTAATAGACTTCATTTTTTAAAACCTGTCTTGAAAATGCATTGGCATTTCGAGGATCCTTTAGTTATACTCTTTGCCTCCCATTCATCTGGGAATTGTTGCTTGTCTTTGGACGTGACATTCATAATAATGCACTCTGGGCATTGCAGGTACGAATATACCTCCACATGATAAAAAGATCCAATTATCATCAAGGTATTTTCTTTTTCTTACCTTTTAGTAAAATAAATAAGTGATGTATGGCCAACACATTCAGTAGCTGTATTATCTTTTGATTAATCCAAGTGGTCACTTTCCAGACCATTCCACAAAGGTGGTTCGCAACTAATGAGCAGGCTGCCGTCTTGTGTCTGGGTGTCTTCAGCTCTTTCCCCTCCCGATGGGATGGGCTTCGAGTGCTGGTGCAGATGGAGCAGATGACACAGCGATTTATCCTCTTAGGCCCCTCGTTCCAGGCGAAATCCGCATGCTTCATCCCTGGTTGGGTAATCCCAAGTCCAGCTAGAAGTGAGGACAGAAATGTTTGCCGGGCCTGAGCTTGTCCCACGTCTCTTTGCTCTTGAAGCCAGACTGGCCTGTTCCTTTCAAGTCTGTGGGGAGGCTGCAGTGTCCTTGAATTTCTGATTCACTCTTCCTTCCTTCCCTGGAGGCTGCAGGCAACCTCACTGGAGGACACTGTCCTGGCTCTGCATCCTTACCCTCCCAGATCCCACACACTGTACCACAAGCACAAACACTGTGCCACACACACACACACATTATACCCTGCACATCATACCACACACGCATCACAGCAAACCACATGTACAAACACTGTGCCACATGTGCACACACAGCACATCCTACACACCACACCACACACACATATGCACACATCACACACATCTTACATACCATACCGCATACACACATACCATATCATGCTCACACCCGCACACATACACATCACACACAAACACCACGCCCACACACCACACCCCCACACCCCACATACACCAATGTACACATGCCATACCAAATGCACATGTACACCCTGCATATACCATACCACACCACACACACTATACACAAACACCCCCCCTTTCCCTCCTCCATCATACCCCACACTCCCACACCTGAGGTCCAACCACTGTTTTCTTAGCATCTTCCCTGACCCTTACCATGGAAGGGATTCCTGAGGCAAAGCCCGTGAGGTTCCCTCCCCAGGAAGGGCCCGTCTGAGCGCACCGAGCATGAGGGAATGCGTCAGCCGCTTCTCCCGCCAGCCATCCATTCCCTGCACGTCTGTCTTCCACGATGCACCAGGAGCTCTTCCGATCTTGCAAGGAAGTGGGGGTGGAATGAGGATGGGGAGAGTTGGCACAGCCCTGTTTCCATGGGGCTTGGGGTCTGGGTAATGGGGACGCTGAGAACATGTCAGTGAGAAGGACGGTCACAGCCATGAACACAGGGACGAAAGAAGACCTGGGACCCTGAAGCGGGAGCTGCGTGGGGAGAGTTGGTGGCAAGAGGAACGCTAACCCGTGACTGTGCTCACTGCAGAGGGCAGAGTGCGGCTGGAAGGACGGCAGTGAGACCAACATGGTGTGTCCAGGAGGTGGAGGCCTGAGGGCTGGTCAGTACAGTGCGAGAAGTCCAGGGGTCATGTATGCAAACACTCCTTCCCCGAACGTAGAGCTGGTGACGAGGTATGGAGGGTGTGCCTGGAAGCAGCAGGCAGGAGGATCGGGGATGCTGGACCCCAGAGGAGGGGAGCCCACCCTGGGGATGGAGGAGTGGCCAGAAGAGGGAGCGAGGAAGGGGACTGTGCTGGGTCTGCCCAGGGACAAGCAGCTGTGAAAGATAGAGTCAGGGTTATGCTCCGCTTTTCATTTCAGTTTTCTAAACTTTTGCTTTAAAATAATTTGAGATTTCCAGAATAGCTGCAAGGATAAAGTTTGCATATACAGTCCACTCAGTTTCCTTTTGTGTTAACATCTTACAAAACCAGAGTCCATTGGTCAAAACTGAGAAACACTGGTCTAAACTGAGAAATGATCTTTGGTAAAATACTATTAATTAAACCACAGAACCCCTTTTCCACTGAGACTCACTCCACGGTCCCAGGGTACATCAAGACATCCTGTCTCCTTGGTTCCCTCCAATCTGTGATGATCCCTCTGCGGATCCTTATCTTTTATAATTCTGATAAATTTTGAAGAGTGCTGGCCAGTTATTTTGTAGAATTTCCCTCCCCCGCTCACCAAGTTTGATGCTTTTCCAAGATTAGGTTGTAGTTAGGGATTTCTGTGCAGAATATCGCGAGACGCTGTGCTGTTCTCATCATCAGAGCATGTAGGACCTCAGATAGTTTCCTACCTGGTGATGCTCACCTGGGTCTGTTGGTTAAGTCAGTGTCTGCCCAGTCTCTCAATTGTCAAGCGACTGTTTTTCCTTTTCCATATTTTTCTTGCAAGAGAGTCACTCAGTCCAGCCCAGGCTCCAGAGGAGAGAAGTGCTAAGTTCTGGAGGTACAAGTGTCCCAGAATTTGTGGGGTTATGTTAAATTCACCACAGTAACCAGAAAGTGTTGTTCACAGTATTATTATTATTATTAGCTAGGAGACTGCCTTTCCTTCTATAAGAAGGTGACATTTTTATTCGTAACACTTTTGACAGTCTCAGGGAAGACGTCTGGCCCATCCAGATAGAGAACTAGAAGAACTGCTCACGAATAGCTGTGGAATGCTATCCTGTACAGAGACCCAGAGGGGCTTGCCATCAGGATAGAAGGCTGACCACACTCAGGCCTCCCTTCTCTCTCCTCGCTCCACTAACATGACGGGAAAGGAAAGGAAACCCTATCACCTCACAGAGAAAAAGAGAGCAGGTTGAAGCCAGGGATTAAGTGTCCTCACACATGTTTTGGTGACTCAGCTGAGTGGGTACTGACAAAAAGTGGTTGTCTTTCTGGCCACCCTACTGTGAAGAGCCAAGCAGTCTGAAGGCCAATGGGGCACAGGGCTGGAGGGGCTGGAGGGCCTGGAAGGACTGGGGGACCTGGAGGGGCTGGGGTCTGGAGGGGCTGGAAGGACTGAGAGAACTGGAGGGCCTGGGGGCTGGAGGGGCTGGAGGGCCTGGAAGGACTGGGGGACCTGGAGGGGCTGGGGGCTGGAGGGGCTGAGGGAGCTGGAATAGCCCCCAGCAGGGGTGGGATGAGCTTCTACACAGAGAGCCTCTAGCATCTCACATTCCTCTCCCAGGCTGTGCAGCAAGGGGTCCCTCTGGCAGCCATCACCCAGACGAGGAGGTATTAATTTTCTGGGGCTGCCATAACAGAGGGCCACAGAGCAGGTAGCTGAGAACAACAGAAATGTGCTTTTTCACAACTTGGGAGGCCAAGTGATGACATTGGGTGTTGGCAGGGCCAGGATCCCTCCCAAGGCACAGGAAGACTCTGTCCCAGGCCTCTCTCCAACTGCTGGTAGTTCCTTGGCTTGTGGCAGCATAACTCCAAACTTCACAGGGTATTTTACTCATGAGCATGTCTGTGCTCAAGTTTTTATAAGAACATGAGTCATACAGAATTGGGGCCCATCTTAATGACCCCATTTTAACGAACTACATCCGCAAGGAGACTATCTCCAAATAGTGTCACATCCTGAGGTGTTGGGGTTTAGGACTTCAACATATGATTTTGAGGGACTCACAATTCAGCTTATAATGTGGTGGAGAGTTTACCAGCTGACAGTACAGACAGTCCCCATGTCAGGGACAGCAGACCCAGCAGAGGGCTGGAGAGCGCTATGGGGCTGATATTGAGGGAATATCAGCCTACAGGACTCTGCATCCTCAGCTTCCTTTCCTGGTTTTGCTTTCACAGAGAGAGCAGCCAGGCCCACTTGTGCTCACCCGGGGAGAAGGTTAGACATTCTCAGACAGAATGTCACCAGGTATTGGTACGTGACTGTTTCTCAGTTGCATCTGGATCATCTCACGGCATCAGTCTGCAAGCTCCCTCTGCAGCTCCCATCTTCCCAAATCACATCCAGCACTTTAATGCTTTCCTCTGAGATATGAACAGAGAGCCAAGCGTCACAGATACTGGAGAGAGACTGTCCACATCGAAGCCTGAGACTCAGAGAGAAAAACCAGAAAGCAAATATGCAGAAGAAAAAATTACCAGGGAGCTAAAAGAGGACTAAAGAATAAGAGTTAATATTCTTATAAATTAAAGATGGAATTGCATCCATCGATAAAAAAACAGTATGCTATGAAAAAAGAATTACTAACTATTGGTCAAGAGGGAAGGTAGAATGTAGCTATTTTA
This sequence comes from Odocoileus virginianus, assembly GCF_023699985.2. Lineage (NCBI taxonomy): Eukaryota > Metazoa > Chordata > Mammalia > Artiodactyla > Cervidae > Odocoileus > Odocoileus virginianus. The sequence goes on from NC_069704.1 coordinate 23,124,884, forward strand.
GACATGAAAGCAAGACCTATTTATCCGCACATCCACCTCTCATCTACTGATCAATCACTTGTCAACTTATCCATCCATCCATCCATCATCCAGAAAGCCAGTCATTACCTATCTACTTACCTATCTATATAGTCTGTTCCTGACCCAGAGGTCACACCTGGGTCTCCTGTATTGTAGGCAGATTCTTTACCATCTGAATTACCAGGGAAGCCCTATTATCTATCTACTTATCTATCTATATAGTCTGTTCATCTATCATATATCTCTGTATCTATAATATATTATCTATCTATCTTTTCCCTGAACTCTGTCTTTGAAAATTACCAGATAATGCACTTCAGCAAAATAAGGAAGAACACTAGATGAAATAGAATTCCTGAAACAGAGGACCCAAAAGAGGAGAGAAGTGGGGACGTCTCAAAAGTTTCTAGGAGAAGAAAACTCTGAATACTGGGAAAAGTTTTCAAGTATTTAACACATGTATTCAAACTCTTACAAACTTTTGCTAAGAAGTACATGGAACATTAAGCAAGTGAAAACATAAGACAATTTTTAGTTTCTGGGAAAAAAGCAGTAAATGTTGTGTGAGAAGTGAGGCACTCTCACTCCATGCATGGGGAACATTTGCGCCCCAGGTAAATAATGTAAACTCTGTTGGGAAGGGAGGACCTGGGGAGGTGGCACATGGGGGTGATGGAGAAAATGAGTTCTCACCTTCCTTAGTCAATATGATACTCTAGAGTATTGATTAATCAAGAAATAGCAGGATTGTATGTCATAGAAATACGGAAATAAATACCAGAAAAAAATCTTTGGAAGTTGAAAATGCCTTCCTCTAAGCAGTAGTAGTGTTTTGGGCACTAGGCCCAACTTTTTTTCTTTTTTAATAAAAGCTACGTAGAACTCTTTGATTTCACTCTGTGGACGTACTTTGCTAAAAATAGAGACATGGTTTTATAGCAGAAAGGCGAGTAGAAAAATGTGTACACACAGCTCCCAGAGGCTTAGACACAGTGAAAGGTTTCTGGCAGGATTCTGTTTTGCCTTTTTATTAGTGAGACAGGCCGATAGAGTTGTATATTTATGCTGCCAGAACTGAGAGGAAGCCCTTCTTGTTCCTTGGGGCCATACCACTCCATCTGTCACCCTCTCTTTGAAAATGCTTTTGTGACAGGATGCTTACAGTTCTAACACCTTGCCCTGATCATTCCTGATGTGAGTCACAATTTTGCAGTTCCCTGCAGGGGCGGGTGGCTCAGAAGCCCTGGGAGCCCTTGTCAGAGGGTGAGAAAGAAAACAGCAGCTCTCTGTTAGTTCTGATAGAGCTGCCATTCTCCACGGAGGAACTTAATTGGGAAGAGATTGCAGGTTGTTAGAAAACCCAGGTCACGAACTGTTTGGCCGTTATATTCGATATCTACTGAGAGACTCCTAGTTTCATCAGCACCCCCCACCCAATCCCAACCTCCATGTTGATGCATCTTAGAGTCTATACCCCATACTCTGCTCACCTTGGGCTTCTTGGAACAGCTTTCTCCACATCCTCCTTCTTGGTATTCTCATCATGATGTCCTCTAACTGTCCTCCCATAAGAGCAGAGCCAATACCAGTGCAGGAGAGAGGGATCTTCGTGGCAACATTGAGTCTGCAGCCCCCAGCCCACGAACTGCCCCATCCCAAACTTGCCTTAGAAAGAGGGGAGACCCATAACACACATGGGAGCCACTTTGGGGAGAGAGAGTGAATGGAAGATGAATGCTGGATGCTAGTTGGTGAGAGGGTAACAGGCAGGAAGGCCAGGGGTCTCCAAATGGAGGAAATAGGCTGTAAGTGTCAGACATTTTTTAATCTCTCTCTTAAGTGGTAGGAGGAAATAAACTACTAGTGTTATATTTTTCCCACCTTCTCCACACAAATTTAAATACTGTTGTTCATGGGGTTCTCAAAGCAAGAATAATGAAGGGGTTTGCCATTCCCTTCTCCAGTGGACCACGTTTTGTCAGAACTCTCCACCATGATCCGTCTGTCTTGGGTGGCCCTACACGACATGGCTCATAGTTTTATTGAGTTAAATAAGGCTATGGTCCATGTGATCAGGTTAGTTAGTTTTCTGTGGTTGTGGTTTTCAGTCTTTCTGCCCTCTGATGGAGAAGGATAAGAAGCTTATGGAAGCTTCCGGATGGGAGAGACTGACTGAGGGGGAACCTGGGTCTTGTTCTGATGGGCAGGGCCATGCTCAGAAAATCTTTAATCCAAGTTTCTGTTGATGGGTGGGGCTGTGTTCCCCCCGCCCCTCTGCTATTTACCTGGGGCCAAATTATGGTGGAGGTGATAAAGATAATGGTGACCTCCTTCAAAATGTCCCATGCACGCACTGCTACACTCAGTGTCCCCAAACCTGCATCAGGCCACTGCCGACCCACGCCTCTGCTGGAGACTCCTGACACTCATGGGCAAGTCTGGGTCAGTCTCTTGTGGGGTCACTGCTCCTTTCTCCTGGGTCCTGGTGTGTACAAGGTTCTGTTTGTGCCCTCCTCCCAGTAGTCATGTATGGATGTGAGAGATGGACTATAAGGAAAGTTGAGTCATAGCAAAAACCCTCTTCCAACAACACAAGAGAAGACTCCACACATGGACATTACCAGATGGCCAACACCGAAATCAGATTGATTATATTCTTTGCAGCCAAAGATGGGGAAGTTCTATACAGTCAGCAAAAACAAGACCAGGAGCTGACTGGGGCTCAGATCATGAACTCCTTATTGCAAAATTTAGACTTAAGCTGAAGAAAGTAGGGAAAACCATTAGACCATTCAGGTATGACCTAAATCAAATCCCTTGCAATTATACAGTGGAAATGAGAAATAGATTCAAGGGATTAGATCTGATAGACAGAGTGCATGATGAACTATGGATGGAGGTCTGTGACATTGTTCAGGAGGCAGGAATTTAGACCATCCCCAAGAAAAAGAAGTGAAAAAAGACAAAATGGTTGTCTGAGGAGGCCTTACAAATAGCTGTGAAAAGAAGAGAAGCTAAAGGCAAAGGAGAAAAGGAAAGATATTCCCATTTGAATGCAGAGTTCCAAAGAATAGCAAGGAGAGATAAGAAAGCCTTCCTCAGTGATCAGGGCAAAGAAATAGAGGAAACAATAAAATGGGAAAGACTAGAGATCACTTCAAGAAAATTAGAGACACCAAGGAAACATTTCATGCAAAGATGGGCACAGTAAACAACAGAAATGGTATGGACCTAACAGAAGCAGAAGATATCAAGAAGAGGTGGCAAGAATACACAGAACTATACAAAAAGAGATCTTAATGACCCAGATAACCATGATGGTGTGAGCACTCACCTAGAGCCAGACATCCTGGAATGTGAAGTCAAGTGGGCCTTAGGAAGCATCACTATGAACAAAGCTAGTGGAGGCGATGGAGTTCCAGTTGAGCTATTTCAAATTCTAAAAGATGATGCTGTGAAAGTGTTGCACTCAATATGCCAGCAAATTTGGAAAACTCAGCAGTGGCCACAGGACTGGAAAAGGTCAGTTTTCATTGCAATCCCAAGGAAAGGCAATGCCAAAGAATGCTCAAACTACCACACAGTTGCACTCATCTCACATGCTATTAAAGTAATGCTCAAAATTCTCCAAGCCAGGCTTCAACAGTACATGAACCATGAAATTCCAGATGTTCAAGCTGGATTTAGAAAAGGCAGAGGAACCAGAGATCAAATTGCCAACATCCGTTAGATCATCGCAAAAACAAGAGAGTTCCAGAAAAACATCTACTTCTGCTTTATTGACTATGCCGAAGCCTTTGACTGTGTGGATCACAACAAACTGTGGAAAATTCTTCAAGAGATGGAATACCAGGCCACCTAACCTGCCTCCTGAGAAATCTGTATGCAAGTCAGGAAGCAACAGTTAGAACTGGACATGGAACAACAGACTGGTTCCAAATAGGAAAAGGAGTACGTCAAGGCTGTACATTGTCACCCTGCTTATTTAACTTATATGCAGAGTACATCATGAGAAATGCTGGGCTGGAGGAAGCACAAGCTGGAATCAAGATTGCTGGGAGAAATATCAATAACCTCAGATATGCAGATGACACCACCCTTATGGCAGAAAGTGAAGAAGAACTAAAAAGTCTTTTGATTCAAGTGAAAGAGGAGAGTGAAAAAGTTGGCTTAAAACTCAACATTCAGAAAACTAAGATGATGGCATCTCGTCCCATCACTTCATGGCAAATAGATGGAGAAACAGTCAGAGATTTTATTTTTTTTGGCTCCAGAATCACTGCAGATGGTGACTGGAGCCATGAAATTAAAAGACACGTACTCCTTGGAAGGAAAGTTATGACCAACCTAGACAGCATATTAAAAAGCAGAGACATTGTCAACAAAGGTCCATCTAGTCAAAGCTATGGTTTTTCCAGTGGTCATGTATGGATGTGAGAGTTGGACTATAAAGAAAATTGAGCACCAAAGAATTGATGTTTTTGAACTGTAGTGTTGGAGGAGACTTTTGAGTGTCCCTTGGACTACAAGGAGATCCAACCAGTCCATCCTAAAGGAAATCAATCCTGAATATTCATTGGAAGGACTGATATTGAAGCTGAACCTCCAATACTTTGGCCACCTGATGCGAAGAACGGACTCGTTTGAAAAGACCCTGATGCTGGGAAAGATTGAAGGCTGGAGGAGAAGGGGACGACAGAGAATGAGATGGTTGGATGGTGTCACCGACTCAGTAGACATGAGTTTGAGTAAACTCTGGGAATTGATGATGAACAGGGAAGCCTGGTGTGCTGCAGTCCATGGGGTTGCAAAGAGTGGAACACATCTGAGCCACTGAATATGCAAATTTAAAAAGAAGTTTCTTTTAAAATTCTGAGTTGCCATGAGGACACCTGGTTCCACCTGAACTTAACTTTACTTAAATCTTTAGCTAACCAATGCATTTTTCTTATGGAAATGTTTGTCTTTAGCTATGTTAATGAACTATGTATTTACCTTAGAGTCTGTCTTTAAGTAGGTTCTGGCCTAAGACTCAGAAGGGCCTGACAAACCTGTATATTTTACTCATACATTGTTCTCCTAATTTATGTTAATGAAACTATATATTTACTGGGAAACCTGCCTTTCTTCAAGATTCATATCAACGGTTTTATGGCCCGGGATGACTCACCTGGTGCCAATGTTATCTCATGTTGCGGATGAGGGGCCTGGTGCCACTCTGAGTTTTGAGACATCTCCTTTGTATAATTAACAGCTTGCTAGTAGCTATATAACATCCAGCTAAAGACTAGCAGGGGGTAGTTTTTCTGCCCCCTTCTGATGTCTATGTCAGAAACTTTCTCTATCTCTTTATACTTTGATAAAACTTTATTACACAAAAGCTTTGAATGATCAAGCCTTGTCACTGGCCCCGGACTGAATTTTTCTCCTTTGGAGGCCAAGAATCCTGGTGTCTTTTGTGGTTCAGCAACAACCTTTCATTGGTTGGAGTAGCAAGACTGGATGCTCATGCTCAGGCTGGAGGAACCGAGCAGTTCCAGAGCCATCGTTGCAGCCAACCAGGTGAGGGGTCAGTAAGGAATCCTGATACCTCTTCTACCAGCAATGAGTGCACTCTCCTGTGATTTCTGCGTTCTGGCTCCTTAAGTGCTTGGTGATTCCAGATCCTGGCCACCTTTCCTCCTTTTCAGACACAACTAGTGGCCAACGTACTTTGCTCTTACCAGAGTAACTCTGTAGTCTGGGATGGGAAGGCCAAGGATGGGAAGAGCCTAAGAACTACATTAAATGATGGAGCTTTCGGCAAAGTGCACAACTTCTTTGAATGGCCTTTCAGAGCACTCGTGTGTAGAGTTCTTGTGTGCAGATCACATTGTATCAAATAAAATAAATCCCACACTTTTGGAACATTCAGATTTTCCAAATTCAAGCCTATTTAGTGAAAATAATAACACAAAACATTCTTAAAGGGTGTAGAGTCTGCGGTGGTTGGCTACTCCAGCAGGTTGAAGGGAATACACAGGACATGGGGTCCCAGGGAGGGAGCTGACAGAAGCTTTGGGTGTAGCCTATGTGCAGGGTAGAATGTCCAGGGCTTCTGGACTGATAGTGATGTGGGCAGCTCTGTGCCCACCCCCGACTTCCACTGATCTTCAGCTTTCATGGACACCTCTGGTCCAGCCCTAGTCAACTGTGTTTGAGCAGAGACCTGTCAATGCGAGAGTGTGGGCCCCACAAGTGCCTGGTCAAGAGAAGCCCACGTTCAGAGAGCCACCGCTGCAAAAAGCCTGAGGTTTGAAAAGTGAGCTTTGAGAGAAGTGGACAAGAGTGAGCACTGGAAGGTGGTGGAGCATGTCCACTCTGCAGGGCAGATTCAAGATAGCCCAAACAATTCCCAAAAGTTCCCACTTGTTCATCTCCAACCATTGGTGAGGATCTGTTTCATCAAGGTGCGCTATAAGAAGTTGAGCCTGAAGCAAATCATATATGGAAGCTCATGTAGGAGCTGGAGTTCTCATTGGAGAGAAGTGGACCATGCTCAGAAAGTATTCATGGTAACTGGAACTCACTCTGGGGAAAAAGGGAACATAGAACTATGTATGAAGGATGCTCATAGGACCTGGACTCACAGTGGAGAAGCTGGGAAAATAAATAGTCAGGAGATCACCAATTAGACCTCTCAAACTTCTGGCCACATCTGAGCTTGCAGAGAACCCTGGGTGTGTCCACAGAGGTGCCCTGGTGGGGAGGTCATGGAAGCATCTGCTTCTGTGTAGCCACCACGCTGGAGCAGTGGATAGCTGGTGGTCCCCTGGTGCTGCCAGATACAGACCCAAGGAAGGTAAGAATTTTCTCCATCTGTCTACCAGAGTTGTGCGCTGCCCTGGGCTTCCCAGATATCAGACCAAGGAATGCTTGTGGCCAATTCACTCCAAACCATGCAGGGAAGGGTAATCTGAGACATAAGCCTCCAACTTGACCAAGCTGAGCAAAAATAAGCACAGCATCAGGGCACTCAGTGTAGGGGACTGGGCTTGGTGCCAGTCTTCTCTTGCAGGCCATGCAGTCTTCCTGCCTTGTCCTTAACTGGCATTTCCTGTCTGCACCATGAACAGAGGTGTAAGCTAGAACGGCAGCCTCCCAGAACTTGTCTCTGACTCCTACACCATTAGACTGTTGCTCCTGAGTATCCTTTGGGGCCATTCCTTGAGAGATGAGGCCCAAGTGTGGGTGCTCTTCTCACACGTGTCCCCATTGATGTGAGTGGCTGGGCTGTGTAGATGTCTCTGGGAGGTCTACATTAATGTGACCGCCACCCTGGAGGGTCACCAGGCCAAAACTCTAAGGCTCTGAAAATGCAAATCCAGCCAAGAAAGAAAGGTGCCCTGGTGACACAGGCCAACCCCTTCGGAATGTTTCCCAAATTTTTCACTAGAGGGGTGAAGGCTCCCAGGAAAGACAGAACCAGCTGCCAAGTGTTTGTATAGGCAGTAAGGGCAGGGGCCTGGGGGCCTTGGTGTTTATGGAAGAGAGTCTGGGGAAAGGGGATCAGGGGTTGCCATAAACTCCAGGCTTCTGATCTTAAGGAAATTTGTTGTACTGGTCAGGTCAACAGGCGAGCTTTGATCACAAGCAAAGACTCCAAGATTGTTGTCTACAAAAGCGACTGATTCATTACACCCAGGTCTCTCATGCCAGCAGGGGTCAAACTGAGCAGGGTTGGAGACGGGAGGAGAGCATCGTTAGCACAGAGTCACTGCTCGGCCTTCCGCTGCATGTGTGTGATTTCTGCAATGCTCCTCTGGGATGAGTGACCTCTCAGTTTGCTCATGAATTTGCAACACTTGCCTGACTTATGACGTTGGGTTATTTGCTGAAATAGTCACTTCTTTTTGCCCTCCTTGGGGAAAAAAGAGCTGGGTGGTAGCAAGGCTTAGGTGTCACCATGTCTGGCTGTTAGGTCTTGCTTCCTGGGATGGAGAAAACTGGAGAAAATGAGAGGAACTCTTAGCAAAGGGTGGGGGCCAGACACCTACCATTGGCCACAGACATGCCACTGTAGAAATGCCCATCTATTCTCGTCCATTCTTCCCTGAAGGCTTTCTGGGGCTCATGGCCCACCTGCTGCACAATATAGGGGCAGTTAACCCCCTGGGAGCTATTTTTATTCACACTTCCTGTCCCTGGCAGTAATCCCACATGATTTCCTTTCTTTGTCTCTGGTACCACTGCCCAGGAAGGGTGCCCAGAGACCCAGAGTGGATGTTCATCTTGGAAATCATGAAACAAATATTCCTCTATGTATCTCAGTTCCCGGGACCTCTCTGCCTCTTGGTAATCAGCAGCTATCTCAAGACTACTTCTTTTTCTGTTACTGAAGCCCTGATTTCACTCTGATAACTTTTGGTGCAGTTGGGTACATATTACAGACTCCTTTGTAGGCAGAGGGCCTGTAAAGTTAGGTCTGACTGAGTTGGGCATAGACCGGTACTAATCTACCACAATGCATTGCTGTAGTTCATTCAGTCATTCATTTAATCAATGTTTCTTTCCTGTCTAATATACATCAGAAATTCTCTTGGAGGAAAAGGCCATGAGCCGATTCCTGCCCTGACAGAGTATGTGGTCCATCAGGGTAGCCAGTCTGTGAGACTAGCAGGGATAGGACCTCATAATGAGCTCTGGGCTCCTAAGATGCTGGTGGGAACATCCTTCTAGCGGCTGGTGAGATGGGCAGGGAGTTTCCCGGGGAGGAGCTGAGGGAGGAGAGGCTAGGCTGGGCAGAGGAATGGTTTCTCCAAGGCCCGTGGTGAGGACAAAGGATTCCAATTCAGCCGAGTGTAGAGTATGAGGGGGTTCTGGGAGGGGAAGAAGCAGGAGACCCATGCAGAGGCTGTGATGACTCACCATCACTTAAAGATGGTGAGGTCACAACTAAGGGCCGGGAGAACCCTTAAAGCAGCATGGTAAGATTTTTGTCTTAAAAAAATCTGGTTCTTGACCCTCTGGTCCCAGCCTAACTTTGAGGCTCAGTCCCTGCCCTTCCTGCCCACACAGCCAAGCAGGAGTTCTTTGACCTTGTACACTGTCCTGCTTTGGTTACACTCTTCCCTTTGCTTGGGAGAAACCCACTCATCCTTTGTGCAGTCTTTTCTGATCCATCCATTCTATCCACAAAAGTTTGGGCTCTCATGGACCCCATACACCTATCCAAGACCATTTGTGGAAATGGACAGTTATATGGCTGCTTTTTAGGGCCATTGTTTGGACTCACCTTTCCTGTATCTTGGGCAAGGGAATCACAGGGACCTAAGTAGGTATGTTAGGAAAAATTATCCAAAATTTAGATAGGCCAAGAGCATGGCTGTATTTTCCTTCAGTGTCAAGCTGAAGCTTTGTTGAATAGACCCAAAAGAAGATTGTTTCTCTTTTGTTGTTGTTGTCCAGTCTCTAAGTTGTATCTGACTTTGTGACCCTAATAGACTGCAGCACATCAGGCTCCTCTGTCCTCCACGATCTGCCAGAGTTTGCTCAAATTCATGTCCACTGAGTCAGTGATGCTATCTAACCATCTCATCCTCTGCTGCCCCTTCTCCTTTTGCCTTCAGTCTTTCCCAGCACCAGGGGCTTTTCCAATGAGTTGGCTCTTTGCATCAGGTGGCCAAAGTATTGGAGCTTCAGTTTGAGCATCAGTCCTTTCAATAAATATTCAGAGCTGATTTCCTTTAGGATTGGCTGGTTTGATCTCCTTGCAGTCCAAGGGATTCTCAAGAGTCTTCTCTAGCACCATAGTTTGAAAACATCAATTCTTCCATACTCAGCCTTCTTTATGGTCCAACTCTCACATCCCTATATGACTACTAGAAAAAGCATAGCTTTGACTATATGGACTTTTGTCAGCAAAGTGATATCTCTGCTTTTAAATACACTGTCTAGGTTTGTCATATGTCTTTTAATTTAATCGCTGCAGTCACCATCTGCAGTGATTTTGGAGCCCAAGAAAATAAAATATATATACTTCCACATTTTCCCTTTCTATTTGCCATGAAGTGATGGGATCAGGTGTCATGATCTTAGGTTTTTAATGCTGAGTTTCAAGCTAGCCTTTTCACTCTCCTTTTTAACTTTCATCAAGAGGCTATTTAGTTCCTCTTCCCTTTATGCCATTAGAGTGGTATCACCTGCTTGTCTGAGGTTGTTGATATTTCTCCCAGCAATCTTGATTCCTGCCTGTGTTTCATCTAGCTCAGCATTTCACACAATATACTCTGTATAAAAGTTAAATAAGCAGGGTGACAGTATACAGATTTTTGTACTCCTTTCCCAATTTTGAACCATGGGAGTAACCCAATTGTTCCATGTAACGTTCTAACTCTTACTTCTTGACCCATATACAGCTTTCTCAGGAGCCAGACAAGGTGACGTGGTATTCCCATCTCTTCACAGTTTGCTGTGATCCACACTAGAACTGCTCTGTCAACACATGGCTGTTGAGCCCGTGATATGTGTCTAATGCCATGTGTCAAACTGACAGTATCTTAAATGTATTGGATTAAATAAAATACACTCTCAAAATTACTTTCATCTATTTGTTTCTAATTTTCAATGCGGCTACTAGAAAAACTTAAATTATACACCTGACTCATGTTGCATACTATCAGATAGTACTTCTCTAGAAGACAAGTCAATTGTCTGTTTATTGTTTGCTCTTATTAATGAAGAGCTCGAACTGTGAAATACATGTTAACTTGTAGATAATTGCTGGTAGAGATTCAAATGATTTCCGCCTAATAGGAGAGATAGTTTCTGTTTTATTACCCTGTAGTATATCTACCCGATTTGTCTCTAACTTAAAATCCCTTGGAGAAGGGGAACCATTCCGGTATTCTTGCCTGGAGAATTCCATAGACTGAAGAGCCTGGTCGGCTACAGTCTATAGGGTCCCAAAGAGTGGGACATAATTGAGCAACTAACACTCCTTAAAACCTCAGTCCTTTAAATGCTGTTTGAACCAGTTTTGTCATCTTATTGGTTCCCTCTTTAATGAGTGAATTTAATTATGTCTTTTACACATGTTCATTCTAAAAAAAAAAAAGAAACTATCTGGGAACACTGTGAAGAAGAGATCAGAGACGGACAGGTCTGGAGTTGGGTAGCCTGTATGTAGGGCTTCTGGCAGCTCGGCCGGAGTGGGAGGGAGCTGAGAGTGGCCGAGGTGAAGGAGGTCAGGAGGGAAAAGGGACAGAGCAAGAGTGTGGTGATCGTGCAGGAGGGGACTGGATTGAGCTGAGAAGAGGGAGTGAAAGAGGTGAGTCTTCATCAGTTTGGGGCTCCAGATTGTTCTAAACTTGGGGTTCAGGGAGCTGTTGGGGTCCTGGTCATGGTTCTTTTATTTTCACACTTCTTCCTCTCTGAGTTCCAACTCCCACAGTGCTCTAGGGTCTCACCTTGGTTAGGGTGTTGGAACAATGGTGAAGCCATGCTGGCTCTGAGAATCTGTCCCAATTTGTCTGTAAGGGAGCAAGGAGGTCACCCCAGGGCCCTACTCTGAGGAGTGATGGACTGCAATGCAGGGAATGAGGTTGCGGGCCGTGCCCCCAGAGCCTGAGCACCTGGGTAGCACCTGGATAGTGACACACGGCCGCTCTGAATCCAGGTTTGGGTTGCTTTAAGAATGAAACAACAACAGATGGCATTGAAAGGTAATTCTTGGAAGTCAGATAGGAAAGAGCACATACTGTATGAGTCTATTTATATAAACTACAAAACAGGCAAAGCTTATCCATGCTGTTCAGAGTCAGGAGAGCTGTTATTCTGGGCTTGGAGCCTGGAAGGGAGCAGGCAGGGGGTGGTGGGTGGGGGCTCTGAATGTTGAGTTTTTTAGCTGGTGCTGGCTTCACAAGTGTGTCCAGTTTTGTGAAAATTCACCAAGTCATGCTCTGCACTCCCCACCTGCTACCTCCATCCCAACACACAGCTTCAACAGAAATGCTTCCCAAAGGGCAATCGTGGGGCTCCTCTGGAAATGCTCACTCTGCGTGCTATAGCTGTGTAGACAGGCAAGCTGTCTGAAGGCGGGTCCAGGGAACCTCAGAGGACATCAGAAGTTCCAATGGGCTTGTTGCTGATTTCCAAGCAGGCAAAGGAAGTCACAGTTTTTCTGAAACAATAGAACTTGGGGCCAAGTCTCCTCCTCTTCTGACAATTTAGCCCACAGAAGTTCTCAGAGAATCAAGCAACGGGTGGGTCTCTAGCTCGAAAGGGTCATGACTTCATTCAACTACAATTTAAAAACAGCGTCTTCAGAGGGGATCCGTGGTTCACTTCAAGTGGCTTGAAACCCCCCAGAGGAGCACAGTGTTGGCAGCAGGTGTCAGCAGGCACCTCCAGGGAGCTGGTGAAACCTGCTGAGGGGGCCATGGTCCTGGGCAAGGCTGCTTTTGCTAAAAAGTCTCATTTGAATGGGGATGATCACACACAAAGACCAGTGCCTGACCTGCTGAGTGGGGATTCTTTACCAGCCCTGTGTTCCTGGGATGCAGTGGTGTGTCACATGCAGTCAAACCTGCCACATTTGAGTGCTTTCTGCCTGTGTGTGGATCTGTGAATGCCCGACTAGGGATGTAGCACAAACCTCCCAGACACCCACATTTGTGCCTCAGAGTCCAGCGCTTGACTCCAGACCCAGCTGATGCAGTCCCTCTGCCTTCACAGGGGACCTCAGCTCCCCCCACTTCCAGCCTCAGCACTGACACCTGAATTTCTTGAATTCGGTTCCACTCCCAGGGACCTTGTGCGCATCAGGGTGGTGGGACCATTGGCTCTGGCCAGTGTCCAGGGAATAAGAGAGCGGACCCCTTGCCTGGTGACCGGGCATGTTCTAGATTCTAGCTGCTGTCAACTATGCCCTAGAGAACAGAGGGTACAGGGTGGCTCCCCTGCTGATGGCAATAGACAGAGTGTGGACGGCAAGTGAACCTTGTTATTGCTGCTATCGAGGTGTTGTGGCTGTCATTGCTGTGAGACCCCAATCAATCACCCTAACACCATGTCTTCCTCTTGACCCCCTAGCCCCGGCGATGACTCCTCCCAGTCCTCCTAAGTCCACTCTGAAGCCTGGGAGGCCTCGCCTTTCTCCAAGCCCTCCCCTGCTCAACCTCACATTTAGTATAAAATCCAAACTCTGAAGTCTGGCCCTGCTGACTGGTCCTCCAACCACTGTCCACCCCTCCCAGAACACCCATCTCCCTACTCCACTTCAGACCAGGGACTCACTTGTGTCCAAGTCCTCAGGTGGGAATATTCATCTTCAGCTCTTATCAGGTTCCTCTGGTGACCTTCGCACTCCTTAACTGAGGTCCAAAACACAACCTCATTAACATAACAAGAAACACCTTTATGCTTTCATCATTTTGGAAATCCCAGGATAGGAGAAGCTCTGTGCCAGAAACAGAGATGAAGACAAAGATATGTATTTCTTATTATATCACAGCTGTCTGTCTGCCACTCTATCCAGCACTGCAAAAGCTGTCAGTCCCAAGAAGTCTATGGTCAGGGTGAGGGGTAGTGAGTTCCATGTGGTCCTGGGATCAGAGGGGAGGACTCAGGGTGTGGAGGCTGCTGCTGTTTTGAGAATTTACAGCTGGAGTGACCATGGGTTCAGGCTGGCACAACCTTCACCCAGCTCAGATGAGAACTCTACTGAGAGCTGATGGAGTGAGACAATACCTGCGTGAACCAGGAGAAGCAGCAGGATGGCCCTTCTCATGTATATCAAGATGCCTGGTACACATAGGATCTTGTTAATTTCTTGGAAGTGTCACAACGACTTCATCACTAGACATGGTTGTTGTTCCCCTGGCCTTCCCTGATGGCTCAGATGGTAAAGAATCTGCCTGCAATCAGGAGACCCAGATTTGATCCCTGGGTCAGGAAGATGCCCTGGAGAAGGGAATGACAACCCACTCCAGTATTCTTGCCTGGAGAATCCCATGGACAGAGGAGTTTGGTGGACTACTATCCATAAGGTCACAAAGAGTCAGATACGATTGAGCGACTAACACTATGGCTATGACTCACATTACATAGAGAAAAAAACAAGGGCTTGGAGAAAATAGGTGGTCCCAGACCCCATGGATGGTGACCTGGGGAACTGATGTTTGAGACTGGGCCTGCTTACCCCCTGCCCCAAAGTCCTTCGCCCCTACTATTCACTGTGCTAACTTTCACTGTGCTGAAGATGTTCAAAAGCTAAGTCTGATAAAGGCTGGGCTCCCCTGCTCCTGTTCTGGGGACTAAGGACTTCTAGAAGGAGTCAGAATGTAAGCCTTCTCTATAGCTCTTCTGAATAAACTGCCAGTTTTCCCACAAAGTATCCAGGACCTTCCTGGTGGCTCATTCAGTAAAGAATCCACCTGGAATGCAGTGGATTGGATTGGATTCCCAGGTGGGAAAGATCCACTGAAGAAGAAAATGGCTACTCACTCCAGTATTCTTGCCTGGGAAATCATGACAGAGGAGCCTGGTGGGCTACAGTCCATGAGGTTGCAAGAGTCAGACACAACTGAGTGACTAAACCACCAGCACCATCATCAGTGATCAGTAGGATTGCTAAAGATCTGCTTTGGAGAAGGACTAAGACTGCTTTGGGGAATAAGCCTGTTTTGACTCCACTTGCAGCCAGGACAATGGGTGAGGCCAGCCATCTGGGACAATGTAGAGACCTCAGCCTCACACAGGCTCCCCACAGGTAGCTCGTCCCCATACCAGGCCTGTGCCAGGATGACCAGAGATAGAGTGGATGAAAATGGGGGCAAGTGAGACAAGAGAGGGGCAATGTCCTTTTTCTCCTTGCAGCTTTAGGACCACACTCATGCCTTGGAAGGAAGTAAAGTTCACCCACCTCTACCTTTCTGTGGCTGCTCTCCGAAGGGGAGGTTCAATCCACTATGCCATGTATTTGACAAGGGATCATAGCCAGAACAGACAAGACACTTTCACATTTCCATAAATAAAAGACAAAAATCCAATTATAAAATGGGCAAAAAACAGACTTAATCATTTATCCAGATGGACAACAAACATAAGAACAGGTGCTCATCATTTTTATTCATCAGGGAAAGACGAATGAAGCCCTCAATTCAGTCCAGTTCAGTCCCTCAGTCGTGTCTAACTCTTTGCGACCCCATGAATCACAGCATTACAGGCCCACTGGTGCGGCTAGAATAAAGCAAACAGTCTTTGCTACAAAGTGCTGGTGAGAGTGGAAAACAGATCTCTCACACGGGGAATCTGAACATACTAGATCCACTTTGGAAAACTCTCTGGCAGTTTCCAGAAAAATTCAGTGCGTGTATATCCTAGGAACCAGTGACTGATTTCAAGGTGTATTCTTAAGAGAAAAAGAATACATATCTTCAGGAAAATGTGTTCAAAAATATTCACAGAGTTTTATATATTAAAAACGAAAAAGAACTCATCCATTAACAGGAGAACAGATAAAACAATTCACTGCATGGAACACAACACAAAATTAAAAGCTACTGATACACGCAATAGAAACAAGGATGAATCTCTAAATGAAGGAGGCCAAACAAAAACGAGCGTGCCTTATATGAATCCATTTTGTGAAGTTTCAGAATAGGTAAATGAATTGATTGACAGCTCAGAGTGATGGTTAGTGCTGGAGAAGGGATGGGGTGTGTGTCAAATGTGCAGAGCCATGAGAACTTCCTAGGGAGAAGAAATGTTGAGCTGGGCAACAAATATTGAGCTGGTACTTACAAGGGTATATACAGCTGTCAAAATTTATGGAACTGTACTCTTAAATGTTGTCCATCTTACTCCATGTAAATGATATCTCAATATTAATAAATAAAATCCTACTCAGTAATACCATATTTCTATGGTTATCTTCCACCAGCCCATGAATAAAAGCTCTTATTGCACAACATCCCTACCAGCATGCCATAGATTCAGTTTTTTTGGATTTCAGCTATTTTAGTAGATATGATAGCTAGCTCCCCCTAGAGCAATGAATCCAAGAGGTCAAGCAGAAGTTGCAATGTCTTTTATAATCTAGACTCAGGAGTCTAATACTCACCGTCAATCACATACCATCACTTCTTCAAATATTCTATTTGTTACATAGGTCAGCCCTGACTTATTGTGGGAGGAAACTATAATATAAACATATACAGCAGAGATCACAGGGAGCGCACCTAGAATGCCAGCTACAACTTTCACAAAGGTGAATTTTTCTCCAAGATGCGATAAGTGCACTGTGCCAAAATTAACTCTTTGCTGAGAGATTTCTCCCAATTAGATCCAAGTGCACAGGGTTAGGGGCAAAGTGAAAGTGAAAGTCATCACTCAGTAGTGTCCAACTCTTTGGGACCCCATGGACTGTAGCCCGCCAAGCTCCCCTGTTCATGGAATTCTCCAAGCCAGAATACTGGAGTGGGTAGCCTTTCCCTTCTCCAGGGGATCTTCCCAACTCAGGGATTGAACCCAGGTCTCCTGCTTTGTGGGCAGATTCTTTACCAGCTGAGCTACAAGGGAAGCCCAAGAATACTGGAGTGGGCAGCCTATCCTTTTTTCAGTGGATCTTTCTGACCCAGGAATTGAACCAGGACTTCCAGCATTGCAGGCAGATTCTTTTCCAACTGAGCTATCAGGGTAGCCCTCTAGGGTTAGGGGCAGCTGGTGTCAATTGGATGGCTTCCTCTTATTCTTCCATCTTCTGTCCTGCAGTGAGTGGCGTCTCTACCCAGCAATTATGCAAATGGAAACCTAGATTTCTCCTTGTCTTCTTCTTTTCCTTCTCTTTTCATCCTAGTCAATGTTTCTCTAGTTCAATTTCTCTCCTCACTGACTGTTAACTGGTATATGCTGTCACTTACTTCCTTCTGGCAGTTTTACTGCTCCTTGGTCTAATGTTTCTTATTAATGCCAGGTTTTCCTCCTAGATAATAATCCCATGAGCCCCTGACCAGACCTGCTGTCATCCACTATTATGTCTCCAACACTGTACTTTCCCCCTGGGAAGTATCAATAAAGTCTTGCCAGACATCCCAGAGCTGTCCCCTTCCATGATGAGTGCACTTGGGGGAGAAGCCTCCCAGGAAGTTAATACCAGAACGTGGCCTAATTATTTTGTGTCTCTTCCACAACTGAAAAGTCTAGTTTATTGATGCATTCAGTATCTTTTCCAATTACTTACCCATTGGGTGCCTACTAGATAGTATGCAGGGCTTCCCAGGTGGGTCTAGTGGGCAAGAACCCGCTTGCCAATGCAGGAGACGTAAGACGCGGTTGGATCCCTGGGTCAGGAAGATCCCCTGGGGGAGGGCACAGCAACCCACTCCAGTATCCTTGCCTGGAGAATCCCATGGACAGAGGAGCCTGGTGGGCTACAGTCCATAGGGCTGCAAATGGTTGGACACAACTGAAGTGACTTAGTGCAGCTCAGCCCAGATAACAGACACTCTGGTCTTAAGAGGAGGGAAAATTTCATAGACGCTCCCATCACAGGTGGATGGGACTCCGATGCCTGAAAAGATGAACTCAGTCCTCTACCTGGAGACACATAACAAGGCAGTGGGAGTCAAGAGGGAGATCTGTGTTTCTCAGACAGGAGAAGACAAAATCGTCAACAGGGAGAGTGGGAAGAGGAATTCTGTGCAAAATCATGAAGGTGTGCACCAAGGGCAAAGACAGGGAAAGTATCTTTTCAGACAGTTTGGTCTTGGGATTGCACACAAAAGGCAATTGGAGGTCAGAGTACAAAAGACAGAAGGCAACAGATCACGGCATCATGAGGGGCCTGTGTGCAGCTTTCTGTTTTGGAAACAGGAGGTGGCCAGGGCAGCAGCATTACTGACCCTGTGATGAGTTGGGGGCTGGGCTCACAGGCTGTCTGCATATGCTGCTCACGTGTCTCCGATTCCCATCACCACTTGCCCTACCTTTGTCTCAGTTCATGGAATCATGATGGGCAGATCGACCAGGAACAAGTGAAGGAGTTGTGTCCTCTCTCTAAACAGACATAGGTTAAGGGCAGGAATGAGTAGCTTTGTTATCCTTGCTCCGTACAACCATCCACTCTACTATAAAGAGCTGTAGTCAATAATGCAGAATATTTATTTATCCTACCAATAGGCACATTTCGGAGTCAACCTGCGTGGTAAGCCTGGAGTCAGATGGGATGAGTGTGGAAAAGAAGGGAATGTGCACTGACATTGAGGGGACCGTGGGGAGTGGTGTTCTCAGGAAACAGTCACTTTAAGAAAGGGAGGAGGACAGTTCACAGAAGAAAGAAGTGCCTCAGGGTATGGGGTAGTTTGCTGGTGATCACAAGGGGAACACAGGGGCTTTGGAGAGAGAAGGGAAGTTGGGCCCTGGAGCAAAGACAGTTCTTTCCTTTCTCAGGCTTTGTAGAGCTTTGACGAGCACATTCATTGGCTTCAAGCCAAGGCATGTTTGTAGTGAAGCTGCACCCAGAGCCCCGGGGTTTGCTCTCTGACTGAATTGTCCTCAAAAAGAGTGACTGGACTGAACTGGCCTGAGCACATGCTGGTACAGAGTGTTTCTGTTTGACTAAGAACTCGGGTCACTGACCACAAGTGCCTGAGCTCATGCTGGCTGAGATGCAATTTGCTCTTCTCGCAACTCATAGTACTAGTTACTTTATTTATTTACTTATTTGTGTTTATTTGGGCGTCCCAGGTGATGCTAGTGGTAAAGAACCCACCTACCAATGCAGTAGACATAAGAGATGTGGGTTTGACCCCTGGGTCAGGAAGATTCCCTGGAGGAGGGCATGGCAATCCACTCCAGTATTCTTGCCTGGAGAATCCCTTGGACAGAGGAGCCTGCTGGGCTACAGTTCTTAGGGTCACACAGAGTCGGACATGACTGAACTGACTTAGCACGTTTACTTATTGCTGTCCAAATATAAAAAGAATTTGGCACTTAGAACATCTTCTTGTCTGAGATTAAAACTCACTTTCTGTACTATTAGCCAAGTGTGGAGAAACATTTCTAAAAGGGTATGACAATAGGGGAAAATGACTCTGAAACTTTTCTGTAAAATCAGCATGAATAAGTCACATTCTTACTTGCACAGTGAACTGACGGGGATTAGGAGTTGTTACCTGCAGAACCTTCTCTGTGGACGGGGGAAGATCTTGTGAGACACACCGGTGGCTGGTGATGGAGAACTCCTCCAATTTCAGAACTCCAGTTTACACACAGAAATGCAGCATAGATCACCCTCAGGAGAAAGCGGGTGGATGAGACCTTGAGAAATCCAAGGAAATGCAATTATCCACTCCCTCTACTCACTGCCCAGTGCACTCTCCTCCATGCTACCCAGCTCCCCAGAGAAGCACTGAGTCAAGTTACACAGTAACCCCACACCCTCTGGGGAGGGCTTGTACCCCCATGCATTAGTTGTTGCATCACGCACCCCCATTCCATCCCCCTGCCACTGGGCTGTTTCAGTGCTAAGTTTGGACATCCCTGATCCTGTGCTCCAGGGACTGTCCACACTGTGGGGAACCCTGATGCTCTGAGCATACAAGAAACAGGTAGCACTTGAAGAGAGAGAAAGAGAGAGAGGGAGAGTGATGCTAACACAAGGAGGCATATCTCTGTGAGATAGTGCAGGAACGGTGGTAGAGAATTAGATGGCTAGATAGCATCGCTGACTCAATGGACCTGAATTTTAGCAAACTCTGGGAAATAGTGGGGCTTCCCAGGTGGTGCCAGTGGTAAAGAACTCTCCTGCTAATGCAAGAGACATAAGAGATGCAGGTTTGATCCCTAGGTCGGGAAGATCCCCTAGAGAAGGACATGGCAACCCACTCCAGTATTCTTGCCTGGACAATACCATGGACAGAGGTGCCTGGTGGGCTACCAGTCCATAGGGTCACAAAGAGTCGGACATGACTGAAGCAACTTAGCACACACTGGGAGATAGTAAAGGAGAGGGAAGCCTGGCATGCTCTAGTCCACGAGGTTGCAAATAGCTACGACTTAGTGACTGATCAATAACATCTTTCAAGCCCCAGATTTACAGTCACATCACCAAGTCACCATAGTCAGGGTTTTAGAGCCCACAAACCTGAACTCTGACTTTGTTGTTGTTCAGTCACTCAGTTGTGTCCTACTGCTTGCAACCCCATGGACTGCAGCATGCTAGGCTTCCCTGTCTTTCACCATCTCCTGGAGCTTGCTCAATACCATCCAACCATCTCGTCCTCTGTCATCCTCTTCTCCTCCTGCCTTCTATCTTTCTCAGCATCAGGATCTTTTCCAATGAGTCAGCCTTTGAATCATGTGGCCAAAGTATTGGAGCATCAGCCTGAGCATCAGTCCTTCCAATGAATATTTAGGGTTGATTTCCTTTAGGATGGACTGATTTGATCTCCTTGCAGGCCAAGAGACTCTCAAGAGTCTTCTCCAGAACCATAGTTTGAAAGCCTCAGTTCTTCCATGTTCAGCCTTCTTTATGGTCCAACTCTTGTATCCCTACATGACTACTGGAAAAACCATAGCTTTGAAGCTATGGATCTTTGTCAGCTTGTATATCATAGAGCCATTCCTTGTTGGCACTCTTGTGTCCACAGCCTGCTCTGAGAATGCCCTAGTCCCAGCTATCCTTTTGGCCAGGATAACCCATTGGGTCCCACTGGATTGAGAAGTCTTCATTCTTTAGGTGCCAGTTGCACTGGTTGAAATCTAGTGGGAGTTGATATTTCACCCTCATCTCTCACTGAAACAAGTGGACTGTCTTTCATCACATCTAGCAGAGAGCCACATGTTTTCAGAGTTGGCAGCTGCCCAAGAAAGCGAAAAAAAAAAAAAAATTAGTTGTAGAGGCAAGAGATCTAGTAGGTTCAAGTGAAATGTGCATTAGATGATTCTCAGCATCTACCGCAAGGACCCGTTCCGATCAGTAGCAATGGCTCTTTAAACAGACATTTTCTCCTATGTCATTTTGTGGCCTTGTGAAGGCAGTCGAGGATACTGGGGCTGGAGTGGTATTTCATTATCAGTGCTGGCGCCCAGAGAGGAAAACACATATTCACATGAAATCTGAAGCTGGGAAATGGAGGGCGGTTCAGAGTCAAGTGCCAAAGCCGAGATGGAGATGCTTTCAGAGCCCAGCAAGACCAGGGTGGTGGGCATCTTGTGACTAGGAGAACCATGCTCTGAGAAAACTGGAGAACGTACTTCACTTGCTCAAGATCACATCATGAGACAGAACTAGGACTGAGCCCAGTTCTTTCGAAACCCAGGCAATTTCCACATTAGCCTGCATTTGTGTGGTGCTTTATCATTCCCTGGCAAGTTTACCCAGTCACCTCATTTGATCCTCATAGTAACACAAACAGTGAGGTGTCCACAGATATGCTTACTATAGTTTATACAGAGCCTTATACTCCCAGTTCTTCCTTTTGCTTGTCTTTGGAGTGGTGGAAGCATTTTAAGATGTCTCCATTCTATACAGGAGATGAAACAGATGGGACAGGTCCCTAAGATGTGTGGGAAACTGTTCTGTTTCCTAAAATCTTGCTCTTGGGGACCAGCATCATGGGCAGCAACAGTTCTGTGCAAAGCACATGTGTGTTGGAATATAGAGTTGAAGAAAAATAGGCATTTCTCTATCCCTGGGCACTAGAAACCATACAGTTTGCTCTTGTCTGAAACAGTGCTCATCCTAACCAACCCAAAGGCATGTCCGGCATAAAGTGACACCATCCATGAGACAAGCAGCACATCTCAGTTGACCCATTCTCATCAAAGAAGGAACTTTTATTCCTGAATCTTGGTTGTGACTTGTTGGATAAAGGATGATGTGTGTTTGGAAATAATTTTCCATCAGCTTCAAACTGAAGTGAACTTCAGTGTCTTACTTTGGAGGAAGTCAAGTACCTTGATGAAAAGAACAAATGGAAATTGAGTATAAATTATCACTAAATAGGCCGACATGTGGAAAGATCCCTCCAGGCTCTTACGAAAGCGGGTGGCTTGCATTCAGAGGGCAGAGGAGGGCAGCAGAGGGGCTGAGGAGCCAAGACCTTGCCTGTCCTTGAAGGAAGCTCAGGAAGCTGGGCCACCCAGCAGTTCTCTGTTCCTCATACACCTGCCACGAAAGCTGCTCCCAACCTGGGGTGAGCATCTCGGACCCTGAGGGAAAGTGCCGGGCAGGTGTATCCATTCTGGATGACCTGTGTGCAGAGAGAAAGGCACATCCCAAGAACACATCTGAGGTTCTGAACGATCCTAATACTGAATATTAATTGAGAACATTTGAGAAGCTTGCAATCTCTTCTAGATCTTCAAGAAAAATGGGAACTAAGAGGGGACCATGGATTGAGGGAAGAGGTCTGCTCTTCCTTTGATGAAATATGGTCATTCTTAAAGATTGGGAAGTTTAGGAAGGTCAGTGAGGTCCTTGTCTTGCCCTACATTTACTCTCTGGTTCTTTCTGAGGTCAAGGTGTACAGGATGGAGGACCAAGGGACCCAATCTTGAGAAAGGTTTGTTTGAATCACCTACCTGATCCGTGGCTTCTGGTTCTTCTGTTTGCAAGGGTTCAGTCATGGAGCAGTTTCTTGTCTTGGATGAGCTCAAGAAGGAGGTGAGGGGCAGTCAGCAGTCAGACTCTGCCTTTGGTCAGTGCTCTGTGGGGGCAGGTCAATCAGAGTTTTAGCATTGTGGGCACAGATTAATGTTGTGCAATTTTTATTCCCCTCAGTGTTTGGCATAATCCTGGTGCGAGGTGTGTGCCCTTGTTCTCTGAATTTTTGTTGGGAACAAAATGTGTCAGTGTGGTCCAGAACATTCATGACAAAACCTATCTTCAGCTTGTCTTTTCCTCCAGATTAGATTATTTGGGCTTTTTTTGCGGGGCGGGGGGGGTGGGGGAGAGGAGCGGGGAGCATGCATTTTGCTTTTCCTCTGCTTTTCTCCATCTTCTTCTGTAGAAAGTTTGAATACATGGCATGTCAATTGGGGATTATAATATTTTTCATGATGTTGAGGAAAAATATTGAGAAAAAAGTGGAGAACTGCATTGAACTCTACAAATCAAGGCTGGGAAGGTTGGAAACGAACATTTCTCTTTGCTCTCTCTCCCTCTCTGACTCTTCATCTCTTTCTCAAGTCATTTGTTGTTCATAGTTCTAGGGTAGGAGATTGGGTTAAATTTATGATTGGCTTCACTTTACTATTCTACCATATAACAGCAAATCCTTCATGGGATCTATTTTAGAATGTGAAGGATGGGGTAATTGGACCACAAATTTTAGTATACAATGGCCTTCACCTGGCAAAGGAGCTACTGGGTCATATTCCTAAATAGTCATGTTTCTGTTTTAATAATCTTCCCACCCATGATCTGGAACACAGGGCTTCTCTGATGGCTCAGATGGTAAAGAATCTGACTGCAATGCAGGAGACCTGGGTTCTATCCCTGGGTTGGGGAGATCCCCTGGAGAAGGGAATGGTTACCCACTCCAGTATTCTTGACTGGAGAATCCCATGGACAGAGGAGACTGGCGGCTACAGCCTGTGTGGTTGCAAACAGTCAGATACAGCTGAGCAACTAAGAGTTCTCTCCATTTACAGGAGTGTCTCCTGGAGAAAGAGAAGAATGAATGGAATGCAGACCTCATAAAATGCATGAGACTTCTCCTTTTTCTTTTCTCTGTCTATTGGAGTCCTCTCTTCTTCTCAAAAACACAGTCAAGACAGCTCTTTAACTTGAAGCTGTGAAAAGCTCTGGGATGGGGCAATTGCTATGGTCCTTAGCACTTTGTTATCAGATCTGATCAAGTGCTTGGCTCATGCCTCTAGTCTCCTTTGAACAACTCCCTAATGGTCTGCTTTCAATCCTCATGTCTGCAACCTGTGACAGACAGTCACTGCCTGCTCAGTCACTCAATCACGTCTGACTCTTTATGACCCCCAGGACTGTAGCCTGCCAGGCTCCTCTGTCCATGGGACTTTTTAGGCAAGAATACTGGAGTTGGCTACCATTTCCTTCTCCAGGAGATCAAACCCAACATCTCCCATGTCTTCTCTGCTTTGCAGATGGATTCATTACCCACTGAGACATCGGGGAACACACTGCTGCCGCTGCTGCTAAGTCGCTTCAGTCACAGGGTGACCCTCACCATCTGGTATTCACAGTTCTCAATATTTTTCCATTTGAGGGTGGGCAGAACCTGTGGTTTGCTTCTAGCAAATAGAATGTGGCAAACGTTGGGATGTTGCTTCTGAGATTAGCTTGTAAAAATACCCTGACTTACATCTTGCTCTCCCTCTCAGTCTTCATAACTTGCTTCCTGGATCTGCCAGCATCCACATAAGTAATCTCAGGGGAGGATCCTTCCTAAAGCGAGTCTTACAGTGACTGCAACCTGTGTGAGACCCTACGTCAGAGACGCCCCAACAGCCATGCCCTGAATCCTGTCCCCCAGGCACAGCAAGATAATGAATGTTGTTGTTTTTGATCACTGAGTTTGGAGGCACTCTTTTATACAGGATAACTAATAGAGCCCCCTATAGATCCTTTTCTTCAACTTTCCTGCACAGCACTTGATAGCGGTGTCTTGGAGCAGGGGCTTGCTTAAAATACTCACATTTGTTGCTTCCCTCAGACTCCATTTGGATGGGGTCCCTGGAATCTCTCTTTTTAACAGGTTTCCTGGGGCTACTGCAAAGAGCAACATTGAGAAATGGTGTCCAAATGCCTTCTGGAACTGCTGCGATTGTTCTGAGTACCAAGGGCAGAGACCAGCTTCATTTATGGTCATTCAATGTGATCTATGAAGTAGTTCCTAGCAAAAGTACCATGTCCCTGTCATAGGTTACATTTTTAAAGGAGGCTGCGACAGTGTCTTCTGTCACACATGCTCTTCTACGAGGTGAACTTGACTCTTTTCCTGTCCAGAGGCTGAGTCTGATTCTCACTCTTGATCTAGGCTGGTCTCGTGACTCCCTTGTGACCAATGGAATATGAGGGAAGTGAGGCTGTGTGACTTCCAAGGTGAGGCAGCAAAGCCATGCCCTCTGTTAGGTTCCATGGGGACGCAAACTCTACAGGAAGCCAGACTCCATGAAAGAAGTATGATTATGCCAAGACCACGATGCCAGACAGGCCATGAGTGCACACTCTAGTTGACAGCCCAGTTCAGCTGTCACTCAATAGCCAACATCACCTGCCAGCCGTGTGAATGAGCCTTCATGAATGGCCAGCTCAGGAAGCCTTTGGATGACACCTGACTCTGGCCCCAAAGATACCTTATCTTTCCAAACTTCTGACTCAGAAATCATGGTGGCTTTCAGCAGGTAATTACTTTGTCACACAGCTATAGTTGAATACTACTCAAGCTGGAAATACAGATTAAAAAGCATGTTCTCTGCTCTCAGCTTAATAACTAGAAAAATGGAAAGACAGACTTAAAATCAAATAAAAGGATTGTGACTTCCTTGGGTCCATGTACAGAGATAGAGGGAGCAAAGGAGAATGAGTCTGAAAGAGAAAAGTCATACTGAGCACTTGAGCTGAGGTTTGCCACACCTCCAGGCCAGGGGCAGCACATGTAGATGCATCAACTAGTCCTAAACATTACACACAATTCAAGAGAGGGTAAAGAGCCAAGAAAAGTGGGCAGGCTGTCATGGACAAAGCAGCTACTACATGGGGAATCTACTATACCAGGCAAAAGAATGCTGATTTAACCTGGTCCCAGTGGGTGAGCCACTAGAGAATTTGGAACATGCTTATCTAGGTACTGTAAACATCCATTTCTTCATTAAAGAAAAAGCTATAACTCTTTGCCAATCAACTGAGTGGAAAAAGAACTGAATTGCAACTCAAGCAGTTTCTATTTAAGTCCTTGTTACTCACCCTGTGATTGAGCAGAGATGACTTAAGGCTGGTGCCCTCCCTGTAAACACCTGTCACTTCCCTGGTTTGCAGAGATGCTGGGAGGTTAATGAGATCACACATATGGAATGTATGAAAGTTTCTAAGAGAAAGAAACCAGATACATTCAAGATACTATTATCATTCCCCCAGCCGTCTGGGAGTCAGCTTTCTAGCAAACCCAAGGGTTCAGAAGCTCGAAACTTCTAAATAAAGGAAAAATAAAGATAGGTATCTGGCCCCAGAGAAAGTAGGAAGCTGATTCGGAAACGGCTGAAGAGCCAGAGATAACACAAAACAGGATACAGGCTGGTCATGAAGGAAATCCCCACCCTCCTTGGAGGGAGAAACAATAAAAGTCAAGGCATTGTGTGTAGACATCCAGAAGCAAGTGATGCCATGTGGAGAGATGAGCAGGAAAGGATGATAGCAGACTGGTGGGCAGTGGCAGAGATCAGAGGATGCTGGCAGGAAGTTTGAGAGCAAAGAGAGGCTGAGCTGGCTGTGGCTAAATGGAAGTCAAGGAGGAGGGTTTGGAATGGCCGGGTGGCAGCCAGCCTCTCCCAAGCTCAGAAGCTGGACATTTTTGCAGAATAGCCTTCAGTTCAGGGAGTAGGATCTTGCTGTTTGAAAGTGCAGATGTAGCAGACATGTCTAAGCAGTGAGGTGAAAAACCAGATGTTCTAGGAGAAGGCCACTAGTGTGGCTGCCTGGTGATAGAATTCAGTGTGTGTGCATAGAAGGGGCCCAGAGGACAAGTTAGAAGCAGTTAGAACTGGCCAGTGAGACTAACGTGTGACAAGACAGTGGCTGCCTGGAGGGCCCTATGGATGCCCTTATCATGTGCTGTGTGCTGTGCTGAGTCACTTCAGTTGTGTCCGACTCTCTGCAGCCCCACGGACTGTAGACCGCCGGGCTCCTCTGTCCATGGGATTCTTCAGCTGGAGTGGGTTGTCATGCCCTCCTCCAGGGGATCTTCCTGACCCAAGGGTCGAACCCGCATCTGCACTGGCAGGCAGATTCTTTACCACTAGCACCATCTGGGAAGCCCTGCTCCTGCCATGACCTGGTTTCAAACACCTGCCAGACTTATAGCAGCATTTCCATTTGTCTCCACCTCTAAAACCTCCCGAGTCAGTCCACCACCCTTGGCAAAACAAACACCTCTTAAGGAATCCCAAGATCTTGTTGTATACCTCTGCACCCAGCTACATGCACTGGGAGGGGTGTGAAAAAGAGAACTGGACACGAACTTTGTGGGGGACTATCCCTTGGGGTGTTTCTCTTGCCCCTTCTTAGCTGGAAATCCTTGCCTGATGATTCCGAGACTGAAAACTCACTCGGACTCTGGCTGTGGTTTACCCCGGCAGTCTAGATTCCAGAAGCCTCTTCTGATCATTGGAAAATGCTCCTCTGATTACGTGCCTCCTTCCTGTCCCAAGTGAGAGGATGGCAGCCCTCTGGGCTCGCTCCCCAGAGGCCCTGAACCCTGAACCTCCACCCACACTGGGGTTCATGCCCTTCCTCCAGCCAGTGCAGTGCTTCCAAACTTGGCTGCATGTTGAAATAATGGGGAGCCCCTGTCCGCCTATACCAACTACATGAGGGTCTCTGGAGGTGGGGACAGGGGGAGCCTCCTTTTCACTCTCCTGAGGTAATCTGCGAGAACACCCATGCCCCCCACTACAGCCCCACAGCTTGGCTGGAATTGCTAGCTGCCATATTGGCTATTTGTGAGCCTTCTGCCACCTCCCATCTGAGGTCACTCCTGCCACCCCAACTACAGTTAATTAAGGAAGAATATTCCTCCTGTTCCTGGCGCTTGGCTTCTTTACAACTTCATATCTGCTTGCATCAATTACTTGACTTGTTAATGTTTACCCCCTTGGATCATAAGCTGCAGGAGGGCACAAACTAGGTGGGTTTGTGGTCAGTATAGTGTCTTTGGCACTTGTCCCAGGGCCTGGCACATGGTAGGTGGCCCATAAATATGGGATGAATAAACAGACAGATGGAGAAATACCTTATTTTCTATAGCTTCTCTTCCCAAGACATTTCTATGTATCTTTTCCCTTTCCATCACATGTGGAGAAGGTGTGCATAAATTGTTGCTGCTGTTTTTTCAGATGAAACTAAGTGTATGACTTTCCTTCTTGATTAATCTCCAAGGGCACGTCTTACAGAAAGAAGGCTGTGAGAAGGTCAGAGGTCATTCTCCTTGACTGTCAGTCCATGGGCTGACTGTTTCCCCTTTGGTATCTGGTGCTCAAGACTGTTCGGCTGTGCGAGGTGGGAGTTGGGCATTCCGTCTCCCGTCTCCTTTCCTCGCCTGTGGGGTGGGGGAGGGGCCTGACCCCAGGGCACCCCCCTGGTGCTGTGTTCACTGCTCTGAGTCCCCTTGGGATATACGTATCACTTTCCCTTCCCATGATCCTGAGGAATCAGACCCATTAAGCTGGTGGGTCTTAATTTGTCCCCTGACCCTCTCACTCCCCTTGGAGGCAACTGAAGTTGACCTTTTCTTTTTTTTTTTTTTTTGGAATATTTCAGGTGGTCTTTTGAGAGTGTGACATTTGTAGACTCAGCAGAGGGTTTTTAAATGTTTATTTTATAAGTCAACTTTTATTCAATATTTGGCTTCTGACACCTATAGATACTTCTTTTTTGCAATACTTCTTGTTATCCGGATACTGATCTAAACAAAAGTGTGAAATATTGCAAAGGCATTTTATGTACCACGTCTTTTAAAGTATGACTGGGTTGTCATTCCCTTTTCCAGAGGAGTTTCCCCTGACCCAGGGATCAAACCCGCAGTCCGTGCACACTGCAAGTCTTCACCTAGAGGCAGCAGTGGTGATCATGCTTTTCCCAAGCTCAGGGAGGTGCATATTCAGTGGGCAACCTTCTGAAAAGCCTGCAATTGCACACAGGCAAAATAACAGGGGCCATACCCAAGTCCTCTGTTTTCCATTTTTCTGCTTCCTCTTCCTGATGACGTAGGCTTCTTTAGTCATGTCCTTAAGTAACCGCCTGCCTTTATCCAGTCACATCCTTTGATGTACTGCCCTACAGCCTAGGGTCCATTATTCTATTTTTGTTTGAAAAGGTAGACCAGTTCTGGGAGGTCCATACAACAGTACAGAGAACATTTGGCAAATGAAAATTAGGCTTGAAAGCTAAAATATGGCATTTGTGTCCTAAGAGAAAGCAGAGGTGGGTGATGGGAAACCCAAGACACAGTGAACATGGTCTTCTTTCCAGCAAAAGCCAACAGGACAGTAAGAGAAGTGATGCTGTCTGCTTCTGCTGGAAAGCTGACCTGCATCTGCAAGCCCTCCATACAAGGCTGGTATACGGCTGGACACCACAAAAGAAGGAACAAAAGGAAAGTACTCTAAATTGTGGCAGAATTATTAGGGTTTGCTGCCAGGGGAAACAAACCAATCAACCAGCCCAAGGCTTACACACTTGAGAGACTTTGAAAGCTTGCCAAGGGTTTGCTGGGGGAGGTTGTAAGGATACTCTTTCTAGCGGCTCACAGACAAGGGCGCTGCCCATTAGATGGGGCAGGGGCTGACGAAAGATGGAGCAGTTGGCCTCTTGTTGCTCTAGCTTCAACTTTGCCTGATGCCCTCTGGCACACCACTCCCATTACTTGAAGGAGAAAGCTGTGTGTACACCCCCCACTCCCCTCGCCCTGTGTTAAGGCAGTGGTTTTATTATGGGTTCTGCTGTTCTGATCTCCTTTGCAAAGCTTTCCTGGTGCTATGCACAGTAAACAGAGGTCAGAGAGTAGTACTAATAGATTTAGTCTTCAGCACCCAAAACCCAAGGTGCTGCTCTTCTCTCTTGCTCTCTGAGCTCTGAATTTTGTCTGACACTGTTTCAGTCATTTGAGCAGGAAAGAGAGGGTAAAGGCCATTGGCTCCTGAGGCTTATCTAGTGTAAACTTTCCTGACCCACAGCACTTGGCTGCCATGTTTGCAAAGCACAAGAGCAAAGAGGAACTAGGTAGCTAAGAACAGAATTACTTGTGTTCTGTGGCATCATT
Source organism: Odocoileus virginianus (assembly GCF_023699985.2). NCBI lineage: Eukaryota > Metazoa > Chordata > Mammalia > Artiodactyla > Cervidae > Odocoileus > Odocoileus virginianus. The sequence continues at coordinate 23,154,898 of NC_069704.1, forward strand.
TCTCTGTGCATGTCACAAAGCGTTTCTATGATCATTCAAAATACTCTCACAGAGAGCTTAATGTGAAGCAGATTTCTTTGTGTAAGACAGGAAGGATGCTGTTTGACAGCAGTTCTTGAATCCAAGGATCACAGAGGAACTGGGAGGCATGCGTAATTCCAGTTCTAACCATACACGGAAGGTCTGCCATGAATGCCCTAATGGTGATATGTATTTTAATCTGGGCTCCAGGGTCTGACAAATTCTTACTCATTATGTTGAAGTACATTTTTTCATTCGTTACCAGATAGGAGGTTAGCGAAAAGAATAAACACTAAACCTCACAGAAAGTGTGATTGAAGAAATGTCACCTTTGATAAAAATGCAATGACTTGAAAGAATGGGTGAGGAGACAGTCCCACCACTGTCTATAATACCCAATGGCTTCTAGGTCGAATTCAGCTTTCTCAACATGCTCAGTTGAGACATTGCTTTAGGTAAGCGCGATGTTTGAGATTGGGGCTTCCTTGTAATTTTTACAAGAAAAAAAGTCATGGCATGGGACTTCCCTGGTTGTCCAGCGGTCCTAACCACTCAACACTTTCACTGTCATGGCCCTGGGTCCAATCCTTGGTCAGGAACTAAGATCCTGTAGGCTGTGTGGCATGACCAAAAAAAGAAAAAGAAGAAAAACCTTGGCAACTCTGGGTATTTCAACCTAGATCTTTGCTTTTCACTTGCAGTTGTCAACGTTTTGGATCAGGGCACTCTGACTATACTATGCACTTCAATCTTCTGAGTATCTTGTCAAAACACAGAAAATTATTTCTGAGGTCTGGGGGACAGTCTGAGATTCTGCATTTCTAAGGAGTTCCCAGGATCCATGAACTATGCTTAGTTCATATAATCCTAACAGAACTAGAGATTAAATACTGTTACCCTCTTTTATTTTTCAGCTAAGGAAACAGACTAGGAACTTTAAGGAACTTGTCTATGGTTCTATAGGAGCAGGTCCCAGGCTGGATTCAACAGTTGGTCTCCCAGAGGGAGCTGACCCTCTCCTCTGACCCGACACAGATGATGAGCCAGGACAAGGTGGTGGGAGGGGGCACTGGTTGGCATTCTGGCCTCTCCCAGAGAGTTGGCAGAATCCCAAGGGGAAGTGAGCTAGGCTATTACCTGCACTACATTTTCTCAGGGGAGTTGTCAGTAGACTGAAGAAGGAGCTGAATTTCCTCCTTCCCCATGTACAAGGAGAAGGTCCAGAGGGAAGCTGCACTTACACAGCCCTGGTCCTTACACCATACTTCAACGGGGGACTCCCTGCTACTAGAAAATAAAAGGAGATTCAGAGTCTCATGACACCTCAAATGTCCAGGGTCAGAACATTGTTTTGATTGAGTTAATGGAAACAGATTTTTATTAAGTAACTTAATATCAGAAGAATAAACTTCTTAAGAGTAATTCTCTTTATAGTGAATATATACCGTCAATATTTTGACCATTTTAACTTAAAGGCCCTTTATCGTAAAATATATGGTTTTAAACACCACTCTAGTTGAATTTACAATTGCTATGACTTCCCTGAATATACAACACAAAAGAGTGTAGTAAATTAGAAAATACTAAACTCTATTGATAACTTATGATTCTCAGTTTGTGGTTTTTACCACACACACCTAATATATATTGATTTCTTAGCTTTTTGCTGAAGTGAACAAGGTAACAGAACATCAAATATATGGTTGGTGAACACATTCATTTCTGTCTACAAGAGAGCAGGCAAAGACTGGGTTTAAATACTGATATTTAACTGTCTTACAACCAATTAGCATTATGTCATCATATGCCATCAAGGCAAATATTTTACACTGAAAAAAATAAAAATCAAAACTGTTATTCGCTAACATTCAAGTGAAATATAACTCTTCAAGTGGAAAGGAAAAATAAAGTTTGTGTATTTACTATTTGATGCATATAGGATTTCAATTTTTATTATAATGAGAAAAACTCAACAGCTTTTTTATGTTAAAAAATAATTGAAAACCCCTTGTTGCACCAAGAACAGAAGAACCACTGCCTGAAAGAGAAAAGACAGTCAGAGACACTGCACCAAGATGAAGCTGATGTTGGTATCATTGACAGGATTTTAAAGCAAGCATCATCAGAGTGCTTAAGCAAGCAACTGTGAATTGTCTTGTAAAAAATGAAAATATTTTGTTAATAAAGAAATAGATGATATGAAAAAGAACCCTATAAGAATTATAGAACTATTTTACAGGCACAACAGTAAACAAAAATAAAAAAAAAATCAACAAACAAGCAGCAAAACTTATAGGATGGGTTCAGTAGAAGCAAGGAGATGACAAAGAAAAGATCAATGAACTTGACAGAGTCCAGGAGTTTACCCAAACAGAGACAAAATAGACTGGGGAAAAAAAGGACAGAAACTGTCTCAGGGGCCCATGAGACCTGAAGCCAAAACCTAACACTGGTATTGTTAGAGTCCCAAGAGGGGAGAGAGAGTAAGACTAAAATAAGTGTTTGAAGAAATAATGGCTGAAAGCTTCCCAAATTTAGCAACTGGGATAAATCCAAAGATGTTTGTGTCAGTATAGTTCATAATTAAACATATATGGTGTCATATCCTAGAATGTGGTGGTTTGAGCTCTGCCTTGGAGCATCCAGGAGGACTACGTGACAAAAAAGGGAATGCCTCCATATGTAGACGCAGCCTCTCAGGGACTCCTAGTGAGGTCTTGGCTTTTCAGGTTGGGTCCTAGACTGTTTGAGAATGGATGGAGATGATCCTTGCCCAGGAAAGTCATAGGTTAGCTGGGGAGGTGGACTCATGGACAATCTAGTATGGTGAGTATGCCATGATTGTTTTGCCCCTAGCTGCTCTCATGAGGCCTGTCTGGACTTTGAGAAAGTCTTCCTATCCTGCATGTCTGTAAAATGGGTATATATGTTTCTGTGCTCTCAGAGTATGGGACACAACTAATATATGGAAGATAGCTGTGTAAAACACTTTTTTTTTTTTTCATGAATTAGCAATAAGAAAAACTGACTTAAAACTCAATTCAGAAAACTAAGATCATGACATCCAGCCCCATCACTTCATGGCAAATAGGCGGGGAAAAAAATGGAAACAGTGACACATTTTATTTTCTTGGTCTCCAAAATCACCATGGACACTGACTGCACCCACAAAATTAAAAGACACTTGTTCCTTGGAAGAAAAGCTATGACAAACTTAGACAGTGTATTGAAAAGCAGACCCATCATTTTTCCAACAAAGGTCTGTCTAGTCAAAGCTATGGTTTTTCCAGTAGTCATGTATGGATGTGAGAGTTGGACCAAAAAGAAGGCTGAGCACTGAAGAATTGATGCTTTCGAATTGGGGTGCTGGAGAAGACTCTTGAGAGTCTCTTGGACTGCAAGGAGTTAAAACCAGTCAATCCTAAAGAAATCAATCCTGATTATTCACTTAAAGTGCTGATGATCAAGCTGAAGCTTCAATACTTTGGTCACCTGATGCAAAGAGTCAACTCATTGGAAAAGATCTGGATGCTGGGAACAATTGAAGGCAAAAGGAGGAGGGGGCAAGAGGGGATGAGATGGTTGGATGGCACCACTGACTCAGCAGGAATAACTTTGAGCAAACTCTAGGAGATGGTGAAGGACAGGGAAGCCTGGTGTGCTGCAGTCCATAGGGTCACAAAGAGTTGAACATGGCTTAGTGACTGAACAATGAACAACAGCTCCCTATTTCTGTGAAGTTCTGCCATTTTGGCTGCTGACTCCTGGCTATGATCTGCTTAGTTGGATCCTCTCTCTCTTGACATTGTGACTCCAGTCTGTGAATGCAAGAAATGGTTCAAACAATGATTCTCTATTTCTACAGCTTGACAGGTGCAGGAAGATGAGATCCTTGCATGTGCTCCGGGTTTCTCTGCATGTCTTTGCAAGTATTTAGTGACTTTGTGAAATTAGCTTCTGAAGGTGACTTTCTTTTCCCTAAAGAAGTCCAAAATAATGCCTTGACAAACTCAGAATTTCATAGACCATGTAAGTCATTTCCACTCCTGAATACTTGCTGGCACACTAGGTGGCAACTGAAATTCTCTCTAGTGAATTTGAACCCAATAGAAACTTTGACCTTTGTGTTTTGCTCTTCCTATTTGAGTCACACACTCATCTGTGTTTACTCACCCATCCTCCCATTTTACCAGAAAATGAAAAAAGCAGTGGGGTCAGAATAGTAAGGCTGTCGGCACCAGCGAGCCCCAGTGAGAGCTCCCCCAGCACACCTGAGAGTTGTCCTCATGATGGGGCAGGAGGTGGGGCCTGCCTCACTGGTGTGGGGAAAGGTCCACCCAATTGCTCAGGCATCTCCAGCCTGCAGGAACCCGGCAGAGTGGTACAGGCAGCCGAGACTCATATGGGCGCTGGGGTCCACACCAGGAGCCTGGGTGAGCCAAGTGGTGAAGGGGAAGGAAGGGGTCATGGATTCTGTTACAGTAACCCTGCAAGCCAGCCTGGGTGGGTGGGGGGTGGTTTATCTGGTTGAGCTACATTTCCTAGTCTCTTATTTGACTACTTTATACCTTTCTCCACTTCAAACCATCTTCCCATCCTCACCTCCTGCCTTATTAGTCCATGACTTTCCCGTTCCCTCATCTCTGCATCACCAAAGCCACAATGCTGAATTCTTTTGCACACATCTTCTCTTTTTTCTTTCTTGGGGAAACTATCTTTCCCTGTCTCTTACCAAAGTGCAGTTCCTCAGTGTGTTTCCTGGGTCCTGTCTTTTCTCACCTTTTCTCTCATTTCAAATTTTTTCTCTCTATGAGATCATTCTCAAGCCCTTAGAAGCACTGTAGTATCTCCCACCACTAAATATAACAATAATCCCCAACCAACGACTTCTCCAGCTTCTCTTTTCTAGTCCAAGAGCCTTTTGTATGGGGTACTTTCCTATAGTACTCAGCTTATTCGGAACCTGTGCCACCACATGGATTGTAAATCAGTCATGTTTAAAACCTTTCTGTTGTTGCATTCAGTCACTTAACTTCAAGTAAACAAAAGGGGAAAAAGTGGAAACAGTGACAGATTTTATTTTCTTGGGCTCCAAAATCCCTGCTCCTGGTGACTACAACCATGAAATGAAAAGATGCTTGCTCCTTGGAAGAAAAGCTATGACAGCCCTAAAAAGCAGAGGCATCACTTTGCTGACAAAGGCTTGTATAGTCAAAGCTATGATTTTTCTAGTAGTCATGTTGGCATGTGAGAGTTGGACCATAAAGAAGGCTGAGCACCAAAGAATTGATGCTTTTGAACTGTGGTGCTGGAAAATACTCTTGAGAGTCCTTGGACTGCAAAGAGATCAAACCAGTCAGTTCTAAAGTAAATCAACCTTGAATATTGAAAGGACTGTTGCTGAAATTAAAGCTCCAAACCTTTGGCCATCTGATGAGAAGAGCCAACTCTTTGGAAAAGACCTTGATGCTGGGAAAGATTGAGTGCAGGAGGAGAAGGGGCTGAGAGAGGATGAAATGGTTGAATGGCATCACTGACTCAATGGACATGAATTTGAGAAAACTCCATGAGACAGTGAAGGACAGGGAAGCCTGCATGCTGCAGTTCATGGGGTCACAAAGAGTTGGACACGATGAAGAGACTGAACAACATTTTTTCTCCTTGCCCTTCAGATAAATCATCTGAACTTCGAAGACTGACTTCGGAAACTTGGCATAACCTATTCCATCTGCCCTGGCCCTTGTGCCCCTTTCACGCATTACTACATTCCAGCCCTGATTCTCCAGGATGGCATGAAGACCCCAAGTCCTTTCTGCTGTAGGAAACTTGCATGTATATGCTCTGCAGAAATTTTCTTCCACATTCTGTTTGTATGGATATTATAACTATGACACTGATAAAATGGAAGGCCACTCAAACCCATTTATATAGATCCCTGCATAGTGTTTACCTAAAACCATGTCAACAGAAAGACATTTGGTCTTTTGCCAGAGATCAAGTGGGAGCTGGATGAAGTACTTGGAAGTACCATCTTTTCCTGGCTTTGGCTGGCATCCGAATGCTTCCTTGTTACTTACCACTGAGTTGCTTTACAGTTCTCTAACATTCTGGCTGCTGTTAAGACCATGTGTAAACAAACTTAGTTTAAGAAGAGTAAAATTAACCAACATTGATCTGACATGGTTATTGATTGTCTGGAATGAGCTCTTCTCTGTTGGTGGCTAATTGCTGTAACAGTCAACCCAAAACTATAGGCTCTTAATGTAATACAAATGTATTTCTCACATTACAGTCCTCTGTAAGTTGGGGGATTCTCTGCTCCACAGGGTCATTCTGGATCCCAGGGTCCTCCTATCTTATTTACCAGAGATTTCTCCACTCACCTGGCAGATGGGAGAACAGCCAAGATTACATGTAGACTTTGTAGACAGGTCTGGGAAGGGGTGAACATCACTTCTGCTTACACTCTACTGTCTGGAACTTAGTTAAGTGACTCCAAGGGAAGCTGATAAACACTGTACAGGTTTGTGGCAGGAAGATGAAGAGCAGAGATATTGGTCAGAATTAGCCAGTTTTGCCTCATCTGCCTAGTCTCCCAAATCCAGAAAGCATCTATGGTTCAGATGTGTCAATAAACAGACAAGGAAACGAAGGCAAATATAAGCACAAGCCAATAGTCCAAAGCCAAAACTGTTTGCAGAAAGAAAATGCGGTTTCAAAAGGGATTTTTCAAGCTAATCTGTGTTAGTCAGGATAAGCTGTGGCCACACTCCTAAACCCGTGGTCAGCCCAGCTATGGACCTACAGCTGTTTCCCTCTGCCATTGGGGCGTGGTGCCCACAGCCAGGCACTTAGTCACAAAGTGCAGTTGCTGGCCTCGCTTGAGTCAGGCCCATCTGCTGGAGGGACATGGTCACCTAGGCAAGCACCCCCAACCCAGAGTGTGGGGGACAGGCACCAAGCCAGAGAGAGCTGACTGGGAAGTCCCAAATTGGACATCTGCTCTTTTGAGAAGTCCTTGGGGTCAGGCTCACGGCCACGGCAGCCTTCTCTCCTTGCTTTCTCGTAACAGTAAAAGAAAGGATGCTTCCAAATGCTTTTGGCTGCCACAGCCAGGCTGTCTCTCCGCGAGGTCTGCGGACACCCCTGAGGCTAAGTTGGGAGCCGAAGGCTTGCCCTCCAAAAGCTCTGCTAGGACCCTCTGGGGGGAAGCCATGGTTTCCAAGGGGACAAAGTGACCTGCAAAACACACATCTAGATGATGTCCAGATAAGCCTGGGCTGTGCCCAGGGAAGACCAGCTCGGAGAGAGCAGCAGATTTGTGGATAAGGCAGAAGCCTGGCAAAGAAAACTGAGGCTGGCTGGCTTCCCTCCAGATGAATGACAGAGACCAGAGGTTGCAATGCTGAGGCAGGGCTGTCTACACTGCTGTTTTCACACTCCACCTTGATAAGCTAGGGTTCGGGAAAAGTGGCTGATTTCTGCCTCAGTTTCTTCCCGTATCAAAGGGAGATAATCATCCAGAGGACTGTTAGGAGGACTAAGTGAGCTATGTAAAATGCCTGGACAGATCTTACGCATGTGGGCGCTCATGGATGCCCATCAGCTGTGTAACTTTCTGAGTGAGACTTCACGCACAAGCTGCTGTGTCTGGACACTCCAGCGCTCTCTCCATGTGAGCCGCCTGCTCATGCGCACCTAGACCTACACTGTCCAGCACCCCAGTCACTAGCTGCATGTGGCCACTTGTATTAAAATTAAATTTGTTAAAGTGAAAGCAGCCTGAAAATTAATTTCTCCTATGTTCAATGTGCCAGTGGCGACTATGCTGCCTGACACCAATACAGAGAATCTCCATCTTTGCAGAAAGCGCTGTTGAAAAGTGATGATCTAGTCAGAAGTTAATGGACAAGGACGTGTTGCTTACCTGCCTGCTCACCTGAGTCAGAGGGAGAGCATTTCCAGGACATATCAGGTGCCACGGGGGAGTGGCTATCTCTGCCACATGGTCGTAGATGAGGAGGAGCCCCCTGCCAAACTCCAATAAATTGGAGACTGATGCTTGATGTGCCCTTGCCAAGTTCTGGGCCAATTTTGGGGAGCACAGTAGGGAGCCAGCTGACATGCAGTTGTTGTTCAATCGCTCAGTCACGTCCAACTCTTTGTGACCCCATGTACTGCAACACACCAGGCTTCCCTGTCCTTCACCATCTCCTGGAGCTTGCTCAAACTCATGTCCATCAAGTCGGTGATGCCATCCAACCATCTCATTCTCTGGAATCCCCTTCTCCTCCTGCCTTCAATCTTTCCCAGCATCAGGGTATTTTCCAATGAATCAGTTCTTTGCCTCAGGTGTCCAAAGTATTGGAGCTTTAGCTTCAGCATCAGTCCTTCCAATGAATATTCAGGACTGATTTCTTTTAGGATTGACTGGTTTGATCTCCTTATTTTCCAAGAGATTCTCAAGAGTCTTATCCAACACCACAGTTCAAAACCATCAGTTCTTTGGTGCTCAGCCTTATTTATGATCCACCTCTCACATCTATACATGACTACTGAAAAAAACCGTAGCTTTGACTAGACCTTTGTTGGCAAAGTAATGTCTCTGCTTTTTAATATGCTATAAGTTGGCCATAACTTTTCTTCCAAGGAACAAGTGTCTTTTAATTTCATGGCTGTAGTAACCATCTGCAGTAATTTTGGAGCTCAAGAAAATAAAATCTGTCATTGTTTCCATTGACATGAATTAGCACCAGCCATGAGAAGAAGGGATTGGGCTTGAGAAGTGAGGAGGATCCTCTGACATAGAACAAGTCTATCTCATAGGCTGGCTTGTATTGTTGGGATTTAACTTATAAGAGTGGGTCAAATATAAAGTCATTTCTTCTTCTTCTTTTTTTTTTTAGCAAAATGGACTTTAATTCCAATGTCAATAGTTCAGTTCCACAAGTAGAGCTCAGAGCGCAGATATATAAGAACACCTCACAGTAACGGAATATTCCACGTGGACTCCTGCCCACAAGAGGATCCTGTTCTGCATCCTGACCCATTTCAAGGAGATGGGCTGTCAAAGGACCTTTCCAGAAGGGAGTGAGACCATGGTGGTGATACTGGTGGTGGTAGGGGTACTGGGGAGTCCTCCCACCAAAACAAACAACTCCCACCTCACATCTCCCAATGACAAAAAAGAAACATGGTTTAAATGATAAGGAAGGCAATTTACCATTCATTTTGGTATTGCACATTTTGCACAATTACTCAAATTGCAAATGTGTGAAAATGTTGCTTCCCATGAAGTAGAGAGAAAGGGGTGCATAGCACTTACTTGAGGAGGAAGAGAGGAGAGAGGCAGAAGGGACAAAGGACAGCAATGACAACAATAATAATATAGCAAAACCAGACCATAATTATGAAGTGAGTAAAATATGTCAGGCCCATTTCCAAATAATAGACGTGTATTTATGCATCCTAAACTGACAGCAACTCCCTGGGGGAGGAATGGCTACTACCTCTCTTTTGCAATGGGGTGACTGAAACAGAGAGGTTAGGTAACTTGCCTGAGGTCACACAGCCACTGAGAAACAGAACTGGATTCAAATGTAGGTTTGCACTCTGGAGCTTGAACGCTTGTCCAAGCCTGAATTTTAATCTTCTGTCCCTCAGAATGTCTGGAAGGTGTTCACTTTTCTGAGAGATGTGTTGGTAGACAGGTGCCTCACTTGTTGGAGAGCAGTATTTATACTAGTAGGTTTTATGTGTTTTCATGTTTATATCAGAAGTCATAAACTGGTAGCCCACTGCCATCTTTTTCTTTTTTTCTTTTCATTTCTTGGTCTAAAACATTTTGGGATAAAAAGCAATATTTTAAAAAGGCATGTATAATTTCTCTCACTTTCAGATTTTCTTAAAAGATAGACATCTCTGGCAATCCTATGCCCTCCTATCCTGGTGGAATTGAGGCTTGAGAGTGCCTTTAACTGGTTTGTTCCCTTCTTCTGTACCCCCAGTCACTCATACATTTCTCCTGTTGTCTCTCTTTTATACAGCATTTTAGAGTTATAGTTGACATATGAATAATCACACATTTTTAAAGATAAAATTTGGTGGGTTTTGAAATATGTATGGCATAATCAGCTCAATGGACATGAGTTTGAGCAAACTTCTGGAGATAGTGAAGGACAGGGAATCCTGGCATGCTGCAGTCCATGGGGTTGCAAAGAGTTGGACACAACTTAGCAGCTGAACTCCAAATACATCTGCAAAACTATCAGCTCCATCAAGATAACATATACAACCACATCCCAAATCTGTTCTATGCCCTTTTGTATCATTCCCTCCCACCCTGAGGCAACAACTCGTGTACTTTTGGACACTGTAGATTATTTCATCTCTTCTAGAATTTTAGGGAAATAAAACCATTTAACATATATCCTTTTATCTGGCTCCTTTCACTCAATGTCACCACTTTGGGATACACTCACTTTGTTTGGTGTATCAGTAGTCCATGCACTTCTATTTCCTTTTGATTGCTGAGCTGTATTCCATTGTGTGGACCTGCTGCAATCTGGTCATCCACTCTCCTATGTCTGGACATCTGGGTGGCTTCCATCTTGGGACTCTTTCAGATCAAGCTGCTGTGAACATCTGTGTGCAAGTGTTCGTGTGAGCACAGCTTCCAGTGTTCCTGGGTAAATATATGGGAGAAGAACGGCTGAATCACATGGTAGGTATATATTTAATTTTTTTAAAAAAACTGTCAAATTATTTTCCAAAGTAGGAAGATTGTGTGTGCATGGCAGGCACCTGCTGACATTTGCAACACCTCCCCCCTCCCCCACTGGCCTCATTATTTGTCTGAGAGTTGTCTCATGACAACTCTCATGTCTGTGAGCACAGACATGAAGGGTGAGTGCCTGTAGAACCAAAGGGGATTCTTGTTCCTTTTACACAGAATACTATCATATTGCACTTATGAAGAGCTGTGTGATGTTCAAAGATCTTTCACACAGATTATTTAATGTGACCTAAATCATGATTGAATGTAGGTAGAGTTTTGATTTCATGTACAGTGAGTTTCTTCCCTACAACAAGACAGAAGCTGGGCATGTAGCAACAACTTTCTGTGGACACATCAGAGAATTGAGGTCACAGGACAAACATCACTGTGAAGACAGGTGTCTGCAGGGAGACATAGCAGCTAGACTTTGCTTGTCTCGGGTAGAAACCACCAGAGAAACCAGTAGAAAAGTAGACGTGTGGATGGATTGTGTAGATTAGCATGAAAGTGTGGGTGGGGCTGCTGGGTGCTGCAAGCACAGACGGGTTCCTATCTTTTGCTGAGCAGAATCTGAAATGACAAGAAATAATGGCAGTTCCGCAGCTTCTGGGGCCGAATGGCATCTTGTACTGTGAGGTTGCCTGCAATTAGAAGGATCTATTGGGTCCCAGCAAACAGCTGCTCATGAAATCTGCTCCTTGGAGGAGAAGGTGACATTTGCTAGAAACTGGGTGATGGTGTCAGCTGTCACTCAGCACAGACCACAGATGTATTTGAAATGTGCTGACCAACAGACACATATCTAGTTTACAGACATTGGAGCAGGAGACAAAATGTAGGGCAGTCTGTATATTTAACACACACGCGCTGAATATGCACTCACATCAAGCACCCTGCCAAGGGCTCGGATACAATGGTGACAGACATCTTTATAGGTCATTATCAACAATGGTGAAACCACTCAGAATGGACCAGGCTTTCAGATCATTCAGGCCTCACAGAGGAGATGATATCTGACTTTGGCCATTTCTAAGAAGAATTTGTGAGAGTCAGCTGGAGACGGGCTCAGAGGGAAAGTGGGAAGGGAACAGAGGAGTTCCCAGGATCAAAGGCACGAGATCAGAAGGAGGTGTAGGTATGACCAAGTTCAGGATGCTGGAGCAGAAAGTTTGTGTGTGTGTGTGTGTGTGTGTGCATGTCTGCGTACACGTGAACATATGTGCCTGTGTGTAAGGAGTTCTGAAATTATCCAATTCTCAATTAAATTACAGAACTCAGGAGGCATTCTTTAGTGATGGCTGGATCCTTTGGGAGAGCCCCAGGGGTAAAAGTTGTGTGAAGACATATACGATGAGCCCCTGGGTTCAGGTGGGGCTGCTTCTGTTGCATAGATCCGAAAACTGAAAAGCTATTTCTCCACCTAGGTTTGTAAAGGCCACCGTGTCTTGAAAAGATTATCATAAAAACTCAGAATATAACCAGCACTAGTCGGCCCACCACTTGGTTTCATATGAATTCATACTTGGCCGTTTTTGCTTTCAGATGTTTTCCTTTTGAGAAATGAAATGTAGCAGGCAGAACTGACCACACCTCTCCCCCAAGGGAATGATGTGCCTCTTGCCAAGTTTCTATCCCCCACATGTAAAAGTACTGTAGCGTGTGCTTTATGTGTTACACAAATGGTACCTAAGTGTAAGTATTGCTCAGCTTGCTCTTTCCACTAAGCTTACACTTTACAGATTTCTCCATGTTGGCATATGGTTTTTTATCTTGACTGATGCAAATCTTCCATCATGCAACAATAAAAATTTTGTCCATAGTGTTCCCTACTGAGGGATATTTAAGATGTTTCTCACATTCCTGTTATTTTCAAACATTCCTGAATGACTCTTGGTGGAATTCGGGCATGGTTAGTGTCCCACTGGGGCACTGGCTCTCAAAGTTGGCTTCCTCTGGAGTCAGCTGGAGAGCTTCGTAACACCCATGCTTGGCCCCTATCCCAGAGTTCTTGGAACGTTCTGTATGGGGCTGTGGTCAGAGGCCACGCAGGACCAAGTGGACCCTCGACCTGAGGTGGGGGGAACTGTGGAGGGTCTGGAGACTCAGGAGAGAAGGTGAAGCACATCAGTGATGCTGCAATGCAGCTCCCAGCCCACCTGTTCATGAATGTGAGTGGGGTCAATGCAAAATGAACACGCCCATGTCTTAAGCAGGCTGTGTGTGAGCTTCCAACTCCTGACCACTTTAATCCCCAGACATCTCTCAGTGCTGGCTGCTTAAGACTCTAGGAATGACCAGGGTGATTTTATTGTGTTTTCTGCAATCCTGAAGCAAAGGCACATTTGTGCTACTCTGAGCATTGGCAGGTGTGGACCTTGGTTGATTTAGGACTGAGACTGGTCCTCATGCAAGGTAGGGAGGAGGAAGGGAGGAGCAGAGGGAGCAAAGGCCATCTTTACATCAAGAGTTCCTGGTTTGGCACATGTGGGTGTCATACCATCTCCAACAGAACATCCCATACTGTCTAAAGTAGGATATGAAATGAATATGTGTACATCTGTATTAAGCTTTGGATGTTGGAAGGGCCAGGGCTACCAAAGGTTAAGAAAGGCTGCTGCTAAGGTGTCAGAGTCTAAAAGGATGTGCTCTGAGCTCTGACCCCCAAACCAGTGCATCTAGAGTCAGGACTGGATGTGACCTTTGTCCAGCACCTCACATATCCAGGATCTGACCTGCCTCGTGTCTCTTTGAATACTTTGTGGTCACATTTAATTTAAAGATAGTTGACTAAACCACAAATTTAACTGAAGGTAATCCTTGGATGGCATTCTAGGGTCTGATTTTTTTCCCCTAAAATAAGCAACTAGATTGAAAATTATAAGAGGAAAAAATCTTAAAGCACAAGTGTTTGGTGCCAAGCAGCGGAGCTGAAATACAATTTCACTTTCAGGACCAATTGTGTTTCCACCCCTCTCCAGCAGCTAAGAGTTTATGCAAAGACGGTGATGTAATGGCTCTGTCTCCATGGGTATCTGAAGGTAAGAGAAAAACCTGTCATCTCACATTTTCCAGTAATTTCTTGATGAAATTATTAGCAGCCTAAAAATGTAACTGTTAGCATTTTGAATGGCTGGTTCCATAGTGGGGGCCTGTAGGGTATAAAGAGGATCAACTACACTGTGTCAAAGCCCATGGCCATGCTCACTCCATTGGGTGATGTGTTGGATCATGTTGGGGACACAGTGACACCAATTCGTAGATTCACAACAGACTCGACTGAAAAGAGTGGTAGGAAAAATCCTGACCAGTTCTTCAGGATTGATGATGAAGAAGGGATGAAACACTCAGGTTTGTCTGAAATCATCAGCTCCACATGGCAGGGCTCCTGGCAACCTCTGCTCCTATGCTCTTGGGTCTCCTGGAACTCTGAAGACATTAGCCTGTTGTGTTTTAGCATGGTCCCCATCGTCTTCCCCCAGACCACCCTGCTGAGTCAGCTTCACTCCTTCCTGGGCTCAGGCCCACAGAACCGCAGAGATGGAGCAATTCAGGCCACACACACACCTGGCTTTATCCCTGGGATGAGTACGAGCAGGGTATTTAATCTGCAGGAATTCTCCTTTCCTCTGTCCTACCCATGCTCATTTCAAATGTTAACATCTATAATTATTAATTGCTCCTAGATGCATCTTTCTCTCCATCATGGGTTGAACTATGTCTTTAAAAAAAGGGCTTGCAGGAGTTCTGATCCCCAGCACCTCAGAAAAGGATTATTTGGAGATAGTTTCTTTAAAGAGGTAACTGAGTTAAAATGATATCATTAGGATGGACCCTAGTCTAATATGATGTCCTTACATAAAGAGGAAATGTAGACATAGACATTCACATAGAGGGAACACCATGTGAAGGCAGCAGAAATATGACCATCTGTAGACGGAGGAGAGAAGACTCAGGAGGACTCAGTCTGGCACACACCTTGATCTAGCCTCCAGAATTGTGAGAGGATGTATCTCTGTTGTTCATTTCCCCAACTGTGGTACTTTATTATAGCAGCCATAGCAAACTCAACACTCCTTTACTGCATGGTAATCAGTTTTTGTACCATGTGGGCTCTGGGTGAGGTGACAGCCAGAGTGGGAAAGGCTGGGATCTCCTGGAGGAGCAAGCTCAAGGAGTCACAGTACCTGTCCAGCTGCCATTAGACTCTAGGGCCAAGTCGCTGCCAAAAAAACACAAGTGCCCCGGGCTACCCTCTTGTTAGCCCTTCCCCAAGTGTTCACTGACCTTAGAGTGGTCACTGTGCTCCTTAGAAAGTTCCAGTTGAGAAATTAAGGAAACGATACCATTCACCATTGCAACAAAAAGAATAAAATACTTAGGAGTATATCTACCTAAAGAAACAAAAGACCTATACATAGAAAACTATAAAACACTGATGAAAGAAATCAAAGAGGACACAAACAGATGGAGAAATATACTGTGTTCATGGATTGGAAGAATCAATATTGTCAAAATTGCTATACTACCCAAAGCAATCTATAGATTCAATGCAATCCCTATCAAACTACCAACGGTATTTTTCACAGAACTAGAACAAATAATTTCACAATTTGTATGGAAATACAAAAAACCTCGAATAGCCAAAGTAACCTTGAGAAAGAAGAATGGAACTGGAGGAATCAACCTGCCTGACTTCAGACTATACTACAAAGCCACAGTCATCAAGACAGTATGGTACTGGCACAAAGACAGAAATATAGATCAATGGAACAGAATAGAAAGCCCAGAGATAAATCCACGAACCTATGGTCACCTTATCTTCGACAAAGGAGGCAAGGATATACAATGGAAAAAAGACAACCTCTTTAACAAGTGGTGCTGGGAAAACTGGTCAACCACCTGTAAAAGAATGAAACTAGATCACTTTCTAACACCATACACAAAAATAAACTCAAAATGGATTAAAGATCTAAATGTAAGACCAGAAACTATAAAACGCCTAGAGGAGAACATAGGCAAAACACTCTCCGACATAAATCACAGCAGGATCCTCTATGACCCACATTCCAGAATTTTAGAAACAAAAGCAAAAATAAACAAATGGGACCTAATGAAACTTAAAAGCTTTTGCACAACAAAGGAAACTATAAGCAAGGTGAAAAGACAGCCCTCAGATTGGGAGAAAATAATAGCAAATGAAGCAACAGACAAAGGATTAATCTCAAAAATATACAAGCAACTCCTCCAGCTCAACTCCAGAAAAATAAATGACCCAATCAAAAAATGGGCCAAAGAACTCAACAGACATTTCTCCAAGGAAGACATACAGATGGCTAACAAACACATGAAAAGATGCTCAACATCACTCATTATCAGAGAAATGCAAATCAAAACCACAATGAGGTACCATTGCATGCCAGTCAGGATGGCTGCTATCCAAAAGTCTACAAGCAAATGCTTGTAGAGGGTGTGGAGAAAAGGGAACCCTCTTACACTGTTGGTGGGAATGCAAACTAGTACAGCCGCTATGGAAAACAGTGTGGAGATTTCTTAAAAAGCTGGAAATAGAACTGCCATATGACCCAGCAATCCCACTTCTGGGCATACACACCGAGGAAACCAGTTCTGAAAGAGACACGTGCACCCCAATGTTCATCGCAGCACTGTTTATAATAGCCAGGACATGGAAGCAACCTAGATGCCCATCAGCAGATGAATGGATGAGGAAGCTGTGGTACATATACACTATGGAATATTACTCAGCCATTAAAAAGAATTCATTTGAATCAGTTCTAATGAGATGGATGAAACTGGAGCCCATTAAACAGAGTGAAGTAAGCCAGAAAGATAAAGACCATTACAGTATACTAACACATATATATGGAATTTAGAAAGATGGTAACGATAACCCTATATGCAAAACAGAAAAAGAGACTCAGATGTATAGAACAGACTTGTGGACTCTGTGGGAGAAGGCGAGGGTGGGATGTTTCAAGAGAACAGCATCGAAACATGTATATTATCTAGGGTGAAACAGATCACCAGCCCAGGCTGGATGCATGAGACAAGTGCTCGGGCCTGGTGCACTGGTAAGACCCAGAGGGATCGGGTAGAGAGGGAGGTGGGGGGGGACCGGGATGGGGAATACATGTAAATCCATGGCTAATTCATTTCAATGTATGACAAAAACCACTGCAATGTTGTAAAGTAATTAGCCTCCAACTAATTAAAATAAATGGAAAAAAAATAAAATTAAAAATTAAAAATTAAAAAAAAAAAGAAAGTTCCAGTTGATGCTATATATCTGTCTGTCCTTGCATTTTAAAGGCACTTTAGAAACCATCAAGTCCAACTCCTTCTTTAATAAAAGGGTTGGAAACCAATATAGGACCCTTACTATGAGTTTGCTCTTGGAAACCAATATGGGACTCCTACTATGACATTATCTACAAAGACCCCCATTCTTATGCTCCACTTCTTTGTTTTGGCAGAAGAAAGATCTGGAAGATAACTTACTTATCTTTTACAGCCAAGCCACGCATCATCTTACAGCACTCTCTTTCAGCATCTTACCGCACACTGCTTTCCTTTGCATCTGCCATCCCCACCAGAGGTCCAACGATGACACAGAGATCAGTTTTAGTGGTGAGCACAGTGGTGGCTGAGCCAAGATCCCCAGGCCAACCTGGAGGGTACGGGCATATTCCCAGATCCCCTCCTTCCCCCCTGGATGCTCTCTTTTTGCTGGGAGCCCTTGTGCCTGGATTGCTAGTAATCCTAGTAATGCTACGTGGGTCCTTCAAGCCTCTTTCCAGGGGTATGACGTGACCCCTGCTCTTCCCCACCTATAATCATAGCAACACACACACACACACACACACACACACACACTCACACACATGTGTGGACATCTTCTTGCCATAGATCAAACACAACCAGGAAATAATAAATGTGTGTGTATGTGTATGCAGGCAAGTATGTTTCTTTTAATAATTGAAATGATTCATATAAAAGGGCTTAATTATTTCAGGAGCTTTTGCATATAAAGGCTTCCCTGGTGGCTCAAATGGTAAAGAATCTGCCTGTGATGCAGGAGACTTGGGTTCAGTCCCAGGGTTGGGAAGATCCCCTGGAGAATGGAATGGCTAACCACTCCAGTATTCTTGCCTGGAGAATTCCATAGACAGAGGAGTCGGGCAGACTATAGTCCATGGGGTCACAAAGAGTCAGACATGACTAAGTGACTAACACTTTGTATATAAAGAAGTGAGCTAATTAACCCAAAGGATATTTATATAGCAAAAAAAGTTTGAAACTTACTCAGTTTAAACTGAGCTTCTGACTTATTGCAAACAAAATTTTATTTCATAAAAGTATCCTAGGTGAATATGTGAAATAGCAGAGTGTATAGAAGGAAATTAAATGAAGTGTGTAAGTTTCTCTCAGGCTTCCCCACTGGTTCAGATGGTAAAGAATTCACCTGTAATGCAGGAGACTTGGGTTCGATTCCTGGGTCAGCAAGATCTCCTGGAGAAGTGAACGGCTACCCACTATGGCCTGGAGAATTTATGGCCTGGAGAATTCCATGGCCAGAGGAGTCTGTTGGGCACACTTCCTTCCCCCTCAGTTCTAAGGCTTACATTCAGAGTGGGTCTTTGAGGAAAACTTGCAGAAGAATGCTATGCATATGGCTATGTGTACATGCCTTTAAAATCTGTGCACATTGAATCATTTTATACCATTATTCATATACCTTAGGCTTTTGTTTATTTTTTCAATAAAAATATTGTTGACCTCCATCTACATTCCTACATTCAGACTGACCAATATATTCAATAAATATGTTGATAAATGGCTTGTTATGATATAAAATGTGGAATGTTTTCTGGAATGGATTAATAGTTAATGGTTCCTTACTGATGGCTATTTAGGTTGTTTCTCATTTTTTTTCTTCTGTTTTTGCTCTTACAGACAGTAATGAAAAACTATGCTTCCACATCTATTAGGCATAGTTTTTGTGCATATACTTGCAGGAAAAATTCCCAACAGAGAAACTGCTGAGTCAGAGGAGATTTTTTTTTAAAACTTTAATGGATGTTGTCAAATCACTTTCCAAAGAATCACACTAATTTATATTCCCACAGTCAGGTTAAGCTTCTGCTTAATTCCCTATGGCTGCACCCACATATTGGGTGTTTTTCAACTTTTTAATCAAGGCCCATCTGCTGGTTAAAAAAAGGCATTTTGTTGTTAACATGTGCTTGTATTAAATCATGAATGAGGTTTACAACCTCTTTATTTGTTTATTAGCCAATTTTACATCTTATTAGCAAACTATCTCTGCTTAATTTTCTATTTCATTGTTCATCTTTGTCATAGGGATCCATGTAAGCCCGTTGGAAAAAAAAAAAAGTCACTTGTCAAATATGCCAGATATTTCTTTCCAGATCATCATCTTTTAAACTTTGTTTTTCTACATGGAATTTAATTTTTTTATATAGTCTAAATTAAAAAAAATATTTTGCATAATCTTTTGTTTAGAGGTGCTGATTTTAATGATAGGAGAACTTGCTTTTAAGCTTATTGTCCAATTAATCCTCTTCCAATGCCAGAAAAACTGCCTTTTAATTAACACTCCAGTACGCTACTCTTTAATGATTACTGACTACTGATCTAAAGTAACAGGCTTAAAAACAAAGATCACTGAGATAAACAATGGCTTCAAATTCTATAACAGAGAAAATGTTCTATCTGATTTCAAAGTTCATAGAATATGTTTGAAAATTGCTGGAAATTAAAGGAGATGTAAACAAATGTAAAGACAGTCCATGCTAATGGATAGGAAGACTCAGTATTTTAAGATGTCAATACTATCCAAAGAGATCTATATACTCAACACAATACTTCTCAAAATTCCAATGGCTTATTTTTGCAGAAATGGAAAAAATGGATTTTCAAATTAATATGAAATGGCAAGAGTCCCCTGGAGAGTCAAAGCAATTTTAAAAAGTTAAGTTGGTATACTCTCATTTCCTGATTTCAAAATTTAGTGCAAAGCTTTGGTAATAAAAATAATGTGTTACTGGCATGAAGAGAGATATAGAGACCAATGTAATAGGATTGTGAATTCAGAAATAAACAGACACAACTATGATGAATTACTTTCCAAAAAGGGCATCACATCCATTCAAAGGTAAAAGAATATTTTATTTAAAAGATAGTGCTGAGACAACCACATATTCACATGCTAAAGAATGGAGTTACACCCCTACCTCACACCATGTACAAAAAGTAACTAAATGGATCAATGTCCTAAACATGAGCTAAAATCATAACTCTTAGATGAAAGCATGGGGTAAATCTTCATGACTTTGGATTTGGCAATAGATTTTTTAAATATGACACCAAAGGCATAAGTAGCAAAAGAAAACAAAATAGATGAATTGCACTTCATCAAAATTAAAAAAAAAAAATTGTGTGTGTCAAAGAACATTACCATGAAAAAACTGTTTTTCCCCACAGGGTGGGAAAATATTTGAAAATTGTAAATATAATAAGGAATTGCTATCTAGAATTTACAAAGGACTTCTAAAATTCAACAGCAAAAAGAACACAAACAGGCATTTTTCCAAGGAGGATATACAAATGACAAATAAGTACACGAAAAGCACTCAACATCACTAGACACGGGAGAAATTCAAATCAAATCACAGTAAGAAACCATTTCACACTTACTAGGATGACTATGAAGGTTCACTGCTTGTGGGATTGTAAAATAAGGCAGCTGCCATGAAAGCAATCTGGCAGTTCCTCAATGAAAAAGCAAGAGAGTTCCAGGAAAACATTTGCTTCTGCTTTATTGACTAGGCCAAAGCCTTTGACTATGTGGATCACAGCAAACTGGAAAATTCTGAAAGAGATGGGAATACCAGACAACCTTGCCTGCCTCCTGAGAAATCTGTATGCAGGTCAAGAAGCAACAGTTAGAACTGGACATGGACCAACAGACTGGTTCCAAATCGGGAAGCGAGTATGTCAAGGCTGTATATTGTCACCCTGCTTATTTCACTTATATGCAGAGAATATCATGTGAAATGCCAGGCTGGATGAAGCACAAGTTGGAATCAAGATTGCCAGGAGAAATATCAGTAACCTCAGATATGCAGATGACACCGTCTTTATGGCAGAAAGTGAAGAAGTAAAGAGCCTCTTGATGAAAGTGAAAGAGGAGAATGAAAAAGCTGGTTTAAAACTTTTCTGAAGAAAAGGAAGATCATGGCATCTGGTCCCATCACTTCATGGCACATAGATGGGGAAACAATGGAAACAGTGAGAGACTATTTTTTTGGGCTCCAAAATCACTGCAGATGGTGAATGCAGCCTTGAAATTAAAAGATGCTTGCTCCTGGGAAGAAAAGCTATGATCAAAACTAGACAGCATATTAAAAAGCAGAGACATTACTTTGCCAACAAAGGTCCATCTAGTCAAAGCTATGGTTTTTCCAGTAGTCATGTATGAATGTGAGAGTTGGACTATAAAGAAAGTTGAGTGCCTAAGAATGATACTTTTGAACTGTGGTGTTGGAGAAGACTCTTGAGAGTTCCTTGGACCGCAAAGAGATCTAACCAGTCAATCCTAAAGGAAATCAGTCCTGAATATCCATTGAAAGGACTGATCCTGAAGCTGAAACTCCAGTACTTTGCCCACCTGATGCAAAGAACTGACTCACTAGAAAAGACCCTGATGCTGGGAAAGATTGAAGGTGGGAGGAGAAAGTGATGACAGAGGATGAGATGGTTGGATGGCATCACTGAGTCAATGGACATGAGTTTGAATAAGCTCCAGGAGTTGGTGTTGGACGGGGAAGCGTGGTGTGCTGCAGTCCATGGGGTGGCAAAAATTTGGACAGGACTGAGCAACTGATCTGAACTGAACTGAATATGTTAAATAGACTTACATATCATGCAAATCCCACTTCTAGGAATATACACAAAGGAATCGAAAGCAGGGACTTTTACACCAGTGAGCATTATGGCACTATTTATAATAGTCCCAAATGGTGGAGACAACCTGAGTGTCAGTGGTTGGATGAAAGATAAACAAAATGTGCTATACACATACCATGGAGTATGATTCTGCTGTGAAAGGAAGTTCTGATATATTCAACAGCATGGATGACATAATAAGTGAAGTAAGCCAGGCACAAAATAAACAAATAAGATTCTACTTATATGTAACATCTAGAATAAGCAAACTCATACAAACAGAAAATAGATTTTAGGTTACCAGGGCTTGGGAGGAGGAGGGAATGGGGAGTGATTGCTTAATGGTCACAGACTTACTGTTTGAGGTGATGAAAAAGTTTGGAAATAGTGGTGATGTTTGCACAATATTTTTTTCCACTCAGATGCCTCATTTGGACACTTTTGTTGAGTGCTGCTTTCACTTGATCTAATTGGGAATGGTACTTGAAATTAATCACTTGATTTTACAGAAAGAGTTGTAATCGAAGACTCCCTTTCAATCTACAATATACACAGCATCACCTTCTCTGGGTGAAGACCTGCCATTGGTGGTTCATTTTGCTTGCCTCTCGATTTGTTCCATTCCACATTACTGCTCAGTATCCACTTTTCATTGCCCATCACAGTTTGTTTTAAAAACTGAATTTTTTCATTATGTTTAAGTAAAGATTTGCATGTAAATAAATACAAGCATGTAAATATAGCAAAGAAGGGTTTTTTTTTTTTTTTTTTGCTTAACTTATGTGAAACCCAAGCATCAAAACAAAACTAGTGAAAATAATTTTCAATGCTTGATTTGAATGTTTTGAGTATGTCGACTACCTCGTGCATGATCTAACATTGATTATTCTCAATTAATGTCTCTTTTTGATCTCTATCAACTTCAACATGTCTACTGACCATGAAGCACTGTCCAGCAAGAAATCTCCAGCATAAACTTTGCAAGTCACTTAAAAGAAAATAATGAACGATTTTTTTCTTTTTTTAGAAAAGATTATTTATTTTACTTTGTGTTTTGGCTGTGATGGGTCTTTGTTGCTGCACGTGGACTTCCTCTAGTTGTGGGAATGGGGGATATACTCTGCGGTGGTGGACCACTCATTTTGGTGGTTTCTCTGGATGCAGAGCACAAGCATATGGAATTCAGTGGTTGCCCTACATGGGCTCAGTAGTTGCGGCACAGGGCCTTATTTGCTCTG
Source organism: Odocoileus virginianus (assembly GCF_023699985.2). Classification (NCBI taxonomy): domain Eukaryota; kingdom Metazoa; phylum Chordata; class Mammalia; order Artiodactyla; family Cervidae; genus Odocoileus; species Odocoileus virginianus. Next base: position 23,177,920 of record NC_069704.1, read on the forward strand.
TGGTGAGTGGAATCTTTCAGGATCAAGGATGGAACTGGTAACCCTTGCATTGCAAGGTGGATTCTTTACCACTGAACCAGCAGAGAAACCTCGAAAACCACTTCTGACATGTCTGATCAGTCACAACACCTTCTCCATACACTGCACAAATCTCTTTTTCATTTGCATTTTTACCTTTCCTGAAATCATAAGGAATAGTATGCGGAAAATGTTTCATTTTCTTCCATATTCAGTATTAAAATAACTACACAAAAATTCACCAATTTTGATAAATTTCCTTTAAATTCATGCTGATATGACAGCCATCACATACACTCCAATGCAATTGTTTCAAATGAAGTTTAAGACAGCTGAGTGCTACTAGAGTCATCTTACGGAGAAAACCAAACGAACTTTTTGGCTAATCTCACATATGCAAGAAAAATGAAAATATATAGTCACATAAGAGCCTGTGAATGAATATTAATAGAACCATTATCTGTTATAGCCAGAAAGTCAGCTGCAAAGTTCACTTATTCTGATTCCATTTATATGGCTGTCAAGAATAGACAAATTTATGTAGACAGAATGTGGATTAGTGGTTGCCAGGGCTGAGAGCAGGTCACAGATGGGGAATTAGAGGAAGGGACTCCTAATGGGTACAAAGTTTCTTTTGGGGGTGATGAAAATGTTCTAAAATTAGAGTACAGCGATTGTTGTACAGCCTTGTAAATATACTAAAACTTATCCAACCGTGTATTTTAAATGGGTAAACTTTATGGTATGTCAATTACATATCAATAAAACTGTTTTAAAAAGAGATACAAAATCAAACCTCATTACTCTGTGCCTCCACTGTTCCTTCTCCCTAGACACATATTGGGATTTAGTGTCACTCTCTTGTGTCTTACACAAACACACACATGTACACATATTATGATCTTCTTCTTTTCATCTTTCAAAGGCATCAGCAATTTGGAAAGTCTGTTCCCAGTAAGGAGATATTATCAAAATTATTGAAATCACAAGCAGACAGGCAAAAGAATTTGACCCTTAGGACTTTGGTTTCCAGGAAAATAGGGCATGTGGAACTCATATAGGCTTTCTTTTCTTTCTTACAAACATATCAAAAGGTGGATAAAATAACTTCAAGAGGGAAGAGATCCACCTTGTCTAGTAAGGGGAGATGCATCTCCCTAAACAAGGGACAATGGATGGCTGCCCCCTCAGTGATGGAAGTGCTGGAAAACCCCTGCCCCAGGGGACCAGTATGTGCCAAGTCACTTCAGTCATATCCAACTCTTTGTGACCCTACAGACTCTAGCCCGCCAGGCTCCTCTGTCTACGGGATTCTCTAGGCAAGAATACTGGAGTGGGTTGCCTTGACCTCCTCCAGGGAATCGTCCCAATCCAGGGATCGAACCTGTGTCTCCTACATCTCCTGCATTGGCAGGTGGGTTCTTTATCACTAGCAGCACCTGGGAAGCCCAATGGACCAGGGATATCACTAAAATGCTTGCTTCTGATGAGGCATCTGAGTGGAAAAATAGCACAATGCCCAGGGAAAAGGCTAGGATTGAGTAAGGGTGAAACACTGAACTCTTAAAGAATATGTCTTTGTTCTAGTACCCAGGAAATAAGTGGAAGTGTCCACAGACAGCAAGGTTTTCCCTCATCTGAGTTGTAGCAGTCTCTCACTGGGTCATCTGTTGCCAGGCAAGGAAAAAAACTTTTCTCTTGCTGAGTAGTAAAGTAGTAACCTTCTTTCTTTTGGAGATAGGAGATACCTCTCTTCATGTTGGTTCTACAATTGATGTGGAGGGTAGGGCATGAGAACTCCTCCTTCTGGCCCCCAACTCCATTTTATATGAGGATTATTAATTTATTACTTATTAATTTTCACAATGGCAGCATAGGAAACTCCTGAACTCACCTCCTTCCATGTCAGATCTACAGTTACATGTGATACAATTTCCTCTGAAAAAAATTCATAAACTAGGTGAGCAACTCCTATGCAATAGGAAAATGAAAAAAACCACACACACATTGAAATAGGTCTTGGCTACCAGCTACTGGTAGCCAGTGATTAAAAAAAACAAACAAACAACTACTTTGACAATCACAAAGGTTTGAGACAACCAAGAGACAGTTCAGTTCAGTCACTCGGTTGTGTCCAGCTCTTTGCGACCCCATGGACTGCAGCATGCCAGGCTTCTCTGTCCATCACCAACTCCCGGAGCTTACTCAAACTCATGTCCATCAAGTTGGTGATACCATCCAACCATCTCATTCTCTGTTGTCCCTTTCTCCTCCTGCCTTCAATCTTTCCAAGAGACAGAAAGGAATGGCATGCATATTCAAAGTGCTGGAAAAAAAAAACAAAAAACTGCTGCCAAAAATCCTCTATCCAGAAAAGTAGTCCTTCAGAATTATAACTAGGATAAAGAATTTTCCAGAGAAAGAAAAAGACTGGTCTTATAAAAAATGTTAAAGGGATTTAATCTAGCTATAATAAAAGCATGCTAATGAGTAGTCATGTGAAATGCTGGGCTGGATGAAGCACAGTTAGAATCAAGATTGCCAGGAGAAATATCAATAACCTCAGATACGCAGATGACACCACTCTTCTGGCAGAAAGCAAAGAAGAACTAAAGAGCCTCTTGATGAAAGTGAAAGAAGAGAGTGAAAAAGCTGGCTTAAAACTCAGCATTCAAAAAAGGAAGATCATGGCATCCGGTCCCATCACTTCATGGCAAATAGATGGGGAAACAATGGAAACAGTAACAGACTTTATTTTCTTGGGCTCCAAAATCACTGCAGATGGCGACTGCAGCCATGAAATTAAAAGATGCTTGCTCCTTGGAAGAAAAGCTATAACAAACCTAGACAGCATATTAAAAAGTAGAGACATTAATTTGCTGACAAAGGTCTGTCTAGTCAAAGCTATGGATTTTCCAGTAGTCATGTATGGATGTGAGAGCTGGATTATAAAGAAAGTTGGGTGCCAAAGAATTGATGCTTTTGAACTGTGGTGTTGGGGACAACTCTTGAGAGTCCCTTGGACTGAAAGGAGATCCAACCAGTCCATCCTAAAGGAGATCAGTCCTGAGTGTTCATTGGAAGGACTGATGTTGAAGCTGAAACTCCAGTACTTTGGCCACCTGATGCAAAGAGCTGACTCAATAGAAAAGATCCTGCTGCTGGGGAAGATTGAAAGCAGGAAGAGAAGGGGACGACAGAGGATGAGATGACTGGATGTTATCACCAACTTGATGAATATGAATTTGATCAACCTTCAGGAGTTGGTGATGAACAATGAAGCCTGGTGTGCTGCAGTCCATGGGGACTATTTGCAGTCGCAAATAGTAAGACATGACTGAGTGACTGAACTGAACTGAATGAGTAATAGGAAAACATATAAAAGTATAAATCTTACTGATAAAGGTAAATACATTGTTAAATTCTGAGTAATCATAGTGGATAAATCACCTAAAATATAGCATGAAGGTTAAAAGATAAAATTAATAAAAAGAAATGTAACTTAAACAGTTTATTAATGGGTATGCAAATTTAAACAGTGTAAATTGTAACTTCAAAAATGTAGAAACCTGTTGGGGAAGAATAAAAATAGAGGGCTTTAGTATGTGTTTGAACTTAAATTATTATCAGCATAAAATAAACTATTATAAGATGTTTTATATAAGTCTTATGGTAACCACAAGCAAAAACATATAGTAGTTATACAAAAGATAAAGTTATCTAATGTAACACTATAAAAAATCATCAAGTCACAAAAGAGGAAACTAAAAAAAGAAAGGAACAAAGGAATTACAAAGCAACTATAAGACCATGAACAAAATAGTAATGGTAAGCCCATGCTTATCAATAATTACCTTATTTTTTTAACTGGAGGAAAATTGCTTTACAATGTTGTGTTGTTTTCTGCTGTATAACAAGGCAAAACAATCAAATTATATATGTATCCTCTATCTCTTGATCCTCCCTCCCCTCCTGCTATCACACCCTTCTAGGTTATCACAGAGCATCAGGCTGGACTTCCTCTGTTATACAGCAACTTCCCACTAGCTGAGTTTTTTACATACAGCAGTGTATATATATATCAATGCTACTTTTTCAATTTGTTCCATCCTCTCTTTCCCCCACTGTGTCTACAAGTCTCTTCTCTACGTCTGCATCTCCATTCCTTTCCTGCAAATAGGTTCATCAGTACCATTTCTCTAGATTCCATATATATGCGTTTATATGCAATATTTATTTTTCTCCTTATGACTTACTTCACTGTGTATAACAGGCTCTAGGTTCATCCACTTCACTGGAACTGACTCAAATTCATTTCTCTTATGGTTGAGTAAATTCTATTGTATATGTAAACCACATCTCCTTTATTAGCTGTTGATGACACCTAGGTTGTTTCCGTGTATTTGCTACTGTAAATAGTACTTCAGTGAACGTTGGGGTGCATGTATATGCCCAGTAGAGGGATTTCTGAGTCATGTGGTAGATTTATTTCTAGTTTTAATAATTACTTTAAATGTAATGGTCTATACTCTCTAATCAAAAGACATAGGGTGGTTGAATGGACAAAAACCCCCAAGATCTATTTGTTGTCTACAAGAGACTCACTCCAGCTTTAAGACCACATGGGCTGAGACAGGAACATTTCATCCAATAGCAGCAGAATACACATTATTTGCAGACACATATCCAACATTCTCCAGGATATACTATATGTTAGGTACAAAACAAGTTTTAATGAATTTAGGAAAATTGAAATAATATCAGGCATCCTTTCTGACCACAATAGTATGAAAGTAAAACTCAATTGACAAAAACTAGAAAATTTACAAATATGTAAAGATTAAACAACAAGCTACTGGATAACCAATGTTCAAAGAAGAAATCAGAAGAGAAAATGATATCTTCTGATGATATCAATGATATCAGAAGAGAAAATCAGATATCAAAATGATATCTTCTCATGAATTAAAATAGAAAGACAACATATTATAACTTAAGTGATGCAACAAAAGCAGTCCTATGAGGGAATTTCATAGGTATAAACACTTATGTTAAGAAAAATGAAAGAGTTCAAGTATATCAGACATACCTCAAAAAACTAGAAAAAAAAGAACAAATTAAGCCCAAAATTAGGAAAATGAAGGAAATACCAAAGATTGGAGCAGATATTTGTGCTCATGAATTGGAAGATTAGTACTGGTCAGATGTCCATACTAATTTAAGCAATATACAGATTTAACATAATTGCTATCAAATTATGAAAAATAACCCTAAAATTTGTAGGAAACCACAGAAAATCCAGAATAACAAAAGCAATCTTGAGAAGTAATAACAAAGCTGGGGACACCATATTTCCTGATTCAAGCTATATTACAAAGTCATAGTAATCAAAACAGTATGCTAGTGGCATAAAAAGAGACATATACATCAATGGAAGAAAACAGAGATTTCAGAAAATAAACCCTTGCTTATATGGTCAACTAATTTTTGACATAGGATCTAAGCATATATGATGGGGAAAGGATAGTTTCTTCAATAACTGGTGCTTAGATAACTAGACAGCCCACAATCAGGAAAATAAAACTAAACCCCATCTTATACCCTATACAAAAAAATCAACTTGAAACCATAAAACTGAAACAATAAAACTCCTACAAGAAAACATAGCAGGGTGAGCTCCTTGACATTCAGCCTTGGCAACAATTTTTTTGTTTTTTGACTTGACACCAAAAAACAAAAGGAACAAAAGTGAAATGAATGAGTGAGATACATCAAATTTGAAAGCATCCAACAGGAAAAACATCAACAAATGGAAAAATGAACTATGAAACTGGAACCATTTAAATATTTTTGAATCATTTATATGGTAAGGGGTTAATATTCAAAGTATACAAAGGACTCATAAACTCAATAGCAAAAAAAAAAAAAAAAAAAAAAATCCAACTTCAAATGGTCAGAGGAACTGAATAGACATTTTTCCAAAGAAGACATACACATGGACAGGGGCAATAGGTATGTGAGAAGGAGCTCAACATTACTCATCATTAGGGAAATGTAAATCAAAACCATAGTGAAATATTACCTTATACTTGTTAGAACAGCTATCATCAAAAAGATAAGAGAGATAACAAACACTGGCAAGGATGTGGAAAAAGAGAGTCCTTTTGCACTATGAGTGGGCAAGTAACCATGAAGAGTCCTCAACAAATTTAAAGTATAACTACCATAATATCCAGCAATTCTACCTCTGGGTATTTATAGTAAAGAAACAAAATCACTATCTCAAAGAGATATCAGCACTTTCGTGTTGATTATAGTGTTAATTATCATAGCTAAGACATGGAAACAACCTGAGTCCATCAGTGGATGAGTGAATAAAAAAATATGGTATATGTATATAGTAGAATATTATTCAACCACGAGAAAGAAGGAGAAAGAAGGAAATCCTACCATTTGTGACATGAGTGGACCTGGAGGGCATTGTAGTCAGTGAGATAAACCACTTATTTGTGAAGTCTAAAAAGAATGAACTCATAGAATCAGAGAACAGATTGAAGGTTGCCAGAAGCAGGAGGTAGAGGGGGGAAAGGGGTGAAGGTAATCAAAAGATACCAATGTCCATTGTTATTTATCAAAAGATAAATAAGTTCTGGAAATATAATGTATAGCATGATGACTATAGTTAATAATATTGCTTTATATATTTGAGAACTGCTAACACAGTAGATCTTAAAAGTTCTCATCATAAGATAAAAGTGTAAGTATGTGAGATGTTGGATGTAAACTAAACTCATTGTGGTAATTATTTTGCAATATATACATATATCAAATTGCTAGAATGTACACCTTGATACAGTATTTTAATTATATCTAAAACTGGAAAATTGTGGTCTATTATTATTATATTTTAAATATCATAGATAAAAATTTTGTAGGAAAATAATTAAAATACAACCTATCTTAAAACTGGATAAGCTCAAACACATTTCTTGAAAAATACAAATTCTCAATATTGATTTAAGAATAAACAGTACCTAATTAGACCTAAAATGCTATGGATAAAAATTTACTTATAACTTCCAATTTTTACCTAATTAGATAAAACAATTGCTGATTCAAAGTTCAGACTCCAAATTGCTTTCATTTGCCTAAATTTTGCAAATTATTCTTTCGTCATTTTCAAAACAGGCTTCCACCAAATTTGTACTTCATGTGCACTCCATGGATCTAAAGTTCTTATTTAATTTATTTCCTCTTTTACCACATTTCTTATGCTAGGCAACAATTATTTTATGCTACTAGATTCCTTAAAAGATCTTAATAATTATCTATACTGAAGCATATGCCTTCCCTAGCATCCTTTCTTGGTACATGTGGTTTGGTGGCACGAGCTGCTTACTTAGTTCAGTTTATGTTATTTTAGCTTTATCTCTCTTTCATGGAAAAAATGATACAACCACATACCTTAAATGGACCACTTTGTCCTGGGGAGTCCCAGTTCACGCCTCTTGTCCCTGGTTAATTTAGAGCCCCACCCCCACCCCACAGACTATCAAAAGTGACACTACCGTCTGGTAAATGCGATAGATGCCTGCAAGTTAAGGAAACTTTCACCCTAATCATGCGGTGAGTGTGACCTCAGGCAGACCCACAGCTGTTGTCTCTACATTGGAGCTACGTGCTGGCAGTCAACAGCCTGTACGTAGATTGCGTCAAGCAGTTTAACAGGAGAATCCACTCATCCTGAAACTGCCTTTGAAAGAGTAGTGTGGGATGTGCATTTTCCAACTGCTGGTCAAGGAAATATAAACTCATCTGACAGGCTGCAAAAGCCTACCGTTCATTTGCTCTAGAGCTTCTGTGTTTGAGGTAACGTTCCTCTCTGGAGGAATGAGATTTATTCATTTGGCGAAGTAGCATTTGTGCATCTTTCATGGGCATTGGGTCCTAATCAGGAAATAGGGCAAAAATAGTCTGCAGTCAAAGTTACTCCCCAGAGTGACTCTTCAGAATGGGAACTGATAACCAACGATCTGATGTGTATGCTTCTCCCTACAAGGGTGGTGGTCCCTGTTCTTTATGAGAGGGCATCTTGAAATATTCAGCCAAAATAGGCATTCAGGCCAGAGAATCCTATTCAGAGGTATAAGGTTTTTCTGTTAGGAAAAATTAGGTTTGAGGAGTTCTGTTGGTGACGGGTTAAAGGAGGATGCTTAAACCCCTACATTTTTGCTCTCTCTGTGGCTCTCCCACCTAGTCATGGGATCTGTGGTTTAGCAAGGACTTTGTTTTTTGGTGGTGGTGGTGGTGGGTTATACCATTATCTTTTTTTAACTGAAGAATAGTTGATTTACAACTTTGTTTTATTTTCAGGTGTAGAGCATAGCGGTTCATATTCTTTTTCAGATTCCTTTCCCTTATAGGTTGTTACAAAATTTTGAATATAGTCCCCTCTGTTATGCAGTAGTTCTTTGATGTTTATCTATTTTATATACAGTAGTGAGTATATGTTAACCCAAACTCCTAATTAATTCCTCCCCCACCTCATAGAGGACTTGTTTTAAGCAACAAAAACTCTATGTATTTGATCCTATAATCCCAGGAAGAGATACACAGCCCTTTATGTAAACTCTTGTCAGATTTCCCTGAAGAATGGTCTGCTCTCCTCACTCACAGAAAACCTTATGGCAGGATTTAAGTCAAACTGTTGCTTTTTTAAAAAACTCTTTCTGAAAATTTTCCTTAGCACAAAAGTAATGTAAAAAAAAAAAAATGTAATCAGTCTGACAATATAGACAGCTATAAAAAATTTCTCCTCTTCTCTCCAATCTTATTTCTCCAGGAAATGAGATCAGTGTCTTTCACTTTGCTTGTACAAATATATCATATATAGAATGTATCTTCCTATCCCATTCAGTAATTAAAATTTTTTTAATTTTTAATTATGGTAAAATACACATAACAAAAAATTCACCACTTCTACCACTTTAAGTGTAGAGTTCAGTAGTGTTGAGTACATTCACACTGTTGTATAACCATAACCAGTGTCTACCTCCAGAACATTTTCTTCCTGTTAACTGAAACTCTCTCTCCATTACAGGCTAACTAGCCATTGCCACCCCTACAGTCCCTAGAGACCACATTCTACTTTCTATCCCTAGGAATCTGACTTCTCTAGGGACCTCAAATAAGTGGAATCTTTTCAGTATTTGTCTTTTTGTGACGGGCTTATTTTGTTTAATGTAATTTCGTCAAGGTTCATCTATGTTATAGAATTTCCTTCCTTTTAAAGGCTGGGCAATATTCCATTGCAGGTGGTGCTAGGGGTAAAGAACCCACCTGCCAGTGCAGGAAACATAAAAGATGTGGGTCCATCTCTGGGTCAGGAAGATCCCTTGGAGGAGGGCATGGCAACCCACTCCAGTATTCTTGTCTGGAGAATCCCATCAACAGAGGAACCTGGCAGGGTGTAGTCCATAGGGTAGCAAAGAGTCAGACACAATTGAAGTGAATGAGCACACAGCACAGTATTCCATTCCTTGCATACACCACATGTAATGTGGTTATCCACTCATCCATTTATAGGCAGTTGAGTTGGTTTTAACTTGAACACTATTTCTGGAAGAAAACTTCTACCCAGCTCACTTAACTTTGGAAATGAACTTATTCTCATTTATTTATTCATGAATTTATTTGTCTATATATACATTTCTTTACTAAGTGCCTAGACTTTTCCAGGCAATCCCACCAGATGTTGATTACACAGCCCAAGATAAAATGGAAATGAGTTTGCTCTCAAGAAGCATATGTTTGAACGGCTTAGACAGAACATGAGGGACATGAATAGAACTGTGAAATGGGTTATGAAAAAAACAAGTCAAGTCAATGAAAGAGACCAAGGGAGGGGCCAACTATGAAGGTCAGGATGGTATGTCTGAGAGGTTGATGGTGAAGCTGAGACCACTGGGATTCAGAGTCAGACTTGAAAATGGAACTGAACTGAGGGAAATGAACTGAGGGAAAGGGAAGTTTATCATTTGAAAATGCCTTGGAGCAGAAAAGAGTTTGACAAGAGATGGCTGGTAGAACAGGTGCACAGTCAGCTGGAGAGATGGTGGCAGGAGATAAGAATGGAGAAGACTGGGTGAAGGTGTGACTTTGAAATATACTCTCTGTGCAAAGGGAAACTTCCAAAGGCATTAATTCGGGATGTGGTGTGACTATAGTTACATTAAAAAAATAATAATTATGATATGGCCACTGCAGGAGAAAAGTTTAAAGGAGAATAGAAAGGGAGTAGGAAGGCCATGAAGGTGGCTACTGCAATAGTCCAAGCATGAGATAAAGGGGCTAGATCTAGGGTGGCAGCTGTGGGATTAGGGAAATGTGGATGACTTTGATATGCATTTTGGAATTAGACCAAAGGGGCTTGTGGGTGGGTTAGCTGTAAGAGACGAGAGAGGAAAAAAGTGAAGATAAAGCCTTTCTTTTCAGTTTCTTTAATCTTGAATGCTTGGTCAGTATCCCTGAGCATAGTAGGCTTGGTAGACCTAGCATACTCTGTGCATTGACAATGTGCTTTTTGTGGCATGGAGCCCTCCTGTTGCTCCCACTTTCAACAGCTGCAGAACGCAGGCCCGATTCAACATCTTTAATTTCCCCTCACCCTCTCTCTCATTTAAGCAGCTGTTGCTGGGCTGGTGGGTTTAGTGACAACTCTGCTTGACCAGCAAGAAGCCGCTTTGATCAGAGCATGCAGACAGTCTAGAAGCACAGGGACCGTGTATTTATATTTCTTCCCCTTTTCTAGGCTATATCACAAACTTTATCTGTTATCCATATAAACCGTTTTTTCAAATATTTTAATTAATAAGCTATGAAGAGGGAGAAACAAAATAAAAACTAGAGAAGTAAGAGAAAAATTATACTCCTTACTATGTCTGTCTTTCTTTGGTGGGGACACAATTCTTTATGTTGAAAATAGATTTTATTCAAATTTCCAAGTTACCTCTCAGCCTCACAAATTTTGCACTTATAGTATTGAGTTGGCCAAAAAGTTCATTTGTTCGAGTGTTCCTACAATCATATGGAAAGACCCAAAGGAACTTTTGGGCCAATCCAATAATTATCTACTTCTGGGGACAATAAAATAACATCCACTTCCCAAAACACAAACAATGCCTCTTTATCAACAAAAATATGAAACTTAAATTTAAATACCTTTGCATGTGTGGAACTTATAATGATTATAACTGTAAAGGCATTTATTTTCTTTCAAAATTGAAGTATAGTTCAACTTCTAGATATGATGGGATAGTTTAGAGCAGACTAGTGTTGCTGCTAAGAATCACTACAAAACCAGATAAAATGTAAGTCTGTTGAATGCGTGGGAGAGTCAGGAAGGCACCTCAGGGGAACCGTATTCTTTTTTTAATTATTATTAAAATATACAAAATTTTAATTTAAGACAGGATGGTTGTCTTAAATTTTGGATAACATTATTCAAAATTGTAAGCCAAAAATCTATTATACACTATTAATTTATTTTTAAATGGGTATGTTTCTTTTTTCTGGATTTGAGTTTTTTAAATTTATTTATTTTTAATTGGAGGATAATTGCTTTACAATATGGTATTGGTTTCTGCCATACATCAACTTGAATCAGCCATAGGTGTACATATGTCCTCTTCTTTTGAACCCCTCTCCCACCTCCCACCCCATCCCTCTAGGTTGTCACAGACTACAGGTTTGAGCTAGGAGGAACCATATTCCCTAAGAGCCAAAATCCTGGTAAGAAGACAAATACAGATAAGAAAGGCAATTTTCTATTGCTTTTTACCCTGGAGTATCTTCCAGCTCTTGATATGGCATGAGAGAAACCAGCAGAGGGTTTAGAAATCTCACAGACATGAGACATTGGAAGTCAGGACTATGAAGGCAGAAGGAATCTGAGGAGGCTGCCGTGTGGGAAGGTATGGAGTATAGTAAAGTATAGCACTCCCCAAACTGTTAAACTCCTTGGGAAGAAGACTAAGATACATAGCAGGAAGCTGCTGAAAGATAAAACAGAGTTTGCCACATAGCAAGGGGCACTGAATTTATAAACTAGCTCCACCCAATAGTCTCTAGTCAGATATGTATGCAATATATCCCCAGCAGCATGCTTCACAAATGTAAATTGTTCATATGAGCAATTGTAAGCCATGGACATCTTGCTCAGAGTGGTCCATACATAGGAATTTTCCTCTAAACAAATATGACTGATATTCCCCCACTTATGTTGCTGTTATGTCCCAATAGACCCATTGTAAATTGAAAATACCGTAAGTGAAAAATGTATGTAGTACTCCTAACCTACTGAGCATTCTAGCTTAGACTAGCCTATCTTAAATGTACTCTCAACACTTACAGTAGCCTACAGTTGGGCAAAATCATCTCACATAAAGCCTATTTAATAACAAAAAGTGTTAAATAGCCTGATACATTGAATACTATACTGAAAGTCAAAAACAGAATGGAGATCTGAGTACAGAACGGTTGCGAGTGGATTCCTTATTTCGCCTCGTGATCACACAGTTGACATACATATCACTTTTGAACCACTATGAAGCTGAAAAATTGTAGGTGGAATCATCATAAGTCAGGGACTACCTTGGGAGTGTTTACCTGGAAGTCCATTGTTTTGCTTTATTGTCTTTCCTCTAGGAGCATCTCTCCACTTCCAATAACTGAAAAAAAAATGCATCACAGACTAACTGTTTTGACTCCCTTCTCTTTGGTGATTAAAAGGGAAAACTCAAAATCACACTTCTAGGTGTTCTAAACTTGAATTTGAGTAAATTTTGGCATGTGAATCTATCTATGATACTTCTGAAAAAGTTGAAGTAGTAATAGCATTTTTAAGTAAACTTTTAATTTTAGAATAGTTTTAGATTTACAGAACAATTTTGAGGATAGTACAGAGGGTTCCAGTATGTCCCGTACTCAACTGCCTGCTTGGTTAACATCTCACATTATTATGGTACATTTGTCACAATACTTAAACCTATATGATATAATTACTCAAGTTTTTCCTTCTTTTTTTTCTGATTATATTTGTTTTTACAAAGCATTCTTTTTCTGTTCTAAGATCCTTATCCAAGTTACCACCTTACATTTGGTCATTGTGTTTTCTTAGTTTCCCCTAGGCTATGTTAATTTCTCAGACTTTCCTTGGTTTTTATGACTTAAACAGTTTTGGAGATTATTGATCAGGTATTTTGGAGAATATCTCTCAATTTTGGCTTGTCTGATCTTCTCATAATTATGAGAATTATGGTTTTGGGGAAAGAAGTTTACAGAGCTAAACTGACAGCCTCATCACATTAAACCATATATACATACTATTGCCATGGCATATCTCTTTGGTGTTAATCTTTAACAGTTTAAAAAATTAAAGCATAGTTAATTCACAATGTGTTAGTTTTTGTACTCTATAGAAGATAGTTCCCTGTGCTATAAAATAGGATCTTGTTGTTTGTCTATTTTATATATAGTAGTTTGTATCTGCTAATCCCAAACTCCTAACTTATCCTTCTATTAATATATAAGAGCTTCCCAGGTGGTGCTAAGTGGTAAAGAATCTGCCTGCCAATGAAGACGATATAAAAGACTTGGGTTCAACCTCTGGGTCAGGAAGATCCCCTAGAGGAGGAAATGGCAACTCACTCCAGTATTCTTGCGTGGAGAATCCCATGGACAGAGGAGCCTTGTGGGCTAAAGTTCATAGGGTTGCAAAGAGTCAGATACGATTGAAGTGACCTGGCATGCACTAGTATATGTAAAATAACAGTAGTCTAATGACTGAACTGTTACAAGCATTAAAAGAGCTTTGCTCTGCTTGTCATACTGTAAGATCTCAACAGATATTTATTATCATTATGATTGGCTTATCTGAATTAATAAAGATAACAAATAGAACTGGCATAAACAAAGTTGTCAAAAACATAGCTGACTCATGGTAAGGGCTAAAATAAGGGATTATGGGGTGTCATTGTGGAAATATGGTCAGACTGTGTGCACTCTTAAAATAATCCTTTATAGATATAAGCTGTCTGTGTTCAGACGTGGTCTCCAGTCAGATACGTGTTCTCTCTATTCCAATCAGATGCTTGAAAGGCAGGTGGCAAGTCCTGGAGAATATCATCCTATGACCATTGGGTCTTTTTGTGTGACTTTGGCTTCAGTGCCAACCTCGTCAGCAGACAGAGGTTGTAGTTTTGACCATGGCTCTTCCTGGCACCCGTTACACCACTGGACTGACATCTTTCATACTAAGCAAACCATTTAGTTGCTTAAATTCATGCAAGTGTGAGCCCAACAATTTGGATGCATGTCAACATCCCAGATGGTTGGAACACAAATGTGGTCATTTTGGAGAATCAGTGTAATTATCTCAATGACTGGTTACTGGAAGGCCATCAAGAGCATGTCTACTGTGGCTGTTTCATTTTCTTTCGTTGCATTATACATGTCGAACATGATTGTTGTAAAATAAAATCAAATATTAAAGAAAGGCATAAAGAAAAAAGTTAAAATTACCTTTAATTCTCCCAGTGGATGTGCTTTTTGAAAACATGACCCATTTTGGTTTTCTAACTGCATTTGGAACTAGAGTTTTTTATTTTTGTTTTTCTAAATCGCCGCAGATGATTAATGAAATATTAACCTCAAATCTCATGGAGGCTTTAACAGTTAAATTTATGTATACTGTTTGCAACACACTTTATTTTAGGCTCATCAAATACTGCAAGGTGTTTTTGGTAACATTAAATGGCAGATTATAAGAAATCTGTTTCATGGTATGCTTGCTCATGTTTTCTGAGAGGAATTCTAATACTTGCAGCAACACTGATACAAGGAAATTTGATTATTGCCCTGGTCGAAAATTGAAAGGTAGAAAATCTGTGTGACTACAACCTGCCTAGTCTAATGAATTTGGCATTGCAGTACTTATGACAGTAATAAGCATTTGTTTTCTTTTTCTGGGGTCTCATCAGGTTATCTATTAATTTTCTATATATTCCAACTACTAACCTGAGGATAGGCTTCAAAGGAAAACTTGGCAACATGCCCACTTTCTTCAAAAAAAAAAAAGAGAGAGAAGAAGGTATAGTTCTGGGCATTCCTTCCTAAAGGAAGTTTCCTAAAGTGTTTCATCTTTTAACATGAACCTTGCTGCCTTTTATAATGCATATCTGCTCTTTGACTAACCTGTGGTCTTTCACAAAGCTTAAGCTGAACGACAGAAACTAGTTAAGAGCTCAGATGATGCGGCACTGTTTCTTTCTCAGATACTTAATCCCCTTAAAAAGTGTAAATTCTGCATAAATTTGTAATGCAAGCTCACACACCCGAGACTGGAGGTCGTTTAAGTCACTTAACTTGCCTCCTGGAACTTCTAAGTTCTGTATTTTTATAGCAGTCTAAAATAAATTAGAAAGGCTTAAGTTTCCATTTCCTGCCCTTGTATCCACCATTTCATTACTGGTCATCCCTCCCTTCACTATGGGAGGGTATTTCTCTTCCTATTCCAGACAGACTCCAGCATGTGAGTGTTATATCCCATCTTTTCTCACAGGCATAGCTGTGTCAGTATCTCCTCTGCTTCCTAGAAGGAGCATCCTTCATAGTGACGAATAGACATGAAGGAAGAAACCCCTCTCTGTGAGTACAAGTCCCTCCATAGAGAACTACTGAGCTCCCGTTTTCTCTTTAAAAACCTTTGAAAGAAGCCAAACTGCTTCACTTTCCTCTTTCATTTTTATCATTTATTTCTAACTCTGATACAAGGCTTCCATCCCCACCACTTCACTAAAACTAGAAGATTATTTTTATTTTATTTTTTGGTTGTGCTGTGTGGTATGTGGGATCTTAGTTCCCAGGCCAGGGATTGAACCTGTGCCCTCTGCATTGGAAGCATAGGGTCTTAACAACTGGACCACGTGGGAAGTCTCTTAAAACTAGAAAGTTAGATTCTAGTTCTCCAAAGGCCTAGTTTATTTTTTGCTTAATCGACACACACACACAATTTTACATATTTGTATTACTTGACATCCTATGTTAGTTGCTGATGCTGATAATTATTGAATCTGAAATTTCAAACTATATTTAATTTGAGCCCTAGCCCTGTATCCAGTTTCTTAATGGATCTGAGCATCTTCATTTAAACAAGTCTAAAAAACTTAATTTCCACTCTTCCAAGCTAAACCTGCCCCTTCTGGATCCCATGTTTGTGCAGGGAGTCAATTCTCACCTGACACCTAATGATCATCCTGGATGCTATCTGCTCCTGGCGTTCCCCCTTCCATCGATCATCCAACCCTCAGGTTCTGCCACATAAATCACTGACTTAGCTCATGCTTCCACCGGTGTGTTTAAAAACTGTTTATAATAATTGTGAAGTACATCTTACAAGAAATAGCATAAAATTCAAATAAACCATATATTTTTTAAAAACCATGTAACCAGCATTTGGGTCAAGGAAAAGGACATGCTAAAATTCCAGAAGCCCCTGACTTGTCTTTTTTGGATAACATCCACTTCCTCCTTCCTACTTCCTTGTGGGACAACCACTGAGCTCATTTTAGGGGGATCACTCCTTGATTTTCTCCTCAGTTTTATCACGAATATCTATTATATCTAAGCTGCTAAGTGCAAAGTTCCTATTTGTGAACTGTGTATATTCTTCCATTCTATGATTTTTATTTTATTTTACTTGTTCATTTACCAATATGAGCTTGAGTTTCATCCATGCTGTTGGTCATGTTCAGTGCTATGCAGTGCTCCATGACAGACACATGGAGTACTTCTGGTTGTTCACTTGGCAGATATTTGGAAGGTCCTAGTTTTGAGCTGATCATAGTGACCTCACTACAAACACTCAGTGCTCCTCCCTTGGTGTGCATGCCTGAGGGTCCCAGGGTATCTTCTTTGGGGTGGGGTGAGTGCTGGTCCCAACTATTCAACTCATCGTTAACCTGGAGTGTAAGTACAACATGAATTCGGAAGTGATTTTGCAAGAGTGATCAATTTTTCTTTTTCTTCCCAAATGACTTCCTCTCTTTTCCCTTTTATACCAAAGTACTTTTCAAGAAGCAGATCTGTTGATGTTCTTTTTCTACTTAGCACTTTTCCATGCCTCCTCTTGGTCTTAGACAGATCTAAATTCTCTGACAATGGCTTTGTGGTCAGACATCTGCCCACCTCTCCAGACTTCAGTTCTGCCATTTGCAGCCCTCAACTCCACCTGTCACCCACACAGAAATGCTTGCAGATACTGAAACATAACAGGTTCTCATCAATATCTGGCCCTTTACATGTAGATTTTCATTTAAATCAAATCCCCTAGAAGATCATTCCCTCATCCCCAGCCTGAGTTCAGCTCATATCCCCAGCATTCTGAAATTACTCTGATTGTACATTTATCATTATGGCTATTGAGATATGTTAGAAGTGTCTGTTTACATTTTATTTATTCATATCCTGCCTTCTTATGCAAAGGGATTGTATAAATAAAATACAATAAAAATAGAGCTGTAAGTAGATAAAAATCAGAATAAAGTAAAGTGTAGCTAGACTACATGATAAAGAGGGGGAATGAGATACGCAGGCTAGGGAATTGCATTTGGTCATTAAAATCGGGCCCCTGTAGATACTGACAGTCAGAGACCACAAAGCAGATAAATGCTTTCTCCACCACACAGCAAGGGTAAAGAAAGTGAAGCTTCTCAGTCAAGTCCGACTCTTTGCAACCCCGTGGAGTGTAGCCTACCAGGCTCCTCCGTCCATGGAATTATCCAGGCAAGAGTACTGGAGTGGCCATTTCCTTCTCCAGAAGATCTTCCTGACCCAGGGGTCGAACGCAGTTCTCTCACATTGCAGGCAGATGCTTTACCATCTGAGCCACCAGGGAAGCCCTACAGTAAGCGTAGGGGTTGTATATTTCATCTCTGCATCCCTAGTGTCTGGGACCTCCTTTGTTCTGCTGGATGTTGGAGTGGATACTTAAAGAATTAGTCACCTTTGGGAACTGCAACCTTATTCACACACTTTAGAATGAAAACAGAACATATGTTCAGTTCAGTTCATTTCAGTTGCACAGTTGTGTCCGACACCATGCGACACCATGGACTTCAACACACCAGGCCTCCCTGTCCATCACCAACTCCCAGAGTTTACTCAGACTTATGTCCATTGAGTCAGTGATGCCATTCAACCATCTCGTCCTCTGTCATCCCCTTCTCCTCCTGCCCTTAATCCTTCCCAACATCAGGGTCTTTTCAAATGAGTCAGCTCTTCACATCAGGTGACCAAAATATTGGAGTTTCAGCTTCAACATCAGTCCTTCCAATGGACACTCAGGACTGATCTCCTTTAGGATGGACTGGTTGGATCTCCTTGTAGTCCAAGGGACTCTCAAGAGTCGCCTCCAACACCACAGTTCAAAAGCATCAATTCTTTGGTGCTCAGCTTTCTTTGTAGTCCAACTCTCATATCCATACATGACTACTGGAAAAACCATAGCCTTGATTAGACGGACTTTTGTTGGCAAAGTAATGTCTCTGCTTTTTAATATGCTGTCTAGTTTGGTCATAACTTTTCTTCCAAGGAGCAAGTGTCTTTTAATTTCATGGCTGCAATCACCATCTGCAGAATAAAAATTGGAGCCCAGTGATTTGGGCTTCAATGACTTTCAAGCCCCCCAAAATAAAGTCTGTCTCTGTCTCCACTGTTTCCGCATCTATTTGCCATGAGGTGATGAGACCAGATGCCATGATCTTTGTTTTCTGAATGTTGAGCTTTAAGGCAACTTTTTCACTCTCCTCCTTCACTTTCATCAAGAGGCTCTTTAATTCTTCATTTTTTGCCATAACGGTGGTGTCATCTGCATATCTGAGTTATTGATATTTCTCCTGTCAATCTTGATTCCAGCTTCACCTGTCCCAGTGTTTCTCATGATGTACTTTGCATATAAGTTAAATAAACGGGGTGACAATATACAGCCTTGATGTACTCCTTTCCTGATTTAGAACCAGTCTGTTGTTCCATGTCCAGTTCTAACTATTGCTTCCTGACCTGCATACAGATTTCTCAAGAAGCAGGTCAGGTGGTCTGGTATTCCCATCTCTTTCATAATTTTCTACAGTTTGTGGTGATCCACACAGTCAAAGGCTTTGGCATAGTCAATAAAGCAGAAGTAGATGTTTTTCTGGAACTCTCTTGCTTTTTCAATGATTCAGTGAATGTTGGCAATTTGATCTCTGGTTCTTCTGCCTTTTCTAAAGTCAGGTTGAACATCTGGAAGTTCACGGTTCACATGCTGTTGAAGCCTGGCTTGGAGAATTTTGAGCATTACTTTACTAGTAATGCAATGTAGTGTAGTAATACTTTACTAGAGTGCAATGATGTGGTAGTTTGAGCATTCTTTGGCATTGCCTTTCTTTGGGATTGCAATGAAAACTGACATTTTCCAGTCCTGTGGCCACTGCTGAGTTTTCCAAATTTGCTGGCATATTGAGTGCAACACTTTCACAGCATCATCTTTTAGAATTTGAAATAGCTCAACTGGAATTCCATCACCTCCACTAACTTTGTTTGTAGCGATGCTTCCTAAGGCCCACTTGACTTCACATTCCAGGATATCTGGCTCTAGGTGAGTGATCATATCATTGTGATTATCTGAGTTGTGAAGATCTTTTTTGTATAGTTCTGTATATTCTTGCCCCCTCTTCTTAATATCTTCTGCTTCTGTTAGGCCCATACCATTTCTGTCCTTTATTGTGCCCCTGTTTTCATGAAATGTTCCCTTGGTATCTCTAATTTTCTTCAAGAGATCTCTAGTCTTTCCCATTCTATTGTTTTCCTCTATTTCTTTGCATTGATCACTGAGGAAGGCTTTCTTATCTCTCCTTGCTATTCTTTGAAACTCTGCACTCAAATGGGTATATCTTTCCTTTTCTCCTTTGCTTTTTGCTTCTCTTCTTTTCACAGCTATTTGTAAGTCCTCCTCAGACAGCCATTTTACTTTCTTGCATTTCTTTTTCTTGGGGATGGTCTTGATCACTGTCTCCTGTATAATGTCATGAACCTCTGTCCATCGTTCATGAGGCACTCCGTCTATCACATCTAATACCTTGAATCTATTTCTCACTCCCATTGTGTAATCATAAGGGATTTGATTTAGGTATGTATGTTAGACTCACAGAATCATTTGGATGCATGAGTGTTATCTGCAAACTGTAATTCCTAAGTCACTTGTCTGCAAAGGCAAACTGTCAACAAAAATTAGTAAGACTGACCAAGGGTAGGAGGTATGAGGCACTGGCAGGCCTCTGGTGACAAGGAGAAATGCTCTCTGTAAATGGGGAGCACACAGTTGCCAAATTATATAGATTTCCAAGAGAAAAACAGATGCTGGGATTTTTTAAAATTTATTTTTAATAATACTGTGTTGTAATACTGTATTTATTAATAATAATACTATGTTTAGTAATACCATATTTTTAATAATACTGTATTTTACAATACTGTGTTGGTTTCTGCCACACATCAACAGGAATCAGCCACAGGTATACATATGCCCCCTCCCTCTTCAACCGACCTCCCACCTCCCACCCCATCCCACCCTAACTAGGTTGTCGCAGAGCACCAGTCTGAGCTTCCCGTGTTATACAACAAATTCCCACTGGCTATCTATTTTACAAAGGTAGTGTATATGTTTCCATGCTAGTCTCTCCATTTGTCCCACCTCTTCTTGCCCCACTGTGTCCACATGTCTGTTCTCTGTGTCTGGATCTTTACCTCTGCCCTACGTATAGATGCATGATCATATGTATGCATTAATATACAATATATTTTTTTTCTCTTTTTGACTTACTTCACTCTGCATAATAGGCTCTAGGTTCATCTACTTCATTAAAACTGACTCAAATGCATTTCTTTTTAGGCTGAGTAATATTCCATTGTACATATGTACCACATCTTCTTTATCCATCCACCTGTCCATGAACATCTAAGTTGCTTCCATGTCCTAGCTTTTGTAAATAGTGCTGCAATGACATTGGGGTATATCTGTCACTTTCAATTTTGGGTTTCTCAGGATATATGACCAGTAGTGGGATTGCTGGGTCCTATGGTAGTTTTATTCCTAGTTTTTAAAGAAATCTCCATACTGTCTTCCATAATGGCTGTATCAGTTTATATTTCTGCCAACAGTGTAAGAGGGTTCTCTTTTCTCCACACCCACTCCAGCAT
Organism: Odocoileus virginianus; assembly: GCF_023699985.2. Taxonomy (NCBI): domain Eukaryota; kingdom Metazoa; phylum Chordata; class Mammalia; order Artiodactyla; family Cervidae; genus Odocoileus; species Odocoileus virginianus. The sequence continues at coordinate 23,199,232 of NC_069704.1, forward strand.
TTGTTGTTTGTAGATTTTTTAATGATGGCCATTGTGACATATTCATTGGAAGGACTGATGCTGAAGCTGCAGCTCCAATACTTTGGCCATCTGATGCAAAGAGCTGACTCTTTTGAAAAGACCCTGATACTGGGGAAGATTGAAGGTGAGAGGAGGAGGGGACGACAGAGGATGAGGTGGTTGGATGCCATCACCGACTCAATGGGCGTGAGTTTCAGTAAACTCCAAGAGTTGGTGATGGACAAGGAGGCCTGGCGTGCTGCTGTCCATGGGGTTGCAAAGAGTCGGACACGACTGAGTGACTGAACTGAACTGATTGTGACTGATGTGATATCTCATTGTAATTTGGTTTGCATTTTTCTAACAATGAGCGATGTTGAGCATCTCTTCATTTGGTTATTAGCCATCTGTATGTCTTCTTTGGAGAAATGCCCGTTTAGGTCTTCTGCCCACTTTTTGGTAGGGTTATTTGTTTTTCTGGTATTTAGTTTCATGAGCTTCTTGTATACTTTGGAGGTTAAAATTTATTGTTTCATTTACTATTATTTTCCCCATACACACGCTGGGATATTTTAGATGTGAGATTTTTCTAGCTTTTAAAAGTTGGCAACTAATTTTGTGATTCTTGTACTTAAAAATACCATGGAGGTCCTAAGTGAATGGGCCAAACAGATCTCAACGGTTTGCATCTTGGAGTTGACTAGAAATGAAACCAATAATGGAGAGCCTTTTAAATCAAATAAACATTAAGAAAAAGAAAGGATAGCCAAAATAACTTATTTTATTTATTATTATTTATTTATTGGCTGCACTGTGTGGCTTGTGGGATCTTAGTTCCCCCACCAGGGGTCCAACCTGTGGTCCCTGTAGTGGAAGTGTAGGGTCCTAAACACTGGACCAGCAGGGAATTCCAAACTAACTTTTGTAAGCTTAAATATTCACATTTTCCAGTTTCTCTGAATATTTTTAACTTAGTTGGTAAAAGAACATTCAGGTTCAAGAAATTGGGGCATAATAAGAAATACATACTTGGTTGTTGTCTCTGATCCCTGGCACACAGTTACTAAAACCCTTGGAATCTCCAGAGAGATGAGTGTCATATTTACTAATGAGAAGACTGGTGGCTGAGGACACTGAGATTGCTCTAAAATGAGGGCTCCTCTCTGGAAAGTCCAAGCCTTAATTAGTGGGTGGGAGCTTTCAGCCCTGACCCCTGACTCCCTCTAGAGAAGAGAGAGAAGGTGGAGATTGACTTAATCATCAGTGGCCAATGACTTAACCAGTCATGCCCATGGAATGAAACCTCTATTAAAATCCCTACACAGTGGGGCTCAGGGAGCTTCTGAGTCCTTGAATGTGCAGAAATGCTGGGAGAATCAAGCACTGCCTCCCTTCCCCCCATAGCCTTGTCCCATACATCTTTTCACTTGGCTGCTCCTGATTTGCATCCTTCATAATAAAATATCTTTCTGAGTTCTGGAGCCACTCTAGCCAATCATCAAGCTTGAAAGGAAGGTAGTTGTGGGAATAGCTGACTTTGTAGCCAAGTGTGACAGGAGTGTGGGTACCCTGGCAACCAATACTTGTGATTGGCATCTGAAGTCAGGACAGTCCTGTAGGACTGAGTGGGCCCGTACACCTGTGGGATCTAGGTTAGTCTAGGCAGTGTCAGAAGTGAATTGAATTTTAGGATACCCAGTGGGTGACTGAAGTGTCATAAAACTGATTTTACTGTGAAAAACCTTATAAATTTGTGTCAGATGTGTTGTGAGTAAAAACAGACCATTGAACTGTCTATTAGCAACTGTTCTCAGTGACCCAAAAGGACCAGGAGGTAAAAAACAATTTATTTTGAAACCAACATGGGGTCACAAGCTAGGTTTTCTCATGACCACTACCTGAGGGGCTGCCATACACACAGTCTGAACATCGGGGATAAGGATCTTAGATTTACCTCCTGCACACTGCACTCCCTTCCTTCAAACAACTCACTATGTCCTGTTATATGGATGAGCAGAACTTAGTCTACTGTCTCTTGACCCTTTAAACTTGACTTGGGAATTTTTACCTCTAGTCAATAAGAGAAATTCTGATTTCTCTCAGGAAAATGTGCTAAGATGGAGAATATCCATATTCCATTTTATTATGTGGATGCTAAACTCTTTTTAATCAACGCTTTCTCATTTTCCAGTTTCTCCATAGAAGTCTTATGCATGAGACTAATGTAAAATTTTCTCAGGACACTTACTGTTTATTCAGTAAACCAGACTATTGTCATCCAGTAAGCTTATTTAATTAATTAATTATTATTATTTTTGTTAAATTGCTATAATGTGGTTCCTAAATCTGAAAATTCTAGGAAAATAAAGCTTCAGGGAAAGGGAGACTTGTTTTATACATTAGCTAGGCAAAACCTAAAGTTAGTAGAAGGAAAGAAACCATAAAGACTAGAGCAGAAATACATTAAATAGAGATGAAGAAAGAAACATCAAAGATGAATGAAACTAAAAGCTGATTCTTTGATAAGATAAAAGTTTGATAAAACTTTAGCCAGACTTATCAAGAAAAAAAGGGAGAGGACACAAATCCATAAAATTAGAAGTGAAAAAGATGTTACAACTGACATCACAGAAATACAAAGAATCATAAGAGAGTATGACAAACAACTGTATGCCAATAAAACAATCTTGAAGAAATGGATAAATTCTTAGAAAGGTACAATTCCCCAAGTCTGAACCAGGAATAAATAGAAAATATGAAAACAGACCAACCACAAATACTGAAATTGAAACTGATTTTAAAACCCCCAACAAACAAAAGTTCAGGACCAGGTGATTTCACAGGTGAGTCTATCAAACATGTTCAACATTGCTTATTATTAGAGAAATACAATTCAAAACCATAATGAGATATCACCTCACACCAGTCAGAATGGCTATCATCAAAAAATCCACAAACATTAATGCTGGAGAGGGTGTGTAGACAAGGTAAACTTCCCTACACTGTTGGTGGGAATGTAAATTGATGCAATCACTATAAAAAAACAGTATGGAGATACCTTAAGAAAATAAAAATAGAGTTACCATAGGATCCTGCAATCCTGATCTCTTCATCTCCCTTCATGAGTTCTCATTACAATCAATATCCTTGATATTCTGTCTCCCATTAGTGCCAAAGAACTGATGCTTTTGAACTGTGATGCTGGAGAAGACTCTTGAGAGTCCTTGGACTGCAAGGAAATCAAATCTGTCAATCCTAAAGGAAATCAACCATGAATAGTCATTGAAGGACTAATGCTGAAGCTGAAGCTCCAGTACTTTGGCCACATGATGGGAAGAGCTGACTCATTGGAAAAGATCCTGATGCTGGGGAAGACTGAGGGCAGGAGGAGAAGGGGACAACAGAGTGTGAGATTGTTGGTTGGCATCGTCAACTAAATGGACATGAGTTTGAGCAAACTTTGAGAGATAGTGAAGGACTGGGAAGCCTGGAATGCTGCAGTCTATGGGGTTGCAAAGAGCTGGACATGACTAAGCAATTGAACATTTATTGTTACCTGCCAAAACTCTAATCTCCTTCAGCTTAAGTACCATTTTTCTTTGGTCTGTATCTAAGCAGAACTTGATCATAAAACCATTATTCAACTGGACTGACTAGTTTCATTTTAAATCATGACCACGGACCCAAATAGACACTAATCCTATGAATCAATATTGGCTAGTTTCTTTTGCCAGTGTGCAGGCCTAGCTTGAAGACAGATCAATAGAATTTGCCCCGTCTGAATAACAGAAAAAAACCATAAAACCAAAGAATAGAGCCTCAATGATTTGTAGGACAGGACTACATAACAAAGATCCAACATTCATTTTATTGGAATCCAAGAAGGAGAGGAGAGCATGGAGGTGAAAAGATACTCTAAGAAGTAATGACTTAAAACACCCAACATTTTGCAAATGACACAAACTTGTAGATTCAAGAAGCTGTACAAATCTCAATCAGGGTAAGTGAAAAGAAATCCAGGGCAAGACACATCATGATTAAGCTTCTGAGATCCAAACACACACTCACAGATAAATGACACATTCCCTATAGGGTAACATTGATTCAGATGACAGTAGGTTTCTCATCCTTCAGAGGCCAGAAGGATGAGCCACAATGTCTTTCAAGGGTTAAGAGAAAAGAACTGTGAACTGTGAAGCCTAAATCCTCTTTAGGAATGAGGAGAAAACCAAGGACCTTTTCCTATGAAGGGAACCTGAAATCTTTTTTTCTAGAAGACCCACCCTGAAAGACTGCTAAATGCAATTCTTCAAACAGAAAGGAAATGCTAAATAAAAGAATCTTGGAGCATTAGGATGGTGGGAGGAAAAGTGGAGAGAGCAGAAATATGAGCACACAAACTAGACTGTACTTTTGCTCGAGTTTTTCCCTTTTTTTCCTATATAAATCAACATTCATTTATGATAAATCTTTTCAAAGTAGGCATAGGAGAGAACTTCCTTAACTTGATAAAAGGTGTCTACCAAAAATCCATAGTAAACATACTTAGTGAAATGCCAACAATAGTCTTTTTAAAATCATAAATAAGACAATAATGTCCATTATCATTGCTTTTGTTATCTTCCTGGATGTTCTATTCAGTTCAATAGGACAGGAAGAATACCTCAGTGTGTAGGACTGGAAAGAAAAAAACAAAACTCTCACTTTTCATAGATGATGCAGTTACAAATGAGTTGAAAAGAAGCTATCTACTGATAGCTTTTTGTAACTTTTATGATAGTTCAGCAAGGATGCAGGATACAAATGAATATCCCAAAATTATGTACCTTTAATATTCAGCTACAAATGATTATAAAATATACTTTAAAAATGTCATTTAGTGTGGCAACAGAGAATAAATCTAATGAAAATATGCAAGAACTTAGGGTTATAACAAGAAAATTTTATTAAATGTTCAATAAATGAAGACATCTCACGTTCATGAGTTTTTAAAATCATGTATAAGGAGTGAAGCAAACATTATGACACCATCTGATAATCAGGACAAAGATTAAAGTGGAGAAGGTAAAAGGATGTAAATGGAATGAGGCATCCATAGTTCACTTGAAAGAGTAAGATAGGTCTAATGTTCACCCATTCAAAAAAAAAAACCAAAAAACAAAAACAAACCTCCTTTCTCAATGCCACAGTCCCTTCATTATTGCTCCAATTCTGTATTCCCTTCATTATTGCTCCAATTCTGTTTGTCATTTCACAGCCCCACTACTTAAGAGACTTTCATCAACCCACTGCAATTTTCTTTCCCCTCACACGCTCCACCAAAATTGGTCTTTTCAAGGTCACTAGCAATTCTGGCAAGAGCTGACAACAACTGATACTTTCCCAAAGTGTCTCCTGTAATCAAAGACATTTTCCTGTCAGCTGTCTCTGATGTCAGGATTATTCAGAATATTTATTTTCTGAGTCATCCTCCCTCGTTGCCTTTGGTGCCTTGACAATAGAGCTATAATAGCTTTACACATTAAAGCACAAACACTCCTAATATCTCATACTCCAGCTGGCATTTTATCATCTGTAACTATTTGTTAAAACAGTTGAAACATTTGCAATTAAAACCTGCTCACGTCTACTGGAGTCTCAGCTTTGACACATCGCAGGAATCCCACAGTAGTGTGGGGAATGAGAGCACTGCCCTTTAAATCCCCAAGGCAAAGAACAAAACTCCGAATTCTCATTGTATATGGAATGAACTCTTACAAGAATTCAGTTTTGTCCTATCTTCCCACTGAAATTTTTTGATGCTATGCAAAATTATGGCAATCCTAAATGGGGGGCAAAAATTAATCCTTTAATTTATTCTTATGTTGACAGCACTTTGAACTGAACTTTGAGTATTTTGAGTTCAGTTTTAATTTGTAAAGATGTACAGTGAGCACAGAACCACCTCCAGTTGGAAGAAGGTTATCCTCAGGAATTTTGTTTGTACCAAGCACTCATTTTTTTTTTTTAAGTTGAAAAATAAAAGGAGGTAGAAGTGAAGATATATGTGTATGAAGTGCATGTGTGTGTGTGATGAGGGAGAACGAGAGGCTCAGACAGGGACAAGGAGAAGGGTAAGCAGGCAAATGAGAGTGAATCTTTGAAATCTGCTAGCTTGAGTTCCAAACGTCACTGTGTAACCTTGGGCAATTTACACAGAGTTTCTGAGCCTCATCTGTAAAATGGGAGAATAAGGTTGAGTTGTAGGGTTATGGGACTGTGATAGTCACCAACACTCACTGTCCTAGATTTCAGTCTTGCTGTCCTTGATCTCCATGTCAAAGAATCAAAGAACAGGTCTTCATGGTCCGGGTGCGCTGTGAGTTAGAACCTGTGAACCATGTTACTGCCATGTTGAACATCAACTTTTCAGTTCAAGGTCTCACAGAGCTCTTTGACCTTCCACATGGAACCTGGCAGCTTTTAAATTGGCATTTGCCCCAGTGGCCTGGCCTCTGAGCAGCAGAGATGAGCAGAGACACTTGCCCTCTGAGCTGTCTAGGTCAGTGAAAGTGTTAGCCATTCAGTCATGCCTGACTCTTTGTGACCCAGTGGACTGTGGCCTGCCAGTTTCCTCTGTCCTTGGAATTCTCCAGGCAAGAATACCGGAGTGGGTTGCCCTTCTCTTCTCCAGGGGATCTTCCCAACTCAGGGATTGAACCTGGGTCTCCCACATTGCTGGCCTGCTCTTTACCATCTGAGCCACCATGTCACTGAGCTGAAATTAAACCTTGGGTATTCCAAGCTCTGAGACTTTCAGTTAGGTATTGTCATGGCATAGCCAATTCTCTGTTGTGTCAGATGCATAAGATAGTCAGAGGTCAGGGAGCTTTTGGGAGAGGAAACCACACATGTTAATGTTGCTTTTGTTGTGAAATTGATTCTCCTTTGTGTTTGAGAGAGTGCTGCAAACTGTCTTACAAGTCCATCTTCTCTTAGGTGCCTTCCTCTCTTGAAGTGTACAGTAGACTCAAGCTCATGTGAGGATAGAGAACAAAACTAACTTTTTGATAGGGGCTGAGAGTTCAACAGAAGAAATTTGGTTATTGGATGGAGATATTAAGCCCTTGTGGTAAGCCTGTGACGATGCACATTCAGGTAATATATGATTGTGGATGGGTCCCTCCAGTTCCCTATGTCTGTTCTCATTTCACTAACCTTGCAATAAAGCAGTCCCAGATTCTCTGTCATTCAAGTCATGGGACACTCCCACTGAAGACATGGGACCCTTCTTGGTGATTGTCATAATGGATGAGTCTGGACCACTTCCTATCACCAAATCCACAGGAAGAATGATGTATGCACTGAGCAGATGGATGGCTGTCTTGCTGGAGTGTGGTAAGGTCTTCTCGTCTTTCTTTATGAATCACCTATGCCAGCTCTTTCAGTCCTAGGGAGCTTACAGTCATGATAGAGGACAACAAGCAAATGGGAACCATGCTGGCCATGGCTGGTACACACATTCATAAACCTGAAAGGACTGAAGGACCCTGCCACAGCTGGCTGCGAAGAGGGCAGCCGAATGCCACTGCCAACACCAATTGTGCTCCTTCTATCACCTGCCACGTTTCACACCTGCTACATTCATCTTCCCAGAACATGGCTTTGATTGTGTTACATTCTGGCTCCAAAATATTCCACGGCTCTCCACTCTCTGCAGAACATAGGCAAACTCCTACTCTGAGTAACCACAGGCCACATGGCTTAAATAACAGAGGCTTACTGTCCCTCCTCCCCACCCCAGTTGTGAAGGTTGGAAGTGCAAGATCAAGGTGTCAGCAGTTTTAGTTTCTTCTGAGACCTCTTTCTTCTGAGAGAGAGTGCATTGTAGGGAGAGTCCATTGCAGGATGAGTCTCAGAAGAATGAGGGAGAGTCCATTGCAGGCCCCTCTCCCAGTTTCTGATGGTTTGCTGGTGAACTTTGGCCTTCTTTGTCTTATAGAGCCGTCACCCTGACCTCTGTTTTCAGCATCATATAGACTTCTCTTTGTGTGTGTTTGTCTCTGTGCCCAAGTTTATCTTTTGTATAAGGACACTGGTAATGTTGAATTAAGGCCCACTCTAATGACCTCATTGTAACTTAACAACATTAGTAAAGACCCTGACTCCAAGTAAGGTCATGTTTGGAGGTATCAGGGGCTAGGACTTCAACATATTTTTGGAGGGGACAGGGTCCAGCTCATAACACTGTCCTAGTCACCTGGTCAAGTCATTTTTTCTATCTTTTCTTTACCATCTTGTATTCCAAATTTTTAGTTCCTCTCTGACTGTGCCTATTCTAGACAGACTGCTCAAATACTACCTTGACTGAGAGGCTCTATCTTCCTTCTCAGGTCTATCCATCTTTTAAGACCCAATTAAATTTGGGGCTTCCCAGGTGGCACTGGTGATAAAGACTAGTGGTAAAGGAGAAGGGGATGACAGAGGATGAAGTGGTTGGATCGCATCCCTGACTCATTGGACATGAGTATGAGCAAGCTCCAGGAGATGGTGAAGGACAGGGAGACCTGGCATGCTGTAGTCCACGGGGTCACAAAGAGTCGGACATGACTGAGCAATTGAACAACAAAAATCCGGGGCTTCCCAGGTGTCGTCAGTAGTAGAGAGCCTACCACCCGCCTTCCAATGCAGGAGACAAAAGAGACAAGGGTTTGGTCCCTGGGTTGGGAAGATCCCCTGTATGAGGACATGGCAATCCACCCCAGTATTCTTGCTTGGAGAATCCCATAGACAGGGAAGCCTGGTGGGCTACAGACCATAGGGTCACAAAGAGTCGAAATGACTGAAGCCACTTAGCATGCATATATCACTTTTATAGAGGTTTTCCTAGATTCTTCCAACTCTTGGTACTATATATGAGCTTATTATACTTGCTTTTTGCAGGTACTACACTTTAGGGAACTATCCACAGACTTTCCTGCAATTCTTCTCTCTTGCAGGGCTTTACAGCTCTTTCATGGGCAAGAAAGACCTTTGCTCTGGATCCCTGTGGGATGAGAGATCCATAAAGCCAAGAGAACAAGCTTACCCAGAGACTGCATCACCTTCTAGAGTATTCCTCCTGCCCCAAAGAGCCCTCAGCCTGCTCCCAGGACCCACTCTGCACCATCCTCCTGAAGGTGGACCATACCATCTGGTCTCTGCCCCAGACCTGAGGGTGGCCAAGGGATGCTGGAGGTGGTGGACAGGGCATGACTGTGCAGGCTGTGTAGATGCAAAGGGAAGGACCTCAGAAAGGAGGGGACAGAGCCAGCCAAGGGGAAAGGAGGGACATGGACATAATCACACTCCAGGGCTGGAAGCTGGATCTTCTTGGGTCAATGCCTCCAAAGAGAAGGAGAATTTTAGATTTTAGTTTGGCTTCTAAGTCATTATGGAGGTAAATTTGTCAAGGCAGAAGAATAGAGTATATTCTATTTAACAATTTGTAAGCTTGATTGATACATTTAAGATGTTTAGCCTATTATACCTGGACCTCCATTTGCAGTTTTGCACAGGGGGTTCCAGCAAAACTTAGGAGTGGGTATGTCCCAGGCAACCTTTTCACTCTGTGTCTGATTGTGAATTTCCACCTGTTCTTTTTGTGATGAGGGCAAGCCAAAGCTGGTCCTTCCTGACCCTTGAGTATTCTTTTTAGATGTTCCTGTTTGGTCTTGATATAACCATGCCTCTGCTCTCCTATTTTGTGCTGATGATAATAAAATGTCTCCACTGAGATAGAGAGTCATCCCAATGAAAAGACTGAGAATGAACCAGTGGGACAAGGATCATGGATCCAAAACACACTTCCACAGTCAATTTACCTTCTGAAAAGGGAAGAAGAGGTATGGGTTCAGGCAAAGGGCTTAGTGGGGTGAGGGCAGATAGTGTCTCTCCACGGCGAGGCTTCAGTCTCCTCACACGCACCCGTTTGTGCTTGGTGTGGCAGTAGACGTCCATGCCTTCCCATACATGGCTCTCACTGAAAGATCTGATGTTGATGGGGTATGGGTAGTAAATGCCTCACATGGCCCCAATGTCAAGAAGCTATTTCCATTCTTGTGTGAGTAGAAGAAAGGATTGCCCAATGAGCAGGGATATCACAACCCTGAATCTATTTGGAAATTTTCAAAGGTAGACAAGATGCCTGAAAATTAATGCAAATTATTGAAAATTATTGACAAAAGTCATTTGGTCAGATATAAACACATCTTAGTGTTTCCTTTCTGCATGTGGGAGGGGACTGTGGCCTTTCTTTTCTCCTGCCCCAGTGTCCTCTCAGCTGGGAGGGCAGCCGAGTCTTTCTGGTGATTCATGCCACCTTCTGGTTTCCATAGGCATCCTGCCTGAAGACTCCCCACACCCCATTCCCTCCCTTCCCCCCTCAGGGACATAATGAAAGTGAAAGTGGCTCAGACATGTCCAATTCTTTGGGACCCCATGGACTATGCAGTCCATGGAATTCTCCAGGCCAGAATGCTGGAGTGAGTAACCTTGCCCTTCTCCAGGGGATCTTCCCTTCCCAGGAATCAAACTGGGGTCTCATGCATTGCAGGCAGATTCTTTACAGCAGAGCTATGAGGCATAAGTAATGAATGAGTTCCTATTTCCCCTGTGGTACATCCATCACAGCTGAATTAATCTCACTTCCAAAAATTCATTTGCTCAAAGGCAACCTCAGTCACCCTTTTATTCTCTCTTGTTTTCTCTTTGAAATCTCATCCAAATGTTTCTGCAAAACCTTTCTTCTTTTTCTCTTTCTATTCTATTTGTGGATCAAAAATTTACTTCCATCATAGTTGAAGCAGAAGTGGGCCCATTTGAAGAATGTTAAGAATGGAAAATATCTCCTTTTATGTATTTGGTACAAAATGTGTCTTGATCTTGTTCTCCATGGCTTACTGTATGCTGGTTAAATGCAACTTCATTTTATTGAGAAGCACATCGAGTCCTGGGGATATTTTACAAGAGTTGTTTGTCAGTTCCACAAGTACAATAACTAAGTAAATATTATAATTCTTTTTTATAGTGTTGCTTTAAAGTACTCTTAATGTAAGGGGATTTGAAATAACAATACAAGTGAGATAATGAAATACTATCAGTCACTAAATCAGGAGTTTTGAAAATAGACTTTCAGGTATCTGAGAAATTGTAAGCAAAAGTTGGAGTGTAGACACACATATTAATCATTAATTTTACTTTGTGTGGCAATTTACTTTGTGATTGCAATTTGCTCAGTCAATAATCACCTCTCTTTTCTTCCTTAGCCATAGAACCCTTATTTTATTGGACATAACAAATCCAACTGTAACGTCCAAATTTCTGAACCTTCACTGCTTGTTGGTATGGCTGTGCCTGAATTCTAGACACAGATTTAAGCAGGAGACGTTGGATGGGGCTTCCAGGAAAGCACATTAAAAGAAGGAAGAATGACTAACCACATTTCCTCTTACTCTCTCACCCTGATACTTCTTCCTGCCTGGAAGGCAGACATGATGGTTACATTCTGGCAGCCATATTAGACAACAAAGAGGCAGCATTGAAGTTGGAAGCCATTCACCAGGGATGATGAAACAGAACTTCAGAAGGAGTCTGGGATTTCTCTAAACTTGTTTATGCAGGATAAAAACAACCCCTATTTTAAGCTGCTGACATATGACTTCTGTTTTTTGGAGTTTAATCTAATACTAGCTGATATGTTCCACTGCTCTCAAATGCAGGAAATATCACATTATTTTATGAAAACAATAAGAAATGAATTTCAAGTCCCACTGAGCCTTTGGTAAGAAATTAATAGATGCAGGGAAGTATAACACATATCTCTGGATTTGCCCAGAAAATGTGGAAGAAAGCATCTGGTATTTGGCTCATCAGGGTGGGTTGCTACCTTGTCTGTAGAATGGAAGGTGAAGTGGAAAACCAAAAAGGTATGAAATGGAAGGATTTTGATCTTGATTTGGGAGGAAGAAGGAAATCAAAACCTACTAGGTGGGTGTATAGCTAACGCCTTGCCATACATGCTCATAAGGAGCATGACTTAAGAGAAAAATGGTCTCAACAAAAAGACAACTTATGCTAATGTCTTTTAAGTAAGTTGAAACTATTGTGGATTTTACTATATCATAGTTACGTAAAAAAGGCAGACATAGCAGATAAGACAGATATCTGACCTCTTGCCATCTGAAGTCAAGGATGAAAAGGAGTTTGATGTAAGTAATACATGTATGACAGTCCTTATACAAATCTAACACTGGCCTCTCACTTGAAATTAAGTAAGATGTATTACTCCCCAAATATTTAAAACCACTGCTGAGTGGTGGGGGGCGGCGGTACCAGTCCCAATTTCTAATTATTCAGCCGATGTTCAGATGATTCTACCTCTGTTTTCCCATCTGTTTAATGGTCACAAAGGCATTTACCTCCACCCCTAAAGAGGCCTGATTAGCATCAGTGATTTAATGCTTATCAGGGTTGGTGGAGCAAGACAGCCACAGAGACCAGTTGTCACTGCTGTTACAGTAATGATGATTGTCTGGGGCCCGGGTGTGTGTGAACTCACAGAGGTCACAATCTGACAGGCTGGCTCCCTGGCACTTTTTGCCTGGCACTTGCACCTGCCCAGGGAACAGGTTATGGAGTTCAAGCTTGTTTGGGTTTGCAGCAGGTAATGATAGTTTCACAGGAGGTTGTGTTGTTGAATTCGGAGCTGGAGTTTGGGCGTTCACATCTAATTAATTTGACCCTCTGACTCATTCCCCTGCCTGGAGCCGAGAACCAAGTCTGAACACAAGGAACTTGAATCACTATTTTTTTTTCCCCCGGCAAAGCTGTCCAATGGCCTTATTTTCTCTAAATGCTAACTGTGGTCACATTGAAAGAAAGCCCAAGTGGGGTCCTTCTGAGTCAACCACTTCATCCCTTTATTTCTTTTCAGCCTACTGTATTCCTTTACAAGAAAGAGAATTATTCGACTGAATAGGTTTGCTAACACAGTACACAGATTGCAAGGGAAGTCATGGATGAGTCAGGAAATCATCTTAAACTTGTGTTTTTGGATGAGGGAGAGATACATTCAAAGAGCACACCACTGATCTCTACTAACTGAGTCTGAGTTGTCAAACTCAGAGGATGGTTGAGTCCCCAGGTCCTGAGATGATGTGACAAGAGGCGTGATGGGCTTCAAAGGGCCAGGAACTGCCAGGAATGCCCCACCTCCTCACCTACACAGCCTTTCCTCATGGTGTCTGCTGTCCCCTGACCACAGGCCCTTGTCCAAAGGCAGAGTCCCGGAGTGTACTGGCCTGCAGAGCATTTAACATGAATGGATAAGAAATTGCAGCAAGAGCTGTCTTCTCTGGGCTCAGGTCTTCTGCGATCTGTAAACTACTTGGTGGATCCTGAGCTTCATTCTTCCCATGACTCCTGCACTACATGATGTCTTCCTTTCCTGGGACACAGGGCGTTCATTTCCCTCCGTGAAAAGGGCTGTGCTGGAAGGCAGCTGGGCCAGCCTGGCCAAGGAGTTGCAAGATGTGAATGAGAGGTGAGAGGACCTGATTGACTTATGAGTAGGCAAATCGTGCATGTTTACCATGTCAGGCAGTAGGTGGAATGCAGACGGGATAAAAAGGAGCATTGAGCGGTAGCAGAAGCTGCCGGTGCTCTGCCCACAGCCCTCGTCTCAGGCTCGACTTTCTCTGGATGCCGTGGCACTGGGCCACTGCAAGAAGTGGGGCAGAATGTCTCTGGAGTTAGTAAGCCCCCTCCAATACCCTGGGAACTGGCTTTAGCCAATGAGCACCCGGCTAGCTCAGTCGGTAGAGCATGAGACTCTTAATCTCAGAGTCATAGGTTCGAGTCCAATGTTGGGTGACATAAAATTTGGGGAAGGAAATGGCAATCCACTCCATTATTCTTGCCCGGAGAATTCCATGGACAGAGGAGCCTGGCAGGCCTAGTCCAAGGGGTCGCAAAGAGTCAGACACGACTGAACGACTAACACACTACTGTAATGAGAGACAGGATCCGGTGGACAATTGCTCAGGTTGCGATGACTCAGAAGCAAGTGTTTTAGAGCGTTCCCCAGGTAACCTACTCAGCAATGCACCTTCCACCCAGGCATGTGCTGAGAAAGCCTTAACAGCTGGCTCTCCAGAAAAGCACAAGTGTCGGCATTGATAGCCTTTGCTGGTTCCCACCACACAAACACTCCCACCCAGCTGAATTCAAAGTGTCAGCTGTGTCAATGCCACCCTAGGGGGTTGGCAGCTTTGGGAGCTAGCTGATAGGAAAACCCGCTAAAATAGTTATGGAGCCAGTAGTGTTAGCAGCGCCTTTTGTTTTTATACAGTTGATGTAATTGCATGTTGATATCACAATTTTTAATAATAGCTGGCCTTAACAGCTAGCTTGCAAAATCCTGAAAATTTAACAAGCTGGCTCTCTGCTTCCTTCCCCTCCCCTGTCTGTCTTCACTCCCTTGTGCCTCCAGGGGCTGCTTCAATTAATGACTCTCATTGGCTCTTCTAGGGGGAAGAAGAACTCCTCCTAAAGAAAACCAGCCCTTGTGGCTGCTTCATCTACACTTAGGTCAAGCTGACCTCAGACTTGGTCCTCGACCCCAGATTCTAGCTTTCTTCTGCTGGGACTTTCCAGTCCCTTGTGTGACTCCTCTCATCTCCTGAGACAAAGCAAGCAGGACCCATCCCAGCTCTCTGACTGTTTCTTCTTCCTAGAAACATGAGGAGCCTCTGTCAGCCTGATGGGCTGGGTACCACTCTAGTTATAAGTGCCCTACATCTAGGCGATGTCAGAGGGTAAGTGTGTATGCATGTGTACATAAGCGTATAAATGTGTAAGCATGTATAAGAGAATGTGCACAATTGTATATGTGTAAATGTGCATGTGAGTGTGTGTGTATATTTGTCAGGGTAAGTTGTGTGTGACTACATATGAGTTGTATGTGCATACATATGTGTTTGAGCAACCATCTGTGTTTGAGTGCATGTTTGTGTATGAGCAGGCTTCCCTGGTGGCTCAGATGGTAAAGAGCCTGCCTGCAAAGTGGGAGACTTGGATTCAATCCTTTGGTGGGGAAGATCCCCTGGAGGAGGAAATGGCAATCCACTCCAGTATTCTTGCCTGGAGAATCCTGTGGACAGAGGAGCCTGGTGGGATGCTATCCATAGCATCGTGAGGAGTTGGACATGACTGAGCAACTAACACTTTCATGTGTGAGGGTGTGTGTGTAGACATGTGTGTTTGTGTAACTGTGTACAGGTGTATAAGCGTGTGTGTCTTGTGTGAGTGTGTGAGAAGAATGTGGGTATTTATGAATGTGTATGGGTGTGTGCGTGAGTGAGCGTGTGTGGTATCAGCACCTCTTGCCTCTTCCTCTAGCAGCAAGCTGCATGCTGTCTTTCTTTGGGGCGCCACCCTCAAGCCCCATGTGGTTCCTTCAGAGCTGACAGTTGGGGTGGCCTGACCCCACATGGGCAGAGAAAGGAGAGAAGGGGCACGGGGGCTGGGAGAGCTGACCAGTACCTTTATTCTTAGCCACAGTGATGGATCAGGAGAACAGGAGGCATGAACAAGGTTTCGGGGAGTCTCATATGGAGGGGCTGTAAGACAGAGAGTATCCTTGTGGAAACTGCTGCTCAAGGGAGCGAAGAGTAGGGGTATGGTTGGGAGCTGCTTAGCACTGGTTCATCTGGCAAAAACAACAGTGATGCTGAGCTAGGTGAGGGGATTGAGGAAGGGAGATAAGGGGATAGCAGTCATGAGGATGGTTGTATCATTAGGGGCATTAGGATGAATCAGCTGCTTCCCAAGGTTCATGCAACTATTTGCCTTGTGAGACATGGTTGTGATCAGCATCTGAGAGGGCTAAAGATCAAGGAATTGTACCCCAAAAGGGTTAGTGACTTCCTGCCTGGGAAGAGGCACAGCAAGGATGAGATGGGAACAAGATAAAACAGATCCAGGGCGCCTCCCCAGTGCTCCCGGGCCTGAGCTGCCTTGGATGTCGGATGTATTCTGCATTCTGTCCATGCTCAGGATTACTAGCCATGACCCCAAGGGAGCTGAAAGCTAGTTTCACAGCTCCCTGCAACAAAGGTGCAGATTCTCCCTACCGTGCCTGTGGTCCAGCGATCTGGCTTCAGAAGATGTAGGTGTTGTGAGCAAGGATCCTCTGCACCTTCCCTCTGGCAGGCTGCCAGGAGGCATGCGGCTTTGAAGAGCAGTGGTCCAGAGGCCAGAGAGGGGCATCCTGTCCTGTACCCGAGCCCCCGTACCACCTGTACCGTCTTGGCTCAGAGCTACCCTACCTGGTCCGTAGGCCCTTCCTGGGATGCACGCTTTCTTGTGCTGTTTTATAAACGCCTTTCCTGCTTGCCTCGGCGAGGGCAAGTAGCTGTTGTTCGCTCAGTCATCTCCCAACTCTTTGCGACCCCATGGACGGCAGCATGCCGGCTTCCCTGTCCTTTACTGTCTTCCAGAGCTTGCTCAAACTCATTTCCACTGATTTAGTGATGCCATTCAACCATCTCATCCTGTCACCCCCCTGTCTCCTCCTGCCTCAATCCTTCCCAGCATCAAGTTCTTTTTGAATGTGTTGGCTCTTCACTTCAGGTGGCCAAAGTATTGGAGCTTCAGCTTCAGCATTAGTCCTTCCAATGAATATTCAGGTTTGATTTCCTTTAGGATCAGCTGGTTTGATCTCCTTGCAGTCCAAGGGACTCTCAAGAGTCTTCCCTTAAAGAATTAGGGCAAGGAGGATTGTTTGCAAATACAGGCTCAGTTAAGTAACTGTGTTGTAGACTGGCCTCTGCTGTTCCATCACAGAACACACCCCTGGCTTCGTCCTGCAGGCAAAGGGCAGGTTAGGTCTCAGTCGCTCAACTGGGACTGGCAGAGGAACAGGAGCATGGGTTGTTGCTAAGAGATGGAAACTGCAAGGACACTGACAACAAGATTTCTTCCCCGAATCTGTGTATTGGACCAATCCAAGAACCAGGGCGATAATGGAGAGGGATGGGTGCTTAGAACAAGAATTCCAAGGAATCTGAGAACCACATGATGCCTTATCATATCATAAAAAGCAATGTGATCTGAGTTCTTTCTGTGTGCCAGACAAGTGACGTTACATCATCAAACCATTATGGTCCCTGGAAAGCTATTAAAAAGCCATTAGTATCCCTGGGAACTAGATGATGCCCCTAACTCAGGTAACCTCAGGCACATAAGGTGACAAAGTAACAAGCTAGTCAGTGAGAGAGGCAGGAATTCTGAGTGTTGTCCCAATCCAGAGTCACTCTGGGGTAGGGGCATGGGAATCTGCATCTTAACTACTCCCCTCTTCCTCGCCCCCACCAGAGGGTTGGTTATGCACCTTGGTTGGAGAACCATTGCTTTACTTAGAGAGCGTGATCACTATATTGTGAAACCTGACTTCATTTTTACATATATTGTCTGCATCTGATTTCTAAAGGAGGCATGCTTTTGAGATTCTACCCTGTGTCACTTGACCCAGGCATGGCATCCACCAGCCCCTTACCTGAAGCACCTTTGGGGTACACTCAGGCCCTCTTCAGCCCCCCCTGAGTTCTGTTGTCTGAATGTTTGTTTCACACAGGTTGCTTGGTTGCGAGAAAACCTTGATGAAATCAGCATGCCCTTGGACATGTTTCCAGTTGTCCAGAATCAATTCTGGTGAACCTGGGGTAAGTTGTAACAGCCATTCTGTTTGGACCTGGCACACAGAACACTCAGTGGAAAACTGTTAAGTGCTGATCACATCATTTGTTTTGTTCCCAAAGTAAAAGGAACAGAACATATAGGTGGATAGACCTGAGGGGCAGCCATGTCATTTCAGACAAAAACAAGCTGTTTCTGACACACTCAAGCACTAGATGATTGTGAATTCCAGGGACTATTTTGTTCTCATTCTGTTTGTTAAAGTCCCATTCTCTGAATTGAAAACATGTCTTCAAGCTTGCTTTCCCTGGGTGAGGGAACAGCCGAGATGGGAGGAGAAAACATATTTTTTAAAAATTAATTTTTATTGGAGTATAGTTGCTTTACAATGTTGTGTTAGCTTCTACCTTACAGCAAAGTGAATCAGTTATGTGTACACATATATCCCCTCTTGTTTGGATTTCCTCTCCATTTAGGTCGCCACCGAGCCCTGAGCAGAGTTCCTTGAGCTACACAGTAGGTTTTCCTCAGTTTCCTATTTTATACGTAGTATCCGTGGTGTATACATGTCAACCCCAATCTCCCAGTTCACTCGCCATCCCGATTCATCCCACCTCCGGCCTCTCTCCTGTCCGTAGGAGAAAATGCCTTTGAAATACATATATTTTATCCCTGCTTTACAGAAGGTCAGGCATCTGACACCAGGTCTCGGTGTTCCTGGGCTGCATCCCCTTCTCTTTGATTGAAGCTTCATCCCTTTAGTGAACACAAGATGCCTCCGTAGTCTCATGTCCCCTTTGCTCTCGATTTGCTTTGTTTTCAATTTTTCTTTCTTTTTTTGTTCTGTTTCATTTCCAGTTCTCTCTCCCAGCAACTTCTGGCCACTGCTTCTGACTGGCATCTTTGACTACCCCTGGGGTCTTCACTCGGAGCATG
Source organism: Odocoileus virginianus (assembly GCF_023699985.2). Lineage (NCBI taxonomy): Eukaryota > Metazoa > Chordata > Mammalia > Artiodactyla > Cervidae > Odocoileus > Odocoileus virginianus. The sequence continues at coordinate 23,217,883 of NC_069704.1, forward strand.
GCTAGCTGGAGCTTTGAGGGTCTGAGGTGGCCCTGGGCATTGGGCAGCCTCAGCTGTCCCCTGTGGATCTTGTCTTTCCTGTCATTGTGTGTTATGACATCTACAAGGGTCTTTCTTGGGGGTCTCCTCACTTTATCACACAGTAAGTATTTTCTATTGGCTCTGTTTTAAAGAGAATCTATGAAATCAAGTAAACAGCTTGCCTATGGCTACAGAGCTACTTAGTACCTGAGCTCAATCTCTGTACTAGATCATGTTGTCTCAGAATCTTGCTTTTATCTTGCTGTTATTCTCTTTCCCCTTGAATTATTTGATTTACTCTAGCTGTCTCTTTCCTCTTCCGACACAAATGGAGATTTTTCCAGTAGTCATGTAGAGATGTGAGAATTGAACCATAAAGAAGGCTGGGCATCGAAGAAATGATGCCTTCAAATTGTGGTGCTGAAGAAGACTCTAGACTCTTGGACTGCAAGGAGATCAAGCTAGTCAATCCTAAAGGAAATCAAACCTGAATATTCATTGGAAAGACTGATGCTAAAGCTGAAACTCCAATACTTTGGCCACCTGATGTGAAGAGCTGACTTATTGGAAAAGAACCTGATGCTGGGAAAGATTGAAAGCAGAAGAAGAAGGGGACGACAGAGGATGAGATGGTTGAATGGCAGCACTGACTAGATGGACATGAGTTTGAGTGAGCTCCAGGAGTTGGTGATGGACAGGGAAGCCTGGCATGCTGCAGTCCATGGGATCATAAAGAGTCAGACATGACTTAGCAACTGAAATTAGAGTTAGCACAGGCTCTACAGGCTGAGGGCTCAGAGCTACAAGAGTGTGCTTATTGCAGATGCTGGATGCAAATCCCAGGAATTGCCCACAATTTTGACTTGCCGGTTATAAGCTTGGAGGCTCCGAAGACCCTATCCAGGTTCAACAGTTCACATGAACTACTCACAAAATTCAGGAAAGTGCTTTTCTTACTATTACTTGTTCATTATAAAGGATAAATGTGGGGAAAGCCTGATGAAAGAGAGGCATAGGGTAAGGTATAAGTGTGGGGTGGCATGGAACTTTTGTACTCTCTCCCGGTGCATCCCCTCCCAGCACATCAATGCATTTTCCAACCCTGAAGCTCATTGAACCCTATAGTTCAGAGGTTTTTTGGAGGTTTAATCACATAGGCAAGATTGATTGCATCATTGGCCATTGTCACATACTCAATATCCAGTCCCTTTCTTTATTTTATTTCTTATTATAGCATAGTGCTATATCCAGAAGCAGGAGAAGGCTTCCTGATTTTAGTCCCAACACCAGGTAGAACCCCATTATCACCAATGTGACCAGGGGGGCTGCATGGCTGGTGGCTGGACAGGCCCACTCTCATTTCCAGGGGTGACAGAGGCTGCAAGGGGGAGGAAGGGCCTGCGAGGATTCTGAGTCCATGCTGCCTGCCCGAGGGAGCCAGGAGGTGAGCTGCTGCCTTCCTGACTCTCTCAAAGGTGTTCTCATACCCCCACCAGCCCTTGTATAGGTCTGGTCACACTTTGGCCCCCATTAGTCCTGCCTCTGGCTTTGGGACTGCTTGCACCTTCTCCTCTCTGGAGTGGCTTCATGTTGGGAAGGCTATTTTAGAAGATGCTTGGTTTCTAGTCCTTAATGTTTGAGGGCTTTGGAGGACAAACTGGAACTCTGTGAGTATGTGTGTGTGTATAATGGGCTCCTGTGCTGTGCTTAGTTGCTCAGTCGTGTCCGAGTCTTTGTGACCCCTTGGACTGTAGCCCACCTGGCTACTCTGTGCCTGGGGATTCTCCAGGCCAGAATATTGGAGTGGGTTGTCACGCTCTCCTCAAGGGGATCTTCCCAACCCAGGGATCAAACCCAGGTCTCCCACATTGTAGGCAGATTCTTTACTGTCTGAGCTACCAGGGAAGCCCAAGAATATTGGAGAGGGTAGCCTATCCCATCTCTAGGGCATCTTCCTGACCTAGGAATCGAACCAGGGTCTCCTGCATGGCAGGCAGATTATTTACCAGCTGAGCTATCAAGGAAGCTCACAGTAATGAATCCACCTTCAGTGCAGGAGACCTTGGTTCGATCCCGGGTTGGGAATACCCACTCGAGTATTTTTGCCTGGAGAATTCCATAGACAGAGGAACCTGGCAGGCTACAGTCCATGGGATCACAAAGAGTAGTGGACTCTTAGTTTGTAGCATTTGCCAGTTTTCATTGTGTTAAATCCTCCTGGAAGAGTTCCAGCTACCAGCATGATGTCACCAAACAGGCTAGAACAAGGTCTGCCATAGTCACCATCATTAAGTCTTTCCACCAGACAGATGTCACAGACACAAATAACCTGAATATCACAGATGATACAGCATGGTGAAATAGAGGGAATGGACTATCAGTATTTATTATTAATACCTTGGATTTTAATATCTTTTATTTACTTAGCAGTGCATACATTTTAATTTTTAATAACAGACATGCCTAACAACTGGTTCCCAAATTCATGAACTGGTAATCAGCTCAACAAACAGACACAAGCCAGCTATGTGGCTTATATTAGTTTATGCTAACAAACTGTGGCTATTAACATGCTTGTCTATTGTTTATGTCCCCGGGTCTCTCTGGCTGGCCTGGTCTGTGGTATGATGAGGTCCTTCCAACCCTGAGACAGACCTCTGTCCTAAGGAAAAGGAGAGATTTTTGGAGACATAGACTATTTATTTCACTAGGGTCCTCTCAGGTGAATTTTGCAAAAGAGTAATGGGGCACACAAGAGGATACCAGTGGCTTTGGGTGTGGCTTAGAATTTCTTAGAGGAATTGTTCTCTGGGGCTTATACTTGAGGTTCCATGTGCAGTTTCATGTTTTAAAACTATGGTGCTAGCATGCTTAGGGGCTTCCCTATGGCTCAGTGGAAAGAATTCACCTGTAATGCAGGAAATGTAGGAGACACTGGTTCAATCCCTGGGTCGGGAAGATGCCCTGGAGGAGGAAATGGCAACCCACTTAAGTATTCCTGCCTGGAGTATCCCATGGACAGAGAAGTCTGGTGGGCTACAGTCCATGGGGTCGCAAAGAGTCAGGCAAGACTGAAGCGAGTTAGCAGGCACGAATATATACGTGTGTGTATGTATATATACACACGCAGTATAGATATACACTGTCTCTATTTAATTGGAGTTGGCAGAAGGTTTTACTGTGGGGACCAGCAGGGGTAACCAGTTTGTCCAGGAGTTTCAGAGACTTGCAGGCACTGCTTAAGTGCTTTCTGTGAATTAGGGGCCCTAAGATGCCTTATAGAGTTCTGACCTACTGGCATGGTACAGATGCTCCCCTTTCAATAGGCACCTGGCCGCTGCCGGGGCAGAGAGAGAGGACATTTCAGAAACAGAATTAGCTGAGAGTTGCCCCCCTGCCTCCCACCATGTAGAGCTATCAAACGTGGTCCTGATTAGATTTCTGATCTAGCAAATCTGAGGATGGACTGCCCTGCCTGAAAGCAAGCCTTCTTCTAGGATGTGCCAGGGAGCAGGCTGGTGGAGGGGGCAGGAGCTTCCCATGGGCTGTAGGGGTTTCTGATCTTTCCCAGGGGAAGGGCCAGAGGAAGAGTGCTCTGGATATACACCAGCATCTGTAGCCACTATCCCATAAAGGCGTCTGGGGTCAGGGAAACCAGGGCCTCTCTCCTGAAGGGCAGGCAGTCATTCTCAGGAGCGAGCTTTCACTTTCTAGACCTGAGCGGGACAGCTGTGTTTGGGGGCTGAGAAAACATTCCTGTTGTCCTGTCCAGAAAGTGAAAATGATTGAGAAGGTGCTGCGAGTCACTGGAAAATCAAGTAAGCATCAGATCAAGAAATCCTGTTAGCTTGCCAAAGGGAGAACATCGGCAACGCCAACCTGAGTGCCCTTGGGAGTTCCTGCCCAGTTCATGACCCATCGGCGACAGGCCAGTACTGGTCCCTCAGCAAAAAGGTGGAGGCGGAGCTGTGCCTGAGTATTGGTCAGTGCCAGGGCTTCTGGATCTATTTTAAGCCACGTGTAAACTTAAAAAAGGCTGTTAACGCTTTTTCTGACTATTCCTGTAAAAGGGATCGTATCTGTATTGCCAGTTTTTCAGGGTTCCTGTAAAGAGCAAGACAGTGTTGTTTTGACATTTTTTAAAGGTGAAGTGAGCAATGTTTTGGTGTTCTAATAGATCACACTATTTACAGGTTCTTTTCTTTGAATTTTATTTTTTTGGGGGGAGTGGTTTATTTCATCTGTAGTTCTTAAGGTAAGTTTCTGTTTCACCATCATTTTGGCCATAGTTTTCATTTAGCTAGGTTTGGTTTTTAAATGCAAGAGAAGGGAACTGGTTTTTATGGAGTGCCACCTATAGACACTCATGCGAAGAATTGACTCATTGGAAAAGACCCTGATGCTGGGAGGGATTGGGGGCAGGAGAAGGGGACGACAGAGGATGAGATGGCTGGATGGCATCACTGACTCGATGGGCATGGGTTTGGGTAGACTCTGGGAGTTGGTGATGGACAGGGAGGCCTGGTGTGCTGTGATTCATGGGGTCGCAAAGAGTCAGACACGACTGAGCGGCTGAACTGAACTGAACTGAACTGAACCTATAGACACTAGGGGTTGACCTAGAGGTTATACCTACATTATGTTTAATCACTCGACATGAGAATTTCTGTAAAAATAATGAAGGATAAATGGTTGTCCTTAATTTATCTTTTTGAAGTAAAAGGTAGTTTCTTACTTGATTTGTGGTTATAAACTGTATTAGAACAATTAAACTGTGTCCGAAATTAGGGGTCATCTCTAAACATTTTCCCTGGCTTTTGAAACTTTAAGTCTTTTGCATAGAAGAAAAATTCAGGTGGCAAATTCTTACTTATGGATTCCAAGAACTGTCACAGGTTATGAACTTCACTGTCCTCAACTTTGCATCCTCATAATTATTTTCTGTCTCTCAGTCCCAGCAGGTTGCAATCCTCTTTCCCACATTACACCTTCAGTCAATATTTGAAGGCTTATTTATGTAAATACGAAGATCTGTCAGAACTCCCTGCAACCAAAAACCTGACCCCTAAATGCATCATAATAAACAGTCACTGACCAAAATAACAAACCAGCTTCCTGGAACATGCTTGCTCAGGACCGTCAAGAAAAGCTCCAGAAATGTTAGTTTGACCTCTGCGTCCTCATACGCACAGCCTGACCTTCGAAGATCAAACATTGTAGCAAATACAGCCTTCATTTTGTAATCCTCCCGCTTGTCACAGTTCTCTGTTATCATCAGAGGCCCTGGGCCAACCATGGGTTATGTCTGAACAGGAGTGGGTGCAATCCCTAGGTTATTCTACCTTTGTGATGTTGGTACAACACACCTTCTCCCCTGGATGTTCTGATAGGGTGATCTTCTGAGTTTTGCTTGAGTCTGACTTTACTACAGTAAACCAAAATAGAGGCTTACAAATAGTGAAATATCTCATTTTCCTATATGGAGCTAAAGACACACAGGACAGAGAACAAGTTAATTAAAAAGTCATAATTCTTTCAGTGGTGGTGGCATTGCTGTCATCTAGTCACTAAGTCATGCCCGACTCAGTGAGACCCCAGGGACTATAGCCGGCCAGGTTCCTCTGTTCATGGTGTTTTCCAGACAAGAACACTGGAGTGGGTTGTCATTTCCTCCTCTGTCCATGGCACTTTCCATGAAAGAATGCTGGTGTGGGTTATCATCTCCTTCTCCAGGGGATCTTCCCGACTGGATGAACGTGGGATTGAACCCATGTCTCCCGTCTCTCCTGCATTGGCAGGCAGATTCTTTACCACTGAGCCACCAGGGAAGCCCTCTTTTAGTGTTAATATGAGTGAAATGATAGTATCAGTAATAAAGATAGGCCTGTGTAAGAATGGCAAGTCTACCCTGTCACTCGGTCAGATGACACGTGACAATGTAGGAGGCAGAGGAATGGACAATGTCTGGAGGGTCCTCGGTAGCAGGGGGAATTCCTGCATCAGCTGTGGCGTTATGATCAGGAGCATTTTCTGCAGGATTGTGCCTAGTGGTTCTTTCTGACCCTAGGGCCACTTTGCAGGGTTTTCCATATCTGTATTCAAGTAGCAGATGAGACGCTGATAATACAAGCTCATATCTTTCACAGAGATTCACAGTCTGTCTTTGCACAACTGCCCTGGATTTGTTTGCAACATGCGTGGAAGCAGCTCCAAGCTTCTGCTATAAAAGGAATTCTTTAGGAAAACTTTTTCATTAGGAAATGCATCTACCCAGAATTCCAATAATGGTGGAAAGGATTAAAATAATTACTCTGTATCCCAAGAAAAGCTGAACATCTGGGTTATTACCATTGGTTTGGATCCAATACCAATCTCCTCCTCTCCCCTACTTCCTTAGAAACCTTCAGTTTGCACGCTTCTCTCTGGGAGGGACTACAAAGGCCAAGTGCCTAAATACTTCATTCCAGGATGCATTCCTTTTCTTGTGATTCGGATGATGCCAAAAGAAAGTGGGAAGGGTGGACTTGCAGCTGATGGGAATGCAGTCCAGAGATTGAATTGGTAACCATTCTGCACTTACAATGAACATCGTTACCATAGAAATGAGCAAAAAGACAACCAAGAGAAATGAATGTTTTTCATTATTACTTGCAGTGATCCTGTGAAATTCTGCCTAGTTTCTCTCTGCTGAAGTGGCAGGAGTTGTAACAAAATTCGTTTATCACCCTATCCTCACGTGTCAGACTGACAAGGCCCCCTGTGTTTGTTGATACAAGCTGGCTACATAACAGCACCCCACAACTGCAGCCCCATAACACCTGCTTACTTGCAACAGGTGCTGCTTTTTAAGACCCAAACCCCACAATCTGGATTTACAGGGGAGCCAGCTGTTTAATTTTTGGTTGGCTGTTTTTCATCTATGGAGCAGTGGTCCTCTGGGGAGATTGGTGCATTTGAAACCTTATCCTCACCTAAAGAACACTACCAGAATTTTCCTTTTGCTGTGGGCCTCAAGTGCCACAGAGAAGGATAAGAAGAGGATTTGGACCACTTGCCTCAGCTTTGAGACCAAAATGCTGAGCCAACCAGGCCAGCATGTGAGCTGCTGGCCTTTCAGGAATGCGCACGCGAAGAATTCAAGTGTTGACTGCATTTCCACTAGTGAATGCATGCTTACCCCAGTCGGCAGAGTTTGAGTAACAGTGAAAGTGGCAAATAGAACCTTGCTGTTTCTATTCAGTTTTGCATAATATGGTGTGTTAGCTTAAAAATGTCCACAGTGAACATTGCCATACACACCTATTCTCAAGAAAAATACTGTGGGCAGTTTCTGTTCTGGGAGAAACTTCTGGTGAAGAAAAACCTCATTTGGGTGCTACTCATCTTGCTATTTATGTCAAGAGAGATGTTTTAATAGCAAACAAACGGCATTTTATAATATTTATACCAACTCCAAGTTTAGATTCTCCCACAAAGTCTTGACCCAGGCTTTCTTGTCCTTGGGGATTTTTTTTTTTTTTTTTTGGCAAACGGCTATTTATGCTGAGAGCTATGTTTTCAATTTTCAAAAGTAAAATGACACAAATGCCTGGAAAATCAGGATAGCACAGGGAAGTAACTAAGTAAAGAACATACATAATTGATACATATAATATCCCAACCTAAAAATTATGATTCTGGGGTGTTAGTATATTTTGGGATGTTCATTCCTCTCGGGCTTCCCTGGTAGCTCAGTTGGTAAAGAATCTGCCTGCAATGCAGGAGACCTGGGTTTGATTCCAGGATTGGCAAGATCCACTGGAGAAGGGATAGGCTACTCACTCCAGTATTCTTGGGCTTCCCTTGTGGTTCAGCTGGTAAAGAATCTGCCTGCAATGCAGGGGACCTGGGTTCAATCCCTGGGTTAGGAAGATGATCCCCTAGAGAAGAAAAAGGCTACCCACTCCAGCATTCTGGCCTGCAGAATTCCATGGACTTTATAGTCGGTGGGGTTGCAAAGACTCCTCTCAGAGGGATCATAAAGAACCACCTGGCCAAGCTGTGATGATGGCTAGGGTCAGGAAAAAGATAGATAATCAACAGAGACCTATTGTATAGCACAGAGGACTCTACTCAATAATCTATAGAGACCCATATAGAAAAAGAACTGAAAAATAATATATACATATTTATGTATAACTGAATCACTTTTCTGTACGCCTGAGAGTAATACAACATTGTAAATCAGCTATGCTGCTGCTGTCACATCAGTCGTGTCTGTGCAACCCCATAGACGGCAGCCCACAAGTCTCCCCCGTCCCTGGGATTCTCCAGGCAAGAACACTGGAGTGGGTTGCCATTTCCTTCTCCAAAGCATGAAAGTGAAAAGTGAAAGTGAAGTCACTCAGTCGTGTTTGACTCTTAGCGACCCCATGGACTGCAGCCTACCAGGCTCCTCCATCCATGGGATTTTCCAGGCAAGAGTACTGGAGTGGGTTGCCATTTCCTTCTCTGGTAAATTAGCTATACTCCAATATAAAATAAAAATTAACAAAATAATAAAGTGGATGTCATAACCGAAAAAAAGGAAAAGAAAAAAGAGAGGATGGTGTGGCTGGGTACTTCATGAGCAGAGGGTGAGGCTACTGATGAAGTCTCTTGGTGACATCAACTGCTTGAAGGATCTGCTTTTACTGGAGGAGAGCAGAAAATGTCCAAACTTAGTGCTTGCCTGGGAAGAGTAGCTGGTCCTCAGGGAAGTGCAGAGAAAACCCATGGGGACTCTATACTGAGTCAGAGAACCTCCCTCCTCCTCAGAAGCCACCCTTCCCCTTAGAGCTCAAAAGCTTCTGGATCCCACCAGAAACAAGCAGTCACCCTCAGCATCCTCCCATGTCTTATCAGGTGGATACAGGAAAGGCAGGAGGACCCTCATGTGGACAGTGACACCTCTCTCTACCCCACGGGCAGATGGAAGGCATGGCTGGAGCACCCTGTGGATTCAGGAGTGATCACCAGTGGCCTGGTGGGGGTCATCAGCTGGGAGGGGCCTTGGGATCCAGTTTTCAGAGAGGCAGCTCCTCTGAACTTCCAGTTTGTTCTCCTTACAGAGGACGAGGGTGGGGTGGAACCTGAAAGCACATGATGAGCTAACCAGCTTCATGGCTTAAAGACCCCTGGTCTACAGCTGCAGCCTGGCTCCAGTCCAGGCCTGCAGGTGACTGTGGTCAAATCCTTTCAGTGTCTGCCTACTTGGCAAGGGCTAAACGCTGGGTCTCCATGCTGCATCAACCCACCCTCTCTATATTCTGCAGACTGCTTCTTGTTGATGCCATCTCACCACCCCTATCCCCAGCTGATAATAAATCCTTTCAGTTCTACCTCCAGGATATATCAAGAGCCCCACATTTCCGGGATTGCTGCCTCTTGTCTTTTACTCAGAACATTGCCTCCCAATGGGACCTGCTCTGACCACTTTATTTAAATCACTGCTCTATCTTGATTCCCCTAACAATGTTTTCTTTTCACTTCTCTCCACTGCACCACCAACTGATCCCATAGGTGTCATGAGTCCTATCCAGAGACAGCCCATTTCTCTATCTCTTGAATCAGGGATAAATCTGTGACTTCTATGTCCTATAGACTGACAGAAGTGATGCCATGCAACTTTCAGTCAGGCTAAACCTTGAAGAGAACTGGCAGCTTTAGCTTCCTCCCTCATGGAAAACTTGCTAAGAGATTATCTCTACTGGAACCCAGCTTTCTTTCCCTGGGGAGCTCCAGCCTCACCCAACATACACCTCTACTCAACAGCCCCAGCTTAGCTTTGCCTGCTAGCTTACATCTACCAGCATCCTAAGAGTGGGCCACCTTGGACATGCATCTCCAAGAGCTCCCAAATACTCATGGCACCAGTGACGGTATGTGGAGCAGAAGAACTGCCGATCTGAGCCCAGCTGACCCACTGAATCATGAAAGGTAACAATATTGCTTTTGTTAAGCCCCTCAGTTTGAGGGGTTTTATTACATAGCAATAGATTACTAGCATGGATATTATGTAATTTATGTACATATGATACCTATTAATTATCATCTGTTCTCTTTGACTCCCCACATAGCCAGAATGAGTCTCCATGGGGCAGAGATCTTTGTTTTGCTCACAAATGTGTCATAAGCACCCAAAACAATACCTGGAGCTCAATATACATTTATGGAACAAATGAATAAATGTGTGTTAATTTAGAGGCTTCCCAGTGGTTCAGTGGTAAAGAAGCTGCCTGCAATGCAGGAGATACAATGCAAGAGACGTGGGTTTGATCACTGGATTAGGAAGAACGCCTGGAGGTGGGCACGTAGACAAATGAATAAACTGTAAGTTTGAACTTATTTTTTGTTGCTGTTGTTATTTTAAGGGATGATTCCTATAGTCATAATTTACTCATTTTTTAAAAAGTATTATTGACTATTAAATTTTTTTCCAGAATTTATCATATTAATATATCATTTTATCTATTAATATGAGGCATTATATTAATGCAATTCTTAATCTTGTGTTTCTGTTATATATCTGACTTAGTCTCCAGGGATTACTCATAATGAACTGTATAATGTGATTTTTTTTTCTTTTTGGTAAGCATTTCTGTACAATTTTTATTTCAAGACGTCTGTCTATATTTAGGGCTTCCCTGATGGTCCGGTTGGTAAAGAGTCCATTTTCTATTAAAAAAAAAACAACTGGTTTGGGGTTTTACATAAAGTGAAGTGATGTGATTTCTTTTATACTGTGAAGAATATGTACACATAGTACCAGTATGTGTATATGTTAATATTCACAATAATACAAACAATACTAAAAGGGACAAAAAAACCTAAGTTGCTTGCCAGAGTCATGCTGCCAGTGCTTTATAGACCTGCAACTTTGACATTTCCTTGAATGAGTTGTTCTGGAAATAAGCCTTTCCTTGAAGATGATTTTTAAGAAATGTTAAAAATATGCCAGCTTCTATAAAACTAATAAAGCCCATTTTATACAAAGAATTGTACAGATGCAACATGAATCAGAAGTTCCCCTTGCCTTTTTGATTTCCTAGTAAGGAGCAGCGAAGCTTCCTCTGAGATCCTGGCGTGTTTTTACATCTAAAAACACCTGCAACGTGGCTGAGACGAATTTTAGTTGCTACACTTACTACTTTAGAGCCAGACTGCCTGGGAATTAATTTTGCAATAGACTACTTGCACTGCCTGGGGGAAATTCATCTCCCAGGCTTTGCTTCTTCATCTATAAAATGTCGGATATTATAGTGCCTGCCTCCAGGACTAATGAGATAGTCCATGGGGCAGGCTTAGACCAGACACTGATTTTTTTGTAAGTATTTAGCAGCTGTTGATAAATTTCAAATCTGATATCCTCTGAGCATGGTTCCACTTTCCCTTGGCTTTGCAGAAAGGTGAGCAATGGTGTTAAAGGTTAGAAGGTTTTGAGCCCTGGGGTGTTTTGATAATCAGATGATTGTTCAAGTTCTCTAACTAGAAAATAAAAGTGAAGGTAAATACAAACTTCCAAATCGTTTCAGAAGACCAAAGTCTACACTAATATCCAAGAGCTGAGTAAGTTCCTGGTTGCTTCCCCAGAAAAGTGGGCCTCAGATTTTCGAGTGGCAGGCAAGGGCACTGGAATTCTGCTTTCTAGGGAATGTAAGTTTGTAACAAGGATCTTGGTGCTTCTGAGGCTTTAAATCCTGCCTCATTCCTTGCTCCTCCATCACCCTGCCCTTTTTTCCCTTCAGCTGTGTTTATCTTGTTTGTTTGTGTCTTATTCGCACTGGAAATGCTGTGTGTGTTAGCCATCTGCAGTTCCTTGTTGGGGAGTGCTCACATGCAGCATCACACAAGCTGCTCACAGGCCTCCAGCCCTCACCGGAGGCCAGGGGTCTGTGGTCCTTCTGACTTCTGTGAGGCTGTGGTGCTTGGCAGGGGGCTTTAGTGGATCCAGTAACTGTTTATCTCCTGTTGCTTATCATATCACTCTGGGGCTAACCGAGCAGCCTCCCTTTCGTCTCTCACGTTCCATGGGGATTTATGCTCTGACTCTTTGGAGACCAGGCCCTGCTGACTCTCCCACGCTGGTTTCTGGGTTTCTGGTTCTACCATCTGTCCCTGGACAAGCACACCCAGGCCAGGTAACAGGATTCCTGCAGTCAGCAACCACCAGCTTGGCCAGGATGGAGAGCTCCCCAGACCGCACCGTGCTTTCTGGCTATAAAGAACCCTTAGGTGAAACAGATCACCAGCCCAGGTTGGGTGCATGAGACAAGTGCTCGGGCCTGGTATAATGGGAAGACCCAGAGGGATCGGGTGGAGAGGGAGGTGGGAGGGGGGACCGGGATGGAGAATACATGTAAATCCATGGCTAATTCATTTCAATGTATGATAAAAACTACTGTAATGATGTAAAGTAATTAGCCTCCAACTAATAAAAATAAATGGAAAAAAAAAAAAGAATTGAATGAAAAAAAAAAAAAAAAAGAACCCTTGGGGGCCAATTCTTCCTCCATATAGATCCTTTCTTTTCAGATTTCAGAAGCTTCTCTTGGGTACTGCATAGTTCAGAAAGCTCTAATGACTGTTGTTGGCTGTCGAATTAAGTCTTAATTTAATACACACCCGGTTGGACATTCAAAGCCATGTGGGACTTCAGCCTTCTAATCATTATCCTATTCACATTCCTGGTGAGCTGGTCGTCCCCTTGGCTTCCTAGACTATTTTCCAAATCCACTTCAACTTACTTTTAATCCAGGGCTGTACGGATGGGCATTTAAGACCTTTTGTTTCCCTTAATACAGACCCTTCACTTTGCAAGGGTCTGGAGTCGTTACCAGAGTTGTTACTTTTCAGAGTACAGTTACTTCTCACAACCCTTGAGTTTCCTTTTACTTCAGAACCTAGAGAACTCGTGTCTTGGTTTCAAAGATGCTTTGGTGTAAATGGCAGGCTCTTTCTATTCTACCCCTTGAGGTCTTGCCCCACCTCATCCACATATACCACAAGTCACTCTCCTCACACAGAGGGAGTAACAGAAGGAACTAGTTCAATACTCCTCATAGCCATTTTTATGTACATCTCCCTGTGGTACCAATGTTAACTCAGGCATCAGTTGGACACCATTTGTTTTCCTGAACACATTCATTTCACAGGGACCAGCCTTTCCTTAGAGCTGGAATATTGATGTGACTGTCTCTTCCAGGGGCAGATGGATGGGGAATGAATTTTAAAGTTGTCCCATGGGGAAACAGCCCCTGCCCTCTGCCCTGGGGGCTGAAGCATGATCTAGGAGGGTTTGGAAGGATAGATTTCCAACAGAGGGGATGTGGAGCTAGGAACACAGGCAGGCAAGCTGCCCAGAGGGGTGAGGCTCTGAGCACAGATCCCAGGAGATAAGTCCAGCAAAATATGCTGTGACTGCCCCCTTCTCCCACACAAGAGCTCAAGAGGGGCTTAGAGCTTCAGGCAAAGGCATGAGCAATCCTTTCCCCAAATCAGAAGTGTTAAGTCAACAGAATGAAGAGTGGCAGCTATGTCTCCCAGCTGAGTGGGCGCCCAAGATCCTTTCTCCCTGAAGCTCATCTCCTTCCTCTCTGAGCAGAAGAGGTGCTTGTGTCATTTGATAAGATATATTCTGAAATGACTACTGCTCAGATTTCCCCACAACATCCTGTTTTGAAAATTTTCAAAAATATTGACAGTTGAGGGCTTCCCTGGTGGATCAGATGGTAAAGAATCTGCCTGCAATGAAGAAGACCTGGGTTTGATCCCTGGGTCAGGGAGATAACCTGGAGAAGGGAATGGCAACCCGCTCCAGTATTCTTGCCTGGAGAAATCCATGGATGTGGAACTTGGTAGGTTCCAATCCATGGGGTCCCAAAGAGCCAGACTTGACAGAGCAAACTAATGCTATTGATAGATGAATTAATTTTATAGTGAAGACCCATTTCCCTGCACCCTAAACAACATTTTACTATACAGTCTGTGCTTTATTCTCTATCAGTTCCATTATCCATTCATCAGTGTGTCTTATTTATTGTTAAATTTCAGAATAAGTTGCAGACATAAGTTAGCTTGTCTTCAGTCATGGCATGTGATTAATTTTAAAACTCCAAAAATAATTTTAAAAAGAGGTGATATTTTATAATTATTAAAGGGGGAAAATATAAGCTAAAAACACCTTCTTCTGAAGGCTGAGATAGGCAGTCATTCCAGAAGACAAGATTGGTATCGACCAGGGTTCTTGATCTTCTCCAAGCAATAGAAATTGACTAGAAGCCAGACAAGAAATTCAGGCAAGGCTTTATTGGGGTCTCTGCTGCAGCAGTGGGGAGCAGAAACAAACACAGTTTCCCTTGCTCACTCACTCTCTAAGAGGGGGCAAGCTTGTTCCTCATACGGGGTGAAGGTAGGGATGTGTCCAGGGGTGGGGCTGGAGGTGAGGCTTAGGCCATTTTCATACTCTTAGGTGGTGGTGTGCAGGGGGCAAACGCAGTACCCTGATTTTGCTTCAGGCTCTTCAAAAAGGGCATTTGGGTGTTTGTTTTTTTTTCCTCTTTATATCTTTTGCCCCAAATTTTCCCCAACTGTGCATGCACACAGCTATTTTTAGTTCCTTATAGTTTCTTTGTATTTTGTTGCTGGAGGAGAGGTTCCTCCAGGTGCAAGCACTGCAGCAAAGGGCCCTAGGTCCCAGCCCTGTTTCAAGATGATTAAAAAATCATCTCTGGAGGCCACTATCAATAACCAATGCCTACAGGCTCCCATCAGGTACAGAGAGATATGAACCGCAGATTGGAAGTCTGGGGTGAAGTCAGCAGGGTGGGATAGTGGGATACAGGGCACAGGGCTAGGGGCAATCCAGGAAGGGGCACCAAGGATAAAAATGCAAATTGGAAATCAGGCTGGTGGTCCCATTAAGGTTTCACTTTGAGGAAGGTCGACAAAATGCCAGCCTGGAACGAGGAAATGTGAGGGAGAGAGGCTGATACCACAGCAAGAGAGCACAAAGTTAAAGGAGGAACAGAAAAAAAATCCCAGATCCTCTAGAGTAGCCATGAGCTCCCAGCAAGTTCACAGTCTAGCTCCTGGTGAAACATGAGAGCCTGGCATGTGGTCACACAGATTCTTCACTGTTTAATGATGGTCGAATTTGAGATGGAAGGATCCTCTCTTAGCTGCACAGGGCACACAAGGACCACCGTCTGTTTAGCCCTCTAGTCTACATGGATGTGCCATTCTTTCCATTCAGTTCAGTTCAGTTCAGTCACTCAGTCATGTCCAACTCTTTGCAACCCCATGAATCGCAAGATGCCAGGCCTCCCTATCCATCACCAACTCCTGGAGTTTACTCAAACTCATGTCCGTCAAGTTGGAGATGTCATCCAGCCATCTCATCCTCTGTCGTCCCATTCTCCTCCTGCCCCCAATCCCTCCCAGCATCAGGGTCTTTTCCAATGAGTCAACTCTTCACATGAGGTGGCCAAAGTATTGGAGTTTCAGCTTCAGCATCAGTCCTTCCAAGGTACACCCAGGACTGATCTATTTTAGGATGGACTGGTTGGATCTCCTTGCAGTTCAAGGGACTCTCAAGAGTCTTCTCCAACACCACAGTTCAAAAGCATCAACTTTTCAGTGCTCAGCTTTCTTCACAGTCCTGCTCTCACATCCATACATGACCAGTGGAAAAACAATAGCCTTGATTAGATGTACCTTTGTTGGCACAGTAATGTATCTGCTTTTTAATATGCTGTCTAGGTTGGACATAACTTTCCTTCCAAGGAGTAGGCATCTTTTAATTTCATGGCTGCAATCACCATCTGCAGTGATTTTGGAGCCCCAAAAAATAAAGTCTGACATTGCTTCCACTGTTTCCCCATCTATTTCCCATGAAGTGATGGGACCAGATGCCATGATCTTAGTTTTCTGAACGTTAAGCTTTAAGCCAACCTTTTCACTCTCTTCTTTTACTTTTACCAAGAGGCTTTTTAGTTCCTCTTCATTTTCTGCCATAAGGGTGGTGTCATCTGCATACCTGAGGTTATTGATATTTCTCCCAGCAATCTTAATTCCAGCTTGTGCTTCTTCCAGCCCAGCATTTCTCATGATGTACTCTGCATATAAGTTAAATAAGCGGGGTGACAATATACAGCCTTGACGTACTTCTTTTCCTATTTGGAACCAGTCTGTTGTTCCATGTCCAGTTCTAACTGTTGCTTCCTGACCTGCATATAAGTTTCTCAAGAGGTGGGTCAGGTGGTCTGGTATCCTCATCTCTTTCAGAATTTTCCACAGTTTATTGTGATCCAGACAGTCAAAAGCTTTGGCATAGTCAATAAAGCAGAAATAGATGTTTTTCTGGAACTTCTTGCTTTTTCAGTGATCCAGCGGATATTGGCAATTTGATCTCTGGTTCCTCTGCCTTTTCTAAAACCAGCTTAAACATCTGGAAGTTCATGGTTCACATATTGCTGAAGCCTGGCTTGGAGAATTTTGAGCACTTTACTAGCATGTGAGATGAGTGCAATTATGCGGTAGTTTCAGCATTCTTTGGGATTGCCTTTCTTTGGGATTGGAATGAAAACTGACCTTTTCCAGTCCTGTGGCCACTGCTGAGTTTTCTAAATTTGCTGACATATTGAGTACAGCACATTTACAGCATTATCTTTCAGGATTTGAAATAGCTCAACTGGAATTCCACCACATCCACTAGCTTTGTTTGTAGTGATGCTTTCTAAGGCCCACCTGACTTCACATTCTAGGATATCTGGCTCTAGGTGAGTGATCACACCATTGTGATTATTTGGGTCGTGAAGATCTTTTTTGTACAGTTCTTCTGTGTATTCTTGCCACCTCTTCTTAATATCTTCTGCTTCTGTTAAGTCCTTACCATTTCTGTCCTTTATTGAACCCATCTTTACATGAAATGTTCCCTTGGTATCTCTAATTTTCTTGAAGAGATCTCTAGTCTTTCCCATTCTGTTGTTTTCCTCTATTTCTTTGCATTGATCGCTGAGGAAGCCTTTCTTATCTCTCCTTGCTATTCTTTGAAACTCTGCTTCCTGGGAACAATTATGATAACATAAAAAGCTGTCTGCAATTATAAGACTTCTATGTTTAAGGTAACATGTGCGAGTGTGAATATCTGAGAAAATGACATATTACACAGTGTTTCCAAATAATCTAACATCTATCATTTTTTAGAGCCTTTGGGAACTCATTTCGTAGTGCACAGCCCCGTTTCCAAGGTATCATTTGATAATGGGAATCCCAGTCCTGTGACCTGGACTTTTTACCAGCTGCTTTTTTAATTGGCATATAGTTGTTTTACGGTGTTATAGTAGTTTCTGTTATACAGAAACTATTCAGTTATACATAAGCATACACTCTATTTAAATACTCTTTTCTATTATGGTTTATCACAAGATATCACATGACTTCTTTAAGTTGGCTAAGTTACTTCCAAGGCAGCAAAAAATGGAAACCAGTATTTCAGAGAATCAGATGTGGGGTGGTCTTACTTTCCCTTATTTATTTCTTCATTGGAGCTATCCTGGGGAAAAACATGTTCACATTTTGCCCCTCAGCATCTATGACTGCCTTGCTTCAGCAAAGGCTACTGCCTGGAGCCCTTCCTAATTCTTCCAGCCACACCTGTGTGGATGTGGACTGGATCTTTTATACATTCAGCCCTGCATTTATGCTCTATTTTATGCGCTAAGTTTCATGTATGTAGAGAGAAATCCTCCACTTACGAATCAAAAGAACTGTGTTCAAGTTTTCCTGGTCTGTAATCACGCATGTGTGCCTGTGTGCTAAGTTGCTGCAGTCATGTCTTACTCTTTGTGACCTGATGACAGAAGACTTGCCAAGCTCCTCTGTCTATGGGATTCTCCAGGCAAGAATACTGGAGTCGATTGCCATGCCCTCCTCCAAGGGATCTTTTGAACCCAGGGATTAAACCCGCATCTGCGGTTCCTGCGTCAGAGGCAGAGTCTTTACTACTGAAGCACCCGGGAGCCTGCAATCACACACACTTTACATCAACTCTCATTTCATGTTGTAAGCAAAGGTGAGAGGTAACTAGCAAATGTTTCATGAGGATGAGGGCTAATATTGATGACAAGCCCCTCCCAGAGTGTCTAGTATTCAGCAAGTGCTCAGTAAATGCACTTCTGATGTGATAACATACATATCATACTTAGTAGCATTGTATCTGTTAGCATTTATTTCACATTTTTATAGTAAGACTCAATAGATATTCAGCAAGTTGAAAGAAAAATTTACATTAGGGAAGTAATTTAAAAATATGTAAATCATATTGATGCTAATTAAAAGCCCTATAATTTGAGAAATCTATGTAAGACTCAGACAGGAAATCATGTTTTTAGAGGAACCACAGTAATATTTTGACATGAGCTGAGTCAATAAATGACAATGTGCTGGCATGGCTTGGAAAGTAGAGAGACGCCTACACTGAAGGCGCCCATCTCCTCAGCTCCAGCTGTCTTAACTTCCATACATCAGAACTCCCGGCCCAGGGCGGGAGTAGGAAGGGGACTTAGCACCAGCTTTCACACGTATCTTTGCGTGTGTCCTGCCCAGGGTTCCCTGGAATTCTGTAAGCATCACTCCAGAGAGAGGAGCGAGACGAAGTACTCAGGACTTCAGCGTTCTCAAACCCTCTTCAAATTGCAGTAGGTAAACTTTTGTCTGTTGTTTATTTGAAGCCCCCATATGAAATGTTGTCCGATAAAAATGGTTGAGCTGTTAACACACAAGTTACACATTGAATGATCCAGTCCTCGGAGTTTAGGTGCTGAGAGATTGACAAGAAGTTGTCAAAACCATGATATTTTGCATTG
This sequence comes from Odocoileus virginianus, assembly GCF_023699985.2. Classification (NCBI taxonomy): domain Eukaryota; kingdom Metazoa; phylum Chordata; class Mammalia; order Artiodactyla; family Cervidae; genus Odocoileus; species Odocoileus virginianus. The sequence continues at coordinate 23,236,788 of NC_069704.1, forward strand.
AGTGAGCCAAGATATGAGCCTGTCTCCTTCCCTCACTGGCTGTCAATCTGCAGCCACTACCGTCCTGTGAGGTGGCTGATGGCTGTAGGTGCACAGAGATAGGGGCCGGGAAGCTGAGACGTCAGCCCCTAAGACAATTCTAGAGAAAACACCCTGCTTATTGAAAAGTTTTCAAGTCTGCTGTCTTGGCTAACATGCGTCTGTGTTCCATATCCGAGATTTGACTGCTTGGCTAATAGAATTTCACTGGCTGGTGTAGGAAAATGAGAAGGTTGTTTGCCATGAGCTGTCTCCATCAGGGGAGCCCTCTGTCTTGCTGCACCCACTTCTCTCCTTAGCCTCATTCATAAGTCTCACCTTCATAAAGTAACTCTTAGTTGTTTTTACTCACACTTCTGACACCAAATGTATGGGTTTTTTTGTCAAGCCAAGTAGTTCTCTAATTCTCTGTGGACACAACTGAGTGTGTAACAATTTAATTCAATTCTGACACTACCTAGAACTAGTGCAGACCCTACAGGTTAAGGGTTTAGTCCAACAATATTGCTCCCTGTCAGATGCTGGTTGTAAGTCCCAGGTTATCATCTGAATTGACCAACTGGCTAAAAACTGGGGGTTCCTAAAACCACCTCCTTAGGTGTGATAATTTGCTAGTAACAACTCTCAGAACTCAGGAAAGTGTTTTACTTTTATCAATTTGTGATAAAAGATACAACTCTGGAATGGCCAGAAGGAAGAGATATGTAGGGCAGGGCATGGGGAAGGGGCACAGGGCACCTATGACTTCTCAGCATCTTGATCTATTCACAAACTTGGAAGCTCCCTGAACCTCATTGCTCCAGGAGGCTCAGTTGGTAAAGAACCTGCCTGCAATGCAGGAGACTGGGTTCAGTTCCTGGGTTGGGGAGATCCCTGGGAGAAGGAAATGGCAACTCACTCCAGTATTCTTGCCTGGGAAATCCCATGGACAGAAGTACCTGCTGGGCTACAGTCCATGGGGTCACAAGAATCAGACATGACTTAGCAGCTAAACAAGCAACCACCATGTAGATTTCATTATTTAGGTAGCTTTGATTAAATTTTCCGACATTGGTGATTGAACTCAATCTCCCCTCCCTGGAGAGGGAGAAGTCAGAGGTTAAAGTCAAAAGTTCTAACCTTTGGATTATGCTTTGGTATGTATGGAAAATAGCCCCCCGTCTTGGAAGCTACACAGGGATCCCAGTCATTGCACCACTCTTATCACCCTGGAAGTTTCAAGGATTTTAGGAGTTGTTTTCCAGGAACCAGAAGAACAAGTAAATGTGTATTTTTTATTGTACTACAGTGGGATTCTCTGAAAATCCTGAGGTCTTCAAGGTCTGCAAATTAAGTTAGCAGCACACTAGAGGATGGGCCCCTATTTCTGATACTGTGACTCTCCAGGTGACTTTTGAAGCTACTTCAGTGTCTCTTGGGGTCTACTGATGTGGTGCTCATTGGTTTTCAGTAGACTAAAGGATATCTGAGACTTGCTGATATGTGTCTACACCTGTTTCCACTAAACAAATGACCTGGACATGTGACAGTAATGGTGTTTCACTGTAGTTTCTGTCTGGAGCTTTCTTCCCTCCATCAATCCTTGGGATAGATTGGATTATGCACACAGATATCCAGCCCTCCTTCTACCCTTGGTATGCAGTTTATGTTCCTATCTTAGGGACCTTAGGCCTGGCCAAATGTGTGCTGTGGCCAGTGAAATGGAGGCAGAAGTGACAGCGTGCCAGCTCTGATGCTTGGAGAGGCACTGCAGTTTCTGTGTGCTCTTTTGGATACTGTACTCTTTTTTTCGTAGTGAAACGATGCTTCATTGAGCATGAGAAATGTAACAGACCTGGAATCAAGCCATAGCCTTGAGCCAAAGCCAGCAAACTGTTGTCTACTTACATGTGAGTGAGAAAAATAAATGCCTACTGTCTAGGCCACTGGGTTTGGAATAATTCTTTCTAGTGAAACTGTGGAAATACCTGACTGATGTCTTCTTTTCCTTAACAAACCTTTATGCCTCAAGGGGAAGTTCTCTCTCTCTTCTGTGGTCCCTCATTAGAGCACTTGTCACACTGAATCAATTTAAGTTAATGCTTACATCTATTTTAGGATGACAGTCCTTAGAGCAGAGACCCCACCATTCACATACTCATTCATTCATTCACCACAGAAAATTTGTCACAAGGTGGATCTGTAATAAAGGATTGTGCATTGTATGATTGCATTTTTATTTATTTATGTATATATTTAGCTTTGTCAGGCCTTTGTTGTGGTCTGCAGGACCTTTTGTTGCAGTGAATGCGTGCATTCCCCAGGTGTGGTACATGGGCTTAGTTACCCAGAGTCACGTGAGATCTTAGTTCCCCAACCAGGGATCAAACCCACATCCCTTGCAATGCATTCTTAACCAATAGACCATCAGGAAGTCCTGCATGATTGTATTATTAATTAAAGAACTTTTATACTTAATATTGAATATTTTGTTGGATTCTTTACTAGACATGAATAGAAAAGCAAGAGCACAAGGGCTCAAATGATCAAGTCAGAAGACAGTGATGGGGAAGAAGACTGAATATAGTCATGAGAATTTTGTGTATTCTAATTTCATATTACTACAGAACATTCCAAACTGACCTACATAACTGCTTATACATAATCTGAAGAATTGATGCTTTTGAACTGTGGTGTTGGAGAAGACTCTTGACAGTCCTTTGGACTGCAAGGAGATCCAACCAGTCCATCCTAAAGGAAATCAATCCTGAATGTTCATTGGAAGAAGGACTGATGCTGAAGCTGAAATTCCAATACTTTAGCCACCTGATGCGAAGAGCTGACTCATTTAGAAAAGACCCTGATGCTGGGAAAGACTGAGGGCAGGAGGAGAAGGGGATGACAGAGGATGAGATGGTTGGATGGCATCCCCGTCAATGGACATGAATTTGAGTAAACTCCGGGAGTTGGTGATGGACAGGGAGGCCTGGTGTGCTGCAGTCCATGGGGTCGCAAAGAGTCTGATATGACTGAGCGACTGAACTGAACTGAACTGAATTTTAACTAAATCAATCTTTGTTGCCTAAATGAATGATGCTTTTACAATACAAAAAAAAAATGCTAAAAAGTGCTGTGAAGATTTATTCTCGTTGCCTTGGGTGTGCTAAGCCGATATAGCCTCTTCTGATAGCAGCAAATCTAATGGTTCTAATGGGCTCCCATCTCACTAGGTAAAGGAGTGATGGCTTTCAATCATCTTAGCCTATGTTTCCCAGAAGAAAACTTAGAAAAGAATGTAAGTGCAAGTAGTTTATATGAGAGGGGAAATCCCAAGAAGCTGGGAGGGGCAAGCAGATAGTGAGATGTGTGTTATGAGCACATTAACCACCAGGGGGACTGGAGCTTAGCCCCACTGGGGAGCTCTGGGAGCCTGTGTAGCATGTGTGTGAAGAACTATCCCAACCTGAGGGAGGAGCTGGGTATTAGCATGTTGATTCCTGACCATCCCGCTGAGGGCAGCTCCTGAGACCTTTTGGTTTTCTGCCATTTCAAACCTACTGCTGCTGGAGGGGATTCTGCAGGATGTGGATACAGCCTGAGGGGATATGAGCATGGTGCTGCCTGACTCCCCTGCACTCAGACAGTACAATGCATGTTTAAAATATCACTGTGTCAATACAAATTGATACAGCCACTGTGAACTGTTTAGTTCAGTTCAGTTCAGTCACTCAGTCATGTCAGACTCTTTGCAACCCCATGGACTGCAGCACGCCAGGCCTCCCTGTCCGTCACCAACTCCCAGAGTTTACTCAAACTCATGTTCATTGAGTTGGTGATGCCATCCAACCATCTCATCCTCTGTCATCCCCTTCTCCTCCTGCCCTCAGTCTTTCCCAGCATCACGGTCTTTTCAAATGAGTCAGCTCTTCATATGAGGTGGCCAAAGTATTGGAGTTTCAGCTTCATCATCAGTCCTTCCAATGAGCATTCAGGGCTGATTTCCTTTAGGATGGACTGGTTGGATCTCCTTGCAGTCCAAGGGACTGTCAAGAGTCTTCTCCAACACCACAGTTCAAAAGCATCAATTCTTCAGTGCTCGGCTTTCTTTATAGTCCAACTCTCACATCCGTACATGACCACTGGAAACACCATAGCCTTGACTAGACGGGCATTTGTTGACAAAGTAATGTCTCTGCTTTTTAATATGCTGTCTAGGTTGGTCATAACTGTCCTTCCAAGGATTAAGTGTCTTTTAATTTCATGGCTGCAGTCACCATCTGCAGTGATTTTGGAGCCCAGAAAAATAAAGCCAGCCACTGTTTCCACTGTTTCCCCATCTATTTCCCATGAAGTGATGGGACCAGATGCCATGATCTTAGTTTTCTGAATGTTGAGCTTTAAGCCAACTTTTTCACTCTCCTCTTTCACTTTCCTCAAGAGGCTCTTTAGTTCTTCACTTTCTGCCATAAGGGTGGTGTCATCTGCATATCTGAGGTTATTGATATTTCTCCTGGCAATCTTGATTCCAGCTTGTGATTCTTCCAGCCCAGCATATCTCATGATGTACTCTGCATATAAGTTAAATAAGCAGGGTGACAATATACAGCCTTGAGGAACTCCTTTTTCTATTTGGAACCAGTCTGTTTTACCATGTGCAGTTCTAACTATTGCTTCCTGACCTGTATACAGGTTTCTCAAGAGGCAGGTAAGGTGGTCTGGTATTCCCATCTCTTTCAGAATTTTCCACAGTTTACTGTGATCCACACAGTCAAAAGCTTTGGCATAGTCAATAAAGCAGAAATAGATGTTTTTCTGGAACTCTCTTGCTTTTTCAATGATCCAGTGGATGTTGGCAATTTGATCTCTGGTTCCTCTACCTTTTCGGAATCAGCTTGAACATCTGCAATTATCCTCCAATTAAAAAAAAAAAAAGAAACAACAACTAAAAATAGAGCTACCATAAGACACAGAAATCCCACTCCTGGGCAAATCTGGAAACCATAATAGTTCAAAAAGATACATGCACCCCAATGTTCATTGCAACACTACTTACAATAGTCAGGAGAGGGAAGCAACCTACCTGTCCATCAGAAGAGGAGTGGGTAAAGAAGATGTGGTACATATATACAGTGGAATATTACTGGGTCATAAAAAGGAACAGAATTGTACCATTTGCAGAGATGTGGATAGACCTATAGACTGTCATACAGAGAGAAGTATTTCAGAAAGAGAAAAACAAATTTCATATAAATTGCTTATATGTGGACTCTAGAAAAATTATACAGATGAACTTGCTTGCAAAGCAAAAATAGGAGACACAGATATAGAGAACAAATGTGTAGATACCAAGGTGGATCAACATGTATACTATTATGTGTAAGATGGATAAATAATGAGAACTGACTAGATAGCATAGGGCCTTCCCCCATTGCTCAGATAGTAAAGAATCTGCCTGCAATATGAGAGGCCCAGGTTTGAACCCTGAGTCGGGAAGGTCCCTGGAGAAGAGAATGGCAACCCACTTCAGTGTTCTTTCCTGGAGAATTCCATGGACAGAGAAGCCTGGTGGGCTATAGTTCAGAAGATCGCAAAGAGTCAGACATGACTGAGCAACTTTCACGTCACTTCACAAAATAGATGACTAATGAGAACCAAACACATTATATTATATTATAGCACAGGGAACTCTACCCAATGCTCTGTGGTGATCTAAATGGGAAGTAAACTAATAAAAGAGGGGATAATATATATTTATAGCTGATTCACTTTGCTGTACAGCAGAAATTAACAGAACATTGTAAAGTAACTATACCACAATAAAAATTAATCAAAGGTTAAAATGTTCATAAGAGAAGAAAGAGAGGCTAAAATGTTAATAGGGATGAGAGGACAGGCCACATGTTTTCCTCTTTAACCTTTTTTCTAAATTACCAAATGAACTAATTTTTGCAATGATTACATCTTATTTTTATGAACAAAAGAAAATTTAAAAATGTTGAACAACAATAAAATATAATTTCAAGTAAATTAAAAAAAAAGTCTTTTGAGATTTAAACTGCATCATTTTAATGAGAGTAGAGTCTCTTTTGAGAAAGTGTTTCTTCAAGAATTCCTCTTTTTCATTCCTATCTCCAGTCTAACAGTGGGAAATATATTTCTGAGACCTTCAAGTGATAGAAAAAGGCTTCCAAAGTGGCTCAGTGGTAAAGAATCTGCCTGCCAATGTAGGCAATGCAGGAGATGGGTTTGATTCCTGGGTATGGAAGATCCTTTGGAGGAGGAGATGGCAACCCACTCCAGTATTCTTGCCTGGAAAATTGTATGGACAGAACAGATAGAGCATTAGATCTGATGTCCTTGAAATTTACCTGGTTTCTCTTCTTTGTGGCTTGTCAATGAACTCTAGTTTCATCTGGCTCCCTGGGGAGTTTTGTCCACACCTTCGTTGGAGTCCTTGTCTTCAGCCTTTCTCATCGATCCTCAGACCTTGGTATCCTTAACGTCTCTGGCTGACCTCTAGCGTCTGTGCCCCATAATCTCCTTGAGGCCAACTGCATCTTTTTTCCAGAGCACACAGGAACATCTGGATCCCTTAGGGGACACATATGAGGAAGCAAGGACATTATGTTAATCTCATTCATCTCACTACATTTAAGTTATTTCATTTCATCACCCCCACACAGGTGAGTGAGCAGTACCAGGGGTTCCAAATGGTGAATGTGTCTTTGATTTGAGTTTTTCTTTCATCCACTTACCACGCCCCCTTATGTCCTTGAGTAACTTGGGAGAAAAGATGGGATGCAGCTTCTTCCTTCTCTCTCCCTCTCTGTTTCTAGCTCATCTCTCTTCATGAAGATCTGTAACAATAGATTTTACTTTGTATCACATCCTTGTCTCTCCAGCCCTGGCTAAGGCTAAACTTGAATCTCACATTGCCCACATCTGGATCTTAATGGAAACTTAAAAAAAAAAAAAAACTGAAAATCCTTGGCTTTCAGAATGAATGTCTTTCTGTGGATTTGAAAATTCTTTTCTGGATGTTAGAGTCCAATATTGAATCATTCTTCTTTTTTGTATTCATTCCCTGGTGCAAATGAATGCCTTTGGCAGAGTGAAATGAGATCAAATGCAAAAAAAGAAAAGAACATTAATATATTTCAACAATATCATTCCCTATTTCATTAGAGCACTTTATTTTGAAATGCAAGACCATGATCAGAAAAAAATTCAATCATTCTTGCCTATTGTCTCTTCAATTTCCTCCATCTATCATTTGAACTTCCTGTAAATTCAATCTTGAAACTGGGTATGTGTGCGCTAAGTTGCTTCAGTCACGTCTGACTCTTTGCGACCCTATGACTATAACCTGCTAGGCTCCTCTGTTCATGGGATTCTCCATGCAAGAATACTGGAGTGGGTTGCCATGCCCTTCTCCAGGGGATCTTCCTGACCCAGGAATTGAACCTGTGTCTCTTATGTCTCCAGTAGTGGCAGGTGGGTCTTTACTACTAGCGTCACCTATTCTTTACCACAGCAGTCACAATGATTGCCTCTTTAAGAAAGAGAAAACTAATTCTATTTAAGCAGCAGGACCTTCCAGCTCCAGGAACAGAATCACAGGGATCAGGTTTTCTCTGTCTCTGACATCCTCAGCTTTGCCATGAGCAGCTTCCTGCATGGGAACAATACAGGTTGTGTCATTGTCAGCACCTTATCCAGGCTGGCAATTTCCAGAGGAAGATAGGGACCTTCTCTTGTTGGACCTTCCTCTAAAGAATGAGGCATGTGCAGCAGACCCTGGGCTATGCCATCTGAACACTTCTTTTGGGAATGGAAACTTCACTTCCCAGTCTCTAGGACTGATGATCGCTCACTGCTGAGTTTCTCCCCAGGATTTGAACTCATCCAAACAAGGCTTCTGGCACAAGGGCTCTTTCCCTGGGATCTGAACCCCAAGGCACCTTGTAACCAGTGGTAGTCTCAGTTCCCCTTTAGACAGACCGACATCCTGCTGCGACCAAGTGGAGTTCAACTTCCCACTCTGCTCAATGCCGTTTCCCTCCCTTCTTTACAGATTGTGTTCTTGCGGGCACTCCCTGATAAATCTCTTGTCTTTAAAACTCTGTTACTGAATATTTCCCCCAAAGAACTCACTCCAAGAGAGCACGCATGAGGAGTGGCCCCAGGAAGCTGATCTAACATGGTACTTTGGATAAAGACCACTTGTCACTCAGCTGTTGGTAAGGACCTCATCGTTGTTAATAGCCCTCGGCAATCAGTAGCAGTGCAATTGTTAAAACTTTTATCAGTGGCAAAGTAGAATCAAATACTGAAGAAGAGAATGCAAGAAAACACATGCCTTCCTCAGGACCTACCACTCCTATCCTCCTGGTTGTTGTTCACCTGCTCAGTCATGTCCAACTCTTTGTGATCCCATGGACTGCAGCATGCTAGACTTCCCTGTCCTTCACCATCTCTCGGAGTTTGCTCAAACTCATATCCATTGAGTCGATGATACCATCCAACCATCTCATCCTATCACACCCTTCTCCTCCTGCCTCAATCTTTCCCAGATAGGTCTTTTCCAATGAGTCAGGTCTTTGCATCAGGTGGCCAAAATATTGGAGCTTCAGCGTCAGCATCAGTCCTTCCACTGAATGTTCAGGATTGATTTCTTTAGGATCAAATGGTTTGATCTCCTTGCAGTCCAAGGGACTCTGTCCTCTTGGACACCAGACAGATAAGGAAGGTCAAGTCATAGCCTCATCTGGCCAGGGCAGCACTGCTAGGAGTGGAGAGACCATGACCTTCAAGAGCTGGGGGAGTCTCAGCGACAGGAACCACTAGGGAACAGAAGAGAACATAGTGGATGGACCCTGAGGGTATTGGCTCAAGAAAAATGGAACACAAAGTTGGATAAGAGGAATTTATTAGCACAGAGATCATCTCCCTGATCTAGGACCTATGCTCAAGCTCAGTCATGCCCAACTCTTAGCAACCCCATGGACTGTAGCCCACCAGGCTCCTCTGATCATGGGATTTTCCAGGCAAGAATACTGCAGTGGGTTGCCATTTCCTACTCCAGGGGATCTTCCCAACCCCGGGATTGAACGGACGTCTCCTGTGGCTCCTGCATTGGCAGGCAGATTCCTTACCACTGCACCACCTGGGAAACCTGATCTAGGACCTAACAGCTTGTCAGAGGACCCCAGGATATGATGCTGACCTTCTGATGGAGGTTTCTGGGAGGCTTGAAAAAGTGCCCATACTAAGAGATGTGGAAATACCAGCCCCACCTTGGCAGGAAGTGGCAGAAGAGATCAACAGGCTGGGAGAAGTCACATAGTAGAGTGGATATAAAGTAAGGCTGGGAATGCCACCAGTCAAATAGAATCCATGCAAGAATTCAGAAGGAACTTCTTTCAAAATCAGCAGGAAATGCCCTGTGAAAGGGCACAATTAAGGAGCTCAGAGGTGACATTTTTTAAATTAATTTATTTTTTAATTGAAGGATATTGCTTTACAGCATTTTGTTTTTTTCTGTCAAACATCAATATTAATCAGCCATAGGTGTACATATGTCCCCTCCCTCTTGACCCTCCCCTCCCATCTCCCTCCCCATCCCATCCCTCTAGGTTGATACAGAGCCCCTGTTTGAGTTTTCTGAGCCATACAGCAAATTCCCATTGGCTATCTATTTTACATATGGTAATGTTAGCTTCCATGTTACTCTCGCCATCCATTTCCACCTCTCCTCTCCTCTGCCCGCATCCATAAGTCTGTTCTTTATGTCTGTTTCTCCATTGCTGCCTTATGAATAAATTCATCCGTACCATCTTTCTAGATTCCGTATATGTGCATTAGTATATGTTATTTATCTTCCTTTCTTATTTACTTCACTGTGTATAATAAGCTCTAGGTTCAACCACCTCATTAGAACTGACTCAAATGTGTTCCTTTTTTATGGCTGATAATATACCACTGTGTATATTACCACAACTTCTTTATCCATTCATCTGTTGAAGGATATCTAGGCTGCTTCCATGTTCTAGCTATTATAAATTATGCTGCAATGAACATTGGGGTACATGTGTCTTTTTCAATTTTGGTTTCCTCAGGGTATATGCCTAGGAGTGGGATTGCTGGGTCATATGGTGGTTTTATTCCTAGTTTTCTAAGGAATCTCTATACTATCTTCCATAGTGGCTGTATCAATTTACATTCCCACAGAAGAGACATTTTAAAGACATCTGAGGCTCAGGAGCGGAGATGCTCTTACAGAACCAAGATCTCTGATAGAAATGGAAACAATAGGATCCAGAAATAACAGAAACTAGGTGGAGGTGCTGAACTGCCAAAGTTAAGGTGGGTACAATTATCATAATGAACAATGAGGTTGGGATGGGAGACATGGGGATCTGGCCGGCAGAGGGCTCTGGGGTTGGCAAATTATGGCCTAGGGGCCAAATCCAGCCCACTGTCTGTTTTGCAAATAACAGTAGAACACAGTCACTCCCATTATTTACATATTTCCTATGTCTGCTTTGTGCTATGGCAGCCAAGGTGAATAGTTGCAACAGAGATCACGTAGCCTGAAAAGCCAAAAATACTACATGCTAGACCTTTACAGGAAAAGTTTGTTGACCCCTGTGCTAATCCTTCCCCAAACTGACTTGTGACACTTTGTTCAGTGAACTCTAGGGGAAAAGAGAAGACCATGCCATTTTAAAGACTTTGGGACCCAGGACCTGAGTTGCCATCAATAACCAAAATCTGAAGCATCTTTATGACCTTCCTATCAGCGTAGAAATATCTGATAAACAAATGAACTCCTGCTCCAAGTCAGTCTCATGATGGGTCCCCTGGGCCTGCAAATTCATTTGGTAGGCATTTTCACAAGTCCATAAGGTATAATTTTGAAATGGATGGTTGGGAGAATTTTCACAATAGGTTCTTGGCCTATTGTATAAGACCTATCATGTTGAGGAAGGCCAAGTAGAATCATCCCCTGTTTCAGTGAAGAGAGTGGTAAAATTAAATAGTATCACATCCTGGGGAAAATGATAGATGCAAAAGTGGTGATCACTAATCACATCCCTGTTCATCAGTCATGCCCAACAACCATCAAACTACTTCTGGGGAATGCCAGAGGAATATTCCAAGATCTACCAAAAAGTAGCCTTAGTTGAAACTGCTTGCCAAATCGAGTATATTTGAAAAATTAGATTAAAATGGACTCAGGTACATAGTATGCAGCCACTACTCTGATGGATGCATTCTTTTCCATTCCTATTAGGAAGGAAGGTCAGAAGCAATTTCCATTCACATGGGATGAACAATAGGAGACATAAACTCCCTATGGCTGTTAGCTTTCCTTCTCTCAGTCATAATATAGTCTAAAGTGAAAAAGACCATCAAAACATTCTGTGACTTTGCACTGGTCTATATTAGCAGCATCCTGTTAACCAGACTAGATGAGCAAGAAGTGACAAATATGCCTGAGACCTCAGCAAGACACATGGGCTACAGAGGATGAAATAAACACAGTGAGGATTCAAAGACCCACCACAGAGTAAGATATTTTGGGTTCTGAAAGACTGGGATAAGCCAAGACATCTGTTTAAAGTAGCCAAGTCATTGATTCTTGAACTTTGCAGCACAAAGAAGGAAGCACAATGTCTGGTATCCTCAAGACATTCTGACAGAAGCATATGTCATATCTTGGAAGGATTCTCTAGCTCTTAGGCTGAATGACACAAAAGGCTGCCAGTTTTGAGTGACGTCCAAAGCAGAAAAGATCTCTGCAGCAGGTTCAGGATGAGGTGAAAATGGGCTGAAATATATGCCACATAGCACTCCATATAGGTGTATTTGTGGTGGGAAAAGACAACTTGTGGCAAGAGAGACATAGACTCCCTAGGGTGTTGGAGCAAGATCATGCCTCTTACAGAAGGGGTTAATATGCCATTCAAAAACCAGCTCCTAAGATGCTGGGTGACGCTGGTAGAGGTGAAGAGCTGCCTTATTATATGGTCAGCACTGCCCACCTGTGTACTTGGTTCTGTCCAATTGGCCACATCAGTGGTTGGGGTGGGCCAAACAGTGTTCCACCATGACATGAACGTGATGATTCTGGAACTGGACACAGGCTTGGATGAAGAGCAAATTAAGCAACATGAGTATTCATTTCAAGTCCTCATGTTACCCCTAACTGCTGCACCCATACCTCTCCCTCAGCTCACACCTACCACCAAATGGGAGATTCAATTCATGCATTTGATTCATGAATAGAAACCAATAGACTGGTCTGTGGGTTCAAGGCCAAGATGGGCTTCTACTACACTACAGCTTCACCTGGAAATACAATGGTGATTGGCAGTTCTTCAGGGGGTCAGAATTTTGAGTAGTTCCCTTGAAAATTTGCCTTATGAGGAAAAATAAGTAACTTATAAGAATATATTTGGAATCATGGGCCATTTTATATGACTTGGCTTTTGATGAGGAGCCTTAAGAGAGTGATTAAAAGACTGGACATGAGGAGGTCTGGAAGGTAGACAGGTGTACAGATCTATGGGTGTGATCATGAGGTGTGAAAAACTCTGAGTTATGCACTGACACCCACCAAAGAGCACTTGTCACACGAAGAACAAAACAACCAATTAGACAGAAGATCGGGCAGTTGGCATCAGCCAGTCTTTGACATGAGCCATCTTGGTATTGGCATACTGATGTTACTGGGCCTAAGCTGGTAATGCTCACTGCCAAACAGGCCAACAATCAAGAGATGAGTTGTTGAGGCAAGGAATAATGACTTTATTCAGAAAGTCAGCCAACCAAGAGGATGGTGAACTTGTGCCCCAAAGAACCATCTTACCTGAGTTAGAATTCAGGCTCTTTTTGTACCAGAAGGGGAGGGAGTAAAGTCAAGCACTTCCTGGTTCCCATCAGCCTCCAGAGGGGATGTGTTAATTTCTTCCTCCCTGCAGTCATTCATAGGTGGGCCTGGTTAGGGTGTTTCCTGGAAGCCAAACAAAGGTATTTTAGCTTACCCAGGAAGCAAGGTTCCCAGAGATGGGCCATTATGTATAATTTAAGCTTATAGGCAACTTTTCTTTAGTGATTAACTTGTAACAGAATACAAAAGTTTCTTCCCTATTGCAGTAAGTACACAGAGAGTGTAGCAGTGGTGTTATGAGTGAGTTCATGCATGAGTCTCATGGAACTGGCTCCACTAACCAGGACTGACCTAGCTTCCATTGCTGTCAAAATACCAACCTGATACCTGAACATAGTCAGCCCTCAATAAACCAATCAGGCAGTTGATGATGAGTTGATTACATTGGATCCCTTCCACCCAAGAAGGGAAGAAATTTATGGTAACTAAAATTGATTTAAATTCTAGTTAAGGGTTTGACTTTCCTGCTTCTAAAGCCTCAACCTCTGATGACTTACAAATAATACTGCACATGTCTTTTCAGACAAAGGATCCCACTTTATAGCAAAAGAGGTATGGGGCAGTGGACACATGTCCATGGGATCCTCTGATCTTATTGCTTATCATATCAACCAGAAACCTATGAACTGATGGGACTATTAAAAAGACTTGAGTCTACCTGAAACCAATGTAACATTGTTAATCAGCGATATTCCAATACAAAATAAAAAGTTTAATAAAAAAAATGACTTGAGAAGGCCCAGTATAGTGTCAATTTAGAAATAGAACACGAAGCTGGTGACTCTGAGCAGTGCAGGGACATACTGTAGCAGATGGCAGTGTGATGCCCAGACAACCCCTTCAGGACTCAGGCGCTCCTTCCCCTGGCTGTTGGTGGTCCTGCTGCTGATGGCTCACAGCTGAATCCCTCTTAGGAAAGGGGTCTCATAACAGGTGATGCCTGCTCCCCACAAACAGCCCACACAGTGACCAGATGTAGGAGGAAAGTACCCCAGTTCCTAAGTCCCTTTTGGGGTTGCCTCAGAGTAGCCATCTCAGTCCCACAATGGCCACTGGGTTGGCAGAGGTCTTCACGTAGACCACTCTACCAGTGAACTTCTCTTTCAACCTAGTCCTGCTTCATTCACTTTCTTATAGCTGTCACTCCCAAGAAAACCCCTCAAAAAATCACCTGAATGTGAAACTCCATCTCTGAGGTTTTTTCTTTTTTTTTCTGGAACCCCATGGAAGCCATAAATTCTACCCAGACACATCCCTAAGTGAACATTTCCCTAATCCATCCAGATATAACTGGATCATATGCCCATTCCTCTACCTGTAACCAACAAGAAGACTGGGATTCCATGATTAAACCAATCATTTGGGGCTGGAATGGATGTAGGTGGTCAGTGAAATGACCACTCTCCATGTGATGTTGTGGAGTCAGTGACTAGTACAGGAACCTTGCTAGAGATGCCCTGCCACGCGAGCTGTGTCCTCAGAGAGCTGGGGTAGACGGCGGCTGCCCTTCTGGATTGTCTTTGGCTCTGAGCAGGGGAATATGTTGCAAGCCTTCCTGGCACCTGCTTCCCAGAGGGTCAGAGCAGCTGCTGGAATGGTTGGTGTTCAATACAGGGTTTGCAGTGGCCCTGTGTCACCCACGCCAAAGCATATGTGGGGGGATATGCACATTTCTAAGGGCTCCTGTTACCCTCTAACAAAGTAAATCTCCAATGTCAAGTTCTTTCCTTTTTAAAAGGAATTAAATTACATTTTTAAAGAATCACAGATGAACTCAGGACTCAGGGTTCCTCCTTAATGAGAACTTGACTATTGTATTAGGATTCCAAGGGTACAAAGCTGTAATTCCCATGTGTGTACCCTGGGACTGTAGTTCGGAAGATGTCATAGGAAATTTAGAAAAATGAAAGGAGAGGAAATATATTTGAGAATGCTGGATAATGAGGAGACACTGGTTTCTTTTCCACGGAGTTTCTGACAGCGCTTTCCCCAGGTCTCACAAGCGGCCCTGGGAGACCTGTCAGTGACCTCAGGGCACCTCTCTCAGGGATGGCTGTGTTCTGTCTTATTTTGCAACCGCTGCTGCCTCAGCAACTTTGCAGGCAGCCTTGTGTGGGCTGTTCAGGTTATTCCCACTGCTCTGCACAGCCCGGCTGTTGGTCGCGTCACATGTGACCTGGAGAATCCCAGTGTTACATAAACACACCCCGAATGCGTCCTGCCGTACGAGTTTGTGGCTCTAGCGGTTTGTTTCTCTTTCCTTGCCAAAGTCAGAATTAAGGGACTTTTTGTTAAATTATATGCCTACTGGAGTTCTCTGCACAGGAAAGGAGGAATGTGACTGGGTGAAGGACTGGCTATCGCCTTGGTGTTAGTCATCTCTGAAAAGAGAGCTCTCCCCTGTCGCCAGTACCCGCTGCTGGGACCTTTGCCAGAGCCTCTATTTTAGATGTGTCTTGTGTTCATTTCTTGGCAGCATATTCAGTCAGGATATTCATAGTAAACTGGTGAGTGTTTAAGAAAAATCAACAACAGGTTTCTCTGAAAATTTCTTAAAGACCTGCAATAATATGTTTATTCAAGACCAACACCTAAATCAGGAGAAATCAACTGTGGACATTATTACAAGTAAATGCAATAAAAAATGATGAACAGTTTCTGGAGGTGTTGATTCTTTTGATTACCTCCTGATGTTTTCTGTTCCTTTTTGCATTTTTGTGAGTTATTGCAGGTTTTAGCAGCTTAGGCAGGCATTAGAGGTGCCACCCAGCAGCGGGATTTTAGGACAACTATCAGGAAGGACGACAAAGCAGGGTGTCGTGGTGGGCATGTGCTATTAAAAGAAGGCCCAGGGTAATCGGAGGAAAAATACCTTGGAGGAAGAAAAAAATCCCGTTTCCAACTGAAGTTGCTCATTGAAGTTGTTGAAATAGCCTCAAAGAGAATTCAAAGCTACACGATTAATACTAAACATCTCATGACCTGAGAACACACTGGATATATTGAATATATTGCAAGCACTTCCTGGATCTCCTCCCAGGACATTATTTCAAGAAAGGTCTAAAGGTTACTCTTCTAAGGATGGAGCTGGATGTGAAGCTCTGAGGTGTCACGTGCTCTGTGTCCTAGTGCTGATCTAAACCTGCCTCCAGGGCACACGTTGAGAGGGAAATTGAGCCCATTGCTCCCTTCCTGGTACTTGGGGAACTCACAGTGACTGGCATGCAGGGACTCCCATGTTCAAGGTCTCTGTGTGCTAAGGCCGAGGAGAGCTAGTACTTACAAAACAAACAATCACAACAAAACCCAAAGTACAGAATGTCTGTGGGCAGTCACTCCTAGAAAAACACAGTCTTGATGGAAATGAGCAAGAAGCAAGGGTGAAATGTTTTCAAGCAGACAGGCATGAGCCCTGGAAGATATATTTGTAGAAAGAGCCAGCGGATTGGCATTTCTCTAATAATGAGCAATGTTGAGCATCTTTTCATGTGTTAGCCTACTGTATGTCTTCTTTGGAGAAATGTTTATTTAGCTCGGGCCACTTTTTGATTGGTTGAGCTGCATGAGCTGCTTGCATATTTTAGAAATTATTCCTTTATCAGTGTTTTAAAAAATTATTTACTGTTATTTTCTCTCATTCTGAAGGTTGTCTTCTCACCTTGTTTATAGTTTCCTTTGCTGTGCAAAAGCCTTTTAAGTTTAATAGGTTCCATTTGTTTATTTTTGTTTTTATTTGCCATATGTAAAATAGAAAAATAGATAGGCAACAGGAATTTGCTATATGATGCAGGAAGCTCAAACCCAGTGCTCTGTGACCACCTAGAGTGGTGGGATGGGGTGGAAGATGGAGGAAGGTCCAGGAGGGAGGCAGCATATATAAGCCTATGGGTGATTCATACTGATGTATGGTCAAAAGCAACACAATGTTGTAGAGCAATTATCCTCCAATTAAAAATAAATTAATTCAAAAAGAAAGAGACTGTGGAGATCTCATTCATTCTGTCTTGCCTGGGAAATTTCTAGTTATGCTGAATGAGTAAGGGACAAGAGGCCTAGGTAACCAGGTACTGAGTATCACAAGGGCTCAGTGATTTAATGTATGGGCAGACAGTCCTCCCAATGTCCCTTCTCCCAAGGACACTTACAGCTAGAACAAGGTCTGGGTGTCATGTCCACAAACCATGCTTTGTGATCTGGATCTCAAAAGAGGGCCATGAGTTCATTAAAAGATTTTTCTCCCATATATTTTCCCCTATTATCTTTTGCAAGTTTAAAAGATAATTCTGGAATCAAAATCGAATTGGCAGTCTTCACAGAATCCATCTTATCCAAGATTTTATTTGAACAAGACAGGTTTTCTTTAATGATGCATGCCTAGTTGTTCTCAAGTCCCAGGGGTAACCCATAAATGAGACATCACCATGTAGACAAAAATGCCCATCATCAAATAATCTTGGACTAGTGCTCCTGGACTACACCTACATATATGGATTGAATGTCTATGTGCCCCCACTGATATGTTGAAGCCCAACTCCCATTGAATGTGAATCTGGAAAATTTACCGAAGTAAGGAAGGTTAGATGAGATCATGGTGAGGAGGGGTGTGCGGTTCCTGATCTAAAAGGATTAGTGTCCTTTTAAGAAGACACACTGGAGAATTCTCTGCAGGCATATGGGAAAGTGGTCATGGAGCTCAGAGCATGGTGGTGGTGACCTGAGATCCAAGGGAAGATGTCTCAGAATGGAAACTGCCTTCTGGCCTCCAGAACAATGAGGACTAAATTTATGCTGCTTAAACCACCCAGTCTGTGGTATTCTGTTATGGCAGCCTAATACCCTATTTGAGCAAGAACACCTCTCCATGTGGTGAGTGGATTCAGTTCAGTTCATTCACTCAGTCGTGTCCAACTCTTTGTGACCCCATGAACTGCAGCACGCCAGGCCTCGCTGTCCATCACCAACTCCAGGAGTTCACCCAAACCCATGTTCATCAAGGCGGTGATGCTATCCAACCATCTCATCCTCTGTTGTCCCCTTCTCCTCCTGCCCTCAATCCCTCCCAGCATCAGGGTCTTTTCAAATGAGTCAGCTCTTCACATCGTGTGGCCAAAGTATTGGAGTTTCAGCTTCAACATCAGTCCTTCCAAGAACACCCAGGACTGATCTCCTTTAGGATGGACTGGTTGGATCTCCTTGCAGTTCAAGGAACTCTCAGGAGTCTTCTCCAACACCACAGTTCAAAAGCATCAGTTCTTCGGCATTCAGCCTTCTTTATAGTCCAACTCTCATATCCATACATGACCACTGAAAAAACCATAGCCTTGACTAGATGGACCTATGTTGAAAAAGTAATGTCTCTGCTTTTCAATATGCTGTCTAGGTTGGTCATAACTTTCCTTCCAAGGAGTAAGCGTCTTTTAATTTCATGGCTGCAGTCACCATCTGCAGTGATCTTGGAGCCCAGAAATATAAAGTCTGACACTGTTTCCACTGTTTCCCCATCTATTTGCCATGAAGTGATGGGACCAGATGCCATGATCTTAGTTTTCTGAATGTTGACTTTAAGCCAACTTTTTCACTCTCCTCTTTCACTTTCATCAAGAGGCTCTTTAGTTCTTCTTAGCTTTTTGCTGTAAGGGTTGTGTCATCTGCATATCTGAGGTTATTGATATTTCTCCCTGTAATCTTGATTCCAGCTTGTGCTTCATCCAGCCCAGCATTTCTCATGATGTACTCTGCATATAAGTTAAATAAGCAGGGTGACAATATACAGCCTTGACGTACTCCTTTTCCTATTTGGAACCAGTCTATTGTTCCATGTCAAGTTCTAACTGTTGCTTCCTGACCTGCATACAGAGTGATAATTATAATAGCTCTTAATACTGAGTTCATCATTTAGCAATCATTTGCTTATAGGCCTGGCATTGCACCTTAGATTTTTATTCATTTCTCCTCTTGCTTTGGGTGTCTGTCTTTCCATATTCTTCGTGAGGCCTGGGCCAAAATCGATAGGGAATCTTACATGTCACCATGAAGATGGTACACTGTGTTCAGACCAGTTGATATCGTGTCATCTGTTGAGACAGAGATCTAGAACACAGTCTCAATTTTATATATTTCATTTCCCTTTGGATTCATATAACTTTGACAGATTGCATTTCTATCTCATTCCAGCATTTAGGGCGTATGAAAACCCTTTAGGTAAAAGCTGATCTTGTGAGACTCCTGGGTTCACAAGTCTGTCTCTATGTGTTTGGAAGAAAGTGGTAAGCTGTGTAACATGACCACTTAAGCCATGGGAGTTGAGGGATGAGAAGGAAGAAAGTCTGATCTGATTTCTCTCTCAGTGATGCCGTTTTTGTTTGTTTGTTTTTTTCTTAACCACTTCATTCATTTAAGCCTAGAAGATTCTAAAAGTTTCTGCCTTGAGTGAGTGATGCATCGCCTTACTACCTGCTTCCATCCTGGTGGGGAGTTTAGTGAGTAGTAGTTGAGCAGATGATGGCATCATGAGGGCCAGGGCCCAGACAGAATCGGGGTGGCAGGAGCTGGGCTCAGAGTGAGGAAAGGATAGATAGGGCATCAGGGCCCTGCCATCTTGGGTCTTAAAGCATGATAGAGATTTGGAAAACACCCTTCATTGCACTTTTAAAACGGCCCTCACATAGGGCCCTGTTCCTCCTCCCTGCTTCAAACCTACACTCCCCCAGTATCATGGCCTTCCTGCAGCGGTTCATTTCAAGAATTACACCCTGTGGCTAGATATGAGGAGGAAGATGGAGCCTCTGTTTTGGCCCCAGAAGGGTTTTAGCAATCAAAGTTGCCAAGTCAACCTTCTTGACTGCCAAGATGAAGCATCAAACAAGAAAAGTCAGCTCACACATTCTCACTCTGGCACCTTAAATTTGACACCTGGGTTTTAGTAGAAACAAGAGAGCAGAGGTCACTGCCGTGGGGACCACATATCACAGGTACCATATTTTGCAATGTCATGCAGCTGACCCACTTTAGGTCTACTCATTCCAGGGCAGGACTGCCACACAAAAGGCAGACCTGCATCCTATTAGGAAGTTGCCCTCCTAGATGGACAACAACACTGCCAAAACTGTTCACAGGTTTGGCCTGATCTTCAAAGCAGAGTCACTTTGCAGAAGAAGCCCTTAGTCTTTGAGCACAAGCCACTAATTTTCCCTTTCTTTTCTAAACAGTCTTGGTGAGGATATGATTATCTGGAAGACACCTGTGCAGGTCAGCACCACTTCATTTAAGAAACCAAGTTCACTAGTCAAACCTCCAACTATAAGTGGTTCTGAGATAAGACTCAAGAGATCTGTATTCCATTCTAGAGTTTGGGACTAATTTGTTCAATTGGACCAACAATTGAACTGGTGGCTTTTCCTCTCTTGTTTGTACCTAGATGAGAGTTGGAGAATTAGACAGGCTTCAAACATTGTGTCTAGAATATGTGCAAAAATAATGGCTTCAAAATCTATTATTAACAACATAAATCTGTCAGCTCTAGCTTTGGGTACCAAATTCATCTTTTCTCCGTCTAATGCTATTTGCCATTTCTCCTTTTATACCTGTACTTCCTCCCCATTCTTCTCCTCCTCTCTTCCTCCCCACCTCCTTTTGTTGTTTTTTTTCTTTCCTCCCTTCCTTCCCTCTTCCCATTACTCAGTCACTATATCGTATGTACCAGTGTTATGCAAGGTCTCCAAGAAACAAAGAAGGCTCTTATTTCTGCCATTGTAGAAAGGTCTTACACGGAATCTCCATTCGGCATGTGAACCATGATAAATCCTGAGATGGACATTTAAACTGGGAGCACTGGGAGCAGGTCTTGTGAGTGTCCCCTAGGATTCCTCTGGAGGGGCAGCTGGGTTAAATCTACAAGTCAAGAGGAGTCTGATGAGTGAAGGAACAGGAGGGCCAGGATGTTCCAGTTCCATAGAAAGGCTTGCACAAAGACACGGACCAGAATAGGTCGTGTTTGGGAAGCACAGTAGTTCCTAAAGGTGGAGCTGGGGGTCCATTGAATGCAGAGAAAAGGAGCGCTGCAGACACAGGCAGAAGCCAAGTCTTGAAAGTCTGTTTACTTCCACTGAGTATTTGATTTTTTTTCTCTGTGGTCTAGGAAAGTGGGGGTGGGGAGGGGTAGTGCAGGAGAGGGTAAATGTCAGTCTTCTGGTTATAATTGTCCAGTGGTAGAGTCCACTGCTTTCCTTGGCCATCTCTTTCCTGCAAGTTCTCCAAGATGTCCACCCACTCTCACAGGGTCCATGAAACACACCCCATGAACTTCATCATCTAACTCTGTGATAGTACCTGGTCATAATCATTTCCTCACTAAATGATACTTCACAACTCAGTGTCTGCTAAGAGGACAAGTCAGTTAGGGAAGCATCTGACCTTATGAGAGGACCATTGTCAGGCACGCATCCTGACCTCGGGTTGCCCTGGTCAGATATTTATGAACAGGAGTCAGAAGAAGGCATTTGGGGTATTGGAATAAAAGAGCAGTTTGTAAAGAATGAAACCAGTGACTTTGAGATCTAGCATATTCCACATCCTACAAATCACAACTAGTCTTTTTATTTTTTGTTTTTCATCTGCCTATGTGTTAATGGCTCCTATCGTCAATACCAGGGGGCTTGGAGGTTCTAGATCTTTATCACATACCATGAGCTCAGAAATGTGACTTTGGTGCAAGTGGAAGAAAGCCTTGAGGTCTAGAGAGTTTTTAAAGTTTTCCTATTACATATCTTTGTTCTACTGCATTTGTTTAATTAGAATTAAACAGATACAGTATAACAAATATATATACATATATATATTATGCATGTAATACACACATATTTAGGGCTTCCCCGTGACTCAGTGGTAAAGAACCTGCCTGCCAATGCAGGATATATGGGTTTGATCCCCGCATTGATCCTTGCCACTGGAGTGACAACTCACTCTGGTATTCTTGCCTGGGAAATACAATGGACAAAGGAGCCTGGCTACAGTCCATGGGGTCATAAAAGAGTCAGACATGGCTGAGTGACTAAACAACAATATATAATATATATATATATATATATATATATAATATCTTTTTTAAAAGTTTGGGAAACAGCTAGTGAGGAAACTCAGCAGGTGTCCCACACAAGGTAAGTACCTGCTGCTGCTGGCGTCCACCCTGGGCCACAGTTTCACCTGCAAACCGTTGCTCAGACACCAGGGCTGGGCTGCCACCAGGGGTAGCGCCCCCTCCTGTGGGCCATGAACTAACAGAATGGTGACTGTAGGAGGGCGGTGGATGAGGGGCAGGGAGAATAGGGTGTGCAGATTTTCAAATGATGAACACCTAAGAAATTCATCCTTAGCTCTTTTACTGGGCACTTCTGGGTCTTTGAGGCCAGTTAACATGGAATTGGGCCTGTACTTTGTATTGTGAGCTCACAACCATCTCACTGCTAAAAACCCTCCATGGCTGTGTACACACAGAGGTTCTGAACTTGGTGCAGAGATCATAGGAACTCTTGGTGGGTTAGCTGAGCCCTTGCTGATCTGGACACATCTTCCTGATGGAAAGCCCAGTCTTTCAACTCTGCCACCAAGACAGGCTCTGGATGACAGCCATGGCTCAGAGAGTGGGCATCTGGTCTGTTTATCCTCTCAGCTGGGGATTTTCTCAGTTTATTAGATGAATTGCAACACTTTCTGGTAATAGGTTTAATTCTACATTATTTTTTCTGTGATTAAAAAGTTATTGAAAAAAATTGTGGTAAACTGTGGTAAATTATACATAAAATTTACCATTTTGACCATTTTTAAATGTACAGTTCAATGGCTCTAAGCACATTCACATCATTCTGCATCCATTACCACCATCCATCTACAGAATTCTTTTGTCATGTAAAACTGAAATTCTGTACCCAGGAAGTGCTAACTACTCATTCTCTTCCCCTCAGCTCCTGGCAACCACCCTTATGATTTCTGTCTCCATTTGTTTACTCTAGGGACCTCATATAAAAGGACTTATGCAGTATTCGTCCTTTTGTGACTGACTTATTTCATTTAGCACAATGTCCTCAAGGTTTTTCCATGTTGAAGCATGTGTTAGAAAGTCCTCCCTCTCCAAGATTGAATAACATTGTATTACATGGTTGGACCACCTTTTGTTTATCTATCTAGCCATTGATGGACACTTGCTGTACTTTTGCCTTCAGATTAATAATGCTGCTGTGAACATGGGTATAAAAGTATCTGATTATATTCTTATTTAATTCTACATTACTTATGCTCTGCGTTAAAATTAGAAAACTCTGAATTTAGCTATGCCCCCTTTCCCTCTATATGAGATAAAGTAACTGCTTCTGATCCTGGGTAAAGCATTTTATTAATACTTCTGAGAACAAAGTATGTACTTTTCTTTTTTCAATAACTAAATAATAAGACAAGTTAGTTGAAGTATTAAAATGCCAAAGGCATATTTTGGGGAAGCACTGAGGATGGTTGAAACCATCAAAAATTTATTTAATTCACTAAATTCTCAGATCTAACTACATAAAAACTTTTAAAACATGAGCCCTGTAAATTAAAACTGGACCACACAGTTCAAGGGCACAGTTCCAACCCTCTGAACCCTGCAAGGGGCAGCATGTACCTTAGCTTGTGTCTCACCAGTCGTAGGGCAAAACGCCCACACAAGGACTTAGTCCCCAGGCCACATTGACCTGAGGAAGACTCACCAGCCAAGCTGGCCAGAACAGTAGAGAGAAAATAAGGCAGAGCAGATACTTCCAGGGTAATAAATCAAGCACCTTGCTTCTCATTCAGACTTCATACTGACTCAGGAGGGATGGCTAAAACAGATCCTGGCATGGTCCAGGCACTGAGGTGCTCAGGAAGCTTGTGACAAGGCAGATCAGTGGGTCCCTGAAGACCAGGATTGGGATCACTGCATGGTGGTGGCCAGCAAGTCACAGTAGCAAATGGGGAAATTGCATAGCAGGTAAGGTCTATGAGTGCAGGACACCACTACTGTCAAGGGTTTTGTGCCACTCCATGCAGAGTGCTGGGTAGGGTTATGGGGTTCCTGGGCCCCTCATGGCCCACTAAGAGATACCTGAAGGTGATACAAGGACCTGAGACAAGTCAGTGCTGTCCACCAGCCTGGTCAGCTGCCTATACATCAGCTTCTAGTATCATTCAATGTCATGATGACCACAGATTAGCTAGAAGACTCTTCACTCCCCTAAAAGGCTCATCTGCTTTGTGATACTTGATATAGTTTCCAGTTTGAAAGATGGCTAAAATAAACATCCTTGTGAACGATGAACCAGGTTTCAATTTTTCTTTCCTGCAAAGAGCGAGAAACCCCAGCAGTGCTGGTTACCAGGAAGTTAAAATATAAGAAGTATCTTAGGTGAGAAAAGAGAGTCAGAAATGGCAGATATGGGTTTCACTGAAGATCAGCATTATAATTTTCTGACTTACATCAAGGGTAAAGCCTATAGTCAGGTAGGCTGAGGGGATGCTGACTGCTAACAGGTCGTGGAAGGACCAATCTGTCTGCGAATTTTGCAGCCACAGTGGGGGCCCCGGGGATACTCCAACACTGAGTACTCTAATTGCAGCAGCATCTCAAGCAAGGCCTGGCCACCTATGCCCATTAGTAGTACTGAGTTATCCCAAATCTGTGTACCACACCGTGGGGCTGAGTTCCAAAGTCAACTGGTGGATCAGTTGATTATGTATGTTTCACGGCCCTGTTTTAAATGTCTTTCTTATAGTAATGACAATTGGCAAAATTACATTTGTGTGTTTAATAGTCATAATAATTGTAGTGACATCAAAATCATAGAGAGAA
The DNA here is from genome assembly GCF_023699985.2 of Odocoileus virginianus. Classification (NCBI taxonomy): domain Eukaryota; kingdom Metazoa; phylum Chordata; class Mammalia; order Artiodactyla; family Cervidae; genus Odocoileus; species Odocoileus virginianus. Next base: position 23,261,621 of record NC_069704.1, read on the forward strand.
TAGAAAGTGAAAGAAAGTGAAGTCGCTCACTGGAGTGACTCCAGAGTACTGGAGTGGGTTACCATTTCCTTCTCCAGAGGATATTTCCTATCCAGGGATTGAACCCGGGTCTTCTGCACTGGAGGCAGACGCTTTAACCTCTGAGTCACCAGGGAAGCCCCATAGAGAGAATATGCTTACAGAATTCATAAAAATTGGTCTAGCATAAAACTTTTGCTATAATTACCCTAAAAAATGATGGAGATCAAGACAAACAGGCAATTATATGGGTGTCATGTATTCCCTGGAGAAGGCAATGGCACCCCACTCCAGTACTCTTGCCTGGAAAATCCCATGGACAGAGGAGCCTGGTAGGCCTGAAGTCCACGGGGTCGCTAAGAGTTGGACACGACTGAGCGACTTCACTTTCACTTTTCACTTTCATGCACTGGAGAAGGAAATGGCAACCCACTCCAGTGTTCTTGCCTGGAGAATCCCAGGGGCAGGGGAGCCTGGGATGCCATCTATGGGGTCGCACAGAGTCGGACACGACTGAAGTGACTTAGCAGCAGCAGCAACATGTATTCCCTGATCTGATAAACTGAGAAGGACACTTCACTCCTGTGATATTCTTTCCTCAAACCCATAAACATAGTCTAGTCTTACGAAAAAACAACAGACAGACTCCAACTGAGGGACATTTTACAAAATATATGACCAGCACCTTCTCCAAGTTGTCAAGGTGTGAGAGACAAAGAATGGCTAAGAAACCATCACAGATGTAAGATGTGATGACTAAGTGTGATATGGTGCTCTGTCTTGGAACCTGAAACAGAAAAGGACATCAATGGGAAAACTGAATAGAGGCTGAACAAAATCTGGGCATTAGTTAATGGTACTATGTGGTCTCTTAGTTTTGACAAACAAAATAAGGTGTTTCTCTTTGAAACTTTTCTGTGAATCTAAAATTATTCATCAAAAGAATTTACTTTCAAAGCAGAGATATGGAAATCCTTATAAAGAAAAAAAAAACACTGCTACAGAAATGAAGAATACTTTTGATGGACCTATTAGGAGACTGGACACAGCTAAGGAAAATATCTATGAACTTGAGGATATGTCAATAGAAACCAAAACCAAAAAAGTGAAGAGAAAAAAGACTGAAAATTATTGAATAAAATATACCAGCACTTTGAGATAATGACATAAGTTGGAACATACATGTAATGGGAATACTCAAAGGAGAAGAAAGAAGAAAAAGAGTAGAAGAATTATTTGAAGTAATGATTGAGAATTTCCTTATATTAATATGAAATATTAAAGCAGAGGTATAGGAAGCTCAGAAAACGTCAATCAGGATAAATGCCCCAAAAAAACTATACCTAAGGGTATTATTTTCAGAGCACAGGAAAAAAAAGTCCTGAAAGAAGTCAGAGAGAAAAACTGTTACACTTATAGAAGAACAAAGGCAAGAATCACATCTGACTTCTTAGAAGCCATGCTTAGAAGCAAAGAGTGGGGTAAAATATCTAAACCACCTAGAGTCCTGCAAAATTATTCTTCAAAAGTGAAAGAGAAATAAAGATTTGCTCAGACAAACAAAACCTGAGGGAATTATTTTACTGGTAGACCTGCCTTGCAAGAAATGTTTGAAGAAGTTCTTCAGAGAAAAGGAAAATAATTAGGTCAAAAACTCAGGCCTACATAAAGAAGGGAAAAACGTCAAAGAAGGAATAAGTAAAAGTTAAGTTAAAACTTTTATATTTCTTATTCTTCACTGATAACAGTTTGCTAACAAACATATAACAATTTGTTCAAGAAAATAATAGCAATGATGTATTTGAATATGTATATGTGTGTGTGCATGTTAAATCTGCTTACTGTTGTCTGACTCTTTGCAACCCTATGAACTGTAGCCTACCAGGCTCCTCTGTCTATGGGACTCTCCAGGTGAGGATACTGGAGTCAGTTGCCATGCCCTCCTCCAGGGGATCTTCCCAGCCCAGGGATGGAACCTGCATCTCTTGCGTCTCCTGCATTGGCAGGTGGGTTCTTTACACTGGCACCACCTGGGAAGCCCCCTGGTGCCAATATATGCTTATATATATGTAAAACATATGGGAGCAATGATACCAGATATAGGAAGAAGGAATTAAGATTATTTTGTTGTTATACATTACCCGTGAAGTGAAACTCGACTTAGATTAGCTGTAAAAATACATTGAAATCTCTAGAGCAGCCACTAAAAGAAGCTTAAGAAAAGTATAATTGATATGCTAAGAAAGGAGAAAAAATGGAATCATGCAAAATGCTCAGTTAAAAAGGAAGAAAATGAGTGAAAGACAAAAATAAGAACAAGGAACAAAGGCAAAAAATAGACAACAGTAATAAATATAGTAGATATTAATCTGACTATATCAATAATAACTTTGAATTTCAATTATTGAAATGCACCAATTAAAGGACAGAAATCGTCAGAGTAGATCAAAATACATGATCTAATTATCCATCAGGTCTATAAGAAATCCATTTTAAAGGTAAAGACACATATGGATTAAAAGCAAATAAATGGAGGAAGATGAGTGAGTGAAAGTTGCTCAGTTGTGTCCGACTCTTTGAGAACCCATAGTCTATACAGTCCATGGAATTCTCCAGTCCAGAATACTGGAGTGGGTAGCCTTTCCCTTCTCCAGGGGATCTTCCCAACCCAGGGATCGAACCCAGGTCTTCCACATTGCAGGTGGACTCTTTATCAGCTGAGTCACAAGGGAAGCCCAAGAATCCCAGAGTGGGTAGCCTATACCTTCTCTAGCAGATCTTCCCAACCTAAGAATTGAACCAGGGTCTCCTGCATTGCAGGCGGATTCTTTACCAACTGAGCTATGAGGGAAGCCCCTGGAGGAAGACATGTCACTGTTAGTACTGATCTAAAGAAGTGTGAGGTCGCTGAAGAGTGGGGGGAGCCCTGGAGGGTGCAGGGCTTGGGCAAAGGGTGGAGAGGGCTCTGGAGGGTGGAGGCCCAGGCCCCAGGGACCCCAGGAGACTCCCCAAGGCCAAGTGTAAGGGAAACCTCAGGGGCTTCCCCAGTGGATCCTCTGATCCCTGAGGATCCCTCCTGCTTTGGCCTAGCAGACTTGCCTGCTCTGGGGCCCCAAACTGCCCGTGGTGGGAGAGAGAGCATCAGATGGAGAAAGGAGCTTCAATATATACACACTGTGTGTGTGTTTAGTCACTCAGTTGTGTCTGACTCTTTATAACCCACTGGACTATAGCCCATCAGGCTCCTCTGTCCGTGGTATTGCCCAGACAAGAACACTGCAGTGCGTTGTTATTTCTTTCTCCAAGGGATCAGATCTGCCTCTCCTGTGTCTCCTACACTGCCGGCAGATTCTCTACCCACTGGTATGTGTAAAATGGATGGTGAGAAGGTGCTGCATAAACAGGGAGCTCAGTCTTGCATTCTGTGATGACCTAGATGGGTGGGATGGGGAGAAGAGGGTCAGGAGGGAGGGGGTGTATGTATAATTATGACTTATTCACATTGCTGTGTGGCTGAAACCAACACAACATTGTTAAAAAAGAAAAAAACCGAAGTGTAAGTGGCTGCATTAATTTCATACAGAGCATACTTCAGAGCAAGGAAAGTTATCAGAAATAAAGAGGGGCATTACATAATAGGGTTAATATAGCATGAAGACATCAGTTACTTTAGCCCATAATGGCAAATTACACATTCCACTCAAGCTTACATTGAACATTCACCAAGATAGACTACAATCTGGGCCATAAAACATGCCTGAACAGATTTAAATGAACAGAAATCATGCAACGTATTCTCTCAGACTCTAATGGCACTAAACTGGAAAATAATAACAGAAAAATAGCTGGAGGTTCAGTAATATGATGAGATTAAACAACATACTTCTAAATAAAATATAGATAAAAAAACTTGAAGAATTTAAAAAATATTTTGACTAAATGAAAATAAAAATATAACTTATTAAAGCTTGTGGGATGTAGCAAAAGCAATACCTATAGAGAAATTTATAACATTGAATGCATATACTAGAAAAGAAGTTCTAAAATTAACAACCTAAGCTTCCACTTTAGGAAACTAGAAAAAGAAGAAAAAATTAAATTCAAAGTGAAAGTGAAAGTCACTTAGTGGTGTCCAATTCTTTGCAACCCCATAGACTATATAGTCCACGGAATTCTCCAGGCCAGAATACTGGACTGGGTAGCCTTTCCCTTTTCCAGGGGATCTTCCCAACCCAGGGATCGAAACCAGGTTTTCCATACTGCAGGCGGATTTTTTACCAGCTGAGCCACAAGGGAAGCCCAAGATCTTCCTGACCCAGGAATTGAACAAGGATCTCCTGCATTGCAGATGGATTCTTTACAAACTGAGCTATTAGGGAAGCCCAAATTCAAAGTAAGCAGAATTTTTAAAAAAATAACAAAAATGAGAAGAGAAATCAACAAAATTGAAAACAAGAAATCAGTCGAGAAAATCAACAAAATTCAACAGATGGTTCTTTAAAAAGATCATGAAATTTATAAAGCTAAAAAAAAGAGGAGATAAATTACTATTATCAAGAATTATTAAGATGCCATAAACTTTAAAAGGATAATGAAAGAGTGTCATGAGCAACTCTGTGCCCACAAATTGAATAACCTTGATGAAATGGACAAATTCCATGAATGATGCAATTTAACACACTTACATATGAAGAATTAGACAGTTTAAAGAGTCCTCTATCTATTAAAGAAATTGAATCTGCTGTTAATAACCTTCCTAAACAGAAAACAATAGGCCAGTGAGAGCTTACCTGTGACCTCTACTAAACATTTAAGGAAGAAATTAAATTATTTCTCTACAATCTCTTCCAGAAGCTAGAAGGAAAATATGTCTAACTAATTCTTTGAGACCAGCATTACTCCCATAACCAGACATTACAAGAAAAGAAGACTGCAGACCACTGTCTCATGAACATAGATACAAAAATTTTCAACAAATGTTAGCAAATTGAATCCAACAGTGTATAAGGAGAATTATGTATCACGACAAAGTGAAATTTACTCCATGTATGCAAATCTGTTTCAACAGCTGAAAATCAATTAATGTAATCCATCACATCAGAAACTAAAGGGGAAAAATCACATAATCACATCAGTATATAAAGAAAAATCAGTCGACAAAATTCAATATCCATTCATGCCAAAAACTATCAGCATATTAACAAAAGGGAAAAGTCTTCATTACCTACAGAAAACCTACACTTAACATCATGCTTAATGGTGGAGAAACTTCAATCCTTCCTAAGATCAAGAACAAGGCAAGGGTGAACCCTCCCACCACTCATTTTCATTATTATACTGGAAAGTGAAATTTGCTCAGTCATGTCCGATTTTGTGATCCCATCAACTATACAGTCCATGGAATTCTCCAGGCCAGAATACTGGAGTGGCACCCTTTCCCTTCTCCAGGGGATCTTCCCAACCCAGGGACTGAACCCAGGTCTCCCACATAGCAGGCAGATTCTTTACCAGCTAAGCCACAAGGGAAACCCAAGAATACTGGAGTGGGTAGCCTATCCCTTCTCCAGGGGATCTTCTTGACTCAGAAATAAAACTGGGGTCTCCTACATTGCAGGAGGATTCTTTACCAACTGAGCTATGAGGGAAGCCCACCTGAGCTCAAGCTTTAACTTTAGGTCAGGTCCACCTGAATAATTTCCCTTTTGACCAACTCAAAGTCAACTGATTGGAATCTAGTCGTGAGAATGATGCCCCATTATATTTAGCAGTTCTGCCCTCATTTACATGAAGGGAATTATTCAGGAAGTACATAGGATGGAGTGATAATCTTAGGAATCATTTTAGAATTCTGTCTACCACAATGTATGTTTCCCATTACTATACAAGACAAGAAATTCACCATAGCTAAATGAAGGAGGCTGCATAGTCTAGTGGTACAAACATCTTCCCTTGGAATGGACGAGCTTCAGCATGTTTTATTGAACTACCAGAGTGAGTTACTCATCTTCCTTGATTTCCCTTTCTATATGATGCAGATATTGAAGACATTGATTTCATGGGGTTGTAGAGAGGACCTATTGAGTTCATTCGCACAAAACATTTCGTTCAGTGCTTGGCACATATGTGTTAAGTCAATAAGAGTAAGCTTCTCTCATGACTGTTAATTCTGGAGTTACAGCAGGGTCATGGCAGCATGTATAAGAAGGTTATCACATACATGTAAATCCCACCACACTGTTGTCCAAACTGGATATTGGAAAGGAGCCGAGGACCTTAGGGATCTTCAGATGGGAATTTGCAAAAGCCAGGTCCAAGCTTTGAGGGGATGAACTGTAAAGTATTGAGGAACCCCTTGGATATGGCCAAATCCTCATCTAAACTTACGTGTCCTGAGCTGGGTGGAGCATTAATCATGGGACAGGGGAGCTGATATGGCAGAGCCAACACACCCATGTGAGTCTGTTAGTGTCCCCACTGCCTGCTTAGCACTTTTATAAAGGACACCTAAGTACCCCTCCTGAGATCTTAAGTACTGAAAACATGGCTACATATTTCCTGTTCTGTAGTCTTGCTTCTAATACCTATCCTACTTGTGACTAGATATGAGTTACTTCAGCTGCTTTTCTTCTGGGAAACAAGTTACATAAACCCAGCTCCCTGTCTGGCCCTGTGCCAGCTGAGTTACTTAAAAGCTTTGCTGTAAGTCAATCAAAACAGGGTCTGCCTGGGAGGGCATTCATTACTGAATGCTGGCACAGCATCTTCTGATGTTAATTATTGTTATTGGGAGGCATTCATTAAGAACGTTGAGAATCATTTTGCAAGAGGCAGTGTTTATTAAAATGCAAATTGTCCTAGGCACCCTCTCTCCCCTAAGCTTTGGAAATCAAAGAGAATTATGGAGTGCATGCTTATTTTAAGACAACTTTTCCCATCAATCTAGTCCTGTGGCTTGCAGTGGAAGTCTTGGAGTACTATATGCCTTTTGCTGGTGGAAACTGTTTCACTTTAATATATCTTATGAGAAAGAAGTATCAGCAAGCTTGGCACTCAGAGCAATTGTGGCCCAAATAAGGAGTCTCTGACGCACATTGGAGTGTCCAGAACTGGCCCACAAAGCTGCCTCCAGTCACATGTGGTTACTGAGCACTTGAAATATGTTTGGTCCCGACAGAAATGTGTTATATGTGTAAAATACATACATACAGGTTTTGAAGACAGTGTAAGAAAAATGATGAAAAAAAATCATTCATGTGTTTTTGGTACTGGTTATATGCTGAAATAATAATACCCTTTCTATATTAGGTAAAATGTCTTTTATTATAAAAATGAATTCCACATGTTTCCTTGTGCATTTTAAATGTGGCTTCTAGAAAATGTACAATTAAAGATATGTCTTATGTACTCTGTCTGGCAATCAGGGCAGTTCTGGACAGAATGAGGGCCCTAGTCCAAACCTTTCCTTTCTCATTCAGACTAACTTCCTTTCTGGGCATTCTACCTCCCCTGTAGCTGCCTGTATTTCTTCCAGCCCTGGACCAGAGGATGCTAGCTGGGATGATGGTGTTGGCATCGCCTGCTCAAAGCCTTTGCATGACTGCCATTGTCAGGGCCCATGTCTGCTTGCCTTTCACACCCTCCCACCTCCCAGCCACCTCTATGCCCTGGTTCTGGAACATGCCAGGACCGTAGTTTCCCAAGCCACTCCATGTATTCGCAGCATTACTGCTTTTGGGACCCCTTGTCTTTCCTCAAACCCGGGTGTCCTTTCACAACCCATGTGCAGTATTCCTAACAATCCTGCTCTCCCTGCATTCCCGTGATCCTTGTGTTTATTTCGACACATTGACACTGTGTTCAAAGTGTTCAATGTCCATCTTCTCATGAGACTGCACGCTCCTCAGAGGAGGGACAGCACATCTTGTTATCTATGTCTCCGTGGCATGTAGTAAATATTTGTCAAATGTCCACAGAATGGAAGAACCACGGGGCAAACTGTGCTGGGTTAGTAACATTGCATGTCTGTAGGACGCTGCTGTGGCAACAGCTGAGGTGCTGCGGGCTTTGTTTTCATTTTTATGTTTAATCATTATTTTCTTTTAATAGCAATGAAAACCACCATAGAGGGTAAACCTACTGACACTCCTCTGAGGTGAGAAGGAGTCCAGAGGTATTCTCTTCCCTTTCTGGGCGTTCAGCCTCCCCTTGGGTCACCGCCCTGCTCAGCCAGGAGTGGGATTCTTGGTGTTATGGTGAGCTGAATGCTGAGAATTGCCACCAAGTGCCAATTAGCCACCTGCTGGGATGGCAGTCTTGCAAACAGAAAGCTCAGAGGGTGATTGGCTGTTTGCCTGTTTTCACAGGAGATAGAAATCTCCTTTCTGCCATGCGGGTCAGTGTTTGTGTAGTTTAGTTGCAAGTCTGTTTGGGGTTGTTGAGGCCATGTTGCTTCATACAATTGGCCTTGCCCTCCTCAGGCCTGCCCTTCCCCAGGATCTCCCACATGAGGACATTCTGGCTCCTGGAAGCAGCTCTGGTTCATTTGCCTTTTCTCTGCTGGATCACAGAGAAGAGCTGTTAAAGCAGGTCACTGACAGTTCAGAGCGTTATGTTCCAGGGATGCCCTGCTTCAAGAAAACTCAACAGACAGGAAGCTAACTAAGCAACCTGATTTGGACTGAAGTTTCCTGGGGCCTTACGCCAAGGGTCTGTGAAGGGTCAGCCAATATTATTCAAAATAATCTTTCCTTTTCATGTGATTGAAAATCTTTCCTTTTCATGTGATTCCTTTTCAGGAATACACCTTTTCATATATGAAGACCCAGTTTTTCTTTGGGCAGAAGAGCAAATAAAGTCTTGCTTATCCAAAACTTAAAAATCTAAAGCTAAACCCACTGCAATGTTGTGAAGTAATTAGCCTCCAACTAATAAAAATAAATGAAAAAAAAAAAAAATCTAAAGCTAACTCTTACAAAGAAATCTATTGGTTTGGCCAAAAAGTTCATTCAAGTTTTTTGGGTGGTAAACCCAAACAAACTTTTTGGCCAAACCGATACCATCTCAGTTAGCCACGAAAATGCATGGGGGATCCATTGAAAGCTGTAGTGTAAGGAAGAGAGGAAGAAGGCACCAGGTAAAGGGAAATTGTTCATGAGTGAGCAACCAGGTCTTAGCTGTGGGTTGTATCCTGACTTTGGCTAGCCCATTTCTTCTCCCATGATACTGGCCTTTGGGCCTCACTGTGACATCACTGCTGGGTTGCTCAATCTCATTATGCAATTCTCCATCATGGAAGCTCTCCCCAGGACCAATGGGAGGCGGCTTTTTGCTCAATTAGACCAGATTTGAAACCAATCAAGACATGCATTGATTTTCCTCTGAGGGATACAGGTTGCCGTCAGGCTGGGCAATGGGCCATTTGGCTGCAGGATCCAAGTTGCCTGTCCATCTAGCCCTCCATGGCACTAAGTAGGGCTGCCAACATTCTCCCTGCAGCTCCCCTGGCACACAGTGTGATAACTCCAGTGGTCCAGCAGCCAGGGGCCCAGTTCCACCTGGACTTCTTCAGGTGAGATGCTGATGCCAGAGAATGCAATGTCTGAATGTCTGAATGTGGACAACCGTCCTTGATTCTGTGGCCTGCTCCAGGGAGGCAGGCCTTTAGAGCAAAGGTTACACAATAAGCCCTGACTTTCTACCACACTTGCCAATTTCTTTCTAAGTCTATATGACTCAGGTCTTCTAGGGTTTCCTTGTCTTTGTATATTTTTGTCTCTTATTAAAATTCAAATCTCAACTTTGTATTGACTGAATTTGATTATGCTCAGTCAGAGACTCAGAGCGTAGCAAGGCTGGGCCAAGAAGTGGTAAATGGATTCTGGATCCTTCTTTACCCTCAGGTTTCTAAGTCACATGATCCCCTGGGCCTCAGTACATGACCCCACATAGCCTGGAAGGCCCAGCCTCTTAGACAGTATATAAAGCCCATGAATGAGTAAAACTGCTAACATGAAACAATTGTCAACCTATAGAAAGAACATTCACCCTCCTCTGTTAGAAGGGTAGATGACTTCTGGGTTAAAAGAGAAAACCCTCCCTCTTTATATCTCCTCAGTCAATAGCTACTATCTCGTATCTTTTGCAGGATCTTCATAATAAGAAATATTATATCCTTGAAAAGCACACTTAGGTCTGCTTTGTTGTCCTTCCCAGTGGGCATCTAAAGTCCCACTGCTGGATGGCACTTCTGATGCCCACCTAAGCTGTTGAAACCTGCAAAAATTCACAAAGTCCAAAAGGAACAGAAAACATCGGGAGGTAATCAAAAGAATCAAAACCTCCAGGCAACTTTACATCATACAACTCAGCTTTATTGCATTAAGTTGCAATAATGTCAATTTATTAACATTAAGTTCTCCTCATTTAGGTCTATACATTGAATAAATACTTTAATACAGATCTTTAAGAATTTTTAAAAGGAAGACATTTTCCAGACTTGTGCCTTTGCAACATCAGAAAGTACGTAGTTCAGATAAACAACCTACTACTTTATGGTAAATCCAAGCAGCATGACTGATTTTTTTTTTTTTTCCTTCTGTAAACTCACTGAACTGATTGTTGTCAACATGTCAAGTGCTCCAAGTGAAGGTGGTTACCTTAGAGCTAAATGCAGGCTTTGTTTTGTTTTCATTTCAGGGCTAGCAAGGTGGGACATTAGCATGTCTGTGTTTACCACAGAGATTGGATGTTTTTGATGGGAGTTAAATATATCACATTTAAAATGTAATTATTAATATTACCATGACTAATAGCATCACAACTAATAATATTCACAGCACAATATTTTTACACGCCTTATCTCGCTGGATCACTGAAAACTCAAAGCGGGGTGGGGGGGTGGTGGTGATGTTTTTGTGCACTGAGGAGGATTCTGATTCTCAGAGAAGTGAAGTGATTTGCTCAGTGTCACAGGTGGTCTAGGTCACTTGGCTTTCAGGTTCACAATACAGGTGTTCAGACTTCTAAGTCCCTGCTTACTCCAGCATGTGGTGTGCCTTTAAAATGCATATCTGTAACAGTTTTAAGGGCAAGTCAAACAAGCAGGTTGAAATAAAAAATGCAGTTGTCTAAATATCTGAAATGATAAGTTTTATAATATTAGCTATTAAAGCATTTCTATTTTTAACTGTTACATGAAGAAAGATGGTTACTGTTGTTCCATCATCTGTATTAGTGAAAGCGTTAGTCGCTCAGTCATGTCTGACTCTTTGCAAACCCATGGACTGTAGCCCGCCAGGCTCTTCTGTCCGTGGAATTCTCCAGGCAAGAATCCTGGAGTGGGTGGCCATTCCCTTCTCCAGAAGACCTTCCCGACTCAGGGATGGAAACTGGGTCTCCTGCATTGCTGCAAATTCTTTACCATCTGAGCCACTGGGGAAGCCAAATCTGTGTTAGTGTTCGTCTTCATTTCACGGATTACTAAAGGTCAGTCAGATATGGCTATTTATTCATTTGAGCAACCTTTGCGTTTTAAACAAATCCCTTCTATGACAATTATTTGACACTCCCTTAATTAATCATAAAGAATAAGGTTTCTTGGACTCCTCTTCAAGAACTGTACATCACAAAGAATAACCTTCATACATCTTATCAGAAAAATCCCTATCAGTTGCTTTAAAATTCAAATAATCCCACCCTTACCCAATTTTAATAAAGGTTGATTTTCATTTAAAAGGTTTAACTTAACTTTTGCCATCCAAAATTGCATCTGTTTGTAAAGACTCAGTTAATCCCACGTATCTTGTTGAGGTAAAGCGACACTCAATTTCTGAGTGTAATTGCATTTCTCTCACTATAGTGCTGGAAGGGTGTAAGGAGAGTGGTGTCTCCAGGCCCCAGAATTTGGTTATCTTAACTGGAGAACTCTCACCCATGGCCTCCAGGTCACTGTTCCCAGCTGGGCTTTAGAGACGATTTAAAGGTCAGAATGAGAAACCCTTACTGGCCGATGTCTCTGTTTTCAATCACTGTAACTGGAGAATGAAGTAGAATGGGCAGGGTGTGGGGCCACAGCAGACTAGAGGACTGGCAACATTTGTGAAGAGCCAAGCACTTGTGAAGCTTCCAGTAATTCTGCTCCAAGACGCTCACCTGTGCTACCTGCAGGAGAGAGAATGGAGGGAGTGGGGAGCTTCCCCTTGAAGATCTATATTCTAAGCAGCATGTAGAACTAACTCAGCATCATCAATAATAAAGGGTATTTCTGCATGAGGCACAAAAAGCTGCATTAAAAGAGATCTACTAGATTTTATAATTCTATTTGTTTGAATTCCCTCTCCTTTTCTTGGTAAGAATAGCTAAAGCTGGTTTATTTTATTTTTTCAAAAAAGCAGCTCTTATTTTCATTGATTGTTTCTGTTGTCTTTTTTTTTTAGTTTCTATTTATTTCCACTTTCATCTTTATTATTTCTTCTATTTCTTCTACTCTATTTCTTCTACAAACTTTGGGCTTAATTTCTTTTTCTAGTTCATTGAAATGTAAAGAGAACCCCGATGCACTACGAGTGGGAATGTAAACTGATGTAGTCACAGTGGAAAGCAGTAGAGATTTATCAAAAAACTAAATTATAACTTCTCATATAATCCAACAATCACACACTTCTGGGTATTTACCCAAAGAAAAGAAAAACACTAACTCGAAAACATACATGCACCCCCATGTTGCAGTGAACTGCAACATTATTCACAATAGTCAAGACTTGGAAACAACCTGTGCCCATTAGCAAATGAAGAAAATGTTACACACATACAAAGACACACACACACTAGCATATATAATGAAATATTATTCAGAAAGAAATAAATCTTCCTTTTGCAATGGCATGAATGGAACTTGATGGCATTACACTAAATGAAATAAGCCAGACAAAGAAAGACAAAAATTGTATAATGTCATTTACATGCAGAATATAAAAAAATGTCAAATTTATAGAAACAGAGAGCAAAAGTGTTTGCCAGGGGCTGGATGTATACACATCAGTTCAATTCAGTTGCTCAGTCATGTCAGACTCCTTGCGACACCATGGACTGCACCACACCAGGCTTCCCTGTCCATTACCAAGTCCTGGAGCCTACTCAAACTCATGTTCATCATGTTGGTGTTGCCATCCAGCCATCTCATCCTCTGTCATCCCCTTCTCCTCCCGCCTTCAATCTTTCCCAGCATCAGGGTCTTTTCTAGTGAGTCAGCTCTTCACATTACGTGGCCAAAGTATTGACATTTCAGCTTCAGCATCAGTCCTTCCAATGAATATTAATGACTAATTTCCTTTAGGATGGATTGGTTGGATCTCCTTGCAGTCCAAGGGACTCTCAAGAGTCTTCTCCAATACCACAGTTCAAAAGCATCAATTCTTGGGCACTCAACTTTCTTTATAGTCCTACTCACATCCATACATGACTGCTGGAAAAATTGTAGCTTTGACTAGATGGATGTTTGTTGGTAAAGTAATGTCTCTGCTTTTTAATATCCTGTCCCAGTTGGTCATAGCTTTTCTTCCAAGGAGCAAGTGTCTTTTAATTTCATGGCTGCAGTCACCATCTGCAGTGATTTTGGAGCCCAAGAAAATAAAGTCTGTCACTGTTTCCGTTGTTTCCCCATCTATTGCCTTTAAGTGATGGGACTAGATGCCATGATCTTATTTTTCTGAATGTTGAGTTTTAAGCCAACTGTTTCACTCTCCTTTTTTACTTTCATCAATAGGCTCTTTAATTCTTCACTTTCTGCCATAAGGGTGGTGTCATCTGTGTATCTGAGGTTATTGATATTTCTCCCGGCAATCTTGATTCCAGCTTGTGCTTCATCCATCCCGGCATTTTGCATGATGTACTCTGCATGTAAGTTAAGTAAGCAGGGTGACAATATAGAGCCTTGACGTATTACTTCCCTGATTTGGAACCAGTCTGTTGTTCCATGTCCAGTTCTAACTGTTGCTTCTCGACCTGCATACAGATTTCTCAGGAGGCAGGTCAGGTGGTCTGGTGTTCCCATCTCTTTAAGAATTTTCCATAATTTGTTGTGATCTACTCAGTCAAAGACTTTGGCATAGTCAGTAAAGCAAAAGTAGTTGTGTACATATATATATACATATACACACATATATATATATCCATTTTTTAAAGTGAGAAAAGGTGTACTTTCAATTATAAGATGAAAAAGGTCTGAGGCTCTAACATGTAGAATTGTGACTCTAATTGATAGCACTTTGTTGTAGAATTGAAATTTGCTAAGTGAGTAGGACTTAAGTGTTCTCACCTATATACAAAATATATATTATATATATATATAAATGCATAAAGTAATGGATGTGTTAGCTAACTAAATCCTTTAATAATGTATACAGATACCAAATCTTGGGAAGTGCACTTTAAATTTCTTACATTCTTATTTGTCAATTATACCTCAATAAAGCTGAAAAAACAAAATGTTCTTATACATTTTAAGTATAAGTAAATTAAAAACATTTTTAAAAATCCAGAGAAAACTCTAATTCACAAAGAAATGTGCACCCTGATATACATTCCAGTACTATTTACAACAGCCAAGACATGTAAGCAACCTAGATGTTTATAACGAGTTGAATGAATAAAGATGTGATACATATACATATATACCCTGAAATATTATTCAGCCATTAGAAAGAATGAAATATCATTTGCAGAACATGAATGGATGTAGAGATTAGCATACTAAAAGAAGTCAGAGAGTGACAAATATTATGCATCACTTAAATGTGGAATCTAAAATATGATAAAAATGAACTCACAAAACAGAAATAGACTCACAGATATAGAAAACAAATTTATGTTTAACCAAAGGGGAAAGGGATTGGGGAAGGGATAAATTAGCATATTAATTCCATATATGTTTGGAATTAACATATACACACTGCTATACATAAAATATATAAACAACAAGGACCTACTCTGTAGCACAGGGAATTAGACTTAATATCTTGTAATAACTAATAATGGAAAAGAATATGAAAAAATATATATATATATACATATGTGTGTGTGTGTATAAAACGGAATTACCATGCTGTATACCCAAAACTAATACAACATTGTATTACCTATACTTCAATTAAAAAAAAAATAAGAGGAATAGGAAGAAAGCTGAAGATATTTGCTCAAAACAAAAGAAAATGCAGAGAGAGAGAGATCTATTGGAGTCAACAGATGATCAGGTTCTCAGAGGCTGACTTGGAAGGTAGTGCTTAGTTTGAACAGGTAAGGAAACTGGACTGTAAATGACTACTATTAGACAAAATACACACACAGACACTCACATATTCATACACTCAGACACATATTCACACACACATATACTCATGCATAAAGACACACAAATTCCCACACAAGAACACATACATATATGTACAAATATACATATGTCTGCACACACAAGTACATATGTATGCACATACGGAGTCACAGATGACACAGATGCAGATACATACCCAATTAAGTTATTCAAGTCTTAGAACCAATAAAAAGACTTTTCCACCTTACTTTTAAACCCTTAAATAGAGGTTTATCTAAAGTGCTCAAGTAAGACTGGTGATTTAGCCTCCTAAATTGTGTGGAGCTTTCAGATGCAGATAAGTTGGTCTCTAAGTACCAGGTTGAGGACAGGCGTAGCACTGTATAATTTTTCTTCTGAGGAGCTACAAACACTTCTGATCACATCTCATGTTGTTGTATCCAGGAGAAAACAGATATTATTATTCCTGCTTTTCTAGAGGGAAACTAGGGCATTGTAAGTCAATCAGCCCTGAGTTGCAATGTTGGTTCTACTCTTAACTGATGGTAAACTGGACACTGTTGGTTTTGTTTATTACTGTGGATAAAGATTATAGCTGTGTAGGCTGATCCTCCACCTGGATATAAGCAGGTAACTTTCTTAATATGGAAATAGAAGCAGGTCTTCAGTCAGACAACTTTGTAAACAGATGGTGGACCTGCTTGCTGCAACTTTTGTTGCCTACTCATGGGGAACTGGGTGAACACAGCCTTGAGGGACTTCTCGGAATCTGAGCTCTGGTCTATTATAAGTAACACGGGAGCAGTGTGATCCTCAGGCCCTTTCAAAGAAGCAAGAGTTGCATGCACTGCATAGTCAGGGCATCAAAACTTCAGCGCCGCTTTGCCTGCACTGAAGCAGCAGGCAGCTGGGAGCTACCTACCCCTTCTGTCACCTCTACAAGAGAGGAGCTCTGTATTGATTTGTTTGCCAACGTGATCCAGAAATTCTTTGCTCCCTGAGGATGATGACTGATTCCAAGGTACAGAATTGACTGGAGTCTCAACTCACGTGTTCCTTATCTGTTGCCAGCATCCAGGGGCACAGTTTGCTCATGCATGCCTCAGGCTGCTAAGCAGATGCTTCGTCCTTCCCCTGAAGAAGCCTGGGCCCAACTGGGGCTCCCAATCCTTTCTTTCACCTGAGTTTACGATGTGTAAGGGGTGACTCTGTGAGGCTCTTGACTCTGGTTTTCCTTTCTGTCTCTTCATAGAAATCCCACCTGCATTAAGGTATAAAGCATTATCACAGAAATTTTGCTATTTGGTTGGAGTCCTTTGAGCACATATTAGAATAATGGTGGAACTGACACCAGAGATGCAAGAAATCATGATTGATGTGCAAAGGTATCAGGGTATTCAAAGGATTTTGCTGGTGTTGGAGCATTTGTTCCACACCAAGCTGATGAGGTTCAGTTCCAGGGGTGAGATGATTGAGAAACAGTCTGAACAGAGCCAGGAGCACACATGGAGGGATGCGTTGTTGTTGTTCATTTGCCCAGTTGTGTCCAACATTTTGCATCCTATGGACCGCAGCATGCCAGTGTTCCCTGTCCTTCACTATCTCCTGTAGTTTGCTAAAACTCATGGCCATTGAGTCAGTGATGCCATCCAACCATCTCATCCTCTGTTGCTCCCTTCTCCTCCTACCCTCAATCTTTCCTAGCATCAGGGTCTTTCCAATAAATCAGCTCTTCACATCAGATGGCCAAAGTATTAGAGAGTCAACTGTAGCATTAGTCCTTCCAGTGAATATTCAGGGTTGATTTCCTTTAGGATTGACTGGTTTGAGCTTCTTGCTGTCCAAGAGACTGTCAAAAGTCTTCTCTAGCACTACAGTTTGAAAGCATCAATTCTTTGCTTCTCAGCTTCCCTTATGGTCCAAATCTCACATCTGTACATGACTCCTAGAAAAACCATAACTTTGACTCTTTGGACCTTTGTTGGCAAAGGGATGTCTCTGCTTTTAAATACACTGTCTAGGTTTGCCATAGCTTTTCATCCAAACAGCAAGTGTCTTTTAATTTCATGGCTGCAGTCACCATCTGCAGTGGGGTCCAAGAAAATTAAGCAGTTTCCATTTTTCCTCTTCAATTTGGAGGGATGTGAGGGCTGATCAAAGAGAGCACAGAGCCTGTGGGCTGGTTCCAGGCCTCCTGCTTCTGAGACAGTGACCCATGAACTTTAATTGTGGCCTTTAAGAATGAGAACAGTGAAACTTCAACCTTTCTCCATTTTCTCCCCTTTCCCTGTCTTGGTTTCAGGAGATGGCAGAAGAGAGGACACTGAAATGCAGAAAGAAGTCAGGCTGGCTGTGGGGCCACGTGCTCTCCTCCTTGGGAGCATCTCTGCACTCCATATCAATGAAAGGTGGAAAGGAGTGTAACACCTTTCTCACCTAAAGAGAGAACAAAGTAATTATTTCCTAATCATTCACAAATTCTGTCTTCTTCAGTTTTTTTTTTCCAACCAATGATGGCTGATATAAGCAAATGAAACTGAGTATGCTCCCCTCTATACATCCAGCAAAAACAAGACCAGGAGCAGACTGTGGCTCCAATCATCAGACCCTTATTGCAAAATTTGTGCTTAAAATGAAGAAAGTAGGGAAAACCACTAGACCTTCCAGGTATGACCTAAATTAAATCCCTTTTGTTTATACAGAAGAGGTGACAAATTGATTCAAGGGACTAGATCTAGTCAGCAGAGCACCTGAAGAACTATGGTTGGAGGTTCATAACATTATATAGGAGGTGGTGACCTAAAATATCACCAAGAAAAAGAAATGCAAGGAGGCAAAGTGGTTGTCTGAAGAGGCCTTACAAATAACTGAGAAAAGAATAGAAATGAAAGGCAAAGGAGAAAGGGAAATATACCCAACTGAATGCAGAGTTCTAGAGAATAGCAAGGAGAGATAACAAAGTCTTAAGTGAACAATGCAAAGAAATAGAGGAAAACAATAAAATGGGAAAGACTAGAGATCTCATCAAGAAAACTGGAGGTACCAAGGGAATATTTCATGCAAAGATGAGCACAATAAAGGACAGAAACAGTAAGGATCTAACTGAAACAGAAGAGATTAAGAAGAGGTTGCAAAAATACACAAAAGAACTATACAAAGAAGGTCTTAATGACCCCGATAATCACGATGGTATGATCACTCACTTAGAGAAGGACATCCTGGAACATGAAGCCAAGTGGGCCTTAGGAAGCCTCACTACGAACAAAGCTAGTGGAGGTGATGGAATTTCAGCTGAGCTATTAACATATCTGAAAAGATAATGCTGTTAAAGTGCTGCAGTCAATATGCCTGCAAATTTGGAAAACTCAGCAGTGGCCATAGGACTGGAAAATGTCAGTTTTCATTTCAATCCCATAGAAAGGCAGTGACAAAGAATGTTCAAACTACTGTACAATCACCCTCATTTCTCATGTTAGCAAGGTAATGCTCAAAATCCTTCAAGCTATGCTTCAACAGTACATAAGCCAAGAGCTTCCAGATGTACAAGCTGGATTTATACAAGGCAGAGAAGCCAGAGATCAAATTGCTAATATCCCTTATGTGATAGTCACTCAGTTGTGTCCAACTCTTTGTGTCGCCATGGACTACTGTAACATGCCAGACTCCTTCCTCTGTCTATGGGATTCTCCAGGCAAGAATACTGGAGTGGGTTGCCATGCCCTTCTTCAGGGGATCTTCCTGACCCAGGGATGGAACCTGGGTCTCCCACATTGTGGGAACTAGACAAAAGAATCTGCCTCCTGAGAAACCTGTATGGAGGTCAAGAAGTAACAGAACCAGACATGGAACAATGGATGGTTCAAAAATGGGAAAGGAGTACATCAAGGCTGTATATTTGTCACCCTGTTTATTTAACTTATATGCAGAGTACATCGTGTGAAATGTTGGGTTGGATGACTCACAAGTTAGAATCAAGATTGCTGGCAGAAATATCAACAACCTCAGATGTATGCAGATGATGCCACTCTAATGGCAGAAAGCAAAGAGCCTCTTGGTAAAGGTGAAAGAGGAGATCGAAAAAGCTGGCTTAAAACTAAACATTTAAAAAGCTAAGATCATGGCATGTGGTCCCATCACTTCATGGCAAATAGAAGGGGGAAAAAGTGGAAACAGTGATAGATTTTATTTTCTTGGGCTCTAAAATCACTGTGGAAGGTGACTTCCCCACAAGATAAAAAGACATTTGCTCCTTGGAAGGAAAGCTATGACAAACCTAGACAGTGTATTTAAAAGTAGAGACATCACTTTGCTAACAAAGTCCATATCTTCAAAACTATGGTTTTTCCAGTAGTCATGTACAGATGTGAGAGTTGGACCGTAGAAAGGCTGAGTATCAAAAGTTGATGCTTTCAAACTGTGGTGCTGGGGAAGACTCTTGAAAGTCCCTTGGACTGAAGGAAGTTCAAATCAGTTAATCTGAATGGAAATCAATCATGAATATTCAATGAAAGGACTGATGCTAAAGTTCCAATACTTTGGCTACCTGATGCAAAGAGCCAACTCATTGGAAAAGACCCTGATGCTGGGAAAGATTGAGGGCAAGAGAAGAGAGTGACAGGATGGGATGGTTGGATGGCATCATCGACTCAATGGCCATGAGTTTTAGCAAACTCTGGAAGATAGTGAAGGACAGGGAACACTGGTGTGCCACAGTACATGGGATCACAAAGAGTTGAACATGACTGGGTGACTGAACAACAACAAAGGAAGTGCTTCCATCCCTGTGATGTTAGTCACTCAGTCGTGCCCGACTCTTTGCGACCCCATGGACTATAGCCCACCAGGCTTCTCTGTCCATGAGATTTTCCAGGCAAGGATACTGGAGTGGCTTGCCATTTCCTTCTCCAGGGAATCTTCCCAACCCATGATTGAACCGGGGTCTCCTGCACTGCAGGCAGATTTTATACCGACTGAGCTATCCCTACATGTTTATGTATATAAAATCTGACCATGTAGGATATTAATAATAGGAATATACAAAGTATGCTTACATTTCATAAGATCAGTTTTGTGGAGCTAATAAAACTGTTGATATCACAGTGGGGATTGGTAAGGCAAGTGCCTATATGCTGTCTTCTGTGATGAAGTTTGCTTCTGTCAGTAGCAGCATTACGATGATCATATAGTGGTTTGTACTCTGCATTATGTGTCGCAGCATAAATATCAGTGATAGATCTGCATACAAATACACAGACACACATACATGCGTGTACACACTCCCTTTCTTCTTTTACTTTCATATAAGGGTAAAGATTATTTACCTAGGGAGAGTTTTTGAAAGATTACTTAAAAGTTTACAATGACTGTTGAGTGCTTGCTGAGCTCACATCGCAGTGGGTGTGTCTTACAGCAGAGACAGTCTGTCAGGTGTGTGAGATTCCAGGTGTCAGCATGGCACCAGCCTTCAGCAGGTAATTGGTGCATTCAGGGGCCTGTGCAGCTCACATGTCTTCCCTCAATGACATTTATCATCTCTCAGTTAAAACACCGTCTTAACCCACCCTTCTTGCCAATCTAGTGCTTGAAAGGAGCCCAGGATAATCATTTTGGGGAACCCATCTATGCCCAGATTCTGATCTTTAGAAGCATCTCCAGACTTGGGGTATAGCAATGAACATTCTCCAGGTTTCCCAAGTGGGTCAGTGGTAAAGAATCTGTCTGCCAGTGCAAGAGACACAGGAGATGTGGGTTCAAGCCCTGAGTAAGAAAGATCCCATGGAGAAGGGAAGGGCAACCCACTGCAGTATTCTTGCCTGGAATATCTAATGGACAGTGGAACCTGATGGGCTACAGTCTGTGGGGTCACAAAGTGTCAGACACTACTGAGCAATGGAGCATGCATGTACCGACTGTTCTATACTGATGCTGCCTGTGATAAATTTGATCCAAAAAACAAGGCCAATATTGCCCTATATATATTTCTCCTCCAGGGTAGGCAGTGACTTCACTTTTCGTGCCCTCATATCTAGCATTTCCCAAGACTGCTAGATAAAATTATTCTGAAAGAAGTGTAGTATAACTTAAAAATTAAACACTGATCTTTTGGAATATGGCTGTGCTATTCCCACAGGTCCTGGATATTGGCAACAGCCTCCTGGCCACTGTCCTGGCTGTCCTGCTTGCACTTCCTGGTCACCCTGAAACCCACCCTGGAAGTCTACCAAATGTGAAAGAAGACACATCTGGAGCATTGTTAAACAAAATACTATTTCTGGAGGTGTGGCCAAGATAGCAGAGTAAGGAAACCCTGAGCTTACCTTCTCCAACAGGCACATCACAATTATAGCTGTTTACAGAGCAGCCATCAATGGGAGTAATCTGAAGACTAGCAGAAAAGATTTTCCATGTCAACAGGATAGGTAGGAAAGGCAGAGATATGGTATAATCAAAACCCACGTAGTTGGGTAGGTGACCCATAATTGGGAGAATAATCACAATTGTGGAGGTTTTCCCTAAGGAGTGAAGGATCTGAGTCCCACATTGGACATTCCAGCCCAGGGGTCCTATACCAGAAAGAGGGGCCCCAAGAATGTCTAGCTTTGAAGGCAACCAGAGCTTGAGTATGGGAGAGTTGGAGGGCTACAGGAAACAGAGACTGTGCTTTTTAAAAGTTCACAGAATACTGCACAAGTTCTGAGACCCAGCATCGAGGCAGTAATTTGAAAGGAGCCTGAATCAAATCCACTTGCTGATCTTGGACAGCCTCCTGAAGAGAAAGGTGGCAACCGGGACTCCCCTTGAGGACATAGATACTCCATTTTGGGGAGCTTCTTCTACCATAGGGACATTGGTACTGGTAAGCACCATTTTGAAGTCCTTCTTATAGCCTATAAGGGCCAAGGACTTACCTGTCCACTGTCAGGCCAGCATCAGACCCCAACTCCCTTTGGTCCCATTGCCTGCCAGGCTGGGACTCAGTCCCTCCCATCAGTGGACCGGAACCAGCTTTAGCTCCCCTAGGCCCCACATCAGTTGCCCTGTGACCCAACCCTTACCAGCAGCTAACTGGCACCAGTCCAGGGAACACGCAAGTTGCATAGGAGACAGCAGGAGTCAGTCTTGACCACCAGTGTCCTGGTACACATCCCAGGAGACGCCGGGTCATGCAGTCAGCATGACCCCATAACTTGGCCCCACTCACCACTGAGCCAGCAGCCACTACCTGAGACAGGGCCCGGTAGCCAACCAGCCAGGGCAGCCCTTCCTACCAACGCACTCACAGTAGTTATGGCCTCACCACAACAGAAAGGCCCACACAGGTGACACCTCTAGAGATTATAGCTCTGAGGGATAGAGAGGAGTGTGCTTCTGGGTCTTGTAGAATGTCTCTTACTTAAGACCACTTCTCTGAGATCAGGAAATGTAACTGACATACCTAATACATAGTAATAAACAGAGATTTGGACAAAGGATTAATACAAAATCCCAGAAAAAAAAAACAAAACTAAACTAAATGAAGTGGAGATAAGCCATCTACCTGAAAGAGTTCAAGGTAATTGCCATGAATATGCTCAACGAACTACTCAGGAGAGTAGAGAACAAACTGAGAATTTTAACAGACAATATAAAGAAGAACCAAAGAGAGCTGAAGAATACAATAACTGAAATAAAAATATACTAGAAGGGACAACAGCAAATTAGATAATAATTTTTCATTTAACTTATTTTAAAATGTTCTTTGTTGATAGAAAGAAATTGCATACTCAAATGTGTTATTTCTAATAACATTTCTGTTGCTTCTAACTTTTTAATGAATTTGAAATAAGACAAATGGTAATTTGCATATAAAGAACTTGGTAAAAAAGTCTGCTTAATGTAAATATAAACAGTCACTTTAGTATAGGCCCATCAATAAATTTTTGATAATTTTTTATGTATGGTAAAATTTAAAGTGGCAAACTGATATTCTGATATAAAATCAATGGTTTGAGAGTCAATCTGAGATTTTCTTAAAAGACTTCATAAAAATTTTAAGACAAAATTTTTCTGATATTATTGTTTTCTCTAACTTTGCATGTACTCTTTGATAATAATATTTTAGAAGATGTGCATAATCAAAGTGGGTAGTTATAGCCTCTACACAAGCAACATATGTTTTAAAGCTTCACGTATGCCTGATTTGACCCAAAGTTGTGGAAGTATCATGTGTTAAATTCTTCTTGTATTCCTTTCTTTGTTTGTTTACAGCTAAAATGACTTTGTTATTAAAAGGTACGGATATATAGAAAAAATTAGATAATACAGAAGAATAGATCTGTGAACTAGAAGAGTGAGTAGTGGAAATCACTAAAACTGAACAGAAGAAGAAAATAACTTTAAAAAATGAAAATAGTTTTTTTTTTTTTTTAAAGAAATTTTAAGGGACTTTTTAAAGGGACCTCTGAGACAACATCAAGCATTCTAACATTCACATTATAGGGATCCCAGAAGGAGAAGAGAATGAGAGGGGGCAGAAAGGATATTTGAAGAAATAATAGAAAATTAGAAAACTTCCCTGACCTCTGAAAGAAAACATGCACCAAGATCCAGGAAACACAGAAAGTCCTGAACAAGATGAACCAAAGAGATCCATCATGAAAAATTATGATTAAAATGAAAGAAATTAAATAAAGATTAAGAGAGACTCTTAAAAGCATTGAGGGAAAAGAAACATGCACATTTGCGTACAAAGGAAATCCCATTAGACCATCAGATGACTTTTGAGTAGAAAATTTGCAAGTCAGTGAAAGTGGTAAGATTGCACCCAAAAAAATTCTACCTGGCAAGGTTATCATTCATATTTGAAGAAAAGTATTTTTACAGAGAAGTAAAAGCTAAAAGAGTTTAGAATAGTAAACTGACTTCACAAGAAATGTCAAAGGAGCTTCTCTAAGCAGAAAAGTAAGTACCACATCTAGAAATATGAAAATTATGAAAGAAAAAGCATCATTGATAAAGACACACACAGCCAATGTAGTAGGTTGGCCACATATAAAGCTAATAAAAAGGTTAAAAGATAAAGTAGTAAAATCATCTGTACCCATAACAAGCAATTAAGGGGTACACAAAGCAAAATAATATAAAATATGATGTCAAAAACATTAAACATGGCGGAGAAGTAAAACTTCAAGGTTGTTAGAATCTATTCATACTTAGGAGACTATTAATATAATCAGGTAGACAGATAAACAGATAAGATAGGGACCTTATGGTAATCACAAACCAAAACCCTTTACAATAGATACACACACACAACGGAAAATGAATCCAAACACAACACTAAAGATAGAAATCAAATCACAAGGGAAGAAAGCAAACAACCAGCAAGCAATGAATAAGATGTCAAAAGAACATATAGACCAATAATTACTCATAAATGGACTAAATGCTCCAATCAAAGGACATAGAGTGGCCTACATGAATACAAAAACCTGAGTCATATACATGCTGCCTAAATCAGACTTACATTACTCCTAAAGACACACATGGACTGAAAGTGAAAAGCTGTGAAAAAGTATTCAATACAAATGGAAATGAAAAGAAAGTTGGGTAGCAATACTTATACCAGGAAAAGTAGGCTTTAACACAAAGGCAATAACAAGGCAAAGAATTGTTACACAATGATAAATGAATGATAAAGGAATGGAATGATAAAGGAATCAATTCAAAAGGAAGGTATAACAATTGCAGTATCCTATTATAATTTATCATTTTAATATATAAATATATATGCACCTAATATAGGAGCACATAAATACATAAGGCAAATACTAACTAAATGGAGAAATTGACAATAATACAATGATAATAGGAGACTTTAACATCCCAGTAATTTCAAAGGAGAAATCATCCAGATAGAAAACCAATAAGGAAACACTGACCTTAAACAACACGTTAGACCAAATGGAAATATATATATATATAATATATATATATACACACACATATATACATATATATATTATAAATATATATATATATAATATGTATTGATATAAGATATCATGCTCACAGGTTGGAAGAATTAATATTGTTAAAAATAGCATACTACACAAGGTAATCTACAAATTCAAGGCAATCTCTATCAAAATAACAATATCATTTTTCACAGAAGTAGAACAATTAATTCTAAAACTTGTACAAAAACAAAAGGCTTCAAATAGCCAAAACAACATTGAAAAAGAAGAAGATGGAAATATCACATTCCCTGATTTCAAGTGATATTCAAAACTACAATAATCTAAATGGTATGGTACTGACATTAATGAACAGACACATAGATCAATGGAATAAAAAAGAGAGTCTAGAAATAAACCCATGCTTACACGATTGGTCAATTAATCTCTGATGCTGGATGTAATAATTTATAATGGAAAAGAGTCTCTTCAATACATGGTGTTGGGAAAACTAAACAGCTACATGCCAAAGAATCAAACTGGGCTACTTTCTCATAACATACACAAAAATATACTCAAAATGGGTTAAATGTATTGTAAGACCTGAAATGATAAAACACCTAGAAGATGTTATGGAGAATACACTCTTTATCATTGATATTGGCAATGTTTTTAAAATCTCTTTCCTCAGGCAAGGGAAACAAAACAAAAAATAATCAATTGGACTACATCAAACTAAAACACTTTTGTGCAGAAGAGAAAATTATCAACAAAATGAAAATGCAGCCTAGTGAATGAAAAAAGATATTTACAAATGGTAAGGGGTTAATTTCCAAAATATACAAAGAACTCATAAAACTCAACAACAAAAAAACCCAAGTAATTTGATTTACAATGGGTCAAGGAGCTAAATATATATTTTCCCAGAGAAGACATACAGATTGGTCAACAGACACATGAGAAGATGCTCAACATTGCTAATCATTAAGTTCTTTTTTTTTTTTTTTTCATCTTCATTCTTTTTTTTTTTTTTTTTTTTTTTATTAGTTGGAGGCTAATTACTTTACATCATTACAGTAGTTTTTGTTATACATTGATATGAATTAGCCATGGATTTACATGTACTCCCCATCCCAGTCCCCCCTCCCACCTCCCTCTCCACCCGATCCCTCTGGGTCTTCCCAGTGCACCAGGCCCGAGCACTTGTCTCATGCACCCAACCTAGGCTGGTGATCTGTTTCACCCTAGATAATATACATGTGTCAATGCTGTTCTCTTGAAACATCCCACCCTCGCCTTCTCCCAGAGTCCACAAGTCTGTTCCATACATCTGAGTCTCTTTTTCTGTTTTGCATATAGGGTTATCGTTACCATCTTTCTAAAGTCCATATATATGTGTTAGTATACTGTAATGGTCTTTATCTTTCTGGCTTACTTCGCTCTGTATAATGGGCTCCAGTTTCATCCATCTCATTAGAATTGATTCAAATGAATTCTTTTTAATGGCTGAGTAATATTCCATGGTGTATAAGTACCACAGCTTCCTCATCCATTCGTCTGCTGATGGGCATCTGGGTTGCTTCCATGTCCTGGCTATTATAAACAGTGCTGCGATGAACATTGGGGTGCATGTGTCTCTTTCAGATCTGGTTTCCTTGGTGTGTATGCCCAGAAGTGGGATTGCTGGGTCATACGGCAGTTCTATTTCCAGCTTTTTAAGAAATCTCCACACTGTTTTCCATAATGGCTGTACTAATTTGCATTCCCACCAACAGTGTAAGAGGGTTCCCTTTTCTCCACACCCTCTCCAGCATTTATTGCTTGTAGACTTTTGGATAGCAGCCATCCTGACTGGCGTATAATGGTACCTCATTGTGGTTTTGATTTGCATTTCTCTGATAATGAGTGATGTTGAGCATCTTTTCATGTGTTTGTTAGCCATCTGTATGTCTTCCTTGGAGAAATGTCTGTTGAGTTCTTTGGCCCATTTTTTGATTGGGTCATTTATTTTTCTGGAGTTGAGCTGGAGGAGTTGCTTGTATATTTTTGAGATTAATCCTTTGTCTGTTGCTTCGTTTGCTATTATTTTCTCCCAATCTGAGGGCTGTCTTTTCACCTTGCTTATAGTGTCCTTTGTTGTGCAAAAGCTTTTAAGTTTCATTAGGTCCCATTTGTTTATTTTTGCTTTTATTTCTGAAATTCTGGGATGTGGGTCATAGAGGATCCTGCTGTGATTTATGTCGGAGAGTGTTTTGCCTATGTTCTCCTCAAAGAGGACACAAGCAGATGGAGAAATATACCGTGTTCATGGATTGGAAGAATCAATATTGTCAAAATGGCTATACTACCCAAAGCAATCTATAGATTCAATGCAATCCCTATCAAACTACCAACAGTATTTTTCACAGAACTAGAACAAATAATTTCACAATTTGTATGGAAATACAAAAAACCTCGAATAGCCAAAGTAATCCTGAGAAAGAAGAATGGAACTGGAGGAATCAATCTGCCTGACTTCAGACTCTACTACAAAGCCACAGTCATCAAGACAGTATGGTACTGGCACAAAGACAGAAATATAGATCAATGGAACAGAATAGAAAGCCCAGAGATAAGTCCACGAACCTATGGTCACCTTATCTTCGACAAAGGAGGCAAGGATATACAATGGAAAAAAGATAACCTCTTTAACAAGTGGTGCTGGGAAAACTGGTCAACCACCTGTAAAAGAATGAAACTAGAACACTTTCTAACACCATACACAAAAATAAACTCAAAATGGATTAAAGATCTAAATGTAAGACCAGAAACAATCATTAAGTTCTAATGAAAAAACACTTCACACCATCAGAATGACTATCATCAAAAATACAACATAGAGAACACATGTTGTCAAGTACATGGAGAAAAGAGAACCCTTGTTTACTGTTGATGGGACTGAGTTGATGCAGACACTATGAAAAATAGTTTGGAAGTTCCTCAAAAAATTAAAAGTAGAACTACTATATGATCCAACAATTTCATTTGTGGGGTTTCTCCTGAAGAAAACAAAAACACTAATTTGAAAAGATACATGCATGTCAATGTTCACATTAGCATTCTTTACAATAGCCAAGATATGAACACAACCTAAATGTTCACCAACAGATAAATAGGTAAAGAATATGTGGTATATACTGGCTTGGCCAAAAAAGTTCATCCATAAGATGTTACAGAAAACCTTGAACAAAATTTTTGGCCAACCCAATATATACCCAATGAAATATTGCGCAGTCATAAAAAAGGAATATTGCCATGTGCAACAAAATTGATGTATCTAATTGGTGTTAGGCTAAGTGAAGTATGTCAGATCAAGACAAATACTGTATAATCTTACTTGTATGATGAATATAAAAAACAAAATAAAACACAACAGAAATAGACTCATAGATACAGAAAACAAATAGACGGTCACCATGAGAGGGTTTGGGCAAAATAGGTGAAGGAGATTAAGAAGTACAAATTTCTAGTTATTATAATAAATAAGTCATGGGGGTATACTGTATAGCATGAGAAATATGGTCAATAACATAGTAACTTTGTATGGAGACAGATGGTTACTAGATGCATAATCACGTGATCACTTCTTAACCTGTGCAAATGTCAAATCATCTTGTAATATATCTGAAACTCACATAAAGCTGTATGTCAGCTATATTCCAATTAAAAAGTAAAATTTTATTGACACTTGTTAAAGAACTGTAAGGCCAATTTTATTCAAGGAGAGGCCTACTACAATGGAAAAGAGATCAGGGTCCACTCTGAGTATGGTGTGAACAAGTGGGAATTTATGATCAGGGAGGAGGATGGGGGTCAGTGGAAGAAAAGTCACTATAAGGACCATTAGGGGCGAGGCGGGATTCTGGCTAACCCACCCTAACAGGATTCTTGATGAAGGCAGGCCAGGGTATTGGACATCACCATGGGGTAGGAGGCGGGAGGCAGTGGAGGATGAGGAACCTAGTCAGACATCGAGGGTGATCAGATGTAGAGGATGTGGATGGGGTGACTAAACAGACTTCCCAGAATTCTTCCTAAAGTGGGACAATGCAGAGTCCCCAGGTAGAAGCTTAGTTTAAAAAGAGGAACGAGGTGGGGAGGGAGGCGAAGGGAGGGTTCAGGATGGGGGAACACAAGTATACCTGTGGCTGATTCATGCTGATGTACGGCCAAAACCACCAGAATATTGTAAAGTAGCTAGTCTCCAATTAAATAAATTATTTAAAAAAAAAAAAAAGAGCTCCAAAAATCCTGAGTAAAATTGGGCCAGAGAGGGAGTATGTCACCTCCCTGCTGTGTACCTCCACCGTCTGCCTTGACTCTTGGAATCTTCATTTCCTATCCATAATAGGAAGTGGGAAAGTGTGCCCTTGTGCAGCAGACTATCATGGGGACTCCTCCAATATCAGGCTGCAAGAGAACAAAGGGCCCACGCCTTCTAAGAGAGAGCAGACTTTCTGGGAACACTTGCCAAGGAGGCAGCAGAACCTGTTCTGTGTCCTCAGATGGACCCGGAAGGGAGGGTTATGCGGTGAGAAAGGTAAGGGGAAGTCTCTTCAGAGAAGCCGCAGAATGCATTGCCTTTGCATGGACTGTTTTCCCCAGCACCTGCCAACTGAGGGGTATTTAAGAGAATCCTTGGAAAACAGGGTGTATGCACTCCTGAGCTGTCGTCTAACCCTGGTTTTGTGAAATCTCTGTGTCAGGAACTAGCTAGGGGCATCCTGAGGGCAGAGGTGGGAGGCTGAGTGGCATGGCTCCTGAGAGCAGGCAGAAATGGATGTGCCCTTGGGAGGCATCCTGAGAGAGGGTGCCCAACAGTCAGGGACAGCCCTATGTAGTCCTTGACTCTATTAGGGTCTTAGGGGCATGGGGCCATCTTCTGAGAACCCACCAGAGCTCCCAATAACAAAAATTCAAATCAAACAGACAGTGAGAAGAAAGGTGGGTGCCAAGTCTGGAGGATGAGGAATGAGAAGTTGTTGTTTAATAGATACAGATTTTCAGCTTGAAAAAATGGAAGTGTTCTTCCATCTGGAATATGGAATATGGAATATTCCAGTTGGATATTGGTGATGGTTGCAGAGCCAAGTGACAATACTTAATGTCACCTAAATTGCACCAATGTCCAACTGAAACATCACCAGTGAGATAAAAATAAGACAAGTCATTGCCTTCTCCACTCATCCTCCATCCTGCCCAGTCTTGGGAGACCTAAGCCACACAGGGAATGCACCAGAAAGAAAAGGTCAGGCCTTGGCTCCAGCCTAGGGTGGATTCTAAGAGTCAGTCTTGAAACTGTGGTGGTCAGGGAACACTGCCTCAAAAGAGATAGGACATCCAGTCTAATATAACACAAAAAATGATATATATTGTAGCAAAATGTGCAAGTCCACCTAAAGCAAAATGTTTGGATAAAATGGCAAAATACACTACCTAAAATGTTATTTGGCTATTTAACATTTTAAATTAGACGTATATCCCTTGAATTGTAGGATGCTTATGCTGTGAAGTAAAGAAAGAAGGTGTACAGATTATCTTTCAATCAATCAATCAATCAATCATCTACCTTGTGATTCCTTTTCTATAAAACTCAACAAAGACAGACATTTGCCATTGATGTACATGTGTTTACACATTTGTATTGATATATGAGGCATAGGGCATACTGAAAAGTATGTAATACTGGTTCTGTGATGGTGTTAAAAGGGTGAGGGAGAGAGACAAAAAATAAAGAGACTGAAACAAAATGGAGAAACATAAGTGTGAGCAATGTTAACTAAAACTGCCACTTATAGTAAGTCTATCTAGTAACTTTCTTTACAGACATAAAAATGCATATCTACTATAAATTAGAGCAAAACATAGGAAAAAGGAAAACAGATTCAATTAAAGGATAGGATCATAGACTTCTGGGACTTTAAATTTTAATCAAATTTATTTTGAAAAATATTTAGATATAAGAGAAAAGTTATAAAAACAGAGTTTTCATATACCCTTCACTGAGTTCCCCTCATCATTAATATTTTTCATATCATGGCTCATTTATCAAAACTAAGAAATTGACATTGGTCTGTTACTTTTAAGTGGACTGTGGATTTTATTTGGATTTCACCAGGTTTTAAAATTAACATCCTCTTTCAGTTCCAGGATCCCAACCCAGGGTACCACATCTCATTTGTTGTCTATGTTATGATGACTTTTTAAAACCTAACTGTGTTGTGATGTCATAGCAGCTTTTCTATTATCTTTAGGGTTTCAACATTTACCTCAATATAAGTTTGCAATAAAGTAAAACATACTTCAATGATTTGATTATGTTTAGTTGGGTTGCTTTTTTGTAAGATACACAAGTTCATTCTTCATGGGCTTCAGTCCCCCTTTCTAACGAGGTCAGGCTTTCCATGTACCTTCCTGGTACTTCAGCCACTCAGGACAAGTTGCACTGTGCCAAAGCCACTCTTGTTTTCTGCCTTACATTTGTTCTAAATCTGTCTGTCAAGGTCCTGGGCCAAGCCTTTCTGATCGATGCTGAGCCAGGCTATATCTTTTCTGTAGGCTCGACCCTACCCTGAAGATTCACCAGCCCCGTGTGTGGAGTCCTCCTCCCTGCCTGGGAGTGTGGGACACAGGGTGCATTCATGTCCATGCCCGGCACGCCTGGAGCCCAGCTCAGTTACTTGAACCATACTGAGAGATAGCAGGGAATAAGGAAAAAAGGGGAAAAAAGTCAAATTAGGCCCATCTCCCACATAGTCTCTATCTTGTTACTATTATCAGTCAGCAATGAGGCCAAGACATCTGTGAAAATAGCCTATATTCATAGCAGCATCGTTTACAGTAGACAAAAAGTTGAAATGGCCTAAATGTCCATCAGTGGATGAATAAACAAAATATAGTACATGCTGAGAGTCAGTCTTGAAACTGTGGTGGTCAGGGAATACTGCCTCAAAAAAGACAGGACATCCAGTCTAATATAACACATATAGTGATATATATTGCAGCAAAACGCACAAGTCCACCTAAAGAAAAATGTTTGGATAAAATGGCAAACTACATTACCTGAAATGTATTTATATACATTATATGTATGTATGTGTGTGTATATATATATATATATATATATATACATAGCCAAGATATAGCCATAACAAAATATGACACATGCTACATCATGGATGAACCCTGAGGACATTATGCTAAGTGAGCTAAGCCAACCACAGAAGGACTGCATAATTCCAGCTCTCTGAGGGACCCAGAGTAGTCAAATTCATAAAGTGGAGTGGTGGGTGCCGGGGCAAACGGCAGGAGTTAGTGTTTACTGGGGACAGAGTTTCAGTTTGGGAAGATGAAAAAGTTCTAACGATAGACAGTGGATAGTGGTTGATGGTTCCACCGAACCGTACTCTTGAAAAAGGTTAAAATGGTAAACTGTATGCCATGCATATCTTATCACAAATAAAAAAAGTGAAGTGTCTGTAAAAATAATCTATGGACCCTGGTTTGCAAGGTGACTAAGCACTCTCTTGTTCTTTGTGACTGGAAACAGAAAATTAATCTTTAAAAGTCTGTGAGGTGCAGAGCCCCAGGTGACAGGAGACACAAAAAGATCCCTGGTGACTGGTGAGCTTCCATTTGTGCTGTGACAACAAGGAGGAAGTGACAGAAATGACAGCCAATAATGGGATAAAAAAACTCATGAAAAGAAAAAATTGGAGCATCGAAGTCTGGGAAGACAATGAAAGAAAAACTATGACTTGTTCCCAGAGACAACGGCCTCCTTCTGCTGTGCGCCTGAAGGCAGAGGATAATTTTAATCAACCCCCAAAGCCTTGGAGAAAGGCAATGGGGTGATTCACCCAGAAACTGTACAGTGTCCTGTGGGTACAAGCACGTAAACAAATCGGCACCGGAACCACAGACCTAGTTCTAATTCATTGATGCTCGGCAGTATTGTAAGAGTCACCACTCAATATTTCCTTTTCAAGAGACTAACTCTGTTTGAAAAAAAAAAAAAAAAGCAGAAAAGTAGATTAAGGAAGCAGTAGGATGCAGCATGGGCTGTGAATTGAAATGCAAGCGGTAAGTATTTTGAAACCGAGGTACAGTGTCAGGCACTCATTCAAGATTGGTGTGTAGGCGTTAAAAGTGGATGTCTATTTCTCATGAGCTATTTATTGATGTTAATGAGAGTATTTCAATGAGAACGAAAGAATAACTGGAAGAGGTTTCTAGGATTGTTTAAAATCTAACACAGTGGTTTTAGTTTGTTTCTGCCTAACAAATCTCAATGACTTTGAACTGGCAAATCTTTATTATTCACAGTTTCTGGGGGTCAGGAATCTTGGGCGTGTCTTTCACAACTGGTTCTGGCTAAAGGTCTCAGAAACTGCAGTCTGAGTATTGAAGGATCTGCAGTTCTCTCAGAACTAGAGGGGAAGGGGAGGCTCTTTTTCCAAGCTCACTCCCATAGCTCTGAATAAGATTTTGGGTTTTGCACATGTTGGGTTGAAGCCCTTTGTTCTTCGCTGGCTGGAGCTGTCAGTTCTTTGCCAAGGGGCCTCTCAAGATACAGAACACATCAGGGTAGCTGGCTTCCTGCAGATTGAGTAAGCAAAATGCAAGAGGATGTGTGGGAGATAGAACACGGGGTCTTTTGTACCCTCACCGTGGAAGTGACATCCCATTGCTTTGTAGAAGAAAGTGACTAGGTCCAGCTCTCATGCGTGGAGAGGAGATGATACAGGGCTGTGTATTTCAGCAGACCCTATGGTCCTATTTAGAATCTGCCCATCAACACCAAGATGAAGAAGGATGCTACTCGACATGCTTGAAAATAAAGGCTCACAGTGATTTTTAGCAGCTGTAAAATGCCTTGGGACTTGGCTTCCTTCTTTTCTGACAAGAAACTGCCCTGTGAATGTAGGGGCTACCTCATTTAACGGTTGGAGGAAAGGCAGTGGGTAGGGATAGATCTAGGTTCCTATCGGCGAGCCCTGACCTGATCAGGGCAAAGTCCTCTCTACAGAGATCAGGGACAAATGCAGGTTTTTGTCTCCACCAGGAGCTGGCATCTCTGGTTTCTAAGGGTGGCCCAGGATTTCTTCAAGGGAAAAGGTTCAAGGAATGGGAACAGAGGGGAGTGAGTAGAGAAGAGATGTCACCTTCTTTAGTGTCAGTTCCTGGATGGAGGCATCCACTTTCTTGTGTTCAGTAACTGGGTAGCATGGCCAACAGAGCCTGGCTTGCCTGTCTTGAGTTTTTAGTTAAGAGGCAGCAGCTACCATAAGCCAGGCACAGGCTGAGTACTTTCCCTGTGTCACCTCACTTACTCCCCAACAAGACCTCTATGGAGGGGTTGCTGTTTCACCTCTAGTTTTAAATCCAGGAAAATTGAGGCTGCAAGATTGAGTCATCTGCTGGAGGACCTGGGACCAGTAAGTGGCAAAACCCAGATTTTATGGCTTATCTGGAACCAAAGTCTTCACTTCTCTGTTTGAAAAAATTCTAATAGAGGTGGCTAGATTGGCCATTTCTGAAACGAGATCACTTAATATTAGACAGTCGCCCGTGAATTCAGTTTTATGTGAAGCCTTACAGCTTCTCCAAGGGCATGCTCTTCTCCAGCCAGCAGCCGTGCTCACTAATGCTGTGACTCTCAGCTGAAGGACTGTGATTTCAAAGGATTAGGGGTTTGTCCAGGGAGTAAATAAGAGATGTCAAGCTGGAGTGGCCCTCCTGGAATCCCAGAGGTTCCCACAGAAAGGCATACCTCCGGGGAGGCTGTTATACCCCATTCTCACCCCTGGTTGGTCCCAGCAGTGCTTTGAGGGCTGCAGAAGGACCCCTTCGTGTGCTCTGGTGGGTATATCTGTCAACACACCACCAAACGGTAGAAACGTGAAACACGCAATGCAAATTGTGACCTGGATACAGTGTTAAAAGAGTTGCTAGAGATTTAAGGGAGATCTCAGGGACAGCTGTGGCTTACATTTATGCAATAGAAATTGCTCTTTCATATCTATCAATTCCCAGTGGGTAAGCATGGCCGAGCAGGGATAGGCTTTTTCTTACTGTAACTGGGACGTTGCACAAAGTCTTCCTAAAAGATATGATCACAATCCACTTTGTTTTCATTTTCTGTGGTCCCTAAGAAATTTATACCAGGCGGATAGTTTTTCCCTACTCCTGGAGGAAGCGGCTAGTCCCCTGACCTCTGTTCCCATTCACCTAATGGATGATCCTAGGGTGGGTGGTGTCATGCACTGTCTCACAGTCTCCTTCACACCTAAACTGCCCACTCCCAGACTGGAATCAGTCACCACCTCCACCTCCATTGGCCCACCTGGCACTGTGGGCCAGCTGCTTGCAGGAGGAACCCTATATCCGCTGCCCTCCTCCTTTCCTTTTATTTTTCTCTTTCCTCCAGTCAACTTTGGGCCTTCCTGATAGCTTAGCTGGTAAACAGTTTTGGCCCCTCCAGGGTGAGCCTAGGGAAGGGGAGAAAGGGGAGAAAATGCAGTCTGATGTGTGGATTCATTCTCCATCTGCTGAGGTGGTACGGTTGGGATTGTCCCCAAGGCAATTTCCTGCGGTTCTCCCAGTGCTGTTTCACTGCTGGGTCCACAGCTGTGGTTTTCAAGGTGGGGCGGTGCCTCTCCTCGGCTGGCAGCTGCTCCCCCCAGGCTCTGGTTTGCCAGGTGTCCACTGTACT
Organism: Odocoileus virginianus; assembly: GCF_023699985.2. Lineage (NCBI taxonomy): Eukaryota > Metazoa > Chordata > Mammalia > Artiodactyla > Cervidae > Odocoileus > Odocoileus virginianus. The sequence continues at coordinate 23,297,652 of NC_069704.1, forward strand.
TGCTAACTCTTGCCTTCAGCAAACTGGACCCTTTACGAATGATCTTTCTAGGTCGACCTAAGGCATGTCCAGACAGTCCCTCTCTCCCCCAAAGCCTGCATTAATTCCACCAGAAGTGCTGAGATCCTTTGACTTTCCTAAGCAGGGGAGGGGTGCCCAACTCTTCATGACCCATGGACTGTAGGCTGCCAGGCTCCTTTGTCCACGGAATTCTCCAGGCAAGAACACTGCAGTGCGTTGCCATTTCTCTCTCCAAGCAGGAGAAGGTTATTACCTGCTCTGGTGGGTAGCCTCCAGGGTGACCTGAAATAATCTTGGCTCCCGGAACTCACATGCCTGTGAAAAACCCTCCTGCTGAATGTGGGCTGGACCTAATTATTTACTTCTAACCAAGAGAATGGCTCAGAAGGTAAAGAATCTGCCTGCAGTGCAGGAGACCCAGGTTCAATCTCAGGTTGGGAAGATGCCCTGGAGAAGGGGATGGCAACCCACTCCAGGATTCTAGCCTGGATAATTCCATGCATAAAAGGAACCTGGAGACTACAGCCCATGGGGTCGCAAAGAGTCAGACACAACTGAGCGACTATCACTTTCACTTTCACTAAGAGATGGAATAGCCAAAGTGACAGAATGTCACATGTTAGATGGGGCTTTATGAGAACTATGACTTCAATCTTTTTTCTCTCATCTTTCCCTGGAGATTTATCCAGTTTGATGCTGTGTCAATAATCTCTTCCTTTTTGTTGCTGAGTAGTGATCCATGGTATGGAAGGATCATAGTATGTTTAACCATTCATCCACTGATGGACATCAGAGTTATTTCCAGTTTTGGGCTACTACAAGTAAAACTGAATGAACAGAGTTGTGGACACAGTGGCCAGGGCAGGGGAAGGAGAGGGTGGAATGAATGGAGAGAGTAGCTTGGAAATATATACACTACCACATGTAAAAATAGATGGCCAGTGGGAATTGGCTGCATGACTTAGGGCTCAAACTGGGGCTCTGTGACCATCTAGAGGGGTGGGATAGGATGGGAAGTGGGAAAGAGGTCCAAGAAGAAGACATATGTATACGTATGGCTGATTCATGTTGTTGTATGGCAGAGACCAACACAATAGTGTAAAGCAATTATCCTTCAATCAAAAATAAATTAAAAAAAAACTGAATGAGCATTCACATTTTAAGTATTTTTGTTGAACTTAAGTCATCATTTCTTGGGATAAACTTCCGGAAGTATAATTTCTGGGTCATATGATAGTTATGTGATTTTTTTTTTAAGAAACTGCCAAAATGTTTTTTAGAGTGGCTGTTCCCTTTTATGTTCCCACCAGCAATATATGAGTGATCCAGATTCACTGCACTTTCACCTATTTTCAGTACTGTCACCATTAAAAAAAAAAATTAGTCATTCTGATGGTCATATAGTGATATACTATTGTGATTTTAATGTACATTTCCCTGAAAGCAATATGTTGAACATCTTTTTGTATGCTTGTTTGCCATCCATATACTCTTTGTGGCGAAATATTTCTTTTTTTCTGTTGCTCATTTTTTCTGAGAATTTTTCAACTGTTCAGTTTTGAGAGTTCTTTATATATGCTAGATACTAACCCTTTCTTAGATATGTCATTTGCAAATATTTTCTTCCAATCTGTAATTTGTCTTCTCACCCTCTTAAGAGACATTTGCAGAGCAAAAGTTACGCATTTTGATGAAATCCAAGTTAACAATTTTTCCTTTTTGCATCATGCTTCTGTGTAAAATCTAAGAAATTTTTGCCAAGCCTTAGAGCTTGAAGATATTTTTTCCTTTTTTTTTTTTTGGTAGGAATTTTAGGTTTTGTATTCATAAACCTTTTTGAGCCTTTTTATACGAGGTGTAAGAATTTAGTGAAGGTTCATGTTTTGTGTAAGGCTGTCCAATGGTTCCAGAACCATTTATTGAAAAGTCTGCCTTTCCTCCATTGAACTCCTTTTACACATTTGTCAAAAATCAGTTGTGTCTATTTGGTCAGATCTATTCTGGAGAAGGCAATGGCAACCCACTCCAGTACTCTTGCCTGGAAAATCCCATGGATGGAGGAGCCCGGTAGGCTACAGTCCACGGGGTCGCAAAGAGTTGGACAGGACTGAGCGACTTCACTTTCACTTTTCACTTTCATGCATTGGAGAAGGAAATGGCAACCCACTCCAGTGTTCGTGCCTGGAGAATCCCAGGGGTGGGATAGCCTGGTGGGCTGCTATCTATGGGTTCGCACAGAGTCGGACACGACTGATGCGACTAGCAGCTTCAGCAGCATTTCTGAATTCTCTCTTCTGTTTCATTGATCTCTCTATCATGGCACCCAAATCACACAGTCTCTGTAGCACTATACAGTTTCACAACAATTCTTAAAATTGGTAGACTAATTTCTCCACATAATTGTTCTTCAAGATTATTTTAACTACACTAGTTTCTTTGCCTTTCCATATAAATTTAGACTCATGTTTCAATATCTCCAAAATTCTTCTGGATGCTTGAAAGAAGTTGTGTTAAACCTATCAATTTGGGAAGAACTGACCTCTTCACTACACTGAGTCTTCAAATCTATGAATGCAATATTTCTCTTCATTTATTTAGATCTTCGATTTCTCTCATCAACATTTTGTAGTACAAGTTCTGTACATGTCCTGTTGGATGTATGTCTTAGTATCTTGCTTCTTTTAGCTATTGTAAATGATACAGTGCTTTAATTTCAGTGTTCACATCTTCCTTGTTAGTGTACAGCGCCGGTGATTTTTCTATGGTTATCTTTTATCCTGCGACATTGCTCAGCTCAGTTCTAGGATTATATTGTAGATTCTATGAAGTTTTCTAAGTAGAAAATCATCATCTACAAACAGAGACAGTTTTACAATTGGTATGCTATTTATTTACTTTTCTTGACTTTTTGCACTGGCTAGAACTTCTATTACTGTGTTGAATAAGAATGGTAAGGAGGCAGACCCCCTTGTTTTAGCCTCAGTCCTAGGAGAAAATCATTCAGTCTTTCATCATTAAGTATAATGTGATCTGTAGGATTTTTGTAGATGTACTTCCTCAAGCTGAGGAAGTTCCATTCCTGTTACTATACTCTGGGAGGTTTTTTTTTCTTTTTTATTAATTATGTATGGGCATTGACCTTTGTTAAATGATTATTCTATATCAATTGATGTAAACAGGTGGCTTTTCTTTAGTTTGTCAACATGGTAGATTATACATATGATTTTAAAAAAATTATACTGGAAAAGTCTTGTATCCCTGAAACAAAACTCACTTAGTCAATCATAGTATACAGTTATTTTTAACCTACTACTGAATTTTATTCACCAATATTTTTAAAAGAATTTTTATACCAATATTTATGCAGAATATCTATCTGTAGTTTTTTTATAGTCTCTTTGTCTAGGTTTTGTATCAACGTAATATTAGATTCGAAAAGTTAATATGGAAGTGTTTCCTTCTCTCTTATTTTAGGAAAGATATAATTTAGAAAGCATAATTCTTTCAATATTTGATGGAATTCTTCAGTAAGATATTCTGGGCATGGAGATATTTTTTATGCAGAGTTTGTAAATTACTAATTTATTTTTTAAAGAGATAAACATCTATTCAAGTGATTTAATATTTAATATTAGGTGACTTATGGCAGTTTGTTTTTCAAGAAATTGGTCCATTTTGTCCAAGTTGTCAAATTTATGTGCATCAAGTTGTTCATAGAATTCCCTTATTATCCTTTTAATACCTGCATGGTCTAATAGTGATATACCATTTAATTCTTACTATTGGTAATTTATGTCATATCCTTCTTGTCAGTAATGCTAGAAGTTTGTCAACTTTGCTTATCTTTTCAAAGATCCAGTTCTCTGTTTTATTTTCTCTATTGTTCTTTTATTTTATTGATTTCTGCTTTGGTCTTTATTATTTCCTTCATTCTGCTTGATTTAGGTTTATTATATTCTTCTTTTTCTATGTTCTTGAGGTGAGATCTTAGATTATTGATATACTTTTTCTCTTTTCTTATGTATACATTTAATAGTAAATTTTTTCTTTCATCACTGCTCTAGTGGTGGTCTAAATTTTGATATGTTGTATTTTCATTTTAATTCAGTTCAGAACACTTAGATTCCTTGAGTCTTTTTGTTATCCTGTAGATTATTTAAAGATATGTTTTAGTTTGTGTTTGGAGATTTACTTATTATTGTTCTGTTGTTGATTTCTAGTTTGACTCCATTTTGTTCAGAGAACAGATTCCACATGATTTAAATTCTTTTAAATTATCTTAGATTTGTTCTATGGCCCCAAATATCATTTATCTTGGTATATATTTTGTGGACACTTGAAAGAATATATATTCTATGTTGTTGGGTGGAGTAGTCTATAATTGTGCATTAGACCTGTTGGTTAATAGTGTTACTGAGTTCTTTCTTCCAAGCCCTTGCTGATTTGTTTTGTCTAGCTCTAATGATTATTGAGAGAGGGATGTTGAAGTCTGTACAATTGTAGACTTCTTTCAGTTATGTCAGTTTTTGTTTCACATATTTTTCACCTCTGTTGTTGATGGCATACAAATTTAAGATTGTCATATTGACAGTTTTATCACTATATAATGCTTTCTCTGTGTTTGGCAATTTCCCTTGTTCTGAAGTTTGCTTTATCTGATATTAATATATCCATTACTGATTTTATTATTTGCATGATAAAAATTTATCAATCCTTTTATTTTCATGTCCAGATCAGGTATTTGAAGTATGGACACCATATAGGTGGATAATCTTTTTAAATCCACTTTATTAATTGACATTGTTTAATTAAGATGTTTAGATTATATATATGTAATGTAATTATCTGTATGTTAGGGCTTAAATCTACCATTTTATTATTTTGTTGTTTTTTTCTAAGTTGTTCCATTCTCTGTTTTTTTCCTATTTTTCCATGGGTTACTCAAACATGTTTTAGCATTTAATTTTGATTTAACAATTATGTTTTGAATATATCTTGACATAGCTTTTTTTAGTAATTTCTGTAAATATTACATTATACATAATTTTCTTATCAGTCTACAGGTGGTGTCATTTTACCAGTTTAAGTAAAGTGTAGAAATCTTCTCCCTGCTCTTTTAATATTAATGTCAAATATTTCCTTTACATAATTTAGAACCATACCGGACCATGTTATAATTTCTGCTTAAATTGTCAAACATTATTTAGAAAACTCAAGAGCAGGACAGTCTATTACATTTACTTATATTTTTTCTTGTCATGTTTTTTCTCAGCTTTCCTGATGTTCCAAGATTCCTTTGTTGTTTGTTTCCCTTCCATTTACAGAACTTACTATAGCCATTCTTTTAGAGTAGCTCTGATTGCAACAAACTATCTCAGCTTCTTTTATTTTAAAATGTCTTGATTTTTCCTTTACTCATACACAGAAATCATACACAGGATATGGGATTCTGGTTGATAGTTCTTTTCTTTCAGTATTTGCAAAATGTCGTGGCACTTTCTTTTGGTCTCTAATGGTTTCTGATGAGAAATCCATTGTCATGAGAATAGTTTTTCACCTGTAGCTAAGGTGTCATTTCTCTTTCACTGTTTTCAATATGTTGAAATTCATTTTTCAGATGTTTAATTATTGCGTGTCTTGGTGTGGACTTCTTTGGGTTTATACTGTTTGGATTCTCTCAGATTCTCAAACCTGTAGGTTTATAGATTTTTTTTTTTTTTACACTAAATACTGAAAAATTTCCGTAATTATTTCTTTGAGTACTCTTGCAACTCCTCTCTCTTCTTCCTCTCCTTCCAGTATTCCCATGATACTGGAAAATATTTTTTATAGTGTCACAGGTCCCTGAGCCTCTTTCATTTTAAAAATTCTTCTCTCTCTTTGTGGCCTGGATTGGGCTTTTTTCCACTCCACTGATTCTTCCTTCTGTACCCTCCATTCTACTGTTGTTTTTCCATTTATTTTTTTATTATTGTTATCATATTTCCCAGTTTTTAAGATTTCCATTTGGTTCTTCTTAACATCAACTATTTCTTTGCCTAGACCTTCAAATATTTTATATAGCTAAAGCATGTTCAGAATTGCTTACTGAAACATTGTTATGATGATACTTTTAAAGTCTTTGTCAGAGAATTCTAGCATATGGGCCAACTTGGTGATGGGATCTATTGTATTTTTTCCATTTAGTTTTAAGTCTATGATGAGTCATTTTTATTGAAACCTGGAAATATGGAGATTATACTATGAGAATTTGTAGTTTAATTCTTCTATTTTAGTTGGCTTTCTGTGATACGGCTCGGCTGGGGAAATGGGAGGGCCTTTTATGATGCTTCTTTATGCTCAGCTGTAAAGACTCCACATACAAATGCAGAAGACTCAGGAGACACTGGTTTGATCCCAGGGCCAAGAAGATCCTCTGGAGAAGGAAGTGGCAACCCACTCCAGTATTCTTGCTTGGAAAATCCCATGGACAGAGGAGCCTGGCGGGCTACAGTCCAGGGGGTCGCAAAGAGTTGGACACGACTGAGAAACGGAGCATGCATACATTATTGCCTGTAGGGGATGGGAGTCAAGGTTCCCCACTTGGTTTTTGCTGGCATGAGTGAGGGTTAGTCCACAGTTCTCAGTGGGATTTGTCTAAGAGGAGAGCATTTATCATCTGAAAGTTTCTGTCTTGCTAGTATGGGTCCTCTTGTCTTCTGGGTAGAGACAGAATGATTTTGTTGAGCTATTTCTGTCTATATGTTATTCATATGGACATACAAGCTGAAGTTGTATGAGGCAAAAAGAAAACCCAGAAACTACTACCTTGTGATCCCCTTTTCCCGGGGTTCTTAGCTGGCCTTCCCTCTGCTCCCCACCTTTGAGAATCTTCTTTGGTTGTTGTCTGTATCATGTCTATGGTTTTAAGTTGTAACTAGTGGGAGCAATAGGAAAACATACAGCTACTACATCTTCCTAGAGGCAGATGTTAAATAAATTTATTTTGAAACTGGGGAAGAAAACCATACAGAACTGGCAGTACAGTTTCTCAAAGGAGGAGTTTCAAAAGATGTCAAAAAGCAGAGAAAGTGGGAGATGGCAAAATTCTCCAATGTACCAATACCAAAACCCGAGACACAAGCACATTTCCATTAGGGCATTATTTCTGTGGCTGGAGAAATGAAAAGGAATGAGTGAAACTGGAGCCTGGGAAATCTATTTGTAAGAGTAAAGTATAATTAGTAAAACCAACAGAGTAAATTAAATTGTGTTGGAGAAGAGATTATAATCATTAAGAGAGCTTGATCTGTTCAAGGTGATGTCCTCAAAGGACAGTGAATTTTACCAGCTTCTATTTCTCCTCCTATCCCTAGGAGAATTTTGTTTTTCAGTTTATCTGGAAAATACGTTCTGAGAGTTTATATTTGCTTACTTTTATTTAATCAGAAATAAATTGTTTACGTAACAAAGGATAAAACAACTGTTTTACTAGTCAAATAAAAATAGTGATATTCTGAGCCAAAATAAAAATTAAAAAATACATCTTTAAGAACTCAGCTTGTTGTCATGCTGGCCTTTGACACAAATGGGAGAAAGTCTAGGTGAGCTAGGGCTGGCTTTAATAAAATATCTGGGAGCTTAAGTAAAGGAAATGCATGTCCTCACAGTTCTAGAGGTTGAAAGTCTGAGATCAAGAAACCTCTCTCCTTGGTTTGCATACAACCATCTCTTCCTCGTGTCCTCACATGGTTTTCTGTCTGTGAACATCTGTGTTCTACGCTGCTCTTCTTCTCAGGATACCAGTCAGGCTGGATTAGGGCCAACTCTAGTGACTTCATTTTTGCTTAATTACATCAGTAAAGATCTTATTTCTACATACTGTCATATTCTGAGGTAATGGAGATTAGAACTTGAACATATGAATTTGGGGAGAACACAATTTGTCCATAAGTTGGCTAACCCACTTGAGGCCACAGCTACATCCCATTTTACCTTCTTGCTCATCCTGGGTACCACCAGCTTTGTCTGCCTCTGGCATTCCCACTGTGCCTGTACCTTTCCTCATCAAAGTGTTTAGTCCCTTCACCTTTTCCAAGCTCTGATTTTTTTCTGGGTGAGAGATGTCTTAGATGATTTTAAAAAATTATTCACTGTTACCACTGTAGACAGGATCTTTCTAAAGATGCTCATGTGTCCATATGGCTTCTTTCCCTAACATGGTCTGTGGCCCCATCTCAGTTTGCAGGGCCCACCTGGCCTGCCCTCCCTGTCTTTTCTCCTTCTCTCCAGCCAGACATTGCTGTGCACTTTGTCCTGCTGCAACCAGGAGGGAGAAGGATGTATCATTGTCTGCACACAGTCTCCTGCCCCCTGACTCTGCATTCGACTCTACAGAGTCAAACATTTTTTCCAGCTGACACAACGTTTACCTTTCCTTATCAGGGTTACCTGCATCAACTTCTGCTGCCGAGGAAGGTGGGCAAGTGAAAGGTGGGCAAGCAACCTTCCTGCATGCATCTCGTTCTTATTAATTCCTGGATAGTTTTCTACCTGGTAAGTTTAGAAGTTTGCCTCCTCCACTACACTGGAAACTGCATGAGGGCCACATAGATGTTCGTACCTGTCTTTTTATCCCTAAGTGCTCGGCTAAAGTGTTGCCACAGAATGTGTCTCAACAGTTGCATCTTCAGCACAGCCTGGGCATTTTACCTCTAGAAAAATGCAGCAGGACAAAGTCATGGTAAGTTGATCTGTTGCCTTCCCTCTTTTCCACAATTAGGTGAACAATAGACAGTGTTCCCTAAGGAAGAGGGCCCACTTTGGACATGAACCACGGAAATGAAAGGGCACTGACAGTTTGAGATCCACCCACATGTCAGTATTTGTCACAGGGAAGGCATCGAGGGCGAGGATCTCTGCCTGCAGTGTCATGGACTGACTAATAGAAACTTCGAATTTAACCTACTTGCTGCATTGCCTTTCTTCACTTGTTGTTCAGTCACTAAGTTGTTACATTTCTTTATACTTTTGCAATGCTTATATTTTTTCAATGGAGGGGAGAGTTTTCACACATCCAATGTCTCTTCAGCTTTCTTATTTTCTTAAACTCAAAAGACATTTCTCATCTCCTGGTCCTCTCTACAAGACCCAGCCTCCCTCTGTCCTTTCCCGCCCTCCAGATTTCTGCCAGAAGATGCAAATTACTTTCTGATGAGCAGAGTAAGTTTCGAAGGTTTCAGTTCCAACTCTATCTCTCCCATCGTTACCCAAGGCTTGGGGATGGTGGGAGTCCCACTGTTTCTACTCATTGTCTGAGGGTGAAGACCACAGGCAAGGACTGTAATGAGGGATCCTAAGGGTCACTGATCTTAATCTTCAAAGGGGCACTGTGGTTGACCTCGTCTTACAGGTGAGGAAATGAGTCACAGAGAAGCCAAATGATGGTAGGAAGTCACACAAGCAGGGAATGGCATTGCTGGGATTTGCACCCATCCTGCTACCGGCTACCAGAGCAATGTCTTTTCAAAGGCACCCAGGTGAACAGAGGTCCCATCTTCCCATTTAGAAAGACTGCTTTGCCAGGAATCACATGGAACAAGACAGTTTTTCCTTTACATTTCTCTCCTTCTTGTCTTGAAATATACAAAATCAGCAGCTATTCTGCCGGTCTGGGACATGCCTTTGAGGGGTAGGGTCGGAAGTCAGACATAGGCAGATTACATGAGGCAGGAAATGAGGTCATATTGGAACCCGTGGGAGACAATGGGCCAGGTGAGATAGAAACCTGCTTGCAGAGGCAGGACAGAACAGCAGGGAATGACAAGGGGATCACCACAAGGCCATAGCCAGGAGCCCCAAACAATTTGGGAGCATGGTGCCCCTCCCATCAGAAGTCACTGTGTGGAGATTCTAGCAGATGGCCCTGGAGGATGACACTGGGCAGCTAGGGGCTGTGCAAATGCAGAGGCTCCAGAAGGACAACCAGAGGAACTGCAGGATAAGGTTCCAGTTGGATAAATCTGGGCTTCAGCAACTTCAGTCTTGAGGCTTCACCTTTTGCTCAGACCCATCCCAACCCATTCCCCCTTCCCCTCTCAGTTACGGAGATGGTCTTCTTACTCCTGGAATACAGCATGACTTCCCCACCTCTGCGCATTTGTACCTGCTATTCCCTACAGCTAGAACTCCCCCATACCTCTCCCACCAGGCTTTTGTAACTCTTACTAATTCTGCTGTTCAGCTTAAATACCGAGTCTTGAAAAACATCCTTTCATTTTACTGTTCCACCCCACTAAAATTAATTGCCACTTTCACATCAAGTAAGTCTGCATTTTTCCGATTAGTGCTTCCCACCCCACGTGTACTCCTCCCCCAGTGAAGGCAGAGACTCTGTGCATTCTGTTTATGACCATGGTGTTGGTCAGGTAATCACTGAGGGATGGAGGAGCAAGACAGGAGCTAGGAACCAGGCTGACCTTCAACCTGGGCAAATTTGGAGGGTGGGCAAACAGCTGGCACTGATGTGACTCCAGGAAAAAAGTGATACACAGGTAGATAAAGTTGGTTGTAGGAAAGACACCTCAGTCCCGCCCTTGCCTTCACTTACTAGTGGTCCCTTCACTTCACTTATTAATTACTGATAAATTACTTAATCCCTATATCTACCCACCAGTTGCCCATTTCCCCACCAGTACTTAGGCTTCCCCTGAGCAAAGACTCCATGGATGTTCCCTGCCTCCCTTAGTGAATGTCTGATAGCAGGTGAGGTTCATTTTCTTTCCCTTTTTCATTCTTACCCTGTTAGTACTAAATATACTAAAACTTCAGATATCTGGAGAATCCAATGGAATTGTTTCCCACCCCATCTTGGTGGTCTCCATGGACCCTGGGGTAGGGGGGTGATTATAGAATAGGTCCATTCTCACAGGCTGTCTCTTTATGCCTTGAGGGTCCTCACAAATAAGGTGGCCAGATATAGCAAATAAAGGTACAGGATGCCCAGTCAATTATAAATTTCAGATAGGCACTGAACAATATCTTAGTACAGTTATGTCTCATAATGCTTGGGACATACTTTATACTAATCAATTAATTCTTTATCTCAAATTTCACATTCTAAAGAGGCAGCCTGTGTTTTATCAGGCCACTCTCCCAGGAGGCACAGTGACCTGATTTCTCCACTGGTACCAGCACCATTCACATCACTTAAACAAACATCACTTAGGATGGAGACTCAGTGTCTCTGTTCTCAAAGTTTCCAGCTGGACCACTAATGGGAAATCCAGTGGCCACCTTTCTCTTAGGCTCCTTGTGATCCCTAAATTTCCTAACCCCTTGGGCATCTCAGTCTGCTCCTTCCGTACCAGGCCATGGGGCTTCCAAGTCCCACCTAAAATAATTAATCTTATTATTTTGCTTTACAAGATGTCAGGTGTTCTACAGCTGGGGTTGCCCTCTTCCAGGCAGGCCACATGGGATACTGTCTTGTGGTTCACCTTCCCTTCGTCCTAGTCTTCACCCTGTGCTCTGTCTTACTTAGGGTTATGATTGAACACACAACGCACAGAAACACACATACCTATACATAAAATACATACATAGACCCATTCACATATACACATATTCATGCATGTACAAAAACACATGTATACACACGATTTGACATCACAGACACATAGGAAAAAGATGGCCTTGTGAAAACAAGCAGAGATTGAAGTGACACTGTCACAAATCAAGGAACATCTGAGCTCCCCAGAAACTGGGAGGAGGAAGAACTCTCCCCTAGGGTCTTCTGAAGGGATGTTGCCCACTGACAGTCTTATTTGAAACTTCTGGCTTCCAGAACTGGGAGACAATAAATTTCTGATTCTTTAAGCCACCCAGTCTGTGGTACTTTGTTATGGCAGTACTAGGAAACTAATAATAGCTGCTCAAAAACAAAGTGGTAATGATCAACCAGTAAATGAGGTCCATTATCCAACTGACCCAGAAAACGCAGGGCTAAAATTGGCAGATCAGATAACAGGTACCTGGGAATTAAGCTCTTACTCAGATATATTAAACCAGGCAGAAGCTGACCCACAAGCCGGGTAGGAGATAGCAAGAACCATCTGGGTCATGCCACAGAAAACTCCTCTGGGTTCTGGAAAACACAGGGTTTTGTAGTGGTTTGAGAAAATTTTTATATGGCCTTGCTAGCCAAAAGCATCAGGCAATGTCATGTGTTGTGTGGTTCGGCTGGAGCCACTGCAGGAACGGCAAGAGCCAGCTCTGGGAAGGTCTGGGGCATCCTACCAGGGAGGGGCAGGGAGTGAGGGAGGTGGGTCTAGGGTCAGCTTCAGGAATGAGAGCATTACCAAGTCAAGGAGCAAGGCAAAGTTTAAGCCAATGACCGTGGAGAGCTGTTTGCAGGCTGATATTTTAAAATCTATACCCAGGGTCATCCACTTTATATTCTGAAATTGGGCCTTTGACTCATATTTCTTTATAAAAGGACAGTTTGCCTTCTGTTTTCACTCAGGGTTTAGTGCTCTTGGTTGCCAAAGCCAGTGCTCAGAGGGTGTGGATCACAGGATGCCTTTGGATGTGTGCGCCTGTGCGTCTCACCGCAGGCTGACTTGAGCAAGGGCTCACAAATAATGCACAAGGAAAACACACTGCCTTCTGCCCAGGCAAAAGGTCCCTTGCGCCACAGGGAGGAACAAAGAGGATCGCCTGATCTTGACTAGCCAGGTGAGCTGCTTACCTAGAGCAAGCCTTAAAAGAGACTTATCTTGATGAAGCGGGTGCCAGCGTCCTCATCCTCTGCCACACAGATCCATAGAGAGAAAACTCAGTGGTGTTTGCCTGGGTGATAGAGGACTCCCAGTCTAGACAGATGGGTGCCCTGAGTTGCTTGGCATGCTGTTAACCAGCTTCCCTGACCTGACTACGTGTGGGTTGGTTCATATCTCCATCTGTAATGTTTAAGGCTACAGACGGTAAATAAATAAATGGATGCTCCATCCTGCCTGTAAACAAGCCTATCTCTCTCAACCATCTTGCACAAACTCCCACTGATTCTCCCCTGCATTCTTTCCCAACTCTTCTGTGAAATGCAGGACCCTAAATTCATAAAAACTTTTGATCCAGATCCTGCCATAAAGATTAAAAAAAATGTTTAATCCCTGTGTTTATAGAGATTATCTGTTCTGTTCTATATTTCATCCCGGTAAAAAATTGTCAGTGCTATTTATAAATTCTGGAGTAAAATGAGTCACTGGCTAATTCAGGAGGTGCTTTAAGACTATTGAAACAGTAGGTGGAGATTTTGAAGCCAGATTAAAAAAGAGACTTTCAGATCCTCTTAAAACATCATGCGTGCTTGTCATTTCAGTAAATGTGTACTGTCATGGCTACTGAGTTGCTTTGCTACCAGCTCCTCCACTTACAGCTAGTTGTTTGACTATAAGGAACTTTGATTTCTTGAGTCTCAATTTTTCTTCATAATTAAATTGTGAATAAGACAGTCACAATAATTGTACGTGGTTATGGTAAGAAAAATGAGATGATGTAATCCCCACTCTGGGAAGCCAGAGAATCAGTGCTCAATTAATGAACAATCTTCACTTACTCCAAGAGTATATTTGTTTTCAAAGGTCAGAAATATCACTTTTATTTTTATCAGGAGTAAAGACTTTCATTTTCTTTTATGGCATCTGATATGCAACTAGGAGCTTTTGGGCTTCCCTGGAGACCTGGGCTTGGGCTTAAGCTTGACTGTGTTGGTTTTGCTCCCGAGTCTGTTCCACTGATGATTCTCCTTTTGAGGCTCCAGCATGGTCCTGCTCACAGCGTCTCAAAATAGTTTCCTTTCTTTTCCAGGGTCACCAACTTCAGTGGTCATGTGTGTATGTGTGTGCATTCAGTCATGTCTGACTCTTCACAACCCCATAGACTGTAGCCTCTCAAGCTCCTCTGTCTATGGGATTTTGCAGGCAAGAATACTGGAGTGGGTTGTCATGTCCTGCTCCAGGGGATCTTCCTGACTCAGGGATCAAACCTGCATCTCTAGTGTCTCCTTCATTGGCAGGCAGATTCTTTACCACTGAGCCACCTCGGAAGCCCTGCTGTGAAACTTTCTCAGACTTATTTTTTCTTTTTTTTAAATTTTTTATTTTCACTGTCTGGATTCTTTCACTAGTTCTCTCTCTCTTCTCTCTCTCTCTCTCTCTCTCTCTGTATATATATATATATATATATATATATATATATATATATATATATATATTTTCCTTTGTTCTATTTCCTCTCTAGTCCATCTTATGCATGACTGCCACAATAATCTTTTAAAAATATTATGATCATAGCTCTTCCCTCAATCCTTTAGTATTCAGGTCAGATTTTACCAGTCCCAAATTGCTTATCCCCCAGTTTCCTGCTTTTATTATACTGAATTCAAGCTTTCAGGGCAGGTGTCAGAGAATCAACCTAACTGTGCCTTAGGCAAGAATAACACCTCACTATGTCATGCAAGCTCTCTGGAGCTAGGTTGTCCCAAAGTTTATTTCAGCCACTCAGCAATCGTATGATGGTCTCAAGCTCCATCCCTCCAACACTTCCTTCTTCCTTTCATTACCTCATGGGTGCAAGAGTTTTGCTGCAGCTCTTAGCAGGCAGTTGACAGCTCCAGTAATGAACAATTTTCTTCATCCTCACTGTCATCTTTCCTGAATATCAGCCTTTTGTGCTTTTACTTGTCTTAGAATTGGGACAATAGCATTGACATATACACATTGCATGTGTAAAATAGCTAGTGGGAAGCTGTTGGATAGCACAAGGAACTCAACTCAGTGCTCTGTGATGACCTAGATGGGTGGGCTGAAGGATGGGTAGGAGGGAGGCTCAACTGGAAGGGGATATATGTATACATATACATTCACTCTGTTGTACAGCAGAAATTATCACAATATTATAAAGCAGTTATACTCCAGTAGAAAAGAGAATATTCTTTATCTCTAAACCAAATCATGCTCCAGTAGAAAAGAGAATATTCTTTATCTCTAAACCAAATCTTCTTCCTTTGAGGCTAAATTATTATTTCCTCTAAGCCTTCCTTGATTTATTACATTTTCTCATTTTCTTTATTTTTGATATTCTGGCAACTAGGATCTTGCAGACCAGGGAGGGACTGCTCTTCATTGGATTAGTTAATTTCTGGAGATAGCAAACAGTTTGCTCAAGAAAGTGCCGTTCATAAGCGAACTACCTGATTTGGCCCACGCCTCCTCTATAAAGCTTTCCCACTCCAGGCCTATATTTCTCTGGGCCAGGTACCAGACAATCTGGGGTAACCTCTACACTTTGGGCTTTCCTGGTGGCTCAGATGGTAAAGAATCTGCCTGTAATGCAGAAGACCTGAGTTTGATCCCTGGGTCAGTAAGCTTTCCTGGAGAAGGGATTGGCTACCCATTCCAGTATTCTTGCCTAGAGAATTCCATGGACAGAGGAACTTGGCAGGCTATATAGTTCATGGGGTTGCAAAGAATCAGACACGACTGAGAGGGTAACACTTGCCCTCTTTTCTATATCCCAGAGCCCCACGAAATTATTCAAATTGCCAATCCTAAATCTGCTTATCATGCGTACTCTGCTTGCCAATTCCTTCTCATGAAAATTACAAAACAGACTCTTGCCCACATTTTATCTTCTCCTTCTGCCTCCTGACGCTTCTCTCTTGGCCCTGCATGGCAAGTAACTACCTCTTGAGAACTGTAAGTAAGAAACTATCTTTTCAACAGCAGTTGTCTCCTTCTCCTGATTTGTTGGCCTCAGCATACCTGAGTAATAATAAAGCTTACATTTTAAAGAACAACCCAAGCTAGCTTTAGCAATAGTGGGAACCAATGGAATTTTCCTTTCCTAGGCATTTCATGTCTTAGGAAGCCTTGGATTTAAAAGAGTAAATGAAAAGGACAAGAACTTTAGCTGGAAGAGACAAAGAACTGTGGGAAAGAGAAGACAGTCAACCAAGATGGCAGCATTATTACTATCACCTGGAACAGACGGGTGGATAAGGCTGTAATTCTCCATTTCAAGACCTGAGTGTGTACTCAATCACTTAGTCTTGTCTGACTCTTTGCGACCCCATGGACTGTAGCCCACCACGCTGCTTTGTCCATGGGATTTCCCAGGGGAGAGTACTGGAATAGTCTGCCGTTTCTTCCTCTAGGGGATCTTCCTGAACCAGGGATAGAAGCTACATCTCCTGCCTGTGTCTCCTTCATTGGCAGGTAGATTCTTTACCACTTGAGCCACCTGGGAAGCCTCAGATCTGGGTAAAGCTCAGTAATTTCCCTTTTTCCAGACAAAGAGTTTTTTCTGCTGGTGGCACAGGTTCCAGTTTCCTGCCTCTCATCTATTTTCCTTACCACACCATGATTTGTTCCTTTTCATCCTGAGAACCCAAGTATGCACACTGCCCCTCCAATTGGTTGTTCTGTACAGATTTGATCCTGTAAGAGTAAAAGAAGTTAGAATGGGCTCATCTGAAAGTAAGAATGGTGAGAATTAAGCACCATGACCCCAGGCTTACCCCAGCATATCTCCATCTTTAATGTGCAAATGAAGCATACCATGATTGTGTTCGTGCAAATTTTATTAACATGCAGGTCAACAGTCTTGGGCTTCCCTTGTAGCTCAGTCAGTAAAGAATCTTCCTGCAATGCAGGAGACCCAGATTCAATTCCTGGGTTGGGAAGATCCCTTGGAGAAGGAAATGGCAACCCACTCCAATGTTCTTGCGTGGAGAATCCCATGGATAGAGGAGCCTGGCAGGCCACAGTCCTTGGGGTCACAGGAGTTAAACATGACCTAGCAACTAAACAACAAAATGACTTGAGAGAGAGATTCTGAATTTTTGACAAGATCTGTTGTCTCAAGGAACACACTGAGGTAGAAGGGAATTAATAGCACAGATACTTATTAATAGTTTTCTTTCCCAGGAAAATGTTTGTGTGGAGACTCTGCTCCATGGAGTCTGAGGAGACCCAGGCAACTTCCATATTGCTGCCCCATTATGGAAACTTCATTCTTTAGAGTTCAAAATGGTTGCTGCAGATCCTACCATTGTGTTGACATCCCACCAACAGAGAAGAAGTGTTGAAGAGGCAGAGCCACGTCTGCCGCTTGGTTGCCTCTTAAGGAAGACTATAAGCAGCAGTTCTATGACACTTAGGGTCTTAAAATGTTACTCAGAACAACCAAAGGAAGCTGAGAAATGTTTTCTTAGTTACAGAGGTTATTACACCCGGCTAACAGTTGTTCGTTTTTTAACTATGAAACCTGACTGAGTAAACGGACTCTCAGCTGGTAAAGAATCTGCTTGCAATGCAGGAGACCCTGGTTTGGTTCCTGGGTCAGGAAGATCCCCTGAAGAAAGGATAGACTACCCACTCCAATATTCTTGGGCTCCCCTGGTGGCTCAGCTGGTAAAGAATCTGCCTGCAGTGTGGGAGCCCTGGGTTCAGTCCCTGGGTTGGGCAGATCCCCTGGAGGAGAGCATAGCCACCCACTCGAGCATTCTTGCTTGGAGAATCCCCATGGACAGAGGAGCCTGGTGGGCTACAGTCCGCAGGGTTGCAAAGAGTCGGACACGACTGAGCGACTAAGCCCAGAACAGGAGAAAGCCAGGATTTTGTGTGTGCTTCTGAGAGTTTAGGAAGATGCCAGGCATTTATATAGGATACCTGTATTTTAATATTATTATGTAAAAAAATGTTACAACAAAACACCAACAATGGATAACGATTACATTTTGATTCATTTACTTCTGAAAATGACCACAAGAGCAAAGTC
Source organism: Odocoileus virginianus (assembly GCF_023699985.2). Taxonomy (NCBI): domain Eukaryota; kingdom Metazoa; phylum Chordata; class Mammalia; order Artiodactyla; family Cervidae; genus Odocoileus; species Odocoileus virginianus. The sequence continues at coordinate 23,315,490 of NC_069704.1, forward strand.
AGGCAGAAGGAGACTAAGTAACTGCTCAAGTCACGCTGCTGGTTAGTGATGGAGCAAGGACTCTGAGTGACTGCTTTCAGGCAAACTGGCCCTTGACGAGCTGATGCTCTGGTGAAAATTTAACGACCTGCTCTCAAACAGAAACACCCTGATCTGAAGCATTTGCCAAATCCTGTGGTGCAAATACTTCAAGCTACCAACATGATACTACTGGCTTAGTCAGGAAAAGGTCACTGTGTATTATATCACTACATGATACTTTATAGGAAACCATAAGGTTTCCTAAGGGAAACTTAGGAGCACAGATGTACAATATAACAAAATAGGAGGTAATCAGTTTTGAGTATCTGTTCCCTTTGTTTTTAATATGTGTTACTTATTGTGCATTTCTGTTATTTAATCTGGAATAAATGCTAAGTTTAATGATAAACTTGTGAAATTCCTGACAGTTTAACAATTGACTTTTAGAGCAGACTCCAGTCACCAGTGTTGGCACCAGTATGCTTTACAAATAACTTAAAACTAAACATTGTACACCTGTGCTCCTTAAAAATATTGTCTGTTTGCTATTTCAGCCAGCTGTGACTTTTGTCATCAGAGCAACAAGTCATGTTTCTTCCCCATTTCTGATTTCTATTTCCTCATCACCTCAAAAGTAATAAATACGATTAAAAAAAAAACTCATCTTCCTAAGGAGAATAATTCAGCAATCTTTGCTTTCCTATTTCTTGCCAACTCATTCTCTCTCTAACTCACATTAGCTGTATATAGAACTAATCAAGGAAAGCCTCCCTTCAAAGAGGCATTTTGGCACCTGCCACTGAAGTTCTTTCTATTTTACAGTGGTCCACCTCATGAGAATCTATAATAAGAATGTGTATGTGAGTTAGTGACTCAGTCATGTCTGACTCTTTGCAACCTCATGGACTGTAGCCCACCAAGTTCCTTTGTCCATGGGATTCTCCAGGCAAGAGTACTGGAGTGGGTTGCCATTCCCTTCTCCAGGGGATCTTCCTGACCTAGGGATTGAATCTGGGTCTCCTGCATTGCTGGCAGATTCTTTACTGTCTGAGACACCAGAGAAGCCTGTAATAGGAATGATTTCCTTTTATTTATGGAGCTGTATCTGCATCATGTAAACTCATCGTACCATGGGTCATCCCTGTGTGGGGGCTGCCTGGGATGGGGAGAAGTCACTATGTCAGAGTCAGTCGAAACCTTGAGTTGAAAGATGTCTCTCTTAGAATCCCAGAGCATACTTGGTATCCCACAAAGATTCTTGTTTAAGAAAGTGTTCTGCTCCCGTTACAGTTGATTGAAAATTATGGATCTAGCAGATGAGATAGGATGTTCCACAAATGCTGTTCTCTGCTTGAAGCACCTGGTCCCTTTGACTAGCAAAGCTCTATTTCCCACCCTTTAAGATTCGGAACAGGATTGCTTCCTCTCAGGAACGCTCCCAGTTGCTGTAGACAGTTACCAGCAGCAGACTCTCCCATGGGCTGTGATGGCACTCTGTGCTCATCGCTCACAGTCTTTATCTCACAGAGCACAATTGTTAGTTTGTGTGTATTTCTTAGTAGACTGCAATCTTTGTGATAATATGCCCTATGATTTTGGATTTTTTTTCCATTTATTTTTATTAGTTGGAGGCTAATTACTTTACAACATTGCAGTGGTTTTTGTCATACAGTGAAATGAATTAGCCATGGATTTACATGTATTCCCCATCCCGGTCCCCCCTCCCACCTCCCTCTCCACCCCATCCCTCTGGGTCTTCCCAGTGCACCAGGCCCGAGCACTTGTCTCACCTAAACTGCCTGGCATCAAGTAGAGGGTCAGTCACTCATTAATGTTTAATTAGATGGATAGAACAAATCGTGTATCTCATTTCATTAGCTGAGTTTTGGAGAATAGAGGGCAAAATGTCCACAAAATCTTGAGCTGTCCAGAAATAAAAGGTAATTGACTTTATTAGACTATGGAATTACTTTTTCTGGATCTGTGAATGGAAGGTTTAGGACTAATGCATGGAAGACTCAAGAAAAAAGACTGTAATTCAAGCTACATAAATATGTCTACCTTAAAACATGTCACAAAATAGGTAGCAGTGGTTCTGGCAGCACTAAAATCTTCATCTAGTTTCCTATAAAAATACAAAGTTAAGGGTAAAATCTTTACAAGAACATAGTTGATGAATCAAAGAAAATAAATCTTCAGATTCTAGGATTAAGTGTTGAATTCAGGAGATTAACTTAGATTAGGTTCACTTCAAAGTAGACCCAATAACAGATTTTAATGTATGCAGGTTACATGAGTAACCTGAGACTGTACTCCTGAGACTGAGATATATATAAAGCAGAATAAATTTATAGCAATGCTGAGAATAGGATAGGGGTCATGGTAGGCTTTTCCCAATTTTCTTTCCCAGAATCTATATTTATTCCCAGGATGAAGGCAGAAATACCTGAGTAGGAGAGGATAAGTTTCCTAAAATAAGAGACAGGATCCCTTTGTGACTTCGGAATGTTCACCAATTTTCACACCATTGTTTGTATACTTAAAGAAATCTGCCAGGTGACATATTTCACCAATATTCAAGCTTGTAAGTCTGCCAGGTGACATATTTCACCAATATTCAAGCTTGTAAGAAGTCCTCAAATTCTGAGAAGAAGCCATACATGAATAATTGAGTAAATTCTTGTGAACTGTCTAATTAACCAATGCTGTGAATTATTTATAAATACACACTCCAGGAAAAAAATCAAAAGGAGAAAAGAAGGGAAAACAGAGGAGTCAGAGAAGGATGAACAAATAGAATTGACAAAGAGGAAATGAAGATAATTCAAAGAAAAAATGAGATAGCTAAAATCTCTAGACAGACTTAGCAGAGAAAAAAAATTACATCTATAACCTAAGAATAGGCTACTATTCAAAAGGAAAAAAACTTAAAAATGGAGTCAATTCATGAAATTAAAAACATGATACCTGAATAAAACCATTTAATAGAACTAATTAAAATAAAGATTTGCTGAAATGTCTCAGTAAAGAGTTAAGAAGTATGAGAAAAAAAAATTTCAGAAAACTAAGAACAAAAGAAAGATACTAAAGAATTCTAGAAGCAAAAGGTATGTGAACTACAATGAAAGAAGATCAAGTTTGGCAGAAGAATTTTCTTCTGTATCACCAGTTTTTAGATTGTGATGGAGCAATGCTTGAATTTTCTTAGGAAAATAATTTGGAAGTTAAAATTCTATTCCCCGCCAAGCTATCCATCACACATGAGTACAAAATTAAAAAGACACCTTTAGACATGCAAAGAAGGACTGGAAAGTTTGTTTCTTATCCAAGTACCTTTCATAAAATAAGATTCATTGAGAGCATACCATAGAAAAACAAACTTAAAAAGAATCCAACAAAAGAGAAAACATGGCATTTAAGAAATAATGATCATAAGCAAAGGGTGCATGCAAAGTAATCTGAGGCTGGGAACTTATACACTAAGTCTGAAAGGAAGGTGGAAAAAGAAAGAATTTCTTTTTTCCTTTCAATGACCACAAATAGGTACTTATCCAAATATGATAATATTTAAGCAAATATTTTGAACTCATGAAAGAAAATAAATTTAATGGACACACTCAGAGATAATGTATAAAATCTTGCACAGGAAATACATTGACATCCTGATAGTGTTTGTTTTGGGAAAATGACAAAGGTGGATGGAGTAAGAGGGATATTTCTGCAATACTTCCTTTTCTTAAAAAGAAAAAAAAAAAAGACCAGCGGAAAGTTCAATGCTATGATATTGGCTATGATGGAAATTTTTAAAACAGCTTTATAGAGAAAACTGGCTTACAATAACTTGCTTGTATTTAAAGTGTGGGCTTCCCTGGTGGCTCAGATGGCAAAGAATCCACCTGCAATGTGGGAGACCTGGGTTCGATCCCTTGGTTGAGAAGATCCCCTGGAGGAGGGCATGGCAACCCACTCTAGTATTCTTGCCTAGAGAATCCCAAGGACAGAGGAGCCTGGTGGGCTACCATCCATGGGGTTGCAAAGTGTCCGACATGACTAAGTGACTAGGCACAGCACATTTAAAGTGTACAGCTGGAAAAATTTTGGCATATATGTATATCTATGAAACCATTTCCACATCAAGATAATGGACACATCCATTTACCCCCAAAAGTCTCTTTGTGACCCTTGTAATTACCCCTCCTCCCCATCTCCAGGCAAACACTAATACTTTCAGTCACTGTCTCTAGTGTTTTCAGTTGCTAGGAATTTTGCATTTTGTAGAATTTTTCATGAATGAAATAATGTAGGATGCATGTCTATTGTGGTAGTGTAATTATGAATAGAACCACCTTTTTAGTCTGAGCAATTAACCAGACTGTAGTTAACTTATTAACAGGCAAGGAGTTAGTTGCAAGAATGTTTTTGATCCCTAGTTATCTAAGTGGAGACCAAATCTACCCTAGTTTTACCTTATGTATTCCCTCTCCAACAGTCATCCTGATTTCTGTCTAGTAATGACTGACTACTCAGGCTGGTTTAACCCAGCATCAAGCACCTTGATCATTTTGAGAGTTTCAATTTTTATTATAGCTATGATGATTAAACTAGTCTTGAACATAAATAACCAAATGTCAGAAGCTCAGAGACACTTGTATTTAAAGTCCGCAAATTTTAATCTTTCATCATCAAGTATAATGTTGGGCAAAGGAAGTTAAGTAACAAAGATTCTGGACTATTTCAAAAGTTGTCTTTAGCTTACTTATGGGAAGATTTCTGCCCCATGTTCATCTTGTCTCTTTCTTCATCTTACAAATCATAAGGAATAGAACGCAGAAAACTAGTCAGACAGCTACCGCTGAAGATATTTTACAGCAAGAAATTCCATGTTCCAATTATCCATGGATGCACAAAAAAAAATCCCAAAATCAATGGCTTAAATCAGCCATTTTACTATGCTTGCAGATTCTATAATAAAAAATTCAGACATTGCTCTAGAACTCAGGGCTCCAGGGCTTCAGCTGGGAGGATCTAAACGCTTGGGGATGGCTTGACTGTCTGAGAGCTGGAACCATCTGGAGCCGTCTGGCACGCAGAATAGAATGACTTGAAGGCTGGACTCAGCTGTGCCCTTGTGCCCACACACAACCTCAGCATGTGGCTTGGGTTCCTCATGGCATGAAAGCTGGGTTCTGAGACAGCACTTCAAGAGGATGCTTGTAGAAAGCCGTGTATAGAGAGAAGAGTCTGAAACGCATGGCCTTTTCTGACCAGATTCAGGAATCTCACAGCACATAACTGCAAATGTCTCTGGTGCATTCTCGCTACCACATTCTACTGGTTTCAAGCAAGTTCCGAAGGCCAGTCTAGCTTCAGGGGGAGATAATTATATCCCATCTTTAATGAAAAAGTAGAAAGGATTGTGGGATGTGACAGATATCAGTCTGTTTGAGCCACCATAAAAAAGAGCACAGACTGGTTGAATTAAACAACTAAAAGTTTATTGCTCACAGTTCTGGGGGTTGGCAGGCCAAGATGAAGTTTCTGGCTGATTTAGTTTCTGGCAAGTACTCTTTTCCTGGCATGCAGATGACTGCCTTCTGTGTCCTCGCGTGGCCTTTCTTTGATACATGTGCATGGAGAGAAGGCTCTCAGGTGTCTCTTTTTACAAGCATACTAAAGCCATTGAATGTGGCCCCACTCTTACTACCTCATTAATCTTAATTACTGTCTTACAGGTCACATCTCCCAAAGCAGCCACACTGGGATTTATGGCTTCAAAATATCAATTTTGAAGGGGACACATTCAATTCACAACAGAATGCTGCTGAGTCTGTCTTTGAAAAATATAATCTCCCCCAGGCAGTGCAGTGAGACAAAAGAAGGAGAAGAGGCAATGGAATCTCATGGAACACAGAGCTTTGGCATGGCTTTGAATGATGAAAAGAAAAAAGTTGTAGCCAATGAAAGGTGTTTCCTTGGGAAAAATTGTACAGTTCCCGTAATTTGAAAAAAAAAAGTCTTGAATTAGAAGTCAAGATTCATTAGATTCTAGTGGGCCTTCTGTTGGATAAGAAGGGCCTTCTATTGGATAAGATGTACTGTAATCATTTGACCAAATGTTTTCATCTAAGGAATAAAAGCTGCCCAAACAATTACCAAGATCCCTTCTATCTCTGAAAATCTATCAGTTCAGTTCAGTCACTCAGTCATGTCTGACTCTGCGACATCATGGACTGCAGCACACCAGGCTTCCCTGTCCATCACCAACACCCAGAGTTTGCTCAAACTCATGTCCATTGGGTCAGTGATACCATTCAAACATCTCATTCTCTGTTGTCCCCTTCTCCTCCTGTCTTCAATCTTCTCCAGCATCAGGGTCTTTCCAAATGAGTCTGTTCTTCACATCAGGTGGCCAAAGTATTGCAGTTTCAGCTTCAGCATCAGTCCTTTCAATAAATATTCACAACTGCTTTCCTTCAGCATGGACTGGTTGGATCTCCTTGCAATCCAAGGGACTCTCAAGAGTCTTCTCCAACACCACAGTTCAAAAGCATCAATTCTTTGGTGCTCAGCTTTATTTATAGTCCAACTCTCACATCCATACATGACCACTGGAAAAGCCATAGCTTTGACTAGATGTACCTTTATCAGCAAAGTAATGTCTCTGCTTTTTAATATACTGTCTATATACCTATTATTTTTTACCTCCAAAAGCTTGACTTCTTTTACAGCTCATGCTATTTCTCCTTCTAATTCTTTGCTTCCTCCTATCTTTCCTGACATAGAAGCTAACATTTACTTGCTTTTCTCAATAACACTCAAATGTCATACTCTCACAGAAAATGTTGACTTTCCATAAGAAATTTGCAGTTTGTGGAGTATGATTCAGGATGGCAGAACAGTGAAATCTTGAGATCACCTTCTTCTTTGAACATACCAAAATTACAGTTATATAGAGAACAACTCCCTTTGAGAATGACCTGAAGACTAGCAGGACAGATTTTCTACAACTGAGGATGTAAAGGAAAGGACACACTGAGATAGGTAGGAGGGACAGGATGCAATTTAATCACAATTCACGTTGTTGATGTGACAACCCACAATTACAGAGGTTCCTCTGAGAAATGGGGAGATCTGATTCCCACGTTAGGATCCCAGCCTAGGGGACCTGCACTGGGAAGATGAGTCCCCATATGTCTAGCTTTGCAAACCAGTGAGGCTTACATCTGGGGGAGATGGAAGGCTGTGGGAAACCGAGTCTCCACTCTTATAAGACTCACACACAAACACCCACTCCAGTCCCAGGGCAAAGGCAACAGCCTGGAAAGCACCTGAGCCATTTGAGAAGGAGGTAAATTGCCTAATACTAAGGTGGGTACTGAAGGGGCAGGAATCCGATAGAACTTTCTCTGGGGATAGAGTACTAGCAAGAGCCATCTGTTTATTTATTTTTTACCCTCGCTTCGTCTAGTTGGCTTGACTCTGGCAAGTGATATTTCTGTCATTCTTAATCATCCTACCTAACGCCATGACCACTGCCCCTATGTTCCCCTGAGAACTTGTGTGGCCTAACTCACCTTCCCCACTGGGCCCCTCCAAAGCAATTCCAACCATACCCTACCTGGCAGGCGGTGTTGTCCAGCATCAGCTCCCCTCCAAAGTAGTTCCAGTCGGCCAGCTCTTCCCACACAGCAGGCAGATTCAGCCAGGACCAGCATCCCTCTAAAGTGACTCCTTCTCCCAGAGGCAAGCCCTATACACAGCACACCCACAACAAACTCAGCCAGGCTTTGTAGCTAGTCATATTAGGGGCTAGAAATGCATACCAGCTTGCTCACAGCAGCTGAAACCAGGCCCTGGTGGACAGCCAGGCTGGGAACCAGCCTTTCCCACCAGGGTGTCTGTCACTGGGGGCCAGTTCTACCCACTAGTGTTGACAGCAGTTGCAGCTCAAGGACAGCAGGAAGGCACAGGTAGCCCCACAGAGGATACCCTTAGAGCACCCTGGTGACAAGGAGTGGTTTTGTTACTGGGCCCCACGGGACACCTCCTACATAGGTCATTCATTCAAGACCAGGAGATGTAGTTGACATACCTAACAAAAATACATGCAGATAATTAAGCAAAATGAAGAAACAAAGGAAAACCTTTCAAATGAAAGAACAAGATCAAACTCCCCCCAAAATAACTGAATGAAACAGATGTAAGCAATTTGTCAGATGAAGACTTCATTGGTCAGAAAGACGCTCAACTCAGGAAAAGAATAAATAATTCAATGAGAACTTTATATGATTGAAAGACTCAATAATTGAAATGAAAAATACACAAAAGGGAATCAACAGCAGATTATAGGAAGCAGAAGAATAGAAGTCTGGAACACAGGGTAGTAAAAATCACCCAATCAAAAAAGAAAAGATAATATAAAAAGTGAGGATTAAGCTTAAGGGACTTCTGGGAAAATACATGGGGCTGAGAAAGAAAAATGAGAGCGAGAAAGGGACAGAAACTCTATTTTGTGAGGATTAAGCTTAAGGGACTTCTGGGAAAATACATGGGGCTGAGAAAGAAAAGAGAGAGAGAGAAAGGAACAGAAACTCTATTTGAAAAAACAATGGCTGAAAATTTCCCTAATCTAGGGAAATAAACATTCAAGTCCAGAAGGCACAGAATACCAAATAAGAAGAACCACAAGAGACCCATACTAAGACATATTATAATTAAAGTTCAAATGTTAAAGGTAGAATAAACAACCTAATCTTATGCCTAAAGGAACTATAGAAAAAAGAGCAAAGAAAACCTAGTCAGTAGGAGGAAAGAAATCATAAAGATCAAAGCAGAAGTAAATGAAACAGAGATGAAGACAATGATAGAAAAGATCAATGAAACTAAAAGCTGGTTCTTTGAGAAAATAAAATCAATAAACCTTTAGCCAGATTCATCAAAAAAAAAAGGGGGGGGGGAGAGGATTCAAGCCAATAAAATTAGAAATGAAACAGGAGAAGTTACAGTTGACACCACAGAAATACAAAGGATCATAAGAGCCTACTGCAAGTAACTATATGCTAATAAAACAGGTAATCCAGAAGAAATGGACAAATACTTAGAAAGGTACAGTCTTCCAAGATTGAGAAATATCAATGACTGTTTCAAAACTATGAATGGATCAATCACAAGTACTGAAATTGAAACTGTGGTTAAAAGACTTACAATAAACAGAAATAAAGGATCAGATGGCTTCATAGAAAAATTCTATCAAATATTTAGAGAAGAGTTAACACTTATCTTTCTCAAACTATCCTCAAAATTGTTGTTGTTGCTGTTCAGTGGCTCAGTCATGTCTGACTCTTTGTGACCCCATGGACTGCAGCACACCAGGCCTCCTTACCACTCACTATCTCCTGGAGTTTGCCCAAGTTCATGTCCATTGCATCAGTGATGCCACCCAGTCATCTCATCTTCTGACATCCTCTTCTCCTTCTGCCCTCATTCTTTTCCAGCATCAGGGACTTTTCCAATGAGTCAGCTGTTCACATTAGGTGACCAAAATTCTATAGAAGGGTGATGTCTCTGCTTCTCAGCACACTGTCTAGGTTAGTCATAGCTTTCCTGACAAGAAGCAATCGTCTCCTGATTTCATGTCTGCAGTCATCATATACAGTGATTTTAGAGTCCAAGAAGAAGAAACTTGTCATTGCTTCCACCTTTTCCCTTCTATTTGTCATCAAAGTCTTGAGGTTTTCAGTTATAGATCTTTCACTTTGTTAAATTTATGTATACCAAATATTTTATTGATTTTGATGATATTGTAATATAATTTTTTATCCTTTTTCATATTGTTCATTGTTAGTGTACAGCCAAAATGTACATTTACATTTTGATTTTTATATTTTGAATCTTACAGAACTCATTGATTAGTTTCAACAGTCTTTTAGTGGAATCTCTAGGATTTTGTCTGTATAAAGCCAAACCATATGCTGACAAAGACAGCTTTACTTTTTCCTTTCTGATTTGGGTGCCTTTAATTTCTTTTACTCTGCACGATTGCACCGGCTAGGACTTTCAGCACTATGCTGGATAGAAGTTGTGAGAGTGGGCACTTTGTCTTGCTCCTGATTTTAAAGGAAAACTTTCAGCCTTTCACCACTGAGTATTATGCCATCAGTTGTCCTGTCATACATGGCCCTCATTGGGTTGAAACATCCATATCCAGTCCATTGAGCATTTTTTAAATAGTTTTTATCATGGAAGAATGTTGCATTTTGTCAAATGTTTTTTCTGCATTTTTTGAGATGGCTATATGATTTTTATATTTCATTCTATTATTATGAGGTATCATATTTACTGATTTGTGTATGTTAGAACCAGACTTTCACCCCAGGAACAAATCCCACTTGATCCTGAGGCATGATTCTTTTAATGTGTTTCTGAGTTAAATTTGCTAGTGTTCGTTGAAAATACTTTATTCATCAGTTATTTTGATCCATAGTTTTCTTTCCCTGTGCAGTTCCCCCATGGCTTGGTTGTCAGGGCAATGCTCATCTCAAAAAATGAGCTTGGGAGTGTTCCCTCCTCTTAAATTTTTTGGGAAAAGTTGAGAAAGATTGATGTTAATTCTTCAAATGTTTATAGCATCCATATCTTGTATCACTTTGATAGTTTGTGTATACAATGGCTATAGCTGGTAAATTTTATCCATTTCTTTCTTTGTATATGTTAAGATGTTATCTCTTGATAGGACTGATGCTGAAGCTGAAACTCTAAAACTCCAATACTTCCACATGACGCAAAGAACTGACTCATTGGAAAAGACCCTGATGCTGGGAAAGACTGAAGGCAGGAGGAGAAGGGGATGACAGAGGATGAGATGGTTGGATGGCATCACTGACTCAATGGACATGAGTTTGAGTAAACTCCGGGAGTTGGTGATAGACAGAGAAGCCTGGTGTGCTGAAGTCCGTGGAGTTGCAAAGAGTCGGACATGACTGAGAGACTGAACTGACTGACTGATAATGGATTTTATTAATAAAATTCTTAATGATGAGGCATTTTCATTTCCCAGGATAAACCCTTTCAGTTATGTTATTTGAATATTTTACTAGGTTGCTAATTTGCTGTTGTTATTGTTGTTACATCTAGTTTAGGATTTTTGCATAAGCTTTAAGAAGTAGAGTTTGCCTATATATTTTGTTTTCATGTACTACTCATCTATTTTTAGTATCCAAGTTATTATAACCTCATAGAATAATAAACTTGGAATTTTATTTCCTATCTCTATATGTATACATATATATATATATATATACAATTCATATAATTAAATTAATGTTAATATCATAAAGTAATATTTAATAATCAAATGTTAAGTAAAGCAATTATTTTAAATATAATGTGTATAACATCATATACATATGTTATATTTAAATCTATGCAATATAATATGCATAAGAGGTATCTGTTCTTTCAAAATTTGCAAGAATTAAAAACCAACATTAAAAATCATCTGGGCTGGATTCTTTTTTAAAAAGTAAAACTTTTACATGGCTTTCTTTTCTTCTTTTATAGTTTCTATTTTAAGAGGCTTCTCTGATTTTCCATAACTTCTGCAGTTAATTTTTTCAATTTAAACATCCTTGGAAAAAAGTCCATTCCATTTGAATTTTCAAACTTGTTGGCAAAAAATTGAATATTCTGCTCAGATAAGCAGATGACACTACACTTATGGCAGAAAGTGAAGAAGAACTAAAGAGCCTCTTGATGAAAGTGAAAGAGAGAGTGAAAAAGTTGGCTTAAAGCTTAGCATTCAGAAAGCAAAGATCATAGCATCCAGTCCCATCACTTCATGGCAAATAAATGGGGAAACAGTGGCTGACTTTATTTTTTTGGGCTCAAAAATCACTGCAGATGGTGATTGCAGCCATGAAATTAAAAGATGCTTACTCCTTGGAAGGAAAGTTATGACCATACTGGACAGCATATTAAAAAGCAGAGACATTACTTTGTCAACAAAGGTCCGTCTAGTCAAGGCTATGGCTTTTCCAGTGGTCATGTATGGATGTGAGAGTTGGACTATAAAGAAAGCTAAGTGCAGAAGAATTGATGCTTTTGAACTGCTGTGTTGGGAAAAGACTCTTGAGAGTCCCTTGGACTGCAAGGAGTCCATCCTAAAGGAGATCAGTCCTGGGTGTTTATTGGAAGGACTGATGTTGAAGCTGAAACTCCAATACTTTGGCCACCAGATGCGAAGACCTGACTCATTTGAAAAGACCCTGATGCTGGGAAAGATTGAGGGCAGGAGGAAAAGGCGACAACAGAGGATGAGATGGTTGGATGGCATCACCGACTCAATGGATATGAGTTTGGGTGAACTCCAGGAGTTGGTGATGGACAGGGAGGCCTGGTGTGCTGTGGTTCATGGAGTCTCAAAGAGTCGTGCACGACTGAGTGACTGAACTGAACTGAACTGAACTGAACCCAAATTATTGTAGGTTTTACGTACATCAGTTCAGTTCAGGTCAGTCGCTCAGTCGTGTCCACGTCTTTGAGACACCACGAATTGCAGCAAGTCAGGCCTCCCTGTGCATCACCAACTCCCGGAGTTTACCCAAACTCATGTCCATCGAGTCAGTGATGCCATCCAGCCATCTCATACATATACATACTTCCAAGTAGAGAAGTTAGATTTAGTAAAATCTAAGTTGTCATTGATTGAAGGATGCACCACTGTTTTAAGAATTACAAAGAAAGTATAAAAGTTGCAGGGTGCCATTGTGCTTTTGACCACTTAGAATATTTATTTTAAATCAGTTGGTAGAAATCTTTTATTTAGGCCTCTTTCAGCATGTAGAGTTTTTGTGTAATAGCATGCTCATGCAAATAAAAAAGAAAATACAAGCAAATGTACAGGATAAGGCCTTCCTAAAGCACCCTCACACCAGGATGCCCTGCTCTACATCACTTCTGGAAACATTGCAGCCAGTATTTCTTTCAGCTCTTTTCTGGCCCATCCATGCTTTCTCTCCTGGGACTCCTCACAACCAGGAAAATTTCTCTGGAACTGAGGTACAATGTCTCTAGATAGCAGCAGTGCAGAGCAAAAGGGGAAAATGCCTCAGCTCCCTTTCTACTTTATGCTCCTAACGCAGAGCCTGGCTGCCCCACCTTTGGGCCAACCTTGGAAGCTCCACACAAGCAGATCCTATCACCTCTGGGAATCCCTCCAGTTTCTTTTCAGTGTGGGTGTTTCCTTCTATAGCGGGGTAGATTTAGAGGCAAGCTGGTTTAGAGGCTTGTCACAAAGACTTTCCTGTGATAACCCTCAACTTTATAGAAGTGATTGAATGATAAAGTGGTGGAATTAGAACTGCAAGAGACTCTAAAAGCCAATAAAGCACCGAGATCCTACCCTTAATGGAAGTAGCAGGCCTAATTTTCCTACCTGAAAGGAAGAGCTATTTTGTTTCTTAATAGACAGCAAATTTCTTTCTTAATGTTCTGTGATTAAAATTTATTGCCCACAACAAATCAAGATCTAAAACATTGATACAAATGTCTTCTTTTACAAGGTGGGGGTGGGGGTGCATTCTTCTTTGAGTTTTGTGGATTCTGCTGCTTTGTATATAATTGCTGAGATGACTCAAGGAGAAAGTGGGACTGCCCCTCCACTAGAGCAGTGATTCCAGTACATGCACAAAAACTGCTGCTTTAAGAAGGCCCTTGTCCTGGACATCAGCGCTGAGGGGGAGCTAACATAAGCTGTAGACTGAAAAGGGATTAAATATCAGATGCCTTACTCACAATGACGATTATAATAGTACCAATTTTAGAGGATGATTTTGAGCATCACATTGTATGTAAAATTATCAGTGTGTCTGTTTCATCCACATTTTCATCCTCTTCAGATGTTATGTTTTATCTTTGCCTGTGCACTCACTTTCTTTTTTCACCTTCGGGCAAACAGTACTGCCAGATAATGAAGATAAAAGAAAGCCAGACGCTGTCTGGGTCACTCCCATTAAGCTCAAGACTTGCAAGACGGAGATGGCTGTGACATATAGTGGAGAGCGGTAAGCCTCAAGAAACCACAGTCAACCACTTTTCACCCCACTGTGAAATGCTTAGCAATGTAACAGCCCAGAATGTTTTAACTATTGTTGCTGTGTTACTGTTACTTTCATGAGTATTTGCTAATGTACAATGTCTGTGTCTCTTCTATAACAGCCTCATTTAAACCCATCGTTCACTAACAAGTCATGACCTATAATTTTGGTAAGAGTAATAATCATCTAGTTTCAGGATAGTAGGCCATATGGTTGTCTCTGTGTCTCTGCAAATGAAAGCTAACAATTTCTAAAGATTTTGATTCCCCACAGCAAACTATTTTAGCTTTCTTAGGGCTAAAAAATAGAAGAAACAATCTTTTAGAAGTTTAAAAGCAGAGTTTATTTTTCATTTAATTAAAAAAAGAAAAAAAAATTCATTATAGGTTCTGGTACCTAAAGATAAACTGCTAAAGTATTTTATCTAATATATAGATGCACATAAATTAATGTTCAAATAGTTAAAGAAGAAATTAGTCCAATATGGTGAATTTTAATTTTTCCTACTTTTTAGTACCTACAACTAAATTTTAATTCACTTCTTGAATATGCTTGAGGGCAAGCTAATTAAGCTACTAGTTAAATGAAGAAGTTTCTTATTATGCACCAGAAATACTTCCCTAGCTGTTTACTGGTAGCTGGGAAACCCAAGTTTACTGTATTAGAGAGGCTGCTGTGTGCTGCTTTCCTCCCAGGGTCAATACCTTAACAATCCATGGATCTCTTATCTGAGGCTTGATGGCATTTCCAAAACATCTAAGTTCCTTGGAGCTTCCATAAAAATTACTATAGCCTTGGAGGCTTAAAACAACACAGATGTATTTGCTCACAACTCTGTAAGTTAAAAGTCTTAAGTCAGTATGTTAGGAGAGCTATGCTCCCTCCAGAAGTTCTAGGGAAAAATCTGTTTCTTACTCTTCCAAGCTTCTGATATTCATCAGATTTCATGGCTTGGGGCCACACCACTCCAATTTCTGCCTCCTCCTTCATTTTGACTTCTCATCTCTGTGTATCTATAAGGACGCTTGTTATTGAAATTAGGGCCTACTTGTTTAATTGAGGATGCTGTTCTCATATCAAGATTCTTAATTACATCTGTAAAAACCTGCCTTCCAAATAAGCCAACATGTACAGGTTTAAGGCCATATCTTTTTGAGGGCTATCATTACTCCACGTTCAAGGTCAGGAAGGGTGGCCATGAGAAGATACCCCTCACCCAAGGTAAGGAGCAGCGGCTGCGCTTTGCTGGAGCAGCCATGAAGAGATACCCATGTCCAGGGTAACAGAAACCCAAGTAAGACGGAAAGTGCGGCAAGAGGGCATCAGAGGGCAGACACACTGAAACCGTAATCACAGAAAATGAACCAATCTGATCACAGGACCACAGCCTTGTCCAGCTCAATGAAACTAAGCCATGCCGTGTGGGGCCACCCA
Organism: Odocoileus virginianus; assembly: GCF_023699985.2. Classification (NCBI taxonomy): domain Eukaryota; kingdom Metazoa; phylum Chordata; class Mammalia; order Artiodactyla; family Cervidae; genus Odocoileus; species Odocoileus virginianus. Next base: position 23,331,038 of record NC_069704.1, read on the forward strand.
AGACGGCCGGGTCATGGTGGAGAGGTCGGACAGAATGTGGTCCACTGGAGAAGGGAATGGCAATCCACTTCAGAATTCTTGCCTTGAGAATCCCATGAACAGTAGGAAAAGACAAATTGATAGGATACTGAAAGAGGAACTCCCCAGGTTGGTTTGGGCACCCACTGGTAGGTGCTCAATATACTAATGGAGATCAGTGGAGAAATAACTCCAGAAAGAATGAAGGGATGGAGCCAAAGTAAAAACAATGCCCAGTTGTGGATGGGGCTGGTTATAGAAGCAAGGTCCAATGCTGTAAAGAGCAGTATTGCATAGGAACCTGGAATGTTAGGTCCATGAATCAAGGCAAATTGGAAGTGGTCAAACAGGAGATGGCAAGAGTGAATGTCGACATTCTAGGAATCAGCTTACTAAAATGGACTGGAATGGGTGAATTTAACTCAGGTGACCATTATATCCACTACTGTGGGCAGGAAGGCCTTAGAAGAAATGGAGTAGCCATCATGGTCAACAAAAGAGTTCGAAATGCAGTACTTGGATGCAATCTCAAAAACTACAGAATGATTTCTGTTCGTTTCCAAGGCAAACCATTCAACATCATGGTAATCCAAGCCTATGCCCCAACCAGTAATGCTGAAGAAGCTGAAGTTGAACGGTTCTATGAAGGCCTACAAGACCTTTTAGAACTAATGCCGAAAAAAGATATCTTTCTCATTATAGGGGATTGAAATGCAAAAGTAGGAAGTCAAGAAACACCTGGAGTAACAGGCAAATTTGGCCTTGGAGTACGGAATGAAGCAGGGCAAAGGCTAATAGAGTTTTGCCAAGAGAACACACTGGTCATAGCAAACACCCTCTTCCAACAACACAAGAGAAGACTCTACACATGGACATTACCAGATGGTCGGCACCGAAATCAGATGCAGCCAAAGATGGAGAAGCTCTATACAGTCAGCAAAAACAAGACTGGGAGCTGACTGTGGCTCAGATCATAAACTCCTTATTGCCAAATTCAGACTTAAACTGAAGAAAGTAGGGAAAAACCACTAGACCATTCAGGTATGCCCTAAATCAAATCCCTAATGATTATAGAATGGAAGTGAGAAATAGATTTAAGGAACTATATCTGATAGAGTGCCTGATGAACACCTGATGGAGGTTCATGACACTGTACAGGAGATAGGGATCAAGAACATCCCTCCCCATGGAAAAGAAATGAAAAAAGGCAAACTGGCTGTCTGAGGAGGCCTTACAAATAGCTGTGAAAAGAAGAAAAGTGAAAAGCAAAGGAGAAAAGGAAAGATATTCCCATTTGAATGCAGATTTCCAAAGAATAGTAAAGAGAGGTAAGAAAGCCTTCCTCAGTGATCAATGCAAAGAAATAGAGGAAAACAACAGAATGGGAAAGACTAGAGATCTCTTCAAGAAAATTAGATATACCAAGGGAACATTTCATGCAAAGATGGGTTCGATAAAGGACAGAAATGGTATGGACCTAACAGAAGCAGAAGATATTAAGAAGTGGTGGCAAGAATACACAGAAGAACTGTATAAAAAAGATCTTCACGACTCAGATAATCACAATGGTGTGATCATTCACCTAGAGCCAGACATCCTGGAATGTGAAGTCAAGTGGGCCTTAGAAAGCATCACTACAAACAAAGCTAGTAGATGTGATGGAATTCCAGTTGAGCTATTTCACATCCTGAAAGATGATGCTGTGAAAGTGCTGCACTCAATACGCCAGCAAATTTGGAAAACTCAGTAGTGGCCACAGGACTGGAAAAGGTCAGTTTTCATTCCAATCCCAAAGAAAGGCAATCCCAAAGAATGCTCAAACTACCACACCATTGCATTCATCTCACACGCTAGTAAAGTAATGCTCAAAATTCTCCAAGCCAGGCTTCAGCAATACATGAACCGTGAACTTCCAGATGCTTAAGCTGGTTTTAGAAAAGGCAGAGGAACCAGAGATCAAATTGCCAACATCCGCTGGATCATCAAAAAAGCAAGAGAGTTCCAGAAAAACATCTATTTCTACTTTATTGACTATGCCAAAGCCTTCGACTGTGTGAATCACAATAAACTGTAGAAAATTCTGAAAGAGATGGGAATAAAAGACCACCTGACCCACCTCTTGAGAAACCTGTATGCAGGTCAGGAAGCAACAGTTAGAACTGGACATGGAACAGACTGGTTCCAAATAGGAAAAGGAGTACGTCAAGGCTGTATATTGTCACCCTGCTTATTTAACTTATATGCAGAGTACATCATGAGAAACGCTGGGCTGGAAGAAACACAAGCTGGAATCAAGATTGCCAGGAGAAATATCAATAACCTCACATATGCAAATAATACCACCCCTATGGCAGAAAGTGAAGAGGAACTAAAAGGCCTCTTGATGAAAGTGAAGGTGGAGAGTGAAAAAGTTGGCTTAAAGCTCAACATTCAGAAAACTAAGATCATGACATCTGGTCCCATCACTTCATGGGAAATAGATGGGGAGACAGTGGAAACAGTGTCAGACTTTATTTTTTTGGGTTCCAAAATCACTGTAAATGGTGACTGCAGCCATGAAATTAAAAAACGCTTGCTCCTTGGAAGGAAAGTTATGACCAACCTAGACAGCATGTTAAAAAGCAGAGACATTACTTTGCCAATAAAGGTCCATCTAGTCAAGGCTATGGTTTTTCCAGTGGTCATGTATGGATGTGAGAGTTGGACTGTGAAGAAAGCTGAGTGCTGAAAAATTGATGCTTTTGACCTGTGGTGTTGGAGAAGACTCTTGAGAGTCCCTTGGACTGCAAGGAGATCCAACCAGTCCATCCTAAAGGAGATCAGTCCTGGGTGTTCACTGGAAGGACTGATGCTGAAGCTGAAACTTGAATACTTTGGCCACCTCATGTGAAGAGTTGACTCATTGGAAAAGACCCTGATGCTGGGAGGGATTGGGGGCAGGAGGAGAAGGGGACAACAGAGGATGAAATGGCTGGATGGCATCACCGACTCGATGGGCATGAGTTTGAGTAGACTTCAGGAGTTGGTGATAAACAGGGAGGCCTGGTGTGCTGCGATTCATGGGGTCGCAAAGAGTTGGACACGACTGAGCGACTGAACTGACTGACTGACTGATTCAACTCTATAGGTTGCCTATTGGCCACCCCAAATTAATGTCTGTCCAGCATGGAAAATAAACACAGCTCATCAGAATATCGCCCAAAGTAACAACTCTTAGGTCTAAAATCGTATCTAAATATTATTAGCTCAATAGTGCCAAATCTCATCATCTAATCATGTAAATCACAAATGGGTTTGGCTCTGGCTGGGGCAAAATTTCTTTCCATCTGTTAACATGTTAAATTAGAAAACAAAATACAATGATGAGGCAATCATAGTATAATAATTTATAAACGTTCTTATTCCAAAAGAGAAAATGGAAGCCAGAACTAAGTCTCCAGTCCCAAGTAACATCCAAAGGCATAAGGGAAAATCCCATTAGTTTTTAATGCTGGGAATAACACTCTACTGCTTGATAATCTGTTCTATGTACCCAAAGCTCCACTCTCTGGGCCTGACTGTTCTCAAAGTCATCTTCCTTTTCTTGAAGACTAGCACATGTTTGCAGCTGAGTAACTATCAGTTCATTTCCTACCAGTATAATTTCAGAGATTGAACAGTCTTCCCTCATTTAACCCTCTTTCTATCTCCTTCATTGCAAGCTGGCAGTTTTTTCTGCTGATATAACATTGTCAAAAAGCCTTATGGTTCTCCTGTGCATGTCATGGAGGCTCATATCAATTCCTCACTTTGCTGAGATGGCCAAGTGGATCCACAAGACACAGATTTCTTTCAGTGACAGATTGTCCATATATACCCATGGACTTCTCTCTAGAGTATACGTTCTTAACAGTAAATCTCGTAGCATCTGTTGCAATTTTTTCAAGTGTTCCTTTTTTGATTCCTTTTCTCCCAACATTTTTATTCCCTCAAGTATCACTTTCCTCTTGCATCTTACTATAAACAGAAATGAAAAACCAGATCACACCGTCAACACTTTATTTGAAAAATTATCTTCAGCTAAACATTCAAGTTCATTGCTTAAAAGTTCTGCTTTCTACCCAATAGCAGGACATAACTCAGCTAAATTCTATTATTAAATAATAATATATATTAGAATTATAATATAATTCTATATTATATTATAAATTCTATATCTATATTCTGTTATATTCTGCACTGAATATAAGGATTACTTTTCCTCCAGTTTCCAAAAGCACGTTCTTCCTTCTAAGTCTTTATCAAAGCAAGTTTAGTGTTCATGTTTTTGCCAGCATTCAGTTCATGACAACATATACATTTTTTTAGATGATAGAAGCGTTCTCTGTTGTGTTCCTTACTTTCTCTTGAGCCCTCACTTGCAGAGTATTAGCATCCTTTCTTCTACCAGCAGTCTTTTTAAGAAAATTCTAGACTTTTTTTTTTTAGCATACACCTCAAAATTAATCTGGTCACTGTCTATTGCCCAAATCCAAAATCACTTTCACATTTTTAAGTAGTAGGTACAGAGCAACTCACTTCATCATACAGAAATCTTTATCAGTTTCCTGTGACTCTTGTAGTAAATTACCACAAACTGAGTGTCTTATAATAATAGAATTTTATTCTCCCACAGTCCTGGAAGCCACATAATAAATCAAAGAGTAAGCAGATCCTTGTTCTCCCTAGAGGCTCCAGGAAAGATTTTGGTTCCTCTCGCTTTTCAGCTTCTATTGGTTTCTGGCTTCTATGGCTTGGGGCCACATCATTCTAATCACTACCCTTGTCTTTCCATCACTTTTAGTTCTGTGTGTCTATGTTTATGTCTTCTGTACTTCTGTTTTTCATAAGGACACTTTTAATTGAATTTAATGTCCACTTCAGTAACTAGGATGATCTTCTCATCTCAAGATCACTAATTTCAATACATTTTCCAAGACCCTTTTACCAGTAACTTTAACTCTTAGATTCTAGGGGTACAAATGCAGATCCACCAGTTTGGGAATCATCATCCAACCCATTATACCAAGATATTCTCTCACATTACCTAGGATCATTCAATAAGTGAACTAAGCTACTCTGTAATTCACTATGTGAAGAGTGCCCTAATTGTGAGCTGAGTTCTTTCCAGAGGATAGCTGGGAAAGTTCCACGTGAATTACTTGTCCAAGTCCGTTAAGTAACAATAGAATGCCTAAATGGCCTTAAAGTTTGATGCCATGCCCTGATTCTTTTTCAAAAGCAAATTGATTTATATAATCAGGGAGACAAGTGGTTGAAAATGCTTGCATTTTAAAAACAGAAATAAAAAATTCCTGAATTACCTGACTATCCCTTTGCTCCTACTTATATTTTAGAATAAAAGAATGTTTAAAATAGACACATTTTAAAAAAAGAAAGAAAGCAAGAAAACAAACAAAAAGCAGATAATGCCTGGGTACCTAAGCAGTTTCAGACCATGAAAGTATTGAAAACTCTTCAGTTGGTTTTGTGAAGTCAGGAATAATCTTAAAACCAAGATAATACTGAAATAGAAAAAGTAAATATCATATTTTAGTTTTAAATACTGGTTCCAGAATTCTACATTAAATAAAAAATATAGAATATGATGCTATATTAAAATAGTTCTTCATAGGCAAACGAATTTTATTCCAAAGTGCTAGATTAGGAAACTGAAAATTCAATGATTTTAATAAATAATGGCTTAAATAGAAATATTTATAACAATTGTCTAATGCATAAAGAGTAATAGCACAATCTACAACTTGTATGCATCAATCAGTTTAAGACTAGATAACTGCAATTACTTTTTAGGATCCTGCTTGTATTGCACTAATCCCACCCTTTCCTAAGCATGTTTCTTCTCGTTTCCCTTTTCCTCAAAGCTAACCACTATCCTAATTATTTTTTGTTTTTCATTTCTTTTGATTTTTATATATTTACTGTACACTTAGGGCTTCCCAGGTGGCCCAGTGGTAATGAATCTGCCTGCCGACACAGAAGATGTGGGAGATGTGAGTTTGATCCTTGGGTTGGGAAGATCCTCTGGAATAGGAAGTGACAACCCACTCCAGTATTCCTGCCTGGAAAATTTCATGGACAGAGGAGCCTGGTGGGCTACACCGCATGAGAAAGTAAAGAGTTGGACATGACCGAGTGACTGGACACATACAGGTGTGTATTCCTAAAAATCATAGTGTTTCATTTTTTTTTTCAATTGAAGTATAGCTGATTTACAATGTTTTATTCATTTCAGGTGTACAGCTAAGTGATTTAGTTATACATATATATCTTTTTCAGATTCCCATTATAGATTATTATGAGACACTGAATCTAGTTCCATGCTATACAGTAGCTTTTTGTTGTTTATCTATCTCATATATAGTAGGGTGTATTTGTTAATCTCAAACTCAGAATTGGTCCCTCCCTCCACTACCTTTCCTCTTTGGTAATCATAAGTTTATTTTCTATAACTGTGAGTCTATTTCTGCTTGGTAGATAAGTTAATTGGTATCATTTTCTAGATTTCATATTAAGTGATACATATGATATTTGTCTTTCTGTGACTTCCTTAACTTCATATGATAATCTCTAGGTCCATCCATGTTGCTGCAAATGGCATAATTTCATTTTTTTTTTGTGACTAACATTCTGTGTTTACTTTTGAATGTTTAAAATTTTACCTAAATGCAATCCTACAGTAGTGTGACTCACTTTAATACTACATACTTCATATTGACAAATACGAAACATTGTATTTGTGAAATTCATCTGTGTTGCTGCTTGTAAATGTTTTTCATTTATTTTTACTGCAGTATAGAAATCCACTAAATAAAAATACCTCAATTCATTTATCCATTCTGCTCTTGTTGAAAATTTAGCTGCATCCAGTGTCTTGCCATTATAAGCCATTCTCTATAGACATTGTTTTCATATATTTTGCCACACACATTTCTGAAGGGAATGAGAAGTGGAATTTGTTTCCCAAAGTACGGTGGTTTCACTAATTTGACTCTCAACCACAGTTATGTAAGACCTCCTGTAGCTCCACATCCTTAACCGACATTTGATTTTATCAGACTCTGAACTTGCTTCCAATTGGATGGGTGGGAAATTTTAATCTCTTTTTGATGTTGATTTTCATGTTCCAGATTTTTAATGGGATTAAGGTTATTTAGAAATCTGACACTTCTAGCTTCCTCTAATAATGAGAGTCTAATATATAATGATGCTTAAATCTTTTGCCCATTTCTGCAGTGCAACTTAGTCCTTTTCTAATAATTAATTTGTAGTTAGGTAGCTCAGCTGGTAAAGAATCCGCCTGCAATGCAGGAGACCCCAGTTCAATTCCTGAGTCAGGAAGATCCCCAGAAGAAGGGATAGGCTACCCATTCCAGTATTCATGAGCTTCCCTGGTGGCTCAAATGATAAAGAATCTACCAGCAATGTGGGAGACCTCGGTTGATCCCTGGTCTGAAAAGATCCCCTGGAGGACGGCATGGCAACCTACTCCAGTATTCTTGCCTGGAGAATCCCCACGGACAGAGGAGCCTGGCAGGCTACAGTCCATGGGGTTGCAAAGAGTTGGACACAACTGAGTGACTAAGCACAGTATAACGTGGCTATAGTATTTATTTTGTGCGCTTTTTTTTTCAGTTGTGGACATACTATATGAATGTTTCCTCACCTTGTTTTTTATTCACTTAACTGAGAGAGAGAAAAGAAAAGGTTATATATAACTCTACTTATTTTTGTTCATAAAGTGCTTAACAAACTTTTATAATTGCACTTATCCTTCATATTGTGTGTATTCTAATTCATTACAATGAGTCCCCTCAGGATGGATGTCCGGGTTGTTTAAAATTTCTACTACTGTAAAATATGTAAAGTAGATAATTTTTATATACATTACCCAAGGGCTAAATTCCCAGAAATGGAAATGCTGTGAGTTGTTTATATATATTGTGAAATTCACTTTACAAAGTGAGTTGGCTAGAACAATTTACTTCCCCATAAGTAGTAGAAGAGAAGATATATTCCTTCCTAATCTTGCCATCTTGTTGAGATAAACATTTTTGGATTTTTGCCCATCTAAGAGGTGCAATTTCAATTTGGATTCTTTCATTATGAGATTATGATATCTTTTAAAGGATCTAAAATTTAATTTAATGAAGCAGAAATGTTAAATCTTTCCCTTTATGTGTTTGTTATACTTTAGCTTTGTTTAAAACTCTTTCCCATTCCCAAAGTGATAAAGATAACTTCTGTGTTTAGTCACTCAGTCGTGTCTTTGCGATCCCATGGCCGTAGCCCATCAACTCCTTTGTCCATGGGAATTCTCCAGGCAAGAATACTGGACTGGGTTGCCATGCCCTCCTCCAGGAGATCTTCCCAACCCAGGGATCAAATCCAGGTCTCCCGCATTGCAGGCGGATTCTTTACCATCTGAGCCAAAGGGAAACCCAAGATTACTGGAGTGGGTAGCCTCTCCCTTCTCCAGGGGATCTTCCCAACCCAGGAATCTAACTGGGGTCTCCTGCATTGCAGGCGGGTTTTTACCAGTTGAGCTACCAGGGAAGCCCTAAGCATAGCTTTATACAATTATCTAATGAATTTTAGTTTTGCCTTTTATAACTGTGTAAAATAATTTTGCTTTTAAATTGACTACTGAGGTTCCTCCCAATGTCCTCATGTCTTCAAACAAGTGTTCTTGATAAAAAATGAATAACCTTAAAGAAGTTTATTTTCTCTGGACATATTTCTTCAACTGTATATATATATATACATATATATACATATATATAACTAAACATCAGCAAATGGTTTTGTTTGCTTGGTTAGCAAATGAACCACTTGGAAACTTATTTTGGTTGTAATCATGTCTATCTCTTGACAGATATAAATAGAGATAGATAGATAGATGTGTGCAAGCTGTCACTTCAATCGTATCTGACTCTTTGCAATCCTATGGACTGTATCCTGCCATGCCTCTCTGTCCATGAGATTCTCCAGGCAAGAATACTAGAGTGGGTTGCCATGTCCTCCTCCAGGGGATATTTCCAACCCAGGGATCAAACCCATGTCTCCTGCATCTCCTGCACTGGCAGTCAGGTTCTTTACCACTAGTGCCATCTGGGAAGCCCAAATAGATAGATACAGAGATACAAAATTTGTGGAAAATTCTGCTGTGATTAGGTATTCCATTTCAAATTTTCTAATATTTCTGCCTAAAGTTGAGACTCTAGTAATGAATGCTTAGTCTGGCCGTGCCAATGTGTATTGTCTTCTTTTGCATAGTTATAGTGTCATTGCATAATGAAGACACACTTTGCCATCTAATGTGAAGATAAATAATCTACTCTCCACTGTGCCTTGAAAGCTAGATATTCAGTGTTCACTTTTTGACCCCTCTCTTGACTGATGTGATGAAGTAAAGTGAAATTAAATAAATAAATTCTTGCTGTGCAGCAAGTACAAGTTGTATTGGGAAAACCATTGAGTTACAAGGGCAATTTGCAATTTGTAGTGCAATAGAGTCCTAAGCAAGAACACATAGCTAGTCACAGTGCTCCTAGTTCAGTTTAGAGTTGTGGGGTGAACGCAGCTATTGGCAGTACATGCCAGAATAAACATGGCTGCTTTTCTAATAAAAATATCATTTGTGAACACTGAAATGTGAATTCATATAATTTTCACATCTCATGGGATGGTAGTCTTCTTTTGAGCAAAACATTTTGAAACTGTAAAAGTCATTCTTAGCTGGTGGGCATGCAAAAGCAGGCAGCGGACTGTGGTTTGTCTGTGTCTGCTTTAGAGAAACAGCTTTCTTCCCCCAGGGAATTTGTATGATTATGCCAGCCTCAGTTACTAAGTATATATTTTTATTCCACTAAATTGAAACTTAACTAATTCACTGGACAAAAACACATGAAGTATCTATCAAGTGTCAGGATATATGGCAACAAGGGAAGCAGAGAAGAGGGCTGCCTTCGAAGGGCTTTTGGTCTACTGTTCAAAGAAACTGAACTATTCATGTACATTAATTTCCAGGAAATGGCCTGTTTTAAACTTCCACTGAAATTAGTGGGCAGATAGACAATTTGTCAATTACAAAATTATGTGAGCATTGGCATAGAGGTAAGCACTAGATCCTATATGTGTGCATGCTAAGTTGCTTCAGGCATGTCTGACTCTTTGCGACCCTATGGACTGTAGCCCACCAGACTTCTCTGTCCATGGGATTCTCCAGGTAAGAATACTGGAGTGGGTTGCCATGCCCTCCTCTAGGAGATCTTCCTAACCCAGGGATCGAATCCTGAGTCTCTTATGTCTCTTGCATTGGGAGGTGAGTTCTTTACCACCAGTATCACCTGGGAAGCCCAGATTCTATATGAGCACATGAGCAAATCTTAACAGAATAAGGTGATACAAGAACCATGAAAATGTTCTGAGAAGAGGCAAATATTGAACTACTTCTTGCACTATAAGAAATATTTATTAAAAAGCAGAGGGAAGAGTATGGTGGGATGCGGACTATGTGAAGGGAGATAAAACGGTTGGCATCAACCTGAACATTGGATTTTAGCACACATTTTCATATGCTGATCATTAGGGTCAACTGCAACTTTAAGTCAGAACCTTAATCTCTTGTTAAGTTTCTGTACCAGGGAAATGGGGAAGCCCTGAATAAAAATAATTTTAGTCCATACAGTAGAATAAATACATGAGGTTTACTAAGAATAATAGAAAATAATGTGTGTGTGTGTGTTGCTGTGGAGAGATTGTGATTAAACACCATCCTGTTGGTGTAAGTCCGTAAGCTACCTCATTGCTGACAGATGCTAACAGAGGGCAATTCAAATTACAAAACAAATAGTGAGGACACTGCTTATATCAAATACAGTTGAGCTGTACTTAACTTATTTTTAGAATAGTTTTCAGACTACTATTATATATTGAACATCATTTTTATATTTCCGTTTATTCTTGTTGTTCTTGGAAAACATAAACAAAGCAATCAAATTATTTGCAAACTTAGGCCACCATACAGTTTAACCTGAGAAGTTACAGAGGACATGGGATTTGTCAAGAGTAAATATTGATGTTGCTAATGAAGGTGTACTCAAGTTTCCTCCACTGCATAATTTGAAACATCATTCCGAAATGAATCTGTGCATTTGTTGTTAACCAGGATTAAACATATGAAGGACTGTGATTTCTTGGTTTAATTACTCTGAGTGAAAAATTGATAAAATACATCTTGAAGGATATTGCCCTCCAAATTCTATTTTCAGAGTGGCTAAAATATTGATAAAGAAAAGTAAGCTCCAGTAAATGAATTTGAAATTACAAATTCAGATGTTAAGAAACAATGGACAATGTTTAAATGGCCATCAATTTTTCAAAAGAGGTGTATTTAGAGGGTGAGCTCCAAATCCAAGTATTCACCTTTATTACCCAGTTTTCATTTCAGACTAAAAATCACTGGGTCCTGTCGAATTTATATATGTAGATTGATATCTCTATCTATCTATGTAGGTATAATATCACTTATCTATCTATCTATCCTGATTAGAAAGGCCATAAGCCAATAGAAATGCAGCCAGCACAGATATTTTACAGGTGTGCTGGGCTGTAAAAATCTGTTGCTGGCATATTTGGAAGAGCTCCATGTAAGTGCACTGTACTTCTGGAGGGTCTTCCTGCCACTTGGCAGCCTGGATCTGGGGCTTATTTCATTAGGTGGGCAGTATACAGTGCCTTGTATGGGTCTCAGACTGCCATTGGCTGTCTGAGGCTGAGATATGAGATTAAATAACAGGGCAGGGTCATCTGACCTTAGAAACTTTGTTCCCAAAATCTCAAGTAGTTTTTGCATATGCTGTGTTTACTAACTCCAAGTTTATTTTGCCCAGATATTTTCCCTCTTAAGCTTTTCAATGCATCTGCATTTTATGAGCAATTACACCCTTGAATGGTTTTGGTTTGCTTCTCCTTAAATTTGTCAAAATGTGGTTTGGCTGACTGAGCAGTGTCTGATGTCCAAGAAAACCCTTGAGACCCTTGGTAGCAAAAATTCACGTTGTGAGGAGGGTAAACCAGGTCACTGAGAGTATCTTTTGAATTTGTACTGATTTCAGTTGAGTTGCCCTGCCGCTTTGCACAGAGCACTTTTCAGCTAACAGCCAAGCTGGGCCCTGCTATGTGGTTCAAGTTGGACTCCTGTGCTTCACATCTGTTGATCCCACTGAAGTCCTTTCAGCCCTTGTGGCATTGTGTGGCCGCACAACTCAGCAGGACATGCTTTCGGGGGCTTATCTCCTTTAAGCCTTCAGGGAAGGGGTTGGTTACCAGAGAGTAAGGCTTATATTGCCTATCCTGGGGAGACGTACCTAATTAATTTTCACCTGAATTAGTTACAGATCTTCTTGCTGTGGTCTGCTATAATTGGAGTATTGTCTCTTGTCTTAGAAAAGAAAGGAGAGCATGGCTGATTATTTCTGTTTGGAACCACATTCTTTGAAACCAGAGGCTTGACATTGCTCATAGTGAAGTTAGTCTTGCTATATTGTCAGACAGCAATAAACTGACCTACTAGTGGTTCAAAACACACATTTCCATTTTATGAAATGGATGGCTGTTGACATCATTTGAAACATACAGACATTCGGTCGACTTTTATCTAGGGCTTACTGAGAAATTTTACTTGGAGAGAACACTTGAAAGTAATCTCTTCTCCATTTTGCATTTGTGTATGAGCTAATTCAGGTAGAATGGTGCCAGACAGACTCCATAATACTTGACAATGTTCTACTTGTAACATTACAGAGTTAGGTCAATCTTCCTGAGATTGTACCTGAGCTAACAGGATAAAAGCCCTAGACATTACTATTGTTCAAATTCCATGGTTAATATGTGAGGAGATGAAGTAGAGAGGGTTTCCCAGGCGCTGGTGGTAAAGAGCCTGCCTGCCAATGCAGGAGATGTAAGAAATGCGAGTTCAATCCCTGGGTCAGGCAGATCCTCTGGAGCAGGGCATGGTAACCTGCCCACTATTCTCACCTGAAGAGGACAGAAGAGCCTGGTGGGCTATGGCCCGTAGGGTCACACAGAGTAGGGTCACACAGTAGCTGTCACACATGCAGCGACAGCGTGTACACACAAGAGCAGAGGTTCAGGTGTTTATTCAGACACAGTTTGTAGTAAAGTTAGGACTAGAGCCAGATTCCTTGGTTACTTACTGATCCTGGATTCTTTCCATTGTAGGTACTGATGTTAATGTGTGTGTCATACTCCACACACACACACACACACACACACACACACACACACACAACCACACATACATTATCGATCTCTTCGGAGGGAAGAAGACAGAGGAAAACCTGCAAAATTCTAGAATCATCAGCGTGTCTCTTTAAAGGTCACAAAAGCCATTCTTCCTCTGTCCCCAACCCTAACTTCCCTCCTTTCACCCACAAGGTCATTTGGCAATGTCATTTGTGCATAAAATTTATATAGATAAATTGATGGTCAACCTTAACACTGATTATGCTGACCACATTGAAGCAGACTAGCAGTTCTCAGTTGCTGTTCTGTTTTCTGACTTGAGTGAGGGCATCTCTGTTCCAGTGGACATTGTGCACCTTCATGTGCTCTTTACTTTGTAAAAGATCTTTCTGACTGGCGTGCAGAGACTGACTCAGGGACAAATGAAAATTAAGACACCAAGACCAAATTGAAAACCATAGCAACAGTTTCAAGGGTCTAGAACCAGCTGGTTCTCATCTGTAAACAGCTTGTGTTTAGCAGGTGACTCCAGTCTGAGCTGACTCTTTTCCAGTTGAAATGCACTAGTGGAAAAACCCACGATCCAGCCATAATTCAGCTTTGAGACATGAAAGAAATCTGCTCCTCAACCTCCATTTCTGTCACTCTCACTATAAGGACAGTGGTCAGCCTTTGTCCCTAAGAACCACCAAGATGAGGTCAGGCTGGCCTGGCCTCCCTGTAGACCATCCAGAATCAAGCCTTTGTGCTTTCACATTTGAAAAGTCTGGGCCACTGTTAAACTTTGGCATCTGAAGGTCTAAAAGGCTAGTGACACCTTTTTTTTTTTTAAATTTAATTTTTTTTAAATTTTGACTTAAATTTAAAGTTACATAACCGTTGCAAAACTAATACCATGAGTTTCTTCAACCAGCTTCCTCTAAAGTCAACATCTCACAAAACCATAGTGTATTTATCATGGATGTAGTTATAGACACACAACATTGTTGTTTTCTTGCTCAGTTCTGTCCAACTCTTTGCAACCCCATGGACTTTAGCCAGTCAGGCTGTTCTGTCCATGGGATTTTCCAGGTAAGATTACTGGAGTAGGTTGCCATTTCCTTCTCTAGAGGAGCCCCCAGCCTAGAGACTGAACCTGTGTCTCCTACCTACTCAGGAGGGTTCTTTACCATTGAGCCACCAGGGAAGCCCAGACACGCAATGCAGTACTATTAACCGAGCCACAGACTCCAGATTTCACCGGATTTTTATCAGCCTTTCTTTCTACCAGGATTCCATGCAGGCTACAGTGTTGTATTAGGCGTCGTGTGTCTTTAAATCTCCTCCCATCTGTGACATTCTCTCAGTGTTTTTTTAAAGATCTTGACACTTTTTGAAGAATGCTAGTCAAGCATTTTGTAGAATTTCCCTCAAATTGGGCTTGTTTGGTATTTTCTCATGATTACACAGAAGTTATGAATTTGAAGAGAATGCCATAAAGGTGATGTGTTTCTACCATCTCATCATATCAAAGAGAACATGATATCACCATGATTTGTCACCTGCGCAGTCCACATTGGTCACTTGGCTAAGGTGGTATCTGCCAGGGCTCTTGATTATAACATCATACTTTTCCCTTTCCTTGAAGGTGGGCAATTCAGCTTTATTTCCTGGAGGGAGGAATGTTGAAAATTTTATGGAATATGTTAAAACTAACAAGTAATTTGGAAGTAGTTTAGGGTAGACACTTTGAAGCCATGCTATTGTCTTGCTCCTGCTCAAAGTTTTGACCTTGCTGGCAGCTACTATTTGCGTGGTTTTCTCATGATGACTTCTGTTTCCCTCAGTCCTTCTGCATTTATTGACTGGAATTATTCTGTAAGGAAGATATGCTCTTTCACTCTCACTTTGATTATGTGTTCAACCATTTATTGTATCAGTATAGACTCATGGCTATTTATTTTATTCTTTGGGGTATAATCAAGCACCTCATTATTTATTTTTGGAGATTAAATTGTTCCAGGTTTGACAATTGTTAGCTGTTTCACGTTGGTTCCTTTTGACATACACCTAATCCCACCTCCCAATCTTTAAAATCACTTCCTTACTTTCTGGCACCACAAGATGCCATAGCCTTATCTTATGCTTTCCCTGTCCCAGCCTTGTAATCAGCCATTTTTCCAAGGAGTCCTGGCTCCTTTTTTGAAAGAAAAAAAAAGTAAAAAGGGGTGTTAGAAACCAAGTCTTAGTTGGTGTGTGTGATTATGGATACTAGGGTGTCATAGTTTTGAGGCCCTCTCAGCAGGCAGAAATGTAAAAATGTTTATTTATATTGTGCTGTGCTTAGTTGCTCAGTCATATCTGACTCTTTGCAACCCCATGAACTTTGCTCCTCTATCCATGGGGATTCTCCAGGTGAGAATACTGGAGAGGGATGCCATACCCTTCTCCAGAGGATCTTCCCAACCCAGGGATTGAACCCAGGTCTCCCACATTGCAGGAGGATTCTTTACTATCTGAGTCACCAGGGAAGCCCTTATCTATATTAACCTATGTATATACACATACACACATTATGTATATTCATTTATGTGTCTATTAAATGGTGCATGTGTTAAAATATGGATGGGGAATACATGTAACTCCATGGCTGATTCATGTCAATGTATGACAAAACCCACTACAATATTGTAAAGTAATTAGCCTCCAACTAATAAAAATAAATGGAAAAAAATAAATAAAAAAAAATAAAATAAGCAGTTCTTGTTGATATCTCTCAGTATAATCCAGAAGGATGGGGTTAATTCCTTTCCATTGTATACTCTCCATGGTACCTTCTCCATTGCTTATTTTTAATTTCTTTCTCTATCGGTGAGAAACTTGGGTCTCATTATCTACAGTCTATATCTAAAAAGTCTCAAATATCTACTCCCTAACATTTCCAAGTAACTTACTAGTTTTAGCATATGTCCATAAATTCTTTGACATTCCTCCCTCCAGGAAGTGAAATTGAATTGCTTTCCTCTAAAGAAAGTGCAAGGCTTCCCTGGTAGCTCAGGTGGTAAAGAATCTACCTGCAATGCAGGAGACCCCAGTTTGATTTCTGGGTTGGGAAGGTTCACTGGAAAAGGGATAGGCTACCCACTCCAGGATCTTTGGGCTTTCCTAGTGGCTCAGATGGTAAAGAATCTGCCTGCAATGTGGGAGACCTGGGTTCCATCCCTGGTCTGGGAAGATCACCTGGAGAAGGGCATGGCAACCCACTCTAGTGTTCTTGCCTGGAGACTCCCCATGGACAGAGGAGCCTGGTAGGCTACAGTCCATGGAGTCACAAAGAGTGAGACACGACTGAGCAATTAAGCACACAGAGAAAATGCAAGGTAGTGATATTACTGTCGAGAGCACTGGCTGACACCATCTTAATCAGATGATCGAGGTGGACATCACAGGTGACAAGTCTTAGTGAAATTATGTACCCCTTGATATGATGAGATGACACAGACACATCACTTTTATGGCATTCTCCCCAAATTCATATTTTTTCAGTTCTAGTATACATAAGTAAAGTAGTTCTGAAATTTCCTTTTTTATGGTTGAGTAGTATTCCATTGTATACATTGAAATACATGTATCTTTTTGATTTGCTGCTTTCATTTTTTCAGATTATATACCCAGGAGTGAAATTGGATCATATGGTAGTTTCATTTTTAGTTTTTAGAAAAATCTTTGTGCTCTTTTTCCACACTAACTTCACCAACTTAGATTCCTACTGATTGTACACAAGGTTCCTTTTTCTCCACATCCTCACCAGCACTTGCTATTTGTGGGGTTTTTTTTTTTTTTTGGTGGTAGCCATTCTTAAGGGTGCAAGATGATGTCTCATTGTGGTTTTTATCTGCATTTCCCTGATGACTAGTGATGTTGAACATCTTTTCACTTGCCTGTTAGCCATCTGATGTCCTCTTTGGAAAAATGTCTATTCAGGTCTTCTGCCCATTTTTAATTTAGTTTTTCATTTATACACACACACACACATGTGTATCAACAGATGAATGGGTAAGGAAGAAGTGATACACATAAAAACACACAATGGAATATTACTCAGTCATAAAAAGAATAACATCTTGCCATTTGCAACAATGTGGATAGATTTGGAGGGCATTATGCCTAGTGAAATAAGTCAGACAGCAAAAGACAAATGCTGTATGATACCACTTAGATGCGGATTCTAAAAAGTAAAACTAGTGAATATAATGAAAAAGAAATAGACTCACAGATAAATAGAAAACAAGTTAGATCTGCAACTAGTTTGAGGAGCTGGGGAACCACATACATGTATGTATATATTTTATACATGTATCACTATGTATAAAATGAGCTAAAAGTGTATTTTGTAAAATACAAGGAATATAGCCAATATTTTACAATAACTATAAGTGAAATATAACCTGTAAAAACTGTGGATCACTATGTTGTACATCTGTAAGTTATATAATATTTCACATCAAAGTTGGAAGTGAAAGCTGAAGGTACTTTGACAATGATTTCTAGAAGTAGAATAATATCAGCGTGCTATCCACAGCACTAAAAGCAAGGTTTCCTTCCAGCTTTATTTTCCAACCCAAAGTCTAAGTCAATTTGCTGCCAATTTATCCAGAATGCATTCGATGGGGGTGAGAATAGGGAAAGCACTGGTTAAAAAATATGAATCTAACTCATTAAGATAATTTTTTAAAAATGCTTAATGCAAACCTATCACAGTTTGGTGTTTTATTTTCCCCTAAAATTGTTTCTCAGAATACCTTGGTAGCTATTTTGAGTCTTTACCTTATCTATTGGGTAAGACCTCATCTTTAGATGAACAGTAAGATATTTCTGTTGAATTCTAAACAGCTAAAAAAGAAAAATAACATTGAAAAGGAAACAAGACATGCATTGTCCCTATCTGCTGAGACCTCTTGCATCTCCCAGGTTTTGGTGGCAACTAGAAAGGGTGATGCAGAGCCTCTGAAAGTGGCCCCCCTCACCCTGAAGAGAGCAGGGAGGAACTTCTGAGCAGGGTTTCCAACACCTCCCTCAGGAGAGTGCTTGGTCCTAAACTTCGGCTTGACCTGAGATCAGAGGTCAGAGTGCCTCTTAACTCAGAGGCCACCTTGTCAGTTGTTCACACCCCATCACTGTCTTGCCTCTCAGCAGGGCCCCAGAGGGAAGGAAATCTGGCAGTGTTCTGGAGCTTGCAGAAGGCAGGCCTCCCTCCCAGACTCTCAGGCCAGAACCTTCCAGCTCTTGGGAAAGAGGCTTGGGGAATTGCACCGTGGGCCAGCAGAAGGCAAGCTGGCAACAGCCTTCCTGTCCCGTTTCTCTGAGCTCTTCTGCTCAGAGACCCAGTGAGAGAGCAGAGGGGTGTCTGAACTGAAAAGAGGAGAGACGGTGGAGAGCTGTGTCTCCAGGGAGGGCGTCCATGCAGGATGTCTCTATGCAGCTCTGATCCCTGAGGAGTCAGGTCATTGTTCAATGGAGTAACTGTTACTGTCCCGCAATGGCTAAGCCTGTGTCTCCATACGTGTGTTTCACCACCACAGCCCAGCTGGGCAGGGTGGGCGAGCTTGGCCCCAGCAGGC
Source organism: Odocoileus virginianus (assembly GCF_023699985.2). NCBI lineage: Eukaryota > Metazoa > Chordata > Mammalia > Artiodactyla > Cervidae > Odocoileus > Odocoileus virginianus. Next base: position 23,349,964 of record NC_069704.1, read on the forward strand.
AGCCAGGCATCAGGTCACTCAGATTGGTTTTTTCTTCAAACACTAGGACAGGAGTAGCTCTGGCTGGGAACTGCCCCCCTGCCACCTACATGGCTGCATGCCTCTGTCCCTCTCTGCTCACACACACACTCCTCCCTACCTCCTGATGCTCTCTGAGTTTTGGCTCCCCTAATTACCTTCAGGGCAAGAAGAGTCAGCAAGGAGAGTGCTCTGTTCTTTATTCACAAGTTGCCATCAGACCCCTATTTGGCCCTTCTGTACCCCTTGGCATGCCGTTGGCTCTTCTAGGGCTTGCTGGGTGCAGGGAAACCCTGCTAGATGAGGAGTTCCTTGGACTTGGGGACTGGCCTCTGAAGCACAGAGGTGATGGGCAAGCCTTGAAGGACTGAGCCCTTCATCCGTGTGACCTGATGCTATCTCCAGGGAGACAGTGTCAGGATGAAGGTGTTTGTGGTAGGACAGAACCTCCTACACAGGTCACACCACATGCTGCAGTCTTGGTCTGTATCCTGTTCCTCTGCTTCTACGGTGGTGACCAGTAATGTTGACATTGTGATATTCTGATTTATAATAAAAATATACATAGCAGAAACTAACACAACACTGTAAGGCAATTATACCCCAGTTAAAAAAAAATCAGCCTCTCCTAGATGATTCATATATACATTTGGTACTTTCTGGCACAGAGCTCCTAAAACTTAGAATTTCCTCACAATAAAAAGGATCAAGGTGTCTTTTGTTATGTTAATCCAGTGACTTCGGGAAATCACCTAACATTGCCTGCTGGTTGCTTGGAGAACCAACCATGGCATTAGAGGGTGGGAACTTTTCACTCCCACCTTGGATCTCTAGAAAGGCTGAGAGGAGCTAGAGATTGTAGAGGCTGAATCAGTCACCAATAGTCAATGATTTATCAGTCATGCCTAGGCAATGAAGCCTCCATAGAAGAGTCAAAAGGATGGGGTTCAGAGAGCTTCTGGGTTGGTGAACACGTGAGGTGTGGGAGAAGGACAAGACGGGGAGTGTGTAGAAGCTCCATGCCCTCCCCCAGCTCATCCCGTGCCTCTCTTCCATCTGGCTGTTCCCACGTTATACCCTTCTCTTAATAAACTGACAGTCTAGTCAGTAAAATGTTTGAGTTCTACGAATTGCTCCAGCAAATTAATCAGACCCAAGGAGCAGGTCACTGGAACCTCTGATCCACTGCCCCAAAGCTTGGGTGACAACTTGGACTTGGGGACTGGCATCTGAAGTGCGGAGGTGGTGGGCAAGTCTTGCAGGACTTAGCCCTTCACCTGTGTGACCTGATGCTATCTCCAGGGAGGCAGTGTCAGGATGGAGGTGCTTGGCAGTGCAGGAAACCCCCGTACACCTTCACACACACACACACACACACACACATCAGAATTGGATGCAGAACCCCTTCAGATACTCAGATGATTGAAGGTGGCCGCCTAGCTTTTCTGAGGGATGGATGAAGCGACAAAGGAGGAAGAAGGAAAATGACTAATATCTATTGATTAGCTAATACAATAATTCCAATTTTAGGTTTACAATTCTGACTAAGAAACATTTTACTTTTTAAAAAATATATTATTTTGTTTTTGTTATTTAAAATATTAAAAACATTTTAAAAATGCTAATGAACAACTATAAAAAATTCCTGCATTCTAAATCAAAAGCAAATGTATCAGTGCATATATGCACTATACTTACTATCTTATTCATCAATAAATATAAGAGGAACTCAAAAAAAGAGAAATGTGTTTCACATCATACTTCATGTATATGATAAATACAACTGAAACAAAAGTTTAGTGAAAAAGCTTACTATATTTGATAAAGAAAAATTTTAAAAAAGATTAATATCAAGTATGACTTTGAAACGATTTAAGTTCAAGTCCCCAATAAATCATTTAGAATCATGACTTACTGAATTGATTGTCCTTCCCTCTAATGGGTGGCAACTCAGATTTCCAAACCACTGCATAAACATGTACCAGATGCTGGATGCCGGGCACGACTCATTTAACACCCACACGTTTTTGAGGAAGATACTAATAGATCCATTTTGCCAATGAAAAAACTGAAAGCTCAGTCAGCATAAGTGACTTGGAGAAATTCTTTGCCCAATAAAAGACCATTCTTGTTCCACTCTCTCAGCTTTGCTGGCAGGAGTGGACACGTGCCCTGCTGGGGGTGGCAGGAGCTCCCTGGCACTGTGTTTGTACCAGGTATCTGCTGGCAGTCTCTTCCATGTCTCGACCCAAGAATGCTGTGCAGTCTTTGAGTCGCAACTTCTCCACGTCTCAGCTGGGAGCATCACTGATGGGTGATCCTTGATCACTGCTGATCTGAGGGTTTGGCCAGAGCATCTTCAGTGGCTTCTTTGGTTTGATTTTTGTTTTGAATCACTTTTTAAAGGGCAAGGTCCGGAGCATTGCAGGTTGTCCCTGTTGTTTCAAATGGAATAGTCCCAGATTCAAGACTTGGTGGAACTTAGTCCTTCATTTCTCTGCAGAATCTTCTCTTCCTGAAGTCTGCTAGGAATGGGCTCTGACCTAAAGCACTGCATCTTGCTCCTGAAAGAGTGTGCAAAATAAACCCACTCTCAGGAGCTCTTTGCCTGGAATTTCTGCTTTTCAATCTGAAACCAAATGTAAGGAGTGAAGTCAAAATTATATCAGAGTCCCTTCCTTTCTTTTTCTATTCCCTCCAAAAATATCCGTCCAGATTCCAGCTGCTGCTGGTCCAGGGACCCCACTTGGAGAACCATAGATGTAGTTAGTGTTCCCCACATGAAACATCCCTAGGCTGATCTGAAGTCGATCTGGGGCTCTCTGTACTCCAGGAGAATGGAGTTTGTGTAGAAAGATCACTGTGGTCAAGGTCAGCCTGCACTGAAATGTGTTTGAAGTTTCTATCTAATACCTCTATCCTTTTCTGAAGGCTGGTTCCCTCCCAAGAGCTGGATGCTGGTGATTGGCAGGTCCCCAGAGTGTACCCACAAACCTGCTGATGTCCATCCCATCTGTCAGAGCATATGCTCTGAAACGCACAGGCCTCCCACCAGGAGCTCATTATTTACAAATCACTAAGCCAGCAGCCGGGAATGTCTTCTTTTGGCCGCTGCTCTCTCTGTGGCCAATACAAGCCTGACAGGTGCTACCAGCATCCCAGAGGTCCTTCTCTTCCACCTCCAAGCCACTACCTATGGGTGCTCGGAGAGATGTCTGTGCACAAAGGCTCTCCTGGTCTTAGTCAATGCCTGGGAAATTTTGCACTTATACCTTTTTTTATGATAATTATTAGTTAGAGTGAGGATTACTCCCCGGGCAAGGTCAATATTCTCTTTTAGTATCAAACACAGAAATGAAATGCCTTCAAATCAAGCCCAATCTGCCTGTGTCTTCTGAGTACATTTGGATACATGCAGCTTCCCCTGTGGTCTGTGACACCAGAAGCCCAGGGCTCTGAGCTCTTGCTGATCCAGTGGGCGTTCAGGATCATCCCTGGAGAGTGCTGGTGAGCACACAGCAGCTGTGGGTTTGGGGTACATCTTGGCCATCTTTGCTTTGGTTGGTTTGCTGAAACTAAGTGACGTGAACACTATTATTGCTAACACTATTACTATTTGAACAGGCAGAAAAAAAAATCAACAAGAAGAAAGGATACAGGTTTTTTCTGTTTAATAGTCTAACAATGCTGTCCTGATTTGTCTGAGACAGAGCACAGATCTTTTGTAAGCTGCCCTGTGTGCCTTTGGACCGACACAACATGTGTATGCGCACGCACACACACACAGAGCAAGACATCTCAGAGCTATTGAAAACCTTATATCTCACTTTATATCAAACTTTACTCCAAAATCCTGCAGGCACAGTGCCTTTCTGACAATAACTTTCCTCTGGATGAGGGGAGAAAATAGATCCGACTTTGCTCAATAGTTTTCTCCTTCAAGAGTCACCTTGAAGGAGAGGCAGATCTCTGCAGTGAAGACTACCTGCTGTTTTTACAGAGCGTCTGACTCTAGCACTCTCTCTGGGCTTAGAGCTGTGACAGGCCTGCCTCTGTCTGGCTCCTGATCAGGGCAGAGAAATGGAGTGAGAGCAGGGTCTGTAGACAGGTGTCTGTCTTCAAAGAGAACCAATATGCTGAGCTGATATGGGCAGCCTCAGGGCAGGGGAGGGATGAAACGTCAGGAGCAGCTTTCCTGGGAGATCAGGCTCCTTTTCCACTAAAAACAATATCTAGAGTCTCATAAGAATTCTTCAGTGGCTGTAGATGTGTCCAAGCTGGAGGATCTCACCTACAGCCTGAGCCTGGGGAAAAGGAAACTGGATATGTAGAGACTATGAATGTGGCTCAAATAATTAACGACCAAGGTCATGTTCCCTGGGAGCAGCATGGGGCAGGTCAGAGCCGTGGTGGGGCCCCTATTTCCAGCTTTGGCTCTGGGCCCGGCTGGGGAGTGAAGAAAGCTGAATCCACAGGGCTGAGAAGCTGACATCTTTCACAATGGAAGGAACACTGGCATCAGAAGGCCTGTTCCGAGGTAAAAGGGCAACGTGTGGGTACAGTGGCCCTGGCCCAGAATGTGGGTGAGTGATCAGGGCGCTTGTCTCCCAGGCACCCAAATAAACAAAAGCAGCAAGACGGATGCTGAGGCCACCCCGGAGCAAGTTTCTCTGTGTTCCCATCAGAGTGCAGTTCAGAGATGACACCTGGTTCTGCCAGAGCTGCAATCCCAGGGCTCCAGCCCCACCAGCCAGCAGGACGGCTACACGGGGGCTGGCGGAGCTGGGAGCCTTCACATTTGCTCTGTATTTCACCTAGTCCTCGATGATGCAATCAACAGAAAGACCCAGGGCTTATGGAATGCAGGCCCAGCTCCTAGGTGGCTCATGAATAACAAGGGCGAGAGCCAGGAGTCAGCCAGGATGAGGCACCTGAGCTGAAGTTCTGAGACGTCCAGTCACTGTCCACATGGAAGCGGTGCCATTGACATTGGATCCAGAAACCGTATTTGTGGCTTTAGTTTATAAAGCCATCCTGGACATACTGTCTCATTTAATCTCCTGAGTTGGTAATGATAGGGGAGGCAATGTGTCCCATTTTACCGATGAGGAAACTTGGACTTAGAGAGATTGGTAAGCAGTAGGTTAGGTCTTTTGGGGAAGGCACCAGACCCTCTCACTAGTGATCCGTGTGCATCTATATCCTTCCATTGTTTCCAGGCTTTTGTATCTGCAAACTCATTTTGTGTCTGCTGCTGCTAAATCGCTTCAGTCGTGTCTGACTCTGTGCGACCCCATAGACGGCAGCCCACCAGGTTCCGCCATCCCTGGGATTCTGCAAACATATTTTAATCGGGAAGAATTAAATATCAATTTCCCCTTGCATCACCTTCTTATCACAGGCCCCAGGCAAAGAAGATAAGGCCAGAGTTCTCATTACTTCAGAGGAAGTTCAGTGAAGTCATGATAACCCTGGCTACTAGCAGAGAGGATGTCCAGGCCAAGGACAGCTGTGCAGAGACGGGAAAGAATGAGGCACGTTCACACACCACACCTGAGGCAGGCTGCTGTGAGCATGTGGTCCCCTCCCTTATTCGGTCAGCAGGAATCTGTACAAACAGATTTAAAAGGCAGAACACAGTGCCCCTTGGCCAGGACGGATGGCGAAGGCAAAGGAACCTAGTGGAGCAAAACAGACAATGGAGGAAAGTTCACACAGAAAGAAGGTGCGGCTCCAGGAGGCACCTGCCCCACAGCCGTGACCCAGAAGCAGCACCCGAGGCCACGACGGGGGTGGGGTGGAGGTGCGCTGGGGTCTCCCTGCTGCTTGCTCCTGGTCAGCAGGTGAGTAGGACTGTCCCCGTGATCATCCCGCCTCCTCGGTGAGCAGCACAGAGTGTGGCCTGTCTTCCCCAAAACAGTCTTCTTTGGAGAGGCACCTCTGGGGGAGCTGGCCATCTAAAGCCGATGTGCTTCATGCACATGCAGACACACACACACACACACATACACACACACTTCACACACACACGTATATACTTCACATACACATATACATATATACACACATACACACATATACACACACACCTCGCACACACACATACCTCACATAAACATATACACACATACACATACATACCGCAACACATATATACACAACACACATACATGCACACATTCATACCTCACACATCACACACATACACGCATGTGTCACATGCACATACACACATGCATGCACACACATACATACCTCACATAGACAGACACATAAATACACCTCACATGCACATATACACACATATCTCACACACATGCATACATACCTACATACCTCACACATGCATACACACATACATGTACATCTCACATACACACATACAGATAGAAAATACACACAAACCACACACATATTGCACAGACACATACACTTACATATATAAATACCCACACACCAGACACACACATACATGCCTCACATATACAAGTACACACATACAGACAAAAAATACACATACCACAGGGATACACACTACAGACACGTATAATCACACGTATAAAGACATAGACACAAGACACATACACTCTACACACAGATGCACATGCATCACACACATACCCAGACAGCACAGATACACACACTTACTTAATCAGATAGTCAGCTGTGAGTTTCTGCTGCCACCCAGAGGCTCAGCTTGGAAGAAGCAGATGGAAGAATGAAACCCTCTTGAGATCTTAATTTATCAACAATCCAAGATCCAAGAGCAACTGCTGATTTTTCCAAATCAAGGGCTAGAGGGGTTCCAGTTAGGGAAAGGATACATGTGTGTTATTTGGATAAGGAATCTGCCTCCTTGATTTAGTAAAATCAATTTCCCACTCTTCTGAGCTCTGAAAATCACACATATATGTGTGCTCACATATGTACTTGTTTGTGAATGTACATGTGCACGTGTGCATGTGAGAGAAACCTGTACATTGTGTGTATACACATATATGTGTGTGAACTTGTGTGGTGTGTCATTTCTGAGAAGACATTCTTGTAGTAAGAATCCAAACCAGACATGATGCCAAAAGTCATGGGAGGTTAGGACCAGAGGTCAGGAAGAAGAATGGGCAACTTGAAGTTGCAAATTCATGATGAGGTAGAACCCTCTGAAAGCTCGAGCTCATGAAATAACCTGGCTCAGGCTTCCAGACCAATCAGTTTGGAAACCCTTACCAATTTGTGTAAATAAAGCTCTTTCTGGAAAGCCTGAGCATGATTCTTCTCTCAGAATGATCATATCGTCCAGCCAGGGTAGAGGAAGACAGATCTGCCTCAGGTGGCAGCTACCTTTCTTTCTGGAAAGGGCCAGACACCTATTGTCAGCTTTGAGAGCTATACTGTCTGTGTTGAAACCAGTCAGCCCCGCCTTGGTATCCCGGAGGAAGCCACAGATGACCCATAACAGATGACCATTATCCATGTGTAGTCTAACAAATCTTTAAGGAAACTGCAATTTGGCTTTTATGTATTTTTTATGTGTCATGAAATATTCTTTTTCTCTTAGTATTTTTAAACATTTATTTAAAAATTCAAAAATCATTCTTAGCTCACAGACTATGCTCAAACAGGCTGCAATGAATTTGGGCCATGACCTGCAACTTGCCAACCTCCTCTTTTTGCCACTGACTCTGGAGTGCCACTGCAAATTGACACTAAAGTTTTCAGTACTGCAGAGCTTCCCTGATAGCTCAGTTGGTAAAGAATCCACCTACAATGCAGGAGACCCCAGTTCGACTCCTGGATTGAGAAGATTCCCTGGAGAAGGGAAAGGCTACCCACTCCAATATTCTGGTCTTGAGAATTCCATGGACTACAGTCCCTGTGGTCGCAAAGAGTTGGACAAAACTGAGCGACTTTCACTACTGCAGAATACCAATGCCTCATAACATTATCAGAAAGGTTAATGGTACTTTATGTATATGCAGGATCCATTCTTATTCTTGATGGCATATCTGATAAGTAACTATTTCTCTTTCCCTCAAGGGGAATAGTGAAGCTAAGTTCCAATTTAAGCTTCTTGATGACTTCATCCGTTATTGGAAGCCATCGACCATCCAGACAGCAGCATCCTTTAATCTAAGGCCCAGAGAAGGGATTAGAGTGACAATTTGAAGTTGGGTTACTTGTGGTCTTTCCTTTTCTTTTCTAGGCTAGGGTTGCTGCTTTGAAGACTTACAGATCAAGAACACTGTAGAGATGTATTTTGCGGCTCTTTGCCTCCTATGTGAAGTCTGCAGGTAACATGAGCATAATGTCTAGAAATATTTACACACAGTTAATGTGTCAGACTATGAGGGGTGGAGATGTGAGTATTTGCTTAAATTTGGAGTTTGAGAACCATGTACTTTGAAGTTTTTTTCTAGGTACTATTGGATTTTTCTGTTTGGGGATTTTAGTCAACTTTTAATAATGACAGTTAACTTCACCTTTCATTTAAACAACTCAAAAATGTGGACACAGTTTTTGGAATATAATTTTCTTTAGCTGTCTCTGATCAATTCCGTTTTTTTCTCCCCCTCAAATTAGTGGCACGTTTTCTGGACTTTTGCTTAAAATTCTTTTCTTGATCAATTTGTATATCTTCATTAATTTTCACTACACCTCAGTATGAATAAAAGGAATAATGGTTCCATTTTCAGAGGGAACAAGAGAAGTTTGAGGCACTACCAGGGAGCCTTATGAATCTGGCTACTTTTTTACCAGATGACCTCAGAGTTCCTTCCATCCCTAATATTTTAAAATTTCACAACTTTCTGAGTGTGCTACTGAATTATTCCATAAAAAGATGGATTGAAATTTTATCCCTTAAATTTATATCATTATAATTATGAAATGTAATTCCTTTTATGTAACTTTTTCTTTAATAGTACTAGTTACAATAACATACCCTGATATCATTTCAAACTTGATTAGAAAGAACATTAGTGATGCCACCACAATCTCAGTCCTTAAGTCATGTTTCCATGTCTTTTCCCAAGAGAGCAATCTTTGTTGACTTCCTATGTTAGACTGAACTATGTCCCTCACCCCTCCCAACTAATTAAAATATCTATCTCCAAATACTGCATTTGGAGACAGAGCCTTTGAGGAAATAATTAAGGTTAAATGAGGTCTTAAGAGTCTGACAGGACTGGTGTCTGTGAGAAGAAACACCAGAGATTTCTCTATATGTCTATGCAGATAAGGGGCCATGTGAAAGCATAGCAGGAAAGCAGATTTCTGCAAGCCAAGGAGAGAGACTTCATCAGAAACTCCTTTATTTCTGAGATTAATTTTAATACTCTTCTTTATTTAACCCACTATATCCAATACTTTTATTTTAATATATAACCAATATAGAAATTGCTAGTGATATGTTTTACACTTTTACAGGAAGTCTTCAAAGTCTGATGTGTATTTTATACTAACAAAGCTTCTGATTTTGGACTAGATGCATTTCAAATGCTCAGTAGCCAAGTGTGACTTATGGCACAATATTGGACAACAGGGATTCATGTCATAGTCACAAGTTTGCTGTTCAATATGTTCCACTATGCTTGATCAATACTAAATAGATATTATGGCAATGATCAGTTAATTAGCTTACAGGTCATTACAGATAAGTGCTCAACGGCAGAAGTCTTTTGAAGGCACTGTATACTGGTTATGAATATGTCTTTATATTGTATTTCCTTAGACTCAAATATGGAAAAGGAAAGCAGAATGTAAAAGAAAAAGCAAACACCTTTCTTAAAATATTAGGGCTAACAAGTGTGGTGAATTAGATTAATTTTAGAAATATTCAGTCTTTTCGCTATACTTCCAAGAAAGAGAATACCTCCCTGTTCTATTATCAGTTTGGCCATGTGACTTGGGATTTAGCACTCATGACAGAGTAGAGGCTTGTAGAATGGTTGCACAGTTGGGCTCTCACATATGGGATAAACCCCTGGTTCAGGAATTTGGATGTCAGACACATGGTACAGAGCTACCCCAGCTGACTCACCCAGTCAAGCCCAAGTCAATACACAAATGCTAAAGAAACCTAAAATTTTGTATGCTTCTGAAATTTGGGGGTCGTTCGTCATGCAGCATTATTGTGGCAATAAATAGCTGATAACTGTCAATTGAGGATTAGTCAAGCAAAAGGTACACTCTGAAATGATATTATAGGTCATTGTGCAAACAGGTAAGTGTATTATCTTTTGCGGAGGCAACAAAAACTCGTTTTTTCAGTGACTTAAAGCAGGCAGCATTTCTTTACTTCTCACTCCTGAGTTTGCAGGTAGGCTGTGCCAGTTCCCCGACAGGCTGCAAGTAGGCAGATATCTGATTCTTGTGCGTTTTCACACTGAAGGAAGAATCAGAGACCACTATCTGGCACAGACAGCAGGAGCACGCAGAATGAGCCAACACAAGCACATGTGCTTATGTCTTTGCACCGCCAGGAGACTCTGGCTCCGCTCTCCCACTCTCATCCCCATAAACCAAAGCAAGTCCTTCCATCACTCATGGGACAAGGATATCCATCTTCCAGGGGCGGGTTGGGAGTGTGACAGAGGGAATAAATAGTTTCTGAGCAATAGCACAATCTCCCAACAGAAGTCATATAACCATTTAGTTTGCAGCTTTTCAAGAACAGTTTGATTACCATAAATTATACATTATGATGCACATTATTCCATAATAATGATATTGATATCTAATACTGCTTTCTAGGATCTTCACTGAAGTTCAACTAGTCTCAGAAATTCTCTTAGAGTGACATGCACATAGAAGAAAAAGAATGAGTGAAAGTTGCGGTCACACCGTAAAAAGAGCTAGGAATATTGGAATGAATGATTATCATTTTCTGTATCCTGAGTCCATCTGGATGAACAAGCTTGCTTTCTGATGTGTAACAATGACATGTGGCCAGGGAAAGCTGTCTGTCATATCATCCCCTGAAAGCTGCTGTCAACTTACTACATCTCCAGTGACTTTTTTTGCGGGAAGAATGACCTCAGCTCTGCTGTTTTAGAGTGACTTGCACTCATTCGTCCTGATGCAACCTATGGCCTCCTTTTCTTTGAGGCAAGAACAGCTGCTGCACAGGCGCCATCAGCCTAGGAGCCTCACCTGTCATGTGCCTGGTGCCAGGGACCCTGTGGGAAAGGCAGGGCCGAGCGACAGGGGACGAGAAGTTATTTAGGAGGTAGGAGAGAACCCAGAAGAATGATGACTAACATGATCCTCTGAACATGAAACCACATTTGTACTTCCCACAAACATGACTCAGTATTTCACCCAGCAGAGCTCCTTACTGTGGTGTTGCCTCTAAGTTGAGTTGTAGTGGTAGTTTTAAAAAGTTCTCCTATTTTATTTAGCATTTAGTCAGATTTAATGATATTAAAGCTACAGAATATAACTTTGTCTCCTAAATTAGGCTGTACCGCCTATTTTCCTATTTCATGAGTATGTTCGTATTAATGACAAAAATAATTTGAGAAAGGAATATAAAATTCCTCTTTCCATTTCTAGGTCTTCCACTGTAGCACCTCTGTTTTAATTGTCTAAACAAGACTTTGTGATTTACAAGATTGATGAACGTGGAACCTAGCACCAGAAACTACTATTATCTCCAAACGTATTCAATATTTTGACCCTCTTGCATCACTGTTTTGAGAAAGAGACCTTCAAATAAAACATATGATATTACGTGTGCTTTCATCAATATGATAACTAATTTAATTGTCAATGTATTTATTTAGAATGAAGTGAAGTGTTCTTAATATATGTATGTGTTACTTCTTTATGAAAGAACTTCCCCTGAGATGCTTTGGGTAAAGTGGGTATTTTGACTTGGGAAACTGGTAAGGACATCATCTCAGTACACATGTATCTTGTGAATTTAAAGAAAATAAGAAGAGTTTTGAGACTGACCTACTGATTCATCTATTTATTTTGATTATGGTAAAAACAAGTAAAATAAGATCTACCCATTTAACAGATGTTTAAGAGCATGCCCAGTGTTGCATAGTGGATGGCTAGGGCTCATTCATCTTGCATAACTGATATTTTATATCTATCGAACAGTAACAACCCATTCCCCCTCCTCCATTCCCTGGCAACCACTATGCTACTCTGCTTCTCATATAAGTAGACTCACAAAATACTCATCCTGTGTTTGGCTTATCCCACTTAGCACAAGGTCCTCTAGATTCATTCGTGTGGTCACATGTGGTAGAATTTTTTTCGTTTTTAAAACAGAGTAATTTTTCATTGTCTGTATCTCATCTTTTATTTCTTTAATCCATAGTCAATCATGGAAACAGTTTATATCTATCAACAGATGAATGGATAAAAATTACATTCAGTTATTTATGTAGAAAATTTCCTTGGAATATCAGATGATGCTATTGCTTTCAGCAGGAATGAAAAATGAGAACCACGCCTATCAGAATCCCCAAATTCCAAATAACTGTGATTCCAGAAGCCTGGCCCTCCTCTGAGGTTGCTTTTATTCCCTTAAGGGACCCTGCAGCCACGTCACAGTCTTGTCTGCTAATGGCATGACTCACCCAGTGAACACACCTGCTCCTTCTGGATTTGAGTCAGGAAACAGTGGACATTCTTTTGGGGATTTGTATTTATAGGAAATGAAAACTGTCAAAGCAGGACTGTTGATTAACAACATAACATGAATCTCCCAGAAAACAAATTTAAAAGCAGAGTTCTTCAGTCTTCTCTTCCTCTTGAAATCAAAAGAGCTTCATTTCCTGTCAGTCCAACAAACATCTCCAGGATGTAGAGTGATGCTCTATGGCATGCTGCTTAATGTTGTTATTTTATTTTTCTCTGCTTGAAAGTGAAACTCAAAGTCGCTCAGTCGTGTCCGACTCTTTGCGACCCCATGGACTACCCAATCCATGGAATTCTCCAAGCCAGAATACTGGAGTGGGTAGCCTTTCCCTTCTCCAGGGGATATTCCAACTCAGGGATTGAACCCAGGTCTCCTGCATTGCAGGCAGCTTCTTTACCAGTGAGCCACGATTTCTCTGCTTAATATGTGTCTATCTCTGTCCAGCCACAGAGCTACTACAGAGAAGTTTGTTTGACAATAGAAATACCAGTATGAATGTTTTTTACTTTCTTCTTCTCTTCTGATTTTGGGCTCTGTGACTTGGTACAAACTTAAGACCTCAGCTACCATTTCATCATTCAAATTGCTTACTAGACATAACCATTCAGTTTTAGCATAGTCACAAAAGTCCAAAACTTCACTAATTTCTCATTTTTAAAATTTTTATTTCTTTTTTTTTCATTTATTTTTATCAGTTGGAGGCTAATTACCTTACAATATTGTAGTGGGTTTTGTCATACATTGACATGAATCAGCCATGGAGTTACATGTATTCCCCATCCCGATCCCCCCTCCCACCCCCCTCTCTACCCGATCCCTCTGGGTCTTCCCAGTGCACCAGGCCTGAGCACTTGTCTCATGCAACCAACCTGGGCTGGTGATCTGTTTCACCATAGATAATATACATGTTTCGATGCTGTTCTCTCGAAACATCCCACCCTCGCCTTAACTTGCTTTTTTTCTCTGGAGTCTCTGGCTATACGAGCACTGTCCACTTCAATTAGGCTTTTTGTCATCGCCTCCTTCTCTTTTTCCACATTCTCACTAGTTGACTCTTTCATCTGGATCATCTGATGAAGTCTTTGGAACTGTTCCTCCAACATCCCTTTGTAGCAGAACCTGATTTCACACTGCCAAAATATTTGAAGCCTCCTGCCTGTTTCAGGCTGCAGGAATTCTCCAAAGCCAAGCCACTGCCCTTCCGCTGGTAGCCCAGACTCCATGACACACTCCAGCAGCATGTAGCCCATGACTGTGCAAAGGCCCTGGCTCCCTCATTTCAAGGTGTGTGCTCCTCATCCTTTCCATCATTCCAGGCTCGAGAATTCACTCCAGCTGCTCTCTGGATAGCTGGTTTTAGCATATGCTTCTTCTTCAGTTGCTTTCCTTCCCTTTTCTCCATCATTTCTCACCTGGTGACCTATATTCTCTGCACTCTTGGTGGTGCATCTGCCTTCTCTTAGCCTTATGAAATGCTAAGGACTCTTTCTGCTGTATCTAAAAGCTCACAATTTCAGGAAGTTTTACCCATCACTCAATGCTGAGTTTCTCACTCCTTCATTTTGTGCTGTATTCTCACCACATTTTCTATACACCCCTACTTAATAATATGTTGTGATTTCATATTTACATCCTTCTCTCTTCTTTGACTGGACAGTGAATGAGGGCCAACCTTTGTCTAATTCTTTTCTTTTGCACCCAATAAATTTTGGCACATAAAGTATGGGGCATATAAATTCTGGAAAAATGACCAAATCTCCAAATCCAAAAATCCTTTATTTTTAGATTGCAGAGATTCACTTCTGTCTTGAGATCTGCCAAAATGTTTCATTTTCTCTCTGTGTACCTTATTCTGATTATTTTTATTATAACAAAATATATATTCAGACAGCAAGGGATAGAAATGAAGTTTTATAATTTTTAATTTTATATTTATTATAAAAACCTTTATTATTATATTGTCCCTTTATTCCTTACAGTTGCATTGCCAAACGGTATGAACATGCCACATCCTTTGTTATGGCACTTGCCAAAAGGTGAGTCTTCAGTTACCCACTAGTGCAGGCCCCAAGCTGACTCTCTTTGAACTGGATTAAGAGCCTCCATGTAGGGCCCCAGGCTCATTCAGGACCCCGAGAGATGTCTTTACAGAAACACAAAGAACAAGCAAACATAATTTCGAGTGAAATCAGAGTTCCCAGCAAAGCATTCTAAAGCATTCCACATTCTTATCATCTGCTGTCCGTATGTTATGAGATTTTGAAGCCCCATGTCCATTACCAGTAACTGGTCAATCCCAGGTGCTGAAGAGAAGGAGGGGCATTTGCAGGCCTATAAAGGAAATTTCCATGCAGGCCTTCCAAGAGTGAAAATCACTGAAGCTTCAGGAAAGAATGTTCTAAAGATATTTTCATCACATGTCTTTACATACTAATCCTCAGATTTTTATAAACAATGAAAATTAATATTCTCTAAATCCTCTATTTTTCTAAACTTAAAAATACAATGCAATGTCCTTAGCTTGCTTGCACTCAATATGCCAGCAAATTTGGAAAACTCAGCAGTGGCCACCGAACTGGAAAAGGTCAGTTTTCATTCCAATCCCAAAGAAAGGCAATGCCAAAGAATGCTCAAACTACTGCACAATTGCACTCATCACACACACTAGCAAAGTAATGCTCAAAATTCTCCAAGCCAAGCTTCAGCAGTATGTGAACCATGAACTTCCAGATATTCAAGCTGGATTTAGAAAAGGCAGAGGAACCAGAGAGCAAATTGTCAACATCTGCTGAATCATCGAAAAAGCAAGAGTTCCAGAAAAACATCTACTTCCGCTTTATTGACTATGCTAAAGCCTTTGACTATTTGGATAACAACAAGCTGTGGAAAATTCTTAAAGAGATGGGAATACCAGACCACCTTACCTGCCTCCTGAGAAATCTGTATGCAGGTCAAGATGCAACAGTTAGAATTAGACATGGAACAACAGACTGATTCCAAATCGGGAAGCGAGTATGTCAAAGCTGTATATTGCCACCCTGCTTATTTAATTTATATGCAGAGTATATCATGAGAAATGCTGGGCTGGATGAATCACAAGCTGTAATCAAGATTGCTGGGAGGAATATCAATAACCTCAGATAAGCAAATGACACCACCCTTATGGCAGAAAGTGAAGAAGAACTAAAGTGAAAGAGAAGAGTGAAAAAGTTGGCTTAAAACTCAACATTCAGAAAACTAAGATCATAGCATCTGGTCCCATCACTTTCTGGTAAATAGATGGGGAAACAATGGAAACAATGAGAGACTTTATTTGGGAGGCTCCAAAATCACTGCAGATGTTGACTGAATCCATGAAATTAAAAGACTTTTGCTCCTTGGAAGAAAAGCTATGACCAAACTAGATAGCATATTAAAAAGCAGAGACATTACTTTGCCAGCAAAGGTCCATCTAGTCAAAGCTATGGTTTTTCCAGTAGTCATGTATGGATATGAGAGTTGGACTATAAAGAAAGCTGAGAGCTGAAGAATTGAAGCTTTTGAACTGTAGTGTAGGAGAAGACTCTTGAGAGTCCCTTGGACTGCAAGGAAATCCAACCAGTCAATCCTAATGGAAATCAGTCCTGAATATTCATTGGAAAAACTGATGTTGAAGTTGAAACTCCAGCACTTTGGCCACCTGATGTGAACAAGCGGCTCATTGGAAAAGACCCTGATGCTGGAAAGATTGAAGGAGGGAGGAGAAGGGGATGGCAGAGGATGAGATGGTTGGATGGCATCACCAACTCTATGGACATGAATTTGAGTAAGTTCTGGGAATTTGTGACGGGCGGGGAAGCCTGGCGTGCTGCAGTCCATGGGGTTGCAAAGATTCAGACATGACTGAGCAACTAAACTGACTGTTCTTAGCTTATTCTTTGTGACTGGATGCACCATTGGTTTAGGAAGACTTGAGATTGAGAAGTACATGTTGCAATGACTGCAAGGCCCATGGCAGGGAGGGTGGGGGGAGAAGAGGACAGGATTAAGCATGGTTTGGTAGGTAGGGGCAGGGCTCTGAGCGAGTGTGGGTTTCCCATCTGCTGAAGTAGTCTGAGGGTTCTTCATCTTGGGGTGATAGGCTCTCAGCTACACCTGAGGAGAGGTTGATGAATACAGGAAATTCAATACCCAGAGGCACACAGGACTGCCTATGTGCACAAGGCATTTCCTGATAACTCTGATGTTGATGCAGATTTGTTTTAGAATGAAGCTGTTTTGCTGTCAAAATTTTAATTCATTCAAAACATTTGTGGTCAAGATGGCAGAGTAGGAGGATTTTGGGCTTACCTCTTCTCGAGAACACATCAAAACTACAACTACATATAGAGGGACTGTCACTGATATTGATCTGGGAACTAGCAAAACAAGTCTTCTACAACCAGGACTATAAAGAAAGATCCACATGGAGTCTGTTAGGAAGGGCAGAGAAGCAATATGATTGGGGCCTGCACCACTAGCAGGTACATGAAAGAAGGGGATATCCCAGACTTGATCCTCTTTGGGGAGCCAGAGGTTCAAACCACATACTAAGAACCACAAGCTGGAGGTCCAACACCAAGAAGACAAACCACTTTAGCCAGTTTGAAAATCAGTGGGGTTTACTGAAGGATGATACAAAGGAGAGACTCCAGCTCGAGAAGCATGTGCACACCTAGGCAGCTTATTGAAACTGCCTGGGGCTCTGGCTGGCTTGCCAGGACTGGCCTCGCATGCCTCTAGGCTTGCACTGGGCCCGTTCTTCAGCCCATCTTGCTCCAGGGCTGCTGTTCCACCAGGGTGGAGGCTGGAATGTCCAGCCTCCACATTGCCAGCAGGAATGTCCCTGTGCAGAGTTGGGAAGGAGCAGGGCCAGCTTAGCATGCAGCACTGACCCAGACTCTAACCAAGGCATGCACAAAGCGGGAATAAGTAAAACTAAAACAGAAGTGCAGGCCCTAGCCCTCAGATCTCTACTTTGACTTCAACGAGGCAGAAACCATCATCACATACATGGGAGAAATCCAGCTTCTCAAGGGCTTCTGCTTCAGCCCACTGGGTCCTGACTCTTTCCCCAGTAGAGCAGCGACAGTCACTGAACCTAGGAGAAGCCCCAGCATGAAACTGACTCTGTCTCTAACCCCTTCAACTCCAGCCCTAGCTCCAGCCCTACCTCTCATCAAGGTGGTGGCGGCCAGGGCTTCTCAGGGGAAGATGTAGCCTGTGCTCACTTCAGATTCAACTCTCCCACCAAAGTCACTGGGTGCATCCACACTGCCTGGGGGTGCTATCATACAAAGACATGCATTCAAGATTGTGACAGGTAACTGCTTCACCCAATTTCATAAAGACAGAGGAAGCTAAACTAAATGAGAAAATAGGTGAGAATATGTCTCAAATGAAAGAAAAAGGAAAGGACCCTTAAAAAAACTCTGATGAAAAAGAGATAACCTACCTGATGGAGAGTTCAAAGCAATAGTAAGAAAAATGCTAACTGAATTGGGAAAAAGAGCAGATGAACACAGTGAAAATATTAACAGAGAATGAGAAATATAAAAAAGAACCAGTCATGTCAATGTATGGCAAAAACCACTACAATATTGTAAAGTAATTAGCCTCCAACTAATAAAAATAAATGAGGGGAAAAAAAAAGAACCAGTCAGAGATGAACAATACAATAACTGAAATTAAAAAAAGAAAAACATCTAAGGGAATTATCAGCAGATTAGGTACTACAGAAGAATATAGAAACAATCTGGGGGACAGAAAATTAGAAATCACCCAATTAGAACAGCAAAAAGAAAAATAAATTAAGAAATAAAAACAGTTTAAGGGATCTTTTGGACAATACCTAGGATATCTAATATTGGCATTATAGGCCTTCCAGAAGAAGATAAATAGAAAGGGGTAGAAAATGTATTTGATTAAATTATGGGTGAAAACTGACATAATTTTAGGAAGGAAACATATCAAGGTACAGAAAGCACAGAGATTTCCAAACAAGATGACCCCAAAGAGACCCACAGCAAGACATATCATAATTAAAATGGCAAAAATTAAAGATAAAGAGAAACTCCTAAAAACAGGCTAGAAGGAAATGCCATAATGTATTTAATGTACTGAAAGAGAAAACCTACAACACAGTACATTCTACTCAGGAAGGTTATCATTTAGAATTGAAGGAGATTCTTCAATTCTAATAATTCTTAATAATTCTACTACACTATATTCCCTTAGTAAAATAGAGAGAGGCAAGAATTCTCTTATAAATTTGCTTCTGCAGGTGACTGTAACATGGAGTGTATCTTCTGAGAGATAAAGATACTTAGATAAGCAAAAACTAAAAATGTTCAAAGTTTGTCAATAGTAAACTGACTTTATGAGAAGTGTTAAAAGGGTCTTCTTTAAGTGAAAAAAAAAAAAATCCTCCAATAGGAAATGACGTCTTTCAAAATGCTTATGTCTCAGCCATCCTGAGAAGTTGATTCTGATGCATTATCTGTAGCTCTACAAACAGTTCTGGTTTCTATATCTTGGTTGTCTCTGAAAAGCAGTCTTTTAACACACATATTCGGGATCTGAGAAAAATCAGATTATAGTTAATTTTCAAAATATGTTTCTGGGAAACATTTTTCCTTCCTAAAAGTTTTATAAAAAAAAATTAAAGGACTCCATTGTCAAATGAGTTTGAATAATTTTATGTTTACCATGTCATTCTCTCGGAGATTCACACAATTCTCAGTTAAAGTAATTAATGTTAATATCATGGAATGTTACATTTCTCAAACCTGTCTGGATATGATTTTTTTTTTTTATGTAACTTCTGTTGACATGACTACTAATAGATAGAACCTACTTTGAAAATTGCTCATCTGGACTTATTAGCCAGAAGGACCCTCCTGAGGTTTTCACCCCCGCTCCCATTCTCTGGTAGGGGGGAGATTACCCCAAATGAAGTTTATTTATTTTTTCACTCTGATCCCAGGACTGGATGCAGCCATAACATTTCTGGCTTCAGTTTGTTTTGATTCAGTCTTTGCTGTTTTGATTCAAAGTGAGATTTGGCCTGTCTTCAAAATGAATGCATTTATGGCAGAAAAGTAAAACAATGAAAGAACAAATAACCTTCCTATCATCCCTTAACACATTGCCAACCTAATGCAAATTTCTTGCTAGGGAGTGCAAACTTCTTAGGTACAAAGAGAAAAATCACTTTTAGGATCTTCTCAGGCTTTGAACTAATTTTCAAACACAGGGGAGGTTACTTTCAGGAATCTGTTTTTTTTTTTTTTTTTTTTTTCTGAAGGTGAAACAGAGTTTCAATATATACTCAGCATTTTTCTAGCTATTGTAGAGTTTCTAGTGCCCTGGGTCTTATTTTCAGTAACCATGGAAATAACTTAAGTGATGGGACCATGAGTGAGTGTGTGTATGAATAGCCAGATGGTATGTCTTTGTACTAAGTAATGCAGCTGGAAATAAGACAGCACTATGCTGGGAACATCTATTATTTCTATCCTGAGTTTGGATGTACCAAATGGGAGACCAAAAGACTAATGTGTTTGGCTACTAAGGGTTTCATGCTATTGAAATGGTTTGCATTACTAGCAGATCTGATTCCCTGAGTATAGTGGAGAGAGGCAGGAATTCGCTTTTTTAAACTTGCTTCTGCAGGTGACTGTAACCTGGAGTGTTATTCCATCTGAATGCACCAAGTACATCATAATCTTCTTAGAGCCAGATCAGGGTAAGGTAGTATTAATGAATAACTAGCTTTTACAATAGAACAGCATCCCTGAGCAGAGGAAGTGTGCTTGGCATCACCCCTGCCACTGTGGATCCTTTTCTCTCTCTCTGAGTACTAGGAGGCTCCCTCGCCCCCTACCCCCTGTCATCAAAGGGGGGAGAACAAGGAGCCCCTGATGGCTGGAACTGAGTCTTTATGGCTGCCTCAACCGCAGGCTTGCCGTGCCCCACTCCTGCTGGTACAAGCCCTGTCAGGCAGCCTTCTAACAACCACCCTCACTGAATAGCAGGTGAGGCTAACTAACCCCTCCTATTGTTTCCTCAGGCTACAGCTGTTAACCCCAGGGCACCCACTCTTCTAAGGCTTCCCTGGTGGATCAGTGGCAAAGAATCTGCCTTCAATTCAGGAAATACAGGTTTGATTCCTGGCTTGGGAAGATCCCCTGGAGAAGGAAATGGTAACCCTTTCCAGTATTATTGCTTGGGAAAATCCCATGGACAGAGGAGCCTAGTGGGCTACAGTCCATGGGGTCTCAAAGAGTCAGACAGGACTTAGCAACTTAACAGCAACAACCCACTCATCTGCATTGATTTCCCCAAACCCTGCATTGATTACCCCAACACAGATGTGCTGAAAACATTTACACTTTCTTGTTTGATGTTATCTCTTTCCTTCCTAGACCATATCATATACAAATGGTCATCATCCTTTCTCTGATACTCTCTCAATTGTTTCCTTTGTTCCCAGTTTCAAAGAGACCTGCTCAATTTCTGGTGTAATTATCTATCACAAAAATATGTCCATGCCTATGTTAGCTTTGACGCATACATGCATGCATGTATATGTTAGAGAGAAAAGGAGAGGGGAGCAGAGAAAGAGAGAGAATTCTGTATACATACTCATTGTGCACCACGCACTGCAGCTGATGTCAGAAGACGTAGAGAGATGTTGACAGGTCAAAGAGAAATTTTTAACACATCATGAAATCTGCATCATGAAAGATAATTATTAGCATTTCAACCAAATAAATGACACTTTCCTAAATCCAGTGAAAGGATTAGACAGGAAAACGCAAAAGCTGTAAGACAGAGATTTGGAGAGCTAAGAATAAAAAGGCTCACATATGCTCTGTCTTTTTGAAAAAAAAAAAAAAAGCCAACTGAAAGAAGAAGGAATTCAGCAAATCTTAAGCATCTGAGTTAATTTGATATGCATGTACAATCTCTAGGAAATGAGCAAAATGACAAATGAAATCACTGAGCATAAGTTTTGCTTCATATGACATAGTTTAGAGAATATCAGCTCTCTAGCCAGGTCAGCAAAAGTGTCTGGAATGTTCCAGAGGTTTGGATTGTTCCCAGAAGCATACAAGTTCAGAGAGCACACATTCTAAACAAACTTTTACATATTTAATGGGCACAGAGAAAATAAGGGAAAATATGGAGAGAGTTCCTGTTAGTCAATTCAACTGAGAGTGAGGAAATGGGCCTTTAAATGAACAACTGACATTTGTTTGCTGTCTCCAGCTTTGCAGTTTTCAGATTGTCAGCGCCTCGTATTCTAGGTCACTGCAAAGGCTCCGATGTTTTTTCTTTGCAGCACTAGAAAGATGATGGGATAACTTGTCCCCCTTCTTGACTCCGAGTTCCTTGAAAACATTCCCCGTGTTTTTGACTTACCAGTGAAAAAACATTCCCCACAGTTTTTGACTTACCAGTGAAAAATGACATGCATGGAGATGCACTGAACTGATGAATGCATACATGATTCCTGGTGCCAGGGTAGTTCAGATCAGTGGTTTAAGATGTGAAGTGAGGTGTTAGTAGTAACCCAGAGTATTCTACAAATGGGTTCCTCGCAGCTCAGATGTGTGGAGCCCACAGTAAAATCTACCCAATCATTCCATGAACTGATCATTTGTTGGCCTTGAGGAATTGCATGCCTATTGACTCATCCAGGGTTATCTTGTGGCTTCCAATTATTCTGACCTTCCATCGTTTCCCAGCAGCGACTGAAAGGAGGTAAGGGGCCATAGCTTTAGTGAAAGCACTGGAGTAAAAGCGACTTTGAGATTGGGCATCAGTCATATCACTTGTGATGTACCTTAAGGAAGATCTGAAGCTAAAGACCTCACGGCTGATTATGTCTCCCAGTAGAAAGTAAGATGTCTATACGACAAACATCAAACTCTTGACCTAGCACTCAATATTATCCTAGTTTCTGAGGAATATCCACAGCAGGTAATTGCATGCTTTGTATCTATCACACGCTCATCATTCTTCTTGCCAAGTCAGCTGTGCTGGCATTTGTGACCATCCAGGCCTCTGTCAGTCCCTCTAGCTGAGGACTGAGTCTAGAATGACTGCCACATGCTCTCCCTACTTCTGCCTCCTCAACAAGGGATCCACCCTGGTTTCCACTTATTCACCCAAACACCTCCTCTGTGGATGGTACTGTGTACAATGTAGCCTAGTTTCTCAAAAGACACCATCATTAGAACTACTGACCCACATACTCCTAGCAGAATATTAGTATTGATTTCATTATGCTCTGTAGCCTCAGGTCTCACCCCACACCCAACCTTGTGGGCATTAGAGGTTTTTCCAGCTTCCCCAAGTCTCCCAATTGAGCCTTATAGAGACTGTGGTTAGAACGACATCTCTCTCCTCTCAGTCAATCATTTACTTTAACATTTTAACTGAAAATGACTTTTTCCTTCAGGATACTGTTTTAGCTTTGGCCATCTGAAGCGTAGCCACTTCTTCCGCACTCTTTACTCCCAAGACTAGAAGTGGAAAATCCGTCTTCTTGTTCCTTATTATGACTTCATGACTACTATTCCTCCTTCTTCACTAACCACTTCCCCCAACTTTGAAGCTCATTACCTAAAATCTCCTGCCCTTTTCGTAACTAAAGTGCTCCCTATTATTCCTGAGAAAGTTTAGTATCTGACTTCCTGCTTTTCCTTCATCAGTCCTGTCACCATATTCGGTGACTTCAACATTCACGTGGACCAACACACCCTATATCCAGGCTCCCCTTCACTCCTACACTTTCCTACCAATGCTCTTTTCTATCAAGTCACCTCAGAAGCTCACTCCCATGGTTAAATTCTAGAATTGATCATTGTCAACAGCAGCATTTCCCTCAAAGCCTTAATTGTGAGCATCTTATTCCCTCACCACCACCTCTTGGTATCCCAACCAATTTTCTCTAGTTCAACCATGGAGCCCTTCAAGCTATTAACTATCATATCACACCTCCATTTTCTTGATCTTGTACCCACTTTCCTCCTTTCCTGGTTTAAATATCCCTGTCTCACACAATAATTATTCCTTGTAGATAATCTCACTGTTCTTTTCCATTTCTCCCAATAGTATACCTGTTCTTGAAACCTAAACTGTGGTTGTGTGCTCTGCTCTGGTCATGTTCAACTGCTTGCATTTTGCCACTAATTAAGCAGATTATTTAACCACAGTTTAAGCAGGTTTACAGTTGTTTTGCTTACTTGTGTTTCTTCTGTCTCTCTAGATATTTCCCACCCCATTTTAAGCAAATGGTTCTGAATGGTAAATTACTTTGCATTTTTGAAAATGCCTGTGTTTTATCCCTATTATGGAATGACAACTTAGCTGGGTATAGATTTGATGCTCACCTCTGCATTTCTGGGTGATTCCCGAAAGAAATCCCTAAAATAAGCTGCTTGGATTTCTCTGAATTCTGCATGTGTGTGTTCAGTTTCTCAGTCATGTCTGACTCGACTGCATGGACTGTAGGCTGCCAGGCCCCTCTGTTCATGGGATTCTCTAGGCAAGAATACTGGAGTGGATAGCCATTCCCTTCTTCAAGAGATCTTCCCTACCCAGGGATCAAACCTGAGTCTCCTGCATTGCAAGAGGATTCTTTACCATGTGAGCCACCAGGAAAGGCCCTGAATCCTGCATAGAGCCTCAGAATAAGGAAACTGGATTTTCCTAATCCTGAGCCCTGAGATTTTCTTCCAGACATGACGTTGGTGAGCCAATCTGCCTTTTGCGAGCACTGAAAATCAAGCTAACCCTTTTGCTACATATATTATGTAACTTTCTTCTGGGTCTATAAAAGAAATCCTTTCAAATGTCCCTCTGGACCTTTTTCCAGATTACAGTTTAATTCCCAGTTATTGTCTGGTTCATTCGAATGTGGATTTGCCTATTATAATACTTTTACACTAAGGTAAGGGGGGCAATTATCAAATCAAAGTCAAGTAAGAGGTAATGAAGATTTGTCAGATGTTCCTGTGTTCTTAGGTGGGGGTGGGGCTTAAAGAAATGGAAGCTCCTTCCCAATTCTGTCCAGCTTTTCTTGCGTTTTCCATCCTTGCCAAGATTGGACTTGTGCATGCTCAGTCATGTCTGACTTCTTTCAACCTTTTGGACCATAACCCACTAGGCTCCTCTGTCCATGGGATTTTTCAGGCAAGAATAATGGAGTGGGTTGCATTTCCTCCTCCATGGGATCTTCCTGACCCAGGGATTGAACCTGTGTCCCCTGCATTGCAGGTGGATTGTTTATCTGCTGACCCAATGGGGGCCTTTATCCAAGATTAGGTTTTCCTGAATTTATGTATTTTAGCTATCAATTTTAAATATCTTATCTTGATGTATTGTCCTTTTTCTTAGTCAAAGATTTCCTTTCTGACTAATGCTTTCTACTCAACACACAGAATTCTAGATTTCAAGTTGCAATTTTAAGACAAAAGTTATTTCATTGTCTTCGGGCATCTGTTACTACAAATTTAAAAATCTATCATCTAACTATCAGCTTTTTGTGGGTCTGTCTTCTCTGGTAATTTTCTAAGCTTTCTTTTTACCTTTTGATATTATTCAGTTTCACCCCAGTATAAATAGGCTAATTTCTAATGATTCTGTTATTTAGTTCTTCCTCCAATCTGGAAATCAATCAGCAAGCTTTTCATCCATGAGTTAATATTTTCAATTGTTTCTCTCTGCCCTGTGTTCTAGATAGGAGCTATTCAGTTCTTTCTTCTGATTTACTCCATTCTCTTCCAAAGAAAGAAAGAGTTGGGTAATATCTGTCTTATCCTTCAAAAGCTTTTTAAAATGTCAGTGTCTGTATTGGGTTTCCTTGGTGGCTTAGATAGTAAAGAAGCTACCTGCAATGGAGGACACCCAGGTTTGATCCCTGGAGAGGGAAAGGGCAACCTCTCCAACATTCTTGCCTGGAGAATTCCATGGACAGGGGAGCCCGGCGGGCTACAGTCCATGAGGCTGCAAAGAGTCGGACACGACTGAGTGGCTAACACATCTGTCATTTCTAAGATTTCAAACCGTTGTTTGTTATGTACAAGTTCCCCGTGTTTTCCCTCTAATTACTTGTTTTTAAGTGCTGACCCACCTTCCTTTAGCTCCCCAAAGATATAAACATGGCAGCTATTTTAATATTTTGTACTACTTCATTAGTCAGGAGTGAACATTCTAATAGTTGTTTCCTTGGTTAGTATTAATTTCTGTTGTGTGCTCCCAACTTTAGTTGGGAAATGCATTTTGAAAAGCAAATTTTATTTTTTTTCTGTTTAATCACTATTGTAGGAGTTTTGCTATTACTTTCACTGTCCATGGCTTCACATGGGCCACAGTTACCACAGGCATACCTGGGGTTCCTTCCCTGGAGTTACATCATCAGTTTATAAAATCCGATTCCTAAGGCAGCCTGGCTTGTCCAGGTCCCGGTAGGATGCATGTGACTGCCAAGTAGCTGACTCACCCAGGTGTGGCTTTTACGCCAGCCTCAGAAGCCCCTCATCACAGGGCTAGAGTTAAGCAGTAAGCCTGGCTCTGGTCCTCCAACACATACTGAGTGAAAGAGAATACCAGTCTGTTTCTACCTCGGAAGCCTACTGGCCTGTGGTTTCAGCTTCAGTCCCAGGCCCCAAACTTCTGACTGTGTTTCTGACCCATTTCTGATCCATGAAGCTACGCATGTTGGCTTTTGCCTTTTTTTTTTCTCATTACTTTGATGGAGAGAGATAAAGTTCAGAGTTTGATCACACTGTGCCATTTGGAGGTGGTATTGGTTCCTCTGTTCAACATGAATAAGAACTCCATAATAATGTAAGGAGGGGGATCTCAGGATTCCTTGGGTTGTTGATACCAAGGGTGGTTGTTGTTTAGTCGCTAAGTCGTGTCTGATTCTTTGTGACCCCATGAACTGCAGCAGGCCAGACTTCCCTGGCCATCTCACTGAGTTTGCTCAAAGTTAATACCAAGGGTTAAGTTCTGATAAACAGCATAATTCTAACTAGTATCTCAGACACAGAGCAGGAAAGGACAAGAGGATGTACCAAGTTCAATGGGTCTGGCCCCTGTGCACTGAGAAAGCTCCATCACTGTCTCATTACAATAGGTGAAGAGAGACTTGAGACATGAGAGTTCTTGCTGCCAGCATTGTGGTGTTTTGTCAGGGTGTGGACCTCCATTCTCATAGCCCACTTAACTAGTAATCTGTGAGCTATAAAAATCAGTCCATAGAAAGAGCAACTGAGTTTCTTGTCAAATCTGGAAGACTCCTACTGATTAATGTGAAAGCTTTTTCCTGTTGCAGCTATGTGTAGGGGTTCATAAATAGAACATATTCAGTTTTACATTGTTCAGACTATACACAAAAAATTCCGTTTAAGAATGTCTTTAACTGTGCATTTTGGAGCAAACAATAAATGGCATATAAAAAGTATTATGTTTCCCAGGAAATCAAAGTTGATGTATTCGTTATCAGTTGCTATTGACGTCAGGTTAGACATCTATTTCTTTTTATTTGTGATTATATAACAACTCACGACAAAGCTGTTCTCTCATTCTGACTTCATTCTAGAGGTCTATATAAGAGATGCATCACCTCTCCATATGATCAAGGGCCTTGACTGGTGTGTCCTTCTCATATAGCTGGGGCCATGCCAGGCCACAGGGTACCTGGACTTGTTAATTCTTCAGGATCATTTGTCTGGAAATGCTGAAGTCTTTCAAGTCTATACCTATAAATCAGATAGGACCTGTGCTGAGTGCTTTCTGCAGTCATAACGAACATGGAGAAGTGAACTGTGTACAAATCTATGTAATCTTGCTCATACACATCATAATATATGCAATTTGCTAATGCAGATCAAAGAACACAGAGGCCACTCATCTCAAAAGCAGGCCTGTGGAAGTAGATGCTTCTTCAGGCTTCTGCATCTAATAGAAAGATGGGTTGAGTTCAGAATGTTGAAGAATAGAGGGCACGTTTGGGAGCAGTGAGGAGGTCAGTGTCACAGGGGAACTTCAGGAAGACAGAATGTGTGAATTTGTGGCAAATCCAGAGGGATGAAGTCTGTAAGAAAGTCCGGAAATCCAGGGAGAGGCAAAGGTTTGGCAGGATTTCATTCATGAGGATATTCAGGATGTGGTTTCAGAAGGAAAGAGGTTTGAGTACCATGTAGTAAGAAGGCTGGAAGAGGAGGAGGGATGGGAAGGCCAGAGGAATGGATGGAGTAGTCCCGCTCTCCCAATGTCTCCTTGTTCATGATACCCTGGCCACCATCCTTCGTAGCCTCAGCCTCGGGTAGTTGGCCCACGCAGCAGTGGTAGAGTGCCTCTTCTCCTCCCGCTCAACACCTCCTTCCCAGAATTACACCTCCCACTCTCACGTCACCATGTCTTAGAGCAGAGCTGCAATCCCTTCTCAGTCTGTGGGTTCCTAGTCTTCCAGCTCACTTATCCTAATTAACTCCCCTAGCAGTTCCTAAGTCTCATTTGGGTTTCCGATGCATGGACTTACTGAAACCATGTAACCCAGTTTGGGACTTGAACCCATCGCCTTTGAACTAAGATCACACACTTGGTTTCAGGACTTAATGAAACTCAGGTTCTTGATGTCTCATTGCAGAAAGAATTCAATGAGAGATAAAGTGATAGGTAAGCAGATTTATTTAGAGAGAAACACTCTCCACAGACAGAGTGTTGTCTATCTCAGATGGTGAAAGCAATCTCAAAATATGGTGTGGTTAGTTTTTATGAGCTGGATAATTTCATAGACTGATGGGTGCAATGGTTATTCCAGCAATTTTGGGGAAGAGGTGGAGGTTTCCAGGAATTGGGTCACTGACCACTTTTTGATCCTTATATTTGGCCTCAGAACTGTCATGTCACTGGTGGGTATGCCATTTAGTTTGTTGATGTGTTAAGTCGAGCTTATTCTAAGGCTAAAGGTCTAGTGGAAGTCAGCTGATCTGCCATCTTGCACCTATTTGGTTCTAATCAGTATGTGTTGTGTCCTCAGGCTATGCTATTCTTTTTAATTTTATTTTTTAATTGGAGGAAAATCACTTTACAGTGTTGTGTTGGTTTCTGCCATACAACAACATGAATAAATCATAACTATACACATGTCTCCTCCTTCTTGAGCCTTCCTCCCTCCCCGCATCCTACCCTTCCAGGTCATCACAGAGTGCTAGGCTTGGCTCCCTGTGTTATATAGCAACTTCTCACCAGCTATTTATTTCACACGTGGTAGTGTATATATGTTGATTCTATTTTCTCTGTTTGTCCCACTGTCTCCTTCTCCAACTGTGTCCACAGTCCATTCTCTACTACATCATCTACATTCTTTCCCTGCAAATAGGTTCAATGATATCATTTTCCTAGATTCCACATATATGTGCTAATATGCAATATTTGTTTTTCTCTTTTTGACTTACTTCACCCTGTATAACAGTATCTAGTTTCATCCATCTCACTACAGCTGACTCAAATTAGTTGTTTTTTATGGCTGAGTAATATTCCATTGTATATATGTACCATGTCTTCTTCATTAACCCATTTGTAGATAGACAGCTACAAAATGTTGCTTCCATGTCCTGGCTATTATAAATAGTGCTGCAATGGACATTGGGGTACATGTGTATGTAATTCTTTTAAATCTTGTGTCCTGCCCCCTTCCCTCTTGTTTCAATCTTACTTTCTTTATCATTCTACAAAACCCCGCCAAAATAGTCATCATTTCAATCACTTCTAAATAACACCTTGAATTTAGTTCTTCCACTCTTCTATGTACTGGTTGATGGTCCAGTTGTTCCAAACATGCGTCCAATTAATCTGGGCTTGTGTGAAAAACCAAACCACTTTTAAATTCTTGACTGCAAATTTCAAGTTGAGTTCTCAGACTACTGAGCCATTCTATGGCAAACTCTAGTATGTGTACTATGCTGCTTTTATTTATTTATTTTTTAAACTTTAAAATATTTAAATTTATTTCAAGAATAATTTAATTCAACAATAAAAGAAGAGTTTCATCTATTACAATACCTAATAGCTCAAGTGGAGATTTTCACAGAACATGAATTACTGGTCTTGTTCCACATACATTTGAGAAATTAACTGATTTATAAAACACATACCCCAAGTCTTCACTTCTCACATTTCTTTCTATATACAGCATCTTATCAGAGTACTCAAGCTATCAATATCTTTTAATTTATACTTGAAGTAATTTATATATAAGTCCCTTTACTGCCCAGTTTTTCTAAGGCAAAATTATAAAACTAATCTTTTAAATTGTCTATACTTTAAAGCATACTATTATAAATACTTCATAAATGTAGCATTTTATTTGACTATGCTTTTTTGTAAGTTGTGTTTCTTCTTTGATTTCATTTTTTTAACACTCACTTCAACCCTGATGGGATACAAAAAAGATAGCACACTATCCCTCTCCAAAAAGGGTTATAACTGAAAATTCTAAAGATACTGTTTAAGTCAAGGTGACAGCAAAAATTCTATTTCAAAAATGGATTCATAAGGTTTCTTTATACAAAAAAGAGGAGAGTGAAATGTTGCTCAAAAATTCAAGAGCTTCCAATTTATCTTACCCAGGAAATACAAACTCTTCAATGAATCTTCTATATCTTGTCTTGAACCTGCTCTCTGCTCCAAACCAACTGCTTATTTATCCTCAAACATATTCCACATTTTTAAACTTTTGCTTTATAATTTTTTAATGCCCATTCTCTCCAAAATTCTCTTATTCTTTCGCCTGCCTTTAAAGATTCCATTCATTCTTCATGCTCATCTCAAAAACCACCTTTGCATCAAATCTTTATAGATCCTACAGATTCCAATGATCCTTCATGGCACTTTATTAAGGTATCTCCCATGGTGGAGTTTATCCTGCATTGCTATGTAGTTATTTGTGAATTTATTGTAATAATGATAACAGGAACACAAGCCACAAGACTTGAAACTTAATGAAAGCTTACTACATGCTAGGAATTAACAAACATTATTTCTATTTTATAGCTGAGAACTGAGGTTTTGAGTGAATGAGTAACCTGCCGTATCCAGGTCTGATTGATTCCAGAGGCTCAGTGAGCTCTTAACCACTCATTACAAAGTCATTTCTCATAGGTTATATGTTTTTACTTACTTCTGCATTTCTGTAATGTGGAGAGCAGTAGCTTTCAAAGAACAGAACTCAGTAAATAATTTATTCACTAAACTAGACTACAGTTAGAAAGAACAACTACTATTACAATTCATTACAACAGGGTATCCAAACACTTCCATTCTAACAGAACAATATTCTCCAAGTTTATACTAACACCGCTAATCAGGATTTATGATTAAACAATTTTAATGTGAACATTAGGGGAAATAGCCTATCTATTGAAAACATGTGCATTTTTATCTCTAGTATGTCTGTATACAGTCTGTTTTATAGAAGAAAAGGATATGTATTTTAATCATTCAGTATGTATCTATAAGTATGTATACACACATATGCAAACACATGCACAAATGCATGCATGCACATATAAAACTGTTATCTGGGCATAATAAAACACCAAATATATTTATAAACAGTGAGAAGATAATACAGAAATAAATTAAGATATTTCATATCTAAAAGGACAGCAAACCTGATCTTTGAATTGTATCTTTTCTCTGTGTGGATGTGCTCCTATATTTAATAGATAGAGCAGGATCTTGCTGAACTGCACCCACTGGAGTAGGCAACTATTTACCAATCCGGTCATATTCATAATCAAACATATATTCTTTTCAATCAAACAAGTCAGTAGGAAGTTTTCTGAGGTAGTCATATTCTGGATTTTAAAAAAAAAAATCTAGCCTTCTTACATAACAAAGATACGTTGCCATTTTTGCTGGAAATTTTTCACATTACACTTCTATTGGTGTGGCTTGTTTTGTATCTCCAATTTTCTGCTACCTCTCTTTTAATGTGTCAGCCTTTAAACCTTGCAAAGGAAGACTGCCTCTCAGAAAATACATGAACATGTGACCTAAAGCTTCTAAGTCATCTCTTCTACTTTGTTCTTTCCCTAAATGTGTGTTTATGCTCACATATCTGCTCATATATCTAGCTGTCCCTGTAAGCCTTTTGTGTTCTTTGTATGGTATGTGTTTCTTTGCCTCTGGATCAACATATTCCTTTGCCAAACCAAAATCTATAATATGAATAACTTGCTGAGTTTTGTTTCCTGGAAAGCCTGTTAAGAAGTTCTCAGGTTTTACATCTCTGTTTATCAAGTTCTTTGAATGGACATATTCCACGCGAGAAATCAGTTGGATAGCTATCATGAGAACCATTTTAGGAGAAAATGTTCAGTCACACAAATCAAACAAATCTTCCAAAACAGGTCCCAGCAGTTCTATCACCTTAGTGTTGTATTTACCACAAAGGCCAGAATAATAAACTTGAGGTATACATCTCCAGATCGTAATCACTTGTACAAATTGGAATACAGTCAAATGTAGCTGTGATGCTCTGGATTTCATGAGCTCCAATTTAGTGGGCATATATTCATTAGTATACAATTTTTTCCCTAATTTTAGTTCTCCAAAATTCCCACATCCAGTTTTTTTTCCAACTCTAAAGTTAAGTCCAACCATTAAAATTCCAGAGGACGAAGAACCAGTTCCTCGAGTGTTAATGCTCTGCTGCTTTTTAAAGATTTATTTTTATTTTTTCCATTTATTTTTATTCATTGGAGGCTAATTACTTTACAATATTGTAGTGGCTTTTGCCATATATTAACATGAATCAATCATGGATTTACATGTGTTCCGCATCCCGATCCCCCCTCCCGCCTCCCTCTCCATCCCATCCCTCTGGGTCTTAAGTGAAGTAAGCCAGAAAGATAAAGACCAATACAGTATGCTAATGCATATATATGGAATTTAAAAAGATGGTAACCATAGCCCTATGTGCAAAACAGAAAAAGAGACACAGATGTACAGAACAGACTTTTAGACTCTGTGGGAGAAGGCGAGGGTGGGATGTTCAGAGAGAACGGCTCTGCTGCTTTTAAAGTGACTTTCCACACCTCTAGGTTTCTGAATTCTCAGACATCGCCTTCACCTGCCCCTCCTCATTTTAGGCTCATGATCTTGCCTTTTTACCTACAAGTAACCCCCTCAACTCACTTGTCTTTTGGCTGCTCTAACCCTCAACTTCTTCTGAGAGGCTTTTCTTAAGCAATTGCTTCCTTTTCCCCCTTCCTTATCCCCCCACAGTATCAATTTACCTTCCTCTGCTGGTTAGATATCATCCATCTTAACAACAAACTCTCTCTTAACCTTCCTTTCTCTGCAGTTGCTGCCAACTCTCTGGTGTCTTTACCTGCATGCTGGGGGCATCTGGGAAAAAAAAAAACAAACAAACCAGAACTCTGATTTTCACCTCTCCTCACCTTTTCTTTTCCCAGCCTTCTCATCTTGGCCTTCCCATTCACATCATCATACACCTCCTTGACGGAATCAGAAGCTTGACATTCCCTGTGTTTCCTACATTTGCCTCAACCACCATCCATTTCATCAGCCTGTCTTCTCAATTCTCTGTCCAAATTATGTCCCAATTCTTCCCCTTTGTCTCCATTTTCACATTCACATCCAAGCCATCAGTGCCTCTTGGACTGTAGCAATTAGTATTGCCACTTCTCTCTCTGTTTTTTTCTGTTGTTTCTTACCTTTTCATTCAAAACACTGCAGCCAGGGAAAGGTATGTTAAGGATCAAGTGACTGGCGTACATAAGGTGTACAGAATGGGTATACATAGACCAGGTGAATGCAGACACAAGAAAATGTAACTCTTTGTGCTCTCATTTGTTTTACTTGCCTTTCAAATCTTTCTAGCATGAGACTGAAGTAGAGATAGGAGGAGGGATACCTGTGGATATTCACTCTCATTTCATGGAGCATTTTCCTTGGTGGAAACATTCTGGATCCATCTTTGCTCAATTACTCTAACAAAAAAGGTAGCTCTGCATGTTTTTCCCATGGTTTCACTAATAGCTGGCTTTCTTGTAGTGAATTATATAAAATATATGAACTTTGAAATGACAAACAATAGAAAAAAATCTCAGCTCCTGCATTATCACCTGTGTTATTTGGGGCATGTTTCTAACCCTCTTAGTCACCCAGTCGTGTTCAACTCTTTGCAACCCCATGGACTGTAACCCACCAGGCTCCTCTGTCCATGGGAGTCTCCAAGGGATCTTCTTGACCTAGGGATCCAACATGGGTCTCCTGCATTGCAGCAGATTCTTTACCAGTCTTAGCCACTTTTGATGTTGTTGTTGTTGTTTTAATCTATAACTGGTTAATGATTCTTCAGGATTATTCATTACAGAAGAAGAACAAAGCTCCTGGTTAAATCCCATCTACACAGTGGTCAAAGTTCTCTCCTCTTTCTATGGAATTTTGTGTTTAACAAGTGACATGAAAAATGTCATGACATGAAAAAAAAATTTCTTGGGAATTTAATTTCAAAACTCAGAGCTATTCTGACTATATTCTAGAGCTTTCAGGTTCTCTAGAAGGATATTAAGGGAATGAGAGCCCAGTGCATTAAATCCAGGAACCCCCCATATTCTTTTTCAAGAGAGAATCCTGATTTTCCTCTTAATTATATATAGGGATTCTGCTTTATTTAAAAAGACCAGCGTCAATTTTTTTTAAAACTGGAGTATAGTTGTTTTACAAAGTTGT
Organism: Odocoileus virginianus; assembly: GCF_023699985.2. NCBI lineage: Eukaryota > Metazoa > Chordata > Mammalia > Artiodactyla > Cervidae > Odocoileus > Odocoileus virginianus. The sequence goes on from NC_069704.1 coordinate 23,384,438, forward strand.
ATTAGTTTCGTCTATAAGATCTGTGTTACTTTCAGTAATTTTAAAACTATTCCTTTAATGCCAAAATAATAAATTTTAGTAGTAGAAATTTTAGACATTTGGCAAACTTCTGCAGGAATATTTTAGGAAAGAAGGGAGATAATTTCATTAATGATTGATTCTTCAATGCATAATGAATAATGTGGTTCCTGATATCATTAAGTGCTTCCTAGGTGGCACTAGTGGTAAAGAACCTACCTGCCAAGGCAGGAGACATAAGAGAGGCAGGTTCGATTCCTGGGTCCAAGAGATCCCCTGGAGGAGGAAATGGCAACCCACTCCAGTATTCATTCCCAGAGAATTGCACAGACAAAAGAGTCTGGTGGGCTATGGTCCAAATGGTCACAAAGAGTCAGACACACTGGAGCAACTTAGCATGGACACATGCACATATGATATCAATATCAAATGATTCACAGCAATTTAAGAAACTAAATGCTGCCATATAAGAAGTCGGTTACTATCTTTACGTAAAGTTGGCTTTTTGAGTTGGGTTCCAACACAGACTTGGAGAGAACTCCAGGGCAAGCGGTTTATTTGGAAGCTGATCTCAGTTAGGCCTGGTAGGAGGGCGGGAAGTGAGACAAGGATGGGAGAAAAGCAGGAGGCCAGGACTCAGTTTTGTTGAGGACTTCAGGGAGATAAGGTGGAACAAGCTTAAAATGATCTACTCCAGATGAAGAAAAGATAATATTTATTCTCCAACGTCCATTACTTTGCTGAGGACTGATCAGAAAGGCATCAACTCCTTGGCTCTGCTTTTCTATTTCTCCTGAAGACAAAGAGGCAATTCTCATACGTGCAGCTGCAGATGCTTTAGAAAAGACAGAGAGATACATATAGTGTGTTAGGAGAGTGACTATTTCATATAATTACATACATACCAAATGAGTGAAATATATGCTCATTCTTGAGGTCTGAATTTGGGTTGATTTAAGTTGGAATCTCCCCTCTATTGCTGCTAGCAATGTGACTTTAAGTTAGTTATTAGTTGTTCCAAATATGGGAGAAATAATACCATAGGAATTATTCACAGTTCCTCTGAAGGAACATAGCAAGATTAGAGTTCATAGGTTCATAGGAAGTATTAGAATTAAGGTTTACAAAACTCCTGGGAGTGTTCCTGACATATAATAGGCATCAATCAACATTAGGGTACATCACAAGGAATGAAAACACTGTTTTTTATGATATGTTACTCTTCAAATTTACTAGGTAATTCAATCTTTTTTCTAAAATGGTTGAGTTGATTTGCATCACCACCAGAGTTCCAGTTGCTCCACATCCTTTTTACTTTTGAGTCTTTATAATTTCAAAATTCATGTAGATATATAGTTGTGTCACATTGGGGTTTTAATTTTCATCTCCTTGCAGATTAATAAGTTTCTTGGCCATTTGAACATTCATGTGACTTTTTTTTGGTGACTTTTTTTCATGTGACTTGCTTATTTATCTATTTGATTGTCTTTCAATTGATTTTTAAAAGCTCTTTATATATTCTGAGTGCTATTTTGTTTTCATATGTTGCAAGCATCTTCTGCTGTTTTGTGATCTGCCATTTTACTCTTACTGATGAAGAGGACTCGGTCCAGTAAGTCCCCTACATATGAATGAGTTCCATTCCAACAGCATGTTTATATGTCTAATTTGTTTGTAAGTCCAACAAAGTTAGCCTAGGTACACAACTAACATAATATAGTACTGTACTGTAATAAGTTTATAATATTTTTCTTATTAAGCTTTTGCTGATTCATTGTAATGCAATTGACTTTTTATTCAGCATTCTAAGTACACATAAATTCTAATAATTTATTTGTAGGTTCCTCTTTTCTACTTACTAAGCATATGTATACAAATAATGTCTTCTAATTCTCATATTTTTGTAAGATATATTTTATTTTTAAATGCATTTTTTTTCTTCCTCTTGCCATGTTGCACTAGTAAGGACCTCAAGAACAATATCAAATTCAAGTGATCCTTGTTTCCTCTGGATCTCAAAAGAGCAAGATTGTTAACTTTTTATAATTAAGTTTGATATTTGATGGAGGTATATACAGATGCCACTTATTAGATATGGACATATCCTTCTATTACTAGACTGCTGGGAGGTGTGTTTTTCTGCTTGTTTTTTTTTATTTTTATATGCATTTTTTGCACCTATTAGGGTGATGATTGGACTCCTCTGGAGGCTCAGTCACTAAAAGAATTCGCCTGCAATGCAGGAGATCTGAGTTCAATTCCTGGGTCGGGCAGATCCCCTGGAGAAGGAAATGGCTACCCACTCCAGTATTCTTGCCTGGAGAATCCCATGGACAGAGGAGCCTGGCAGGTGATGGTCCATAGGGTCTCAAGGAGTCAGACATGAGTTAGTGACTGAACCACAGGATGATGATATTGATTCATTTCTTTCTTTCCACTAATGTGATGAATTACATTGACCAACATATGCAGTCTTAGCATAACCTCAACTTTTTATGATTTCTATTGTTTTTAAATGTAACTTTATTTGGATTACCATTTTTTGCAGAGTATTTTTGCATTTATTTTATGAGGGGTATTGTTTTATAGTTTTCTTTTATTGTAATGTCTTTGTTAGAGTTAATATCAAGGTACACCATTCTCATAAAAGAAATACAGGTGTAGTCTATTGTTTTCTGTTCTCTAGAAGAGGTTGTATAGATCTGGTATAATGTCATCATTGAATTTTTAATACAATTCATTGATAAGGTCATCTAGTCCTGAAATTTTGTTTTTCCTGTGAAAAAGTTTTTAATTATTGATTCAGTTTCTCTTTTAGATATAAGACTGTTCAGTTTTTGTTTCTTATGTTAATTTGGGCAATTTATACTTTATGGGAATTAATCAATTTTATCTACCGTTTCAAATTCACTGGTATAAAGTTTGGCATAAGGTCCACTCATCTTTTTATTATTGTTGTTTTGCTTGTTTTGGATCTGGAGCTTTTTAAAAAAATATATTAATTTATTTATATTTATTCCGGCCTGCACTGGGTTTTCCTTGCTTTGCAGGGGCTCTCTCCAGTTGCAGTGAGCAGGGGCTACTCTTCACTGTGGCGTGCAGGCTTCTTATTGCAGTGGCTTCTCTTATTGCACAGCACAAGCTCTAGGCGCGTGAGCTTCAGTAGTTGCAGCATGTGGGCTCAGTAGTCAGAGTTGTGGCTCTCGGTCTCTAGAGTGTGGGCTCAATAGTTGCGGCACATGGACTCAGTTACTCTGTGGCATGTGGGATCTTCCTGGAGCAGACACTGAACCTGTGTCCCCTGCTCTGAAAGGCAAATTCTTATCCGCCGTGCCACCAAGGATGTCTGACTCATCTCTTAAATGTACGTAAAGGTCTGTAGCTGTATCCCATTTTTTATTTTTGATGATCATAACTTATACATTATTGTCTGTCTCTTGGTCAGTCTTGCCCCCCTTTTCTTTGGGGCTTTGTTGATTCTACTGCTGTGTGTGCAGTTATTTCCTATATTGCTATTTTTTTTTTGTTTGTACCTTTCTAATTCTTATTTTCTACTATCTGTTGCATTAATCTAAGTTTCTCTTTTTAACTCTGTGAGATAGATATTAAACTCCTTGACTTTCAATTTTTCCACTTTTTCAATTTATGCATGTGAGTTCAGCTTTAGCTGTGTCCCAAAAGATTTGTCATGTATTTTTATCATTGTTCAATTAAAAATATTTCTACTTTTCATTGTGATTATTTTCTTTTATAGGCTGTACCTGATGCTCCTGGCACTCACATTTCATCTCCCAATTTGCTCTGATTTCAGACTCAGTGCAGTGAATGTTGTTGTGGGGACATTCTCCCTCCTCAAGTAAGAACCAAATATGTGTTCTAATTTCTGCTCCAGCTATCCTCAATTCTTTGGAAGACTTCTTGACTTGTGCACAGATTCAACCCCCAAATACAGAGAATTTGACAACTCCATGGCCTATTGGAACTGGTGTATGACGGTCCCAGCCTTCCCTCCTTCAGGAGAAAGTTTTGGGAGGTTTTTACATGCTTGTTGCAGGTCTCTGAAAAATCAAGTCGTGATTAGACAAACCAGACACCTTTGCATTATCGACTTCTCCAATTTTCCTGTCTGGATTTTTCCATTCTCTCACTTCTCCTTCCTGAGAACACTTCCTAAGTAAACTCACGATTTTTTCATATCCAGCTTTGTGTTTGTTTTTATTTTTAAATTCAAAACAGAACTATTGTGCTACTTAATTTCCAAACATAAATGGATTTATTAATTAAAAAATATTTAAGTTATTTTATCCTGATCAGAGAAAATTTCCTCTAAGATTGCTCATTTTGAACCATGTTTATACATGACTTATTTTAAAATAAATAAAATTAGTGTTTAAAAGAAATATATAATGCAGGTGATGTGGTATATGGTGGAGATTTCAATGGAAAGAGATAAAGGATTATAAACAGAAATGGTCAGCAGCAGTTTCTCTCTTGGGCACTTGGTTACTCAAGTGAGTTCTGACATCTTTGCAGCTAGTAAAGGCTTGGTGATACCTCTCACATTCCAGATGTACTCATCTTTTGGCGGCTTAGTGGAAACTGGAGTTCTAAATAAAGTAGGTATGCAGCATGCTGTGTGCAGAACTGTTTTTCTGCAGACATTAATCTAAAGGAATTTTAGAAGATCATTTGTGGTCCCATCCCATTCACAGCCAAAGACCAGGTAAAGATTTGTGGCCAAAGTTTATACAGCAAGAGAGAGAATTTGTCTGTAATGTTCTATATTCTCATCCTTAAAAGAACCTAGTACGGCTCTTGGTGGCTTTGGTAGACAGCTGATTGTAGATGAATTGGATACACAGTTTTCCAGATGAAGATGAAAATGTAGGTCCTTTGCAAGGATAAAAGTACTGTCAAGTATACGAACATATGATGTGTTTTCATTTTCTTCCATAGTGCCTTTCTTATCTTATGATTTTTAAAAATTTGCTATTTAATATCATGCTAAGTAGAGAAAGGGTTTCCCTGGTGGCTCAGATGGTAAAGCGTCTGCCTACAATGTGGGAGACCCAGGTTCGACCCCTGGGTCGGGAAGATCCCCTGGAGAAGGAAATGGCAACCCACTCCAGTATTCTTGCCTGGAGAATCTCATGGATGGAGGAGCCTGGTAGGCTACAGTCCATGGGGTCGCAAAGAGTCAGACATGACTGAGCAACTTCACTTTCACTTTAACTAGAGAAAAATTAAAATTTTAAATGATTAGCCTGAATTCTACCATTTGTGTTTATAGAAAACTGGTACTGCCAGCATTAAGTATAGCTATTAGAACTTTAACCTGTATATAGAATCATTGAAAGCACTCAGCGTTCATTTTGTAGCTTGTACACATATATTTTGCTCTTATAGTGAAAATCCTGCACATAGTGAATTCTCTCCATGATATGCACACTTTATCAGCGCTCTACCTTTGCTCACTGAAAAGTAAAGAAGCACTGAAGAAGGAATTGTGGGCTGTTCCATCTCTCCCTCTTTTGTTCTGTGTCAGCATTTACCGAGTAAGTGGTTGGCTACTAGAGGTTAAGAAAGGATAGGGCAGGATAGGGTGCCATGGTGGTTTCTTAGAAGTCAGTACTTTCTGCATTTGATGAAGCAAGTGAAGCAAGTGAAACATAACGTGCGTCCTCTCAGCACTAGCAGCCTTCAAGTCAAGGTATCACAGTCAAGATATCACACACTTACCTGGTATTCACTTTGAGCTCCTCTGAACTTCACATATCCATCAGAGCTCCGTGTCCACAAGACATCGCAAATGATGAATACCTGGCGGCAAGCGATGAAGGATACACACCTGCAGAGATTTCTGCTCACACGCACACTCCATTATCTCATGGACTTCACTGCAAAATCCAAGTTCAAAAATAAAATTGTTTAAAATTTCAAGATGGTGACAGCATAGCATTAAGTCAAGCGACTTCCCACATCTCCTCCTTGACTGCGGACTGGGGAAGCCACATTGCTTGAATTCAACAAACTGAAGACAGAGGAAGAGACTAATTTTCAGTTATGATTCTGATCCATGTTTCTCTGGGCTCCTCTTCACTTTCCACAAAGACAGCCTTCCTTTCCTTTTTTCTGTGCTCACGGAGATTGAGTCTTACTAAGCAATGAAGAGGATTTGGGGGTAGAGTAGCAAAAGTTAATTTTTTTTTTTCTTTTTTCCTTTGTGGTGATTGTGAGGCATTGCTAATGGGGACATCACATCTGTGCGCTTTGCATGAAAGGCCTTTTTTTTTTCTTCAAATTTCAAAGATTTGAGATCTGGGCTGTGCTTGGTCTGGGCCAAGGGTGACCTCCACCCAGCTTGGGCTGGAGACTTTGTAGCTGCCTCTGCCGCCTCTGGCCTTGTCTTGTGCACAACCTGTCCCCCACTAGTGAGGCTGGAGGCCCCCAGTTCTGATTGCAAGGAGATGAGAGATCAGAGCCCCTTCACTGTTCGCTGCCCTCTTAGATGCGTCAGTCTGGTCAGTCTGGAAGGCAGCCAAGTGTACCTGCAGGCACTACATGAGACAGGAGCCACACGTATTGCCTGGAGTCCCTCAACACCCATTCTCCCATACCCCTGAACCGAGCTCCTGCCCCTACCTCTCTGCCAGATGTCCCCTCTCAGTCTCCCTGTTGCTGCCAGCTGCCCAACAGGGCTTTCTTCTCAGCTCTTTCCTTCTGGTCCCTGGCTCCATCAACGATCATGCCATTTGCCCCCAAAGTTCACACCCACCCTGGTCTCACAACTCCCCTAGCTCCTGTGTCTTGTCCTTCTTCTCTGAACATTTCTCCTAAATCACACTCCCTTACCACCCTGCAATTAGGTACAATTTACTCAAACTTCTGTTCTTGACTTTCATTTGTTATTTACCTGCAGAAACTGCAGGTGTAAAACAAACAAAAGCAAGCAACACTTCTCTGCCAGAGATATCCAACATTCATTAGAAAACAGCTTTCCAAACATATCTAACAATTTACACTCTCAGTGGTATAGATTCCAACTCTGAATTTGATGACATCACTTAATTTCTCACGATGTCCATTGTCTTATCTTCAGAATGAGATACATATTTATATCTAGATATCTATCTAGATACAAATATGCACATAGATCTTGCATTAGTAACCGGAAAGATCATTTCTTAGAATTTTATCATACAAAAAAAAAACTCTATCATACAACAAAAATCTACATGTCTCTAGACATTCAGTTTTCACAGAGAACGCAGATGTACATAGGAGTTTTCCAGATTGATAAAGTGGGAAAAGTATTCCAGGAAATAGCACATGGTTATTCCAGAAATCTGAAAAAATGTGAGATGGGGAGTAAGGAATGAAGGGAGACCAAGCTGAACAGAAGGCAAAGGCTCGGTCATGACATGACCCTCTGTCATTGTGAGGAACTTGGAATTTGAATGGATAAAAAACAAAACAAACAAACAAACAAAAAACCAAGATCCAATGATATACTGGACAAAAAATTCATTTTAGCTTTATGGGAAGGAAAAAGATATTTCAAGCAAGTGGTAATCAAAGCAGAAAATAAAAAGACCAGGGCTTCTCTGGTGGCTCAACAGTAAAGAATCTGCCTACAGTGCATTAACCGCAGGAGACATGGGTTCGATCCCTGGGCCAGGGAGATCCCCTGGAGGAGGGCATAGCAACCCATTCAAGTATTCTTGCCTGGAGGACAAGAATGGACAGGGGACAGAGGAGCCTGGCAGGCTACAGTCTATAGGGTTGCAAAGAGTCAGACAGGACTGAAGAGACTTAGCGTGGCATGACAGCTATACTTATACTAGGCAAAATGGACTTTAAGCTAAAATTGGTAAAAAGAAAGGTCATTATATAATGATAAATGTCAATGCACCAAGAAGATATAACAATTATAAGTAATGATGCACCTAATATAGGAGCACCTAAATATATAAAGCAAATACTAACAGAACTGAAAAGAATTTCAGTTTTATTTTTCATGATAAGACAGGTAAGGAGTTTTCAGCAATGGAGTGACTTGGAAAGATTCATGTTAGAATGTATATTTGATCTTTTTAAGGGTCCCAGAGAATGCACAAAAGGAAACTCATGCAAGTAGAAGGGAAGAGAATGTATTTTGAGGAGATGAGAAGAGGTCAGTCTCCCCAGGAAAATCACCACTGGGATCCTTCAGGACAAGGCCTGAGGGCACAGTAGTTCAGCTAATAGTTGTTTAGGTCAGGGCAGACCTAAAGGCCAGCGGGGAGCTGGCTGGTACAGACACTGGGTGGGGGGAGTTTATGGTCATGGATGAAAAAGTGGAAGGAATTTAGTGTTAAAGAAGCCAAACTGAGATGAATTATTTGAGCAGAAATTGTATATAAACACTAGAGATGAAATTTTGCTTGAAATACAACATGTTTTCAGGCTTCATGTATCTGTATTCAGTTGTTGCCCACATGGTCTTTCATCCTCTTCTGTTCTTTTTACTTCCTCTCTGTTCTCCTTACTCCCACGTCTTGGTTTTGTTCTTAAATATCGGTATTTTATTTATTTATTTTTTTTTTAAAAGAAAGCAGACATTAAGTGCAGTTTCTCCTATGTCCACTAGGTGGAAGCAAAGTATGCAACTTAATTTTTCTGTAACCATTGTAACATTTATTTTCAATTAAAAATGTGTGCTTACAACAAAGGAAACTATAAGCAAGGTGAAAAGACAGCCCTCAGATTGGGAGAAAATAATAGCAAATGAAGCAACAGACAAAGGATTAATCTCAAAAATATACAAGCAACTCCTCCAGCTCAACTCCAGAAAAATAAATGACCCAATCAAAAAATGGGCCAAAGAACTCAACAGACATTTCTCCAAGGAAGACATACAGATGGCTAACAAACACATGAAAAGATGCTCAACATCACTCATTATCAGAGAAATGCAAATCAAAACCACAATGAGGTACCATTACACGCCAGTCAGGATGGCTGCTATCCAAAAGTCTACAAGCAATAAATGCTGGAGAGGGTGTGGAGAAAAGGGAACCCTCTTACACTGTTGGTGGGAATGCAAATTAGTACAGCCACTATGGAAAACAGTGTGGAGATTACTTAAAAAGCTGGAAATAGAACTGCCATATGACCCAGCAATCCCACTTCTGGGCATACACACCAAGGAAACCAGATCTGAAAGAGACACGTGCACCCCAATGTTCATCGCAGCACTGTTTATAATAGCCAGGACATGGAAGCAACCCAGATGCCCATCAGCAGACGAATGGATGAGGAAGCTGTGGTCCATATACACCATGGAATATTACTCAGCCATTAAAAAGAATTCATTTGAATCAGTTCTAATGAGATGGATGAAACTGGAGCCCATTATACAGAGCGAAGTAAGCCAGAAAGATAAAGACCATTACAGTATACTAACACATATATATGGACTTTAGAAAGATGGTAACGATAACCCTATATGCAAAACAGAAAAAGAGACTCAGATGTATGGAACAGACTTGTGGACTCTGGGAGAAGGAGAGGGTGGGATGTTTCAGGAGAACAGCATTGAAACATGTATATTATCTAGGGTGAAACGGATAACCAGCTCAGGGTGGGTACATGAGACAAGTGCTCGGGCCTGGTGCACTGGGAAGACCCAGAGGGATCGGGTGGAGAGGGAGGTGGGAGGGGGGACTGGGATGGGGAATACATGTAAATCCAGGGCTAATTCATATCAATGTATAACAAAAACTACTGTAATGATGTAAAGTAATTAGCCTCCAACTAATAAAAATTAAAAAATAAATAAATAAATAAATTAAAAAAAAATGTGTGCTTATACTAAATTGGCAAGTTATCTGATTACAAAAGTGAAAGATAGATATATATTTTGAAATAAAAAATTCAAAACTAAAAATTATAATTATGATTAAACGTGACCTCTATACTACATCCATAGCTTCTTTTATTTTTCTTTTAATTTGATGTATAAATATGCTTTGCACCTAATTGGGATTATACTGAAAATACTGTTAAGTTTCTAAATTTATTTTACTTGCCTTTGCATTATAGACATTTTCTCATATTATTCTTTAAATTAAAATTTAGGCTTATAATGGTTGCATATTTTATGTATGTCTAACCCTAATGCTGGGAAGGATTGGGGGCAGGAGGAGAAGGGGGTGACAGAGGATGAGATGGCTGGATGGCATCACTGACTCGATGGACATGGGTTTGGGTAGGCTCCAGGAGTGGGTGATGGAGGGAGGCCTGGCGTGCTGCGATTCATGGGGTCGCAAAGAGTCGGACATGACTGAGTGACTGACCTGAACTAAACACCTCTATCTGGGCTTCCCAGGTGATGCTAGTGGTAAAGAATACAACAACCAATGCAGGAGACTTGAGAGATGAGTGTTCAATCCCTGGGTCGGGAAGATCCCCTGGAGGAGGGCATGGCAACCCACTCCAGCATTCTTGCCCCATGCACAGAGGAATCTGGTGGGCTTGTAGTCCATAGGGTCGCAAAGAGTTGGACACGACTGATGTGACTCAGCACACACACACCTCTATCTGCAACTGTAGGAAAAAGTGTTACAAATAACAGTGTAAGTAGCCATGCACAAGAATGTGTGTCCACATCTCTGGTACAACCAGGAATATATTCATAGAATTTGAATTCTGTGGTTAAGAGGAATGGATATTTTTAAGGCTTTTGATCTATGCATACACAGTTACTTACACACTTACCTAGTTACATAGTCACTGGTCATACCAGTACCTGAATGGGTCCTTCTCTTTGCCCCCTTGTCAAATGAGTATTTTTTTCATATTAAAGAATTATTATGCTTATGAGTTTACTTCCAAAGTGTAATGATAAATCAGTTTGGTCAAATTCCCAAATGGAAGATGCTGTACATAATTAAATTGTTTTTCTTGATTATGAATTTACCCAATGTAAATAACTTGAGCAATTAAAAAAAAAAAAAGTCAGAAGAGCAATGATCAGCAGATGGCGCCCTACAATTAAAACTGTTGTTAGTCCCTAAGTCTTATTCTTTTTGACCCCGTGAATGCAGCCCTGCCAGACTCCTCTGTCCATGGGATTTCCCAGGCAAGAATATTGGAGTGGGTTGGCATTTAAAGCAAATAAAAGATGGTGATATTTTTATCTTGCCACAATTTCTTTCTAAGAAATGACTTATTTTGATGTAAATATTCTATAAAAGAATGTTAGGTGTGGGAAAAAATTGCTCAGTTAATAAAATGCAACATCTAGGGGCTTAAGAGGAATCCATGTGAGTCTGGAAAATTGATACTGTTCAGATTTTAACACTCGTCTCTGTTGTGTTTGCCAGTTTACTGAAGAATTTCAATACTTTCTTTGTGAGGATCCCAAGACCAATAATGAGTCGAGGTCTTTATCTTTTCAGATTTTGTTTCCTTCATGAAGCACCATGACTCCAAGGCTTACACCTGTTCTTGGAAGAAAATCTGAGGTGTGTGCTTAAGTCATGTCTTCTCTGTAACAATGGCATCAAAACTCCAATTTCTCCTCTTATTGATGTAGCAGGGTCTAATAAAGTGAGTCAGTGCATTAGGAATCCTGGTAAATTCAATGAAGAAGTAGTGTCAATTGTATTGTTTTGGTAATTTGCGGGAAACTTTGGCATTGCTCCAAATGAATGGAAGCACGATGGAGAGAAGTTACACTACAAGGGCTTAAATAACTGAAAGGCAGCAACTTGCTGCCACTTAACTTCGCAGTGATAGGAGTGTGGAGTGATGAAGTTCTGGGGAAAGTTGGTGTGTATCCCCGGAGCTGGAAGGATGTACATAAACACAGTCTATTGCCAACTTGTTGCCTGAAGATTGCTAAGGGTTGGGGGCTGCTGGAGCAGCCTGCGTTAGAAGCTTTGAAGGATGGGGATGGGGTATGTACTGGGAGAGAAGATGCAAGTCACACCTCCCTCTCCCATTCAGTTCTATGAAACCATCAGATAATGCAAGAGAGACACTTGGAAGTTTAACTCTGCCCAGCTGAACACACAAGTGGGATTTCCAACTCAGAGAAGAGGTTAGGATGTTTGCGACTCTGACCAAGCTAAGGAGAGCCATGCCTGCCTCTCCCGGGGCATCCTAGCAGTGGAAGGTGGGTGTAAGCTGCCCTGCAGGAGAGGCTTGAATGCTACATGGAAGCAGAAGGAACTGGAGTGGGGCCAGGCCACCTTCATATCACAAGCAGATGGGTGGTCCCCTGGGGTGGCACTGTCTTCTTTTGGGTTCTCTTGTGGTGCCTGACCTGAAAGAGCCAGAGGAGCCGGGGAGGCCACCCCGAGAGTAAATCAGGACCCTCATCCCCAAGACTCATAGAGGACAGCGGTTAAGGCTGGGGGAGACGAGCGTGGAACAGCGCAGGAGGGCGGTGTGGTGCCTGAGAAGTGAATAAAGTGTGTGTGTGTGTGTGTGAGTCACTCAGTCATGTTCAGTTCTTGGCAATCCTATGGACTAGAGCCTGCCAGGTTCCTCTGTCCATGGGATTCTCCAGGCAAGAATACTGGAGCAGGTTGCCAATCCCTTCTCAAGGGGATCTTCCTGACCCAAGGATCGAACCTGGGTCTCCTGCGTTGCAGGCAGATTCTTTACCACCTGAGCCACCTGCAAAGCCCAGAAATGAATAATACTGCATCTTAAATCATGCAGTAAGATATCTCCAAAGCACAAAAATGGTAGGAAACCTGAAGATCCCAAGATATCAGTAATGGACAACCTGCCTAGTAAAGATAGGCAGTTTGATAAAGTTTTGGGTTGGCCAAAAGGTTCCTTCGTTTTTCTCTATAAGATGACTATAGTAGCCCTTAGTTGTCTTTAACGTCATTGGAAACAATTTGTCATTGTACGGTGACAGCTGTCATATCAGCATGCATTTAAAGGCTAATAGCAAAATTGGTGAATTTCTATGTAGCCATTTTGATATTGAATAAAAAAGCAACATTTTCAGCATATTATGTTTTAGTATTTCAAGAGAGCTAAAAGTGCAAATGAGATGCAAGAAAAGATTTGTGCAGTGTGTGGATGCTGGGAGCCGGAACATGAGATCCCACCCATGACAAGGTCATGAGGAGAAGACCTGACAAGCAAGGCAGATCAGGACCTCAGGGATTTTGAAAAGCTGCCCCGGCGCTCACCTTAAAGATGATCTCTGTCTTTCTGATGCTTGCTATATTAGACTACTCCCTAATTTCTGTGACACAGGTAGACGGCCTTCCCCGATCTCTCTCCAAACAGAATTAACCTAGAACTTTAATCAATATGTCCCCCGGACGGTGGTATCCTATAAGATTATCCAGGATGAAAGGAGTGTTTCAATTTAGACCCCTTTGCTGGCATTCTAGCCTGCTTGGCAAATGTGTACTAATGCACATGACTGCTCACAACACCTTAATCATACACAGCATAAAGGACCTGATCACACAAAAGGCCCTAGTAGGCGCAAAGCCCTTCGGGGGTGAGGAAGCCCTATTAGAGAACACAAAAATATTATTCTAAAAGTGGTTATAGTTAAAGATTTAGAAAAATAAAGTTTAGAATTGCTAATTTTAACCAGGAATGCTAAACAGGAGCTGCCTCACCAGAGCTGCAGAGTCTTTGTGTGGTAAACCTTTTAGATAAATATAACTGATAACTTCTGCAAAATGACTGACCTTTGTGTTCATTAAAGAATAGATTACGGAAAACAGCTTTGCATTCACCTAGGTCATAAAATGTCAATAGGCCCCAAGGCCAGAAGATAATGTACAAGACCCTCATAAACAAAGAAGTATGCAGAAAACACCCTGGTTTTGTGAAGAACAAGCTGATGTAATGTTAAACTATCTTCCCCTTAGAAATGTACTAATTCAGGCTATAAAAGCCACAGTAAAAAATAAAGCATTGCCAGACTCTGCCAGACTCTTCTGCACCCCCCATCTGGTCACTGTTTCTCTCTCTCTCTCTCTCTCTCTCTCTCTCTCGCCGACGCCCTTCATCCTGAGGGTATCCCCTGGATCCTGCCGAGGCTAGACCCCGGCATGTGGAGAAGGTGCTGTGACTGACCCAATGTGCTAAAGTGGTTTGTGAAGTTTTGTGCTGGTGATTTCTCACTGGACAATGCCCCATGGTTGGGTAGGCCAGTGAAGTTGATGCAATCAGAGGCATCAGATGAGAACAATCAAGTTTATACCATATGGGAGATAGCTGGAATATTCAAAATATCCAAATCAAGTGCTGAAAATCATTTGTACCTGCTTGGTTATGTTAATTGCTTTCGATGTTTGGGTTCCATATAAGTTAAGCAAAAATGAAACCCTTTCGACCATATTCCTGCATGCAATTCGCTGCTTAAATATAATGAAAACACTCTGTTTTTTAAAACAAATTGTGATGGGTGATTACAAGTAGGTGATGGGTGAGTGTATATATATATATATATATATATATATATATATATATATATATATATGGAAGTATTCATAGGGAAAGCAAAATGAACCACCACCAACCATGCCAAAGACTGGGCTTCATCCAAAAAAGGTGATGTTGTGTATATGGAGGGACTAGAAGGGAGTCTTCTGTTATGAGCTCCTTCTGGAAAACCGTATGATTAATTCTAACAATTACTGCTCCAAATTAGACCAACTGAAAGCAGTACTCAATGAAAAGCATCCAGAATTAGTTAGCAGAAAACTAGTAATCTTCCATCAGGATAAAAAAAGACCACATGTTTCTTCGATGACTGGGGAAAAACTGTTACATCTTGGCTGTAGTTCTGAAGTTTTGATTCATCTGCTGTATAATAGGTATTGCACCTTTGGATTTTCTTTATTTTTGTCTTTACAAAATTCTCTTTATGAAAAAATATTCAATTCCCTGGAAGTCCATAAGAAACATGTGGAACACTTATTTGCTGAAGAAGATAAAAGTTTTGGGAAGACGGAATTATAAAGTTGCCAAATAAATGGCAGAAGGTAGTGGAACAAAACAGTGAATACACTCTTCAACAAAATTCTTAGTGAAAATGAAAAATGTCTTTCATTTTTACTTAAAAAAATTAAGGAACGTTTTTGTCAACCCAATATATTTAAAAATGATTATTGAAACCATCAAAAATATAAGTTTCCTGCTTGTAGTCCAAAGAAGCAATATATGCCTCAAGAAACTGGTTAAGTCTGTAAATTAAGGAAACTGATGAATGCGTTTCTATATTTGAGTTTTTTTAATTTACAAACTCAGTTTGCATGCTCAGAAAATGTTTGCCTATTAGGTCTATAAATAGTATTGGTATAGGCATTATAGTGCAGTATATAGTACAATACAGTATACAATGCAGAATGTATAATGTGTTCGTCTCAGCTTATCAATAGTGATCTTCTTGGCTAAGAATGCCTGGGGCATTCACTTGTGTCTGTATTACTTTTGGTAAAGACCCATAGACACTTTCCCAACCATAGCCAACATTCTGGCTGGACTGGTCCCTGTAATTATTTTATTTTTATTTTTATTTTTTTTCATTTTTTTTTGTTTATTTTTATTAGTTGGAGGCTAATTACTTTACAATATTGTAGTGGTTTTTGTCATACATTGATGTGAATTAGCCATGGATTTACATGTATTCCCCATCCTGATCCCCCCTCCCACCTCCCTCTCGACCCGATCCCTCTGGGTCTTCCCAGTGCACCAGGCCCGAGCACTTGTCTCATGCATCCAACCTGGGCTGGTGATCTGCTTCACCCTGGATAATATACACGTTTCGATGCTGCTCTCTCTAAACATCCCACCCTCGCCTTCTCCCACAGAGTCCAAAAATCTGTTCTATACATCTATGTCTCTTTTTCTGTTTTGCATACAGGGTTATCATTACCATCTTTCTAAATTCCATATATATGTGTTAGTATACTGTAATGTTCTTTATCTTTCTGGCTTACTTCACTCTGTATAATGGGCTCCAGTTTCATCCATCTCATTAGAACTGATTCAAATGAATTCTTTTTAATGGCTGAGTAATATTCCATGGTATATATGTACCACAGCTTCCTTATCCATTCGTCTGCTGTTGGGCATCTAGGTTGCTTCCATGTCCTGGCTATTATAAACAGTGTTGCGATGAACATTGGGGTGCACGTGTCTCTTTCAGATCTGGTTTCCTCAGTGTGTATGCCCAGAAGTGGGATTGCTGGGTCATATGGCAGTTCTATTTTCAGTTTTTTAAGAAATCTCCACACTGTTCTCCATAGCGGCTGTACTAGTTTGCATTCCCACCAACAGTGTAAGAGGGTTCCCTTTTCTCCACACCCTCTCCAGCATTTATTGCTTGTAGACTTTTGGATAGCAGCCATCCTGACTGGAGTGTAATGATACCTCATTGTGGTTTTGATTTGCATTTCTCTGATGATGAGTGATGTTGAGCATCTTTTCATGTGTTTGTTAGCCATCTGTATGTCTTCTTTGGAGAAATGTCTGTTGAGTTCTTTGGCCCATTTTTTGATTGGGTCATTTATTTTTCTGGAGTTGAGCTGGAGGAGTTGCTTGTATATTTTTGAGATTAATCCTTTGTCTGTTGCTTCGTTTGCTATTATTTTCTCCCAATCTGAGGGCTGTCTTTTCGCCTTGCTTATAGTTTCCTTCGTTGTGCAAAAGCTTTTAAGTTTCATTAGGTCCCATTTGTTTATTTTTGCTTTTGTTTCTAATATTCTGGGAGGTGGGTCATAGAGGATCCTGCTGTGATTTATGTCGGAGAGTGTTTTGCCTATGTTCTCCTCTAGGAGTTTTATAGTTTCTGGTCTTACATTTAGATCTTTAATCCATTTTGAGTTTATTTTTGTGTATGGTGTTAGACAGTGTTCTAGTTTCATTCTTTTACAGGTGGTTGACCAGTTTTCCCAGCACCACTTGTTAAAGAGGTTGTCTTTTTTCCATTGTATATCCTTGCCTCCTTTGTCAAAGATATGGTGACCATAGGTTCGTGGAGTTATCTCTGGACTTTCTATTCTGTTCCATTGATCTATATTTCTGTCTTTGTGCCAGTACCATACTGTCTTGATGACTGTGGCTTTGTAGTAGAGTCTGAAGTCAGGCAGGTTGATTCCTCCAGTTCCATTCTTCTTTCTCAAGATTACTTTGGCTATTCGAGGTTTTTTGTATTTCCATCCTGTAATTATTTTTTAAGCTTTATCTTTTAAAATTGAAGTATAGTAGATTTACAATTCTGTATTAGTTTCAGGTGTACAGCAAAATGATTCAGGTATATATATATGTATATATAATATATATTAAAATATATATATATGCATACTTTTCAGATTCTTTTCTCTTATACATTATCACAAAATATTGAGTAAGTTTCCTTGTCCTTGCTGTTTACCCATTTTATATGTCTAGTAATGTATTTATGTCAGGCCCAAACTCGTAATTTATCTCTCCCTCACCTCCTTTCCCCATTGGCAATCATAAGTTTGTTTTCTGTGTCTGTGGATTTATTCTTGTTCTATACATAATTTCAATTGTGTCATAATTTAGACTCCACATATACTGATATATGACGCTTGTCTTTCTCTGGCTCACTTCACTTAATATGATAGCTTCTAGGTCCATCCATAATGCTGCAAATGGCATTACTTCACTCTTTCATGAGTGAATAATATTCCACTGTATGTATGTACCACATCCTCTTTATCCATTGATCTGTAGATAGACATTTGGTTGCATTTATGTCTTGGCTATTGTAAATAGTGCTGCAATGAACATCCGGTGCATTGCATGAATGAAAAGTGCATGCATCTTTTTAAATTAGATTTTTCTTGGTCCTTGTAATTCTTATTATGCACCTCAGGAACAACTGTTAGCAATCTTTGGGGGGAAAATCATAAGATTATTACTGACAGATTTGAGTGTAGCAACCCTGAGGGCCACACAGCAAAGACACAGTAGAGAGTGAGGTAGTGTGAGCCTGGAGTTCTACCTTTATTGGGGTTGAGGGTGAGGTGCCTAGGGTTCAGCAGGTTCATTCTTTGCTGTCAAATTTATTTTTTTAATTATTTATTTAATTAATTTGTTTATTTTACTTTACAATATTGTATTGGTTTTGCCATACATTGACTTGAATCTGCCATGGGTGTACATGTGTTCCCCATCCTGAACCCCCCTACCACCTCCCTCCCCATCGCATCCCTCTGGGTTATCCCAGTGTACCAGCCCTGAGCACCCTGTCTCATGCATCCAACCTGGACTGGAGATTCGTTTCACATAAGATAATTTACATGTTTCAATGCCATTCTCCCATATCATCCCACCCTGGCCTTCTCCCAGAGTCCAAAAGACTGTTCTATACATCTGTGCCTCTTTTGCTGTCTCCTATACAGGGTTATTGTTACCATCTTTCTAAATTCCATACACATGCATTAGTATACTGTATTAGTGCTTTTCTTTCTGGCTTACTTCACTCTGTATAATTGGCTCCAGTTTCATCCACCTCATTAGAACTGATTCAAATGCATTCTTCTTAATGGCTGAGTAATATTCCATTGTGTATATGTACCACAGCTTTCTTATCCATTCATCTGCTGATGGGCATCTAGGTTGCTTCCATGTCCTGGCTATTATAAACAGTGCTGCAATGAACATTGGGGTACATGTGTCTCTTTCAATTCTGGTTTCCTTGGTGTGTATGCCCAGCAGTGGGATTGCTGGGTCATATGGCAGTTTTATTTCCAATTTTTTAAGGAATCTCCACACTGTTCTCCATAGTGGCTGTACTAGTTTACATTCCAACCAACAGTGTAAGAGGGTTCCCTTTTCTCCATACCCTCTCCAGCATTTGTTGCTTGTAGACTTTTGGATAGCAGCCATTCAGACCGGCATGAAATTGTACCTCATTGTGGTTTTGATTCGCACTTCTCTGATAATGAGTGATGTTGAGCATCTTTTCATGTGTTTGTTAGCCATCTGTTTGTCTTCTTTGGAGAAATGTCTGTTTAGTTCTTTGGCCCACTTTTTGATTGGGTCATTTATTTTTCTGGAATTGAGATGCAGGAGTAAAATTCTCACTGTTTGCAGATGACATGATCCTCTACATAGAAAACCCTAAAGACTCTACCAGAAAATTACTAGAGTTAATCAATGAATATAGTAAAGTTGCAGGATATAAAATTAATGCACAAAAATCCCTTGCATCCCTATATACTAACAATAAGAAAACAGAAAAAAAATTAAGGAAACAATTCCATTCACCATTGTAACAAAAAGAATAAAATACTTAGGAATATATCTACCTAAAGAAACAAAAGACCTATACATAGAAAACTATAAAACACTGGTGAAAGAAATCAAAGAGGACACAAAGAGATAGAGAAATATACCATGTTCTTGGATCAGAAGAATCAATATAGTGAAAATGAGTATACTCCCCAAAGCAATCTATAGATTCAATGCAATCCCTATCAAGCTACCAACGGCATTTTTCAGAGAACTAGAACAAATAATTTCACAACTTGTATGGAAATACAAAAACCTCGAATAGTCAAAGCAATCTTGAGAAAGAAGAACAGAACTGGAGGAATCAACCTGCCTGACTTCAGTCTCTACTACAAAGCCACAGTCATCAAGACAGTATGGTACTGGCACAAAGACAGAAATATAGATCAATGGAACAAAATAGAAAGCCCAGAGATAAATCCATACACCTTTGGACACCTTATCTTTGACAAAGGAGGCAAGGATATACAATGGAGAAAGACAATCTCTTTAACAAGTGGTGCTGGGAAAACTGGCCAACCACTTGTAAAAGAATGAAACTAGAACACTTTCTAACACCATACACAAAAATAAACTCAAAATGGATTAAATATCTAAATGTAAGACCAGAAACTGTTAAACTCCTAGAGGAAAACATAGGCGAAACACTCTCCGACATAAATCACAGCAGGATCCTCTATGACCCACCTTCCAGAATATTGGAAATAAAAGCAAAAATAAACAAATGGGACCTAATTAACATTAAAAGCTTCTGCACAACAAAGGAAGCTATAAGCATGATGAAAAGGCAGCCATCACAATGGGAGAAAATAATAGCAAATGAAACAATGGACAAAGAATTAATCTCAAAAATATTGTCAAATTTAAAACACACGAGCAAGAATTAAAGTGTAGGAAAGGAAAAGTAGGGTCACTCAAGTAGTCAGTTATCCAGGTCACCCAGGGCTTTCTACAAGGGGAACTTCATGGACGGAGTAGTACAGTCTGGCTAATTACCTGGTTGTGTAGCTGGCAAAGTGTTTATTCAATATGAATGTCTTTGAAGTAGATACCTGGGTAATCAAATGCTTAATTTCAAGCACTTACATTATAATTTAAAAAAGCTTATTGTCAGACATCCACACTACAGGTATGTAACACAGAATACATAATACACAGTAGTATTCATTTAGTAATAGAAAGAATCAGATATATTAGCTTATGTAGTATTTATTTTAATAAACTTAAATTGATGGATAACATACACACAGAAAAGTATACTAATCACAAATATGGAGACCTATGAACTATCACAAAATGCTTGAAGCTGTGTAAATCACACTCAAGACATGAACATTAGCAGAGCTCCAACAGCTGTCAAACCCATTATATGTCTTCCAAAACATAGCAACCATATTGGCTTTTAACACCATAGATTAATTTAGTTCACTTTAAAGATTGTATACATTGAATTTTTCATAAGCAGTTTTTCATACATTTTTATTTTGTGCCATATTAGGTTTGTGGGTAACACTCAAAATCCTTCAAACTAGGCTTCAGCAGTAGGTGAATTGAGAACTTCCAGATGTACAAGCTGGATCTAGAAAAGGCAGAGGAACTAGAGATCACATTGCAAGCTTTCACAGTTCACAGAGAAAGTAAGGGAACTCCAAAAGATATCTTCTTCTGCTTCATTGACTACAAGAAAGCCTTTGACTCTGTGGATCACAACAAACTGGAAAATTCTTAAAGAGATAGGAATACCAGACCACCTTACCTGTCTCCTGAGAAACCTGTATGCAGGTTAAGACGTAACAGTTAAAACCAGACACGAAACAACAGATTGATTTAAAATTGGGAAAGGAGTATGACAAGGCTGTATATTTTCACCCTGCTTATTTAACTTACTTACAAGTACATCATGCAAAATGCCTGGTTGAATGAATCACAAGCTGGAATCAAAATTGCTGGCAGAATTATCAATAACCTCAGATATGTAGATGATATCACTCTAATGGCAGAAAGTGAAGAAGAACTACAGAGCCTACTATGAAGGTGAAAGAGGAGAGTGAAAAAATTGGCTTAAAACTCAACATTCAAAAAAACTAAAATTATGGCATCTAATCCTGTTACTTCGTGGCAAATAGAAGGGGAAAGGTGGAAACAGTGACAGATTTTATTTTCTTGGTCTCCAAAATCACTGCAGGTGGTGACTGCAGCCATGAAATTAAAAGATGCTTGTTCCTTGGAAGAAAAGCTATGACAAACCTAGACAGTATATTAAAAAGTAGAGACCTCCCTTTGCATACAAAGGTCTGTATACTCAAAGCTGCAGATTTTCCAGTAGTCATGTATGGATGTGAGAGTTGGACCCCTATTCTAATTATATAAATTATTTTTATAAGTTGAATATGATTGTTCAGAAAATATTATGATCTAGAAGTTATTTAATGAAATATTTGATTTTAGTCAAACTCACTGATGAAAAGTATGCTTGAAATCCAATTATAAACAATGATCACCTAAGTTGATAAGGGGCTTTACAGATGGCTCAGTGGCAAAGAACCTGCCTGCCAATGCAGGAGTCACAGGTTTGATCCCTCAGTCGGGAATATCCCCAGAGAAGGGAATGACAACCCAACTCCCAGTATTCTTGCCTGGAAAATCCCGTGGATAATGGAGCCTGGTTCGCTACAGTCCATGGGGTCACAGAGTGAGACATGACTGAGCATACACACATACACACACACATGTTGATGAGATTATATTCTTAGCAATTACTAAGTGAAAGATACATCATAAACTAGAAAATGAATCTTTTTTTAACCTTTTTTTCTGAAGTAAAATTGCTGTATAAGATTATATAAATTACAGATATACAATATAGTGAGTCACAATTTTAAAGGTTTTACTTTTTCATCAGTCAGTCCGTCATTCAGTCATGTCTGACTCTTTGCTACCCCTTGAACTGCAGCACACCAGGCCTCTCTATCCATCACCAACTTCCGAAGCTTGCTCAAACTCATTTCCATCGAGTCGGTGACACCATCCAACCATCTCATCCTCTGTCATCCCCTTCTCCTCCTGCCTTCAATCTTTCCCAGCATCAGGGCCTTTTCCATTGAGTCAGTTCTTTGCATCAGGTGGCCAAAATATTTGAGTTTCAGCTTCAGCATTAGTCCTTCCAATGAATATTCAGGACTGATTTCCTTTTGGTTGGACTGGTTGGATCTCTTTGCAGTCCAAGGGACTCTCAAGAGTCTTCTCCAACACCACAGCTCAAAAGTGTCAATTATTTGGCGTTCAGCTTTCTTCATGGTCCAACTCTCATATCCACACATGACTGCTGGAAAAACCATAGCTTTGACTACATGGACATTTGTTGGCAAAGTAATGTCTCTGCTTTTTAATATGCTGTCTATGTTAGTCATTACTTTTCTTCCAAGGAGCAAGCATCTTTTAATTTCATGGTGGCAGTCACCATCTGCAGTGATTTTGGAGCCCCCCAAAATAAAGTCTGTCACTGTTTTCATTGTTTTCCCATCTATTTGCTGTGAAGTGATGGGAGTGGATGCCATTATCTTAGTTTTTTGAATGTTGAGTTTTAAGACAGCTTTTTCACCCTCTTTCAGTTTTATCAAGAGGCTCTTTAGTTCTTCTTGTGTAATACATTAATAGCATTGTTGATTGTAATCACCATGCTGCATATT
Source organism: Odocoileus virginianus (assembly GCF_023699985.2). Taxonomy (NCBI): domain Eukaryota; kingdom Metazoa; phylum Chordata; class Mammalia; order Artiodactyla; family Cervidae; genus Odocoileus; species Odocoileus virginianus. Next base: position 23,407,441 of record NC_069704.1, read on the forward strand.
AGATCTTCAGAACTTATTCATCTATAGTTGAGAATCTGTGCACCTTGACAAACATCTCCCCATCTAACCCACTCCTCATTTTATGGAAATCACCATTTCTAATCTTTATTTTTGTAAGCTTGGCTTAAAAGAAAAAGATTCTATATATAAGTGAGAACCATATAGTATTTGTCTTTCTCTGACTTGTTTTACTTACTATAATACCCTGAAGGTTAACCCATGTTGCTGCAAAAGGAAGGATTTCTTTCTTTTTGTGGTTGAATAATATTTCATTGCATATATATACTCTAAATGTTCTTTATTTGTTCATCTATCACCTAAGTTGTTTATAAGTCTTGGCTACTATGAATAATGCTGCAATAAATATGGATATATAGATATCTTTTCAAGATAGTGTTTTTATCTTCTTCAGATATATATCCAGAAATGTGCTTGCTGGATCATATGAGAGTTCTATATTCATTATTTTGAGTAACCTCCTTATAGTTTTCCATAGTAACTGCACCAATACACGTTCCCTCCAATAGTGTACAAGGGTTCCCTTTTGTCCACATTCTCACCAACACTTGTTTCTTACTAAGAGACATTCTAACATGTATAAGATGATATTTGGGGATTTTGATTTGCATTTCCCTGATTGTTAGTGACTTTCAAGTACCTGTTGGCCATTTTTATATCTTCTTTGGAAAAACATCTATTAAACTACTTTGCCTGTTCGAAAATCATGTTGTTTGGATATTCACTTGTTTGTTTGCTATTGAGTTGTATGAGTTCCCTGTATATCTTATCCCTTATTGGATGGCTTGCAAATATTCCCCCCTGTTTGTAGGTTGCTTTTTAATTTTGTTGATTATTTTTCTGTGGAGAAAGCTTTTAAATTTTATGTAGCCCATTTGTTTACTTTTTGCTTTTGCTGGTTGAGCTTTAGGTATCATACCCAAAAAATTCTTTGACAACACTAATATAAAGGAGTTTTTCCATATGTTTTCTTCTAGGATATTTACAGTTTCAGGTCTTACATTTAGTTTCTTGATCCATTTTGAGTTAATTTTTATGAGTAATATAAGACAGGGGTCCAATTTTATCACAGTTCTGTATCACAATTTTCTTGGAGATAGGTACTTCACAAGACAAGATCTTTCCAGCCTTTCCCATAATCCTGTCAGGTTTCTGTTGAGGATTCCCTCATTTTTATACAGGATATCACTCTTCTCACATTGCCCTGAGCTCAGATTGCAATGTCAGTCTTTGTCTCTTGGCTGTCAGTCATCATGTATAGTGAAGTTTTAGGTCATATTGACTAGGAGCAGTGATCTCTACCACACTCAAATATTTCTGCCCACTCCTTCCTGCCCACTGTCTGATGATCCTGGCAGAGCCCACAGCTGAGTTCTAATTCTTCCTGTACCTCCTATTCCTTCTAAAAGACAGTTTATAGTTGATTATGGGAGAACAAATATGTCCATAGCTCTGCATTATCCATTGAGCTAAACCTATACTAATCATCTCACACCACAGTGGTGTGGTCACTCACCTAGAGCCAGACATCCTGGAATGTAAAGTCAAGTGGGCCTTAGGAAGGATTACTATGAACAAAGCTAGTGGAGGTGATAGAATTCCAACTGAGCTATTTCAAACCCTGAAAGATGATGCTATTAAAGTGTTGCACTTAATATTCCAGCAAATTTGGAAAGCTCAGCAGTGGCCATAGGACTGGAAAATGTGTTTTCATTCCAATCACAAAGAAGGGCAATGCCAAAGTTCAAACTACTGGACAGTTGTGCTAATTTCACATGCTAGCAAGGTAATGTTCAAAATCCTTCAAGCTATGCTTCAACAGTTTGTGAACTGAGAACTTCCAGATGTACAAGCTGGATTTAGAAAAAGCAGAGGAACCAGAGATCAAGTTGTCAACATATATTGGATCGTAGAAAATGCAAGGGAATTAAAAAAAAAAATCTACTTCTTCTCTATTGACTATGTCATAGCCTTTGACTGTGTAGATCACAAAAAACTGTGGAAAATTCTTAAAGAGGTGGGAATACCAGACCACCTTACCTGCCTCCTGAGAAACCTGTGTGCAGGTCAAGAAGCAACAATTAGAACTGGACATGGAAAAATGGATTCAAAACTGGGAAAGAAGTACATCAAGGTTGTATATTGTCACCCTGCTTTTTTAACTTGAATGCAGAGTACCTCATAAAAAATGCTGAGCTGGATGAAGCACAAGCTGGAATCAAGATTGCTGGAAGAAATATCAATAACCTCAGATATTTAGGTGATACACTATAATGACAGAAAGTAAAGAGGAACTAAAAAGCCTTCTGATGAGGGTGAAAGAGGAGAGTGAAAAAACTGGCTTGAAATTCAACATTCAAAAAACTAAGATCATGGCATCTGGTCCTGTTACTTCATGGCAAATAGAAGGGGAAAAATAGAAACAGTGACAGATTTTATTTTCTTGGGCTCCAAAATCACTGTGGATGGTTACTGCAGCCATAAAATTAAAAGGCACTTGCTCCTTGGAAGAAAAGCTATGACAAACCTAGACAGTGTATTAAAATATAGAGACCTCACTTTGCCAATAAAGGTCCTTATAGTCAAAGCTATGGTTTTGCAGTAGTCATGTATGGATGTGAGAGTTGGACCATAAAGAAGGATGAGTGCCAAAGAATTGATGCTTTTGAACTGTGGTGTTGGAGAAGACTCTAGAGAGTCTCTTGGACAGCAAAGAGGTCAAACAAGTCAATCCTAATGGAAATCAGTCCTGAATATTCATTGGAAATACTGATGCTGAAGCTGAAGCTCCAATACCTTGGCCACCTAATGCAAAGAGCCAACTCATTGGAAAAGACCCTGATGATGGGAAATATTGAGGACAAGAGGATAAGGGGGAAGCAGAGGATGAGATGGTTGGATGGCATCACTGACTCAATAGACATTACTTTGAGCAAACTCAGGGAGATAGTGAAGGACAGGGGAGCCTGGCATGCTGTGGTCCATGGGGTCACAAAGAGTTGGACATGACTTAGCAACTGAACAACAGTCATCCCTTAATCATACTTCAACCCTTGCCCTTGTGTGGGGTGTTGGAAATGCATGATAGGAGAAAGGAGGTGGTAGGGATAGAAAAGGATAATTATACAGGTATCTGTAGAGTGCTAGTAGAAACAGATAGAGAGGGAAACATAGGAATCATTGGGAGACCATCGTAAATTAATTATCACTTAGGAAACTATCAGAACATTATGGAATGAAGCAGGCTTGCTTACCTCTAAAGCCATAAGTTAAAGCAGGAGTTATGTCCCAGGTCATTAGGTGAAAGAAAAATGTCACCACCCTTCTAGTAATGTGAATAAGTGCTATGATAGTCCTAATTTGACCTCATAGGGTCAGACACTTGCCTGCCTGATATGAAGGAGGAGCTAGGGATGTAAGCCTGACATCTGCTGAAAGAAGGAGGTCTTTTCTCTTCACCCATTTTTCTTTGGCTATAAAACTGTAGCCCACTTAATCCTCTGGGCAGAGTTCCCTCACCTGCCCATTGCATCTCTTACAAACATCTTATATTAATAAATTTACTTTGTGATGAATTTCTTCTGCACTGAGACACAAAGAACCTGAGCTTCATTAAGTCCTGAAATTAAGGGTGTGATCTTAGCTGGAAGACCAAGGGTTTTGGCTGGGTTTGAGTCCCAGCACAATCTAAGGTGAATGGTTTTGGCAGAAAACATTTTCTTGAGTAGGGGAAGTATTCTCCTACGATCAATCTGGCTATTTGGCTGAAGCTGTTCTGCAATGTGACACCTCACTGGCAGGAGATGAGGTCTGGACTGTCACTTTCTTAACATTATTTTTATTTTTTTTACTGACCTTCTACCTCCTTCATTTCTCTTTCTTCCCTTTCTAGGATCCTAAGGGCAAGCAGAAAGCCTGTTACACAGAAATGTATAAAATATCAATTCACCAAAAAGTTGGTTTTTAGTTTTTTTAAACCATTAAAAAATTAGGTATGATGAATTATGTGCTGCCTCAGATATACTTCTATAGATATAGATAAGACCTCAAGCTATGGATATGACTGTATTCATTATTGGAAAAAGAGTTTGAAAACCAAATCCCAATGCATGTAGGTGGGGCAGGGAGAAGGGATCTATGTTGTTACTTTCCTAAACTTGTTTTGGGAGTTGGTTGGCTAGTGAGGAGATAGGAGGCATTGTCCTAGCTGGGAGCGGCTGTGCTTCTAAGTGCTTCCGTGAATTCTGGTCTGCTTTGACATGGCTATCAGCTCACTTCCCTGCAGTTATGTGTCCTATGCACTGAGCCCATGTTCTGTTGCTATGGGGGCTGCTGCAGGGAAACATCAAGGAATGTGACTGCTCCTATGTTTGACAGAGTTCAACATGGCTAACTGTGTGGAAAACCCCAGCCACATGGATGTTCTTTGAACATCTATACACATGAAAAGGATCTACAGTCTTTTCTGCATTTACATTTTATTGGACTTATTTTTATCTTGGTTTAGTAAACTAAGCTGTGATTTGATGTAAAACATTTATGGATTATAAAAGTATATGGCATGTTCTTTTCCTTCAAAGAAGCTCTATACAAAAAAACAAACTTCCCATCTTTGTGTGTGAAAAATAAGCTTGCTTCAGCCTTATTTTCTTGTGTTTTCCTCTGTCACTTCCATTCTCATCCCACCAGCCACCCTGCACTTTTTACAGCAGTCATGCGGACCTTATGGATTGTTGGGGCACACAGGTGCATTTTCCCAACCACAAGCTATAGCTATTAGGGGAAGCACCCTGACTGAAACTGCCCACCCAGGCCAGACACCATAATAGCCATTTGCAGGAGGTGCTGGTAAGGAACAAGGAACTAATAAGCCACCATCAACTGGAAGAGTTCGAGAAAGGTCAAAAGGAGACACCACATGTCCAACCACCTCCCAGAATCCTCCTTGCTGACATCCATCTTGGCTGATCAAGGCATGCACCACCAGGAAGGACTCTGAGTCAGAATGACTGGCTGAAGACAACCTGGAAACTAATCATTTCAGTTCTGTTCAGTTTAGTTACTCAGTTGTGTCCGACTCTTCATGACCCCATGAACTGCAGCACGCCAGGCCTCCCTGTCCATCACCAACTCCCGGAGTCCACCCAAACCCATGTCCATTGATTTGGTGATGCCATCCAACCATCTCATCCTCTGGCGTCCCCTTCTCCTGCCCTAAATCTTTCCCAGCATCAAGGTTTTTTTTCTAATGAGTCAGCTCTTTGCATCAGGTGGCCAAAGTATTGTAAAACCCAAGACTGCCAGCCACGTGGTAGAGCAGTTCTCCTGGGTTCCCTTACCCCCCTGCTCTCCGCCCGGGCACCCTTTCCCAATAAACTCTCTTGCTTTGTCAGCACGTGTGTCTCCTCGGGAAATTCACTTCTGAGTATTAGACAAGAGTACAATTTCGGGTCCTGGAAGGGGTCTCCCTTCCTGCAACATAGGCACACAATTTGTGGAGTGCCCTTTGTGGTCTTTGAACACTGCATAGGACCCAGCACAACTCCCATGTGAGGTCTTCCTGACAGCCTTTGTCAGAAGGAAGCTTTACTTGTACTGTTCTGTTCAAAACTCACTTTGCATCGATGAACATGCCCTGCTTTGCAATATGTAATATATGTACTCTGTGCTCTTTTGCAGATATTCCTGGAGAAATGCATTTTCCTCAGTATATTTATCCTGCATAGAATGTGTATGCATGCCTGTGTGCTCAGTTGCTAAATCATGCCTGACTCTAAACTTCCAGGCTCCTCTGTCCATGGGATTTTCCTGGTAAGAATCCTGGAGGGGTTGCCATTTCCTCCTCTAGGGAATCTTCCCTACCCAGGGATCAAACCCATGTCTCTTGCATTGGCAGGCATATTCTTTACCACTGAGCCACTGGGAATCCCCCATCCTGCACAGAATACCTTCCATATAATGGTAATTTTTTGTGGTGATTAAGGAAATTAACACAACACTCTAGGGAGACATGTTTCAATATGTCACCTATACATATAAGAGTATGTATAGGTGGATGGCCAGAGGGGACTGAAGGGAGAGGGATGCTCACTGAGGCATGCTCACTGAGGGATGCTCATCCAGAAAATTGATCTGGTCCTAGGGGGATGACCCACAAACAGGATGGCAGGTCTTCCAAGTGCTCTCCCATCTGAAAAGAGCCACCACTGAGGAGTGTCTCAAAGTGACAGCTATAGCTGGCATTAGAATCCACTAAGAAACTCATTACAATGCAAATTCCTGGGATTCCATTCTGGACCTGCCACTTTCAGTTTAGCACATCTCTCTGGGTGTGTGAGAGAGATAAATTTCTGCTGCACTTAACAAGAATTTCTGCCGCACCTATACAAGTATACAGATGATGATGACAGCCAGAAGCCAGAGGAATGTTCACCTTCATCCAATGGAAGTTAATCAAAATCTCTGAATACGTGTGTGCTCAGTCACTTCAATCGTGTCCCACTCTTTGTGACCTTATGGACTATAGCCTGCCGGGCTCCTCTGTCCATGGGATTCTCCTGGCAAGAATAGTGGAGAGGGTTACCATGCCCTATTCCAGGGGATCTTCCCAACCCAGGGATCAAACCCCCGTCTCCTGTGTCTCCTGCATTGCAGGGAGATTCTTTACTCACTGAGCCACCTGGGAAGCCCAATCTCTGGATAAGAATTTCAAATTTAAAAAGAAATTTCTTGTTATCTTAACAATAGACAGGATGTAAATAGATATCCTTCTTTGATTGCTGAGGCAACTGTAGCACAAGGTCAAATACTAAATTGAACATAAAACTAAGGGCAGCACTTACTTGACTTTGGCTGGTTTGCAAACTTAAGTGCAGCAGAAATTCATCTCTCTCACACACCCAGAGAGATGTGCTAAATCTAATGTGGCAGATCCAGAATGGAATCCCAGGAATTTGCATTGCAATGAGTTTCTTAGTGGATTCTAATGCCAGCTATAGCTGTCACTTTGAAACACTCCACAGTGGTGGCTCTTTTCAGATAGGAGAGCACTTGGAAGACCTGCCATCCTGTTTGTGGGTCATCCCCCTAGGACCAGATCAATTTTCTGGATGAGCATCCCTCAGTGAGCATGCCTCAGTGAGCATCCCTCTCCCTTCAGTCCCCTCTGGCCAATAGGACACCAAAAGCCATTGAGTATGCAGGTTATCCAGGAGAGAAGGGGTTGAACTCCTGCCGTGCACGTTCAGACCTCACCTTTAGGGTTTCCCTGTATATGTGTCTTTTCCACTGAGTCTTCAACCACCTAAAATGTAGCCTCTGTTTCCCTGAACATGTTAGTTGCTCAGTCGTGTCCCACTCTTTGTAAACCTCTGGAATGTAGCCCGCCAGGCTCCTCTGTCCATGGAATTCTTCAGCCAAGAGTATTGGAGTGGGTAGTTATTTCTTTCTCCAGGAGACCTTCCCAACCCAGGAATCAAACCTGTATGTCCTGCACTGCAGACAGATTCTTTACCATCTTTGCAACCATTTCTCTGTTCCTATAATAGCTCTTGAATGCCTCCTGACTCCTGACTTTGTTCATTTCTTAACCTAGTCCTCTTATCTATCCATGATATCTGCCAGTGCTTGCACATCTCATCAGACACCAGAACTAAGGTTCATAGAGTTTGCTGCATTCCAGCATGGCCCTGGCTCTCAGAGCCAACCCTTTTCACCCGACACAAGCACAACCTTCTGACAGTATAAATGTCTCATAGGCCTCATTCCAACCTCACCACTAGTAGACAAGCATGCTTTAGCTTTGAGTTATCATAATTATGTTCCTGGAACTTTATGGTAATAAAATAGATATGCAAATAAACTTGAGTTGAATGGCATTTGCTGAATGTCTGGGGAAATTCTCATTACCTAAATGACCAAGATATTGATTCAAAAAAGAGGAAATACTGGTTATGGTCTCTTGGGATGATCTTAGCAAAAACTGAACCATCAAAAATACACAAAATAAAATACACATATAACCACAGATGCATAGAGACATGGTGAGAAATATCTATATTACTCAGGGTTGATTTCATCTAACAATACTGATGAGAAACAGTAGAATTCAAGGGGAGGATAAGAAGAAAGGCAAGTAGTTTGGATGATATTTATATATTTTTCACTATAAGACCAGCCATGTTTTTGCTTCTTTTTCAATATTTTTTTTGTTTGCCTTTAAAACCACTGGCAATCGACAGACCTGTACTGCAGACAAAACTACACAATGAGAATTATCTTTATATTGACTTGTTAGCTGATAATAGATAACATTTTAATTATTGGCCATCACCAGTGGGTGAGTGAATGATAGTCACTCAGTCATGTCCAACTCTTTGTGACTCCATGAACTTCAGTGCACCAGGCCACCCTTTTAGAAGGCAGAGAGTCAAAGAATTGATGTGGTACTGGAGAAGACGCCTGAGAGTCCCTTGGACAGGAAGGGGATCAAACCAGTCAATCTTAAGGGAAATCAACCCTGAATACTCATTGGAAGGACAGATATTGAAGTCAAAGCTCCAGTATTTTGGTCACTGGATGGGAACAGTTGACTCATTGGAAAAGTCCCTGATGCTGGCAAAGATTGAGGGTAAAAGGAGAAGAGGGCGTCAGAGGATTAGATGGCTGGATGGCATCACCAATTCAATGGACATGAACTTGGGCACATTCCGAGGGATGATGAAAGACAGGGAGGCCTGGCATGCTGCAGTCCAAGGGGTCACAAAGAGTTAGACACAGCTGTGAGACTCAACAACAACAACATAGCCATCCCAGGAAGTTCCTTCATAACCATCTCATGAGCTTCTTCTTTTATTTGTACCTACATGGATGCCATATCACCCTGTAAAATCAGGGAAGAAAAAAGAGAGGCAAAAATTTTAAGCAGTGGAGAAGCTGGTATCTGGTGATGAACTATATTCATTAATAGACTCATCACGAATATAGATGATATTTGATATACTGACACTGCAACATCAGTAAAATACTACATTTGACAATCTGTGATGGGCAATGCAAATCTACCTGTAGGCCAAGTTCCCCTGTGCCTTCACAACAGTTTAAAATATTTAAATGTCCCAGAGGGAACAGGAAATAGCTATGGTTTCCTGTTTGACTCAGAATTGCACCTTCTTCTAAAAATGCTAGTGCCAAGTTTTCCTATTTCCTCATATTTTAGTATGCCTGCCTTGATCATTTTATCAAAATACTTTTATGTCTAACTCAACATTCTCCTTTATTTATTGTTCCTTTTTCATTATTAAAACTGGCACACATACAGATCTAGCATTTATGTCACCTTCCAAGTAATTTAAATGCACAGTTTGTAAATGAATGCTTTATAAATTCAGAAGTGTAATAGGCAATGAGAACTGCTGGAAATCCTAACAGAAAAGAATCATTGATTATGCTATAATGTTATTGGAATTGGATGTAGGAGTTTTAACTCTTTACAGAAATAAAGGAACTAACCTTTATATCATACCACAGAGCTCTCAGAAGCTCTCCTCTTTACATAGATGTAGGTACTGAAGTACAGATATAATTGGGGTGAGGATCTCACTATTGTTTTTATCAAATCTTATGTAAACTATACAAATTGTCTTATAATTTTGGTTTATCTTCTACTATTTTTTTCAAATGGTCCACTATAGAAATGACATGCTAATGTTACTAGGAAACTTATTTAATCGCCAATTATTTCATTTCGATTTCCTAACAAATTGAGCAAAAGTTGTATCTTTATGTTGTTGGTAAACAGAGCAGAATGAGTATGGATAAAATATTTTTATGGTAAATTTTGAGGCACAATTTGTAAATGAGGTATTTAAAGTAGGAAATATTATGCACATAAGAAATGGGAGATAGTTGTCAAGTATTGACTGAAATCTTCTTTTCCCTGACTCCCTTTTGTCAAAACCTTCACGCAGACAGAAGGGGATATCACCCCTACTGGTTGTCTCAGCAGATTCAGATAAAAATTTGGAATCCATTTGAAATCTATTGTACAAGTATAGTGAAGAAGGATTTAAGATCCATATGTTTTTATATACACCTCCCCGCCCCCTTCCAAGCACATCAACTCCAAAACCTCAGAATGTCTCTAATGGGGACCTTAACCCAGCATCACCAAGAAGAGGTTGAGTGAAGCCCGAAGCCCTCCCTCAGCCCCCGCCTGTGGGGTGCCCCATCCTCAGCAAGGAGCACTGTGCCCCATGACTAGCCTCAGCTATATCTGAGAAAGGAACTGAAATGAGATCAAAGGATCCATGAAGCCTTTGGAAAGAACCTCTCTCTTTTCACTATAGACCTCAAGAGAGATCTTCTGCTTTCAAGGATGGGAGATAAAAGGGTAAAAAAGAAACCATTCTAGGACTGAAGATCTATTTTAAAATGGTACACATTACCAGAAAAAAGACCAGGTAACACATTATACAAGTAATAAAAATACAGTGCTCACATGTATCATGGCTACACCTTTAGCTCTCTGTGCTTCCTATTCAAGAAATACCTATCCAACATCATAAGTACCCATAGTGTATGGCTTATTGGAGAAGGAAATGGCAACCTGCTCCAGTATTCTTGCTTGGAGAATTCCATGGACAGTGGAGCTGGGCAGACTACTCTCCATGGGATCGCAAAGAGTCGGACACATCTGAGGGACTAAACAACAAATACGGCTCCTAGACCAAGCTGTTCTCTTGCAGAGGTGTGCAGACACCTGAAGGTGGGAGTGTTGCTCTTCCTCACATTGCTCCATCGCTTCTTTCTGTTGTGAGGGTGGACAGACACCAGTAGTGGCTTTAATCATCACTTTTGGGATTTTCATCAGCATCACTGAAGTGGAGTGGGTTTCATCCCATCACACTTAGCTTTTTTTCCCCACATCATTTACTTTTTCTGCAAAAGCCAACCCCTCTACTCTCAAGCTCAATTGATGACTGGCGATCCACTAACACTTCTCATTGTACAAACCCTAGTTCCAGTCCTTCCCATCTTGAGACTCTCACAACAGAATGAACCCACCAAGCTTGAAATGAGGTGGGAGCACAATCCTTACCAGTTGCAGTGAAAATCAAGGTTGCAGTCAGATCAGGAAAAAGTAGAGAAGGCTTGAGTGTGACACAAACAGTATGTTTTAACATGAAAAGTCTCCAGAGCCTCAAGGACATTTATCAGAATATTATATATGAATGCTGATAATATGCAATAATGGTGGCGATATTTCAAAGGTCAGATAAATAGGGCATATTGATGGGAATTACCTTTTACTGTGCTCCTGACACTGCTCTTTCTCTCTGTGTTTGGGTCTACCTCCTCAGTTCCTGGTGATTTTTTTGACTAGTAATTCCATTTACTGTCTAACCGGAATTCTCTTCTGATTTTCTATTTTCCCCTGGAGATAGGAAACAAAGGTAAGCTGGGGATAGGTAATAAAAATTCTCTGATGGTCCTTTCAATAATTTTAACCTGTAGTCAAGGTAACACCTATGTGTTTCTAGCAAGAAGAGGCCCTGATTAAAAGGCAGTGCAGGTCACCTTCGAGCAAGGATGCAGATTCTTACCTGACCTCTCTTTGCGATGCACCTGCCCAGGGGAAAGGGTGTTTAGGCACCTTTGGGGGACTCCACAGCAAACCACATAACTCTGGCTCCTCATCTCACTGCTATTTTCTAGCCAAGGAAAACTGCATTGCTGTCCACAGTGCTGTCCATGTTATGAACTCTAGGGTCTCTCTGACACTGCATAGGTTTAACATTTAATAAGACACAAAGCCATGTCAGTAGCTTCCTACAAGTAGGTCTGCACTGTGACTTCTGTGTTCTGAGGAACTGCTGCTATTGCAAACTTCCTCCTTCCCGAAAAAGAAAGGGAAAAGCATTTTAAAATTGTGACTGTATCAGTATAAAGACAAATATGTGCATGCACGCTAGGTCACTTTAGTCCTGTCTGACTCTGCGACCCCATGACTGTAGCCTGCCAGGCTCCTCTGTTCATTTGATTCTCCAGGCAAGAATATTGGAGTGGGTTGCCATGCCCTCCTCCAGGGGATCTGCATGACCCAGGGATCAAACTCGCATCTCTTGTGTCTCCTGCATTGCAGGCAGATTCTTTACCACTGAACCACTGGGGAAGCCAAAGACAAATATATTGTAGGTTAAGTTCACTGCTATATTATCTTAATTTTTCTTCATATTTTCAAAGAAGTAAAAATTACACATGCAACATATTGTTCAGTTCAGTTCAGTTCAGTCACTCAGTTGTGTCCAACTCTTTGCGACCCCATAACTGCAGCACGCCAGGCCTCCCTGTCCGTCACCAACTCCCAGAACCTACCCAAACTCATGCGCATTGAGACAGTGATGCCATCCAACCATCTCATCCTCTGTCGTCCCCTTCTCCTCCTGCCCTCAATCTTTCCCAGCATCAGCATGTTTTCAAATGAGTCATTTAACATATTGATGGGTCCCTAAGAATACTATTGGCCCTACTTCTTGTGCTTCCTGGGTCTGAAGGGTTAGAAAGCCACTTCCTATGCTCCCTTGCAGCCTGCTTCCTCCCTGTTGGCATTTTACCTCCTCATCTCGCCATCTGTTCACACACCTTACTCCTTAATAGGTGATACATCTGGTCTAGTCAGAAGGCATACAGGCCGATATTCAAGATTCAACAATTTTTCTAATATGCACACACGCGAGCACACACACACACTCACATAGCACGTGTTGTATTGAATTGACAGGTGCCTGCGATGTCAACTGTTGCTGGCCCAACAAGATATTCCTGGGCCCTGTTTATCACAAACCATTATGTTCTCCTTGCTGCTGCTACCCTTTTATTATTTCCTACTGTAAATCATCTCCAGTCAGGCTTCCTTTCCCAGATCCGCTAGGCTGGAGCCAGTCCTTCCTGGTTTCTAATTACCCCATGCACTTTTCTAAATTCAAGTATTTAGTTGATTTACAATGTCACTCTAGTTTCTGCTGTATACTAAGTAAGTTAGTTATACATATACATACATTCACTCTTTTTTATATTCTTTTCCATATAGGTAATTTCCCATATAGATAGAGCACCAGTCCCCAACATTTTGGGACCAGGGACTGGTTTCATAGAAGACTATTTTTACACAGACAGGGCATGGGGATGGTTTGAGGATGATTCTGGTTCAGTAGGATTTGCACTCCTATGAGACTCTAATGCCATCATTATCTGACAGGAGGCAGAGTCCAGGCAGTAATGAGAGCAATGGAAGGTGGCTATAAATACAGATGAAGTTTCACTTGCCACCTCCTGCTGTACAGTTATTGGTCCATGGCCTAGGGGTTGGAAACCCATGATACAGAGTATTAAGTAGAGTCCCTGTGCTATAGAGTAGGTCCTTATTAGTTATCTATTTTATACACAGTAGTGTGTATATGTCAGACCCAGTTTCCCAATTTATCCCTCTCCCATTCCCCCCGACAGCCATAAGTTTGTTCCTTAAATCTGTGACTCCATTCCTGTTCTGTAAATAAGTTCATTTGTGCCAATTTTTTTAGATTCCACATATAAGCAACATCTTATAACATTTGTCTTTTTCTGTCTGATTTACTTCACTCAGTATGACAATCTCTAGCTCCATCCAAGTTGTTGCAAATGGCATTATTTAATTCTTTTTCATGACTGAGTAATGTTCCAATGTATATATGTACCAGATATCTTTATCTATGCCTCTGGTGATGGACATTTAAGTCACTTCCATGTCCTGATTATGTAAATAGTGCTGCAGTGAACATTGAGATGCATGTATCTTTTCAAATTATGGTGTTCTGGTTATACGCCCAGAAATGGGGCTGCTAGGTCTCTATTTTTAGTTTTTTAAGAAACCTCTGTACTGTTCGTTGGCTTCCCAGGTGGCACAGTGGTAAAAAATCTGCTTGCCAATGGAGGAGTTGCAAGAGATGTGAGTTCATTCTCTAGGTCTGGAACATCCTGTGGGGTAGTAAATGGCAATTCACTCTGGCATTCTTGCTTAGAAAATTCCATTGTCAAAGGAGCCTGGTGGGCTGTAGTCCATGGGGTTGCAAGGAGTTGGACGTGACCGAGCACACATAAGTGCATACTGTTCTCTCTAATGGCTGTACCAGTTTATATTGCCATCAGCAGTGCAAAAGTGTTGCCTTTTCCCTGCACCCTCTCCGGAATTTATTGCTTGTAGGCTTTTTGATGATGTACATTCTGATTAGTGTGAGGTAATACCTCATTGTAGTTTTGATTTGCATTTCTCTAATAATTATTGATGTTGACTATCTTTTCATCTGTTTTTGGCCACCTGTATGTCTTCTTTAGAGCTGGAGGAATCAGGCTCCCTGACTTCAGACTACACTACAAAGCTACAGTCATCAAAACTATATGATGCTGGCACAAAAACAGAAATATAAATCAATGGGACAGGATAGGAAGTCCAGAAATAAAGCCACACACCTGTGATAACCTAATATTCAACATAAGAGGCAAGAATATACAATGGATAAAAGACAGACTGTCTTCAATAAGTGGTGCAGGGAAAACTGGACAATTACATGTAAAAGGATGAAGTTAGAACATTCCCTAATACTATACACAAAAATAAACTCAAAATTGTTTAAAGATCTAAGTATAAAGCTGGATAGTATAAAACTCTTAGAGAAAAACATAGATAGAACACTCGTTGACATAAATCACAGCAAGATCTTTTTGGATTCATTTCCTAGATTTATGGAAATAAAAACAAAAATAAATAAATGGAACCTAATTAAACTTAAAAACTTTTGCACAGCAAAGGAAACCATAAACAAAGTGAAATGAGAATCCACCAAGTGGGAGAAAATATTTGCAAATGAATTGACTGACAAGGGATTAATCTCCAAAATATACAAACAGCTCAAAGCAGCTCAATATTAAAAAACATACAACCCCAGTAAAAAATGGGCAGAAAATCTAAATAAACATTTTTCCTATACATTTTTTAACCAGGCAAGAGTGCTGTCACCCTTTCTCCCTATTCTCCCAGCCAGCTTTAGCCATTTATTTACTTCCTTGTAACTACTTTTTTTTTTTTGTCATGCTGTTATCTCCTGGATTTATCTCCTATCTCTTACCAATTTACAGTTAGTCAAACTTAACTCAGAGGAGTAGTTCAAAGTTGGGCAACACATAAAATTGAATGCAATATTGCCAGCTCTTTGCTCTTATTTTTTATTTTTGCATAAAGAAATGTTCCGTACTTAATGAAGGAAAAAACCATAAAGACTGCTGTTGATCCATTATGCCTCCTATCCCCATTGATTTTAGGAGTATGCCGTGAGGGTAGAGTAATCAGATAGTGGAGGTCTGATAAAATGATCTCCCCCCTCCCTGTTTTTTAGAGATCTATTCTTTTCATGAAAAGCCCCAAATTAAATACTACTACTGATTATCAACCTTAAAAAAAAAAAAACTTAATGCACATATATTTAGCAAGGTCAATTTGGTGCTATATTATACTTGCAAAAAAACAATTTTGTCTAATTATGTTAATTTCATATATTTGTTATAATCAATGCTTTTATTAACTTCCCACACTCAAAAGACATTGATTTCTCTTGAAGACGTTAAAGGCATCATTAAAATTAAGAGGAGTCCACTTTACAAAGTACATTTGCAAATAAAACCCTTGTGTAAAATCCCAAAGTCAGTTGAAGATACATATTTTGCCACTTTTGGTATGTTTATTCTCTTTTTTCAGAAATAGTAGAAATCAGATCGATTCATTGCACACCATGTTCATGAAACAGGAAGTTTCATTTCATAATTCTAATTTACCCATGAGAATTGTGGGTGGGTAAGGGGATTTTCACTGTTAGGACAACACAAATTGCAGTTTCTAACATTTTTCTTTTTAAAAAAGCTATGTTGACATCTAATTGAAATATAATAAAGTGTGTGGATTTAAAGAGTATAATTTGATGAGCTTTAATATATGTATATACCTGTGAAAACATCAGCACAATCAAGAAGATGAAGATATCCATTAGTTCATTCCCAGGAGTTTCCTGCTGCCTTTTTATAATCTCTTCATGCTATGACTCCCATCTAGCTCTAGGCAACTTCTCACCTACATCTGTCACTGTATCTTTTGTGTTTATTAGAATTTTATATAAATGGAACCATACAATATGTATTCTTTTTTTTTTGCCTGACTTTCTTCTCTGTTTCTAATTATTTTGATATGCATTCATGTTGTAGAACTATCATTAGTCCATTCCTTTTTTATTTCAGGGTATTGCTACATTGTTTGTTTATCCATTCACCTTTTGACTATTAAATTCAGCTGCTGTGAAATTCGTGTTTAGCTATTTGTACAGAGGTATGTTTAGTTTCTTGTAAACATTTAGGAGGATACATTTATCTTTTTAAGATAAATGTCAGGTAGTTTTCCAAAATAATTATACAATTTTGCATTCTTATCAGCAGTATATGAGAAGTTCAGTTCCTCTATATCTTTTCCAATATATGGTATGGTCAGTCTTTGAAATTTTAGCCATCCTAATAGGTGTGGAGTAGATGTTCACTGAGGTTTTCATTTGCATTTTCCTAATGGCTAATGATGCTGAACATTTGTTCATGTTTCTTTTTTAATGAAGGGTCTATTCAAATAGTTTGCTCATTTAAAAATTTTAGCTATTTATCTATTTATTGTGTTTTGAAAGTTCTTTACGAATTCTGGATGCAAGCCCTTTAACACCTATATGTTTGCAAATATTTTCTACAAATCTGCAACATCTTTTTATTACCTTAACAAAGTCTTTTAAAGAGCAGTAGGTTTCACTTCTGATGAAGTTCAATTTGTCAGTTCTGTGTGTGTGTATCATACTTGCAGTGTGAGATCTAAAAAACCTTTGCCTAAGTCAGTGTTAAAAATTTTACCCTATGTTTTTGTCTATCAGCTTTATAATTTTAGTTTTATATTTAGGTATGCAATCCAGTTGGGGCTATATATTTTTTTTTTGGTATATGGTGCAAAGTATGGATCAATGTGGGTGTTTTGTTTGGTTTGGTTTAATTTAGTTTGGTTTATTTATTTTTGTGTATAGATACCATTTTTTTTCAGCACCATTTGTGGAAAAGACTACCCTTTCACCACTGAAGAACTTTTGCACCATAGTAAAAAAAAAAAAAAAAAAGAAAGAAAGAAAAAAAAAAAAAACTGTCACCTATATATGTGTGTTGAAAAAGGAAATGGCAACCCTTCTAGTGTTCTTGTCTTGGAAATCCCATGGATGGAGACTGGTGGGCTCCTATAGCCCATGGTTCTGTAAAGAGTAGAATGCCACTTAGAGACTAAAAAACAATAGTATATGTTTAAGTTTGTTTCTGGTCTCTATTGACTATTTTACTATCTTTTTTAAACAAAACTGCATTTTCTTGATTATTGCTGTTTTATAATAAGTTCTTGAATTTGGTAACATTAACCCTCTAACTTTGTTCTTTCTCAAAATTATTTTGGTTATTTTATGCCTTTTCCATTCTCACATGGATTTAGAATCAGATGGTTAATTTCTATAGCAAGCTCACAGAGTGTGTAGTTACTATTGGAGGGAATCCACAAGTTAACAATATTGAAACTTCTGACTCGTGAAGATGTATGCCTCCACAGTGTGAGTCCCTGGCAGTTAACCTTTCGGATTGTAGTGTAAGTGCTTAACATTAAGCTTTGGATTGTCGAAGAATCCATTTCAAAGTAGTTCACCTGGATAAGTACATTGCCACCTACACAACTAGGTAAAGAGCCAAGCTTGCCACACCTTCACCGAAGTTCCTTTTGTAGCCCTGGGTGACCTAGATAACTGACCACTTGAGTAACCCTGCTCTTCCCTTCTCACACTTTAGTTCTTACTCTTATTTCTAAATTCAGCAATAAAGAGTAAAATTACAAAACTCTAGGAACCCCATCTATGACCCCAATAAAAACAGAACCCCAGGTTCATGGGATCTCTGTTTCTCTCTCTTTCTCTACCCAGGAGTTGGCTTTGTGGACCTGGGCATGCCATGTACTCTGCAGGACCTGTAAGTAATCAATTTTGTTTTTTACAAAGTTCCCTGATGGTTTTGGCTGAGGTGCATCCCACAATTATAACAAAAACCACATCAGACAGCCCAGCCACATCTCCAACTCAAGTCAGGGAAATGTCTGCAGGGGCTGCCACAGTAATACAGGCCCAGGTATATGCTCAGGCATTTCTAGCCCATAGCACCCCTGTTTACAGGCTGAGAATGGCCCCAAAACAATCTCTCCATTTATTCATGTCATTTTAATGTCTTTCATCAATGATTTGTCATTTTCTTGTCACAGATCTTTTGTTAAATTTATTTTTAGGCATTCACTTGTTTATGCTATTGTAAATGGTATCATCCTTTTTCAGATTTCAGTTGTTAGTTGCCAACTTTCCAGACTTTTTTATATTTATTGATCTGATATCTGACAACCTTATCAAAATCATGTATTAAGTTCTAGAAGACTGACAGTGATTCTATAGATTTAGGACCTGGATGTTAAAGGTCATGCCATTCAAAAAACAGCTTTATTCTTTCTTTTCTATTTTGATGCCTTTTATTTCTTTTTCCTTACCTATTATACTGGCTAAAATCTCCTTTTTGATTTTTTTTTTAACTTGGGTCTTATTTAAAAGTATTTTAATGTGTTTCAAAATACTTGTAGGTGTTTTAAGAATCTTTTTGTTACTTATTTCAAATTTAATTCCATTGAGGCCTGAAACCTGTGACTAGAGCAGAATATGACTTCCATCTTATCTATTAAAACACATTTAATATTTCCAATCATGTCAGTTTTCTTTATTTTTTGTTTTTATTTATTGAACTATAGTTGATTTATAATGTTGTATTAATTCTGCTGCACAACAAAGTGACTCAGTTATACACACATATATACAAATATAAAAGTTCTTTTCCATTATGGTTTATCTCAGGATATTGAATATAGTTCCCTGTGCTATGTAGCATTACCTTGTTTATCTATTCTATATGTAATAGTTTTCATCCACTAACCTTACACTCCCAGCCCTCCCCTCCTCCATCACCCCTACCCTTTGACAACCACAAGTCTTGATGTCTGTGTGTCTGTTGCTGTTTCACATGTATCTGGACAAAATTATAATTTAAAAAGGTATTAATACATGCACCCTTGTGTTCATAGCAGCATTATACACAATAGCCAAGACATGGAAACAGCCTAAATGTGCATCAGCAGGTGAACTGGTCAATTTTCTATGTGCAATTGAAAAGAATATGTGTTCTTCTATCATAGGGTAGTGTTAAATAAATATTAATTAGTTTTTATTGTGTTGTTGAAGTTTTCTAGATCCCTACTGAGTTTCTGCCTACTTGTTTCATATAAACTATTTGTTTACATTGTAGTTCCTTTATCTTATAAATTATTTAGAGAGGATTATTGAAAATGTCTGACAGCCATGAGTTTGTCCAGTTCTTTTTGCAGTTCTATCAGTTTTACCCTCAGGTATTTTGGAGCTCTATTACTAGGTGCATAAATATTTAGAATTGTTGTATCTTTTTGTAAAACTAAAATATGATATCAGAGCAGAATAGTGACACTGACATTCAAGATATGGGATATTTCCACCTCCACAAGGATCCCTCATGTTGCCTTTGATATTCATGACCACTTCCTTTCTGTCCTCCACCTTCTTCTTAATCCTTGGTAATGACTAATATGCTCTCCATTTCTATATTTTTCTCATTTCAGAATAGTATATACACAGAACCACACAGTATGCAATCATTTGGGACTGGCTTTTTCCACTCAGTGTAATTCATTGATGACTTATGCAGATTGTAAATATCAGTAAGCAGTTCATTCTATTAAAATCTGAGTAGTATCCCATGATAGGCATAAACTACAGGAGCATGATTTACCCATTGAAGAAAAACAGAGTTATTTCTAGTTTTTAGTTGTTCCAAATAAAAGCATTATACACATGTACTTACAGGTATTTGTGTGTCTCAAAGTCTATTTCTTTAAGATAAAATTGCTAAGAAATATAATTGCTGTTTCATGTTTACTTTTTAGATAGTAACTTAACTTTAGCTTTTTGTCAAACTGTTTAATAGAATAGCTGTACTATTTACATTTCTATCAATATCAGCAATGCATGAGTAATACACTTACTTCACATCCTTGCTAGTTTTTGATATTGTTACTAATTATTTTGTTACCATGAACCATCTCAAATAGTGCATGGTAACATATCATTAAGGCTTTAATTTACATTTCCTTAATGGCTTATTATAATGTTATGTATACTTTTATGTGCTTATTTACCATGTCATTTGTTCTTTAGTAGAATAATTCTTTATGTCTATAGACCATGTTCTAATTGGATTTTTTATTTTTTTAATGTTAATTTTTTTTTCAGACACATAAGTTCTGTATATATTTTTATTTAATTTACTTTTATGTTAAATTTTGGCAAAAGAAATGCCATCAAATATACCATCATAACATTTTAAATGTACAATTTATTGGGAGTAAGTATATTTGCATTGTTGTGCAACATGTTTCTGTAAATTTTTCATCTTGCAAAATTGAAATTCTGTACCCTTTAAAAAATATTTCCATTTACCTCTCTGTCAGACCCTGGTAATCAGCATTCTACTTTCTGGTTTTATGAATTTTTTCCTGTTTATTTTAGCATCTTTATTGATATCTAATTCATATACTATAATGAACATGGTTACTTTTGACACATTATGTAACTTGAATCAGACAGTATTTTTCCTTTTGCAACTGGTTTATCTTATTCATACTTAACATAATGTCCTAGAGGTTCATTCATTTCATAACATGGGTCATAATTTCCTTTCTTTTCAAGGCTGAATAATATGTTTTTGTATGCATATACCACATTTTCTTTATCCATTCATCCATCAGTGGATATTTGGTTTGCTTCCAATATAATCAAAATAATAACAAATAAAAACAAAATAATAACACAGATGTGCTGTGTGCTGTCACATCAGTCATTCGGATTCTTTGTGACCCAATGGGCTGTAGCCCACAAGGCTCCTCTGTCCATGGGATTCTTCAGGCAAGAATACTGAAGTAGGTTGCCATTTCCTTCTCCAGGGGATCCTCACTACCCAAGGATCGGACCCCTGTCTCCTTACGTCTCCTGCATTGGCAGGCAGGTTTTTTTTTTTTTTTTTTTTTTTTTACCACTAGTGCCACTAGAAAGTTCCCAAAAAATACAATACTGATGATAAGCTTAACTAAAGAGATGAAAGTCTTGTACCCTGAAGATGGCAAGCTATTGCTAAAATGAATTAAAGAGAGTGCAAATAAATGGAAAGATATCCCATGTTCATCAGTTGGAATATTTAATATTGCTACAGTGTCCATACTGCCAATTCATTACAATCTCTATCAAAAAACTATCAACTTGTTCAATTTTCCTAAAACTATTTGCAGGAAAATTTTCTTCTCCACTGTATGGTCTTGGCATCCTTATTGAAGATCATTTATTATATAAACAAAAGTTTATTTCTGGACTCTCTATTCCATTCTATTATTCATGTACCTCTTTATGCCAGAATTACATTATTTTGATTATTGTTATTTGGTAATATGTTTTGAAATCAGAAAGTTTGAGGCTTCCAACCTGGTTCCTCTTTTTTTAAGACTGCTTGGCTATCTAGGTCCCTGAGGTTCCTTAAATCCTGAAATTTAGGATTTTTTCTATTTCTATAAAAATTGCCATTGAAATCTTAATGGAGATGACATTGAATCAGTGGAATTTTATTTTTATTTTAACATGACTGAAGCAACTTAGCACACAGCACAGCACATACATTGTATTATTTTGATTATATTGTAAATGGGAATGTTTTCTTAATTTACTTTATGAATTGTTTATTGTTAGTATATAGAAACACAAAAGCTTTTGCATGTTGATTTTGTACCTGCAAATTTGCTAAATGTATTAGTTCTAATAGGTTTTGTGTTTTCTAACAAGTTGCGTGTGTGTGTGTGTGTATGGAAGTAGAATTTTCCATATATAAGATCATGTCATCTGCAAACTGAGATAATTTTGCATTTACTTTCTCATTTGGGTGTCTTTTATTTGTTCTTAACTAAATGCTCTGGCTAGGACTTCCAGTACTACACTGAATATAAGTGGTGAGAGTGGGATGCTTGGTATTTCTGATCTTAGAGGAAGAACATTCATCAGCAGTGGGCTTTCCAGATAAGGCCTTTTAAATGTTATGATAGTTTCTTTATATTTCTAGGGGTTAGTTTAGTCTTTTCATTATATAAAATGTTGAAAACTTTCAGATACTTTTTCTGCATCTGTTGAGGTGATCCTGTCATTTTCATCCATTATTCTGTTAATGTGGTATACCATATTAGCAATGGAACACATTACATTGATTTTCATATCTTGAGTCCACTTTTATTATATGTACTAATCCTACCTCTTTAATAGGCCTTTGAATTCCTTTGCTGATATTTTGTTGAGGATGTTTGCATCCATATCCATCAGAGGAATTGGTCTATAGTTTTCTTTTAGTGTCTTTATCTGGATTTGGTGTCAGCATAATGCTGGCCTCATAAAATAAGTTTGGAAATGTTCTCTTCAATTTTTGGAAAGGATTTGCAAAGGATTGATGTTAAATTCTTTAAATATTTGGTAGAATTCTTCAGTAAAGCCATCTTATCCAGGAATTTTTGTTGTTTGGAGGAAGTTTTAACTTTCTGATTCAATCTCCTTAATATATTGGCCTGTTTATAATTTTATTTCTTTATGGTTCAGCATTGGTATTTTTTACATTTTTAGACTTCTATTAATTTCTTCTAGTTTATCTAATGAGTTGGGATGTAGTTATTCATTATAGTCTGTGATAATCCCTCTTATTTCTGTGGCACTAGTTATAATGTCCCTTCTCTCATATTTATATTAGTTATGTGAGCCCTCTATTATTTCTTAATCTACATAAGAACTGGTCAGTTTTATTGATATTTTAGCTCTTCTTTTAAGGCAGGTCCAATGGCCTGTCTATCAACTTTTATTTTTTATATTTTTCCCAAATTTTTATTTAGTTATGTTTCATAGTTTCTCTTTGTTATTTAATTCATCTGCTATTTCCTTAATTTCATTTGGTTGTCTGTGCTTTCTTTAAGCTCATTTATCATCTTTAAGATAATTATTTTCAATTCTTAGGTAACTAATCTATTTTGCTCACTTGTTTGGGCCATGTTTGCTGTTTCTTTGTAAGTTAAAATTTTTTGCTGAGGTTTGAGAATTTGGAAAACTAGCCACTTTTCCTTCTCCTGGCTTCATACTGAGGAAGACCCTCACAAATAAGCATGGCTAGAGATTTTGAAGGCCTCCTTAACATTTTCTGGAATGTGTCTTTACTGAGTTTGTAAGTAAATTCCCTGTTGAATATGTTTGTGCTGTTCTCATGAGCCCATAATGTCTTCCACCTGGTGTCTATTTGTGTTACTGCAATCTCCCTGTTACTGTAACAAGCTCTGGGACTAGGCTTTGTTTTCAGAAGCCCCCAGGCTGGCATTCAAATTATATCTCTGTTGCTTTCAGCTCTCTGAATCAAGTGAGACAGAAAACATACCCCAGAAAGCATGTACACTGATGCATACCTGCTTCCCATCACTTCATGGCAAATAGATGGGGGAACAGTAGAAACAGTGGCTGACTTTATTTTTCTGGGCTCCAAAATCACTGTAGATGGTGATTGCAGCCATGAAATTAAAAGATGCTTACTCCTTGGAAGGAAAGTTAAGACCAACCTAGATAGCATATTAAAAAGCAGAGACATTACTTTGTCAACAAAGGTCCGTCTAGTCAAGGCTATGGTTTATCCAGTGGTCATGTATGGATGTGAGAGTTGGACTATAAAGAAGGCTGAATGCCAAAGAATTGATGCTTTTGACTATTGTGTTGGAGAAGACTCTTGAGAGTTCCTTGGACAGCAAGGAGATCCAATCAGTCCATCCTAAAAGAGATCAGTCCTGGGTGTTCATTGGAAGGACTGATGTTGAAGCTGAAACTCCAATACTTTGGCCACCTGATGCGAAGAACTGACTCATTTGAAAAGACCCTGATGCTGGGAAAGATTAAGGGCAGGAGGATAGGGGACGATGGAGGATGAGATGGTTAGATGGCGTCACCGGATTTGTGTGGACTCCGGGAGTTGGTGATGGACAGGGAGGCCTGGCCTGCTGCCGTTCATGGGGTCACAAAGAGTTGGACATGACTGAGTGACTGAACTGACTGACTGAGAAAGAAGACAGAAGTTGGGAGTTTTCTCCCAGCTATTCTGTATTGTCCTGGAAAGGAGGAGAGTAAGGTGGGTAGATGCAATGAACTTTTTGGTTAATGGTGTCACATAAGTTCTTTTGGATCTCCTTTGCTTTATTATTTTTTGATTTTGTTCCTCTGACTGAATTATTTCATTTTATTTTATTTTCATTTATTTTTATTAGTTGGAGGCTAATTTCTTTACAATATTGTAGTGGGTTTTGTCATACATTGACATGAATCAGCCATGGATCTACATGTATTCCCCATCCCGATCCCCCCTCCCACCTCCCTCTCTACCCAATCCCTCTGGGTCTTCCCAATGCACCAGGCCTGAGCACTTGTTTCATGCATTCAACCTGGGCTGGTGATCTGTTTCACCCTAGATAATATACATGTTTCAATGCTGTTCTCTTGAAACATCCCACCCTCGCCTTCTCCCACAGGGTCCAAATGTCTGTTCTGTACATCTGTGTCTCTTTTTCTGTTTTGCATATAGGGTTATTATTACCATCTTTCTAAATTCCATATATATGTGTTAGTATACTATAATGTTCTTTATCTTTCTGGCTTACTTCACTCTGTATAATGGGCTCCAGTTTCATCCATCTCATTAGAACTGATTCAAATGAATTCTTTTTAATGGCTGAGTAATATTCCATGGTGTATATGTACCACAGCTTCCTTATCCATTCTTCTGCTGTTGGGCATCTAGGTTGCTTCCATGTCCTGGCTATTATAAACAGTGCTGCGATGAACATTGGGGTGCACGTGTGTCTTTCAGATCTGGTTTCCTCGGTGTGTATGCCCAGAAGTGGGGTTGCTGGGTCATATGGCAGTTCTATTTCCAGTTTTTTTAAGAAATCTCCACACTGTTCTCCATAGCGGCTGTACTAGTTTGCATTCCCACCAACAGTGTAAGAGGGTTCCCTTTTCTCCACACCCTCTCCAGCATTTATTGCTTGTAGACTTTTGGATAGCAGCCATCCTGACTGGCATGTAATGGTACCTCATTGTGGTTTTGATTTGCATTTCTCTGATGATGAGTGATGTTGAGCATCTTTTCATGTGTTTGTTAACCGTCTGTATATCTTCTTTGGAGAAATGTCTGTTTAGTTCTTTGGCCCATTTTTTGATTGGGCCATTTATTTTTCTGGAATTCAGCTGCAGGAGTTGCTTGAACACTTTCTAACACAAAAATAAACTCAAAATGTATTAAAGATCTAAACATAAGACCAGAAACTATAAAACTCCTAGAGGAGAACATAGGCAAAACACTCTCTGACATAAATCACAGCAGGATCCTCTATGACCCACCTCCCAGAATATTGGAAATAAAAGCAAAAATAAACAAATGGGACCTAATGAAACTTAAAAGCTTTTGCACAACAAAGGAAGCTATAAGCAAGGTGAAAAGACAGCCCTCAAATTGGGAGAAAATAATAGCAAACAAAGCAACAGACAAAGGATTAATCTCAAAAATGGCTGAATAATTTTAAATAACATGTCTTCAAGACAACTGATTCTTTCTTATGCTTTTGCTTGATCAAGTTTGCTGTTGAAGCTCTAATGCATTTTTCAGTTTAGTTACTATATTTTTCAGTTCCCAATTAATCTGCTTGAATTTTTTAAAATAGTTTTTATCTCTTTGCTGACAATCTCATTTTGCTACTTGATCATTTTTTTACTGCCTTCATTGTCTATCTTTGTTCTCTTTCAGTTCATTGAGGATATTTAAAATTTATATTTTACATTTTTTTGCTAGGTAATTTATAAAGCTTTGTTTCTTCAGGGTTGGATTGGACCATGTTTCTCTGTTTCTTTATATGCTTTGTGGTCTCTGTTGAGATTTGGGCATCTGAGAAAACATCTGCTTCTCCCCTTCTTTATAATCTGGCTCTGCACATGGGAAAAACTTCACCAGTCAGTCTGGCTAGAGATTCTGAGGAACTCCCAAACCTTTTCTGGGAATGTGGTTTTTCTGTGCTTGTGTGTACAATTTCCAAGTTAAAGAGGTTGGTGTCTGCTAATCTCTTGCCTTTTGTACCTGTCTACAGTATTGCAGTCACTCCGGTGGTAAAAACAGCTGCATGACTTGACTTCATTCTCATTGGCCCCAATCTGCATTCCAAACCATACTAGTCTCCAGCAGCATTCAAGTTAGATGAAATAAAAGCCAGTTACTTGGGCAGTCCCCTAAAATCCAGAATGTTGAATGCACAATCCACTCTTCTCTTTCTCTCCTAAGGGAAAAACTGGGAAGCGCTCCCCCAAATGGCACTGTAGTGCTGGGGAAGAGGTGAAGACAGAGTGGGCAAAATGCAGTAACTTTTCATACGCTTTGACAAAGTTTTCTTGGCTTTGCTCTCAGCTGAGGTCCTGCAATGTCTTAAGTGGATTCCAGAGGTTTCACAAAGCAACTTGGTCAACATATCCTTGTTGAGTCTATTACTCTATAGGGGAACATGGCTACAGGACTTCTTATTCTACTATCTTGATGATATGCTTCTTTAATATCAAGTTTCAAAAATTCTTTATATTTTCTAGATATAGTACTTTGTCAGATTTGTCACTTACAGTTTCTCCTAGTTGGGAGCTTTTTAACAGAGTCTTTCATAGAGAAAATGTTATAAATTTTGGTGAAGTCTGACTTATCTGCTTTTCCTTTCATGGTTCATGCTTTTCATGTCAAGGTTAAGGAATTCCTTGACTAGCTTTAGATGCTGCAGTTTTGTTCTTAAATTTTTCTAAAACTTTTATGATTTTATAGTTTACATTTTACTTTATGATCTATTTTTAGGATTTTTTTAAATGTGAGAAATAGGTTGAGTTTTCTTTCTTTCTTTCTTTTTTTTTTTTTTTTACTTATAGTTGTCTAATATTGCTGTAGCATCATTTCTTGAAATGTTATCTTCCTTCTTTTGCTTAAAAAATAAGTTGGGCATATCTATATGAGCTCATTCTCTATTTCTCATCATTGTTTAGCCATCAATACTACATATCTTCATAAATGTAGCTGTATAATAAATCTTGAAATTGTGGAGAGCAACTCATCCAAATTTACCTTTGTTTTCAAAATTCTTTTAGAAATTTTAGTTTCTTTGCTTTTCCATATATTTTTTAGAATAATGTTGTCCTTATCTGCAAAATAATTTTAAGAAAGTATTACTAGAAATTGCATACAACCTTCATATAAGTTAGGGGGAGAGTTGGCATCTGTGCTATATTGAATCTTTCAAAATACAAGCATGTTATGTATCTCCATGTATAGATCTTCATTGTATTGTTTAGCACATAAGCCATAAACATGTTTTCTTGGGTTTATGTGTAAGTATTTTTATTTACTAAAATAACTGTAAGTAGTACTGGGTTCTTAATTTTAGTGCCTATGTATTCATAGCTAGAATATAGAAATCGGTTGATTTTTGTGTTTATCTTATATCTTGAGATCTTGATGCACACCCTTACTAGTTCAATCAGTTTATTATTATGTATGTAGACTATCATGTCATTGCAAACAGGAACAGTTTACTCTTTCCTTTCAGATGTATGCCTTTTTTGTTTTCTTATGTCTTTGACTGGAGTAGAGTGATTATTATCTGAAAGCTCTCTTTCTTGTCAGGGTGTCTTTATGTACCTTTGCTAGAGACAGAAGGCTTTTCTTGTCTGCACCTGTTCATGTTTCCAGGTTTCTAGTTTTCAGGTTGATATTACTTCATGTAGGATGTATGAGACCAAAAAAAAAAAAAAAGAAAGAAAGAAAAAACCACCTAGGGAATATGTCACTGGCCCACTTTCATAGTCCGCTTATGTTTAATTTATATATAATCTCAGGATTTTAAAATTTCAATTTAATGGGAAGAATAGGAGAACTATATCTATCCCATATTTCCAGCAACACAGTTTTTTAAATGTCATGAAAAACTTCATATATATGTACGTGTGTGTATGTGTGTGTGCGTGCACACGCTCAGTTGCTCAGTTGTATTCAACTCTTTGCAACCCTAATAGCCTACCAGGCTCCTCTTTCCATGGGATTCTCCAGGTAAGAATACTGGAGTGGGGTTTCAGGACCTCCTCCAGGGGCTCTTCCTGACCCAGGGATCAAACTCAGGTCTCTTATGTCTCCTGCATTGGCAGGCAGGTTCTTTACCATTAGCATTACCTGGGAAATCTCTCTCTCTCTCTCTCTCTCTCTCTCTCTCTCTCTCTCTATATATATATATATATATATATATATATACACACACACACACATGTTATATACACATATGTATGTATGTATGTATATATATATATATATATATAACTTTTATATGTAAGCCTATATATATAACTTTTACAGTAAAGTAAAAGTTTTTTTTTTAAAGTTGAAACTATTACAACTGAAACAAATTACCATAGCTTAGAAAATGACAACTTCAGTATTGTCTATCATAGGATAGTACTCAATGAGCAAAATGGTGAAGTTAGCCTGCACCAAAACTATTTACTTGAAAACAGAAGCTTTCTCAGAAAATAAAACCATCGACTTAGCTAAGATGGCAGAGGGATAAGACAGGGAGACCACTTTCTCCCCTACAAATTCATTGAAAGTTCATTTGAACGCTGAGAAAATACCACAAAACAACTTCTGAATGCTGGCAGAGCACACCAGGCACTCATAAAGGCAGCCCATTGTCTTTGAAAAGAGATAGGACAAAATATAAGAGATATAAAGAGAGACAAGAGAATTAGGGGTGGGGAGTTGTCCTGGGGAGGGAGTCGTAAAAAAGGAGAAGTTTCCAAACACCAGGAAACCCTCTCACTCACGGGTCTGTGTGGAGTTTTGGAATCTCAGAGGCCAACATAACTGGGAGGAGAAAATAATTAAATAAAACCCGCAGATTACGCACCTAACTGCAACTCCCAGCAGAGAAGTAAGTAGCCCAGACACTCGCGTTCACCACCAGCAAGTGGGGGCTGAACAGGCAGGCTCTGGCTGCATTGTTTAGGGTAAGGACTGGGCCTGAATGCCCTGAGGGTAATCTGAGGGAGCTAACATGAGATAGCAACCCAAACCATGTGATAGCCAGAGAGAGAGAAAAAGAGAGAGACAGAGAGAGAGAGAGAGAGAGAGAGAGAGAGAGAGAGAGAGAGAGAGAGAGAGAGAGAAAGAGGAAAGAGAGAGAGAGAGACCTTTTCCTCAAAAAGCTCTAAACTAAGGCACTGCCCGGGGCGACTCACAGAACAAAGGACTGAGCGAATACCAGAGGAGAGCTAGCCGGCTGTGGACTGGCCCATCCCCCACCAGAGGCAGGGAGGCAGGTGGGCGACAGCCAGAGCCGGAAGGCAAGGGGCAAACTTGGCCCCAGAGACAGCATCCCCTACCAAACTGCAAGCAGGCTCCCAGTTGCTAACTAAATCTTCCTGGGATCCTGGACGGTTGACCTCTGCCAGGAGGGTCACAGCCAGAGATCAGTCCCCAGAGGAGACACACAGCACACCTGAGACGCATTCCCGCTGCGCACCCAGGAAACCGAGGGGCTGGGACTCGGAGGTGATAAGACGCACCGCCCACCTGGGGAGAGTGCACTCTCCAAGCACCTGGACGCCTGAGCTGCTCGGACCTGGAAAGTCCGAGCCCAAAAGGAGGCCAAAACACAGGCCCAAAGGAGTCTGTACCTTTGTGGAGTACCAGAGAACCTGAACCTCAGCGGCTTAAACCTGGGAAGTGCGCGCAACCCAGGGCCCGCCTTAGACAGTTCTCAGCAGAGCAACCTGGAGCCTGAGCAGTGTTGACCAGGAAAGCACGCATGCCGTGAGTGGGGGCAAACCTAATGTGGCCCAGACACTGCACGCACTCCCCACGCACGCCAGTGATATTTGCTTGCACTGTTCCTCCCTCCCCACAGCACAATTGAACACGTGAGCCTAAATTAATGACCACCTTCGCCCCCCTTGTGTCAGGGCAGAATTTAGATACTGAAGGGACTTGCAAACAGAGGAAGCCAAAATAAACAAAATAAACAAAGAAGAGGAAATGGCTTTGAAAGAGATGAGTGCAACAGATTAAAACCCTGTAGTTAGCACTGGCTACATTGGAAGGGACCTATAGACCTTGAGAAGAAGTATAAGCTGGAACAAGGAACTATCTGGAGCTGAATTGACCCCACACTGTCCTCATCAGCTCCAGAGAAAATTCCTAGATATATTTTACCATTATCATTTTTAATTTTTTTTAATTTTTAAGTTTTTATTACTCATTTAATTTTCATTTTTAAAACCTACTATTACCTCGCAGAAAAAATACACTATTTTTAAAGCAAATTTCATACATATATATTTTGTGATTTCATTTTGTTTTCTTAATATTGTATTTTTGAGAGTCTAACCTCCACTCTAGATTGTTAATCTTTGTTTTTTGGTATTTGTTATCAATTCTGTACCTTTAAGAATCCAATCTTCAGTACCCATTTTTACTTAAGAGTGTGATTACTGGCTTGATTGCTCTCTCCCCTTTTGACTCTCCTTTTTTCTCCCCCAGGTCACCTCTATCTCCTCCCTCCCCCTTCACTTCTCTACTTAGCTCTGTGAATCTCTTTGGGTGTTCCAGGCTGTGGAGAACACTTAGTGAACTGATCACAGGTTAGACTGGTCTCTCTCCTTTTGACTTCCCCTCCTCTCCTCCTGGTCACCTCTATCTTCTTCCTCCCTCTTTTCTTCTCTATGGAACTCTGAACCTCTCTGAGTCTTCCAGACTGTGGAGAGAAAATAAAGAATTGATTACTGGCTAGATTGCTCTCTCCCCTTTTGATTCCCCCTCTTCTCCTCCTGGTTACCTCTATCTCCCTCCTCCCTCTTCTTCATATAACTCCGTGAACCTCTCTGGGTGTCCCCCACTGTGGAGAATCTTTTCATCATTAACCTAGATGTTTTATTATCAGTGCTGTATGGACAGAGAAGTCTTGATGCTACTGTAAGAATAAGACTGAAAGCCAGAGGCAAGGGGCTTAAATCCAAAACTTGAGAACACCAGAAAACTCCCGACTCCAGGGAACATTAATCGACAAGAGCTCATCCAAAATCCTCCATACCTACACTGAAACCAAGCTCCACCCAGGAGCCAGCAACTTTCAGAGCAAGACATACAAAGTTAATTCTCCAACAAAGCAGGAACATAACCCTGGGCACAAAAATACAGGCGGCAAAAAGTCACACCAAATATATAGACACCTCAAAACTCACTACTGGACACTTCATTGCACTCCAGAGAGAAGAGATCCAGCTCCACCCACCAGAACACTGATGCAAGCTTCCCTAAGCAGGAAAACTTGACAAGCCACTCGTTGAACCCTACCCACTGGGAGGAACCTCCACAATAAAGAGGAACCACAAACTTCCAGCATACAGAAAGGCCACCCCAAACACAGCAACCTAAATAAGATGAAAAGGCAGAGAAATATTCAGCAGGTAAAGGAACGTGATAAAAGCCCACCAAACCAAACAAAAGAGGAGGAGATAGGGAGTCTAACTGAAAAAGAATTCAGAATAATGGTAGTAAAAATGATTCAAAATTTTGAAAACAAAATGGAGTTACAGATAAATAGTCTGGAGACAAGGATTGAGAAGATGCAAGAAAAGTTTAACAAGGACCTAGAAGAAATAAAAAAGAGTCAATCAATAATGAATAATGCAATAACTGAGATCAAAAGCACTCTGGAGGGAACCAACAGTAGAATAACTGAGGCAGAAGATAGGATAAGTGAGGTGGAAGACAGAATGGTGGAAATAAATGAAGCAGAGAGGAAAAAAGAATAAAGAATTAAAAGAAATGAAGACAACCTCAGAGACCTCTGGGACAATGTTAAACGCCCCAACATTTGAATCATAGGAGTCCCAGAAGAAGAGAACAAAAAGAAAGGCCATGAGAAAATTCTTGAGGTGATAATAGTTGAAAACTTCCCTAAAATGGGGAAGGAAATAGTCACACAAGTCCAAGAATCCCAGAGAGTCCCAAACAGGATAAAACCAAGGCAAAACACCCAAGACACATATTAATCAAATTAACAAAGATCAAACACAAAGAACAAATATTAAAGGCAGCAAGGGAAAAAATAACAAATAACCCACAAGGGGATCCCTGTAAGGGTAACAGCTGATCTTTCAGTAGAAACTCTTCAAGCCAGAAAGGAATGGCAGTACATATTTAAAGTGATGAAATAGAAAAATCTACAACCCAGATTACCATATCCTGCAAGGATCTCATTCAAATATGAAGGTGAAATCAAAAACTTTACAGACAAGCAAAAGCTCAGAGAATTCAGCACCACTAAACTAGCTCTTCAACAAATGCTAAAGGATCTTATCTAGCCAGGAAACAAAGAAAAGGTTTATAAACTTGAACCCAAAACAACAAAGTAAATGACAATGGGATCGTACTTATCAATAATTACCTTAAATGTAAATGGGATGAAGGCCCCAACCAAAAGACAAAGACTGGCCAAATGGATACAAAAACAAGACCCCTATATATGCTGTCTACAAGAGACCCACCTCAAACCTAGGGACTCACACAGACTGAAAGTGAAGGGCTGCAGAAAGATATTTCATGCAAATGGAGACCAAAAGAAAGCAGAAGTAGCATATTCATATCAGGTAAAATAGACTTTGAAATAAAGGCCATGAAAAGAGACAAAGAAGGACACTGCATAATGATCAAAGGATCAATTCAAGAAGAAGATATAACAATTATAAATATATATGCACCCAACATAGGAGCACCACAATAAGTAAGGAGAATGCTAACAAGTGTGAAAGGGGAAATTAACAGTAACACAATAATAGTGGGAGACTTTAATACCCTACTCACACCTATGGATAGATCAACTAAACAGAAAATTAACAAGGAAACACAAACTTTAAATGATACAATGGACCAGTTAGACTTAATTTATATCTATAGGACATCTCACCCTAAAACAATGAATTTCACCTTTTTCTCAAATGCACACAGAACCTTCTCCAGGATAGATTATAAAATTGGTAAATTCAAAAAAATTGAAATCATCTCAAGCATCTTTTCTGATCACAGTGTGGTAAGATTAGATGTCAAGTACAGGAAAAAAATATTAAAAATACAAACATATGGAGGCTGAACAACACACTTCTGAATAAACAACAAATCACAGAAGAAACCAAAGAAGAAATCAAAATATACATAGAAATGAATGAAAATGAAAACACAACAACCTAAAACCTTTGGGATTCAGTAAAAGCAGTGCTAAGGGGAAGGTTCATAGCAACACAAGCCTACCTCAAGAAACAGGAGAGAAATCAAATAAATAGCCTAACACTACACATAAAGCAACGAGAAAAAGAAGAAATGAAGCACCCCGGGGTTAGTAGAAGGAAAGAAATCATAGAAATTAGGGCAGAAACAAATACGAAAGAAACAAAGAAAAACATAGCAAAAATAAACAAAGCTAAAAGCTGGTTCTTTGAGAAGATAAATAAAATAGACAAACCATTAGCCAGACTTATTAAGAAAAAAAAGGGAGGAGAATCAGATCAACAAAATTAGAAATGAAAATAGAGAAATCACAACAGACAACACAGAAATGCAAAGGATCATAAGAGACTACTATTAGCAACTATATGTCAATAAAATGGACAACTTGGAAGAAATGGACAAATTCTTAGAAAAGTAAACTTTCAAAAACTGAACCAGGAGAAATAGAAAATCTTAACAGACCTATCACAAGCACAGAAATCGAAGCTGTAATCAGAAATCTTCCAACAAACAAAAGACCAGGACCAGATGGCTTCACAGCTGAATTCTACCAAAAATTTAGAGAAGAGCTAACACCTATCCTACTCAAACTCTTCCAGAAAATTGCAGAGGAAGGTAAACTTCCAAACTCATTCTATGAGGCCACCATCACCCCAATACCAAAACCAGACAAAGATGCCACACAGAAAGAAAATTACAGGCAATATCACTGATGAACATAGATGCAAAAATCCTTAAAAAAGTCTAGCAAACAGAATCCAAAAATATATTAAAAAGAGCATACATCATGACCAAGTGTGCTTTATCCCAGTGATGCAAGGATTCTTCAATATTTGCAAATCAATCAATGTGATACACCACATTAAAAAATTGAAAGATAAAAACCATATGATTATCTCAGTAAATGCAGAGAAAGCCTTTGACAAAATTCAACATCCATTTATGATAAAAAACCCTCCAGAAAGCAGGCATAGAAGGAACATACCTCAACATAATAAAAACCATATATGATAAATCCACAGCAAACATTATCCTCAATGGTCAAAAATTGAAAACATTTCCCCTAAAGTCAGGAACAAGACAAGGTTGCCCACTCTCACCACTACTATTCAACATAGTTTTGGAAGTTTTAGCCACAGAAATCAGAGAAGAAAAAGAAATAAAATGTATCCAGATTGGAAAAGAAGAAGTAAAACTCGGTGTTTGCAGATGACACGATCCTCTACATAGAAAATCCTAAAGACTTCACCAGAAAATTACTAGAGCTAATCAATGAATATAGTAAAGTTTCAGGATATAAAATTAACACACAGAAATCCCTTCCATTCCTATGCACTAACAGTGGGAAAACAGAAAGAGAATTTAAGGAAACAATTCCATCCACCATTACAACGAAAAGAATAAAATACTTAGGAATACATCTACCTAGGCTAACAAAAGACATATATATATATAAAACTATAAAACACTAATGAAAGAAATCAAAGATGATACAAATGGATGGAGAAATATACCATGTTCATGGATTGGAAGAATCAATATAGTGAAAATGAGTATACTACCCAAAGCAATCTATAGATTCAATGCAATCCCCATCAAGCTACCAACAGTATTTTTCACAGACCTAGAACAAATAATTTCACAATTTGTATGGAAATACAAAAAAACTCAAATAGCTAAGGTAATCTTGAGAAAAAATAATGGAACTGGAGGAATCAACCTGTCTGACTTCAGGATATACTACAAAGCAACAGTCATCAGGACAGTATGGTATTGGCACAAAGACAGAAACATAGATCAATGGAACAAAATAGAAAGCTCAAAGACAAACCCATGCACCTATGGAGACCTTATCTTTGACAAAGGAAGTCAGAATATACAATGGAGAAAAGGCAATCTCTTTAGCAAATGGTGCTGGGAAAACTGGCCAAACACTTTTAAAAGAATGAAACTAGAACACTTTCTAACACCATACACAAAAATAAAATCAAAATAGATTAAAGATCTAAATGTAAGACCAGAAACTATAAAACTCCTAGAGGAAAACATAGGCGTAAAACACTCTCTGATGTAAATCATAGCAGGATCCTCGATAACCCACCTCGCAGAGTAATGAAAATAAAAGCAAAAATAAACAAATGGGATCTAATTAAACTAAAAAGTTTTTGCATAATGAAGGAAACTCTAAGAAGGTGAAAAGACAACCTTCAGAGTGGGAGAAAATAATAGCAAATGAAGCAACAGACAAAGAATTAATCTCAAAAATATACAAGCAACTCCTTCAACTCAATTCCAGATAAATAAGCAACCCAATCAAAAAATGGGCCAAAGGACTAAACAGACTTTTCTCCGAAGAATACATACAGATGGCTAATAAACATATGAAAGGATGCTCAGCACGACTCATCATCAGAGAAATGCAAATCAAAACCACAATCAGGTACCATCTCATGCCGGTCAGAATGGCTGCTATCAAAAAGTCTAGAAACAATAAATGCTAGAGAGGGTGTGGAGAAAAAGGAACCCTCTTACTCTGTTGGTGGGAATGCAAACTAATACAGCCACTATGGAGAACAGTGTGGGGATTCCTTAAAAAACTGGAAATAGAACTGCCATACACCAAGGAAACAAGCATTGAAAGAGACACGTGTACCATAATGTTCATCGCAGCACTGTTTACAATAGTTAGGACATGGAAGCAACCTAGATGCCCATCAGCAGTTGAATGGATAAGAAAGCTTTAGTACATATACACCATGGAATATTACTCTACTATTAAAAAGAATGCATTTGAATCAGTTCTAGTGAGGTGGATGAAACTGGAGCCTATTATACAGAGTGAAGTAAGAAAGAAAGAAAAACACCAATACAGTATATTAATGCATATTTATGGAATTTAGAAAGATGGTAACAATGACCCTATATGTCAGACAGCAAAAGAGACACAGATGTAAAGAACAGACTTTTGGACTCTGTGGGAGAAGCTGACAGTGGGATGATTTGAGAGAATATCATTGAAATATGTATATTATCATATGTGAAATAGATAGCCAGTCCCGGTTAGATGCATGAGACAGGGTGCTCTGGGCTGGTGCATTGGGATGACCCTGAGGGATGGGATGGGAGGGAGGTGGGAGGGAGGGTCAAGATGGGGAATACACGTACACCCATGGCTGATTCATGCGAATGTATGGCAAAAATCACCACAATATTGTAAAATAATTAGCTTCCAATTAAAATTTTTGAAAATAAAATAAAATTCTCATCATGTTAAAAAAAAGAAACTATCACTTATATTAGTTGTAGTATCAAAGAAGAATAAATTTTTATTAAATGACCACTAGAATACTCCTTCCTTTCCCAGCTACTATCTGTGTGAGGCTGGTTCTTCCTCACAGACTGCAAGCAAAAGAGTCTATCCCAGCAGAATTCATGCAGAAGTATATGTGAGAACCCAGCCATTTTCTTTAAGCCAAACATTAGGTGATTTGTAAAATGTAAAACAATTCCCCTCTTCTCACTGACTTTTTTTATCTAGGAAAATAGTTAAGTTAATAAAATATGTTCTTATATTAACACATACCAGTTTTATTATAATTATTTTAAATGAATTAATACATAGCTTAATTTTTTAATATGGCTAGTTTTCATTAAAATGTACTTATATGTTAATATGTAATACTATGTTAATATAAAATAGGCTTATTGCAGTTACTTTTAAATGACTTGATAAATAATTACTAAACAAAAAAAGAAAAGAAAAGCAAACCATCATGTCAGAAAAGCTGCAACCTCTACTTAAAACCAAATGGTTAAAGGAGAAGGACATCATTTACAACATTGAATTTATTTCTAGGAAGATTTATCTTCTCACTCCAGAGACCCTGCCTGAGAATTTTATAGATGCTGCAGGGAAAACAGGGGAAATATCTCTGTAGTTACAGCTGCATGAAGTATAGGGCAAAACCCTCGTGCTTTAACAAAGGGCAGCTCAAATGTGGAGAGAGGCTTTCTTCTTAATGCAGTCACAGAACATAAAACCACTTTGAGGGAAAGATGTTGCCCTTCGCTATTATCCTTCTTCCTCTTTCCTGTCTGGGCTCTGGTAGCAAATGGTGGAGTTGTTGACAACATTTTATGACCATAAACTGATTAACATGCAGTATTTCTGTAAATTAGAAATCCTTATATACCTGTTTACCATATCTGACAGTAGTTGATCTTTTAAAACCTCACTAGGAGCAGCTGAATTTTCATGGCATTATTATTGTTATTTTTGTATTGCTTAAATGGTTTGAACTTGGTGAACAAGTCTCTTTAAGTAGCTCCTTTGTCCATTCCAACATTATGAAGAATATTTTTAGAAACAGTCTTAACTCTGGCAATAAAATTATGTCTTGTCTCAACTTGAGTTTTTCTGCCTAGAGCCCTTTCCAAAGAGTTATAGTTTTCTTTTAGTTGAAACAAGCATCAGTTAACTTTACCTGAGCACAGACAGTGGCTGACATCCTTTCTCAGTCATTTTAGAGGCAAAATTAGAAATGATGTAGTTTGAAAAGAGTATGGGTTCACATTTATCTTTCTATTTGAACACCACAGTTTCTAAATCTTATTTGCCTTGTACTCATTTATAAGATTTCAAATATATTAACTCCACTTCCTGAGCTTCTGTTCAGATGATATCCTCCAAGTAAACTTATCATAATATACTATGTGTTACTAAAAAATACATTTGTCATGTCCAACACTTTGCGACCCCATGGACTGCAGCACATCAGGCTTCCTTGCCCTTCACTATCTCCCAGAGTTTGCTCAAACCCATGTTCATTGAGTCAATGATTCTATCCAACCATCTCATTCTCTTTTGGCCCTCTCTCATTCTCATTCTCATGGGCCTTCATGGATTACAGCCTTGTCATGGAAAAGGGGCTTGCTTAACTCAATGAAGCTATGAATCATAGCCACCCAAAATGGACAGGTTATAGTGAAGAATTTTGACAAAATGTAGTCCACTGGAGGAGGGAATGGCAAACCACTACAATATTCTTGCCAGGAGATCCCCATGAACTGTATAAAAAAATGATCACTAAAGGACTCCAAATTCTCACAAACAGTATTACACAATTATGGAGCTCTATGGAGATAAGTAGAAATAAGATAAAATAAAAGTGAAGTGAACTAAATAGCCTTTTGATGAGGGGGGAAGGAAGTGAGTGAAAAAGCTGGCTTGAAACTCAACGTTAAAAAAATAAGATCATGATATCCAGTTCCATGACTTCATGGCAAACAGATGGGGAAAAAGTGGAAGCGATGACATATTTTTCTCTTGGGCTCCACTGCTGACAGTGACTACAACCATGAAATTTAAAGATGCTTGCTCCTTGGAAGAAAAGTTATGACAAACCTAGACGGTGTATTAAAAAGCAGAGACATCATTTGCTGACAAAGGTCTATATAGTCAAAGCTGTGATTTTTCCAGTAGTCATGTATGGATGTGAGAGTTGGAGGATAAAGAAAGCTGAATACCAAAGAATTTATGCTTTCAAACTGTAGTGCTGGAGAAAACTCTTGAGAATCTCTTGGACAGCAAGTAGATCAAACCAATCAATCCTAAAAGAAATCAATCCTGAATATTCACTGGAACAACTGTTGCTGAAGCTGAAGTTCCAATACTTTGGCCATCTGATGCAAAAAACTGAATCTCTGAAAAAAAGCCCCCCCCCCCTTTTTTTTGTTGTTGGGAAAGATCGAAGGCTAAAAGAGAAGAGGCAGCAGAGAATGAGATGGTTAGATAGCATCACTGACTCAGCGGACATGAATTTGAGCAAACTCCGGTGATAGTGGAAGACAAAGGTGCCTGGTGTGCTACAGTTCAGGGAGTCGCAAAGAGTTGGAGATGACTTAGCAACCAAACAGCAACAGCATGAGAATAAACACAATAATAAAAACATGAAGTGTATTTCTAGAGTTTTAAAAATCTCATTATACATTGAAGAGTTGTCATTTTTTCTTTTGAAATTAGAAATCTTGTTTGAACAGTTAAATTGCCATTTTTTTTCCTTTTGAAATTAGAAAACTTGTTTTCGAATTATTGAAAAGGGATTTAGAAAGTGATTCCCCACCCAGTAAGACTGAACAAAATAGGATCTTATTTTCAAATTTACACTTTACCATACTAGAATGATGTGTTGTTGGAGATAGTACAGTTGATTACAAAAACTGGGAAGAACATGTTCCCTGGTGGCTCAGACAGTAAAAAGAATCTGTCTGCAATGCAAGAGACCCAGGTTTGATCCCTGGGTCAGGAAGATTCTCTGGAGAAGGGAATGGCTATTCACTCCAGTATTCTGGCCTGGACAACTTCATGGACAGAGGAGCCTGGAGGGCTACAGTCTGAGGGATCACAAAGAGTCAGACTTGACTGGGTGGCTAACACACAAGTTCAAACACACACACATGCATACACACACACACACATTGTCATGAGACTGATGCTCTTATTTGAGGAAATTTATAGGGTACATTTGGGGAAGGTTAATAAAAAGAAATTCTGTTGCTTAAAATCATCAGCTTTTTAAAAATTTTTATTTTGTTTTTAATTGGAAGATAATTATATTTTGTGATGGTTTCTGCAATACATCAACATGAATCAGCCAGAGGCATACACATATCCCTCTCTCTTAAACTTCCCTGACACCTTCCTCCCCATCCCACCCCTCTAGATTGTCACAGAGCACCAGTTTTGGGTTCCCACTGGGTCTTCCCAATGCAGGAGACCAGGATTAGATCCCTAGGTTGGGGAGATCGCCTAAAGAAGGAAATAATTACCCACTCCAGTATTCTTGCCTGGAAAAAAATTCCATGGACATAGGAGCTTGGTCGCCTCAAGTCCATGGGGTTGCAAAGAGTTGGACATGACTGAACAACTAATGAACTAATGCATGCATGCACACATGTGCGCACGCACACACATACACAGTAGTTTTATTCTAGTTTTTAAAGAAATCTCCATAATGTTCTTCATAGTGACTATATCAATTTGCATTCCCACAAACAGTGCAAGAGGGTTCCTTTTCTGCCACATCCTTTCCAGCATTTATTGTGTGTAGATTTTTTGATGATGGCCTTTCTGACCTGTGTGAGGTGATAGCTCATTGTAGTTTTGATTTGCATTTCTCTAATAATGAGCAATGTTGAACATCTTTTCATGGCCTTATTAGCCATCTGTTTAGGTCTTCTGCCCACTTTTTAATTGGGTTGTTTGTTTTTCTCACGCTGAACTGCATGAACTGCTTGTATAATTTGGAGATAAATCTTTGTCAGTTGTTTCATTTGCTAATCTGAAGGTTGTATTTTCACCTTTCTTATAGTTTCTTTTGTTGTGATAAAGTTTTTAAGTTGAATTATGTCCCATGTGTTTATTTTTGTTTTTATTTCTATTATTCTAAGGAGGTAGGTCATAGAGGATCTTGCTATGATTTAGGTCAAAGAGTGTTCTCCCTATGTTTTCCCTTAAGAGCTTTTTTTTTTTTTTTTGACATGCGTGTAAGTGCTTTATTATTATTTTTCTTTAGCTTGGTAGCTTCACTTTTATTGTTTTTTATTTGTTTATAATTTCTGGTCTTACGTGCAGGTCTTTAGTTAATTTTGAATTTATTTCTTTATATGGTGTTAGAAAATGTTCTTTTTTCAATCTTTTGCACGTAGCTGCCCAATTTTCCCAGCATCATTTATTGAAAAGACTGTATTTTCTCTATTGTATGTTTTTGCCTCTTCTGTCAAAGATAAGGTGCCCACAAGTGCATGGATTTATCTCGACGTTTTATATTGTTC
This sequence comes from Odocoileus virginianus, assembly GCF_023699985.2. Classification (NCBI taxonomy): domain Eukaryota; kingdom Metazoa; phylum Chordata; class Mammalia; order Artiodactyla; family Cervidae; genus Odocoileus; species Odocoileus virginianus. Next base: position 23,448,958 of record NC_069704.1, read on the forward strand.
CATTGGTCTGTATTTCTGTTTTTGTGGCGGTGCCATAATATCTTGATGACAGTAGCTTTATAGTATAATCTGAAGTAAGAAGGTTGATTCCTTCAGATCCATTCTTCTTTCCTGAGATTGCTTTGGCTATTCATAATCTTTTGTGTTTCCATACAAACTGTGAAATTATTTGTTCTAGTTCTGTGAAAAATACCATTGGTAGTTTGATAAGGATTGCATTGAATCTATAGATTGCTTTGGGTAATGAAGACATTTTCACAATATTGATTCTTCCAATCCAAGAACATGGTATATGTCTCCATCTATTTGTGTCATCTTTAATTTCTCTCATCAGTATCTTATAGTTTTCTGCATATATGTATTTTGTATTGGTAAGTTTATTGCTAAAAATTGTATTCTTTTTGTTGTAATAGCAAATGGGATTGTTTCCTTAATTTCTCTTTCTGATTTTTATTGTTAGTGTATAGGAGTGCAAGGGATTTCTATGCATTAATTTGTATCTGTGACTTTACTATATTCATTGATTAGCACTAGCAATTTTCTGCTGGCATCTTTAAAGTTTTCTATGAAAAGAATAATGTCATCTAAAAGCAGTGAGAGTTTTACTTCTTTTCCGGTCTGGATTCCTTTTATTTTTTGTCTTCTCTGATTGCTGTGGCTAAGACTTCCAAAATTATATTTAATAGTAGTGGTAAGAGTGAGCACCCTTGTTCTGTTCCCGGTTTTAGAGGAAATATTTTCAGTGTTTCACCACTGAGAATAATATTTGCTGCAGGTTTGTTGTATATGGCCTATCAACTCTTTTTTGATATCTTCATTTAGCTTGGAAGTAGCCATCAATAGAAATTACAGGAATTTGGACCAGAAACATTTATTTTGGCTTTAGGTCTCTGTGTACCCGTGCAAAGTGTGATAAAATGAAATAAATGTGGTAACTGAAAGAAGTAAATACAATCTAAGTGGATCTCTGTGTACTGTGCAGAGTGTGATAATATAAAATAAATGTTGTAACTGAAAGAAGTAAATACAATCTAACTGGATCTCAGATAGCTGCAAAATTGGACTCATGCTGAATATTACAATGGAAATTTACACAATAGAAAAATGCATTTCTAATGGAAGGAAGATAGAATTAATTCTATATATTTGGAGTAAGTTTAAACAGACTTTTGAGGTTAAAAAAAAGAGAAGTTATTAGAGCAAGGGACAAGAAACTGATTTCTTGGCCAGAGGGGGAATGAAAATGCTTCCTTTACATATTTTATATCTGATTCAGAAACAGGATTTAGTAACTGAGGAGAAGAACTTCAAAGATGAATAATGGTAAAATATTTATTTGGCTTAAAAATTTGTTATGCTGATTATTTTCTGTGGTGACTAATTTTTTGCATGCAGTAATTGAAAATGAGAAAAACTTCTACCATGTTTAAGAGAAGTTATAAAATACTGAGGAATATCTTTATGTCAAAATGATTTTGCACTTTGTATCTTACATAATAAAAATATAAACATTTTGGCAATTCTTTTTATCCTTCTCATATACTGTCAATTTTCAGAAAGCCTATTACAAATATTCCACAGAAAAGATTGGCATGATCCCATGAGTAAAGTCTTGGAAATACTGCCCAGGGGAAATTAAAAACATGTGAGATTTGAAGAGTCTCTGAGTCTGATTGGAACTACACATAAATCCTTGGCATCACAGCTATCCTTAGGAGACAATGCAGCAAACAAGACTGATGCTCAAGCCACACACATGTAAAGACAGTTATTGGATTACATCCATTATCATAGAGTAAATGAATTTCCCAAGTATAATACAAAAGTAGGAAGTCAAGAAATACCTGGAGTAACGGGCAATTTTGGCCTTGGAGTACAGAATGAAGCAGGGCAAAGGCTAATAAGAGATTTGCCAAGAGAACGCACTGGTCATAGCAAACACTCACTTCCAAGAACACAAGAGAAGACTCTACACATGGACATCATCAGATGGTCAATATTGAAATCAGATTGATTATATTCTTTGCAGTCAAAGATGGAGAAGTTTTATACAGTCACCAAAAACAAGACCAGGAGCTGACTGTCGCTCAGATCATGAACTCCTTATTTCCAAATTCAGACTTAAATCGAAGAGAAAGTAGGGAAAACCACTGGACCATTGAGGTATGACCTAAATCAAATCCCTTACAATTATACAGTAGAATGAGAAATAGATTCAAGGGATTAGATTTGATAGACAGAGTGCCTGAAGAACTATAGATGGAGGTTCATTACATTGTACAGGAGGCAGGGATCAAGACCATCCCCAAGGGAAAGAAATGAAAAGAGGCAAAATGTTTGTCTGAGGAGGCCTTACAAATAGCTGTTAATAGAAGAGAAGCGAAAGGCAAAGGAGAAAAGGAAAGATATACCCATTTGAATGCAGTGTTCCAAAGAATAGAAAGGAGAGATAAGAAAGCCTTCCTCAGCGATCAGTGCAAAGAAATAGAGGAAAACAATAGAATGGGGGAAGACTAGAGATCTCTTCAAGAAAATTAGAGATACCAAGGGAATATTTCATGCAAAGATGGGCACAATAAAAGATAGAAATAGTGTAGACTTAACAGAAGCAGAAGATATTAAGAAGAGGTGGCAAGAATACACAGAACTATACAAAAAAGATTTTCATGACCCAGATGATCACAAAGGTGTGATCATCAACCCAAAGCCAGACATTCTGGAATGTGAAGTCAAGTGGGACTTAGGAAGCATCAGTATGAACAAAGCTAGTGGAGATGATGGAATTCTAGTTGAGCTATTTCAAATCCTAAAAGATGATGCTGTCAAAGTGCTGCACTCAATATGCCAGCAAATTTGTAAAACTCAACAGTGGTCACAGGACCGGAAAAGGTCAGTTTTCATTCCAATCCCAAAGAAAGGCAATGCCAAAGAATGCTCAGACTACTACACAGTTTCACTCATCTCACACATTAGCAAAGTAATGCTCAAAATTCTCCAAGCCAATCTTCAGCCATGAACTTCCAGATGTTCAAGCTGGATTTAGAAAAGGCAGAGGAACCAGAGATCAAATTGCCAACATCCCCTAGATCATCAAAAAAGCAAGAGAGTTCCAGAAAAACATCTACTTTTGCTTTATGGACTATGCCAAAGCCTTTGACTGTGTGGACCACAACAAACTGTGAGAAATTCTTAGAGAGATGGGAATACCAGACCACCTGACCTGCCTCTTGAGAAATCTGTATGTATTTCAGGAAGCAATTGTTAGAATTGGACATGGAACGATAGACTGGTTCCAAATAGGGAAAGGAGTACATTAAGGCTGTATATTGTCATCCTGCTTATTTAACTTATATGCAGAGTACGTCATGAGAAATGCTGGCTGGATGAAGCATAAGCTGGAATCAAGATTTCCAGGAGAAATATCAATCACGTCAGATATGCAGATGACACCACACTTATGGCAGAGAATGAAGAAGAACTAAAGAGCCTCTTGATGAAAGTGAAAGAGGAGAGTGGAAGAGTTAACTTAAAACTCAAAATTCAGAAAACTAAGATCATGGCGTCCAGTCCCATCACTTCATGGCAAATAGATGGGGAAACCATGGGAGCAGTGGCTAACTTTATTTTTTGGGGGCACCAAAATCACTGCAGATGATGACTGCAGCCACGAAATTAAAACACACTTGCTCCTTGGAAGAAAAGTTATGACAAACCTAGACATCATATTAAAAAGCAGAGACATTACTTTGCCAACAAAGGTCCCATCTAGTTAAAGCTATGGTTTTTCCAGTAGTCTTGTATGGATGTGAGAGTTGGACTATAAAGAAATCTGGGCACCAAAGAATTGATACTTTTGAACTGTGTTGTTGAAGAAGACTCTTGAGAGTCCCTTGGTCTGCAAGGAGATCCAACCAGTCCATCCTAAAGGAAATCAGTCCTGAATATTCATTGGAAGGACTGATGCTGAAACTGAAACTCCGATACTTAAACCACCTGATGTGAAGAACTGACTCATTGGAAAAGACCCTGATGCAGGGAAAAATTGAAAGCAGGAACAGAAGGGGATGGCAGAGGATGAGATGGCTGGATGACATCACCGCCTTAATGGACGTGAGATTGAGTAAGCTCCAGATGTTGGTGCTGGACACGGAGGCCTCCCATGCTGCAGTCCATGGGGTCGTGATGAGTCTGACATGACTGAGCAACTGAACTGAACTGAGTATAGTACATGTTCAGTATAGAAAAAAAATTGTAATAGCAGAGTATTAAAAAAATATTGGGAGTTCAGTCATTTGCTCTCTGACTTTGTTTCTCCTTTTTTCTTCCAGCATGAGAATTTTGTTACTTGCAGAGTCAATCTAGAATTTTTATCTACAATATTTGTTCTCACCGTATCAAATGAAAATTCATTCAAGACTGTTGACTGTTATATGAATGAACCTCCAGCAGCTTGAGAATGACAACTGTTGGTGGAAAAAGTCAAGGAATTTGTTATCAGATGTGAATTAAGATATTACTAGGATATCCTTCTTGTGTATGTTATTTCTGTCATTGTTTCAAGTATACCACAATTTCCATTGTACCAAGTATATTCTCATTAATAAAGAGGGTTCTCTGATGTCATGAATCTCTCTTCAGTCTCACCTCCATTGGAGATGTTCCCCAATTCACTGTTCTGTTGACATTCTCATATAACTAACTGAACATGTTGCCTTCATAGCTTCCATGTATTCGCTTGTTATTTCTCACTATTTTGATTCAGACATTATCATTAAGAGACAATTTTACCTTTGAAGCAGTCGGAGTAAGTTATGCAAGTGTATCTGATGTACATGAACCAAACATTCAAGGCAAGGAATTTTCAGCATTGTCTTCCATATCTGGCTGCCAAAACATGGCAAACTTTGTAAATTTGTATATGCATGAATATTTACATGCATTCACACACAAACACTGTCTCTTTCAATGGACTTCTGAAGAGCCTACATCTCTTTCTTGATTTTCTTATTTGTCTTTCTTTTCTGAACTGTGATCTGTGTGGTCTCAATTTCTTTCATCTTTCAAAGTAATATTCAGGCTTCTGATGAAATTTTTTTTTCCCTAACAGACTACTTTGATCTAAGTTCATGCCTTTTCTTTCTCTGTAGCCTATAACTTCCATTAGGAAGATGTTTCTAGCATAAAAAAATAATTCCTACTGGCAGGAAACTTGAAAGAATTTTAGAATCCCCCACTGAGTTTGATGAAGTGTGAAAAATAATTAAAAGTTCATCTTCGTCCACTTGGAAATCTTGCTCTTCTGTAAATACAAGGCAATTAGTAGCAATCAGGTGACTTGGAAGACAACTTCCATATTTATTGAATGCTTTAGAGATGTTAGAGCAAATTCTGAAAACTATATTAGAGGAACTCAGTTAAGGGTGTCTTTTTTTTTTTGGTCTTGCTAATTTTCTACTTTTCAAGAATTTCACTTCATATTTAATTCCAACTTTTGCAAAGCCTTAATCAGTTCCCTGTTTCTGTAGGAAATTTTATGTGAGTTGTACTGAATTTTAGAAAGGTGATCCATACCAGTTTTCATTATATAAGTCTGGAAATTCAGAGCATTGTGACCTGCAACAGGGCTATGAATAATATTAGGCCATAGGTCACATCTTCACTGGGCTTCCTGGTGGCTCAGATGATAAAGAATCTGCCTGCAATGGAAGAGACCCAGGTTCGATCCCTGGGTTGGGAAGATCCCACTCCAGCATACTTGCCTGGAGAATCTCATGGACAGAGGAGCCTGATGGGCTACAGTCTTTGGGATCACAAAGAATCGGACATGACTGACTGACTAATACACACATATCTTCACCAGTACTTTTGCTCAAAGTAAATACATCTCCATTTAAAATGAGCCAAATTGGCATAATGATGGCTTCAGTAGAAACCATTAATATATATAAAACATGTACATCAATTTGGTCCACAGTATTAGCAAACCAAACTTGGGTCTATTAGCCTGTACACAGTACAGCCAATCTACTGACACAGGGTTATGGTAAAAGAAAGTACAACTATGACAGTAGGCACCAGGAAAGGAATTGTTGTTCAGTTGTATGGTTGGCTAATATTCAGAATTTCCCAGCTGCTCAATGGCTTTCAGGGAAATATTTTTAAAGATAGGGTGAGGGAAGGGGTTGTGGGTTGCATGATAAGCTTATGGATATTCTTCTGACTTGTTGGTAGTAAGGTCATTGTAGGAAACAAACTTATCAACCTTCTGGTTTCTACTGGTTTGGGGTCTAACTGCTTGTGGTCAGCATACTTCTTCAAGCTAGGGGTGGTTTCGGTATCTGCAAAATAGCTCAAGAACTGTTGTTGCTCTTCAGCTGCTAGGTCATGTCCACTCTTGGTGACCCCACGGACTGCATTATACCAGGCTCCCCTGTCCTTTGTTATCTCCCAGAGTTTATTCAGATTTGTGTCCATTGAGTTAGTGATGTTATCTAACCGTTCTCTGCCATCCCCTTCTCCTTTTGTCTTCAGTCTTTCTCAACAACAGGGTCTTTTCCAATGAGTCAGCTCTTTCTATCAGGTGGCCTAAGTATTGGAGCTTCAGCGTCAGTCCTTCTGATGAATATTCAGGGTTTACTTCCTTTAGGATTGGCTGGTTTGATCTCCTTGCAGTCGTAGGGACTCTCAAGGATCTTATCCAGCACCACAATTTGAAAGCATCATATTGTTATCTATAGCTCTTGAGGAGGAACTAAATGTCCTTGACTTTGTTTAATGACTAAGTTATTATTTTTTGTTTTGCTTGACTGTTTTCCTTTGTTTCTACTCACTTCTCTGATTAACTTTTTCCCCCTTGGAACTTGAGGAAGGTCTAAGTGACTAAAGATTTTCAACAAACAAGAAGCAGGCAGAGGATATGGAGGCAGGCGGAGGTCTGTTCCAGGAAGGCCTCCTGCTCTGTTATAATAGTACCATAATTTCTAGACCTTGTCTATGATAGTCAGTTTATTTTGGATTTGATTCTATATAAGGACAAGAATGAAAGTGAAAGAGGAGAGTGGAAAAGTTGGCTTAAAGCTCAACATTTAGAAAACTAAGATCATGGCATCTGGTCCCATCACTTAATGGCAAATAGATGGGGAAACAGTGACTGACTTTATTTTTCTGGGCTCCAAAATCACTGTAGATGGTGATTGCAGCCATGAAATTAAAAGACACTTACTCCTTGGAAGGAAAGTTATGACCAACCTAGATAGCATATTAAAAAGCAGAGACATTACTTTGCCAACAAAGGTCCGTCTAGTCAAGGCTATGGTTTTTCCAGTAGTCATGTATGGATGTGAGAGTTGGACCATAAAGAAAGCTGAGCACTGAAGAATTGAAGCTTTTGAACTGTGGTGTTGGAGAAGACTCTTGAGAGTCCCTTGGTCTGCAAGGAGATCCAACCAGTCCATCCTAAAGATCAGTCCTGGGTGTTCATTGGAAGGACTGATGTTGAAGCTGAAACTCCAATTCTTTGGCAACCTGATGTGAAGAACTGACTCACTGGGAAAGACCCTGATGCTGGGCACGGTTGAAGGCAGGGGGAGAAGGGGAAAACAGAGGATGAGATGGTTGGATGGCATCACCGATTCAATGGACATGGGTTTGGGTGAACTCTGGGAGTTGGTGATAGACAGGGAGGCCTGGCCTGCTGTGGTTCATGGGGTCGCAAAGAGTCAGACACGACTGAGTGACTGAACTGAACTGAACTGAAGGACATATAGGGACATTCAATCAGACAACAACTAAATGACTTCTGGCCATAGTTTCAACCTTTTGGTCTTATAAGAGCAGAGCAATTGTATTCATCTGACTATGTAATTGACACATTTATTCTAAATATCTATTTTTTTGATAGACCTATCTAGTTACTAGTTCTATTAGCTGATTAGTTTGGGATGTTATACATCTAGTTATATTACTTATATCCTCATTTTTATTTTTATTTTCCAGTTTTATCTTTCCTGGGTTTTGAAATAATCTGATTGTTATGTGAATATGTTCTAATATTTGATGTATTTCCTCTCCAGTTATTTTTATCCAATTTGGTGGTCCATTATTCTATTATTTGTTTTCCATTTTGGAAACCAAACTGTTAGACCAATGAATATTATTCATGAGAACAATTATGAATAACTTCTTGGTGATTTTCCTGTATGTTACATTTCTTTATCAATTGCATTGCTTATGACTTAGTTAATTTGCCCTTCTCCTTCAGTACAAATGGGTTATCTGTTGTCTACATGCCCATTTAAAGTCTTGTTTTTTTCATAATTATTAGACTGGCCATTTTTAGGATTTTTTGTGGTTGTTGTTTTTCTTGTTTGTTTTCTGACAGAGTTTCCTTTTCTTGTGTGTTTTAAAGGTTAATTGATTATGTGTCCTGTATCTGTACAATATAGCGGACATGGTCTGTTATTCTGTCTCATGAAATTTACTTCACCTTATGGCAGATGTCTCCATGATTCAAGCGTAAGAAAAGTAGTGTTCTTTTATTTTCTCAGCTAAAAACTTTCTCTGTATGCTTACTGGATTCTGAGATACATTGAGTTCAGATTTTAAAGAGACTAAAAGTAGGGGTTTACCTTGGCTTGTAGTAACTAGAGGATAATTGCTTCCCAGCTATATTTTTAATTTGTATTTTTCTAATGTATTAGAGAAATCATTAATGTTTTGAGTAATTTACTGGAATCTCAAGTGCCTCCAAAGACCTTCCTCAAGTTCCAATCAAGTGCCCTCAAGTATAGCTCCTTCCTCAGAGGTGCTCATGAGTTTTCATGAGTATCATCCACATGTAAACCTAATAAAAATGTATATTCTATATGTAAATCAGCACATAGTTGACTCATGCTCCCATTCATAACTTCATAGTAATTATATTGTGTCTCTATAGTCTTTGCTCGGTTTAGCTGTTTAGCTATTGTCTGGAGTTAGCCACCTGCTCCTCCATCCTGTAAATATCTATCTCAGTAACAATTGTAACCTCTCTGGGATCTGCATTTAGTGAGAATTTAATCTGTCATTTCATCTTTCTGATGACAGATCTGATCTTTTCAGAACTTTTTTATATCTTCTGCAGTGTTGATCTTAGATATGATTGGTATCAGGCTTCCCTGATAGCTCAGTTGGTAAAGGATCCTCCTGCAATGAGGAGATCCTGGTTCAGTTCCTGGGTTGGGTAGATCCACTGGAGAAGGGATAGGCTACCCACTCCAGTATTCTTGGGCTCCCCTTGTGGCTCAGCTGGTAAAGAATTCACCTGCAATGTTGGCGACCTGGGTTCTATCCCTGGGTTGGGAATATTCCCTGGAGAAGGGAAAGGCTACCCACTCCAGTATTCTGGCCCGGAGAATTCCATGGACTTTATAGTCCATGGGGTCTCAAAGAGTCGGACACGACTGAGTGACTTTCAATTCACTGCATGATTAATGTACAGAAGTTGGCTGTGTTATCCACATCCTTATTTCTATGAGTTTTATGGGGATGCAGATAAGACAACCCTCATGTGCTGATGCTGAAAAGACATAGTAGCCACCACACAGACACTTAAGTCAGAATTCATGAACTTAAATAGTTTATATTAGAGTTCTTCCTAAAGTAACTCAATTTTCTTAACTCCCATATTACAAAGAAAATTAATTAATTGTGTATTTATTGCCTTCTTAAAATATATTTATTGGCTGTCTTCTATGTGCACTGCCTAGAGTATGATGGGAAGCAGAAGCCCCAAACAATTGATGCCCTAGGCACCTCTTTGACGGCATCTTTCTCTCCTTTCCCCCACTGCAGCCATGCTGACCTCCTTCCTATTCTGGGAGCACAGTCAGCATGCTTCAGGTCAGGCCTTCGCCTTCACTGTCAGCTATGTCTGGGACTTGCTTCTCTCAGAACTTAGTATGTCTTTCTCCATCCTTTATTCTGCTTTCTAATGGACTATCACTTTCTCCAAGAAGGAAGATACTCCATATGGTAACTGTGGACTATGTCAACTTAGAAAAGTTAGAACTATGTTCTCTAGAGTTCTCTGCCTGTTTTTCCAGGTAATGGTTGGGCACAATAGATATGTGTGTAAAATGTGAAGGCTGACATGAAGCAGCAGCCATCCCAATGCTGTGAAGACTGGCCTAATAACCAGATATGGCTGCAAGTTCTCACACTGTTGCTCATCTCATTGGTGCAGGACAAAGTCTATGCACTCAGCTCTTCCAGCCCTGGGCTTGAACGACTGAACAACAAGCTATTATTTTGGGCATTGAGAATATAGTGGTGAACAAAGCTTTGCCTTCAAATAGCATTTATTTATAGAGTAGGTGCAGATATTAAATCCTTAAACACATTATGTGTGTGTGTGTGTGTGTGTGTGTGTGTGTGTGTGGCAATGATAAAGGCTATAATAAAAAATGAAACACAAGGAAAAAAGATAGTGGCAAAGAGTAATTCTAGATAAGGCCATTCCAGGAAGCATTTCAGAGGGAGAAATCAAAGTTAAAAACATATTTGTGAGTGATGCAGTTCTTTTGGTGCTTGGATCCAAAGGATTTGATGGACTCACACAGAGAACAAGAGTAGATAGAGGAAAGGTCCAAAGACTGCACTCCAGGATACACCATAATTTAGAGGTTGTGAAAAATTAGATGGTCCAGCAAAGAAGACCAAGAAGTCACTATTGATGTAGGGAGAAATTTAGGAGCCTGCACTGATTCAGAAGCCAGCAGGGGAGAGTACTTCAAGAGAGAAGTATTTAATAATTTGTTGAGTAACTTAGCACTCTGTTTCAAAGCCTGATATATAAAGTAAAATGAGGATATATGATATTTATTGAACTTTGGCAATGAAGAATTTATGATATACAGACATATCTCATTTTATTTTATTGCACTTTGTGGATATTGCATCTTTAAAAATTTTTAAAGGATTATGGAAACTTTGCATCAGGCAAGTCTATTGGTGCCATTTTTTTCCAACAGCATTTGCTGGCCTATCTCTGAGTCCAACATTTTTTATAATTTTATTTATTTATTTTTGGATGTGCTGGGTCTTTGCTGCGTGGGTGGGGTCTACTCTCTAGTTGCATTGCCTGGGCTTCTCATTGTGGTGTCTTCTCTTGTTGAGGAGCACAGGCTCTAGGGTGTGCAGGCTTCAGTTGTTGCGGTTCTTGGGCTCTAGAGCACAGGCTCAGGTAGTTGTGGTACATGGGCTTAGTTGTTCTGCAGCCTGTGGGATCTTCCTGGATCAGGGATTGAACCCATGTTTCCTGCATTGACAGGCAAATTCTTTACCACTGAGCCACCAGGGAAACCCTGTGTGTCAAATTTTGCTAATTACTGAAATATTTCAAAAGTTTCATCATTATTGTATTTATTTTGGTGTTCTGTGATCAGTCATCTTTAGTGTTACCACTGTAATTTTTGGAGGAGTGCCATAAAGTGCCTGTTTAAGACAGCGAGCTTTATTGTTCAAAGTGTGCATTCTTACTGCTGCGCTGACCGGCTGTTTCCCCATCTCGCCCCCTCTCTCAGTCCTCTCTAATTTTTTTCTTTTTTTTAGAATTGATTTTTTTTTCCCATTTATTTTTATTAGTTGGAGGCTAATTACTTTACAACATTGCAGTGTTTTTTGTCATACATTGACATGAATCAGCCATGGATTTACAAGTATTCCCCATCCCGGTCCCCCCTCCCACCTCCCTCTCCACCCGATCCCTCTGGGTCTTCCCAGTGCACCAGGCCTGAGCACTTGTCTCATGCACCCAACCTGGGCTGGTGATCTGTTTCACCCTAGATAATATACATGTTTGGATGCTGTTCTCTTGAAACATCCCATCCTCTCCTTCTCCCACAGAGTCCACAAGTCTGTTCTATACATCTGAGTCTCTTTAATTTTTGAAACACGACAGTGTTGAAATTAGGCCAGTTAATTACCCTACAATGGCCTCTAAGTGTTTAAGTGAAAGAAAAGTCACACAGTCACACAATGTTCACTTTAAATCAAAAGCTAGAAATGATTTAAACTTTTTTGTTTTGCTTTGTTTTCCTTTTGAGGAAGTCTTGTCAAAAGCCAAGACCGGTTGAAAGCTAGGCCTCTTATGCCAAGCAATTAGCCAAGTTATAAATACCTTTATAAAAGGTAAAATTCTTGAAGGAAATTAAAAGTGTTACTCCAGTGAACACAAGAATCACAAGAAAAGGAAACAAACTTATTGCTATGTTCTAGCAGTCTAGACAGAAGATTAAACCAGCCACAACATTCTCTTAAACTATAGCCTAATCCAGGGCAAGGCCCCAACTCTCTTCAATTCTATGAAGGCTAGGATGGGGAAGAAAGTTTAAGTTAATTCATGAGGTTTAAGGAAAGAAACCATCTCTACACATAAAAGTGCAAGGTAAAGCATCAGTACTGCTGTAGAAACTGTAGCAAGTTTTCCAGATCTACCTAAAATAATTAATGAAAGTGACTACACTAAACAAAATACTGGTAGATGAAACAGCCTTATATTGAAGGAATATATAATCCAGGACTTTCATAGCTAGAGACGAGCAGCCAATCCTTACACCCAAAGGACAGGCTGACTTTCTTGTTGGGAACTAAGGCAGCTGGTGACTATAAATTGAGGCCAATGCTAATTATTGTTCTAAAAACCCTAGAGCTATTCAGAATTATGCTCAATCTACTCTGTTCTCTAGAACTGAACCAATGAAGCCTAAATGATAACACATCTGTTTACAACATGAGAGAGAGTGAAGTCGCTCAGTTGTGTCCAACTCTTTGCGATCCCTTGGACTGTAGCCTACTAGGCTTCTCCGTCCATGGGATTTTCCAGGCAAGAGTACTGGAGTGGTTTGCCACTTCCTTCTCCAGAGGATCTTCCTGACCCAGGGATCAAACCTGGGTCTCCCGCGTTACAGGCAGATGCTTTACCCTCTGAGCCACCAGGGAAACCCATTCACAACATGGTTTACAAATATTTTAGGCTTATTGTTGAGAACTACTGCCTGGGGAAAAAAATCTTTTCCAAATATGCTTATTGACAATGTATCTGGTTACTCAAGAGCTGTGATGGAAATGTATAAGAATTATGGTATTTTCATGCCTGCCAACACAGCATCCATTCTGCAACCCGTAGATCAAGGAGTCATCTCAATTTTCAAGTTTTTTAATCATTAAAAAAAAAACCAAAACAAAATACTTTGTTAAGGTTGTGGCTGCCATAGATAGTGATTTCTCTGATGGATCTGGGCAGCATTAATTGTAAATTTTCTGGACTCAGTATTCTAGATGCCATTAAAAACATTTTTGATTTATGGGAAGAAGTAAAAATATCAACATTAACAGGAGTTTGAAAGAAATTGATTCCAAACCTCATGGGTGATTTTGAGAAAATCAAGACTTCAGTGGAAGAAGTAACTAGAAAAGTGGTGGAAATAGCAAGAGGACTAGAATTAGAAGAGAAGCCCAGAAATTTGGCTGAATTTCTGCAAGATCATGAAGAAACTTTATTTCTTCTTATGACTGATCAGTATTCTATTAAATGGATGCACTCTATATGCCTCTATGTATTTACATGTTGATGGCCATTTTGGTGATTTCCAGTTGTGGGCTGGCAATATTATAAACATTATAATGCAAATTATTTTGTGCCACATAGGCTTTTCTGTTTCCTGGATAATTACCTTGATGTGAACTTCTGGCCCAAATTCTAGTTGAAGTTTAACATCATATGAAACAGCTGAGTGGTTTTCCAAAGTGGTTGTAGCATTTCCAGCAGTGGATGAATTCCAGTTTTGCTTGCATTAAAGTTCCATTTTTCAAGTTAACACTTGAAATTGTCAGTCTTCCAAATTTTAGCCATGGTAGTGAGTGAACTGATAACTCACTAAATTATCTTATTGATGACTAAATGATATTGCTCATCCTATGAAATATCTATTCAAGTCTTTGCCTGTCCTTCCTTATCTTTTTGTGTTGGGTTATTTTTCTTTTGATTATTGCTTTGTAAAAATATATATTCTGGATTCCATTCTTGGTGCATTTTTATATAGCAAATATTTTCTCCAAGTCTTTGCCTTGCATTTTTCTTTTCTTGATGGTGATTTTTGATGAGCAATCATTTTTAATTTTATTAAAATCTAATTTTTAGTTTTTGATTTTATGATTAACTTTTGTGTGCTCCATCTTACAAAGTTACAAAGATGATTCCTATTTTTAAACAATTTTATCTTTGTTATTTAATATCTGGATCTGTAATTGATCTGAACTTAATTTTGGTTTTAGTTCATGGTTCAATTGTTTCTTATGTATATCCAGTTTTTCCAGCACAAGTTTTCAAAACTCTTTTGCTCATTTAAGTACCTTAGAATATCTGTTGAAAACCTAATAATTTCAATTTTGTAGACTTATAAGGTGTCCATAAAATCTAAACACATACAACTATTTTATAACATTTGGTTATATAATAATAACACATTCTTTATTATGTACTTACCAGTGTTTCTAAAATCTATTGGTCACATATATCTCAATATTTTATTCTGTTCTGTTGACTTACTTGTCTGTCCTTTCACCATTGCCACAAAGTTGTGGTCGCTATATCATTACAGTAAGTCTAAAATCAGGAAGTACTTTGTTTTTATTTTGATATAATCTTGGCTACTCTAGGTCATCTATAATAAAAATTCTTAAATCACTTTGTCAATTTCTACTAAAAAAGTTTAATAAATTTATAGATTAATTTGGGAAACTGGAAACCTAATGTATCTTCCAAACTAAAAATGCAATGTATATTTCCATTTATTTGTCTTTACTTCTCACAAAAATATTGTATAGAGTTTATTTTATAGGTATTGTACATATTTTAAGTAATTGTTCCTAAGTATCATTTTGTTATTGTAAGTGACATTTTCAAAAATTTCAATTTTAATCATTTGTTGCTAGTATGTAGAAATATAATTATCATTTGCATACAGAATTTGAATCCTTCGACCTTGATAAATTTGCTTATTAGTTCTAGTAGCTGCTTTTAATGTTACTTAGAATTTTATAAGTAACATTAGTAAGGAGAGGACTCTTGAGAGTCCCTTGGACTGCAAGGAGATCCAACCAGTTCATCCTAAAGGAGATCAGTCCTGGGTATTCTTTAGAAGGACTGATGCTGAAGCTGAAACTCTAATACTTTGGCCACCTCATGCAAAGAACTGACTCATTTGAAAAGACCTTGATACTGGGAAAGACTGAGGGCAGGAGAAGGGGATAACAGAGGATGAGATGGTTGGATGGCATCACCAACTCAATGGACATAGGTTTGGGTGGACTCCAGGAGTTGGTGATGGACGGGGAGGCCTGGCGTGCTGCGGTTCATGGGTCAAAAAGAGTCGGACACGACCAAGCGACTGAATTGAACAGAACTGATGTGTTCAATGAATGTCATGTACAAGTGGAAACATGCTTTTCTTTTTCCTTTTCAATCTTTCACCATTTTTTCTTGTTTTATTGCAGAGGCTAGAACTTCCACACAATGTTGAATGAAAGCCATGATAATGATCTCATTGCTGTGTTCCCATTCTCAGGGAAAGGCTTTCAGTTTCTTCCTATTAACTATGGTTTTAACTTTTTTAACTTTTCAGCAGATACCCTTTATCAGATTGAAGTAGTTTTCTTTTATCCCTACTTTGCTGAGAATTTTTATTATGAATGACTATTAGATTGTGCTAAATGTTTTATTTGCATCTATTAAGATAATAGAATGATTTTTTGTTCTGTTATTGTTATTAATAACATTCTTCCTGTTTCATATTTTGGAATTTTTTCACAGTGCTCATTTTGTATTTCAAAATTCTCTCTTGCACCTTCCATGAAGGAACATGCCTTGGATTCCTGCAACAACAGGGCAGTGCCAGACTTCTGATATGAAATAAGTTCAGTTAAGCCTCAGGCAGGCAGCAGCCATTTCCGTTCTCTGAGTGATGGCTGAGTGGTGGCAGCAGCCCATTCTTCAGGCCCATTCTCTGTGGGCTTCTGTAGGTGGTGAGAGTGACTCAGCTGCTTCCTGGGCCAGTTCTGCATTGTGCTTCTGCGGTGTTTTCTACCTCCCTCATGAGTTCTGCAGTATATCTCTCTGACTCGTCTGCAAGTTTGACTCTAGTGTATTTCTGAAGGTTTTTCATAAATTCATTGAGATTCATAATATTCTTGAAGAGATTTATCCCCTTTCAACCAAAATATGCAGAACTGATTTTGCTTTACTTCAGACTATATGCGGATGTCTGAGTATTTTTGTACTTCATCTTAGTGTGATTGTACCAGAGTTTGCCAAGTATAAAACTCAGGAGAGGGATTATTATGTAATGAAAAGTGTTTTCAAGAGATTATATCTTTCAAAATTTTCTACCAGAAAGTGTTTCCATTGCCTTGTATGATATCCAAACTTACTGACTGACCTGTCAATCTAGCTAGCCTGGTGGATGTAAAATCGCATCTTATTGCAATTTTGTTTAGTAAGACTTTGAGTAAAAATGAGATTAAGCATTTTTTATTTGTTTCTTGATCAAGAGCAATGCCAAAGAATGTTCAAACTGCCACACAATTGCACTCATTTCACAGGCTAGCAAGGTCATACTCAAAAATCCTTCAAGCTAGGCTTCAATAGTATGTGAACCAAGAACTTCCAGATGTACAAGCTGAATTTAGAAAAGGAGAGGAACCAGAGATAAAAATCGACATCTGTTGGATCACAGAAGAATTTCAGGGAAGAGAATTTCAGAAAAAAATCTACTCCTGTTTCATTGACTATGCTAAAGCCTTTGACTGTGTGGATCACAACAAACCATGAAAAATTCTTAAAGAAATGGGAATACCGGACCATCATATCTGCCTCCTGAGAAAACTGTGTGAAGGTAAAGAAGCAACAGTTAGAACCAGACATGGAATAAAGGACGGGTTCAAAATTGGGACAACAGTACATAAAGGCTGTATATTGTCACTCTGCTTATTTAACTTACATATAGTTAAATACAGAGTACAGAATGCAAAAAGTCAGGCTGGATGAAGCTCAAACTTGAATCAAGATTGTGGGGAGAAATATCAATAACCTCGGATATGGATTCCCTCATAGATCAGCTGGTAAAGAATACTCCTGCAATGCAGGAGACCCTGGTTCAATTCCTTGGTTGGGAAGATCCCCTGGGGAAAGGATAGGCTACCCAGCCAGTAATTTTTGGCTTCCCTGATGTCTCAGATGGTAAAGAATATGCCTGCAATGTGGGAGACTTCAGTTTGAGCCCTGGGTTGGGAAGATCTCCTGGAGAAGGAAATGGCTATCTAGTCTAATATTCTAGCCTGGAGAATTCCATGAACAGAGGAGCCTGACAGGCTAGTCCATAGGGTCAAAAAGAGTTGGACATGACTTGCACTTCACTTCAGATATGCAGATGACACCACCCTCTTGGCAGAAAGCAAAGAGAAACTAAAAAACCTCTTGATCAAGAAGAAAGAGGGGAGTAAAAAGCTGACTTAAAACTCAACATTCAGAAAATTAAGATCATGGCATCTGGTCCCATCACTTCATGGTAAACTTACGGGGAAACAATGGAAACAGTAACAGAGTTTATTTTCTTGGACTCCAAAATCACTGTGGATGGTCACTGGAGCCATGAAATGAAAAGCTGCTTGCTACTTGGGAAAAAAGTTATGACAAACCTAGACAGTATGGCTAATTTATGTTGATGTTTGACAGAAAACAACAAAATTCTGTAGAACAACTATCCTTCAATTAAAAAAAGAGAGAAAGAGAGAAATATGGTTTTACTGACAAGGTCTGTATAGTCAAAGCTATGGTTTTCCAATTGTCATATATAGATGTGAAAGTTGGACCATTGAGAAGGCTGAAAACCAAAGAATTGATGCTTTTGAAATGTGGTGTTGGAGAAGACTCTTCAGAGTCCTTGGACAGCAAGGAGATCAAACCAGTCAATCCAAAACAAAATCAACCCTGAATGTTCATTTGAAGGAGTGATGTTGAAGCTGAATGAAGCTCCAATACTTTGGCCACCTGATGCAAACAGTCTACTTATTACTAAGACCCTGTTGCTGGGAAATACTGAAGGCAGGAGGAGAAGGGGACCATAGCGGATGAGATGGTTGGATGGCATCACCGACTCAATGGACCTGGGTTTAAGCAAATGCTGGGAGATGGTGAAGGACAAGGAAGCCTGGCATGCTGCAGTCCATGGGGTCCTAAAGAATCAAATACAAATGAGCAACTGAACAACAAAAACATTTCATGTTTACTTTTAGGTAAAATCAGTTTTCAGTTTTGTGCAATTTTTTTTCGGTTGCTTCTCTTTTTTTTTTTTTTTTTAACTGATTCATAAAAGCCCCCTTTTATTTACTTTTTGAGTTAGATATGTTGCAAGCATCTCACAATTTGTGACTTTTGATTTTCATATTCTTTAGTATGTCTTTTAAGGACACAAGTTTTACATTGAATTTAATCAATTTTATAAGTGGTTTTAATTATTGTTGTCTTGTTTAGAAAAAATTTTCTTGCCCTCTTATCCCCTCTGCATTCAATATGGATGTAAGAGTTGGACTATAAAGAAAGTTGAGCGCTGAAGAATTGATGCTTTTGAACCATGGTGTTGGAGAAGACTCTTGAGAGTCCCTTGGGCTGCAAGGAGATCCAGCCAGTCCATCCTAAAGGAGATCAGTCCTGGGTGTTTATTGGAAGGACTGATGTTGAAGCTGAAACTCCAGTACTTTGGCTACTTGATGCGACGAGCTGACTCATTTGAAAAAACCCTGATGCTGGGCAAGACTGAAGGCAGGAAGAGAAGGGGATGACAGAGGATGAGATGGTTGGATGGCATCATTGACTCAATGGACATGGGTTTACATAGACTCTGGCAGTTGGTGATAGACAGGGAGGCCTGGCATGCTGCAGTTCATGGGGCTGCAGATTCGGACACAACTGAGTGACTGAAACGAACTATCCCCTTTATGATATCATTAAAACATTCCCCTTATATTTTTCTAAATGTTACATTAAAAAAATTAACATCTTTAATACAACTAGAATTGCATTTTTTTTTCATTTTCCCTTTCTCATTTGGCAGTTGAAATCTTTTATTTATATTTCTTTTTTCTTTTGTTTTGTTTTTTTGTTTTGTTTTCTTTTTTTCCATTTATTTTTATTAGTTGGAGGCTAATTACTTTACAACATTGCAGTGGTTTTTGTCATACACTGAAATGAATTAGCCATGGATTTACATGTATTCCCCATCCCGGTCCCCCCTCCCACTTCCCTCTCCACCCGATTCTCTGGGTCTTCCCAGTGCACCAGGTCTGAGCACTTGTCTCATGCACCCAACGTGGGCTGGTGATCTGTTTCACCCTAGATAATATACATGTTTCGATGCTGTTCTCTTGAAACATCCCACCCTCGCCTTCTTCCTACCAATGTACTTAAATATTCTAAAATTAGTATCTTAAACCTGCTTTCTATACTGCAAGAACACTAAAAATTTACTTCAATGCTTTCCAATAAGTATATGTTATTTTCAAGTGTTTTAGTTCTGTATTTTTTATTTCCATGAATTAGACATCATTATCATTGCTTTCATTATTTTATACAAGCTATACTTATATTTTACTTACAGATAGTTCAACAAGAGGCAAACTTCCTGGGCAGAATGTTACTGTCTTCAGTATTAAAAGCATTTCAATGTTATTTGATAATGTCTTTTGGGATTTCATGTGGCTGTGGGAAGTATGTTTCTACTAGGGGTGGTTTCAGATTTTGTGGGGCCTGAATTTATTAGCATCCACAGTCTCAGCTAGCCCTGAAAATAAATATGCCTTACTTAGCTTGACTTTCTTTCTCAAGGGTTATCAAACAGGAACTGAAATGGCCATTCATCCCATTGTTAAATATATAGCTGATGCTGGACATTCAGTCACACTCAACCGTGTGACTTCTGAAGGTGCAAAGCAAAATTTTTCCTCTATTAAAAAAAAATGAATGTTTAGTACTCACTTTTAAATTTTGAAATATTTTGCTTCTTGAATCTGGCTATCTATAAATTTAAGCATTGAGGTGACACAGTAGTAGAGAATCCGTCTCTCAACACAGGAGAAGCAAGAGATGCAGGTTTGATCTCTGTATTGGGAAGATCCCCTGGAGTAGGGAATGGCAACCCACTCCAGTATTCTTGCCTGAAAAATTCCATAGACAGAGGAGCCTGGCAGGCTACAGTCCATAGGGTCACAAAGACTCAGCCATAACTGAGTGACTAAGCACACACACACTTTGAGTTTTCTGGCCCAAGTACTATTATACTCATTTAATTTGCAATTAAAACTCTTATTTCTTTTTTTTTCCATTTATTTTAATTAGTTGGAGGCTAATTACCTTACATCATTGCAGTGGTTTTTGTCATACATTGAAATGAATTAGCCATGGATTTACATGTATTCCCCATCCCGGTCCCCCCTCCCACCTCCCTCTCCACCCGATCCCTCTGGGTCTCTTATTTCTTAATCTTATGGAAGATTTATTTCCCAAGGTCAAGCATAAAACTGTACCCTCTATATTTCCTATAGCTTTATTTGTTTGACAAAATCACATTAACAAGCAAAACATTGTGAAATAATGAAGAGGAGGGAGAGGAGGAGGGCAGAACATGGGCATCTGTTTTTACAGCAAATGTTAACAGTCAGACTTCTCAACAGAAAGAGGACAATGTGATCTTGAAGCTTATGAGATATCCTCTGCTATTCTATCTTAGACTTCTTGATACCAGCCAGAGATAAGCCACAGTCTTATAATCAGTTTCACCTGCACTAGATATCAGCTAGTGCTTTATTAATGCAGATAATATTCATTATGTTTTATTGTTTAGTTAAAATAAAAATGCACTAAAATATGAACTTTTCTTCTGTACCTATGTTAAGACCTTTTATACACAGCAATTAGATTTTCTGTTAGATTCAGTCATATAGCTACTGCATGATACTTAAACTGAACTTTGTTTCCTGAATGGAAGAGAATCCTTGATGGTAATTCTTGATTACTGTGCTACTTAATCTGGACACCTTTTTAAATACCTGGAATTCAAAACTTACTGGTAGTAAATGCACATAAAAGAAGGTTATTTGTGACACCCTCAGCAATACTGCTGATCACTTTTAATCTCTTGCTTGATTTATTCTCTCACCAGCTGAGAAAATTGAAGTCTGCCATGTCCTCCTGTTATTTTTCTAAGGTATGACAAGTTTCAGTGAAGAAATTTGAAATTATATAGTTTTGTATAATCATCAGATGTTGGTTCAAGGAAATCAAAAGACTGTGGCACAAAATCAGTTACTGTAGTAGAACTGCCTTTAATAATTGGAAATAACAGTAGAACTCATTTGCTGCGTCCTTACAGATAAGAACACATTGAAATTTTTAAACAACTTTGTGTTGCTATTTTTAATGATAAAATTATTTTTTTATTATTTTTCATGAAGAAAAAGTAGTGTAGGTCCAGCCTGCTAGAGGAAGAGATAAGATTTGAACCTAGATTAGAGTCTTATCTCTATAGATGTTGCTAGCAGTTTTCCTTAAGATGATCATTAGACGTGTACTACAAGGATCACATTCATGATCAAGGAATCTCGAGTTAGTGGTATGTTAAATAAAATATAAAGAACAGAAAAAATAAATCCTTCAGTTTTAAGAAGGACTGAAAAATAATTTTTAATTCATATTCATATTTCATTTTAATAGCAAGTCTTTACTCGCTAAGTAAAAAAGTTGGGGAAATTAGCCACCTTTGTTTTGGTTGCCTACAGAAGATACAGAAAAGCTTCAATAAGGAAGGAGAATCAACAGTGATCAATGTTGCTAAGCATCAAGCAAAATGAGAATGAAATGAGGTCTATTGTGCTTGGACACATGGGTGTCACTGGCAATCCAGACCAGGGGGATTTTAGCTGAGTTGTAGCACTCTATTTGGAGTAAGATGAGGAGAGGTTAAATGGAAAAGAACTAGAGGCACTTGGTGCAGTTACCTATTTTGAGAACTTGGGTTCAAGAGGGAGCAGAGACCTGGGGCTGCTGATAAAGTGAGAGTTTCAGGAAATTATTTTAACTTGAGGAATACTAAAGTCTGTATCCACTTTGAACCAAAGTGGCCCTTGGATAATAATGGGAAGGCCAGTTTACATTTAAATTCCCTTTGTTGTTGTTGTTTTTGTTACCTTGAAAAATGTGGTTCTAATTTGTATATACCTGGATAACATTTTGACGTAATAAAGAATGTTAGTTGCTCAGTCATGTCTGACTCTTTGCGACCCTGTGAACTGTAGCCCACCAGGCTCCTCTGTCCATGGAATTCTCCATGCAAGAATACTGGGATGGGTAGCCACTCATTTCTCCATGGGATCTTCCCAACCAAGGATCAAACCTGTGTCTCCTGCATTGCAGGCAGATTCTTTACTGCCTGAGCCACCAGGGAAGTCCTTTGAGTTTTTTTTTTTTTTTTTCCTCTTTCCTTACCCCAAAGTCAAGCATACAGCACACTCTGTGACCATGTGGTAGGGGAGAGACTAGCTGTAGAGAGTTTATGAACCAAATATTTATCCACAACAAATCCTAGATGTTGATCTCCATTATTTATGCAATGATACTGTTAAAGAACTGTTTCTCAAAAGACTGTCTTTGGTTTCACCAATAATATGTTGAATAAAAATGGTGAGAATGGTCATTCATATTTTGCTCCTGATTTTAGAAAAAAATGTTTTCAGTTTTTTACTGTTGAGTATGATGTTGGCTATAGGTTTATTATATGTGGGCTTTATTATGTTGAGGTATGTCCTTTCTATATTTATTTTGTTGAGAGTTATCATAAATGAATATTCAATTTTGTCAGAAGTTTTTCCTGAATTTATTGAGATGAGCATAAAGTTTTTATTTTTTAATTTGTTAACATGGTATATAACATTGATTTGTGGTGTGTAATATTGAACCATCCTCTTGTCCTTGAGATAAATCCCACCTGATTATGGTGTATGATCCTTTTAATGTATTGTCAAATTTATTTTACTAATATTTTGTTTAGGATTTTTACATCTATGTTCATTAGTGATATTAGCCTGTAATTTTCTTTTCTTGTGGTGTGTTTATGTGGTTTTATCAGTGATGCTGGCCTTATAGAATGAGTTTTGAAGTGTCCCTTCCTCTTCAAGTTTTTGAAATAGTTTGAGAAGGATAGATGTTAACTCTTTGGATAAGATTCACCTGTGAAGTCATCTGGTCCTGAACTTTGGTCAGTAGTTTTTTTTTTTTTTTTTTAATTACTGATTCAGTTTCATTACTTGTAATTAATCTATTCATATTTCATATTTCTTTCTGATTCAATCTTAGGAGATCATATATTTCTAGAAGTTTATCTATTTCTTCTATGTTGTCCATTTTGTTGATATATATATATGTATATATATATATATTTATACTAATCACTATGTTCTTTGTATTTCTGTGATGCTGGTTGTAATTTCTTCTCTTTAATTTTTAATTTCATTTATTTGGACCCTCTCACTCTTTCCTGATGAATCTGGCTAAAGACTTATCAATTTTGTTCATCTTTTCAAAGAACCACCTCTTAGCATCATTTATCTTTTCAATTTTTTTTTTAGTCTTTATTTCATTTATTTTCACTCTTGCCTTTATTACTTCTTTCCTTCCACTAACTTTCAAGGTTTTTTCCCCTTATTTTTCTGCTCCTCTTGGTGTAATAACTTTTATTCTTAATGTAAGGGGCACCCTATATATAACTTTAGTTTGAAAAGTATCACTTTGACTTTTGTGTTGAGACTACTTGTAGGGTTTTATCTATCAGGATTCTATTAGAAAAGAGATGGCACATGTAACTCAGTAATTTGAAGAAAAATAAACTGTAACCAGTATGGTTAGGAAAGAAGGAAAATCCAAGACATAGGACATGTATGAGTTCTAACAACATAGTAGTAATGGTACTGGTGGCAGACATTGTCACTCTTAGACCTGATGATACAGGGACAGGAGAATTTCTCTAGTAGCCTTCTTAATCAGGGAGAAGAGAGTTGTGTGGAGAAAGCAACATTGATAATAGCTATAACCTTTGGCTGAAGGACACTCTTATAGAATGAAAATAGTCATCAAAGATATCAGGTCCTAATCCCTGGAACAAGTAAATGGTACATTATATGAAAAAATAAATGGTCCTTTCAAATAGGATTACATTAAGAATACTGAGATGGAAAAGTTATCTTGGACTATTCTTGTGGATTCTAGGTTAGCCAGAAGTGTCCTTATGAGAGAAAGACAGGGGAATTTGAAAGCTGGAGTGATGCTGCCACAGCTGAGACACAAGGACAGTCATCAGAAGCTGGAATAAGACAGGGAAGAATTTTCCCCTACAGCATCTGGAGAAAGCATTGCCCTGTTGATGTCTTCATTTGGGCCCAATAATACTGATTTTGGACTTCCGATCTGTAGATTGTGAGAAAATAAATTTCTGTTTAAGTCCTCAATTTGTGATTAATTTGTTACATCAGTCCTAGGAGACTAATAAGCCCCTACAGTGTCCTCTTTCCCACTGGCTTCCTTCCAGGGATCTCTGCCATGTGGAGCCAGGTGGAGAGCAGAGCCTAAGCCAGCTCAGGACCCTGAGGCACAGAGCAGTAAGGGGAAGAGCAGAGAGTAGACCTGAAGGCAAGTAGGTGTCTGCCTCAAAGGACAAGGAAAAAAAGTAGTAGAACCTGTTAAGAAGCTGTTGCAAAAATACAGGTAGCAGATGTTGGTAATCACACTAAGGTATTCACAGGGAATATCAGATTGCATGTATGTTCGAGATGAGGCCAGTATGATGTTCTGACATGTTTTGTGTGTATACGAGAAAAAGAGAAGTGTCAGTGATGACTCTGGATTATAGATGACAGAGCTTCAAGATGTATTCTCACTCTGGAAGCAAGTACTTGGGGAAATCCAAAGTTCACAACAGAGACAGAAAAGAAGATAGCAGAGGAATATGAAGTTTCTGGCTCCTATGTCCAGAGTATATAACAAACCAACACATCTGTCAGCCAGATAAATATAAAACCATATGCTAAGAGTTCATTTAACTAACTTCCTATTATCTAGTACAACATGTCCAGTTTTCAACAAGAACTTATGTCAAACTAAAAGGCATGTGAAAAAGAGAACAGTCTGAAGAGATAAAGTAATCATCAGAACTAGACCCAGATAGGACACAGATGTTGGAATTAATAGATGAGGAATTTAAAATAACTATGTTTAATATAGTAAAGAATGGAAAAGTAGACAACCAGATGGATAATGTAAGCAGAGAGAAGTGATGAGTCTACTAATGAGACTAAACATTCTGAGAAAATATCATTAAAAAAAAACAACCCTCAACAACAAAAATAGAACAATACAAATGAAGAATCCCTTTGACGAGCTCATCAGTAGACTCAGCACGACTGAAGAAGACTCAATAAGCTTGAAAATAGAGCTGAACTGAAATTTGAAGATAAAAATAATTTAAAAAACAATACATCTAAACACTGTGAAAAATTTTCTAAGGTATAATTTCAAAACCAGAAGCAGAAGGAAAGAATAAAGCAGATGAAATATTTGAAGTAACAATAGACAAGAACTTCCCAAAATAAATGACTGACATCACAGCACAGACTCCTAAAACTCAGAGGTCACTAAACAAAGAATAAACATGTAACATACATACCTAGGTACATCCTATTGAAAATACACAAAAATATGGAGAGAACAAGTCTTGAAGAAAATCATAGGGGAAAGAAGAAAGCTTTACTTGTTGAGAAAGAAGAAAAATAATTACATCAGACACCATGCAAATAAGAAGAGTGTTGGAGTGAAACATTTAAAGTCTTAAAAAGTCACCAAACTATAATTTATAGTTTCAACCAAAAAAATTATATTCTCTGAAAGTGAAAGAGAAATAATTTCTCGGACATAAAAAAAACTTAGAAATTTCATTCAGCACAACTTCCTTGTAAGAAATGTTAAACAATTTGGTTCAGAAAAATATAGCTCAGACATAGCTCAGAAACTCAGATCTTCGTGAAGAGCTCAGTGAATGAATAAATAAAGGTAAGATAATATCTTTCATTTTTCTTATTGATTAGCTGACCTAAAACATAGTTGTTTGGTTAAAGTAGCAATGTATTAGGTAGCTCCCAGGGATAAGTGAAGAGAAAGGCACAGTGACACAGATAGCTGGAAAGAGGGAGGAGTTGGTAATACTGTTGGTAAATACTGTTATCAGATGCCATCAGAAGCACTATAGTGCTATTTGAAGGTTGACTTACATTCTTTGAGCTTCCATGGTGGCCCAGACAGTAAAGGGTCTGCCTGCAATGCAGGAGACCTCAATTAAATCCCTGGGTCAGGAAGATCCCCTGGAAAAGGGAATGGATACTCACTTCAGTATTCTCATCTGGAGAATTCCATGGACAGAGGAGCCTGGCAGCTACAGTCCTTGAGGTTGCAAAGAGTCTGACATAACTGATCAACTAACACTTTCATATTTTTTTAGCATGTTTTAAAAATGCATATTTTATGTACTCTAAGGCAAAGTCACTAAAATTTATTTTTATAAAAAATATAACTGATACACTTAGAAGGAAAATTAAATGGAGATATTTAAAATATTTATTAAAATCAGCAAAGGTAGAAAAAAGGGTGAAACGAACAATGCAATGAATAGAAAACAATTACAAGCATGATGTACATAAATCCAAGCATATCAATAATGATTTTAACTGTGAATTGTCTAAATACACACTCACAACATAGAAATTGTCCTGAATGAACTTGAAAATCACACACGCACACACAAATGCACACATACACAGGCCCAACTATAGATTGTTTGCAGAAATCAACTTAAAAATACAGACTCAAGCTGAAGTGAAAGGTATGGACAAAGATAACAATAGTAAAAAATGGATTAGCTATATTAATTAAGAAAGCAAACTTAAGAACAAGAAAGATTATCAGAGCTCAACTCTCCAAAAAAAAAAAAAAAAATTCAAATCCTCACCTTGTATGAATCTCATGGGAGAATGCCAAAATTCATGATGCAAAACCAGATAGAATTTAAAGGAGAAACTGACAAATCCACTACAGGAGTTGAAAATATAAAGGCCTTCTGTTAGTAACTGACAGATAAATTTGAGAGGTTAGTAAGGATATAGATTACTTGAGCAACACTTCACTAACTTCTAATTGACCAAATGCTCCATCCACCAACTGCTGGACACACATTCTTCTCAAGCTCATTTGGACTATTCATCATGGTGGACCATATTTTATCCATAAAACACACCTCAACAAATTTTAAATAATAGAAGTCATTCATATAAAGTATCTTCTCAGAGCACGGTGAAATTAAATTAGAAAGGAAAAACTGAAAGATAACCAGAAAATTTCCAAATAAATGGAAATTAAAAACTTACTTCTATAATAAAACATGGATCCAAGAAGTCTCCAGATAATTTTTAAATGTTTGTGTGTGTGTGTGTTAGTTGCTCAGTAGTGTCTAATACTTTGCAATTGTATGGACAGTAGTTCACCAGGCTCCTCTGTCCATGGAATTCTCTAGGCAAGAATACTGGAATGGGTTTCCATTCCCTTCTCTAGGGGATCTTCCCAATCCAGGAATAAAATCTGGCTTTTCTGTATTGGAAATGGCAACCCACTCCAGTGTTCTTGCCTGGAGAATCCCAGGGATGGGGTTGCACAGAGTCGGGCATGACTGAAGTGACTTAGCAGCAGCAGCAGCTCCTGTATTGGAGGCAGATTCTTATCTACAGCTAAATAAAAATAAATTTTGTGAAAACATGTGGAATGCTGTGAAGGCAGGATTCAGAAAGAAATTAAGTTTTAAATGTATATATTAGGAAGAAGAAAGTCCTGAAATCTTGAGGACAAAGGGCAATCTAAGCGTAAAGGAAGCAGAAGAAAATAAATTTGAAAAGTTGGTTAGATATCAATGATTAGAAATAAAACAATAAAGACAAATTGATGAGATTTGTTTCCTTAAAAAGACTATTGAATTTATAAACCTCTAGTGAGATTTTCTCAGCAGTCATGTATTGATATGAGAGTTGGACCATAAAGAAGGCTGAGTGCTGAAGAATTGATGCTTTTGAACTGTGGTGTTGCAGAAGAGTCTTGAGAGTCTGTTGGACTGCAAGGAGATCAAACGTGTTAATCCTAAAGGAAATCAATTCTGAATATTCACTGGAAGGACTGATGCTGAGGCTGAAGCTCTAGTACTTTGGCCACCTGATGTGAAGAGTTGACTCATTGGAAAAGACCCTGATTCTTGGAAAGATTGAAGGCAGGAGGAGAAGGGGACAACAGAAGATGAGATGGTTGGATGGCATCACCGACTCAATAGATATGAGTCAGAGAAAGCTCTGGGAGATGGTGAAGGACTGGGAAACCCGGCGTGCTGCAATCCATGAGGTCGCAAAAAGTCGGATGCAACTGACAACTGAATAACAAGTGAAGCTAAGCAAGAAAAAAATGAGATAACACCCAAATTACTGATATTAGAATTCAAAAAGATCATCATTACTGAGCACAAGGATATTATAAAGATAATAAAGAAGAGTATTTGACAATATTTAATAATAGATAAAATTTGAAGGCAAACTATCAATGGTATGCAATACAAAATTTAAAACATGTGTATCAATGATTTGATTTTAAACATTCTAATAAATGATTTCATCATTTATTTTTTACTTCCTATATAGTTTCTTATAGATTTCTTTTCTTTTTTTTTTTTCATTTATTTTTATTAGTTGGAGGCTAATTACTTTACATCATTACAGTAGTTTTTGTCATACATTGAAATGAATTAGCCATGGATTTACATTCCCCATCCCAGTCCCCCCTCCCACCTCCCTCTCCACCCGATCCCTCTGGGTCTTCCCAGTGCACCAGGCCCGAGCACTTGTCTCATGCACCCAACCTGGGCTGGTGATCTGTTTCACCCTAGATAATATACATGTTTCAATGCTGTTCTCTTGAAATATCCCACCCTCGCCTTCTCCCAGAGTCCACAAGTCTGATCTATACATCTGAGTCTCTTTTTCTGTTTTGCATATAGGGTTATCATTACCATCTTCTAAAGTCCATATATATGTGTTAGTATACTGTAATGGTCTTTATCTTTCTGGCTTACTTTGCTCTGTATAATGGGCTCCAGTTTCATCCATCTCATTAGAACTGATTCAAATGAATTCTTTTTAATGGCTGAGTAATATTCCATGGTGTATATGTACCACAGCTTCCTCATCCATCCATCTGCTGATGGGCATCTGGGCTGCTCCCATGTCCTGGCTATTATAAACAGTGCTGCGATGAACATTGGGGTGCACGTGTCTCTTTCAAAACTGGTTTCCTTGGTGTGTATGCCCAGAAGTGGGATTGCTGGGTCATATGGCAGTTCTATTTCCAGGTTTTTAAGAAATCTCCACACTGTTTTCCATAGTGGCTGTACTAATTTGCATTCCCACCAACAGTGTAAGAGGGTTCCCTTTTCTCCACACCCTCTCCAGCATTTATTGCTTGTGGACTTTTGGATAGCAGCCATCCTGACTGGCGTGTAATGGTACCTCATTGTGGTTTTGATTTGCATTTCTCTGATAATGAGTGATGTTGAACATCTTTTCATGTGTTTGTTAGCCATCTGTATGTCTTCCTTGGAGAAATGTCTGTTTAGTTCTTTGGCCCATTTTTTGATTGGGTCATTTATTTTTCTGGAGTTGAGCTGGAGGGGTTGCTTGTATATTTTTGAGATTAATCCTTTGTCTGTTGCTTCATTTGCTATTATTTTCTCCCAATCTGAGGGCTGTCTTTTCACCTTGCTTATAGTTTCCTTTGTTGTGCAAAAGCTTTTAAGTTTCATTAGGTCCCATTTGTTTATTTTTGCTTTTATTTCTAAAATTCTGGGATGTGGGTCATAGAGGATACTGCTGTGATTTATGTCGGAGAGTGTTTTGCCTATGTTCTCCTCTAGGAGTTTGATAGTTTCTGGTCTTACGTTTAGATCTTTAATCCATTTTGAGTTTATTTTTGTGTATGGTGTTAGAAAGTGTTCTAGTTTCATTCTTTTACAGGTGGCTGACCAGTTTTCCCAGCACCACTTGTTAAAGAGTTTATCTTTTTTCCATTGTATATCTTTGCCTCCTTTGTCGAAGATAAGGTGACCATAGGTTCGTGGATTTATCTCTGGGCTTTCTATTCTGTTCCATTGATCTATATTTCTGTCTTTGTGCCAGTACCATACTGTCTTGATGACTGTGGCTTTGTAGTAGAGTCTGAAGTCAGGCAGATTGATTCCTCCAGTTCCATTCTTCTTTCTCAGGATTACTTTGGCTATTCGAGGTTTTTTGTATGTCCATACAAATTGTGAAATTATTTGTTCTAGTTCTGTGAAAAATACCGTTGGTAGTTTGATAGGGATTGCATTGAATCTATAGATTGCTTTGGGTAGTATAGCCATTTTGACGATATTGATTCTTCCAATCCATGAACACGGTATATTTCTCCATCTGTTTGTGTCCTCTTTGATTTCTTTCATCAGTGTTTTATAGTTTTCTATGTATAGGTCTTTTGTTTCTTTAGGTAGATATACTCCTAAGTATTTTATTCTTTTTGTTGCAATGGTGAATGGTATTGTTTCCTTAATTTCTCTGTTTTCTCATTGTTAGTGTATAGGAATGCAAGAGATTTCTGTGTGTTAATTTTATATCCTGCAACTTTACTGTATTCATTGATTAGCTCTAGTAATTTTCTGATAGAGTCTTCAGGGTTTTCTATGTAGAGGATCATGTCATCTGCAAACAGAGAGAGTTTCACTTCTTCTTTTCCTATCTGGATTCCTTTTATTTCTTCTTCTGCCCTGATTGCTGTGGCCAAAACTTCCAAAACTATGTTGAATAGTAGTGGTGAGAGTGGGCACCCTTGTCTTGTTCCTGATTTCAGGGGAAATGCTTTCAATTTTTCACCATTGAGGGTGATGCTTGCTGTGGGTTTTTCATATATAGCTTTTATTATGTTGTGGTATGTTCCTTCTATTCCTGCTTTCTGGAGAGTTTTAATCATAAATGGATGTTGAATTTTGTCAAAGGCTTTTTCTGCATCTATTGAGATAATCATATGGTTTTTATCTTTCATTTTGTTAATGTGGTGTATTACATTGATTGACTTGAGGATATTAAAGAATCCTTGCATTCCTGGGATAAAGCCCACTTGGTCATGATGTATGATTTTTTTAATATGTTGTTGGATTCTGTTTGCTAGAATTTTGTTAAGGATTTTTGCATCTATGTTCATCAGTGATATTGGCCTGTAGTTTTCTTTTTTTGTGGCATCTTTAGATATCTTTTCTAAAAATATGGAATTATCCAGTAAGTCAGAAAGAGAAAACAAATATCATCTATTAATGTATTTATTTGGAATCTAGAAAAATGGTACTGATGAGACTATTTGCCTGGCAGGAATCAAGGTGCATACATAGAGAATGAACTTGTGGACACAGGGAGGGAAGGAGTGGGAGGACGAATTGAGAAAGTAGTATGGGCATATATACACTACCATGTGTAAAATGAACAGCCACTGGGAAGCTGCCCTATAACACGGGTGCTCAGCCTGGTGCTCTGTGATGACCTCGAGGGGTGCAATGGAGATGGGTGGGAGGGAGGTTCAAGAGTAATGGGAATATATGCATACATATGGCTGATTCACGATGCTGTATGGCAGAAACTAATACAACATTATAAAGCAATTATATTCCAATAAAAACTTTCCAATACCTGATCATTTTTTAATGCTGTCTTCATTATGTGAAAATAATGTATGTCTCTTTTTTTCCCCCACATCATCTCCAGAACAAAAAGCCAACATTCCTTGAGAACATAAGAATTTCTTATGTTCTCACTCTCCCAGCATTTTTAATTCAGTCCCACTGAGAAAAATTTAGTTAGATCACTCTACTTTAGAATACAATTGAATCATTTTCAGGTAAAAAGACAAAAGAACCCAGAGTGAAGTGAGAGGATGTATGTGCCAAGACCAGATAATTTTGGACCTCAACATCTGATGGACGTCATTGGAAGAGAATATGTGTAGCAGCTAGGAAAGGCTGAACTTTGCATCACTAAGGAAGTTAGGCATAACTCCCTGTATTCCATCCTGGAACAGAAAGATGGAAACCTTGCTTATCTCACCTTTATTTAAATATACCCTGTGGGCTTGGATGAAGTCAGTGACCAAAATGCACACTCAATAGCAGACTCTGCTTCAAGTGTACTGACCTGTGGAAATGTCTCTTTCTTGGGACTCCACAAAGATTATCGATGTTGAACATGTTGACTTTGGGTTAGGGAGGACTCAGTCACGTTGCACATGATTGTCAGCAAAAGCAATGAGCTCTTTTTTTTTTTTTTTTGCATTTCATGCTGAGGTAAAGGAGGGGATCACAGATGTGTATTTTGTAAATCTGTAAATATTATCAATGTGAATACACATTACTGAGTGATTTATATAGAATTTATATCCCAGAGTAGTTGGAGCAGGCAAGATGGGATATTTGAGGTTGTTCTGGTGTTTAGTCTAAGTTGAGGGTCTAGGTATTTGAGCCAGATAGGTTCAGTTTCAAATTCTCTGTAAATTTTTTCTGATTTTAAATAATTTCTGTGAGTTTCAGTTTCCATATTGCCACAAATACATGATAAAGTGTGCAATGTTGGTTCCAAATACCACATGGAAAAGCATAGAGCACTAAATATAGAGTAAACAATTGTTGTCTTAAAATAAAAAGAACAAAACAGGCTTGCCTGGTGGCTCAGTCTGCAATGCAGGAGACCCAGGTTCAATCCCTGGGTTGGCATGCATAGTTATCAAATATCTGAAAGGAAAGAGTTTTTTATTGTGTCTTTGCTTTTTCTTTATTCTTTTCAGGCAAATAATGTAGAGGAGAGTTTCCAACCATTTCAGTGTGGATCACTAATGATTTGGAGGCTCTCATCTAAAGTGTGAACTTCTATCATCACTGTCACAGATGACATGAATTTTAACTTTAAAAGGAAATGGCGTGTAACTTTTCTGATATTTTAAGATTTCTCTGGGGGTGGATATATGTGAAGTGAAATGGAAGAAGAAACTGTGTTAAAGGATGAAGGAAGGAATTGTGAAATCACACTTCAAATTACTGAGATTTCTCATAGAATGTGGAATTCAGCTGTGAATAGAACAGAGTGGCTGGGTTCTAAAGTGGGGAAAATTTCTAACTTGGAAAAAGTTGAGTTGGAGTGTAGTTATAAGTTCATTAAAAACTTTTTAAAATGAAATTATTCATCAAAAACTTATTTATTATTTATGAACTTTGTGTCAGACACTGTTCCAGATGGGGTACTAACATGATCAAACTCCTTGGGGACATGGCATTTCAGTTGGTTAGAAAGACCACAGGCAAGTAAACAATTACATAAGTGCTAAGAGTTAATAAGAGAGGAAAGAAAAAAAAAAAACCTGTGCTGCGATAAAGGTTAATATAGAATTATCTTATAATATTTGCAAAGTTCCCTTATTCAGAAGTGACTTGGAGACTGAGATCAAGAGCAAGATTAGAAAGTGAGTAGAAGTTGGAAGACAAGTAAAAAGCACTGGGAAGGATGTTTAGGGAAGAGGAACAAAAACCAGGAAAGGTGCTGAAGTGGCAAATAGATTGAGCTATTCGAGAAAGTTAAGAAGGCTGGCATTGGTTGGGTGGAAAAAGTTGGAAGAAACAGTCATTCAGATTCATCTGATTGGCTCCTTCATGGAGCGAGGGTGGGCGATGGGGGCAGTAAGCTTCAGATCCAGTGAATAAAGGAAGGGATATTGGCAGCAGTCCTTCCCCTCAAGGTGGTGAACCTCAAAGACAAACTTTTATATTGCAGGACTGTCTACTCTTCCAGAACTGAGGTCTCCTGTTAATGCTAACCATCTCGTCTTTTTTCTTTCTGTTAGGTTTTGCAAGCTCCAAAGGACCAGTATTCTAGAGGAAGGAGAATATGAACTATTGTCTAGAAATGCGCTGAACAAAATGGAAAGACAACTCATACTATTTTATCTGCGTTTGCATGTTATTTCCATCATCCTTCTGTAACTTTTACCATACTATAGGAACCTGGGCAGAGCCTGCACATGCCACTTTGCATAGCTGGATATGGTTCCTGAACTTGAGACTGTCAGCAGAGCAAGGAATTGTAAGTAGGAAAAATCTACCTATAGGTCCACAGGTAGGAGTAGGAGAATTTCTGAACAAGAACGCCTATAGTTGTTCATACCAACATCCCAGTAGGTTTTGGCAGCTGTTTCCATCATTGAATGTAACCCCAAGAATGTAACCCCATTCTTCCTTTTTTTCTTTCTTTTCTTCTTGTTTTCTTCTACCTCCTGAGAAAATGTCTTCAGATACTCCCTCCTCCTGGAATCTTTCTTTCTTTCTTTTTAAAATTTAAACTTTCTTTCATTTAAAGGAAATTCTTTAGCAAATGAATGGATAGTTTCTGGACACAAAGAATATTTATAATAATATTCAGTCTCATACTCATCTGCTAAAATACATAACAAATAAAAGTTTGAGTTTTCCAGTTCGAATTAGAAACAAAACAATGCTACTCTTCTTCACCGTTAGTCTCTAATGCTGTTCTGGAATTTTGAGCGAATGTAATAAAACCTGACATAGAAATAAGAACTATTAGAACACTAGTGCCAAAAATAACAGCAATATTTTCAGACTCTACTTCAGTTCAGTTCAGTTCAGTTCAGTCTCTCAGTCGTGTCTGATCCTACTTAGCATCTTCCAAATGTAAAACTGTGTTTGTTTAAAGTCTATTGGAAAGGATAAGCAGGTAAACATAGATAGGCGATTTTGGAAAAAGCAGAAAATATGAGAAAACAGCAGAGGTATCCATGAATCATAACTATTATTTCATGATTCAACTTTACAATGGCTAAAAGCTCTGGTTGTCTGACTGAGCCTTCTCCTGGAATCTTTCTGTGTCCACTTCGTTCAGCTGTGACCAATACCTCTTCTAAACTCCTCAGTGATATGTCTGATTTTGGACTGGGTACAGATCACTCACTGGATTTAGAAGAAAAAGTTATTTTTGTGTGAATACATGTTACTCTCAGCTCCTTGAGACCAGAAACTAGCTTCTACCATTGAGTTTTTATCTCCTAAGCTTTATAGATA
Source organism: Odocoileus virginianus (assembly GCF_023699985.2). NCBI lineage: Eukaryota > Metazoa > Chordata > Mammalia > Artiodactyla > Cervidae > Odocoileus > Odocoileus virginianus. The sequence continues at coordinate 23,484,312 of NC_069704.1, forward strand.
AGGCTTGATATAAAACATATTTTCTGGTGAAATGAGTTGGGGTTTAAGAAATATAATGAAAGAAAACTAAAGAAATGTTGGTATCCAATATCCAATACCAATATTCATTGGTATCTACACCAGTGCTAACTAGTTACACATCCTTGGTCCAATGACTCACTCCAGGAGAAAATGGAATCTGGAGATTATACTGGTATCTTAAGTTCAAGGTCTCATAAACCTACCCTGACCAAAGAAGTACAGTCTTCCCCTTAATTCTGAAGTAAACAGTTGACTCTGTCTCATTTCTGATTTGTTCTATCCAGAACCTAGGACAAGGCCCAGCCATAAGCTAAAACTGCCTACCTGGTTTACCACCAGTCATTCTGGTTCTTACCAGTTCCTTGCACTTGCAAGATGAACCTTGTTTCTCTTCTTTAATTTTTTCTTATTAACAGTAGGCCAGATAGCTATTTCAGTCCAAAGGATCACCAACCTTACCAAAATGGAACCAGAAAACCCCTGTTGATATGTTCTAATCATCATATTAGATTCCTCAGATAACAATGTCAAAATTTTGAAGTCTTCCCTGATATCAGGGCTCAGACTTGACCTTCTTATTTCCATCTTAGTGATGTATCAACATTTATCCTTCATGGGGAATTTCTCATATATGAACCTATACTAGTTTTGATGATCAAAAGATACCTAATATTGTGGCTCTTCTAAGTTTAGTATAAGAAGCTGGGTCATATAGAAAATCTGGGAAGCAATGAAAATAAGATACAACCTCTAGGTTCAATAGTTGTGTTTTCAACCTAAAATTTGTTCTGCTAGCTTGCTGCACATCAAAGTCAATCTACTAACACCAGCTCGAAGGTGAAGAAAATTACAGGGTTTATTGCAGGGAGCCAAACATGGAGAATGGCCAGCTCATACTTAAAAGTCTTAAACTCCCCAGTGGCTTTTAGGGATGTGTTTTTAAAGACAAAGTGAAGGAGAAGGTTGTGGGGAACATAATCAGCAAATGTACAATTTCTGATTAGTCTGTGGTGAGATAACCAGGTAAGGTCAAAGGGTCAGTCTTACCAGTCTTCAGGTTCCAGGCAATCTGGTGGATACAAGCTCATGATAGCTATTCTCTGTCTTGTTTGGGTCTGGTTTCCACACAACAGCTGAACAATGTGCATTGGACTGTCTTTGCCTTTGAGACATAACTGGGAGCCTTTGGGACTGATTTATTAAGTTAAGGTTATGTCCCTGCCTGGTTGACCTGTCTTTGTTTCTGCATTCCTCTATTTTTCCAATCATGAACTGCTGGGGCTTGTGTCAACTCATTGTTGGCCTAGGAGACCACAGTTATTGCCACAGTCTTTTACTTAATCATCAGTAAACAGAGGTTATGGGGAGTTTTTCACTAGTAAGGCCTCTACATAAGCCTACTCAGTTTCTATTATTTGAAACAATCAGATGTTATCAAAAAAGATAAAACTATTCTATTAAATGACAGATCTGAGAAAATGCCAACCTTATATAAAATAATAAAACTGTATATAAAAATAACATAAGAAATATCACAAATTATTTTAAGAAAATTTACTATTTTATAAGCTATATAGAAAACAACATTATTATGGTGGGGACTCATTAAATTACTCATGGTACCTACAAAATCCAGAGGACGATTCATCAAATGCCTTGATTTTCTCATTTATAATCTTTTTCTCTATGCCACTTTAATCATTCACTTTCTTAGAAATATCACACAGACTTACCATCACCATTATCTAAGCCACCTCAAAAATATCAATTTTAGGCACTCACTTTTTTGAGCTCCATCACTTAGATTTCCTGAATTTCAGCAAACTCCAGAAGACAGTGAAGGACAGGGAAGCCGGGTGTGCTACAGTCCATGGGGTCGCAGAGTCAGATATGACTTAGCAACTGAACAATAACAACAACCTGTATTTCCGTTTCACCCTTTATAATATTCCTACTTCAGCAACTTTCAAAAGCACATCGACTTCCAATACATTGAAGTTTCTAGTATTTAACTGTTCATCTCTGCCATAGTGGCCTCATTGTCTATTTTGCTATTCATTCTTTTAATACATCCTTAAATCCCATGATCCTCCCAACCTCTATTAAACTTCCTTGGCATAATTTCAAGTTTAATTAAATCCAATTAATTAGACTCTTTAGTCTATACTCAAGTAAGTTTAACATGAAAGGAGAAAAACACACAACTGTGCTGACCAAATCCACAATCTATTTATGACCAAACCTTAAGAAAACTTGGTGCTGTCCAGCAAAAATACTATTATTTCTCTAAACATTATTATTTTTCTTTCCTACTCCCATATACGACTATTTCATCCTTGCTCAAATCACCAATATCTGCTTCTTTCTCATTCTCTGATTTGATGTACTCTTTACTTATTTCACTGAGAAATTAGCAGCAGTCAAAGAAGAACAATTACCCTTTTCCACCAAACCTAACATTTCCTCTCCATTTATATATATGTGTGTTCTCTTCACTCTAAAGACAATAGATAAAAGTGTCTCTACTGCTGAGGCCAACTCCATCAACACAGTGATTCTCTTACCTTCTCAAGGAGCTTGCTCTTGTGTTGTCTCCACAGTCTCCTGCATTATACAATTTTCAGTTTCCTCTGAAGATTTCAACTTCACTGCAATAAAATCTTCAGAGTATCTTCTATCTTTGAAAAACCTTTTCTTTGACTTCCATATCTCCTTCTAGCCACCACTCTTTTATTCCACTTCTATCTTTAATAAAACTTCTCAAAGATGTTTTCTGTTTTCCTATTTTCACACTGAAAGTGAAAGTCACTCATTTGTGTCCGCCTCTTTGTGACCCCGTGGACTATAAAGTCCATGGAATTCTCGCCTTTCCCTTCTCCAGGGGATCTTCCCAACCCAGGGGTTGAACCCAGGTCTCTTACATTGCAGGCAGATTCTTTACCAGCTGAGCCACAAGGGAAGCCCAAGATTACTGAAGTGGGCAGCCTATCCCTTTTCCAGTGGATCTTCGTGACCCAGGAATCAAACCAGGGTCTCCTGCATTGCAGGCAGGTTCTATACCAACTGAGCTATCAGGGATTATCTGCACTCGTTTCCCCCTGGAATTCACTCCAGTAAGTGGTTTTTCTCACCCCTTTATGGAAAGCAGTCTTAAGATGATGACTCATGTGTTGTCATACACATTGGCCAATTAATAAATGTCCCATTAGATAAGATATATGAGCAACGAAAGCATGAAAAAAGTTGATTACATCTTTCTTCCAGACATATTTTTTGCTCTTGCCTTCTGAAGTAGCAGAGGTTTCTGGGTTTCTTCTTCTTTCATGCTGCATGTTCATTTTCCTGCATCTGCTATCTGATTGTTGGAAGGTGCCAGGGGTCAGCTCTTTGTCTTCTCTTTGCTGTTGGCATATATCCCTTGGGTGATTTGATCTAATCTCATATCTTTATGAATCAACAATGCTCTAATGACTACCAAATTTTATCACTAGCTTGACTACTTCTCTGAGCCTTAGGCTCGTTTTCCAAGTAACTAATCAACAGCTCGTTTTAGACATTTTATTGGTTTCATTCACATAGACCCTCTACTCCACAAATCCCCTTTCCCTAACTCTTGGTTAATGATATCATTTTCATTTGGATGTCCAGTCTCATACCTCCTTAATTCAACAGCAAGTCTTACTGGCTCCATTTTCAAAATGTATCTCGAATAAATTATTCACCAACTTCACTGTTCTCAACCTACTCCTACAATCCACATTTTCTCTCATTTGGGTTATGAAAATAGCCTCCAAAATGGACTCTTTTTCACATTTTGCCTCACTCTATATTCTAGAAAATGTGACATTTTAGAAATGCAAATAAGACAATTCACTTCCTCCCTTCAAAATCTGGCAGTTTTTTTCCATTACAATGAAGAAAATTATTCACAAGTAATTTACTCTAAGTAATTTACTTCAGTTTATCTATTTTGCTTCATCTCTTATCCCTCATCCCTCTTCTCACCACTTGTTCTGTACCACCTGCCCTGGTCTTTTTGATATTCTTCAAGTGTCTAAGAATAACCCCACTCTGGTACCTTTGCAACTGTTGTACTTTCTTGCATATCTTCCTTTAACTTCACTCACTTCTATCAGGTCTTTTGCTTAAATTTGACCCCTTTAAAAAAAAAAAAAAACTCGTATCTCCTCATCCTGTAATCATCATGACGCATTTGTACAACAAAGTGTACATCACGTTAAATTGATGTACATCTATTTGTAATTTGCTAATTTGGGAGTTCATTTTTCTACTAGAACATGAGCCTCATGAAAGCAGGTACTATAATTTTCATTGTTACCAGCCTTATTCCTGCCCCAGGATGGATACAGAAATGAAACAAAACCCTCCCCCCAGGGATTCTAGGATTCTTCTTCAATCACTCTGAGGGTTTATGAATGCTTTTGCTATTTCACCATCCCTACTTTCAATGATATCTAGAGTCTGACCCTTCTTAAGTACACAGTTACTATACTCACTCTCCTAACCCTTCAAGTATCCTTCATAAAACTTCTATTTATGGAAGTTGAACAAATCCTTTTGGGATTCCTATTTTCTCTTCTTGTGTGGTGGGACTGTCTCTCATGCCACATGCTCCATTCTTGCCTTATAATAAAATTTTGGCTCTGTATTTCAAGCAAGCTTTCTTTCAGGTCTATATTTCTGTTTGTGAATATCTTTCTCCAAACAAACCAGAAGGCTGTGAGGGTGCTATCAACTGCAAAATTAAAAGACAATTATGATCAGCATTTTTGTTGTTTGATATTTTCTACAATGTACTTCATATCCAGTTAGGAATTTACAGTCATAGAAATCAGTGGATTAGAAAACATTGAGCACATTTCTTCACTACAAAAAAAAAAATCAAAGCATATATTGTGTCCATTTATAGTCTCAATAGTCATATAATATAAAAAGATACATATATATGAATAATAACAGATAAATATAAATTACATAATAAAAATTAAACTCATAAAATTGAGAGACTGGGACATATATATGAATAATAATAACAGATAAATATAAATTACATAACAAAAATTAAACTGTCATAAAATTGAGAGACTGGGACTCTTAGCAGATATTGAGAAAGATGTATTCAAGCTGAACCTCATAGGGAAGACTTAGTTTAAACTATGAAAATGTAAGGAGAGGAAACCAAATTATTAAAGAATTTAACATCAGTGAATGCATAAATGAATATACTGTGTTCAGTCACTAAGTCACGTCTGACTCTGAGACTCCATGGACTGCAGCATGCCAGGATTCCCTGCCCTTCACTATCTCCTGAAGTTTGCTCAAACTCATGTCCGTTGTGTCGATGATATCATTCAACCATCTCATCCTCGATCCACCCTTTCTCCTCCTGGCTCAATCCTCCCCAGCATCAGGGTCTTTTTCAATGAATATGCTCTTTGCATCAGGTGGCCAAAGTACTGGAGCTTCAGCTTCAGCTTCAGTCCTTCCAGTCAATATTCAGCGTTTATTTTCTTTAGGATTGACTAGTTTGATCTTTTTGCTGTCCAAAGGACTCTCAAGAGTCTTCTACAGCACCACAACTCAAAAGCATCAATTCTTTGATGTCAAGCCTTCTTTATGGTCCAACTCTCACATCCATACATGACTACTGGAAAAACCATAACTCTGAATACATGGACCTTTGTTTGATAAGTGATGTCTCTGCTTTTAAATATACTGTCTAGGTTTGTCATAGCTTACCTTCCAAGGAGCAAGCATCTTTTAATTTCATAGCTACAGTCACCATTCACAGTGACTTTGGAGCCCAAGAAAATAAAATCTGTCACTGTTTCCACTTTTTCCTCATCTATTTGCCATGAAGTAATGGAATCAGATGCCATGTTCTTAGTTTTTTGAAGTTTCAAGCCAGTTTTTTTTTTTTGTTTTTTTGTTTTTTGTTTTTTTTTGCTTTCTGACCCTCATCAAGAGACTTTTTAGTTCCTCATCACTCTCTGCCATTAGAGTGATAGTATCTGCATATCTGAGGCTGTTGATATTTCTCCCAGCAATCTTGATTCCAACTTGTGATTCATCCAGTCTGGTATTTTACATGATGTATTCTGCATGTAACTTAAATAAATAGAGTGACAATATACAGCCTTGTCATTTCTCAATTTTGAAACAGTCCGTTGTTCCATGTCTGGTTTTGACTGTTGCTTCTTGACCTGTATACAGGTTTCTCAGGAGACTGGTAAGGTGTATAGCATTCCCATCTCTTAAGAATTTTCTGCAGTTTGTTGTAATCCACGTGGTCAAATGAATATACATGTAAAATTATTTATTTATTCTTTTAAAAATAAATATTTAGGATAGCTAGGTAAAATAAACAATGTGTTGCCTAGTTAAATTTAAGTTAAAAAACAGGGATTTTTTTAGTATACATATGTACCATATATTGTATGAAATATACTTTTAAAGGTTTAACATTGAAATCAAAGTTAACTGAGCATCCTGTATTTTCATTTGTTACATTTGACAACCCTAATTTTATTGACTATGCCCTGCATATGTTCTAGGTGTTGTGAACATGAATTTGAATCAAAGACAAGCATATGTTCTTGATTTGCCTGTTGTTTGTTAGAAGGTATACATACAACCCTGTTGAAGGTTGAATATGCTGAGGGGAATGGGAGCAGAGAAAGAGAAAATTTGTTACATGTAAGTCATTGGAATGTGACATAATTTTTCTAAGCCTATTTGGTATTTTTTAATATGCCAGAAGTCAAAAAGTAATGAAAATTACCCCATTCTGCCTAATATCTGTAAAATAGCAGTATTGGTCTCAGATGAGAAAAGCAAGGCCTAGAGAGGTTACCCTAAGTTTGAACTTATTCCATGACACCACTCTGGCCTTCTTGACCCAGAAAGGCTTAAGTATTAAGGTTCAGTGTTGCCATAAATCTCTATCCTTGAGGTTCTGAAATGTTTTCCTGTACCATCTCTCCTCTCTCAGTTCACCATGGGCCGCAACATGGAAACATCTGTGAATTCTTTTCCTCCACGTCTCCTCTCCAGTAGCCTTTCCCTGAAGAAGGTCAAGAGCATCTCTGTGGCTGGCACTGGCTGCTCACATACAGACCTAGGATAACATCACTAGGGTAGCATCTCCATTGAGTAAAGTGAAAGTGAAGTCGGTCAGTCATGTCCGACTCTATTATGACCCCATGGACTGTAGCCTACCAGGCTCCTCAGTCCATGGGATTTTCCAGGCAAGAGTACTGGAGTGGGTTGCCGTTTCCTTCTCCAGGGGCTCTTTCCAACCCAGGGATTGAACCCAGGTCACCCGCGTTGCAGGCAAACATTTTACCATCTGAGCAACTATGGTCTCTTATTTTGTTTATCTTTGGGTGCAGGTGAGAAAGACTTCAGGCTTTTCCCTAGGAGTGGCTCCTAAATGAATCTATAAACCAGGATCTCATCTGCAGCTCAAGTTGAGAGAAAGAAGTTAGACTCCCTGACTGTTCTTCAGGAAGAACCATTTCTTTGTAATATGTCAGGATCAAGGCTGAAGCTTCTGTCTCCTGGAGATAAGCTGCATTTCCATCATATACCTCAGGCTATTTTCAGGGACAAGCCATGGTTAGGATGAGGTGGCACCAGTTAAGGTGTCTCTTACCCCCATTTCTGCAGCCTTCTGAAAATTAATCTACTTGCTGTGGATTGAGTCATATCTCCCCAAAATTCATGTGTGGAATCCCTAATCCCCAAAGTGATGATATTTAGAGACAGAGTCTTTGGGCAATAATTAGGGTTAGATGAGGTCATGAGATTGGAGGTCCCATGAAAAGGGATTAGTGCCCTTATAAGAAGAGAAAGAAAGACCAGAGTGCTCTTCTCTCTATGTGAGCACACATCAATAAGTGGCTGACTATAAGCCAGAAAGTGAGCTCTCCCCAGAACCTGTCCATGCTGGCTCTTTGATCTTGGACTTCCAGCCTCCAGAATGTGAGAAAATAAAAATTCCTGTTTTTTGGGATGCCTGATACACTATTACAGTATCCAGAGCTGAGTAAGACACTACTATAAAGGTATGATGTAAGTCCAATCCTGATAGTGAGGAATGTGAGGGGACAAGATCAGTATATGACTGTGATTTAGGATCCAGAAGCCTATTCAATTGCACTGTACTTGTGTGGGAAGATGGTGATTGCAGCCATGAAATTAAAAGACGCTTGCTCCTTGGAAGGAAAGTTATGACCAACCTAGACAGCATATAAAAAAGCAGAGACATTACTTTATCAACAAAGGTCCATCTAGTTAAAGCTATGGTTTTTCCAGTGGTCATGTATGGATATGAGAGTTGGACTATAAAGAAAGCTGAATGCAGTAGAATTGATGCTTTTGAACTGTGGTGTTGGAGAAGACTCTTGAGTCCCTTGGTCTGCAAGGAGATCCAACCAGTCCATCCTAAAGGAGATCAGTCCCGGGTGTTCATTGGAAGGACTGATGTTGAAGCTGAAACTCCAATATTTTGGCCACCTGATGTAAAGAGCTGACTCACTGGAAAAGACCCTGATATTGGGAAAGATTGAAGGCAGGAGGAGAAGGGAACGACAGAGGATGAGATGGTTGGATGGCATCACCAACTAAAAGGACACGATTTTGGGTAAACTCTGGGAGTTAGTGACGGACAGGGAGGCCTAGCCTGTTGCAGTTCATGGGGTTGTAAAGAGTTGGACACGACTGAGCGACTGAACTGTGTGGGAAGAGAGTGTCAAGATAAGGGGTGCAAAGAAACAGGAGGGTTAAAAAGCAAGCACTAAATGAAAACAACCCCAAACATTTCCCCACGAACCTGGTCCACGTATTGCCAAGGTCAGTGTAGGTCTCAAAGAAGCACAGCTGAAAGTAACCTCTAAGTCAACCTGTTGATATTTGTATTTTGCAGATAGCACCTTTGGAAGTGTTCATTTGGTCTGGTTGACAATTGAAATCCTCAATAGAAGGGATGAGATCTTTCTGGTTTTGAAATGTCAGCTTCTGAGAGATGCTTTAATGTGAGTCTGTCCTGGGAAATGGAACCACTCTGAATGCTGACAATTCAGGTGTCAAGCCTCCAAGACTGAGGATGGTGCTCAGACTATCGCTCTTCCTCCAAGGTGAATGGTGACCTCAGGATACTCTAACTTTCCCCTGATGGCTCCCTGTATGTTTCATTATCTTTCTTCTTCAAATGGCAATAGGATCCTTAATAAATCTAGAGCCTCTCTTCATCTCAAAAAAATTAATGAAGCCAAATGTAAAACTCTATGTCTCATCTGCTTTTGGTTAACCATTTTTTAAAATATTTTACAAATTTTACCCTTGTCCCCACTTTCTCCTGCAGAAGTCCTGTTACATTTAGGGGATTGGATGGTAAGGACCATCTTCCTTTCTTAACTATCACTGTCTTTCTCAACTGACATTTGTTAGAAGACAACAAAATGAATGATTTTTCTCCTTCACCACTGCCGTTCATTATCTCACCAATTGTCAAGCAAGCTGACAGGGTGGTTGGTCACTCCCCTAGAAGCATAAAAACCAAGAGATGAAATTGAAAAAACAAAGTGTGTCTTTTAGGAAACAAACAATAATTTTCTTGCAGAAAAAATATCTTACGAATTATTAGCAGATTAGAATCAGAAAATACTAGGGCTGGAGATGAGTTTAGAAGTCATCTAATCTATCTCTTTGATGTCATGATTGGGGAAATCGACAAAACAATTGGAGAGGGAGAAGAGAAGGCGAGTGAGAGGATGATTACATTGGAGTCTGTAATTGAAGCTATATGCTTCCATGCATAAGTTTGTTTAAAATTCTAAAACATTCAATACAAATAGAAAACTGCATAAAACATGAATAAGCACCTCAATAAATTATCACTAATATGCATGTGAAACCACAGCTTCAGATGGAGAAATTAAGCACTGATGACATTTCAGAAGTACTCCCTCTTGCCCCATCTCTATCACTGCTAAATCTTTCTGAAGGTAACCAACTTATCATTTATGATATTAACATTCACATTTTAAAATAAATAACTCTACCATTCATGAATCCCTAAATATTGTATTTTAGTTTCTCATTTTCAAGCACTTTGTAATGGTAACATAGAATATGTACACTTTTGTCTGTCTATGCTCATTCAGTATTTGTATTCATCTGTGTTGTGAGGCCAGCTGTGGTTTTTTGGTTTTCATTGCCTAATAAAATTTCATCCTATGAACATTCCACAGTTTATGGCCTAACTTTTCTGTTGATATATAATTAAGCTGTTTTGATATTTTGCCCAAAATGAATGATACTTGTGTATTGTTTAGTTATGACTTGATGCATGTGTTAAATCATACCATATGCATATATTTAGGATATTACTGTGAACAGATTTTACTGCAAAACAGACCAATGCCTAAAGGGAGCAAATATCACCTCCTAGTCTGGTCATTAGAGAAATCAAAAAAAAGAGAACTTCAAAAGATATGAGAAAGTTATATAAATATTTTGGAGGCGGGAAAAAAAAAAGTTGTGTGGAGTATCAGGAAATAAGTATCAGGAAATAAGATATAAGAATAAGATACAAGATAAAGAATCTGAATTTTTAAATTTAACTAAGAGACTGGAAAGAAAAGAAGCTATTTCTTCCAAGTGCATCTAAGTAAAATTCTTTGAGCCAGGTTGCCCTTCATAGACAATGGCAATTATCCATAAATTATTTTACTTGCTGAAATATAGTCATATTAACCTTTCATAATACTGTTTAGTTCAATCTCTGTAACTAATCAAACTTCATTAATTTCATTTATTATGAAGTGTCAGGACATGGTCATATGACCAAAGAAAAAGAAATGTTATAGATACTGAGACAAGCATTTTATAATTAAAGTCTCAAATTAGTATGAAATATAACTTTCATCTGTTCTTTGTTTGAAACACTTTGAATAGGCAACTATTGAGATTTTGAATCATCTTTACTATCATTATTTTGAACTATTTTTCTGGTAGTTTGACTATTTCCTCTTAATTTATTTGGTCTTGTGGGTTTTTACTTTGTTCCTTTATTTGCAAAATGCTTCTCTGTCTTAATTTTGTCTAACTTGCTGTGTTTAAGGTCTCCTTTCCCCAGGCTACATGTTGTACTTCTTGCTATTTATTGGTCTCTGTCCTTGGTGAGTGATGTTGGTCTAGTGGCTTGTGCAAGCCTTGTGTTGGGAGGGATTTGTGTCTGCATTCTGGTGGGAGGTGAGATTTTCCCCCCTGATGGCTATGGTCCATGTTCGGTGATGTGTTTTGGGGTGTCTCTGGACAGCCTATCTGCTGATGATTTGGTTTGTGCTCTTATCTTGCTTGCTTGCTCAAGGCATCTATTGCTAGGTGTTGCAGGCAGTTGGCAGGTGCCAGGTCGTGTATTTGGTGGAGGACTTCATGGGAATAGTCCCTGAGATCAAGAGTTCTTTGGTAGTCAGTGTCCTAGACTCAGCCCTTCCACCCCAGAGTCTCAGACCTGACTTCTAGCTGGAGAACTAAGATCCCATAAGCTGTTATGGCAACAAAGGGGATTAAAACAGACAAACAAAGATAAAATAGAAACAGACAAAAAAAAAAAAAAAGAAAACCAACAATCAAAAAACCAAGAAACATAAAATGAATCCCATACAAATGGTAAAAGCAAAATAAGGCAAATAGAAACAAAAACAAAGGAACATACATACACCCCCCCCCACACACACACTCACACACACAAAGGGGACCAAAACCAAGAAAAGAAACAAAGTACAAGAGAGTGACTCGGCAAACAAAGAAAACAAAAATGATATAACTGATTAATAACAAAACTAAGACAAAATAAGACCAAAGCAGAGTGTCAACTCTGGAATTAAGCAAAGAAAACAAAACAAATACACAAGCATGGTGAAAAAAAAGACTCTAAAAACAAAGTTAAATAGAAGTATATATATACAAATATATATATATAGAGATCTATATACTAAGGCAAAACTATAAGTAGAGAACAACAAAAAAAATCTGCAGAACTGCAGAAAGTCAAAGTAGAAGTAAAAATATATAAAGGAAATATAAAAAATATATGATTAAAAGTTTCCAAAAGCTTAAATAGAGATAATGATAAAATGAACAATGGAGAAAAAGATGAAGAGAAAAAAATCCAGAACCAACTACAGAATGAATTATAACATAAGAATAATAAATGTTTTTCTCAGGTCTCAGCTGTCAGTATTCTTACCTCTGCTATGAGCCACAGCCTACCTCTGCCTCCCTAGGAGACCCTTCAATCCTGGGAAGGGCTGGTCTCTGGACCTGCTGTAGGGACAGCTCAGATTCTAGTCTGGCCCTACTCCTCTAGCCTACAAAGCCCACAGCTGCCAGAGCCAGAGCATTTTCTTTTGTGGAAACACTCATTGTCCTTTTATATATTCCACAGACAGAGTCTACCTAGTTGATTATGTGGATTTAATCTGCAGCTTGTACAGCTGGTGGAAAGTTTTCTGATCTTCTTTCTTAGTCACTCTGCCTCTGGAACTCAACTGTGGTTTTATTCCCACCTCTGCAAGTGGATTATCCACAGGAGTTAGCTTATGAGGCTCCCCTGGAGGACTTGGGTCTGCTCCAGTGAGGACCAGGCATGGAGGTGGCATGGCTACTTGGATCATAGGGATCCAGGTGGAGCCAGATGCACAGGGAAGCCAGTGTCCATGGGCGCAGGAGATATGGGTCTATTAGGATTATTTTTAAATAGGCAATTATCTAGGCAAGAAAAAGAGTTAAATGAATTTGTCAGCTCCAGAAATTTGAGCACTCGTGGATGCTTTGAATCCAGAGGATTAACTGAAGGCATGCTGAAATTGTGGCAGGAAATAAAACTATGTAACAGTGGTTCTTAAACTACTGGCAAGTAAAAAGTAAAACAAAGCAGCATTCTGCATTCAGTGGCCAAATTGCTTCGGTGGTTTCTGGACAAATTGAGAACAAGTGTCAGTCTGCAAAATCAAAAGAAAATAATTCAGTGCCTCATCAATGTGTATATAACACACACATTCTCTGCCAAAGAAAAGAAAAAAAAAGATAACAAGTTGCTACACTGTAACACAGAAATTGATGGTATGTCAACCTAGAATACCTGGAGAAGGAAATGGCAACCCATTTGAACATTCTTGCCTGGGAAGTCCCATGGATAGAGGAGCCTGGTGAACTAAAGTCCATGGGGTTGCAAAAGACTCAGACATGATTTAGCTACTTAACAACACAACAGCCTAGAATAGTGGAAAGGCTAAGGGATTTAGAGGCAATATTAACCTATGTTAAAATACCCTGTGACCTGGGCAAGTTACTTAATCTTCACAATTTCTGATTTTCCTTTTTGTTCAATGGATTAAAATGTCTTCCTGGCATGGTAGTCATGAGTAGTAGGAGTAGGAGTATTAATGGAGTATTACTATATTCCCAGGCCCCTTGCAGAAGCTCAGTCACTACCATTTTCTTTGCATTCATTCAGCATTCAGTTCAATTCAGTTGCTCAGTCGTGTCCAACCCTTTGCAACCCTATGGACTGCAGCACGCCAGGCTTCCCTGTCCATCACCAACTCCCCGAGTTTACCCAAACTCATGTCCATTGAGTCGGTGATATCATCCAACCATCTCATCCTCTGTCATCCCCTTCTTCTCCAGCCTTCAATCTTTCTCAGCATCAGGGTTTTTTCAAATGAGTCAACTCTTCAGTGGCCGAAGTCAGGCAGCCAAAGTATTGGAGTTTCAACATCAGTCCTTGCAGTGAACACTCAAGACTTAGCTCCTTTAGGATGCACTGGTTGGATCCCTTGCAGTCCAAGGAGACTATTTTTTGGAGCTCCAAAATCACTGCAGATGGTGACTGCAGCTGTGAAATTAAAAGACACTTACTCCTTGGCAGCAAAGTTATGATCAACCTAGACAGCATATTAAAAATCAGAGACACTAATTTGCTAATAAAGGTCCATCTAGTCAAGGCTATGGTTTTTCCTGTAGTCATATATGGATGTGAGAGTTGGACTATAAAGAAAGCAAGTAATTATTGAACACCTAACATTTGCTAAACCATAGTCAAAGCTATGGTTTTTCCAGTAGTCATGTATTGATGTGAGAGTTGGACCATAAAGAAGGTTGAACACTGAAGAGCTGATGCTTTTGAACTGTGGTGTTAGAGAAGACTCTTGAAAGTCCCTTGGACTGCAAAAAGATCAAACCAGTCAATCCTAAAGGAAATCAACCCTGCATAGTCATTGAAAGAACTGATGCTGAAGCTGAAACTCCAATACTTCGGCCACTTGATGCAGAGAGCCAACTCATTAGAAAAGACCCTGATGTTGGGGAAGATTGAGGGCAGGAGGAGAAGGGGGTGATAGAGGATGAAATGGTTGGATGGCATCACAACTCAGTGGATATAAGTTTGAGCAAAATCTGTGAAAGACAGGGAAGCCAGCTGTGCTGCAGTCCATGGAGTCAAAAAGAGTTGGACACCACTTAGCACCTGAACAACAACAGTAATGTTTGCCAAGGACAGTTCCTGGTGCAGAGGATAAAGTAGCTAGGAAAAGAAAAACAGAGACCTCCTTCAAGGAGCTGATAGTATAGTGTATAGGGAAAGGAAAAAGGAAAAAATATCACGTAGCTACGACACATGCCATTTGGATCTCCTATCAAGATATTACCTGCTGTTCTGTTGTTCAGGTGTTAGGATGCAGTTAGTTGCAACATTTGAGCTCAGGACACACCTCCCAGCAGCCCCTAGCTGGTGACTCAGTATGGTCGGTATTCTTGGGCCTGGCTGTTTCTGTGTCATGTGGGGTTCTTTGCATTCAACTTCACCATTGATCTGGCTAAGATTTTTTCATGGTCATACCACATACCTATAGCTGTGTAGTCTGAATCTTTTCCTACCCAGCCCTCTTTCCTTCTTTCACAAGGGTCAGAGTAGAATGATGGCTGGAAGACTCCCCTACATCTACTCCCCTACTTTTAATTTGTCACAGGTGTTCCCCATCTTATTCTTCTTCCTTTGTCTCAGATCTGCTTTCTGGAGGATGCCACCAACACAGGTGGTGTGTTTGAAATGTGTAGAAAAGCATCCCAGTGGAACCATACAGAGGGAGTTCTGTGCAGTTTGTGAGATATTTTCTGTGCCCCCTGAAAAACTCCTGCCCAACACCTAAGCCACATTTTACTCTATCTTTGTGGGGAAGAGGTTATTCAATGCTGATACTAAAAATGCACAAATAAGTACTCAGTTGAAGAAAAAGTTGTCCCAACCACATTACATTGTTCATATAAGTTTCAAAACCAAGAGAGTGAGATTAATTCACAAATCCCAACCTCCCTTCTTCTACACCATAATGTCAGGTTGAAAGAGGAGAAGAAAATTATCACAGCTCTCTTGACATCTGCTGCATGGAGTGAAATGGAGACTCATAACTGCTGCAGGCTGTGCTGTCATGAAATCGCTTCTTTCTATTTAGAAAATCCCTTTGGTGATGAATGCAATTCTGCTTTCCTGGCAGCTGCAGTGGAACTCCGCAAGCAGCTCATGTCATCAGTTAATTCTTTGAAGGCTCTTCCTCCGACTGGCTGAAGGCCAACTGATAAACCAAACACTGGTAGGGCTGACTGGTGTGTAGAAGCTGAGTCTCTGGGTTATGCACAAACCGATTAGCCACCAAAAATAATAGTACAATATATTTTAACAAGAGTCTGATGGATTTTGCAGCAATTTACTCTGAAATGTTCTCAAGTTATTTAAATGTCATTGAAGTAAAGCCCAGTTTTTCCCTGGCTTTTTTTTTTTTTTTTTTTCTTCTCCCTCTTTGGTCACAAAATCTGTATATCAGCCTTTCTCCTTGGGTTTACGGCACCACTTCCTTCATGACTCTGGGGATTCATATTGAATAGTGTTGCTTGTTCTCATTATTGCACTTGCTTTTCCAGCTATGAATGTGCTTCCCCTGCCATCTCCCTTTGTAGTTCATTGGGTACAAATTGATGTTTGTGATGAGAGTCTACAGATTCCTTCACTCAAGCAGGATGTATTGAAAAAAAAAAAAAGTCTGTATTTGAATCTGTGCTAGGGTTATAAAAATGATACCAATTGCTTCCAGAGAGGGTTTAAGTTTACTTTTCTAGAATGGGAGATACTTTACAAATAATATCAATAATGCAATTTTTTTTTTCTGAAATAGTATACAGATTAAAAACTATGTCAGCCCCAAGGACAAAGTGACTTTTGCTTGGAGGAATTTGAGAAGGGAAGATCTAGGGGAATACGGGTTGCCTGCTATCTCCACCAACCTTCTTCATATCTCCTTCCCATGAGAGCACCTCCCCTCAACTTTACAACAAATAGCTGCCATTAAGATAGTAGTTCTGGAGCTGCTCAACTTGAAACTTGTCAGAATATGCCAGGTGGTCAAGTAAGGTATTGCATGGTGCAAGGACAGCATATGCAATGATTCTGCTGTTTAGTTGCTAGTAAGGCTAGTAGTGCTTAGTTGCTAGGTAGTATCCAATTCTTGGTGACTCTTTGGACTGTATCCCACCAGGCTCCTCTGTCCATGGGATTTTTCAGCAAGAATACTAGAGTGGGCTATCATTTCCTTCTCCATGGGGTCTTCATGACCCAGGGATTAAGCCCATGTCTCCAGCATTAGCAGGCAGATTCTTTACCCCTGATTCACCAGGGAAGCCCATGTGTACATATATGTATTACTAAGGTTTGATTCACTGAAACTGTATATAAAGGAGCAAAAGGTAAATTATAAATCATTACATTTTCACTAAGATTTGAGTAAGATAATGTTGATAATTGATAATGAAAATGTAGTCAGAAAAATAGTTGGTGAAGTGCCATTATTCTGTGCATTATATGCTGAGCAAAGGAGTCCTATCCTATGTGTACTCTTTTGGAAAGCTCATGTCACATCGCCAAAGTTTCTTCGATCTGTTATAGGAACTAAAAGGACCACTGATATAAATTGATGACAATTTACCATTCACTAAAAATAGCTATTGCCAGAACATACTCTGAAAAGGAATTGAAAGTGTTTATCCTCTTCACTGTCAAGTAGCCAAAAGAATTTCCTTTGTTGGCTTGCCAAGATGTATAAAACTCTAAGTATAGAAAGTCAGTTCTTTATGGCTTTATCTTATTCCTATGAACATTCCTTCAGTGTCTTTAGCAGAGCTAACAGATGGTGATTAACTAATGACTTAGTGGATAAATTGATGACTGACCCCTGAAAGAAAATGGCTAAACCTTGGGGTCAGGAAGTACCTGTCATGAAAGAACAAAATGGAGATATTGGGAACACTTTGCGATTTGGCCAATGACCAGATACAATTGCTCTCATTCGTCTTGGGAATTATACCTTTGCACTGAAAATATTCTTTGCAATTTTGTTATCCAATAGCAATTTACATCATTATCCTTAAGCCATAACAGAGTGAAACTGCAGTAAATACAAAGATATAAACTATAATGCAAGTCCTATCCTTGACAAGAAGAAAATGAAAACATGCTATTTCTCAATATTAATACCTTCTTTGTGACCTCTGAAGCTTTAGTCATTCCTTTTACAAAAGATGGAAGGCTGCCAGATTCAGAAACAACATGTATGAGTCTGGGCACCATTGCAGAAAACTGAGTCAGTAGCTAGTTTCAGTAAGAAAATATTTACTACAGGAAAATGAATAGCTTAAATATTTATTGGGAGAGCTGGAAGGACAGATTTCAGATGAGAAGTTCTCAATCCTGTCTCTGCATGGGAATCAACTGAGAAGATTTTGAAAATATTCATATTCCAAATTCATTCCCTGAGATGATAATGATTGTCTGGGGGGCAGGTAGTGGAACTTAGCCCCTTTAGGTGATTGTTATCTGCTCCAAGTTGAGTCGTCATTGTACCAAGAACCATACTACAGAATCAAGCCACTAAGGGAACTACTGCTGCTTCTACAACCAGGAAACTTCAGGCTCTGTAATCTCACTGATATCATCATGATCAGTTCCATGCAGTTCTAAACTTCTGACATTACAGCTGGTGCCAGCATGCTCTTCAGCGGCAGAACAGATTTATTGTGTCTTACCTGCAAAAGTAAATGATACTAGAACTCAATTATTGTTAAAACAGTAAACACACACACACACAAATCAGATGACTCCATGATCAAATTTATAGAAGAAAGAGAAAAACTTTCAGAAATGTGGCTTAATTTTCCCCTCTCAGAGCCTGGAAGGAATGCATTTTATTGACTAAAACAAAGTTATATGCACTATTCTAGCTGCAAAGAAGCCTAGAATATGTAATTTTTGCTCTCCATTCTCTGCAAAACTAGAAGAATCAATAGAAAAAGAGTGAAATAGAGGTCAAGGACCAATCTATTTTATCCAAACACAGCATACGAAAGAGAATCAATATTTATATTAGACATTTTAATTTTAAAATTATTTTTTATTTAGTCCCGCTACTGCTAACTTGCTTCAGTCATGTCTGACTCTTTGCGACCCTACGGACAGTAGCTCACCAGGCCCCATGGGATTTCCCTGGCAAGAATACTGGAGTGGGTTGCCATTTCCTTCTCCAATTTACTTATATGAATAATCAATATTAATTTAAAACTTGACAAATAGGTTTATTTTAGTACATTAGGAAGTAGAATTGTTCAGAAGTATCTGCTTTCCACTCCAACATGAGTTTGATTGTTGTCACTACCATCTTCATAACAAGAAAATATGTTAAACAAGCAATTCTTCTTAGATTAACTGGAAAAGAGAGGGCAAACTGATGTGTGAAAACATAAAGATAAGTGCATACAGAATATCATAGCTTACTAGGACCAGAAGCTGCCACTGGAAATAGGATCTGGTAGGAACAATTAAATGGCAACTGAAAAATTATAGGAGGCTAACTGAACTAAACTGGAAGCTAACAATTCCTGAAAACCTAGTCATAGGGAGCCCCATGCTTTCATAAGCTTGGCCAGATCTCATGGTAAAGGTAGTAGAAAAAACCCCTGTGCTTCAGGAAGGAGAAGTAGAAGTAGTTATTTTAAAATGTACCAGAGAATTTTGTTCTCCATGGCATGAACTTGTTCTTGGTAGAAAATATTTTTGGAGAACTTTGCTTGACACAGCAGAAGGACAACCAGCTGTCTCAAGACCTTTCCTGACTTCCTATCTCACATAACAGAGACAAATATTGCAGCTAGGAAACACTTCTGAAGGTCATAGCCCAGGAACTCAAATCCATTAATAAATAAATTTCAACATAAAGACTATGCCATTCTTTTTCTCCTCCCTGAGGTCTTAACAACATAGCAACAGAACTCCAATAACATAATACAACTGAGAGAACTGCAGGACACAGACTCTACTTAAGACAGAAACCTAAAGACAATAAGTAGATAACATTAATAATACTAGAGGAAATAGAAGCCTCTCACATTTATAGCTGTAGCAAACATTAAACACAGCTTATCTTATCTAGATAAAAATAAAATGAAAGTGAAAGCAAAAGTCTTAATTGCTCAGTCAGTTCAGTCACTCAGTCGTGGCCGACTCTTTGTGATCCCATGGAATACAGCATGCCAGGCTTCCCTGTCCATCACCAACTCCCAGAGCTTGCTCAAACTCATGTCTATTTTTTTTTTCCACATTTTTTCTTTTTTCTTTTTTTTTTCCATTTATTTTTATTAGTTGGAGGCTAATTACTTTATATCATTACAGTAGTTTTTGTCATACATTGAAATGAATTAGCCATGGATTTACATGTATTCCCCATCCCAGTCCCCCCTCCCACCTCCCTTTCCACCCGATCACTCTGGGTCTTCCCAGTGCACCAGGCCCGAGCACTTGTCTCATGCACCCAACCTGGGCTGGTGATCTGTTTCACCCTAGATAATATACATGTTTCAATGCTGTTCTCTTGAAACATCTCACCCTCGCCTTCTCCCAGAGTCCACAAGTCTGTTCTATACATCTGAGTCTCTTTTTCTGTTTTGCATGTAGGGTTATCGTTACCATCTTTCTAAAGTCCATATATATGTGTTAGTATACTGTAATGGTCTTTATCTTTCTGGCTTACTTCACTGTGTATAATGGGCTCCAGTTTCATCCATCTCATTAGAACTGATTCAAATGAATTCTTTTTAATGGCTGAGTAATATTCCATGGTGTATATGTACCACAGCTTCCTCATCCATTTGTCTGCTGATGGGCATCTGGGTTGCTTCCATGTCCTGGCTATTATAAACAGTGCTGCGATGAACATTGGGGTGCACGTGTCTCTTTCAGATCTGGTTTCCTTGGTGTGTATGCCCAGAAGTGGGATTGCTAGGTCATATGGCAGTTCTATTTCCAGCTTTTTAAGAAATCTCCACACTGTTCTCCATAGTGGCTGTACTAGTTTGCATTCCCACCAACAGTGTAAGAGGGTTCCCTTTTCTCCACACCCTCTCCAGCATTTATTGCTTGTAGACTTTTGGATAGCAGCCATCCTGACTGGCGTGTAATGGTACCTCATTGTGGTTTTGATTTGCATTTCTCTGATAATGAGTGATGTTGAGCATCTTTTCATGTGTTTGTTAGCCATCTGTATGTCTTCCTTGGAGAAATGTCTGTTGAGTTCTTTGGCCCATTTTTTGATTGGGTCATTTATTTTTCTGGAGTTTAGCTGGAGGAGTTGCTTGTATATTTTTGAGATTAATCCTTTGTCTGTTCCTTCGTTTGCTATTATTTTCTCCCAATCTGAGGGCTGTCTTTTCACCTTGCTTATAGTTTCCTTTGTTGTGCAAAAGCTTTTAAGTTTCATTAGGTCCCATTTGTTTATTTTTGCTTTTATTTCCAATATTCTGGGAGGAGGGTCATAGAGGATCCTGCTGTGATTTATGTCAGAAAGTGTTTTGCCTATGTTCTCCTCTAGGAGTTTGATAGTTTCTGGTCTTACATTTAGATCTTTAATCCATTTTGAGTTTATTTTTGTGTATGGTGTTAGAAAGTGTTCTAGTTTCATTCTTTTACAGGTGGTTGACCAGTTTTCCCAGCACCACTTGTTAAAGAGGTTATCTTTTTTCCATTGTATATCCTTGCCTCCTTTGTAGAAGATAAGGTGACCATAGGTTCGTGGATTTATCTCTGGGCTTTCTATTCTGTTCCATTGGTCTATATTTCTGTCTTTGTGCCAGTACCATACTGTCTTGATGACTGTGGCTTTGTAGTAGAGTCTGAAGTCAGGCAGATTGATACCTCCAGTTCCATTCTTCTTTCTCAGGATTACTTTGGCTATTCGAGGTTTTTTGTATTTCCATACAAATTGTGAAATTATTTGTTCTAGTTCTGTGAAAAATACCGTTGGTAGTTTGATAGGGATTGCATTGAATCTATAGATTGCTTTGGGTAGTATAGCCATTTTGACAATATTGATTCTTCCAATCCATGAACACGGTATATTTCTCCATCTGTCAAACTCATGTCTATTGAGTCGGTGATGCCATCCAACAATCTCATCCTCTCTTGTCCCCTTCTCCTCCTGCCTTCAATCTTTCTCAACATCAGGGTCTCTTCAAATGAGTCTGTTGTTCACATCAGATGGCAAATTATTGGAGTTTCAGCTTCAGCATCAGTCCTTCCAATGAATATTCAGGACTGATTTCCTTTAGGATGGACTGGTTGGATCTCCTTGCTTTCTAAGGGACTCTCAAGAGTCTTCTCCAACACCACAGCTCAAAAGCATCAACTCTTCAGTGCTCAGCTTTCTTTATAGTCCAACTCTCACACCCATACATGACTACTGTTAAAACCATAGCTTTGACTAGATGGACCTTTGTTGGCAAAGTAATGTCTCTGTTTTAATATACTGTCTAGGTTGGTCATAGTTTTTCTTCCAAGGGCAAGAATCTTTTAATTTCATGGCTACAGTCACCATTTGCAGTGATTTTGAAAACCCAAAAAATAAAGTCTCACTGTTTCCATTGTTTCCCCGTCTATTTGCCATGAAGTGATGGGACTGGATGTCATGATCTTAGTTTTCAAAATGTTGAGTTTTAAGCCAAAATTTTCACTCTCCTTTTTCATTTTCATCAACCTTTAGTTCTTCAGTTTCAGCCATAAGGGTGGTGTCATCTGCATATCTGAGGTTATTGATATTTCTCCTGGCAATCTTGATTCTAGCTTGTGCTTCATCTAGCCCAGCATTTCTCATGATGTACTCTGCATATGAGCTAAATAAGCAGGGTGACAATATACAGCCTTGACATACTCCTTTCCTGATTTGGAACCAGTCTGTTGTTCCATGTCCAGTTCTAACTGTTGCTTCTTGACCTGCATACAGATTTCTCAGGAGGCTGGTCAGGTGGTCTGATATTCCCATCTCTTGAAGAATTTTCCACAGTTTGTTGTGGTCCACACAGTTCAAAGGCTTTGGCATAGTTAATAGTGCAAAAGTAGATGTTTTTCTGGAACTCTTGCTTTTTCAATGACCCAGCAGATGTCGGCAATTTGATCTCTGTTTCCGTTGCCTTTTCTAAATCCAGCTTGAACATATGGAAGTTCATATACTGTTGAAACCTAGCTTGGAGAATTTTGAGCATTACTTTACTAGTGTGTGAGATGAGTGCAATTGTGTGGTAGTTTGAGCATTCTTTGGCATTGCCTTTCTTTGGGATTGTAATGAAAACTGACCTTTTCCAGTTCTGTGGCCACTACTGAATAGTGTGGCCACTTAATTGCTCAATATTGTCCAACTTTTGCCACCACATGACTGTAACTTGCCAGGATCTCCAGCCCATGGAATTTTCCAGGCAAGAATAGTGGAGTGGGTTGTCATTCCCCTCTCCAAACTTTACACTAAAGGACCTGTTTTCCTCAACCTCTATTACTGGATACATCATTTACAATGCTCAAGAGAAATCACAAGGCATGAGAAAAGGCAAGAACAAAAGGGTGTAAGGATCAATACCAAACTCAAACATGGCAAAGATTTTGGAATTATGAGAACAGAAATACAAAATAGCTGATTAATACGGGCTTCCACGTGGCTCAGACAGTGAAGAATGGAAAACTCAGCAGTGGCCACAGGACTGGAAAAAACACTCAGCCTTCTTTGTTAGAACTTTTGGGATATATCATGCCAAACAACAAGTTGGGTGGGGAAACAGCCTTACCCATTAACAGAAAGCCTGCCTAAAGACCTCTTGAGCCCACAGTTGCCTCTAGACATGCCCCAAGACAGAGCCTTGCCCACCAGAGGACCAAGACCTGGCTTCACCCATCAGTGGGCAGGCACCAAAGCAGGAAAACTATTGCAAGACTGCAAAGTCAACACACTCAAGGCAGACACTCTCCTTGGATCAACTGGTCACTGGCCCTTGAGTGACAAGTAGGAACTGCACTTCTGGGATGCATAGGACATCTATACAGAGGTCAACTTCTCCAAGTTGAGAAATATAACTAACCTATCACACACATAAAAATACACATAACAGTTGAAATAAAATGAGACAACAGAGGAACACATTGCTGACAAAAGAACAAGATAAAACCCTAGAAGAACTAAGTGATGTTTAGATAGGCAATCTATCAAAGAGCTTAGAAGTATAGCATAATGATTATAAAGATGATCAAAGAAACTGAGAGGAGAAAGGTTGCAAAGAGCAAGAAATTAGAAGTTTTAACAAAGAATTAGAAAAGATAAAGAACAACCAAACAGAATTGAAGAATACAATAATAGAAATGTTTTCACTGAAATGAAAAATACACTAGAAGTTACCAATATTAGATTAAATGAGACAAAAGGACAGGTAAATGAGCTGGATGACAGAGTAGTGATGCTGCCAAAGATAGAAAGAAAAAAAAAAAGAATGAAAATAAATGAGAACAGTTTAAAAGATCTCTGGAACAACAGGAAGAACACTAATATTTGCATTATAAAGATTCCAGAAAGAGAAGAGAGAGGGAAAAGGACCTAAGAGAAATATTTGAAGAGATAATAGATGAAAAACTTCCTCAACCAGGAAAGGAAACAGTTACCTAAATCCAGAAAGTACAGAGTTCTACATAAGATTAACCCACAGAGGAACACACCAAAGCACACTGTAATTAAAATGATAAAAATGAAAGATAAACAGAATATTAAAAGCAGCAAGTGTTAGTTATTCAGTCATGTCTTTGAGACCCCGTGGACTGTAACCCATCAGGCTCCTCTGTCCATGAGATTTTCCAGGCAAGAATATGGCAGTGAGTTGCCTTTTCCTTCTCCAGGGATCTTCCCAACCCAGGAATCAGGCCCAGGTATCCTGCATTGCAAGCAGATTCTTTATTCTCTGAGTCACCGGGGAAGCCCCTAAAAGCAGCAAAGGAAAAACAACAAATAATATACAAGGAACTCCCATAATGCTGCCAGCTGATTTTTCTGCATAAACTCTGTAGACTAGAAGAGAGTGGAACAATAAACTTACAGTGATGAAAGAGAAAAACCTACAACCAAGAATATTCTACACAGTAGGGCTCTTGTTAGATTTGGTAGAGAAATCAAAGCTTTGCAGATAAGCAAGAGCTAAAAGAATCCACCACCATCAATAACCAGCTTTACAAGAAATGCTAAAGGAACTTCTCTAGAAGAAAAAGAAAAGGCCACTAGTAGAAACAAGAAAAATGCAAAATGAGAAACCTCACTGGTAAAGACAAACATACAACAAAGGTAGGAATCATTCACGAACAAAACACATAGGGAAATTAAAAGACAAATTATAAAAATCATTTGTACCCACAATAAACACTTAAAGGGTACACAAAATACCCAGATGTAAAATCTAAAATCAAAACCAGTAACCATGAAGGGATGAAAGTACAACTGCATGGTATCTAAAATGCTTTTGAAGTTTAAGAGATCAGCAACTTAAAACAAGCACATATATCTATAGGATCTTATACAAAAACCTCATGGTAACTGCAAATCAAAAATATATAATAGATAAACACTCAGAAAAGAAAACAGAATCCAAACTTAACACTAAAGATAGTCAACAAATCACAAGAAGACAAAATAAGAAAATGGAAATAAGTTCTATAAAAATAAATTCAAAACAATTAAAATGGAAAAATGATCATACATACTGATAATTATCTTAAATGTAAACATATTGAATGATCCAACCAAAGGACGCAGATTGGCTGAATGGATACAAAACTAGATCCATATATTATTTGCTACCTACAAGAGACTCACTTCAGATATAGAGATACATACCCACTGAAAGTGAGGGAATGGAAAAGAGTATTTGACAGACACAGAAATCAAAAGAAAGCCAGAGTTACAGAGTTACAATACTTACATCAGATAAAATAGACTTTAAAATAAAGACTGTTACAATAAACAAAGAAGGACACTTTATAATGATCAAAGGATAAATACATGAAGATAAAGTAATTTTAAATATATATGCACCCAACATAGAAGCTCCTCAATGTACAAGGCAAATGTTAACAGACATAAAAGGAGAAATTGATAGTAACAAAATAACAATAACACCCTATTTACATCAATGGAAAAAATCATCCAGAGAGGAGGTCAAGAATGAAACACAGGCCTTAAATGACACATTAGATCAGATGGGCTTAACTGATATTTATAAAGCATTCCATCTGAAAGCAGCAGAATACATATTATTTTCAAGTGTACATGGAGCATTCACCAGGATAGATTACATTCTGGGCCATAATGTAATTCTCGGTAATTTTGGAAATGCTTTGCAAATGCATGGAAATCATATCAAGCATCTTTCTGACCACAGTTCTATGAGGCTACAAGTCAAACTTGCAAAAACACAAATACATGGAGGATAAATAATATGCTAATAAGTGACCAGTGGGTCATTGAAGAAATCAAAGAGGAAATTAAAAAAAATACCTACAGGCAAAGGAAAAGCACACAATGATCTAAAGTCTATGGGACACAGAAAAAGCAGTTCTAAGAAGGAAGTTCATAGCAATACAGTCTTACCCCAGAAAACAAGAAAAATCTCAAATAAACAACCTAACCTAATCTTATACTTAAAACAACCAGAGAAAGAACAAGCAATACATAGATAGATAGACAAAGGTAAACATAACTGATAAACCTTTAGCCAGATAAACATAACTGATAAACCTTTAACGAAACTCATACTGGCACATTAAACAGACACATAGATAAATGCAACAGGATAGAAAGCCCAGAAATAAATCAATGCACTTGTTATGATTAAATCTATTGATATAACAAAGGAGGAAGGAATATACAGTGGAGAAAAGACAATCTCTTCAAGAAACAATGCTGGAAAAATTGGGCAGCTGCATGTAAAAGAATGAAATTGGAACATTCTCTAACACTATATAAAGAATAAGCTCAAATGGATTAAAGACTTAAATGTAAGTCTGGATACTATAAAAACTCCTAGAGGAAAGGCAAAATGCTCTTTCACATAAATCATAGCAATATTTTTTTAATGGAAAGAAAAACAAAAAATAAACAAAAAATAAACAAAACTAAAAATGACCGCAGAGGAAACTATAAACAAAACTAGAAGATAACTTATGAACTAGGAAAAAATATTTCCAAATAATGCAACCAACTGGACTTTATTTCTAAAATATACAGCAGCTCACTCAGCTTAATATCAAAATACCAACAACCACACCATTAAAAAAAAGGGCAGAAGACCTAAATAGACATTTCTCTAAAGAAGAAATACAGATGACCAAGAAGCATAAGAGATGCTCAACATTGCTAAATATTAGAGAAATGCAAATCAAAACTATAATGAAGTATCACCTCATACCAGTCAAAATAGCTGCATCAAAATGTCTACAAATAAGAAATACAAGAGAGAATATGGAAGAAAAGTAACCTCCCTACAGTGTTGGTAGGAATATAAATTGATACAGTCACTATGAAGAACAGAATGGAGGGTCCTTATAAACTAAAAATAGAGTTGCCGTATGATCCTGCACTTCCAGTCCTGGGCAATATCCAGAGAAAACTCTAATTCAAAAAGATATGCATACCCCAAAGTTCATTATACCACTACTTCAGTAGCCAAGGTAAGGAAACAACATAAGTGACCATCAACAGATGAGTGGATAAAGAAAATACATAATGGAATATTACTCAATCATAAAAAATAATGAAATAATGACTTTTGCAGCAACTCAGATGGGCCTGCTGCTGCTGCTAAGTTGCTTCAATCGTATCTGACTCTGTGCCACCCCATAGACAGCAGCCCACCAGGCTTCTCCATCCCTGGGATTCTCCAGGCAAGAACACTGGAGTGGGTTGCCATTTCCTTCTCCAATGCACGAAAGTGAATGTGAAGTCACTCAGTCGAGTCCGACTCTTAGCAACCCCATGGACTGCAGCCTACCAGGCTCCTCCATCCATGGGATTTTCCAGGCAAGAGTACTGGAGTGGGGTGCCATTGCCTTTTCCCAAATGGACCTAGAGACTATCATATTCAGTGAAGTAACAGAGAGAGAAAGAAAAATATCATATGATATCACTTATATGTGGAATCTAAAATATGATACAAATAAACTTATTTATAAAGCATAAATAGACTCTCAAACATAAAAAAATGCTTATGGTTAATTAAGGGAATAGTAGAGAGAGAGGTGGGCAGCAGAGATAAATTAGGATTTTGGAATTAACATATACATACTATCATATATAAATTAGATAAACAACAAGAACCTACTTATAGCACTGTATCTTATATAGAGCTAGCAGAGGAAATAATGATGAGTAAAGACTGCTGCAGTAATTACAGAAATAATAATATTATAATAATCACTTCATGGAAAATAGATGTGGAAACAATGGAAACAGTGAGACTTTAGTTTTGGGGGCTCCAAAATAATTTCAGATGGTGACTGAAACCATGAAATTAAAAGATTCTTGCTCCTTGGAAGGAAAGCTATGACCAACCTAGAGAGCATATTAAAAAGCAGATATGTTACTTTGCCAACAAGGGTGGTTTTTCCAATAATCAGGTATGGGTGTGAGAGTTGGACTATAAATAAAGCTGAGCGTCAAAGAATTGATGCATTTGAGCTGTGGTGTTGGAGAAGACTTGAGAGTCCCTTGGACTGCAAGGAGATCCAGTAAGTCCATCCTAAAGGAAATCAGTCTTGAATATTCATTGGAAGGACTGATGCTGAAGCTGAAACTCCAATACTTTGGCCACCTGCTGTGAAGAACCAACTCACTGGAGAAGACCCTGATGTTGGGAAAGATTGAAGGCAGAGGGAGAAGGGGACGAGAGAGGATGAGATGGTTGGATGGCATTACCTACTCGATGGACATGAGTTTGAGTAAGAGTTGGTGATGGACAGGGAAGCCTGATGTGCTGCAGTCCATGGGGTCACAAAGAGTTGGAAACAACTAAGCGACTGAACTGACTGAGGCAGTTCTCATGAAGATATGCTATGAGTATAACACACATTCCATCCTATTACATAAAGTTCAGTATTGTTTACATGCTAAGTGATAATATTGAAATATATTAGGCAAAATAGAATTGAAAATCATTTTCATCTCTTTTGTTTTGTTTTTACTTTTTTACTCTATCTAGTAGAATGCTTAAAATTATCTGGCTTGCATTATATTTTGGTTGAACATTGAGAGTTCAGAATGTATTCTTCTGTGTGCTGAGACAAATAAATTACCTGCACTTTGGTATTTTATATTCTAAACAAAGGAAACAGACCAAAACAAAGAAAAATGTATAAGCAAGATATTTTTTAACTGTTATGTTTTATAATTAGAACAAAATTATGTTATGTGAAGGAAAGGAGATGTTGGTGGTCCTTCGGTAGAAAGATTAAGACAAGAAGACTTCACTGATAACCCTATATGCAAAACAGAAAAAGAGACACAGATGTACAGAACAGAATTTTGGACTCTGTGGGAGAAGGTGAGGGTGGGATGTTTCGAGAGAACAGCATCGAAACATGTATATTATTTAGGGTAAAACAGATCACCAGCCCAGGCTGGATGCATGAGACAAGTGCTCGGGCCTGGTGCACTGGGAAGACCCAGAGGATTCGGGTGGAGAGGGAGGTTGGAGGGGGGATTGGGATGGGAAATACTTGTAAATCCATGGCTGATTCATGTCAATGTATGACAAAAACCACTACAATATTGTAAAGTAATTAGCCTCCGACTAATAAAAATAAATAAAAAAAAAAAAAGAAGACTTCACTGAGATGGTACCTTTTTGAATTATGATAGGAATGGTGAAGATCCATCATGCTCTCCAGCACCCAAATATTGATGAAATCTATGAGTAAAACAGACTTGAAGTTTGCATTTCTCTGCCAAATGGCCTTAGGTAATTCCCCATGACTTCTGAGGTCAGGTTGAAGAGTAGCTGGCAGTGCCATGGGGCAAATAGCTCCCACTTCAGGGCCAGCATGAGGCAGGTTTTATATATGACACTCTTGGTATGGAATGCTGTTGGGCCTTCTGATGCTACTATTGCTGAATTAGACAGAAAGTTGTTCAAGATGACTTCCTCAGTCCCTTGGTGAGCTCAGGTCTCAAACACTCAGTCTCTGTTAGATGAGTTATCTAGGGACTGTTTCTCAAAGGATAAATAGTCATAACTGAATAGGTTTTGCTTAAAAGTTGGAAGGCCTCCCCTGACTTGCCTCTTTAGAGTGAGTGTCCTATTGGCTGCTATTATTTTCTTGAAGGTCCCACTTGGACCAATGACAGGGTAGCAAAGCAATGCACCTAAGCAGTTTCTTGCTTAGGTAAACACTCAAATCCATCATTTCAGGTCAGAGCATGACACACAAGTTATGCTGCCTGTAAAATCCAAGGAGGCTTCCTTGGCATTAGGAGTGGAGGACCACAAGGACTCTTACCTTTACAAAGGATGTCCTTATAAGCCCTAGATTGGTGATCCCCATCCCCTGGGGCCATGTACTGGTACCCATTCAGGAATCAGGCTGCATGGCAGGAGGTGAGCAGTAGGCAAAGCGGACAAGTGAGCAAAGCTTCATCTGCACTAACAGCCACTCCCCATCACTCTGCCTGGGCTCCACCTCTTGTCAGACCAGCGGTGGCATTATATTTTCATAGGAGTGAGAACCCTACTTTAAACTGTGAACTGTGCGTGCAAGGGATCTAGGATGCACTCCTTATGGGAATCTAATGCTTGATGCTCTGAGGAAGAGCTGGTGATGCTAGTGCTGGGGAGCAGCTGCAAATACAAATTATCATTAGCACAATAAATGTAATGCACTTGAATCATGCAGAAAACATTCCCCAACCCCCTGCCCAAGTTTCAGTTCTGGGAAAAACTGTCTTCCACAAAACCAGTCCCTGGTGCCAAAAAGATTGGGACTATGGCCCTAGACCATAGTATTTCAGTTAACTTTACTAACTCTTCATGGAATTTGCTTCCTCCCTCTTAGAAACCTAGGAGTATTCTACACCCCAGATCCTATTAGTGAAGCATCAACATGATAAACTGGAAAGAAGATGTAGTCAAGGTCACACATGGCTTAACTGTTGACAAATATGTCATGTGGCTATCGATATATAAGATTATGTGTGAAAATCAAGCTGCTGTCCTAGCTCAGTGAAAGTCCTCTGGTTTTGATGTTTTGGGGCATTTCAATGGGAAAGAAAATAGTTCTACCAGATTGAGAGATCTATGCCCAGGACCAGAGGCTTTGGAATAAGTAGCTAGAATAAATGGAGTTGTTTACTTTCAGAAGCAGTCAGGCTAGGGGTTAGAAGCACAAGTCCTGACTACCTGAGTTCTCTTGCACAGTTTTGTTTAGACTTACTCCATATATGAAGTTTTTGATGCTTGTATAAATGATCTCTTTTCATTAAATTTTATTTTCTAGTATTGTATGGCTAATATAACCAGTTGCCTTGACATTTTTACTTATTAACAATTTTGCTTGTTAATTTAAATAAACTATAGATTCTTTTGAATTTTTGACATAGACTAATCATATACAGAATAATAGCAATTCTATTTCTTTCTTTTCAATGTATATATAATTTTTCACCATCTTACTGTGCTGACTGAAATCTTCATGACAGGGTTGAATAAAATTGAAGATAGCAGGCATTCTTGTCTTGTTTCTGATCTCAGAGAGAAAATTTTAAACCTCTGATTTTATTATGGTTGCTTGAATTTTTCTATTTGTAGATCTCCTTTATCAGATTTGGAAAGTTTCCTCCTATTTCTAGTTTGATAAGAGTACCTATCACTAGTACTTAATCACTGCTGCTGCTGCTGCTAAGTCGCTTCAGTCGTGTCTGCCTCTGTGCGACCCCATAGACGGCAGCCCACCAGGCTCCCCCGTCCCTGGGTTTCTCCAGGCAAGATCACCAGAGTGGGTTGCCATTTCCTTCTCCAATGCATGAAAGTGAAAAGTGAAAGTGAAGTCGCTTAGTCGTATCTGACTCTTAGTGACCCCGTGGACTGCAGCCTACCAGGCTCCCCCATCCCTGGGATTCTCCAGGCAAGAACACTGGAGTGGGTTGCCATTTCCTTCTCCAATGCATGAAAGTGAAAAGTGAAAGTGAAGTAACTCAGTCATGTCCGACTCTTCGCGACCCCATGGACTGCAGCCCACCAGGCTCCTCCGTCCATGGGATTTCCCAGGCAAGAGGACTGGGGTGGGCTGCCATTGCCTTCTCCCACTTATCACTAGTGCATGCCAATTTTTGTTACTTTTTTTCTGTGTATATTGAGATGGTCCTTTATTCTATCAATGTGACGGCCCTCATTAGCACGTACTGCAGTCTTGTATTTAAAGCATATGTTTCGTAACCTGTAGTTAATTAGGTATATTTTTATCCAGTTTAACAATCTCTGAGTTTTAACTGAAGTATTCCATTTTCACTTAATGGATTATCCTCTTTAGAGCTAATGAAATTAGTGATATTTTCAGGTTAAATCTACCACCTACCTGCCTGTTTTATATTCTCTGAGGACAATAATCTTCATCTTAGAGGAAATTGAAAATTGATTTCAAGTCAAATTAGAAGGTATAAAAACTAGTTACAAGAGAGAAAGTGTAATGAATAAAATAATATCAACACACTTTCTTCAATTTCCTGAAATTTAAGATAGTCATAATGAAGAATATTAAAAATTTTTCTATAAACATTCATCTACTGCAGGTTGTCCACCTACCACCATCGTGTGAGAAAGCACCAAAAAATTAGCTTTCCAAACTTTTTCCAAAGTTTTCCTATCATCAGTTCTCCAAGTTACTGTCTCAATTTGATATATGTAAATATGTGTGTATATAAAACATATTCAGTCTACATGTGTGTGTGTGCACACACATGCATGTGCACATGTTCTTTTATGTACTTATCCTCTTGGAAAATAAAATATCTTTACTGACAAAAAAGTATTTTATGCTGTGAGGTTCCAAACATTACTGGGTATTAGAATCAAAAGAGGATCCCTTAAAAAAAAAAAAAAAAAGACAGCTTCTAGATTCAATTTATTTTAATTTCACATTCTAGATTTTATTTTAGAATGACTTTGGTTCTTGGTGGTTCTGATGTTCACTCTACTTTGGAAAATAATGTCTTAAAGGATTCTGAAATAAATTTAAATGTTAGTGGTAACACAAAAGCACACTGTGTGTGACTCATATCACTTAAATCCCAGTCAAAGGTTGTTTTTTGTTTTAACCATAAGAACTAGAAACTGATTCCAAAAGAGATATACATTTTCCCAACATTCACTTCTATGTTCAACAACTATATATGCATAGTGTAGGTATGGTTAGAGAGATTTAGATCTAAAAAAGAAAGGAACTCCTTTGGCGCCATTAGAATTGCACTCATGGCTTACATTGGCATAAAGTAGACATCATAAACAGTTCTCAGACTGCTTGTGTGGGAGGCATGAGGGTGACGTTTATTTTCCATGGGGGATAAAGGGCAGCCCCCACTCACCTACCGCAGAAAAACAAAACAAACAAACAAAAATCAAACAAAACTTTGATTTAGAAAAACAGAGCAACTGAGACCTCCCCCAGAATACTCAGGATCTTGTGGCAAGCCCAAAGATGTGCTCACTCCTTTTCTAGTTTCCTTGTATCCTCCTTTTCCTCTACAAAAAAAAGAAAATAATTTGGTTATTGCTGTGGGAAGATTTTCAAGTATTGCTTTTTAAAGAGCAATTAAAAGTGAATTGTGGGCAGTATTTGAAAAGAGCGCTTCATTTCTACAGCTATCGAGATAAAAGTTAAATTAAGCCTACGAAAGTTCTCTCAAAAGCTATTTTGGATGAGTGCTATGCAAATTGCAGTCACGAGGGACCCTGCATAAACTCAACATTGAACTCTATTGTTCAGCAACTGTGTTGAACTCATTTTAAAGCTGTTCATGACATTTCGATAATAACAAATCAGAAAAGAATTTCATGACAAAATGCCAATCAGAACAGGTCAGAAACCAGAGGAATTGTTAAAAAAAAAAAAGTCAAGTTCACGTGGCAAGTTGGCGCTTGCAACAAACTGTTGGCAGATGCAACAAATAAGGATCAAAAATGTTCTATCCAGCTGAATATACAATGGAAAAAGACAACCTCTTTAACAAGTGGTGCTGGGAAAACTGGTCAACCAGTTTTGTAGAGAATGAAACTAGAACACTTTCTAACACCATACACAAAAATAAACTCAAAATGGATTAAAGATCTAAATGTAAGACCAGAAACTATCAAACTCCTAGAGGAGAACATAGGCAAAACACTCTCCGACATAAATCACAGCAGGATCCTCTATGACCCACATCCCAGAATTTCAGAAATAAAAGCAAAAATAAACAAATGGGACCTAATGAAACTTAAAAGCTTTTGCACAACAAAGGAAACTATAAGCAAGGTGAGAAGACAGCCTCAGATTGGGAGAAAATAATAGCAAACGAAGCAACAGACAAAGGATTAATCTCAAAAATATACAAGCAACTCTTCCAGCTCAACTCCAGAAAAATAAATGACCCAATCAAAAAAATAGGCCAAAGAACTCAACAGACATTTCTCCAAGGAAGACATACAGATGGCTAACAAACACATGAAAAGATGCTCAACATCACTCATTATCAGAGAAATGCAAATCAAAACCACAATGAGGTACCATTATACGCCAGTCAGGATGGCTGCTATCCAAAAGTCTACAAGCAATAAATGCTGGAGAGGGTGTGGAGAAAAGGGAACCCTCTTACACTGTTGGTGGGAATGCAAATTAGTACAGCCACTATGGAAAACAGTGTGGAGACTTCTTAAAAAGCTGGAAATAGAACTGCCATATGACCCAGCAATCCCACTTCTGGGCATACACACCAAGGAAACCAGATCTGAAAGAGACATATGCACCCCAATGTTCATCGCAGCACTGTTTATAATAGCCAGGACATGGAAGCAACCCAGATGCCCATCAGCAGACGAATGGATGAGGAAGCTGTGGTACATATACACCATGGAATATTACTCAGCCATTAAAAAGAATTCATTTGAATCAGTTCTAATGAGATGGATGAAACTGGAGCCCATTATACAGAGCTAAGTAAGCCAGAAAGATAAAGACCATTACAGTATACTAACACATATATATGGACTTTAGAAAGATGGTAATGATAACCCTATATGCAAAACAGAAAAAGAGACTCAGATGTATAGAACAGACTTGTGGACTCTGGGAGAAGGCGAGGGTGGGATGTTTCAGGAGAACAGCATTGAAACATGTATATTATCTAGGGTGAAACAGATCACCAGCCCAGGTTGCGTGCATGAGACAAGTGCTCGGGCCTGGTGCACTGGGAAGACCCAGAGGGATCGGGTGGAGAGGGAGGTGGGAGGGGGGACTGGGATGGGGAGTACATGTAAATCCATGGCTAATTTATATCAATGTATAACAAAAACTACTGTAATGATGTAAAGTAATTAGTCTCCAACTAATAAAAATTAAAAAAAAAAAAATCACAGCAAGATCCTGTATGACCCATCTCCCAGAATATTGGAAATAAAAGCAAAAATAAACAAATGGGACCTAATTTAACTTAAAAGCTTTTGCACAACAAAGGAAACTATAAGCAAGGTGTTTGCTTCATCTTCCAAATTCAGATTATTATTCAGTTCTCTGCTCCAGGAGGCTACCCCAGTGGGTTCCTCTATCTATGTAGCTCCCATTGAATTTTCCAGTGGGAAGTTCCAGCAGGAAGTCAGAGCGAGGACAGACAGAAGTCAGATAGTCACAAGGTAAGGCAAAGCTGGAAGGACTGAGTTCCTTCCCTGGGCATTGCTGCTCTTCCTAAGCACACATCTCAGTTTCTATTGGCCAGACCTCCCAGTCTTGTTAGGTCTAAGGTTGGTAATAATACTTATGTTGT
Organism: Odocoileus virginianus; assembly: GCF_023699985.2. NCBI lineage: Eukaryota > Metazoa > Chordata > Mammalia > Artiodactyla > Cervidae > Odocoileus > Odocoileus virginianus. Next base: position 23,519,816 of record NC_069704.1, read on the forward strand.
GCTATCCCTGAGGCATCTCTACAAACTTCCTGTATATTATCAGTCCTTTAAAAAAATTCTCTTCAATTTATCCTACTTTGGAATCTCTGTTTTTTATCAAGAGAGATAAATAGTTAAGTATAGACATTAATTACAGGAAATAAAAAGAATGGAAACTGAGTGGAAAATAATTTACAAGCATATAAAGAGAAGAAAAAGATACGTTGATTCCCTCTTATTTTCCTTTCTTATAGTGAAAACTCTGCCTTCCTCAAGCTCATATTTATAACTAAAGTTCAAGTAAGGTTTTTCTGTTTGTTCGTTTGCTTTTTTATGAAAGCCATTTATACAGACAGCAGCAGTTCATGCTTAATTGACCAAAAGGACACTGAATAAATGACAGATCTTTTACCTCCTCATTCTCAAGCACTTGACAGTTTTAGTTAACTATTTATCTAGTTATTGATTGTTCATCATTCAAAAGATACAGACATATATTTTTATCCTAAAAGATTCCAGCGATCTCAGATTATTTCACATAAAACTTAAAAGAGTTCATATATCCTCCAAATCTCATATCCTTTTTTCTACCCCCTATTCTCTAAAAACAATGTTGGCAATTGAATATGTGTTTTTTTTGTTTGTTTGTTTTTTACTACTCTTGTGCAAATTTTTAAAAAAACACTTTAAATAAAAAATGAAAGTATGGTATGTATTGTTGTTGCTCCATCACTCAGTTGTGTCTGACTCTTTGTGACCCCAAGGACTGCAGCATGCCAGGCTTCCCTGCCCTTCACTATCTCGCAGAGTTTGCTTAAACTTTAGTCCATTGAGTCAATGATGCCATCCAATCATCTCATCCTCTGTCTCCCCTTTCTCCTCCTGATCTTGATTGTTCCCAGCATCAGGGTCTTTTTAAATTAATCAACTCTTCCTATTAGAATTTCATCTTCAGCATCTGTCCTTCCAATGAATATTTAGGACTGAATTCTTCTAGGATTGACTGGTTTGATCTCCTTGCAGTCCAAGGGACTCTAAACTCCAACATCTCAGCTCAAATGCATTCATACTTCAGCATTCAGCATTGTTTATGGTCCAACTTTCACATCCATACATGACTAATGGAAAAACCGTATCTTTGAATATATAGACCTTCATCAGCAAAGTGATGCCTCTGCTTTTTAAGACACTGTCTAGGCTTGTCATAGCTTTTCTTCCAAGAAGCAAGTGTCTTTTAATTTCATGGCTGCAATTACCATCCACAGTGATTTTGGAGCCCAATAAAATAAAGTATGTCACTGTTTCCATTTTTCCCCCCATCTATTTGCTATGAAGTGATGGGACCAGGTGTCACGATCTTAGTTTTTTGAATGTTGAATTTTAAGCCACCTTTTCACTCAAATATATATGGTAAGTATATATTTGTATAAAGCTGACTTTTCATTTGATCACTGTGTTTCAGAGATTGTTCCTAATCAGTAAATATACAGAGATTTTTACTGTATTCTTTTGAGGAACATATAGTAGTATATAAGAAGGTTTAGAAGGATACAAGCAGTATAGAAGGATGCCATTTAATTTAGTTGGTACTGACATATTTTACTGGTTTTACATTTTTCCTCAACTGAGCTATGAAAATTTTTGTATATAAATTTTTCATAAAATAGTTTTGCTGAAATTAATTCACATAACATATGTGTTCATCTATTTTTAGTATATGTACAGAGTTGTGTGACTATCACTACAACTGATTTTAAAACACTTTTACCATCCACAAAATAAACATAATAACTTAAGCAGTCACTCCTTAGCTTCAAGCCCATAAGATGTAGGTAACCTTAATTTACTTTCTATTTCTGTCAATTTGTTTATTCTCTACATTTAAAGTAAGTAGAATCAAATAATATGTAGCTTGCCTTCCTTTTCATTGTTTACTTCACATAATGTTTTCAAGTTTCATCCATATTGTAGCATGTATCAGTACCTCCTTTATAGTGCTGAATAATATTTCGATATATGAATATACCTCATTTTAAAAATTCATCCATTGGTGGAATTTTGGGTTGTTCCAACTTTTCTACTATGAATAATAATGCTATGAACATATATGTACAAGAGTTTTTAAGGGCACGTGTTTTCAAATCTTGCGTATAAACCTAGGAAAGGAATTGTTAAGTCTTATGTTAACTCTATATTTAACTTTTTGAAGAAGTGCTAAACTGTTTTCCAAAATGATTGTGCTATTTTAGATTCCCATCAAAATTAGTCATTTTCTTTTAAAAATAGCCATCCTATTGGGTATAAAGTGTATTTAATTGTGACTTTGATTTGTATTTTCCTGATGACTAATGATGTAGAGCATCTTTTCACAGACAATTTGACTATTCATATATTTTATCTGGGAAAATATTTGTTTAGATTCTTTGCCCATTTTTAATTGGGTCATACATTCTTGTATGACTGAACTATTTATAAACACTAGAAATAAAACACTCATCTGATGTATGATTTTCAAATATATTTTCCCCATTTTCTAGTTTTTTTTTCACTTGCTTGATGGTATTCTTTAAACATTAAATTTTTAAGAATTTTGATAAAGATAAGCTAAATTTTTAATAATTTTGTAAAGTCCACTTTATATTTTCTTGCTTGTGTTTCTAGCATTATATCAGAATGCTCTGTCTAACCTAAGGTCACAAAGATTTATACTTTTCCTGTAAGTTTTATAGTTTTAGGTCTATAATTTGAGTTATTTTGAAAGTTCAAATATAATTTTGTTTCTTCTAAACAGATTCTTTAAAAGAGAATTGCTCATCCAAAGGTCATGTGGATTTTTTTAAACTCTGAAATACAAATAAACTTCCAATGCAGTTTGTTCATTTATCCTCGCAAAAAGTAACCATGAGAGTAAAATGCCTGGCTAAGGCCAATAGTAGAAGTGTTCTACTTTAAATTTTCTGTTTTTGTCTGTTTTGTTGCCAATGTGAGAAAGTTTACCTCATTTTATAATTTGACTTTTGCTAATTACAGATGAGCAAGATATTTCCAACTGCTTCTAAGACATTTAATTTTAGTCTTCTAAAAATTGTCTACTAATATGTTTTACCATTCTTTTCTATCAGAAAATTAGTATTTTGTTTCATCTATAGCTCTTTTTAACATTTTATCAATGTAAGATCTCTGATTGTTAACACTAAACTATAAGATAAGGAAAAAATAAAACATATTCATAAAAAATTTAAAGTATATTTTTTTCTCCTTTATTTTTTTATAAGTACAGAAAAAATTTAGAGAGTTTCATGAGATTAAAACTAACTAAATAAATAAAAGGATTCAGACTGACATCAGAATTCTCAACAGCAATATGGCATACAAAGAGAAAATACATGGCCATTAAAAATATCCTTGAGAGAAGTATTTTGGGAAGAAGATAAACACATTCTTGAAGACATAATGAAATATGAATAATATAATATAATATAGACTAAGGATACATAAATAACCTAGGGAATTTTATTCAGCCTTCTAAAGTGGACTCTACCTTGGAGTGGCATTAAAAAAGCTATTGAATTTAAAAGGAAAAACTAATTCATAATTATAACCTAATTTTCCTGTTTTGGTAAAGTTATTACTTTACATATTATATTATTAAAAGTAATAGCATTTATATACATAATAATAGTGATTTCTACACTGATAGGTATTTACAATCAAACAAGCTTTTGCATGACATAGGAATATCTAAGAGATATTAGAGGTTTAGTTCCAGACCACCACAATAGACCAAATATCACAATAAAATGATTCACATAAATTTTTTGGTCTCCTAGGTTATACAAAAGTTTTATTTACACTATAATCTATTAAGTGTGTAATATCATTATGTCTAAAAAGCAATATATATTCCTTAATTAAAAAAAGTTTTACTACAAAAAAATGCTAGCCATCATCTGAGACTTCGGTGAGTTATAATCTCTTTGTTGGTGGAGGATCTTGCCTTGAAAAGGTTTAAAATATTGCAAAAATTATCAGGATGTGGCACATGAACATGAAGTGAGATAATGCTATTGAAAAAATTGCACTGATAGGCTTGCTCAACACAAAGTAGTCACAAAATTTCAATTTGTAAAAAATGCAATATCTGCAAAACACAATGAAATGAGTTGTAACAAAATGAGGCATGCTTGTAGTCTAAAATGACAAAGTCATCCTGAACTCTAAGATACATCTATAGCAATCCAGAATGAAAATTTTGGAATATAGCGATAGAGTAGTTTGGTGGTAACAAGAGACAGAACAAAAGTATGGGCATACAAAACTAATCACTTAATTCAGGGTAAAAATATAAGATACTAATACACACTTGAGGTCATTAGAAAAATAGTAACCCATCGAGAAAGTTAGAAATAATTATGAGAAAAATAAAAATAGAATGACTATTTTTCATAAATGTAGACAAATATAACCAGTGTAAAATGGAAAAAAAAATCTTAGCAGAATTTATAAAATAAGAAAAAATTTCCAGTTGGGTAATCTATAATAAACACAAAGCAGTAAAGACCTTGACTAAATAAAAGTGTAGTCTGACATCAGCAAGATGGTGGAATAGGAAGTCCCAGGCCCTCATTCCCCCATGGAGATAGAAACTTAAAAACAATACCCGGACTCAAATTTATTTGTGAGAACTTCAGATAAAAGGTGACAGCTTCCCAGGCAAGCAAGCAAAAGTCAATAAGAGTCACATGGAAATAAGTAAGAAACTTTGCTGCATTTTTCCACATTAGTCTCTTCTCTATTGAGCCACTGTAACAAATTGGGAAAACACTCCCAACTCCTGGCTTTTAATTGGGAGAAAAAGAGAAGAGTGGAATGTGCAGCAATGTTTCGGACTTTGGGGACCTATGAAGGGACTGGTTTCTGTATCCCTTGACTGTGTTAACGGAAGAGAGGTATAATTTGTACATGAGGTTGGAGGCGTTGAGAACAAAGGTTAGTTCCAAGCTTGTTAGAGCACCAGAGGAACTGCAGTACCGCAGGTAGGCACCAGGTGGAGCAAGAGATTATGGGACACTAAAAAAAACCAAAACACATTTTTAACTGCAATTTACATGCACTAACTAAGAAAGGATACATCCTTGGAAAAGGCCAGAGAGGGTCTGGTAATCTCTAGCCATGATTATTCGTGAAGGCACTTCTTTGGATGAATCCAGCCTGTAAGGATAGAGAGAGGTAGTTGGTTTTTTTTCTTTTTTTTAAGATTCAACAAAAGATCACAAGACATACAAAGAAACAACTTTATATTTTCATGAAACAAATAAAGGACATTAAAGAAATGTAGATATACTAATTACTTGACAAAGAATTCAAAATATCTGTCTTAAAGATGATCAGTGAGCTAAGAGAACACAGATAAGTCAATAAACTCAGGAAAAAGACGCATGAACAAAATGAGAATATCAGTGAGATAGAAACTATGAAAAAGAACTAAACAAAAAAGTATGAACTAAAACATACAATAACTGAAATGAAAAATTCACTAGGGATTCAAAAGACTTCAAACAGAAGAAAGAATCAGCAAACTTGAAGACAAATCACTTTTTTTTTTCCATTTATTTTTATTAGTTGGAGGCTAATTACTTTACATCATTGCAGTAGTTTTTGTCATACATTGAAATGAATTAGCCATGGATTTACATGTATTCCCCATCCCGGTCCCCCCTCCCACCTCCCTCTCCACCCAATCCCTCTGGGTCTTCCCAGAGCACCAGGCCCGAGCACTTGTCTCATGCACCCAACCTGGGCTGGTGATTTGTTTCACCCTAGATAATATACATGTTTCGATGCTGTTCTCTTGAAACATCCCACCCTCGCCTTCTCCCAGAGTCCACAAGTCTGTTTTATACATCTGAGTCTCTTTTTCTGTTTTGCATATAGGGTTATCGTTACCATCTTTCTAAATTCCATATATATGTGTTAGTATACTGTAATGGTCTTTATCTTTCTGGCTTACTTCGCTCTGTATAATGGGCTCCAGTTTCATCCATCTCATTAGAACTGATTCAAATAAATTCTTTTTAATGGCTGAGTAATATTCCATGGTGTATATGTACCACAGCTTCCTCATCCATTCGTCTGCTGATGGGCATCTAGGTTGCTTCCATGTCCTGGCTATTATAAACAGTGCTGCGATGAACATTGGGGTGCACGTGTCTCTTTCAGATCTGGTTTCCTCGGTGTGTATGCCCAGAAGTGGGATTGCTGGGTCATATGGCAGTTCTATTTCCAGCTTTTTAAGAAATCTCCACACTGTTTTCCATAGTGGCTATACTAATTTGCATTCCCATCAACAGTGTAAGAGGGTTCCCTTTTCTCCACACCCTCTCCAGCATTTATTGCTTGTAGACTTTTGGATAGCAGCCATCCTGACTGGGTGTAATGGTACCTCATTGTGGTTTTGATTTGCATTTCTCTGATAATGAGTGATGTTGAGCATCTTTTCATGTGTTTGTTAGCCATCTGTATGTCTTCCTTGGAGAAATGTCTGTTTAGTTCTTTGGCCCATTTTTTGATTGGGTCATTTATTTTTCTGGAGTTAAGCTGGAGGTGTTGCTTGTATATTTTTGAGATTAATCCTTTGTCTGTTGCTTTGTTTGCTATTATTTTCTCCCAATCTGAGGGCTGGAAGACAAATCACTTTAAATAGCCAAATGGAAGAGAAAAAAATGGATTAAAAAGTGAGATAGCCTTAAAAAAAAAAGTGAGATAGCCTAAAGAATTTATGAAATACTATTATGTAGATCAGTTGTGCATTATAGGAGTCCCAAAGGGAGAAGAATGAGAGAAAAGGGCATAGAGCCAGATTGCAGAAATAATGTCCACAATCTCAATAACCTCAGATATGCAGATGAAATCACCCTAATGGTAGAAAGTGAAGAGGAACTATGGAGCCTGTTGATGAAAGTGAAAGAGTAAGATGAAAAAGGTGGCTTAAAATTCAACATTCAAAAAACTAAGATCATGGCATCCCATCACTTCATGGCAAATAGATAGGGAAAAAATAGAATCATTGACAGACTTTGTCTTCTTGGGCTCCAAAATCACTGCAGATGGTGACTGTAATTCTCATAAGGACACTAATCCCATTCATAAGGGATCTTGGCTTATCACTTCATCTATTCCTTATTACCTTCCAAAGGCATCACCTCCTAATACCATCATATTGAGAGGTGGGTTTTCAACATATGCATTTGGGGGTGGAGACACACATTTTTGATCCATAACATTTTTACCTTGCTCCCCCAATTTATGTCCATCTCACATGCAAAATACATTCATCAAAACAACTCCCCAAAACCTTAACTCATTCTAGCATCAACCCTAGACCCTAAAATTCAATGTTCCATGGAAATAACACCTAAATCAAGTGTGGGTGAGGCACAAGATACTTGAGGAAAAATTCTGCTTCAGTTGTGAACTTGTGTAACCAAACATTATTTTTTTAAATACAATGATAGGATCAGCATAGGATGGACACTCCCTTTCAAAAATGGAGGAATAGGAAAGGAGGAAAGAGTGATGGGTCCCAAGCATATACAAAATGTAGCAAAGCAAACTTTATGAGATTTAAAGCTCAAGAATAATCCTGTGGGCTTTATACTCCATCCTACAGGCCCACTGGAGTGTTAGTCCCATCTTTCAGATACAGAAAGATATGACCTTCTGGACTCACCGAGGTGGCAACCCATCCCTGTAGTCTATGCTGTGGCTTTCTGCCGTGGCTTCTGCCATGCTGTGTCTCTCTGTGGCATCTGTCCATGCCATCACGGACTTCTTCTGGATTAAGAGTGCACTTTCAGGTCCCTGCATGGCTCTCTACTGGGCTTCAATCCATGCCTCTGAAATTAAGGGGGAGGCAAATCTGTCCCAGGCCTACACACACTGATCCTGTTGTAGGTCTGGCAACCTGATGATTTCTGAATTGTCACCAAGGGTCCTTTTCCCCTAGCCTTAAGGAATGCTATAGGTTCACAGCTTACTTCTAGGGTTCAGCCCTGTAGTCTAGGAAGTCCAATAGTTTCCATTCATTTCATCACATTTTCCTTAGTTACAATTGGTTAAACTGAGAATTTTTCCAAATCTTTTAGTTTTGCTTCCTTTTTGCTTAAAATTTTCACTTTAAAATCATCTCTCTTCTCTTTTATTTTACTATAAGGAGGCAAGCTATGCCTTCAACAAACTGCTTGGAAATTTCCTTAGCTAAATATTCATTTTGTTGCTCATAAGTTCTACTTTTCACAAAACACTAAAATGCAATTAGACCAAGTTCTACCATTTTGTGACAAGGGTCACCTTTTCTCCATTCTCCAGTAACATATTTTATTTCCATCTGAGACTTCATCATGATAACTTTCACTGCCATATTTTTTACCCACATGATTACTTATTTATTCACTAAGAAGACTGAAGCTTTCTCTACAGATATTCTTTTCTCCAGCCTCCCTGTTTGTTGTTGCTCAGTTTTGTTTGATTCTTTGTGACACCATGGACTGCAGCATGCCAGCCTTCCCTGTCCTTCACCATCTACTGGAGCTTGCTCATGTCCATTGAATCGATGATGCCATCCAACCATCTCATCCTCTGTTGTCCCCTTCTCCTCCTGCCTTCGATCTTTCCCAGCATCAGGGTCTTTTCCAATGAGTTGGCTTTTTGCATCAGGTGACCAAAGTATTGGAGCTTCAGCTTCAGCATCAGTCCTTCCAATGAATATTCAAGATTGACGTCCTTTCTGGTTGACTGGTTTGATCTCCTTGCAGGCCAAGGGACTCTCAGAAGTCTTCTCCAACACCACCATTCAAAAGCATCAATTCTTTGGCACTCAGATTTCTTTATAGTCCAACTCTCACATCCATACATAACCACTGGAAAAACCATAGCCTTGACTAGATGGACCTTTGTCGACAAAGTAATGTCTCTGCTTTTTAATATGCTGTCTAGGTTGGTCATAACTTTCTTTCCAAGGAGTAAGCGTTTTTTAATTTCATGGCTGCAGTCACCATCTGCAGTGATTTTGGAGCCCAGAAAAATAAAGTCAGACACTGTTTCCCCATCTATTTGCCATGAAGTGATGGGACCAGATGCCATGATGCTAGTTTTCTGAATGTTGAGCTTTAACCCAACTTTTTCACTCTCCTCTTTCATCAAGAGACTCTTTAGTTCTTCTTCACTTTCTGCCATAAGGGTGGTGTCATCTGCATATCTGAGGTTACTGATATTTCTCCCAGCAATCTTGATCCCAGCTTGTGCTTCCTCCAGCCCAGCATTTCTCATGATGTACTCTGCATATAAGTTAAATAAGCAGGGTGACAATATACAGCCTTGACATACTCCTTTTCCTATTTGGAACCAGTCTGCTGTTCCATGTCCAGTTATAACTGTTGCTTCCTTACCTGCATACAGGTTTCCCAAGAAGCAGGTCAGGTGGTCTGCTATTCCCATCTCTTTCAGAATTTTCCACAGTTTATTGTGATCCACACAAAGGCTTTGGCATAGTCAATAAAGCAGAAATAGATGTTTTTCTGGAACTCTCTTGCTTTTTCAATTATCCAGCAGATGTTGACAATTTAATCTCTAGTTCCTCTGCTTTTTCTAAAACCAGCTTGAACATCTGGAAGTTCATGGTTCATGTATTGCTGAAGCCAGACTTGGAAAATTTTGAGCATTACGTTACTAGTGTGTGAGATGAGTGCAATTGTGTGGTAGTTTGAGCATTCTTTGTCATTGCCTTTCTTTGGGATTGGAATGAAAAAAACTGATCTTTTCCAGTCCTGTGGCCACTTCTGTGTTTTCCGAATTTGCTGATGTATTAAGTGTAGCACTTTCATACCATCATCTTTCAGGATTTGAAATAGCTCAACTGGAATTCCATCACCTCCACTAACTTTGTTCATAGTGATGCTTCCTAAGGCCCATTAGATTTCACATTCCAGGATGTCTGGCTCTAGGTGAGTGATCACACCATCGTGATTATCTGGATCGTGAAGATCTTCTTTGTACAGTTCTTCTGTGTATTCTTGCCACCTCTTCTTAATATCTTCTACTTCTGTTAGGTTCCTAACATTTCTGCCCTTTATTGAGCCCATTTTCACATGAAATGTTCCCTTGGTATCTCTAAATTTCTTGAAGAGATCTCTAGTCTTTCCCATTCTGTTGTTTTCCTCTATTTCTTTGCATTGATAACTGAGGAAGGATTTCTTATCTCTCCTTGCTATTCTTTGGAACTCTGCATTCAAACCCTAACCATTATCCTGTCCTAAACCCACATTCACATATTTAGGTATTTGTTACAGAAGCATCCCTATTTCTCAGAACCAATTTCTACATTAATGTGTTCAGGCTGCTATTTTAGCAATACCATTAACTGGATGGCTTATAAAAAACAGAAATTTATTATTTAGATTCCTGGAGACAGCATCCTTTCTCAAAGTCTTTCAAAAATTTGAAAAGGAGGAAAGATTTCCAAGCTAATTTAGGAGGCCAGCATTATTTCAACACAAAAGCCAGACAAAGACACAACAGGAAGAAATGAACACAGCACTAAAGAAAAAAAAATCATCAACAAACAGTAGTAAATCAAATTCAAAAGCACGTCAAAAGAATTATACATAATAATCAATTGAGATTTATTCTTGGAATAAAAAGGTGGTTCAACATAAGAAAATTAGTCAATAAACTTTGTCATATCAACAGAATAAAGGACAAGAAACATATGATTATCTCTTGATGCATAAAAGATATTTGATAACACCCTTGTGTGATAAAAACACTTAATAAGCTAAGAATAGAAGGCAACTACCTTAACAAAATAAAGATTATACATGAAAAATATTACAGCTGACATCATACTTTATGATAATAGGCTGAAAGATCCTTTTCTCATGGTAACGATAACCCTATATGCAAAACAGAAAAAGAGACTCAGATGTATGGAACAGACTTGTGGACTCTGGGAGAAGGAGAGGGTGGGATGTTTCAGGAGAACAGCATTGAAACATGTATATTATCTAGGGTGAAACAGATCACCAGCTCAGGTTGGGTACATGAGACAAGTGCTCGGGCCTGGTGCACTGGGAAGACCCAGAGGGATCGGGTGGAGAGGGAGGTGGGAGGGGGGACTGGGATGGGGAATACATGTAAATCCATGGCTAATTCATATCAATGTATAACAAAAACTACTGTAATGATGTAAAGTAATTAGCCTCCAACTAATAAAAATTAAAAAAAAAAAAAAAAAGAAAAAAGGCCAGGATGTCAGCTCTTACCACTTCTCCCCTACATGCCACTGAAAGTTCAAGCAATCAGATAGAGAAAAGTGATATCTAAACCAACAAGAAATAATCAATTTATCTCTGTTTACATATGACATTATTTTTTTATGTAGAAAACCCAAAGATACACACACACACAAACTGTTAGAACTAATAAATTAATTCAGCAAATTTGCAGGATACAAAGTCATTATGCCCCATTATTTCCCCCAAATCAGTTACATTTCTATACATTAACAATCCAAAAGTAGAATTAAAAAAGCAATTCCATTTACAATATTATTTAAAGAATAATATACTTAGGAAAAAACCTAACCAAGGAAGTAAAAGAATTGTACTTTGAAAACTATAAATCATTGCTGAAAGAACCTGGAGAAGACACTGATGAGTCTCTTTGTAGGAAAAGCATGGAGATGCAGATGTAGAGAATGGAGGTGTGGACACAGCGGGGGAAGGAGACAGTAGGACGAATGTAGAAAGTAGCACTGACATATAATCTGTCATGCGTAAAATAGACAGCTAGTGGGAAGCCAAAGAAAGGCAATGCCAAAGAGTGTTCAAACTACTGCACACTTGCACTCATCACACATACTAGCAAAGTAATCCTCAAAATTCTCCAAGCCAGGCTTCAACAGTACATGAACCCTGAACTTCCAGATTTTCAAGCTGGATTTAGAAAAGGCAGAGGAAACAGAGATCAGATTGCCGACATCCCCTGGATCATCAAAAAAGAAAGAGAGTTCCAGAAAAACATCTACTTTTGCTTTATTGACTATGCCAAAACCTTTGACTGTGTGGATCACAACAAACTGTGGAAAATTCTGAAAGAGATGGAATACCAGATCACCTGACCTGCCTCCTGAGAAATCTGTATGAGAGAGAAAATGAGCTATATACATATGATGGAATATTTTTCAGCCCTAAAAATGAAGGAATTCCTGTCACATTTTGCCACATGGGTGAACTTGGAGGACATTATGTTAAGTGAAATGAACAAGTCATATTGCATACTTTCATGTATATAATGTATCTAAAATAGCCAAGTTTATAGAAACACAAAATAAAGTGATGGTTGCCAGGAGTTTTGGAGGAAAATATAAGGGGAGTTGTTGTCAATGGGCATAGAGTATAAGATGAAAAACATGTGCTAGAAATTTGTTACATAACAGTGTAAATATACTTAGAACCACTGAACTGTGCCCTAAGGATAGTTAAGATTATAAATTTTATCTTATGTGTTTTTCACTACAATTTGAAAAATGAGTCACAAACCTGAAAAAAAGGAGTATTCACTAATTCTGCTTCATTGTTAGCTGAAAGGAAAATACTTGACATTTGAGATTTTTTTTTTTTCTTTTTTGGAAGAGATGTGGTATTCAAAATTCAAAAACAAAAACACAAATGCCATTTGTGGAATTATATAAAAGGTGTGTTCTCTTATGTTTTATATGTAGAAGTGAAGAGGGTGAATATGTTTTCAGTTTTAACGTTCTGTTGTTAGAAGAATATAAGAAATCAAACCTTATCATCAGTACTTAAAGGTCATCTTATTTGACTTCTAAAGCAATTGAAAAATATCTACAAATTTTGATAACTGTGAAATTTCTATTGAAATCACTTCATTATAACTAATTTCTTTTGGAACTAGTCTAATATTTAAAGTTTTTAAAATGTTTGTTATTTAATATCTACCTATATTTCTATCCATCGGTTCTAAGTCTTTATAATTACATAATGAAAGTTTAATCTCCATGTTATGACAATATTTCAAATGTGTAAAGGTATACTATACATCCTCTCTGCCCCAAACCAACGCTTATTTAACCTGAGGAATACACTGACTCACCGACTGGCATACACTGGCATCACTGGCTCAAAGGTCATGAGTTTGAGCAAGCTCCGGGAGTTGGTGATGGACAGGGAGACCTGGTGTGCTGCAGTCCATGGGGTCGCAAAGAGTCAGACACAACTGAGTGACTGAACTGAACTGATACACTGAGGCTCCTTATTTATATAATGTCCACATATTTTGTCTTATCAGCTGAGTCCTCTTTTTGTAACTGTCCAGTTTGTAAAATTAAGAATGCTATTAATCATAAAGAAGACTGTTGCCTTAACTTTCCCATGGTCTGCAGGACTTCGGCAGGTTGCCCTCCATTTCAGTTCTAGGGTCGCCATAATCAAAGGGCCAGTGCCATAGGTTTCTGTGAGTCAGACTTTCTGATTATAATTTTGGCTTCATTGGTCATTGTAGCTACCAGCCCATCTCGTCTTTGGGGACTGAATGTGGGTCCCTGTTTCCCAGGAATTCCACCATCCTCACTGAGTTTTGGAAAATCCAGTTTGATAGCAACAGTTCCCAATGTGATTTTCTACAGATATGAGCCACCATAAAGCTTTTCAAGGATGGTGGACTCCCCTCTCAAGTCATGGTAAAGGTTTCTCTGGATTCTGGAGATACAAATTTTAATCTGTACAAGAGTTCATTAGCAATGCACATTCTTAACTTGAATCTTAAAGATAGCAAATCAGAATTGGGGGGGGGCACTCTGGAATCTCCCCGAGTGATTCTAATACACATCCATTGTGACCTGCCTCCCATTTTTTGCCTCATTTCAATATAACGGCAAGCATGGACCCATGGATAAGTGATTCCCTAGAATGCTGATGGTCACTGACATCTTCCAGAGCTCCTTCCCTATTGCGAATTGCTACTTATCCCCTTTTGAGGTAACCACAGTCTAGAAATATGTCTGCTGCTTTTGTAAAACATAATTTTACTATAAAAACATTTTTAAATCTTTTTTTAATTTATTTTTTTATTTTGCTTTTTTAAATCTTCTTTTTAAAATTATTTTTCTTTAAATTTATTGCCATGGATTTACATGTGTTCCCCATCCTGATCCCCCCTCCTGCCTCCCTCTCCCATTTTTAAAATCTTAAGTAAACTTTTTTCCAGTGGTTTTTTTATTTATCATCATACACATGGATATAACCTTGTGGGACTAGCTTGTACAAACTATACTGCTAAGATTGATCCATATGGTTTGATATACTTGTTTTGACTATTACATAATGTTCTATTGTGTGAGTGCACCACAGTTAATTTACCTTTTCTTCAGTGACAGACATTTTGATTGTTTCCAAGATCTTTCTAATAAAAACAGGAATCTATTAAACTTTTAAACACATGATTTCTGTTGAACATTTATAAGAGTTTTCTTGGATATGTTCCCAGAAATGGAACTTTCTAGTCATAGTGAGATATGCAAATATTCAACTTTATAACATAATTTTAAATTGTTTCCTAAAGTCATTACACCAGCTTACATTTCTACCTATAATGAATAAGAGATTCTTCATTCATATCATCTACAAATCTTAGTATTTGAAAGTTTAAGTAATGGTACTTTAATAGGTGCAAAATATTATTTCTTTAGAATTTCATTTACATACCTCATTAAAGTGGTTAAAGATATCTTTTACATATTTACTAACCATGTATGTGTTCTCCTTTATGGAATGCCATTCTTACCTTTGGAGGATTTTTGTCCTGTAACTATATCTTACTCTTTATTACTTTATTGTATTACATTTGTATTTGTCACATGACAAATTACCACAAACTCAGTGGCTTCAAGCATCAGAAACTTTTCACCTCACAGTTTCTGTAAGCCCAAAGAGTAGTAGGGTGTGGCTGGATTCTTTGCTCAGGGTCTTGCAGTTGAAATCCAGGTATCAACCTTCTCAGAGACAGAGTTCTCTCTTTCAACCTCACTTGTTGGCAGAATTCACTTCTTTCTGCCTGTGTGATGGATATTCCCGTTATCGTGTTAGTTGTTGGCCAGAGACCACTCAGCCAGAGGCTGCTCACAGATCCTTCTTATTACACTCATGGACAGCTCACAGAGTGGGTGTACGCTTTTGTCCAGGACAGCTGGTGTGCATGCCTATTTCCCTATATTCTACAACTAGCTGGAAACTGAATGAGCTCACCAGGTCAGGTGAGGTTCACCTGGATAATCTCCTCAAAATTAGGGAGATTGGAGACCTTAGTCACCTCATAACAATTCCTTCATAGCAGCACACAGGTTAATGTTTGACTAAATAAAGAAGTGTGTCTACCAAGGACTGGGAATTTTAGTGTCATTATAGATTTCTGGCCACTTCAACATCATAGATACCATCTAACAGTTTTAAACTCAAATTATTGTTTTTCTTAAAGTTTATTATTTTTTTCAATGAATTCCCTTTTTATTATTAATCTTCATTCTTTAATCACATTTTTACTAGTTTTTTTTTTAATTTATTTTCCCCTAATGTTCTTTTTTTTGTACCAAGATTCCATCCAGGATGCTATGTTACCGTGTTTAGTCACCATGTTTCCTTGGACTCTTCCTAGGCATGACAGTTTCTCAGACTTTCCTTTTTTTTTTTTTTTTGGATGATTTTGACAGTTTTGAGGATTACTGGTTATGCATTTTGTAGCATGTCCCTCAATTTGAGTTTGTCCCACATTTTTCTGTGGTGAGACTGGGGTTACAGATTTTGAGGAAGAAGATCCTAGAAGTTGAAAACCATTCTCAACACATTCTCTCAAGGGTATATGCTCTCAATATGACTTATTACAGAGTATGTTGACTTTAATCATTCGGCTAAATTAGTGTTGGCCAAGTTTTTCTGCTTTAGTCACAAGGTACTGTGTATCACCATTTTTATGCACTGTAGGATTTAGGCTGCTATATTGTTTAAGATAATTATAATCTATCTATAATTATATGTAGTTATTTGAGTCAAATCAGCCTATAATGTTCTTTTCATGTACTGTACTTATATTTTGCTGCATGATTGTACTGTTCTCACAAAATAAATTGACAAGTCATTCTTTTCTGTTCTATGTAAAAGCCTGTATAAACTAGGATTATCTATCAGGTGAGAACTTGGCAGAACTCTCTTAGAAAACCATATGGCAATAGTATTTGTCTTTGTCAAAAGTTTTGACCTTTGTTTAAGTTTCTTTTTTAGTCTCAATATTCTTCATGGAATCTAATTTTACCTGTTAGATTAGGTTACATATAAAAAGAATTGTCCATTTCTTCAAACCTTTTAAATGTTGCACCAAGTTACTAATATCATTATCATAAAATATTATTAATGACTGCTCTGTCTGTGGACATGTGTTTTTCCATTCATAATAATATTTGTGTCTTCTCTTCTTTATCAATCTTACCAGAATTTTTGTTCTTTGATACAGGATGATTGGGAAAATTATCTTTCAAATCAGGAGAGTGAAAGGATAACCCCAAGATAATTAAATTTATAGAAAATATGACAATTTAATAGATGATTTTTATATTATAAACTAGAAGACTTAGTTTTAAAAACTCTTTAAAATAGCATATTTCCTTAAAAAATATATGACTACTAAAGCAAATTTAAAAGCAAATGTGCCTGTTGGTAATGAATATACAAACATCAAAAATTATGAGTGGTTATTCTTGTATTGTTTATTTTCATTTCTTAGTTGTAATATTCCCTGTTCAATGTCATTTACATTGTTCAGAATAATATATTTTTAAATATATAGTATTTATTATGTAAAATTTTAAATATAAAATCCATAGAAGTCTCCTTCAAAGTTCAGCTCAGTTCAGTTCAGTCGCTCAGGAGTGTCCAACTCTTTGTGACCCCATGGACTGCAGCACACCAGGCTTCCCTGTCCATCACCAACTCCCGGGGCTTACTCAACCTCATGTCCATCGAGTTGGTGATGCCATCCAACCATCTCGTCCTCTGTCATCTCTTTCTTCTGTGTTCTATCTTTCCCAGCATCAGGGTCTTATCCAACAAGTCAGTTCTTCACATCAGGTGGCCAAATTATTGGAGTTTCAGCTTCAGCAATCAGTCCTTCTAATGAATATTCAGGACTGATTTCCTTTAGAATAGACTTGTTGAATCTCCTTGATGTTCAAGGGACTCTCGAGTCTTCTCCAATGCCACAGTTCAAAAGTATCAATTCTTCAGTGCTCAGCTTAACTCTCACATCCATACATGACTACTGGAAAAAACATAGCTTAACTAGATGGACCTTTGTTGGCAAAGTAATGTCTCTGCTTTCTAAAATGCTGTCTAGGTTGCTCATAGCTTTTCTTTCAAGGAGCAAGTGTCTTTTAATTTCATGGCTGCAGTCACTATCTGCAGTGATTTTGGAGCCCCCAAAATATAGTCTCTCACTGTTTCCATTGTTTCCCCATCTATCTGCCATGAAATGATGGGGCCAGATGCCATGATCTTAGTTTTCTGAATGTTGAGTTTTTAGCCAACTTTTTCACTCTCCTCTTTCACTTTCATCAAGAGGCTCTTTAGTTCTTCTTCACTTTCTGCCATAAGTGTTATATATAACCTTCAAAGTTATACTTTATGATTAATGAATTTAGCACTTCCTTTGTGGAAAATGTTTTTTCACTGTGAAATAACCCAATGGAGCTGAAGCACCTTGACAGGGCAGAACTTGATGGAAACTACTTCTGCTTTTAATTTTTTTGGACTGAAATTGTAAATATTTTAGGCAAATTATTTTCACAGGAGCTACTTTTTCACTATAATTTTAAATGCATGTCATTGACAAATATTTTAAAAAGGCAAAACTTGTCAAATAGCCAGTCTGTTTTTCTAATATTTTGGAATATTTTGCCAAATTTAGATTCTGAAACATTGTTAGTCATCCTATTTTCATTCAGCATTTTCTTAGGTATTCTTCTGCTTTCAAGACTTGTCATTTAATTTACTGTAAACACCCTGGTTTCCTGAGGGACAACTTGATGTAATGTTAAACTTTCTTCCCCTAAAAATGTACTAACTTAGAATATAAAGCTACAGTAAAAAATAAAGATTTGCCAGACTCTTCCAAAAAAAAAAAAAAAGACTTCTCATTTATTTGACATAAAACACAAAACTAAATTTAGAAGGGTCATGAAAATCAACATTATTGCTGATAACATGGATTACTTTACACAGTTGTTCTTCAAAGTTTCAAACATCTAAAATAGGATTTGTGATAGACAAAGAGATTTAAAACATATTCCATTACTCTATTTAAAATTAGGTAGATTTTCCACAAAATTTTGTAGTTCAGTTACTTAGCTGTGTTTATTTAAAATATTTGCCAATTTGGGAAACTCTATTTAACTTATATGCAGAGTACATCATGCGAAATGCTGGGCTGGTTGAAGCATAAGCTGAAATCAAGATTGCCAGGAGAATTATCAATAATTTCAGATATGCAGATGACACCACCCTTTTGGCAGAAAGTGAAGAAGAACCAAAGAGCCTCTTGATGAAAGTGAAAGAGGAGAGTGAAAAGGTTGGCTTAAAACTCAACATCGAGAAAATGAAGATCATGGCTTAGTTTTTCCTTTACTTCATGGCAAATAGATGGGGAAACAATGGAAACAGCAAGAGACTATTTTGGGGGGGGGGGCTCCAAAATCACTGCAACTGGTGACTGCAGCCATGAAATTAAAAGACTCTTGCTCCTTGGAAGAAAAGCTATGACCAACCTAGACAGCATATTAAAAGGCAGAGACATTACTTTACCAACAAAAGTCTGTCTAGTCAATGCTATGGTTTTTCCTGTAGTCATGTATGGATGTGAGAGTTAGACTATAAAGAAAGCTGAATGCAGAAGAATTGATGCTTTTGAACGGTGGTGTTGGAGAAGACTTGAGAGTCCCTTGGACTGCAAGAAGATCCCACCAACCCATCCTAAAGGAAATCAGTCTTGAATATTCATTCTAAGGACTGATGCCAAAGCTGAAACTCTGATACCTGATGTGAAGAACTGACTCATTTGAAAAGACCCTGATGCAGGGAATGAATGATTGAAGGTGGAAGGAGAAGGGAATGACAGAGGATGAGATTATTGGATGATATCACTGACAAGATGGACATGAGTTTGAGTAAACTCCGGGAGTTGGTGATAGACAAGGAAGCCTGGTGTGCTGCAGTCTGTGGGGTCACAAAGAGTCAGACTCGACTGAATGACTGAACTGAACTGAACTGATTTTTATGCCAATTGGTAGAACAATGCAGTTTATTTGGATAAAACTATGAATTATGTGTGCCCTCCGATTATTTTTTAATATATTTTTGCTCACAGGTTTTTTTTTTTAACTATGAAAAAAAAGTTTTTTGTTATCACAAACTTTGGCACCACTAAAAATTTTATTATAATTACAAATACAAATACCTCTATCTTTCTGGCTGAACATTTAAGTTGAAATCCTGGTAACATTCACATATCAGGTACTTCACCTTCAAGAGACTAAAATTCCAAAGGTCTACATTAATTATCTGAATGAAATATTTGAAAATATTTGAAAATATCAAATCAGTATGGGAATTAAATAATTTTCTGTTTCAAGTCAAATCACTGATGGAAATCTGATATCATTTACTTATTTTCTATGCTTGTCTGCTAACTGAAGCCCAATAATGAAAAATCAAATAGCAATCAAGCTAAGAAGGAAGAAAAAATAATTTTATTTGAGCTAAACTGAGGATTATAACTCAGGAGATAGACCTCTAGAAACCCTGAGAACTGTTCTATGGGTCAAGAGTTAGAGATGCCACATTATACGTTCTTGAGGACTTTCCAGGTGCCTCAGTGGTAAAGAACCCACCTGCCAATACAGGAGATGTGAGTTTGATCCCTGGGTTGGGATGATCCCCTGGAAGAGGAAATGGCCAACCACTCCTGTATTCTTGCCTGGAAAATTCCATGGACAGCAGAGTTGGGCCTGCTGCAGTCCATGGGGTCTCAATGAGTAGGACACAACTGAGCACACAGTCATGCATTCTTGAGACCAAGAATTATGTATCATAGCTAATATATAAAGATCATCCAAGATGTTTTGGTCAGGTTTGCAAGTACAGAATGAGTTTTCATGTCATTGTGATCCTAAGTAGGGATGAAAAAGAAAATATTAACCTTAAAACTACAATTCTGGAGGAAAGGGGACTGGGGAAAGTCTGAGGAAAGGGACTGTGCTTTGTAAAAGTTAATTATAATCTCCTGCTTTGAAGTCTGGTTAATGTACAATGAAGATGCTCATTGCACATCGGGAAAAGCCTGTCACAAGTGAAGATGTGTTGAGACACTGTTACTTGTCTTTATAATTCTAACTTAGTTTGATCATCCTGCCATAAAGAAATGTATAATTATTCCTCAATAACTATTGCCTCAATTTTTATATATGCCACGAAAATGTGAAGGTCAAAGTGGAAAGTTATTTGATCTAAATGAAAACTTTTTTTTCACAGCATGTGATGAAAACACATTTTTCTCAAGATGTGTTCAGTTTTTACTTTTAGGCATAGTCTTCTTATGATAACTGCTTACCTGATTCTCCATGTCACTTCTCATTTCCATGTGATCACTACAGTCCCCATTGTAGATGATCAGTGCTAACAAACATTGATCTTGAGAAATACAATTTCTGTTTATAACTTTAATTAAACATGAACTTTTAAACTTTGTAGTTCATGGCTGCAAACTAATTGCAAACAAAACAATTAACTGTAAAACTAAAGTGTTACTAAACAATACAATAAATAATTGCAGATTTGCATGTATTAAAAATGAAAAATGTTGTAACCAGAATGTTAAGACTCTATACATGCCACAGAAGGATTGATCATACATATTTGTCATACCTATTTCAAGTATAAAATAAGCTGTAATTTCCCATGTTTAATCATTGACCCCATTGACAGGTAGCCTTGTGGCCATAGCACAACTAGCTGTTGTTGTTCAGTTGCTAAATCATGTTTGATTCTTTTGCAACCCTATGGACTGTACCCACCAAGCTTCCCTGTTCATGGAATTCCCAGGCAAGAAATGCTGGAGTGAGCTGCCATTTCCTTCTCCAAGGCATCTTCCTGACCTGGGAATCAAACCCAATTTTCCTGCTTGGCAGGCAGACTCTTTACCACTGAGCCACCAGAGAAAGCTGTACCATGGCTAGCTGGTATACCAAATGCATGGCAGGAGCATAGTGCCAAGTATCTCTTCCATGATCAGAAGATGTAGCTGACCCTATTGCTTGTGTCAGGCACACTTCAATTTATCAGAAAACACTGCATGTTGTTTCTCTGAAGGAGGAATTAGTCATGCATATCTGGAAAGATAGTCAAAGAGAAGCAACTTATCACAGATCATATTTCAGATTTAAACACATGTTAAAATGAGAATTCTGTTCAGTTGCACACACTGCTAGGTGAGACCATGGAAGAAGATAGAAAAGCAAAGTAATGCTTTGCCAAATTTATGCTAAATTAACAGAATTCAACTATTTATAACTATTTAATTAACAATTAATAATCTGAGACACAAGCTAAATGGAAGGTGACCCCAGAGAGCTGAGGGGAACTAGGTCTATCTTAGATAAATCAGGTATACAATAATCCAAGTTTTGTACATATTTTCAAAGAAGTAACTTTTTACTTTGATGATTCTGTTCGATCATTTTGTTCCCATGCTTTTTATCTCCTTCTTTATACTTTCTTAGGGATTGCTTATTAAGGGTCTAAATTTCACTGAAAACCCTGCCCTACTGTCTTCATAAATTTTAATCAATCCAGCTAGTTTTGATAAACTCAATTTGGTTATCACAATTGCCTGGAGTGAGCAATCACACTAGTGACTATTTCTAACTTTGAGGGGAAAAAATGATGAGAAGCTGGCAATGATTTGACTACTTATTGAGCATAGTGAATGAGCACTTAAGATACATTATACATAAAAATTTATTTAAGATGTCTTATATTGTAAAACAAAGGCATCAATTACACCTCCTCGGCACACATAGGAAGCACATATGCAATACAGATAGAATTATGTGACTAGTGTCAGCTCACAATTATTAAAGAAGTACAGAAATGCAGATACATTCTGGAAAATATCAGAGGCTAGAAAAAATTTATAAAGCTCTTAGTTGTCATGGAAACAGATAAAATGTTATATCAGCAATTGGAAAAATCAGAAATTGGGCATTTGTATGACCATTACATTTTTTAATATTTTTTCAAGGGATAGCAGAGAAATGTTTCTAATTAGGTAGGTTCGTCTGATACCAGAGCCTTATTTAGCAGATGGTTTTGGAAGAAGGTATTAGCCAAGATTGTAGGTTACCCAGAAAGAGTAACCAAGTATATGGCTTGCGGGTTATGTGCCAGGCTTCCCAGGTGGTGTTAGTAGTAAAGAACCCGCCTGCCAATGCAGGAGACAAGAGACACAGCTTTGATCTCTGGGTCAAGAAGATCCCCTGGAGGAGGGCATGGTAACCCACTCCCACACCCATTCTTGCCTGGAGAATCCCACAGACAGAGGAACCTGGCAGGCTTTGTAGTGCACAGAGTCACAAATAGTCAGACATGACTGAAGCAACTTAGCATGCACACATGAACAAAGCATGTGCCATCCATCCTTGTCTACCATGCTCCTATAAAAATGACAGAAACACTGAGAGGCTCATGACAAAGTTGCTTTGAGATTCCCATTTTCATGAATTGCTTACAACTTGCTTACATGTATCATGGGTGTTGTCTCACCCTCCCTTGCCCTTTTCTCTCACAAACTGTAGCTTTGCTAGTCTACCAATCAGGACGTTCTTCAGTACACTGTGAGTGACAAACCACTGCTGATGATCTGCTCCAAAAATGTGTTAAGAAAAGCATAAAGAGGAAGGGTTGAAGTTTGAAGTTCTAGTGGAGGCATTTGTTTTCTCCAACCACCACAAATCCCCTTAAAATTTGGGTCTTAGGTAGGATCCCTTCTGTAAATTCCTTGGTCAGGTGATCATCTTCCCCATGGACACAGTCTCTATGCTGCCTGGGAGTCAGCTTCACTTCTTGGTTCCACTCTGTGTCTTCATGTCAAGCAGCTCCCATGGTTCTTCCAGGTGAGTGGTGGTATTTGCCTCCATCCTGACCCAGAGTCTCCAGCAGAAGAAAAGACTACAGTCACTGTGAGATGCTGGAAATAAGTCTCCAAGTTCAGGTTGATATCTCAAAACTGATCATCAAGAATGTGAAAGAAAAAAAAATGCTGAAACTTAGGACAAGAGACAAGGCTCATTCTTTGATGTTTTGATCTGAGAGAGCATTTCCTATGGGGCCTGTTTGACTCCTAGAGGGCTTCCTCTATGACTCAGTGGGTAAAGAATCTGCCTTCAATGCAGGAGACGCAGGAGAGGTGAATTCAATCCCTGGAACAGGAAGATTCCCTGGAGGAGGAAATGGAAACCCACTCCAGTATTCTTGCCTGAAAAATCCCATGGACAGAGGAGCTTGGAGGGCTACAGTCAAAAGGGTCACCAAGAATTGGACAGGACTGAGCAGCTAAATGTGAGCACACTTAGGAAAGGTGTCTGTGTTGTCAGAGTACATAGAATTCTTCTGAAAATTGACTGAGTTATACTAACCATGTTTTGGCATAATAATTTTTGAAAAACTACACTTTTCTTAGGATGACTATTTTGGGGATATACGGTGCTATTTTCACATAATCACACCAAATCACTACTCTACATGAACCAATATTTTGATATTATCTCATGTGAGGATTTACTTACTATAAGGATACTACAACTTACTATAGCTTACTGGAAGTAGTTTTCTAGTTTTCTAGCTGGAACACTCTGTGTGAAACCAAGTTGAATTTCTGCTATGTTCAGATGAACACAAGGTGTTTTGCTCTGCTTATGTAAGCTCAGAGAGTGATGAAGAGGCAGAATCTTCTGGGACCTTTAGTCAGTATGCAAAGTGTAGAATTGACAGAAGTTTTCAGACACTGAAAACATTTTCCTTTGCTATAACTTTAATTCAGTCTGAGTGTAAGACAATCACAAACTGCATAAAAAAGGAAAATTATTAAGAAAGGGTGCAGGAAGAAAAGTATGCCCTCTAAAGGATGTCTCCCCACACACCATTCACCATCCACTCTCTGGTCTTCTTACTGTAGTGAGCTTAAGAAACCTTCATTACATTCCAACACTGAATAAAAGGACTTCATGTTTGTGTTTACTCTTCCCAATTGTTTATTAAATCCATGAGCTTCTTTCATTGTTCAACCAATATATGTTTGAATCTCTGTGGAAATGGTTTAGGATGCTTCACTAATTTTTCCTGTTAAAATTAGTGGAACTCTTTTCTCACTGAATGGCTTTCACTTAGCAGAAGGTTTCCAGAAAGAGATAATTGAAGTATAAGTGTATTTGACTACAATTAACAACAAGAAAACACAGTTGGATTACAGCCTGTCAGATTAGTGGTTGACCCGAAGAGATTGGTGAGGTTTGGCACTTTCACAGCCTGGAAGGTGAGTTATCCTAATGTTGTTAGGGGGTCTGTGTCCTGTGAAACTTAACCAGCCTCACAAGTGGTTTAGCATTCTTAGTTAGGACTTTCTTTTCTTGACTATTTCTGTTTCTCAAATGATCCTGGAACCAGTTCTTTTTGTCTTCTGCTGGTGCCCTCCCAAATGAGTTCATAAAACTCTTATACTTCATCATGATTAATTTGTTTATAAATTTTGTCATTAACAGTCACAACTCAAATGAAGCACATATTGAGGAAGAAACAGTGTTGTTGTTGTTTTTTTTTTTTTTAATTTTTATTAGTTGGAGGCTAATTACTTTACATCATTACAGTAGTTTTTGTTATACATTGAAATGAATTAGCCATGGATTTACATGTATTCCCCATCCCAGTTTTATCTTTCATCTTTGTCTTGGCAGCTAGGAACAATGAAGCTTCCTTTTGTGCTGTGACATGGATCCTTGTAGCCCTACCTACCATTCTCAGATGGAGCTTCTACTGATCACGAGGTGGTGAGGACCACAATCCAGAATGTGGACATTCTTGGGCGCTGTCCTTGCTCTCAGTGGGAAAATGGCTTTTATAGAGTCTTTGTAACTTCCTGTGTGCTGTGTGTTAGTTGCTCAGTAGTGTCCAACTCTTTGCCCTCCTTGGACTGTGGCCCACCAGTCTCCTCTGTTAATGGAATTTTCCAGGCAAGAACACTGGAGTGGGTTACCATTTCCTACTCCAGGAGATCTTCCTGACCCAGGGATCAAACCCAGGCCTCCTGTACTGCAGGCCAGACTCTTTACCATCTAGGTCACCTGGGATAGAATTAAGTGTGACAAGCCTTCTGAATCTGACCCAATGGTGCATCAGCTCTCTAGTTTCTCCCAAATTGTTGTACTATGACCTCTAAGCTCCTGTCATTAACAAAATCTCCTATGTTCCCAACACTTTCTCCCAGGGTTCACCTCCTGGCCTTTGTGGGTCCTGACTGTCCTCCAGGACATACTTCTCCTGCAGTTTTATTCAGAAGAGGCAGACCTGATCTCCCCCAATTCCCCTACTTCTGGAACAGGAAATGAAGTTGAGGTTTACTTTTCCTCCATGGTTCTCCTGCACCATAAAACAATGCTGTTTTTCAGGTTCAGGCCATTTCCCTCTGCTGCCTACTGCCTTAATGTGTGGCTTTCCTGTTGTCCTCATAGACACTCCCTTCCACATCATGTCATTTGAGCATCAATATTGATGACATTCAGCATCTGGCCTGTCTTTCCTGGACCTCCTTGTTGTCAGTGACAGTTGCTTCCATGTGGCCTCGTTTGCCCACACCCATGGTCCACACTACCTTGCTAAAGGCCTATGCAGCCAGGAAGCCAGTGTAACTGGGGCACAGGGGCCTATTCTGAGTCAGACACAGCAGGGTCAACACAATCATCACTAAACAGAACTCTGCGCAGCACAGGCAGAACACACGAGTCAGCTTCAGGGAAGCCCTTCCCTTCCCAGCACTGGCAATTTGCCTGCTAGTATCAGAAATCCTTCCCACGATCAACAAATGATTTAATCAGAGACTGGAGGGGACACATCCCCAGGATGGCTAGCTGGGAGATACTGACCAGATCCCTGATGTTTCTTTCTTGGGGACATTTCTTCAACCCCAGACTCTAGGAGCAGCTGAAGAAATGATGAGCTAACACCTCCACAGTGGAAAAGATTTCTCCCATCCTTCTTAGTAATAGCCTCTAAGAAGGCTGGTGTATCAAGAACCCCTCATTAAAATCAAACCCCCACGGATGTATTGTACTCACAAGTCATTGCTGCAGGCTTTGACTATCTACGGAGTTTTGAAAAGTACACATCAGTAATTTAAAAAGTTAACTTGGTAGCTACTAAAAAATAAAAATATAGTAGTGTCTGACAGGGGTTTGACAATCTGTATTATGAGTAGGCTGCATGATTCATCACTCATTATAAGTTACACCTCAGAACAAATTTTCTACTATAATCAGAGACTCTAAAATGAACTGCAGGCAGAGAATGTGCTTGGAACTACATTTTAAAGCATGTCTCTCTCTTTTCAAAGTCCCTACTCCCACACATAATGTTTACTGGAAACAAAAGCATATTCAGGTAGAAATGTGTTTTTTTTTTAAACAAACAAAAAATTACTATTAATGGCTGGAAATATATGGAAAACATTTTTCTTCTCCCTGCAAGAGTTAGATGAAAGTAATTTAAACTCCCATTAGAGTGTCCAGATATTTATGCCTCTGCATCCCCTAGAAGGAGTACATCAAGGCTGTATATTGTCACACTGCTACTTTAACTTAAATGCAGTGTACCTCATGCAAAATGCTAGACTGGATGAAGCACAAGTTGGAATCAAGATTGCCAGGAGAAATATCAATAACCTCAGATATACAGATGACACCACCTTTACGGCAGAAAGTGAAGAGGAACTAAAAAGCCTCTTGATGAAAGTGAAAGAGGAGAGTGAAAAGGTTGGCTTAAAGCTCAACATTCAGAAAATGAAGATCATGGCATCTGGTTCTATCACTTCATGGAAAATAGATGGGGAAATAATGGAAACAGTGAGAGACTTCATTATTTGGGACTACAAAATCACTGCAGATGGTGAATGCAGCCATGAAATTAAAAGACACTTGCTCCTTGGAAGAAAAACTATGACCAACCTAGACAGCATATTAAAAAGCAGAGACATTACTTTGCCAACAAAGGTCCATCTAGTCAAAGCTATGGTTTTTCCAGTAATCAGGTATGGATGTGAGAGCTGGACTATAAAGAAAATTGAGGGCTGAAGAATTGATGCTTTTGAACTGTGGTGTTGGAGAAGACTCTTGAGAGTCCCTTGCACTGCAAGGAGACCCAGCCAGTTCATTCTAAAGGAAATAAGCCCTGAATGTTTATTTGAAGAACTGGTGATGAAGCTGAAATTCCAATAATTTGGCCACCTGATGTGAGGAACTGACTCATTTGAAAAGACCCTGATGCTGGGAAAGATTGAAGGTAGGAGGTAAAGGGGATGACAGAGAATGAGTTGGTTGGATGGCATCACTGACTCAATGGACATGAGTTTGAATAAGCTCCAGTAGTTGGTGATGGACAGGGAAGCCTGGTGTGCTGCAGTCCATGGGGGTCACAAAGAGTCAGACATGACTAAGCAACGGAACTGAACTGACCCCCTAGAAATCTTTATTTTCTCTATAGGAAGGTTTTGAATCTTCCTTAATAAACAATGATGTGAAAATGTAGACCAGATAATTGTGTGTAGCTTCAAAAGGAATCCGATGTGGAAAAGAGTAGAGACGAATGACCAATCCCAGTTTTGTTTTCAGAAATGAATCACTGCACAGAAGAGGGTTCAGTGCTCTGTTCTGTTCCTGGCTTGACTGCTTCCTATTGGTAAGCAAATTGCATAACCTGTTCATCCCTATTTCATGGGCTGTTATAAGGATAACAGACTATGCCTAAGCTGTGTGAAACCCAGCTCCAAGTGCACACAGTGGGATGGCTTTCTGAAGTGTCTCTTTGGCTCCGCTGAAGGACAATCTCCAGAACTACATTGTTAGTATGTTTCTGGTTAAGGTGCACTGTGAAGGCTACTCCCTGGTGGGAACTGGAGGATAGAAGGAAGTAGTGCCATTATGTGTCCTGCACCCATGTCCTAGTCATTCAACCAAACATTAAAGTAAATGTTGCTGGGAGGGGTTTCCTTGGTGGCTCAGAAGATGAAGAATCCACCTGCAATGTGGGAGACCTGGGTTCGATCCCAGGGTCAGGAAGATCCCCTGGAGAAGGACATGGCTACTCACTCCAGTATTCTTGGCAAATTCTACGAACAGAGAAGGCTGGCAGGCTACAGTCCATGGAGTTGCAGAGTCAAAACAACTGAGCAACACCTGGTGGTTGTGAAAGGACTTTGCAAATGTGATTGAAAGCCCTAATTACTTTACTGTAAATTAATTCAAAATGAGATTACCCTAGGTGGTTTTGACTTAATCAATTAAAAGATCTTTGAAAGAGAGTTTTGGCTTCCCTGATGTAGAAACAAATGAACAAAGCTATGAACAAAGCTAGTGGAGGTGATGGAATTCTAGTTGAGCTATTTCAAATCCTGAAAGATGATGCTGTGAAAGTGCTGCACTCAATATGTCAGCAAATTTGGAAAACTTAGCAGTGACCACAGGACTGGAAAAGGTCAGTTTTCATTTCAATCCCAAAGAAAGGCAATGCCAAAGAATTCTCAAACTACCACACAATTGCACTCATCTCACACGCTAGTAAAGTAATGCTCAAAATTCTCCAAGCCAGGCTTCAGCAATACGTGAACCATTAACTTCCAGATGTTCAAGCTGGTTTTAGAAAAGGCAGAGGAACCAGAGATCAAATTGCCAACATCTGATGGATCATCAAAAAAGCAAGAGAGTTCCAGGAAAACATCTATTTCTGCTTTATTGACTATGCCAAAGTCTTTGACTGTGTGGATCACAATAAATTGTGGAAAATTCTGAAAGAGATTGGATATCAGACTACCTGATCTGCCTCTTGAGAAACCTGTATGCAGGTAAGGAAGCAACAGTTAGAACTGCACATGGAACAACAGACTGGAAAGGAGTAGGTCAAGGCTGTATATTGTCACCCTGCTTATTTAACTTATATGCAGTGTACATCATGAGAAACGCTGGGCTGGATGAAGCACAAACTGTAATCAAGATTGCCAGGAGAAATATTAATAACCTCAGATATGCAGTATGACACCACCCTTATGGCAGAAAGTGAAGTAGAACCAAAGAGCCTCTTGATGAAAGTGAAAGATGAGGAGACTGAAAAAGTTGGCTTAAAGCTCAACATTCAAAAACTAAGATCATGGCATCCAGTCCCATCACTTAATGGCAAATAGATGGGGAAACAGTGGAAACAGTGGCTGACTTTATTTTTCTGGGCTCCAAAATCACTGCAGATGGTGATTGCAGCCATGAAATTAAAAGACTCTTACTTCTTGGAAGGAAAGTTATGACCAACCTAGATAACATATTAAAAAGCAGAGACATTACTTTGCCAACAAAGGTCCATCTGGTCAAGGCTATCGTTTTTCCAGTGGCCATGTATGGATGTGAGAGTTGGACTATAAAGAAAGCTAAGGGCTGAAGAATTGATGCATTTGAACTGTGATGTTGGAGAAGACTCTTGAGAGTTCTTTGGACTGCAAGGGGATCCAATCAGTTCATTGGAAGGACTGATGTTGAAGCGGAAACTCCAATACTTTGTCCACCTGATGGGAAGAGCTGACTCATTTGAAAAGACCCTGATGCTGGAAAAGATTGAGAACAGGAGGAGAAGGGGATGACAGAGGATGAGATGGTTGGATGGCATCACCGACTCAATGGGCATGGGTTTGGGTGGACTCCGGGAGTTGGTGATGGACCGGGAGGCCTGGCGTCCTGTGGTTCATGGGGTTGCAAAGAGTGAGACACGACTGAGTGACTGAACTGAACTGATGTAGAAATTCAAAACTACAGCTGGGTCTGTAATCCTTCCTCCTCCTCCAAACTTCCTTTCTGATTTATGACTGGGCAACATTAGCTCATATCTGTAGGGTCCAGATTGCCAGTGACCTTCCTCTCCTGCTTTCTGCTCTTTGACTTAGGATTGCACAGGCCACTTCCTTGGAATAAGTTCCCTTCTGTAATAAATTCCTTTACTTTTTATCATATATCTGTTCATGTATGTGTGAATATGTTACCGGTTCCACTTCTCTGGATGAACCACTTGATACACATGATACATGGCAAATTGCACCCAATAAGTGATATATATATGTATATATATATATTTCCTGTTGACCTATAGCTACCTCTTCTCCTTTAGCTCTTATGTTTCTTATATCCAGATGTCCTAATGCAAGTGCAGACATAAATTCACATGGGAGTATGAATTTATAGTCAGTTCTATGAAATGGGTTCTCTTGACCCAAAGTTCCCAGAGGCCCACAGCATCATGTGTAAGTCATACAGCCTCATCATTCCAGAGACTCAAATAACATTCCAGGATGTGTACCTTATTAATTGTGTGGATTTGGCAAGTTCTTAATTTTTGTGTAATGGAGATAATAAAATGGACATGATAGTGTTGTCATGAGCATGGACTGAAACAGTACATGCAAAACGTCAACAAGATGTGTAACACAAAGTTCTTGGAACAGTGATTATTGTTGGCACTCCTGCTACTTCTGGTCCCCTCAATTTCCTGGTGGAGGTAGAAGTCACCCTTTGCTTGGTAAATGTTTGCTTGTTTATTTCTATTTCTGTGGACTAGAGAAAGGGATGAAATTTCATCTTCAGCATCTGTGTATGTGCATTACATGTCAACAAAGGACAGGGCCAAGTTTACTGTTTTAAAATGTAGGTTTTTATCCAGGTATAATAAAGCTAACATCATGAAACAACTGATGCTAAAAAGATGGTTGATTAGTCACAGTTCCCAAGAGGAGGGTCCATGTTACACTCCAGAAAGCCACAGGGAAAGCACTGGGGTGGAAGAGAAAGAGAGAGTGGAGGTAACATGGACCAGAACCTTCACTGTGGATTCTTCAGGAAGCAATGTGTGAGGCAGGATGAGTAGACCTAGGATAAGCTAGTTTGAATAATTTCAGCAGGCCCTAGGGCATAGGGGTAATGGTGATTAGGGCAGGTGATTGTGGTCTGAGTTTCAGACCCACATGAAGAAGGTGGTTCAGGTGGGCTCTGGACTGGTTTGTTTTCAAATGAAAGGTATGCTTTCTGGGAAGTCCCTTGCTGTGGCATGCATGCTCAGTCATGTCTGACTCTTTGCCACCCCATGGACTGTAGCCTGCCAAGTTTCTCTGTCCATGGAATTTTTCAGGCAAGAATACTGGAGTAGGTTGCCATTATTACTCCAGGGGATCTTTCCAACCCAGGGATCGAACCCATGTCTCCTGCATCGCTGGCATTGGCAGGCGTATTCTTTACCACTGTACCACCTGGACAGTCCCTCCAGAGTCAGCAAGGCCTCAATTTTCAAAGCATCAAAAATACAGGAAATAAAAAGGCGTAATAAATTCTTGTATCAATGAGAAGGAAATAGAAACACAATTAATAATAAAACCCCAAGGCCAAAACACACATAAAGTTAAACCATACACGGGAAGGCCATTACAGTCATAGCTGCCAAGTAAACCAAGGTCAAGTTCATGGATTTATTGTAGTACAAGCATTGATGGATTTGACCTATTTCATCTGGGCAGTGTCAGCTGTGCACACTTGTCTTGGTGACAGCGGATTTATCATCTTCAGTTGTTCAGGCTCTCTGAAACCTAATCTGGGAAGAGCTAAACTTCACTTCTCTGGAGATAAAAGAATGAACATGAATTTGGGACATAAATTCCGGGAGGACAGAGAACAGATTTAGTAATCACCTTTCCCTCTATAAATGTAGCCATTTTCCACTAGGTTGCCCCCAAATGGAGGAACCACTGATGGTGTTGTTTTCTGGCACAAGATTCTGGATTCCATTGCTTGTAGTTCATGGTATCCTTCTTGTTTGCTCCCTAATAAATTCTGTCCAACACTGGAGAGAGTTGGAGTAATATACTTCAGTGTTATCAGCATTATCTAAAAGCCACATTTCTACTTTTGAACAAATCCTTTTGTCTTGTTCTAAGGTTGAAGATACGAAAGATCAGTAGTTAAAAAAAAAAAAATCCTTCTTGGAGATATAAGCATCATTTGCAATGAAAAACTGATATGTCAGGGTTGAATGTAAGCACTGAAGAGGTTTAGGCAAAATTTCTTAAGAACACTTCTGGGGTTTTTATTTCTGGCTTACTTCAATCTGTATAATGGGCTCCAGTCTCATACACCTCATTTGAACTGATTCAAATGAATTTTTTTAAATGACTGAGTAATATTCCATTGTGTATATGTACCACACCTTTCTTATCCGTTCATCTGCTGTTGGGCATCTAGGTTGCTTCCATGTCCTGGCTATTATAAACAGTGCTGCGATGAACATTGAGTGCACATGTCTCTTTCAGATCTGGTTTCCTCGGTGTGTATGCCCAGGAGTGGGATTGCTGGGTCATATGGCAGTTCTATTTCCAGTTTTTTAAGGAATCCCACACTGTTCTCCGTAGTGGCTGTACTAGTTTGCATTCCCACCAACAGTGTAAGAGGGTTCCCTTTTCTCCACACCCTCTCCAGCATTTATTGCTTGTAGACTTTTGGATAGCAGCCATCCTGACTGGCGTGTAATGGTACCTCATTGAGGTTTTGATTTGCATTTCCCTGATAATGAGTGATGTTCAGCATCTTTTCATGTGTTCATTAGCCATCTGTATGTCTTCTTTGGAGAAATGTCTGTTTAGATCTTTGGCCCATTTTTTGATTGGGTCATTTGTTTTTCAGGAATTGAGCTGCAGGAGTTGCTTGTATATTTTTGAGATTAATCCTTTGTTTCTTCATTTGCTATTATTTTCTCCCATTCTGAAGGCTGTCTTTCCACCTTGCTTATAGTTTCCTTTGTTGTGCAAAAGCTTTTAAGTTTCATTAGGCCCCATTTGTTTATTTTTGCTTTTATTTCCAATATTCTGGCAGGTGGGTCATAGCAGATCTTGCTGTGATTTGTGTTGGAGAGTGTTTTGCCTATGTTCTCCTCTGGGAGTTTTATATATGGAATTTAGAAAGATGGTAATGATAACCCTATATCCAAGACAAAAAAAGAGACACAGATGTATAGAACAGAATTTTGGACTCTATGGGAGAAGGCGAGGGTGGGATGATCTGATAGAACAGCATCGAAACATGTATATTATCAAGTGTGAAACAGATCACCAGTCCAGGTTGGATGCATGAGACAAGTGCTCAGGGCTGGTGCACTGGGATGACCCAGAGGGATGGGATGGGGAGGGAGGTGGGGGGGGGGATCATGATGGGGAACACATGTAAATCCATGGCTGATTCATGTCAATGTATGGCAAAAACCACAACAATATTGTAAAGTAATTAGCCTCCAACTAATAAAAATAATTGGGGGGAAAAAAAAGAACATTCCTGGGTATATATTTGAAAAAAAAAATAGTGAAAACAACAATTTTAAAAGATACATGTGCCTCAATTTTCCTACAGCATTATTTATAATTACCAAGACATGATTATGTAACTTGTGTACATCAATAAATGAATAGATACAAATGTGGTGTTCATATATATATATATATATATATATATGTATATATATATAATGCAATAATACTCAGCCATAAAAAAGAATGGGATTTCCCAGGTGGTTCAGTGGCAAAGAACCCACCTGCCAATGCAGGAGACACAGGAGATACAGGTTGGATCCCTAGGTGGGGAGATCCCCTGGAGAAGGAAATGGCAATTTGCTCTAGCATTCTTGCCTGGAAAATTCCATGGACAGAGGAACCTGGTGGGATATAGTCCGTGGGGTCACAAAGGAGTCTGACATGACTTAGCAACTGAGCAAGCACGCATGCATAAAAAAAGAATGCAATTTTGCCATTTGCAGCACATATATGAACTTGGAGGGCATTATGTTAAGTGAAATAAGTCATATAAAAGCAAATACTATATGATATCACTTACATGTGGTTTCCAAAAAATACAACAAACTAGTGTATGTAACAAAAAAGAACCACGCAAATGTAGAGAACAAACTTGTGTTTACCAGTGTGGAGGAGAATGGGGTAGGGGCAATACAGGGTGGAGGAATGGGAGGTAAAAACTGTTAAGTGTAAAATAAACTAAAAGGATGTATGGTACAATACATGGAATATAGCCAATATTTTATAATAGCTATAAATGGAATATAACCTTTAAAAATTGTGAATCACTATATTGTACACCTGTAACATAATATTCTATAGCAACTATACCTGGTGTTGAAGAAATAGGTGAAATGGTGAAAAGCTTACCTAATGTTAATGGTATTTTGTTAATAGATTTTGAGTCTTTTTTCGAGTATCAAATTACACTCGTAAAGTATGATATCTAAATAGTTTTGTTCACAAATCAGTAAGTCAAATGTTTTAACACTCTGAGAATCTTTTCCTTCCATACTCTCTCTTTCTTTCTTTCCTTCTATATATATATTCTCTCTTTCTTTCTTTCCTTCTTACTCAACTTCTCAACTTACTCAAACTTCTGTGGCTGATATGATAGTGTGAAGAAAGAGTTTGACACTTAATCAACATTTTAAAATTTGCTGATGGAAGGGTATAATTTTACCATAAATTGTTTCCCTCATCCCAGTGCCTCTCCCATTGTGGAGACTTATGCACTAATGTGATACTCCTCAACTGAAATATTGCAATGTCAGGTCACTTTGGTCAAGAGTCCACAAACTCTGCATTTCCCTTCACCCAACCCCTACCCTGATTTCCCAGAAACAAACCATCTTAGGTGTTTTCTCTGGTATGTCCTTTGTTGTTTCATCATTTCCTGTGTTTGAGTTGTAGTGTTTTGGCTGTTTTTTTTTTTTTAATTTATATTGGAGTATAGTTGATTAATAATGTTGTGTTAGTTTCAGATATACAGCAAAGTGATTCAGTTATACATATACACATACTATCTGCTGATTTCCTGATATTAAAACTAAGATTTTTGCTTTCTTACACTGTTCATTCCTTTACACCTCAAAACCCACACTCTTCCTTTGACCCAACCCTTTTCATTTCTTGAGAATGAGATCTTTGCATTGGACGAGTGGGCTTCCATCTGGGGAGAGCAGGGCAAGAATTCTTTTTTCTTTTCTTTTTGCACTGTTCAGCATTTGGGGCTTCCCCAGCGACTCAGCAGTGAAGAATCTGCCTGTGATGCAGGAGACACAGGAAACACTTGCTTGATCCCTGGGTCAGGAAGATCATCTGCAGAAGGGCACAGCAACCCACTCCAGTATTTGTGCCTGGGAAATCTCAAGGACAGAGGAGCCTGGAAGGCTATAGTCCATGGGGTCACAAAGAATCAGACACGACTTAGCTACTAAACAGCAACAGCATGCGGAATCTTAGTTCCCTGATCAGGGATTGAACCTATGCCCTCTGCATTAGGACGGTGGAGTCTTATCCACTGGGAAATCCTGGGAAGAACTCTTCATACTCTCATCACTGTCCTTCACCCCACGTGGCAATTTACTACTATCTATTCCTTGATGAAATCTAAAGTAACCACAAGATATTGCATGTCTTTCTTAGATAATAAAATGCATTCTTGTTATTCCTTATAACCAAACAAAATTCACAATTAAAACATTCAGTTCTGTACAGAATTCCTACCTCTTAAACTCTCTGTCCCAGGACAGCATGCCTGTAGTGGAAAAGGAAGCAGATCTGATCCTTCCTTGTTCTATCTTTGTAGCGTTAGACCCCCTACACTAGAATGGAATTTGACTCTCCTGAGGATTAAAGGATTACTTAATCAGTTGGTGGTGGTGGTGGGGGGGAATGGATTGATGTGTAAGAGGGGGAACTGAGAGGCAGGCCTTGCTGACAAACAACAAAATGCTGTGGCTGCTTTGTAGGGATGACATGGCTGTCTGTTTTTCTATCTCTGTTGCTCTCTATCCCTGTCTCTCTTTCTCCTCTAAGGTAATGCTTCCCTAACTCTGTCCTTGGCAATACTCTTCCCCTTGGCAGTGCTTCTAGTCTATTCTAATAAAATCATCTTCCTCTTGGATTGGTCCCACTTGAAACCCCCGTTACACTGGCTTCTGCCTGAGAAGACCACGTCGAGTCCAAGGGAAACATACACTCATTAAGGGGGAAAAAAAGTTAAACTTGGAAATTAGTTTTTGTTTTTTTTAAAAAGAAGTCTGGCGTGCTGCAGTACATGGGGTCGCAGAGTCAGACACATCTGAGCGACTGAAAGGACTGAAAGAGGTGGGTAGCATGTTTTCTTTAATGTCACATTGGGAGCACAGTCCTAACTGAGAATCACTTAATCTCTTAGGAGGATGTGCCCTGATTGATTTAGTTAGTTATTTTCTAAAGGTGCCAGATTTACTGAATTTACATGTAGATCTGTAGATTTTTATACAATACAGATGATTTCTAAATGGTAGCCAGAACAGTTAGAGCTTATTGCCCTGTCAGTCATTAACAAGTGTTTTGACCAACAATCTTACCCACACATTCATATATCATGTTAGCCATATAGATCAGCTGTTTAAAAGTTCTTTGAATCAGCCATATCATCTTAGCAATTCCCTCAGGAATTAAATCATTGCCATTTGGTCACTAATGTATTTGTATAAGCCCAGCTATTTGACAGTATCTAGGTAAGACTAAGGAGGTCAATCAAAACTTATGCCTGAACTCTTCACACCCCATCCTCTCTCTTCTCACATGAAGGGTCCAATTCCTGTTCTCAAAAAACATCTCCACAAAATAGTTTCTTCAATACCCTTTATATCTAAGTGTTGAGATTCTAAGTTATCGTCACTTCATATATACTTTTTTGTTGTTGGGTAAATATACAGGACTTAGAGTACAAAGATTTTATAAATGCTATTAAGCTATATATGATTATGTTGAACTATTGTCTTTTTGAGTGGTTGAGAAGACCTACATTATTCAGATTCTCAAAAGTTTATCTACATGATCTTTTTTTCTTATAACAATAATTATAACCTAATCATCTTTGTTAATATTCTGAAATTTTACATCGAGTGCTTTGTAGGAAGCATTTTTAAACTCCTTGCTCTACATTTTCCAGTGGTGTTAGGGGAAGCACACTGACTGAAACCGCCCACCCTGGCCAGGCACCATAGTAACCATTTGCGTGAGTTGTTTTATGACAGGAGGTCCTGGTAAGGAACATGGAACTAATAAGCCACCACCAACCAGAAGAGTTCAGAAAAGGTCAAGAGGAGACACCACATGTCCGGCCACCTCCCAGAGTCCTTCTCTCTTGCATCCATCTTGGCTAAATAAGGCATGCACCACCAGGAAGGACTCTGAGTCAGAATGATTGGCTAAAGACAACCCATAAACTAATCCCATCACCATAAAACCCAAGACTTCAAGCCATGTGGCAGAGCAGCTCTCCTGGGTTCCCTTACCCCCCTGCTCTCCACCTGGGTGCCCTTTCCCAATAAAATCTCTTGCTTTGTCAGCACATGTGTCTCCTCAGACAATTTATTTCCCAGTGTTAGACAAGAGCCCAGTTTTGGGCCCTGGAAGGGGTCCCCCTTCCTGCAACAGTGGTATTTTTAAATATGAAAAAATCAGAAACATACATGTTTCCATTATAAACAAAAAATTCCTTCAACTTTTGTTTTTCATTTGCTGTTTTTTCTTCTTTATAAAATATAGATTGTTTGTTTAGAGGTTTTAGAAAGATTACTTTTTATTGTTACTTTTCTCACGTTCTCTATGCCTGTTTCTTCTAGCCGACACTTCTGATAAATTTCCTTAACTTTGGCTGGCAATCATTCAATTAGACTTTTTTTAAACTCCTGGGCAGTTAAAAATTAATTTTTATTCCTTCAATGTTTACTTTCATAGCCACATGTTCTTGCTTCATGAATGCAATCTGTTCTTATTCCTTTGAAGATATCCATTACAGTTAAAATATATCACTTTGTTCTGTTCTGTGCACAAACGTTTTTCTAAGTTTCCTCTATGCTGTTACCTTGTATGGCCTGTCTTTGTGCTGGGTCATTCCTCCAAATGTCTAGTGATCTAATATTATTCTCTTGTGCTTAAATGTAGGTATGGAAATCCTGGGGCCTCCGCTGAAGAACCATCTTGGGTTTCATCGCTTGAGTCAACTTTATTCCAGGCTCTTCTTGACAAGCATGAACTCTAGTTTTCTGTCAGTTAAATTGTCCCTATGATTTCTAACTTCCAAACATTTTTCAGATATAGTCACCTCCCCCATTATGATTTCTCCTCTTACTTTACCTAAACAGATTATAAGTTAAGGAGCTGTACTTGGGGCTCCAGTCTGCCAAGTTTAAGCAGAAGCATCATCCATTCATTCTTCTCTCTCCACAGTGATTGTCCTACTACTGTAAAATTTAGATTCCTCATATTTTAATCCAAAATAACAGCAGTTCCAAAAGAAGTTAATTCCAGAATTACAGTGGTAACTTTTAAAAATACCCTAAGTAATAAAGTCTTATGACTCTTGGCCCTATTGTGTCAGTGTTATAATTAAATGATTAAATATAGATTTCCAAAGCGAGCACTAAATATAGATTTCAATTCTTAGCTGTTAAATATAGATTTCAATTCTTACCTGTTATCATTGTTTTCACAGTCCACCTGATTGATTAGGGAGCCACTTTTATCAGCAGATTGTCAGCCATACTATTGAATCATAATTCTTTTCTCAGACCTAGTTCAGTACACTTTAAAAAAGAATCAGTCTTTCTGGTGTGCCCTGAAATATCGCTCTGAAATCTCACTGCCCTAAACCCCCTACATCGCATTGTACTACATGCTAAAATGTGGAACCTTGAAGTTTCTTTTGTTTCTGATATATTCTCTTACTTTTTTGTATCTTTTATTTTTTTAAGTCCCTAAGTTATCCAAAGAGTGACAAACTGGGTTTCCTTTATATACCTGCAGGCAGTATTTAAAATTATCCTTAAATTTCTACTCCATCTGCTAGTCAGCTGTGCCTGCTTCCTTCTTCTTTGGGCTTCAGAGTGTTCTCCCAGCTCCTCCTCAAAAGCTGCTCCCTGTTCCCACCCCCGTCTCCATTACCTCTTCAGTTCTTCCTATACACAACTTAAACCCCATGCAGGAGCAGTGATTGTGACTGAGGGCTCTCCATTTTCTTTCTTTCTTTCTTTTTACGTATTTTATTTTGCATTGGAGTATAACTGATTAACAGTGTTGTGATAGTTTCAGATGGACGGTAAAAGGATTCAGCCATACATTTATGTGTATCCATTCTCCCTCAAACTCTCCTCCCATCCAGGCTGCCACATAACATTGAACAGAATTCCCTGTGCTATACAGTAGGGCCTTGTTGGTTATCTATTTTAAATAGAGAAGTATGTACCTTTTCATTCCAAATTCCCCCCATTCTTTCCCCGTAGTAGCCATAAGTTCATTCTCTAAGTCCGAGTCTGTTTCTGTTTTGTAGATACAGAAGTTTAGTGTGCATCAATTCTTTTTAGATTCTACATATATCTCCTTCTCTGTCTTATTTCATTCAGCATGATAGTCTCTAGGTCCATCTATGTTGCTGCAGACGGCATTCTTTTTTTTTTTTTAACGGAGTAATATTCTATTACATTTTCATACATCCCTCTGTGTTTGGGAATGCATTATTTGTATCACTAATAGCCCCTGCATGCATGGAAAAGCATCTATGATAGTTATTCAAAACTTGTTAACTCAAAGATTTCAGATGTAAATTTCTCATTGTCAGTGATTCTAACAAGACTCAACATATTGCTTGCTAATCCTTTATCTTTTTCAATATCAAAATCATTGTAGAAACTCAAGTGGTACAAAAGTTGAGCATCCTTCAGCACAAGTTGACTGGTGACCAGAAGGAAACGCTATGATTATATTCATTCTCTCATATTGAGATGTGCATAGAATGTCCACCTGCTGAAATAAGATGAGCTAAAACACACACAGAGGAAATGACTCTCTTAGCACAGTGTAAAGTAAAGAAGTAAATAATACAGAATTTTTAAATAAAATATATGCTTGTTGAAATCAAAATAGATAAGACTATGGGAACAGTATTATGGCATAGGAAGAAATTCTGCTTCTGGTCAGACCCAAGCTGAGTCACGTTTATGGGACTTACCTGCTAAACAAAGAAATCTCATAGCATGTTCTCCTGCTGCTGGCACTCTCTTTCTCTCTCTCTCCACACATACATAATTTCTTTTTTTTTTTTCATTAAAAAATAGATGGCATGTCTTTTTACTTTCTTGCTAAAAAAGGGGAAGATCTTGATCCTTCAAATATGTAAGCTCACTCAGCTATTAATGAAATGATTTATCATAGCTTAATAGTAGCATTTTAAAAATGAGCCAGCCAAAAAATTTGGAGGAAATGTAATTAGTTTTATCCATTTTATTTTTAAAGCACATTTTAGAAAATTGCATAACTGACCTAAGTGTTAATTATTTCTCTGGTAAGAAAGCAAATGCAATGTTCTTATCTTTGAGTAAGAACACTGCCTCTTCATTCTGAGCAGATACAATTGAAATTAGTTGGGGTCAGGATTTAGTACAGAGTCCTATCTACCTGTCAGTCTTCCTGTGACCAAGGTCCTCACTGGCCGTGGGAGGATGTAAGCTGTGTTTCTCAGCTGCTAACGTTCAGGTGACATTCCTGACAGCCTCTGCTTAACGATGCCCCCACTGGTCAGATGCTAATGAGGTCTGTTGAAATTGAGAACGTGGAAAGCATGGTTCAGAGCTGAGCAGGTAGGCACAGGTTGCTCTAGGTTAAAGGTGAAGAGTAGACATTTAAGAAGCAGAAGAGAAACTCTGGTCAGAATCGGCTTTCCCAGAAGCCAGCAGCCCACAGTGATCCTTTATAAACTCCCTCTGGACCATCAGGGCATGGTGTTGGCCCGTTGCTCCAACTTCTTTACACAGCCCTTGATTCTTCTCCTTTGAAAAACAAACTGGTTACCAGAGTATACTCACTGTGATCTGAGCAGTGAATTACTTGCACACAGCAGGAGCTCAGAAAGCCCATCTAAAGGCAAAGGGCTGCCCTAGAGGGCTTTCACACTGGGCTCAATCTGCCCCATTATAATCACGACATGTTGATAAAAGTAATCTCAGTGTCAGGATCCTCTATGTCTGATGTCAGGAAGCAGGTGGGAGGCATCAGGGAATGGAAGGCACCCTGCTCTAAGCCCACAGGATGAAGCAGGGCCAGATCAGAAAAGCAGCATACCATCTGGACCTGACAAAACCTCACTCCCGGGAGGGCCCTGGCTGCCTGCCCCTTCAGCTTCACCACAGGTCCCTGCTATTTTTATGACGCTGTCATGAAAACATCAGAGTCATCTCAAAAAATCAAATGATAGTACCATACGTAACACAGGCATGCCCTGTGGAGTCACACTAATTCAGAGGTGGTTTCCACAGATGGTTCCAGAACACTCGATGCAAAACTCCTGAACCCAGATACAACAATCGGATATTACTTTGTCTAATCCACTGCCACATTTAAAGCTGGACAAGGAACGCATTAACATTTGAATCAATCTCAATGAGAGCAGAATAGAATAACCATGAAAACCCCTGCTTAATCTTTTTGTTTGTTTTTTTCATCAATAAATGACAGCTTTCATTATCTTGGAAAGTGGCAATGGAATTTATCACTGATCCACTATTTCCATGCATTGCAAGTATAAACTTGTACATAAAGACCTGAGAAAAATGCAAACCCATAAATAAATTTAGGAATAGATAGTGCAAAGCATTTACAGGCTGTTTAAAATGTGCTTCTATGAGATTTTTACTAAAGAACAGCTGCTGTTGTAAGTTGACTTGCTTTATGCTTTCTGTGTAATTTAAAAATTTCCTTTATAATTAAAAAAAAAAATTCCCATTTAATCTTAAAGAAATCTCCAGATGAAAAATCTAAGGCCCAGAAGGTGAAAAGAAAGTTATTGGCCAAATTTCCTCCATCAAAATTCAACCAGCAGCTTTTATATTTTGCCTGGTGGTGGTGGTTTAGTGGCTAAGTCATGTCTGACTCTTGCAACCCCATAGACTGTAGCCTGCCAAGAGGCTACAGAATCCTAAAGGAGGATTCTTTACCGACTGAGCTACTAGGGAAGCTATATTTGGCCTAGGACCTGGTATAAGGTCTCCCAGATGGCACTAGTGGTGAAGAATCTGCCTATCAATGCAAGAGACAGGGGTTCGATCCCTGGGTCAGGGAGATCCCCTGGAGGAGGGCGTGGTCAAAGCAGGTACAGAGATTGCCTAGATTTATGGAGACAAAATTTAAACCTTGCCTTTTCAAGGGAGAAACAGCAAAAAAAAATTTGCAGATATCTTTGATGAAGGAAGTGGAAGTAAGGGGAAGTGAAAGTCAGTCAGTCGTGTCCAACTCTTCGTGACCCCACAAACTATACAGTCCATGGAATTCTCTAGGACAGAATACTGGAGTGGGTAGCCGTTTCCCTTCTCCAGGGGATCTTCCTAACCCAGGGATTGAAACCAGGTCTCCCGCATTGCAGGCAGATTCTTTACTAGCTCAGCCACAAGGGAAGCCCAAGAGTACTGGAGTGGGTAGCCTATCCCTTCTCCAGCGGATCTTCCTGACCCAGGGAACCAACCAGGGTCTCCTGCATTGCAGCAGATTCTTTACCAACTGAGCTATCAGGGAAGCCTTTGTCTTTGATGTATGTACTGTAATGTTACTGGCAAAGTTTCAGATTCCAGTTCAGACAAAGCCCCAGCGACATGATATCTTTAGAAGTAAATCCTTTCATACCCATATTTCATTTAAATGTGTTTGAGTCTCACATTAATCCAGGGAAGCAAACATTACTTGTTGCTTCTAGTTAACAAAGGACAAAACAGGCTCAGAATGATTAAGCAATATATATATATTCACTTACTGGATTTCATCTACTTTGCCTTCTCACATCGACAGTGGTTAGTTCTCTCAAGTAGGCAGTCTATTTAAAGCATTTCTTATGCTTTGGGAAGTAAACAATGAAAAGAGTTGTCCGTCTCATAAAGTTAGCAACACACAAAAGGGAAATAAAAACTGGCTGTTGTTCACTAGCTAAGTCGTGTCTGACTCTTTGCGACCCCATAGACTGCAGCACACCAGGCTTCCCTGTCCTTCACTATCAATTTGTTCAAATTCATGTCCAATGAGTTGGTGATGCTATCCAACTATCTCATCCTCTGTCACCCCCTTCTCCTGTCCTCAACCTTTCCCGCCATCAAGGTCTTTTCCAGTAGGTCAGCTGTTCGCATCAGGTGGCCAAATTATTGGAGCTTCAGTTTCAGCATCAGTCCTTCCGATGAATATTCAGAGTTTATTTCCTTTAGGATTGACTGGTTTGATCTCCTTGCACTCTGAGGGACTCTCCAGAGTCTTCTCCAGCACCACAGTTTGAAAGCATCAATTCTCTGGCATTCAGCCTGCTTTATGATCCAACTCTCACATCTGTACATGACTACTGGAAAAACTATAACTTTGATTATATGGACATTTGTTGGCAAAGTGATATCTCTGCTTTTT
Source organism: Odocoileus virginianus (assembly GCF_023699985.2). NCBI lineage: Eukaryota > Metazoa > Chordata > Mammalia > Artiodactyla > Cervidae > Odocoileus > Odocoileus virginianus. The sequence goes on from NC_069704.1 coordinate 23,563,739, forward strand.
AATATGCTGTATAGGTTTGTCACAGCTTTCCTTCCATAGACCAAACATCTTTTAATTTCATGGCTGCATTAAAAATGGCTGAGGTCCCAAGAACACCTGATCCAGAAGTACTTCTCTGTGGGTGGTGGATGGATCTGTGTCAGGAAGCCTGAGCTCTCTGTTCATAGCCACTAAAAGCTACAGTAACCCCGCTTTCAGAGCTGGGAAAGAAGATATGTGAATCAAACTGTTTCTTAGAAAGACTTTCACCTTATCCTCTTTGTTTTTAGCCTCATCTAAGTCCGTATCACAAATACATCATTCCAGGGCACTGATATGTTAATGGGGCTGCCTACAGAATTTCTGTGGGGTGTTTGTTATTTCCTATCCATCTGCTTACAGCTACCCAAATTAGTTCAGTGTTATCTTTTGTCCTATTTTTTGTTTTACTTATTTACAATTGAAAATCACAGAACAACTCTTTACTGTTTTAGTGAGGTTTCTTGAGAGACTGAAAGTTAATGCATGCATTAATCTTGCCATTTCTAACTAGACATCTATTCTCTGTGTTAATACCTATAGTGTTCTACATAGTTTAGAATTAATTTGCTTCTTGATCCTGAAGTGCTGGAAATACTCCTGAGAGTCCTTCTCCTAGAACAGGATCATACAGGGCAGTTTATGATGGCAGAGAATGACAGGTTACTTCTCAACCTAGCATTAGACTAGAGGGTTATTAACTGCAGCGGGATGAAGCTAACGACTTTGAACTGAGATCCATCAGGTACATGAGAGCAGGGAACCGTATCAATTCAGTGAAAGATCACGTACTATATGGTGATGTATCCAGCCCTTTTCTTCCAAATCAAATCACTAGGCCATGAGTATTATACAAAGTGAATAGGACCCTGGAAGATCCTTCTCTGTAGTACTGACCAGCCTGAGGGAAGAGACTCTAAAAATAAGGGCCCCGCCAAACTTATCCATACTCAAGACTCTAAAAAGAAAGTCACAATTTGATGGCTAGCTGCTCATCACTGGACAATCACAGAAGTCTCTCATTTGCAAGTCAGGCTAAAACAAACCAACAAAGGTAAAATCAACTTGAAGGAAACAGACTATTTACAAAACAAAAAAGAAGCTTCAAAAATCTACAGTTAATATTCTTTAAAAAGAAAGATATTGCAAACAAAAAGCAAAGCACGAACTGCATACTATGAAAATACAAAGTCTCAGGCAATATAACGTCATTGAACAGCTAAACAAAATTACTGGAAACTAGAATATAACAGAGAAATATTTTCATATTATAAGGAAATAAGTCCATGCCCATTTGATATATTAATTAAGTGTAAAGGTAGAACTACAAAATGTTCGCTATCATCTGAATGTTCATATCCTCTCAAAATTAATATTTTAAACACTATCGTCCTATGCCATGGGAGGTATGGCCTTTAGGAGGTTATTAGGTCATGAAGGTGGGGTCTCCCTGAAATGGATTTCTGCTCTTATAAAAGAGACCCCAGAGGGTTACCTTACCTCTTCATGTGAGGACATGGTGAGAAAATGGCCATCTATAAACCAGAAAGTGGGTTCTCACTAGACACTGAATATGCTGGCACCTTTATCTTGGACTTTGCAACCTCCAGAACAGTTAGAGATAAATTTCTGTTATTGACAACTGGCCCAATCTATGATATTCTGTTTATAGCATCCCAAACAGATTTGGTCAATGCTTAAATTATTTACACTCCCATGCACTCTCTTTTCTTACAAATTATTGAAATGGATTTCTCTAAAACAATAGTGCTCCGGGCTGGTGCACTGGGGTGACCTAGAGGGATGGGCTGGGGAAGGAGGTGGGGGGTGGTTCAGGATGGGGAACACATGTACACCCGTGGCAGATTCATGTCATTGTATGGCAAAACCAATACAATATTGTAAATTAATTAGCTTCCAATTAAAATAAATAAATCTATATTAAAAAGTAAATAAAAAACAAAAGTTCACCACAAAAAAATAGAGCAAATCGACATTAATATTTATTGAGTACTTACTATGCATTTTCCTAACCAATCTACATCTATTACACGTCTTTTATATAATTAATCTTTCTATAACAATCCAGCTTATGTGCACAATGATCAATCTCTAATTACATCTGAAGATAGCAAGGCCCAAAGAAGGACCTTGTAAGTAAAAGATAGTACAGTCAAGGTATCTCCCTTCTCTTTCCTTTCTTGAAATTATGTAGAATAAAAGAATGACAGGAATTAAAAACCAAATCAGCTGTATGTTCAAAGAAACAAGAAAGTCACAAACAACTTACCGTGAACCATACTTACCAAGACCCGTGACATCTAGACTGAGACAAGAGAATCCTAAGAATGCATGCACCCTCGGAGCTCAAGCAAGACACACAGATTTCCCTCAGTGTGTTTCAGAGTACCTAAAACAATAGTCATAATTATTATTGCTTCAGGTTTACTATTTCCAAACTAAAATCTTGAGTTTCCCTCAAAAGCAATTTCTCTGCTTCTGAAACTGTAGGCTGGAAATCTGGGAGTCATTTTGCCTGTTGGTTATGGAGATCTGAAAGTATCTAAGGTTTGTCAGCATCTCGTCTCAGCACAATATCATAGCTGAATGCTCTAAAAATTTGATTTACATTTTTACCTGTCACTCACGCCAGCAGTAGACATTCTATAGAGAAAGGAATGTATAGTACTTAATTCTTGAACCAGTTATTCCACAGCAGCCATTTCATTTAATTACTGTCATAAATGTTCCATAGCATTTCTCCATGATCTTGCTTACTTTTTAAGCAAATTTATCAAGACATTATTTATGTACCATGAAACTTACTCAATTTAAATGTATAATTCAATAATTATTCATAAATTTTCAGAATTGTGGTACCATAATCCAATTTTAGAATATTTACACTATTCCACAAAAAAATTTATATACATTAACAATTACTTTACATTCTTACCTCTAGGCCCAGATATTTATTATGCTAAATTCTGTATCTGTTGATTTTTCTCTTTCATAAATTTTTAAAAAATGGAATCATACAATTTGTGATGTTTTATGCTTGGCTTTTTTATCTTAGCATAATGATTTTGAAAGTCTTTCATGGTTTAACTTATATAAGTATTTTATTTTCTTTTATTGCCAAATATTAGTATTCCAGCATATAGATATACTACATTTGTTAATCCATTTAACAGTTTCTTTTTCCAGTTAATGACAATTATAAATACTGCCTCCATGATCAGACCTCCATATGCAGGTCATTCTGTAAGCTTATCCTTTCATTCCTCTTGTGAAGAGTCCTAGACATGGACTTAGTTTGTATGGTTAATTCATACTTAATCTTTTAAGAAACTGCCAAAGTATTTTCCATTTTACCTTCACACTAGCAATGTGCATAAAATTCCATTTTTATTATTTTACATTTGTCAACACTTGGTCTAATTTGTCTTCTGACTACAATCAGGCTAGAGGTTGTGAGTTATGCTTCATAGCGGTTTAATGCACTTTCCCGTAATGACTAATGAATATCCTTTCTTGTATTTTGCATTTTGAACATATTATTTACATAAATGTCTTTTCTGTTAATTGTTCCTTTTATTACTGTTATTGTGTTATAAGATTTCTTTATATATTCTGGATGCATGCACGCATGCTAAGGCGCTTCAGTCGAGTCCAACTCTGTGCGACCCCATGGACAGCAGCTCACCAGGCTCCTCTGTCCATGGGATTCTCTAGGCAAGACTGCTGCAGTTGGTTGCCATTTCCTTCTCCAAATATATTCTAGATACAGTTCTTTAACAGATATATGACTCATAAATGTTCCAGTCTGTGCATTGTCTTTTCATTTTGTTAGTGATGTCTTTGAAGCAGAAAATACTAATTTTGAAGAAATTTAATTAATATATTTTTAAATAAATTGTGCTTTTGGTGGTCTCATTTTGTGATAAAAAAATATTTCTTTTGTTTAAATAAGGAATATTTCTTAGCCCAAAATCACTAAGACTTACAGTTGAATTTTCTTCTAATAATTTCATAGTTTTAGCTCTTACATTTAGATTTTGATCCATTTTTAGTTAGTTTTTATACATGGTATGAGGAGGAGTCTAATTTTACTCTTTCTTATGTGAATTTATAGTTGTCCAAATACCGTTTGTTGAAAGTCCTCATTAAACTGTCTTGGCAACTTTGGAAAAACTCATTTGGTTATAGAGGTATGGGCCTATTTCTGAACTTTTATTTTTACTCCCATTGTTCTCTATGCCCATCCTTATGCCAATACCAGACTTCCCAGGTGGTGATGGTAAAGAACCCACCTGCCAATGTAGGAGATGCAGGCTTGTTCCCTGGGTTGGGAAGATCCCCTGGAGGAGTGCACGGCGACCTTTTCCAATATTCTTACCTGGAGAATCCCATGGACAGAAGAGTCTGGAAGGCTACAGTCCATAGGGTCCCAAAGAGTTGGACATGACTGAAGAGACTTAGCATGCACGCAGGCATGTCAATACCATACTTTTTTGATTACTGTAACTTTTGTAGTAACTTATGAAATTGAGAAGTGTGAGCTTCTTTGCTCTTTTGCAAGATTGTTTTAGCTAGGCTTGATCATTTGTATTTCCATTAATTAATATTTGCTGATTACGTACCAACAACTGTACATGATTTTGTTATTTTTGTCTTGAGACATATGATTTCCAGTCAAAATATTTTTTTGAAATTTCCTTCTATTCACTCACTTTTAAATTAAATTGTTCCATATATTTGTGATACAGCTGGATTCATTTGTCACAGTCTGATTTCAAGATCTTGGTATACCAAGATATACTGCTTGATTTTTAAATTAGCATGTATTAAAATTCCCTTTCTTAGTAAGTATAACCCTTTGTAGTCATCAATCTCTTTTCCTCCAAGCAGTGTCAATATATAATATTTTCATACCATAATTTTTCCTTTTCCCAAATATTATACGAATAGAACTGTACAATATATAGCCTTTTGTGGCAGGTTTGTTTAACTTAGCAAAATGCAGTTAAGGTTCATCCACATTGTTGTGTGAATCAATACCTGAATCTGTTTATTTATTTTAAATCACAGAAACCCCAGTTTGTTTTTTCATCAACTGTTGAAAAACATTTTTTTCCCCTCAATTTTTTTTAGCAATTACAAATAAAGCTGCTACAAAAATTCAAGTACAGAATTTTGTTCTAATTAAAGTTTTATTTTGCTTAAGTAAACATGTAGGATTTCATTTGCTGAATTATATGGTAAATATATATTTGATTTTCAAAAACAAAAAACCTTCCAAATTGTCTTCCAAAGTGGCTGTATCATATTATGCTTCCAAAAGCAATGAATGAGAGGTAATATTCGTCTGCATTCATGCCAGCATTTAGCATCATAGGTTTCTATTTTATTTTATCCTTTCTAATAAGTGTGTAGTAATATGTAAACTCCATTGGAGCAGCATCTTTTGTTGATAATTACTATCATCTCCCCATGATATTGGTGACTGTATCTTGGGCTTCCCTAATAAAAATTGATAGGTTAAAACAGATTTCTATGTATTTTAATTGATGTTTTTATTTTATCTGGTTTCTATTCCATCTCACATTTTTCAAATTCTCAAAATGTTGCTGCTAATTTTGAAAATATTTTTTCACATTGTTATTATGAGTCTATTCCTTGTCTTATATAATTCCTGCTTTTTCTGAGATTCAATCAAAAAGAAGGTAACTCATTTGCTCAATCTACCATCTTGTTGCTTTTCAATTAGTTTTTTTTTTTTTTTATTCTATTGCCAATGTCAATTATGTTTTATTTGGTAGCTTCATCTTCTTACCACTCTTTCCTAACTGAATGAAATCCACTAAATTAAAAGCATTAACACAATGATTAACTTATGTGTATATTCTCATCAAGATAGGGCTTCCCTCGTGGCTCAGGATGGTAGAGTCCTTCTGCAATGCAGGAGACTGGGATCCATGCCTGGGTCAGGAAGATCCCCTGGAGAAGGCAATGGCAACCCACTCCAGGATTCTTCAGTATTCTTGTCTAGATGATTCCATGGATAGAGGAGCCTGGTGGGCTACAGTCCATGGGGTTGCAGAGAGTTGGACATGATTGAGCAACTAACACACACACTACATCAAAATATTCCTTCAAAACTTTAAATTAGAAAATGTGAAGTGTTTTTAGGGTGAAACCAGCTTATCTGTGTTTTTTTAATTCCAGCTAAAGAAAAGGTTTTGGTTCCTGGGGGAACATGCAGATTCCATTGTGGCACTCCTCAATCCATTTTTTTTTTTTTTTTTTTTTGGCTAAAATCTGTGGAAATTATCTCCAGATTGTGGCATACAACTTTTAGTTTTCTTCCTGTGAGTATAACTGTGAAAGTCTTTTTAAATGTGCTTATATAGATCTATAGTGTGCTTTTATAGTATCCTGGGATGGATTCCTTTGACAAAGTTGACATGCCAACATCTTAATCCATAAATCCTCATACTTAGAAAGAAAAGCCAGAAAAGCACAGTGACACAGCACATTTAACATAAAATCAGTGTTTTTATTTCATAGTCTCTCTGATAGAACTGACAGTAGAAGATGGTACTCACAAAGGGCCTGGGGAATTCATGTTTTAAGCAGCCACAAGGCAAAACACCTCATGGCAAATGTAACTATACATCCTCCATGACAATGGCTAAAGCTTACAAGAATGGGAAACGACAAATATAAGTCAACTTAATCTTCTATTACTGAAATTTTTATGACATCAGTTAAAAGCCAAATTGATTTATTTGATTTCATGGTCTGCTGCCCATCCTCTGGCGTAATTCTTTGTTATACAACTGAGACATTGCAGGCAGAGAAACAAAAGGTTTTTTAAAAAGTTCCAGAGTGTATAAACCACGGAATAATTAAGAATTGACTATATCCTTTAGAAATGCCCAATTTGACTTAAAGGCTAAAGTGTGTGTGTGTGTGTGTGTGTGTATGTGAGCACTCACGCTCAGTTGTGTCTGCCGATTTGCAAACTCATGGACTGTATCCCATTAGACTACTCTGTCCATGGAATTTTCCAGACAAGAATATTGGAGTGGGTTGGCATCTCCTTCTCCAGGGGATCTTCCTGACCCAGGGATCAAACTCAAGTCTCTTGCTGTCTCCTGGATTGAAAGATGGATTCTTTACCACTTTGCAACCTGGGAAGCATTCCCTGTCACCGCCACCCCCACTCCCAGCAAAAATAGAGTGAACAGAAGATAGATGATTTTTTAAATAGTCTAAATTTTTTCTTGTTTCCCAGGAAGACAAAGCTGTACATATCTGACTCAGTTGTTTAGTAACACTCTTTTATTTCTCTTAACTCCAGTAGCCATTTGATTAGAACAAAAGAAACCTATTTCTTTTATTAAGATATAATTCATATGATATAAATTTTACCCATTTAATGTATATATTTCAGTGGTGTTAGTATATACACTATGTATCTATCACCACTAATTTCAGAACATTTCATAGCCTCCAGAAGACCCTCACACTTTCCACTATCTGGCAGCTAATCTGCTTTCTATTTCTGTGGATATGACTATTCTGGACCTTTCATATACATGGAATTATACAATATGTAATTTTTTTTGTCTTGGTTCTTTTACATAACATAATTTTTTGCAGATTCACTTATGTTATACCTAAGGTTCTGCATATAACAATACTTAACTCACTTTAACGGAAGAATAGTATTTCTTTATACAAATGTTTTTTTTATCCACTCATCAGTTGATGGATATTTGGATGGTCTCTACTTTTGGACTATTTTAATAATATTGCTATAATCATTCACATACAAAATTTTTGGTGAATGTATGTTTTCAATTTTCTCAGGCATATAATTAGTAGGATTTTTGGATCATATTGTAATTCTATGTTTAATTTTTTGAGGAACTGCCAAGCTGATTTCAACAGTGACTGCACCATTTTATAATTCAATCTTCAATGTATAAGGATCTCATTTGTATCAACATCTTCACCAATACTTATTAGTTTCTCTTTTTACATTATTATAACTATCCTAGTGGATGTGAAGTGATACCTCATTGTGGTTTTGACTTACATTTCCCTAATGGCTAATGATTTTGAGCATCTTTTCATGTGATTATTTTTACTTATTTACATATCTTCTTGGGAGAAAAATCTATTCAAATCCTTGTTCATATTTTAGGTGAGTCATTTGTTCTGTTGAGCTGTAATAGTTCTTTATATATTCTGAACCTTCATCAGAAATAAGATTCACCAATATTTCTGCCATTCTCTAGGTTGTGTTTTCAAATATATTTTTTAAATTGGCTATATTTTCCAAGAATTGTGATTTAAATGCAAATGTTTTTCTTCTTTTATGATTTTGGTTGCTTTTTGGCTTTCCATAAAATAATCAAGTTCTGATAAGAATTTTTAAAATTTTTGTTTTATAGCATGAAAGGAACATTTTTATTAAAATGTGGCATTTATTTTCTCTTTCTGAGTATAACAACTGCCTTCTTAAATGGCTTCTTTTTATCTACTATGACCACGCTCTATGAGGCTCTTCCAAAGTCACCAGTTCCCATGGGCTTAGTTCATCTCTAAAAATGTCACCTTGTGAGACATAGTCACCCTTCTTATCAACACCTCTATCTCCAGATTCTTCTCATTATTCATTTTTAGTGCTTTTCCCTGGGAATGCCCTGGACCTTGGATACCACTTTTAGTGGACTTTTACCATGGATTCCCATACTAGCTCTACCAATATCACTTCTTGTCATCTTCATTCTGGAAGTTCTCTCAAGTCCAGGAATAATGTATACAGTATGATATACAGCAGCCTTTTTATACTGTTCATGAAGTTCTCAAGGCAAGAATACTGACTGAACTGAACTGATGAGAGCAATGAATACATGATTTGGTTACCTTATGTAAGTATTTTTAACTGTTCAGTTCAGTTCAGTCACTCAGTCGTGTCCGACTCTGCAATCCCATGGACTGCAGCACAGCAGGGTTCCCTGTCCATCACCAACTCCCGCAGCTTACTCAAACTCATGTCCATAGAGTCGGTGACGCCATCCAACCATCTCATCCTCTGTCATCCCCTTCTCCTCCCGCCTTCAGTCTTTCCCAGCATCAGGGTCTTTTCCAATGAGTCAGCATTCGCATCAGCTGACCAAGGTATTGAAGTTTCAACTTCAACATCAGTCCTTCCAATGAATATTCAGGACTGATTTCCTTTAGGATGGACTGGTTGGATCTCCTTGCTGGTCAAGGGACACTCAAGGGTCTTCTCCAACACCACAGTTGAAAAGCATCAATTCTTCGGTGCTCAGCTTTCTTTATAGTTCAACTCTCACATCCATACATGACCACTGGAAAAACCATAGTTTTGACTAGATGGACGTGTTTTGGCTAAGTAATGTCTCTGCTTTTCAATATGCTGTCTAGGTTGGCCATAGCTTTTCTTCCAAGGAACAAGTGTCTTTTAATTTCATGGCTGCAGTCACCATCTGCAGAGATTTTGGAGCCCTCAAAATAAAGTTTTACTTGTTAACTTTTTATAAAGACAGACTAATGGAAATATTGTGTTATATTTTCTGCAAAGAGGAAGCTCAGTGTCCTCTGTAACATAGCAAATGATTTCAGTGTTCACATAATGACAGATTGCTGCAAAAATACACAGTCGAATAGTCCCTGTGTGATTTGCCCAGATTTCCCCAATGATAACAATCTTACATAACACTAGTATAATATCAGATTAGAAAAGTGACATTGGTACAGTCCACAGACCTCATGCAGACTTCACCAATGTGTGTGTTTGTGTGTGTGTATATTTATGTAACTACTACCATAATCAAGATACAGAACTACTTTATAATCACACACAAAAAATTACCATGTGTTTTCCCTAACTGGCATCATTAAACTGTTATCCACCTCTAAACTTTTATAATTAAGAAAATATTATGTAAATAGAATCTTACATATGTAATCTTTATAATCTTACTATTGGCTTGTCTTTTAGCACAATCCCCTTGAGATTCATCTGATTTGTTGAATGTATCAGTATTTGTTCATTTTTACTGACAAGTATTATTCTATGATATTATGTACCAGAATTTTTCATTCACCATCTAAAGGACATTATTTTCTTTTTTGTTTATTGTGCATAAAGTTGCTGTGAACATTTGTATAAAGTTTCCTTTGTGGACCCAAATTTTCCTTTTTATTTTTTTCAGAAAAATGCCCAGAAGTTTGATTCCTGTATCATATGGTAATTCTATGTTTAGTTTTCTCTTTTTTTTTTTTTCAAAAGAAACTATCAAAATGTTTTCAAGAATGGTATATTATGAATGGCCCAGTTGACATCTTGCCAACATTTAGCAGTGTCACTATTTTTTTATTTTACCCATTCTCATAGACATATATTGATTTGGGATATATTGTTTTTCATTTTCTAGGAATTAATATCATTAACTCTCTTTGCACATGTTTATTTGACATCCATTTATTCTCTTTGGCTAAAATCTGATCATGTCTTTTGTCAATTTTATATATTTTTTCTGTTGTGTTTTGAGGATTTTTTTGGTATATTCTACATATAAGTACTTTTTCAGATGTGTTTTAAAATTATAGACATTAAACTGCTTCAGTAGTATTGTCATTTACCTAGATAAGTATACTTTGCCACACATGAGTGTTAATTCTATAGCTATTTCTGTAAGAATGTAGCTGATGAAGTCTCTCATCTTCTATAATTTCGAATACTGCTCTAACAGAATATCAATATGGAATTAGTTATTTTACAAGAAGAACTCTTACAACATGCTCACAGCCTTTTTCCCCCTTCCTTTCACAATTTAGTATCTTGGGCCATTAATTATTTTTTTAATCCAGAAATATATCTATTAAAATTCCTTAGTTTACTTTCCAGATATTTGTTGCATAGGCAGACACTGCTGTATTTAGAATTTTCTATTTCAGTTTACTAAAAACTATAAAACCAAACTGTATCATGTACCAAACTGATTTCTTTTCATTTGCTTACTTTGGATTTTTATTTTTCTCCTCTTCTCCTATTTTCTTAAATTTAAATCTTAGATTCTTGGTTTTAGACAAGTTCTTTTCAATGTAAGAATTTATGTATATTTTCCTTTGATCATTGTTGTAGCTTTTAAAATAAAAAAAATTCTGTATTCATTTTGCTTTCTCAAACTGTTCCATCTTTAGCCATAGGGAGTTCTTTCAATTGACTCTTATGTCATGCTAGCATTCTTCCATTAATATGGATTTCTCTTTTTTAAGTACTTCCTTACTTTCTGACACAAGATTCTCTAAGCACATCTTGCATATTTTTTGCTCTAATTCTAGAACCTGCCACTTTCCCAAAGATCCCTGGTTTCTATTACTGGAAAACAGTATTATTAATAGAAACCAAGATCTGGACTCTAAATGTGTTCATTCACTGGGGTATTATTGTCTTCAGGCTACCTCAGCTGACAAAGCAAGTATGTATATGTGTGTATATTAGCCTGTGTATTTATACATATCTATGAATATTTCTGGAGAAGGAAATGGCAACCCATCCAGTATTCTTGCCTAGAGAATCTCATGGACAGAGGAGCTTGGTGGGCTGCTGTCCATAGGGTCGCACAGAGCCGAACATGACTGAAGTGACTTAGCATGCATGCATGCATGCATGGATGAATATTTCTATATCTGAACCTTTATATTAACTAAACACAAGATCTACAAATTTCCAACTCTGCTACCACATGGATTATTCTAGCTTCTTCTCCTTGCTTCTCTATGAGCTCCAGTTCAGCAGAGGCTCTTACCATCACTCAGGCACTTACATAATTGTCCCATTCCAGTATAATTGCATAGCATCAGCAAAATTGGGAACACATACCTGTGTAGAAAATAATTATATCAGCAGAGCTCAGTGCTTATATACAGTTACCTTGGCTTTAGTTTCACAGACTCTTTATTTCCAAAGCTGCTTAATTCAAAATCTTCCACTCCCTTCAATGAGGTTGATTCATATGTTTGTAATACATTTTTATTTTTTGATCACAGTCTGAATTCTCTACTGAGATTCCCAAATTCTCTAATGAAATCTAAATTTCCACAGAGTAAGGTTCATTCTTTGTTCCATAAAGTTCTATGGGTTTTTGACAATTGCATGATGCCAGGTAGCCACCATTAGTGTATCACACAAAATAGTTTCACCACCCTAAAAATTCCCTTATATTTCACCTATTCAATCCTCCCTCCACTCTTATGAACCCATGGCAACTAATGATTTTTCCCCTGTCTTTTTCAAAACATACATACTTGGAATTACATAGTATGTAGCCTTTTCACACTGGCTTCTTTCATTTGATATTTTAACATTTTAAATTGTGATAATTGTAAAAATAAGAATAGAAAACCATATGTTTTAGTGTAAGACAGGCCTTTCCTTGCATAAATAATAATTGTATTCCCAAATGCATTCATATCTCTGCTCTTTAAAATTGGGATTTGATTTCAGTTTCAGTTGTTGGCTGCTGAACATAAGCAGTACCTATTAATTTAACAGACTAGGACATGCTTCAAATGCTAATATTTAAATGTAAATAGTTTTTAAAAGTTTACTGGGAATATTGGATTGTCTGTTCTTTTCTTCAACTCTCTTTCTTAGTAACCTCAGGATACTCAAACTAGCATTCATGTGTCTTTGCCTTTTGCCAAATAATCTCAGTAAGTCAAAGGTAAAATTATTGAGAATATGCAAAGGTTTATTAAGGTACAGAGTTTAGGAAACATGGAACAAAAAGCAGATTTTGCCCTTGCTACTAGGTCAACATATTGGTCAAAGTTTCTGGGGAGACCCTCCCCACTTCGCTCTCTCAACAAACACACAGCCATCTGAATATTGGCATGGCCTCTTGAATGAAATCTTATACTAGTCTCACTGCTTCTACATTTCCTCATTTACAATCTCCTCTGAACATCACAGCCAGTACAAGTCTACTAAAATGTAACTTGACTCCCCTTGTTCCAAGACTTCTGTTGACCTCCTCAATCTTCTCATCATTGCTGGCAAAGTTTTACCTGGAATAGACACTACTTGTCTAACTCAGTGTCCCAATACTGAGTCCCTCTTTTGCCACAATGGAGCGATCTTGATCTTGCTATTGGTGGTTCATGCCAAGCTCTTTTCTGACTCCAGGCAGTTGCCAGTACTGCATCCTCTGTGCCAAGGTTCTTCCTGAGATCTCCTTGACTTCTGTCCATGCTTCAGGGCTCAGTCAGATGTGATGCCTCAGAGAGACTTTCCCAAATCTTCAAATACAGAAGTAATTGTTTTTTAACATTTTCTGTATATTGCATTATTTTTCCAAGTCGATTCTATTACCCTCTTCCATATCAGAATGTATGCTCCATGAGGGAAATGAGCTTTTCTATTTTGTTTTGGCTATGTCCCAACCCATTTAGAAGATAATGTTTTCAACAGATATTTGCTGAATACATGAATAAGTGAATGACTAATGTCATACAGCTAGTATTAGAATGGTTTCTTGGCAGCAGCCACTGTTTGTGCCCCCAACTGGGTGTTTTCCCATGACATTCGGGAAAGCAAAGTGCTTATTCCATATAATCCTCAAACCAGTCATATTTTTGGCCCTAGAATTAATCACTTTCCTGTAAAACTGCAGTGAGAATGTCCATTCTATTGCCTAGGAGCCTAAACTTTCCATAATAAAACAAAACCTTTGTTTGCTATACAGATCCTATTTTCACTGTGAAATTTAGGAAGCCAAGACATCTGTAGAGAGAAACTGGTCACTTGAAAATTTGCATTTTAGCATTTACTATCGACACCCAGGAAATATTTAATGGCCAAGTTGATGATGGTATCAACAAGAGAAAAACTCATAAACGTTCAAAATGACTTTGTTTTTAGCATGTATCGAACAGAACCACAGTATCTGCTTTACATTAAGTCCAAAAATATTATTTAAGAGTATATTTGAGTTGAGATTCTGTTTTTTAAGGGAAAACATTGTCTTCAATGTTTTTTTTTTTTTGCAATGGGATGGGGGAAAGGAAAACTGTTTAAATTGCACAGACATATTATAGAGCTCTGAAGAAAATAAATGATAAAATACCAAAGGTACAAAAGTTTATTAAACTTTTTTCCATAAACCATATACTATTAGAAGCCAGTTGGCATACTAATAGAGATAAGGACACAGGTGCTCTGACAAGATAGGTATTTGCCCCACAATTCTGCACACAATATTATCAAGGGATTTTCATAAAAAGAAAGAGAATTGCCTGGGCAATTAAAGACTCTGACTCATTTTATTAACAATATGTCCATAAGAGTGAAACATCCCTTCCCTGCAGCCAATGAAATCACAAATGTTATTTTTGAAGACTGGAAGTCCTGTGGGAAGAAGGCATTGTTGAGGATAAAATTTATGCCTGCCTCAAGCAATCACTATGCTTTCTAGTCATTCATAATTCAACTGGAAAACCATGGTAATGTTGGAAAGTCCACAGTTCTATTTTAATATGCAAGTGTAAACATAGGAAATATATTTTTGCTTTTATTAATAAGTGTAAAATTCTAAGTTTATCCAATATAAAAAACATATCTTCCATTTGCTGAGCTTCTACTACAAGCATCTGGCAAGTGCTTCCATTTTTTCCTATCAATCACTTAACCCTCACAGCCGTGCCAAGATGTTTAGTCGCTGTGTCTGACTCTTTTGAGACCCCATGGATTGAAGCCTGCCCAGCTCCTCTGTCCATGGAATTTGCCAAGCAAGAGTACTGGAATGGGTTGTTAATTCCTTATCCAGGGTACCTTCCTGACCCAGAGATCAATCCAGTGTCTTCTGTCTTGGCAGGCAGATTCTTTACCACTGAGCCACCAGGGAAATCTTACCATGCCATGATACAGGTATTATTATATCCATTTTACCAAAGACACTTAAAGAAACAACCAAATAACTGCTCCCACAGTCACATGGCTCAATCTTGCCTGATATCCCACAACTGATCAATACATAATATGGATTCAAGTTTAGACCAGTTGGACTCCAACACATTCGACCCAAACTCACTATAGCCAACACTTTGATTCTCCTTTATAGAGCTAAGGATACACTAAGATTGGATAAGAATTAGATTGCTTAAAAATTTAATGCATTTTACTATTATTTACTTTATTTTATTATTTTTATTTATTTATTTATTTTATTTATTTTACTTTACAATATTGTATTGGTTTTGCCATACATTGATTTGAATCCGCCATGGGTGTACATGTGTTCCTCATCCTGAACCCCCCTCCCATCTCCCTCCCCATCCCATCCCTCTGGGTCATCCCAGTGCACCAGCCCTGTGCACCATGTCTCATGCGTTGAACCTGGACTGGCGATCCATTTCACTTATGATAATTTACATGTTTCAATGCCATTCTCCCATATCATCCCACCCTTGCCCTCTCCCTCAGAGTCCAAAAGACTGTTCAATACATCTGTGTCTCTTTTGCTGTCTCGTATACAGGGTTATCATTACCCTCTTTCTAAATTCCATATATATCTGTTAGTATACTGTATTGGTGTTTTTCTTTCTGGTTTACTTCACTCTGTATAATAGGCTCCAGTTTCATCCACCTCATTAGAACTGATTCAAATGTATTCTTTTTAATGGCTGAGTAATATTCCACATTATTTACTTTGAATTATTTGCTCTATTTAAACTCATGCACACACACATGCATGTATGATTGGCATTACATATTCCACAGTCTGGGAAGTTCAGACTAGTCCATCATTAATTTGTTACATAATGGTGGTGAAATACTGTGTTTTGCATTAAAGATAAAAGACAAAAACAAAACACAGTTAATCAAACTGTAAGAAACATAATGAAAATAATTATTTTTCTATATTCTTTCTTAAAGAAATGTACATACAAATTACAAGAGCAGGATTTCCCTTGTGGTCCAGTGGTTGAGAATCCATCTGCCAGTGAGGAGGACATGGGTTTGATCTTTGGTCTGGGAGGATTCTACATGCTGCAGGGCAACTGAGCCAGCCTATGCAGTGACAACTATTGTAGTTTGCATGCTCTTAGAGCTCATGAGTCACAACTACTGAGCCTACATGCTCTAGAGCCTATACTCTGCAATAAGAGAAGCTTGTGAGGAGTTTGTGCACCACAACTAGAAAATGCCTCCAAGCAGCAAGGAAGACCCAGGACAGCTATAAATAATAAGAGTAGAAAAATATTGGTAGATAAAATATGATATGTATAGATTTCTTTTAATTTACATCTATTAATCACTTGACCATAATTTTACCCCTAAAGTATGGTAATGGGTGTTAAATTTTAATGGCATTTTTCTCTTATTAACTATTGTATTAGAAGCTGATCACTCTGTATTATGAAGGAGTCAGAAACTTCATTAAGTATTGGAATTTCACTCCTCTCCTCCTCTTATCCTGAGAATTTCAGTGACCCATGAGAACATCAGGTAATCTTTTCCCAGAAGGTATGGATAAGGTTAGGGTTAAAGTGAGGGGCATGTGTGCTGCCCCCCATCTGTCAGTTCTCCAGGACCGTGTGTTCAGGTTCCTGAGATAGTTACAATAGACTCACATTGATGAACACAGTCTGCTTCATTGGGAAAGGCCACTAGTCCATTCTCTGGCCTTTGGGCAAAGTAGGGGTTTGGGAAGGTTGGTGGAAAGCATTTACCTTACGACTTGGAATCAGGCAATCTGGGCAAAATTCCTGGTCCAGTTATGGAGTACCTGTGTGATCTTAGAAAGTTCCTCCGCTTCTCCTGGACTTAATGTGATAAAAAACATTCACTTTACAGAGTTCTCACAAAGAGAAATAACAATAAATTCAAGTAATTTCATGACTAGTACATTCATTTTTATAATCCAGTATGAACTCCAAGTATACAATTTCTAAATCTAACTTAAAATTCCTAATCCTATGATCAAAGTTCATTTCTTCTCCTCAGAGGCTCTGTAACATTTCTCATCATTGACCTCTGTTTGCATGCTGTCTGGAGACTTCTACTTTCTTATCTAATCCCAGTTGCTTGAGCCTTTTCTCAAGGGCTTTATTTTGATTAACTGCACATAATTAAAAAGTAAATTTGATGAACTGGAACCAAAGCATTTAGTTGGTTTCTTTTTAGCACTTCTGCACACTTAACTTAGTAAAATTCAAAAAGTAAAATGTATAATTTCTTATAATTAAAGGGAAGCTGAAAAATAGAGTAATTTTCTGGAAAAAGAGACATGCTCTTAATTCTTAAATTTCTTTGTGTGGGATATCTGAACTTACAGTGAAAGGAAAATCTTTTTGATGTGTAAATTATCTCAGGTTGTCAGGAGATTTACTGAGACAGTTGCAAAAAAAGATATTTTAGAATATATTTGTAATATAAAATCTTATATTTGTTTTACCAGTGGAGGGATTAGTATTTATTTTTAAAATATGCACTTAATTCTTAAACCTACATTTTAATGGAAACAAATATGTGTGTCTCCCTTTCCTTCCACCAATCAACCTCTTACAACCAATATTCTACTTTTTCGTCTATAAGAATTTGAATGATTTAGATATTTCATATAAGTAGAATCATACTGTCTTTATCATGTTGTGACTTACTTATTTCATTTAGCATAATGTCCTTCAAAATTCACCCATTTTGTAGCATTGACAAATTTTACCTATTTTCATGACTGAATAATATTCCTTTGTATGTATATATGATATTTGTTTATTCATCTGTTGAAGGACATTTGGTTGTTTCTGCTGCTGCTGCTAAGTTGTGTAAGTCGTGCCCGACTCTGTGCGACCCCATAGACGCAGCCCACCAGGCTCCTCCATCCCTGGGATTCTCCAGGCAAGAATACTGGAGTTGGTTGTTTCTACCTCTTGGTTATTGTGAATAATGCTACTATAAATATTTATGTGAAAATATCTCTTTGAGTTGCTTCTTTCAAATTTGTTGGAGTTTCTGGATCATATGTAATTTTATTTGCAGTCTTTTTTAGGAAACTCCATACTGTTTATCTTATTGCCTGCACCATTATACAATATTACCAACAGTGTACAAGGGTTCCAATTTCTCAACATTCTAATCAATAGTTGTTATGGTCTGTTATCTTTATAGTGGTCATTTTAACAGATATGCAATGATATTCCATTGTGGTTTTGATCTACATTTCCCTGATGAATAGTGATATTGACCATTTTTTCATATGCTTGTTGACCATTTGTGTATCTTTGAAGAAATGTCTGTTCATGTCCTTTGCCCATTTTAAAATTGCGCTATTTGTTGTTGCTGTAGCTCTTCTTTATGTCCTCTGAAAATGAACTCCTTATTAGATACATGATTTTCAAGTATTTCCCCTATTCCATAGGTTCTCCCCCACACCTTTTTTAACTCTGTTGGTTCTTCTATTATGATAAAGCCTTAAAGTTTGGTATCTCTCATTCGTCTATTTTTGGTATCGTTGCCTGTGTTTTTGGTATCTTATGAAATAAATAATCGCCAAATCCACTGTCATGAAGTTTTTCCCCTATGTTTTCTCCTAGCAGTTTTATAGTTTCAGATCCTCTGTTTAGGTCTTTAATCCATTTAAGTCAATTTTTGTGTGAGTCCAACTTCATTCCTTTGCAAGTGGATATCCAGTTTTTCCAAAAGTTTATTTTTAACTAGTCAAAAAGTCTTAAAAATATGTATGAAAGAAACTAAGGCTATGATGCATAGGAGGTAGAATACATCATAGCCTTAGTTCCTGTCAGTCAAAAGGTTGAGAACCGGAAGGAAACATGGAAATTTATGAGCTCAGAGAAGAGTGAGGATGACTTGGGATCCTAGAATTGGGATGAAGAAATTATAAAGAAATCAAGTACTCTGAGCAAGAGGAGAATTCCACCAAAGAATGCAGAGCCTGTTAAGAAAAGGCAGCAGATGGGTACTTCAATAAACACTCATTTTTTCCCTTTTTGCTTCATATATACCACAACCATAGAAATGTAATTCCTTTTGCAATAATCATCTTATCCACAAAACTGTCAATTTTGGAAAATCAAGGTCTATGTCTAAATTAATTATTAGCTTATTCCTATGACAATGCAAGAACTGGCACATAATTTATGCTCAAAATGTACTTGTTGAATAATGAATTGAGTGACTCCAATTCCAGCACAATTATGGACTAGATAATCTGAAGACCTCTTTCTGTAGGATACCTCACAATGCTGTATAAAATATAGAATAAAAATCCCCAAACATGGTGAAGAACAAAGAAAGGTTCTCTCTACACTCTGGAAGGGGGAGAGAAGAGTAATCATGTGAAATATGCCTAGGGTTTTTTCCATAACAATACACCTAGAGTTTTTTGCCTAATAAAAACCTACTCTCTATGACAAAAGACAACCAGAGGATTGCCCCCATCTAAGGGAAAGCCATGTGCCTGGCTCCAAACTCAACCAACTACCCTGTTTCACCTGGGAAATAGATTAAGAAATATTTATGATGATCACAGATCAGAGAAACAGGTCCACTAAAATGATAAAACTTAATCAGAAGATTATAGGGAAGAGAAAAGATAACAAGAGAGATATTGGCAAGGACAGTGAAGGAATTAGAAGGGCCAAACACCTACAGCTACAAGTGCCAATTACAGTTGAACTCCAAGTTAGAGTAACAAAACTTCACACTATAGGGCTATTTACCTCAGTTCATATTATCTAATATATGATGTCCAGGTATCAATTGAAAAAGATAAGGCATAGTAGGAGGCAAGTGAAAAAAAAAGTCTAAAGAGAAAAAGCAAGTAACAGAGAGATTCATATACAATAAAGGTGTTAAATTATTAGACAAGGAATTTGACATTGCTATGGCTAATAAGCTAATGACTAATGAAAAAACTAGACAACATGCAGGAAAAGATGGATAACACAAGCAGAGGGAAGAAGATATTTTAAAAATTAAAAGGAAATGCTACAAATAAAAATCACTGTAATAGAAATAAAGAATTCTTTTGATGGACTCATCAGCTTACTGGATGCAAAAAAAAAAAAAAAAAAAAAAATCAGTGGTCTTGAAGATAGCTCAATAGGGAATCCCCAAACTGAAATGAAGAAAGGGGAAAAAAGCATTTTTTAAAAAGAAAATTTCAAAGTTCCAAGAATTTTGGACAATTTAAAAAGACATAAAAAATATACATAAATTCAATGTCAGAATGAGAAGAAAGGGATAACAGAGCAGGAAAAACACTTGAAATAATAACTGCAGTGAGTTTTTTAAAAAGTAATGACAAACATCAAAATATTGCTCAAGAAAACAAACAAAAATGTAGCTCAAGATAAAAACACACTCAGAAAAAAATCAGAATAAATATCAAAAAAATATACACCTGTACATGTCATACTCAATCTCCAGAAAACAAAAGACAAAGAAAATCTTAAAAGAAACCTAGCACATAACCGAGAGAGGGACATGATATATGTTTCAGCAGACTTCCCATCAGAAGCCACACAAGCAAGGAGAGAATGAGTGTCAGAAAAAAATCCAACAATTTAGGCTGCTGTATCTAGAGAAATCATCTTTCAAAAATGAGGGAAAAATAAATACTTTTTCAGATAAAAAAGAGCTCAGGAATTCATTGTCAATAGACAATGGAGAAGGCAATGGCAGGCAACCCACTCCAGTATGCTTGCCTGGAGAATCCCATGGACAGAGGGAGCCTGGCAGGCTACAGTCCATGGGGTCGTAAGAGTCTGACATGACTCAGCAACTAAACCACCACCACCACCAAGGAATTATAGGCATGGGCCCAGAGAATCTGATACAGTCATTGCTATTGCTTTTTTATAAACTAACAAAATCCACAAACACATAAAGTTAGTAAGTGGAGGAACCAATATTTGAAGCCAGGCAGTCTGGCTCCAGAGCCTGTGTTCTATTTTGAAATAAGGATGTAGTCAAAACTTCATCAGGGCCTCTAACACAATTGACATGCCTCATTTTGAAACAGTTATAAGAAATTAAGAACATACTAATGACATCATTTTGAAATATTAGATGTCATTCTAAAATGATGAACTTTAATCTTTAAAGTTTAATTCACTCTTAAATATTGTCTGCAGGATTTTGATAGGTGAAAGCTTATATATTCTTGTTTTTCAACTCAAACATATCCTTTTTGCCCAACGAGGCAGTCCAGATGTTTACTCAACATTCATTCACTCCTCTATCTTATTTATTTATTTTTTAATGTTCAGAAACTTCTTCTGTTCACTTAACCTCATATGATCGTCTTTCTACTCCGGTAAATACATATCCATAGTGTTTCCAGTGGCTACACTTCCCGGTGGCACTAGTGGCAAAGAACCCACCTGCCAATGTAAGAGCCTCAGGTTTGATTTCTGGTTCGGGAAGAACCCCTGGAGGAGGGCATGGCCACCCACTCCAGTATTCTTGCTTGGGAGACCCCAAGCAAGGGAGCCTGGTGGTCTATAGTCCATAGGGTCGCTAAGAGTCGGACATGACCGAAGTGACTTAGCACATGCAGGCACAGAATCCACTGAGATAGTTTTCAAGTTTCTAGTTACATGATTCCTCTACGTGTTTGAAACAAACAATACAGGAAAGAATTTCTATGAAAAGTCATAAAAACGGATGTGACATTTACTTCACTTCTTATTATGCTCTTCTGCAGGCATTCTTACAAGCTGTTTCTGCAGCTTGAATGAGAGCTTCACAAAATGTTGATCCACAATCTCAAGTGTCTGGAGGCTCTGTCATCTGTTCTTCTCCCTGTATACCCTACAAGAAAGTTGCATAAATGAAAAAGTGTCTGTCTACTGAAGAGTTACGAAATCCAACTTTATTATATGGCAGACATAACTTGAAATTCCAGATTTAAAGGCAATGTTTTAAAGCTTAAATTAATAAAAACAATCCCCTTAGTGGGGTTCCCTTACCAAGCATAGAAAAATGAGTCCCTTTTTCTAAAATATATCATGGTCTGATTCATTACTTTTTGGATGGGATGAAAAAAGGGATAAGTAAAGGGAATATATAACTTCAGTGCAAGAAAAATTATCTCATACTGACTGAGGGGCTGGTATTGCACTCAGAAAGAACTGGAAGGCTCGGCAATGTTTAGGAGATAATATCCTTAGGTATCCCTTATGATTTCCATTGACATTGTGGTGCAGCACAAGACATACATATATTGAGGGCATGCATCAAAATAATGTGGAGACTAAAATATGATGAGCTATGGTCTCACTGGGAACCCTGGAATGTCCTGAGTCCTGCTCCCAATCAAGGACACTACTGGACCCTGTCCTTTTTCCACCCCATTTCCCATACTAAAGAACACTGTACAAAGGATAATAACAGTAAAGGGAAGTCAAATTAGGATCCACTATCTAGAATGTGAGCCCAACTCTAGTTTGGAGCTCTAGTAACCTGGTCTGAGGAGCAGATATTTTCTCTAAGTCTGTGCAACCTAAATAGTTTCATCAACCATGAGTCTCAGACCTCTCAATCATTAAAGAAGAAATGGCTGACTTCAATGGCCTTCTGTCATCAACATGGACATTTAACTTAGAGAAAAAAAGAACTTCTTGGCCCTCCAGCCTTGGCCTTAGTTGACAAGCCACTGCAAGGGAATCAGGCCCTGTCTAGTCTCCTGAGAGTCATGCTCCAAGGATGTTGACCCATGTCAGTGTTCCACTTGAAGTGAGTAGAAGAAGGGAGCAACAATGACTGAAATGCTCAATTATTTTTAATCCCTTGGCAAAAGTGGGGAAGAGATTAGGGGAAATGTAGAGAGAATTCCAACTGTCCCTGGAGGCAATGCCTAGAAAGGCATGCATCTTATTTTACAGTATTGTTTTTCTTTCTTTTTTAATGATTTGCTTTCCTGAATTCAGATTGGCATTGTGAGATAGGAACATTTCTATAGCTATATAAAGAAAATGACCGGCACTCTTGAGGCTTAACAATCACATTTAAAGATGACAACTTAAGAATTCAAAGGACACTCTATACCCAACAGACTTAACAGACATACACAAAACACTCCATACAATAGCAGAATACACATTCTTCTCAAGGGCACATAGAATATTTTCTAAGATAGATTGTTCATTAGGCCACAAAAAAGTCTTAGCAAATTTAAGGTGATTGAATTCATACCAAGTATTTTTTTTCTGATCAAATGGTGTAAACTAGAAATGAATAGTAAAAGGAAAACTGGAAAATTCATAAATACTTGGATATTAAATAATATCCTCTTGAATAATTAGTGAACCAAAAAGGAACTTAAAGGAAAAAAATTAAAAGTATCTTAAGAAAAAAAGGAAACATTTGCACAGCAGAGGAAATCATCAACAAAGCGAAAAGGCAGCTGACTGAATGGGAGAAACTATTTCCAAATTATATATGCAGTATAAGAGGTCAATATCCAACATATATTAACAGCTCATACAACTCAGCACAAAAAAATGAATAAAAAATGAGCAGAAGAACTTTAATAAAGGGGAAAGGCAGTTGGACAACAGGCAGATGAAAAGATGTTCAACATCACTAATCATCAAAGAAAGGCAAATAAAAATCACAATGACATCTCACACCTGTCAGAATGGCTAAAATCAAAAAGAGTACAAATAACAAATGATGGTGAGGATGTAGAGAAAATGGAAGCCTTGTACACCGTGGGTGGGAATGTAAATTGGTGCAGTCACTGAGGAAAACAGCAGAGTTTCCACGAAAAATTAAAAATAGCACTACCATATGACCCAGAAATTCTAGTCCTGGATATATATTCAATAAAAAGAAAACACTAATTTGAAAATATACATGCACCCCAATGTTCATAGCAGCATTATTTACAATTACCAAGATATGAAAACCACCTGAGTGTCCATCAAACAAAAAATGGATAAAAATGATGTGATACACACACACACATGCACAATGGAATACTGCTCAGACATAAAAAATAAAATCAGCAGATGGTATTATGCTAATTACCCTAATTCAAATCCCTTATGACTATACAGTGGAAGTGAGAAACAGACTTAAGGGACTAGATCTGATAGACAGAGTGCCGGATGAACTATGGATGGAAGTTTGTGACACTGTACAGGAGACAGGAATTAAAACCATCCCCAAGAAAAAGAACTGCAGAAAGGAAAAATGGTTGTCTGAGGAGGCTTTACAAATAACTACGAAAAAAAAGAAAAGGAAAGATATGCCCATTTGAATGCAGAGTTCCAAAGAATAGCAAGGACAGATAAGAAAGACTTCCTCAGTGATCAGTGCAAAGAAATAGAGGAAAACAATAAAATGGAAAGACTAGATTTCACTTCAAGAAAATTAGAGCTACCAAGGGAATATT
Organism: Odocoileus virginianus; assembly: GCF_023699985.2. Lineage (NCBI taxonomy): Eukaryota > Metazoa > Chordata > Mammalia > Artiodactyla > Cervidae > Odocoileus > Odocoileus virginianus. Next base: position 23,588,227 of record NC_069704.1, read on the forward strand.
TCATGCAAAGATGGGCTTGATAAAGGACAGAAATGATCTGGACCTAAAAGAAGCAGAAGATATTAAGAAGAGGTGGTAAGAATACACAGAAGAACTGTATAAAAAAGATGTTCACTACCCAGATAATCATGATGGTGAGATCACTCACACTCACCTAGAGCCAGACATCCTGAAATGTGAAGTCAAGTGGGCCTTAGGAAGCATCACTACGAACAAAGTTAGTGGAGATGATGGAATTCCAGTTCAGCTATTTCAAATCCTAAAAGATGATGCTGTGAAAGTGCTGAACTCAATATGTCAGCAAATTTGGAAAACTCAGCAGTAGCCACAGGACTGGAAAATGTCAGTTTTCAGTCCAATCTCAAAGAAAGGCAATACCAAAGAATGCTCAAACTGTTGTACAATTGCACTCATCTCACACACTAGTAAAGTAATGTTCAAAATTCTCCAAGCCAGTCTTCAGCAATACATGAACCATGAACTTCTAGATATTCAAGCTGGTTTTAGAAAAAAACAGAGGAGCCAGAGATCAAATTGCCAACATCTGCTGGATCATTGAAAAAGCAAGAGAGTTCCAGAAAAACATCTATTTCTGCTTTATTGACTATGCCAAAGCCTTTGGCTGTGTAGATCACAATAAACTGTGGAAAATTCTGAAAGAGATGGGCATACCAGACCACCTGACCTGCCTCTTGAGAAACCTATATGCAGGTCAGGAAGCAACAGTTAGAACTGGACATGAAACAACAGACTGGTTCCAAATAGGAAAAGGAGTACGTCAAGGCTGTATTTAAATTGTATCACCCTGCTTATTTAACTTATATGCAGAAAACATATGAGAAACACTGGGTTGGGGGAAGCACAAGCTGGAGTCAAGATTGCCAGTAGAATTATCAATAACCTCATATATACAGATGACACTACCCTTATAGCAGAAAGTGAAGAAAAACTAAAGAGCCTTTTGATGAAAGTGAAAGAAGAGAGTGAAAAAGTTGGCTCAAAGCTCGACATTCAGAAAACTAAGATCATGGCATTGGTCACATAACTCATGGCAAATAGATGGGGAAACAGTGGAAACAGTGGCTGACTTTATTTTGGGGGGCTCCCAAATCACTGCAGATGGTGATTGCAGCCATGAAATTAGCAGATCCTTACTCCTTGGGAGGAAAGTTATGACCAACTTAGACAGCATATTAAAAAGCAGAGACTTTGTCAACAAAGGTTTTCTAGTGAAGGCTATGGTTTTTCCAGGAGTCAGGTATGGATGTGAGTTGGAGTATAAAGAAAGCTGGAAAAAAAAAAAAAAAAGAAAGAAAGCTGAGTGCCAAAGAACTGATGATTTTGAACTGTGGTGTTGGAGAAGACTCTTGAGAGTCTTGAAGATCCAACCAGTCCATCCTAAAGATCATTCTTGGGTGTTCGTTGGAAGGACTGAAATTGAAGCTGAAACTCCAATATTTGGCCACCTGATGTGAAGAGCTGACTCATTTGAAATGACCCTCATTCTGGGAAAGATTGAGGGCAGGAGGAGAAGGGGAAGACAGAGGAAGAAATGGTTGTATGGCATCACCGACTCAATGGACATGAGTTTGGATAGACTCTGGCAGTTGGTGATGGACAGGGAGGCCTGGCGTGCTGCGGTTCATGGGGTCAGAAAGAGTCGCACACGACTGAGCGACTGAACTGAACTGAACTGCCTTTTCTAAATCTGTGCTGAACATCTGGAAGTTCACATTTCACGTACTGCTGAAGCCTGGCTTGGAGAATTTTGACCATTACTTTACTAGTGTGTGAGATGAGTTCAGTTGTTCAGTAGTTTGAACATTCTTTGGCATTGCCTTTCTTTGGTGTTGGAATGAAAACTGACCTTTTCCAGTCCTGTGGCCACTGCTGAGTTTTCCAGATTTGCTGGCATATTGAGTGCAGCACTTTCACAGCAGAATCTTTTAGGATTTGAAATAGCAACTAACTGACTAAATAAAGAAATATTTAAATTTAGACAAATAAGTAAATAAGAGGAAAATTTTAAGAATATATATTGATAAAATAGAAAGATTTTTAATATACAACTAACTTTACACCTAAAAGAACTAGAAAAAAAAAAACTTAGCCCAAATTTAGCAGAAATAGGAAAATGATAATGATTAGACCAGAAGTACATAAAAAATGAAATATAGAAAGATGAAAAGTAGGTCATTCAATATTACCATAACAAGAAAAAACCTGGTTGTTACGAATGACAAAATTACCACTTACATTGTTCTGTCCTCCAAAAACAAGTCGCTGTTCAATAAGTGGGGAAACTGGTTACCTTCAAGGCTTAGCAGAAGATTTATTGCAAATTGAGAGAGAAAGTAATAAACCTCTGCTCCTGGGAGAGAGGTAGAAAGCCATCCTAGGCCCCCAGCAATTTGATTACTGCTTACCCACAAAAGAATAGGATTACTGTCAAAGCTCACCACCTTTATCCCCCAAAGATGGAGAACCAGCTGAATGCATTCCAAACCAGGGTTATGGCAGTTCACCATAGGTGCAGTTGTGGAGAGAGATTCTCTCTCAGGATCAAGTACATAGGGAAGTCCTAGGCTTAAATTAGCAAACGTGCCCCACCCCAAAGCCAAGCTAACACTAGGTGATTGGGACCTTAGCAACAACATATCTAACTTAGTTTAAGTTGTGACCAAATTGATTCAATCTCTCCTCCCTCTAACACTGTAGAACAATTAAATATAAGAAAAATAACTCTTTAGTTAGTCTCATTTTAGTGACTTTTGGTATCTTCTTTCTTTGTTGAAACAAATATCATTTCCCACCACTCCCTTTAGGTTCCATTTGGATAATGTCTAGACATCTCAGAGAACTGCATCCCAGGCAGGTCCTTCACTGGCCCCCTGGCCTGGGAAACACTGTTCTCGACATAAAATGCACCTGGCACTGTTGTATACATCTTCATTATTAATACATGTGTTTTTAACATTCTTTACATACATCATAGACTGGTGATCAAATTCATTCCCTTAAACAATAAGAAAAATTAAGCGGGCTTAGCTAAAATTTAAATCTTTTTTCATTGAAAGACATTGCTGAGTATAAAAAAAAGCCACGGACTGAGCTAAAGTATTTCCAAAAACAGATGTCTAATAAAGGATTTATATCCAGAATGCATAAATAATTAACTCAAATTTAATAATACAAAAACAAACAATCCAACTATGAATGGTACAAAAGATCTGAAAACACACTTCATAAGAGTTATGGATGTCAAAAAATAACGAGAGATACTAAAATCAGAGGAATCTGGTGGAGAGGGAGGTGGGAGGGGGGATCGGGATGGGGAATACATGTAAATCCATGGCTGATTCATGTCAATGTATAACAAAAACCACTACAATATTGTAAAGTAATTAGCCTCCAACTAATAAAAATAAATGAAAAAAATAAAATAAAATTTAAAAAAATAAAAATAAAAAATAGTCACAACCTAAAAAATAAAGAAAATAAAATTAAAAAAAATAAAGATAAAATACTTTTGAGAACAACAATCCTGACTACCAAGTTCTGCACATTGACAGAGTAGGCAGAGCGACTGGAACCCTCATTTATTGACAGTGTGAGTGTAAAATGATACCGCCACTTTGTAAAACAGTTTGCCAAGTTCTTATAAGCACATACCATGTGACCTAAGTTTTAAAAAATACTTTTCTATCGCTTCTCAGCCTTTTGGCTAAGATCAAGTGTAGTACTTTTCTAAGTATTTTCCCAAGAGAAATGAAATCTGAGTTTACTTAAAATCTTTATGCAAATGTTTATTAGTGGCTGTCTTTATCTTGCCAAAAGCTGGAAGTGTTGGAAATGTCTTCTAACTGAAGAATAAACTGCTGTAAATTCATTCTAAGTAATGCTGTGCTGTGTCGTGCTCTGCTTATTCACTCAGGCATGTCCCCGTGGACTGTAGCCCACCAGGCTCCTCTGTCCATGGGGATTCACCAGGCAGAATACTGGAATGGGTTGCCATGCCTTCCTCCAGGGCATCTTCCCAACCCAGGGATTGAACCCAGGACACCCACATTGCAGGCAGATTCTTTACCATCTGAGCCACCAGGGAAGCCCAAGAATACTGGAGTGGGAAGCCTATCCTTCTCCAGGGGAACTTTCCGATCCAAGAATCGAACAAGGGTATTGTGCATTTTAGGCGGATTCTTTACCAGCTGAGCTACCGGGGAAGCCCTTCAAGTAACGCTACCCAGAATTAAAGAGAACAAACTACTGATACACACATCATAGATGAACCTCAAATTAATTATACCAAGGCTACATCCTATAGGATTTCATTTATATAGCATTCAAAAAAGGCAAAACTGTAGAATAGATTTCAGAGCAGTTGTTGGCAGGGAATGGATGCAGGAGAAGGGGTTGATTAAATGAGCAGAAGAAAAGTTTGCCTATTTGAATTCACCTGTCTATAACCTCTTTGCTTTCAACAAAATAAGATTTATTGTATTAAGCAACCATATAGAGCTATATTTCCCTGGCTCATGAAAGTAAGAACAAATTTCAATTTGAATACATCCACACTTTAGTAATGTTTTGTACAAATGGCCTTACTTGAATTAGGAAGGAAGCCTCAAATGTGTATTTGTTTTTTGCTAACTTCTATGAATATCTATGTAGAAGAAAAAGTAGGAGTGAAAGGAAAGGAGATAAGTGAGAAAATGAGAAATCCCATCCTTCATTTCATCTGCCAGATTAAGTTTAAAAAAATATACATCTTTATTCCTCATTTGCAACTGTTTTTGTTAGGCCAAATCACAGAATCTCTTTTAAATTATTTTTAAAGTAAAAAAGTAAATCTTTTTTATTTATACTTTATGGAAGTATTAAAATATTATACCAGAAATGTAAAGATAATCATCTTATTTTAGTATATCCCGTGATCCCATTTTGTAGCTTATCAAAGTTAGAACTTGTAGTCAAGGAGGCATTCCTAAACATATTTTCATATCCTTATCTCACCTCCCAATATACTCAGAAAGTATTCCTTCTCTTTCCTCAAAAAATGCTCACAGAAGGAAACTTCCAGATTTAAAATCGTGCATCTTAGACAATCCAAGGATGAGTTAGCAATCCCAGCAATTTCCAGGAATACATAGCAGTCTACTGAGGGGTCAACTCAAGTTCCTTCTCACTAATGACTTGGATCCTGGAAAGAAACAAAGTCCCCATGAAAGATGTTGGTGTTTGTTTACTTCAAGTATCCTTTTTTAATTAAACTTTTTATTTTTAATAAGCATAAATTTGCATGGATTTGAAAAAAATTATTACAAAGAAGTCCTGTGTATTGCTAGCCAGTTTACACGAATTAGTTCAATTCAGTCTCTCAGTCATGTCCGACTCATTGTGACCCCATGGATTGCAGCACGCCAGGCTTTCCTGTCCATCACCAGCTCCCAGAGCCTACTCATAGTCATGTCCATCACATTGGTGATGCCATCCAACCATCTCAACCTCTGTCATCCCTTTCTCCACCCACCTTCAATCTTTCCCAGCATCATGGTCTTTTCTATTGAGTCGTTTCTTCGTATCAGGTGGCCAAAGTATTGGAGTTTCAGCTTCATCATCAGTCCTTCCACTGAATATTCAGGACTGACTTCCTTTAGGATGGACTGGTTGGATCTCTTTGCAGTCCAAGGGACTATCAAAAGTCTTCTCCAACACCACAGTTCAAAAGCATCAATTCTTATGTGCTCAGTTTTCTTTATAGTCCAACTCTCACATCCATATATGACTACTGGAAAAACCATAGCTTTGACTAGTTGGACATTTGTTGGCAAAATAATGTCTCTGATTTTTAATATGCTGTCTAAGATGGTCACAGCTTTTCTTCCAAGGGGCAAGAATCTTTTAATTTCATGACTATAGTCACCATCTACAGTGATTTTGGAGCCCCCCAAAATAAAGTCTCTCATTGTTTCCATTGTTTCCCCATCTATTTGCCATGATGTGATGGGACCATATGCCATGATCTTAGTTTTCTGAATGTTGAGTTTTAAGCCAATGTTTCATTCTCCTTTTTCACTTTCATCAAGAGATTCTTCAGTTCTTCATTTTCTGCCGTAAGGGTGGTGTCATCTGCATATCTGACGTTATTGATATTTCTCCCAGCAATCTTGTTTCCAGCTTGTGCTTCTTCCAGCCCAGTGTTTCACATGAGGTACTCTGCATATAAGTTAAATAAGCAGGGTGACAATATACAGCCTTGACGTATTCCTTTCCCGAATTGAAACCAGTCTGTTGTTCCATGTCCAGTTCTAACTGTTGATTCTTGAGCTGCATACAGATTTCTCAGGAGGCTGATCAGCTGGTCAGATATTCCTATCTCTTTAGGAATTTTCCACAGTTTGTTGTGATCCACACAGTCAAAGGCTTTGGCATAGTCAATAGTGCAAAAGTAGATGTTTTTCTGGAACTCTCTTGTTTTTCCGATGATCCAATGAATGTTAGCAGTTTGATTTCTGATTCCTGTACCTTTTCTAAATCCATCTTGAACATCTGGAAGTTCATGGTTCATGTACTGTTGAAACCTGGCTTGGAGAATTTTGGGCACTACTTTACTAGTGTGTGAGATAAGTTGAATTATGCAGTAGTTTCAACATTCTTTGGCATTGCCTTTCTTTGGGGTTGGAATAAAAACTGACCTTTTCCAGTCCTGTGGCCACTGTTGAATTTTCCATATTTGCTGGTATATTGAGTGCAGCACTTTCACAGCATTGTCTTTCAGGATTTGAAATAGCTCAACTAGAATTCCTTCACCTCCACTAGCTTTATTTGTAGTGATGCTTCCTAAGGCCCACTTGACTTCGCATTCCAGAATGTCTGACTCTAGCTGAGTGATCACACCTTTGTGGTTATCTGGGTCATGAGATCTTTTGTGTATAGTTCTGTGTATTCTTGCCACCTCTCCTTAATATCTTCTGCTTCTATTATGTCCATACCATTTCTGTCCTTTATTATGCTCACCTTTGCATGAAAAGTTCCCTTGGTATCTCTAATTTTCTTGATGAGATCTCTAGTCTTTCCCATACTATTGTTTACACAAATAATATCTTGCAAAATTATAGCACAGTATCACAATCAAGATACTAACACTATAGTCAAGTTACAAAATATTTGCATCACCAGAAGGATCAAGCGTGCTATCCTTTTGTAGCAGTGCCTGCGTGTTAAGTTGCTTCAGTCGTGTCTGACTTATTTTGACCCTATGGACTGTTACCTGCCAGGTTCCTCCGTCCATGGGATTCTCCAGGCAAGAATACTAGAGTGGGTTGCCATGCCTTTCTCCAGGGTATCTTCCAATCCAAGAATCAAACCCCAGGCTCCTGCACTGTAGGCAGATTCTTTGTAGACTAAGTGACAAGGGAAGCCGCTGCTGCTGCTAAATCACTTTAGTCGTGTCCGATTTAGCGGCCCCATGGACTGCAGCCTACCAGGCTCTTCCGTCCATGGGATTTTCCAGGCAAGAGTACTGAAGTGGCGTGCCATTGCCTTCTCTGGGAAGGGAAACAACACCTGAGCTTATGTCTCCAGCAGTGGCAGGTGGGTTCTTTACAACTTGCACCACCCAGGAAACCCAAATCCTTTTTTAGCCAACCACAACCAAATCCTTGACCCTGGCAACCACTAATCTGTGCTAAACTTCTAAATATTCTCCTTCAAATTATTTTTTTATATTAGTAGACTCATACCTTATGTAATCTTATTGAAATGGCTTTTTCACTCACCATATTTCCTGAAGATTCTTTCAAATTGCTTTATTTATTGATAATCCATTAATTTTGAATTCTGAATAGTGTTCCCTTGCATACATCTATGACAGCTTGTTTAACCATTCATCCATTGAATGACATTTGGCCTGTTTCCAGTTTCTGAGCATTATGGATAAAACTACTATAAATATTTGTGTACAGATTTTTGTGTGAGTGTAGGTCTATTTTTCTAAGATAATGCCCAAGAGCACAATTGCAAGGTTATATGGTAATCACATGTTTAATTTTATAAGAAAATGTCAAGCTATTATCTGGAGTATGTATCCCCACCAGCAACATGAGTAACCCAGTTTCTTTGCATCTTTGCCAGAAACTGTCATTTTTATTATTTTTATTTTAGCCATTCTTATAGATGTATGGTGATATCTCACTGTAATTTGTTTGCATTTCCCTGATGGCTAGTAATATTGAACATCTTGTTATATGCTATTTGCCATCTGTGTATCCTCTTTGGAGGATGTACTCCTACCTCATTCTTCATTAAAAAAAAAAAAGGCTATTCCAGAACCTGTACTTTTCTTTATAAATTCTAGAGTAAGAGTATCTATGTCAGTAAAAGTCATTGCTGGGATTTCAATAGGATTGCATTAAAAGTTAGGTCAATTCGGAAAGAACTGACATGACATCTTTATTATACTGAGTCCTCAATCCATTAACAGAGCATGTTTCTCCATTTATTTAGATGCTTGATTTATTTCACTAGCATTTCCTCATAATCAGCATATGGGTGTGTTTTGTTATTTGTGTCCCTAAGTAGTTTTTTAATTTTGAGGTAATTGTAAACAGTGTTGTGCTTTCAATCTCAGTTTTCATGTGTTTATTGTTAATTTATAGTGTCAGCAAAAATTCAATTAACTATCAAGTTAAGAATTGAAAAAGGAATTTTATTTGAGCCAACATGAGGGTTACAACCCAGGAAGCAGATTCTCAAAAAGCTTCTGGAATTGTTTCAGCTGTTAGAAGCCAAAGGCACAGTCCTTTACATTTTTGACACAAAGGATCACACACCAAAATGACATACTGATATTTTACATAAAGTTTAAGGTTACATAGTCCAAGTAAGCATGTACAAAGAGATCAGCAGGTCACCATGACCCCCTAAAGAGTTGGAAATGAACACTGTATTTTAAAGAAGTTACTCTGCTAGTGTCAGAAGAAAGAAAAAGATTGATATTTACAGTCAAGCAGGCACTCCCACCTTTGAGGAGGTCTGATTAATGTGTAGCGAAGATGCATTCTGCACATTAGGGAGAAAGGGAGGGGGTCCGAACATATACACAGAGAACTTTATGTTTAGTTTTACACGGCTGGCCTTAAAATATAAATGTTCTTTCATCAATAGAATTAAAATGATTTTAGTGTGTTGATCTTGTATCCAGTGAGATTGCTTGTATTCACTTATTAATTCTAACAGGTTTTGTTTTCTTTTGTAGATTCCTTGGGATAATCATAATGGTGTGATCACTCACCTAGAGCCAGACATCCTGGAATGTGAAGTCAAGTGGGCCTTAGAAAGCATCACTATGAACAAAGCTAGTGGATGTGATGGAATTCCAGTTGAGCTATTTCAAATCCTGAAAGATGATGCTGTGAAAGTGCTGCACTCAGTATAGCCAGCAAATCTGGAAAACTCAGCAGTGGCCACAGGACTGCAAAAGGTCAGTTTTCATTCCAATCCCTAAGAAAGGCAATCCCAAAGAATGCTCAAACTACCACACAATTGCACTCATCTCACACGCTAGTAAAGTAATACTCAAAATTCTCTAAGACAGGCTTCAGCAATACGTGAACTGTGAACTTCCAGATGCTCAAGCTGGCTTTAGGAAAGGCAGAGGAATCAGAGATTAAATTGCCAACATCTGATGGATCATCAAAAAATCAAGAGAGTTCCAGAAAAACATCTATTTCTGTTTTATTGACTATGCCAAAGCCTTTGACTGTGTAGATCACAATAAACTGTGGAAAATTCTGAAAGAGATGGGAATACCAGACCACCTGACCTGCCTCTTGAGAAACCTATATGCAGGTCAGAAAGCAACAGTTAGAAATGGACATGGAACAACAGACTGGTTCCAAATAGGAAAAGGAGTACGTCAAGGTTGTATATTGTCACCCTGCTTATTTAGCTTACATGCAGAGTACATAATGAGAAACGCTGGGCTGGAAGAAGCACAAGCTGGAATTAAGATTGCTGGGAGAAATATCAATAACCTCAGATGTGCAGATGACACCACCCTTATGGCAGAAAGTGAAGAGGAACTAAAAAGCCTCTTGATGAAAGTGAAAGAGGAGAGTGAAAAAGTTTACTTAAAGCTCAACACTCAGAATACTAAGATCATGGCATCTGGACCCATCACTTAATCTGAAATAGATGGGGAGACAGTGGAAACAGTGTCAGGCTTCATTTTTTGGGGCTCTAAAATCACTGCAGATGGTGATTGCAGCCATGAAATTAAAAGATGCCTACTCCTTGGAAGGAAAGTTATGACCAACCTAGACAGCATATTTAAAAGCAGAGACATTACTTTGCCAACAAAGTTCCATCTGGTCAAGGCTATGGTTTTTCCAGTGGTCATGTATGGATATAGAGTTGAACTGTGAAGAAAACTGAGCTCCGAAAAATTGATGGTTTTGAACTGTGGTGTTGGAGAAGACTCTTGAAAGTCCCTTGGACTGCAAGGAGATCCAAGCAGTCCATCCTAAAGGAGATCAGTCCTGGGTGTTCATTGGAAGGACTGATGCTGAAGCTGAAACTCCAATACTTTGGCCACCTGATGCGAAGAGTTGACTCATTGGAAAGACCCTGATGCTGGGAGGGATTGGGGGCAGGAGGAGAAGGGGACAACAGAGGATGGGATGGCTGGATGGCATCACCGACTCAATGGACATGAGTTTGAGTAAACTCCAGGAGTTGCTGATGGACAGGGATGCCTGACATGCTGTAATTCATGGGGTTGCAGAGTCGGACACGACTGAGCGACTGAACTGAACTGAACTGAATCACTTCTTTTGTGTGCTTTCACACATGTAAATAAACTTTATTATTTCCCCGATTAATCAGTCCATTGACAGATGCAAGAATCAATTATCTGTTGGTGCACAACAATCCCATAACTCGCTTGGCTTAAAGCTACACATTGTTGTCACTGCTTATAGGGTTCTGGGCAGCAGGTCAGAGCCTCCATCTTCCACTTGGCTCACTGGAGTTAGCTGTGTGTTTGGTAAGTTGGGAAGATGGATGGTACTCCTGAATTGCCTGTACTTTCTCATGTGTCTAGAGGTCCCTTGTCTAAGCTGAAGCTGTCAACCATCTTTCTCTTTTCTTACCTTTAGCAAGCTATCCCAGGCTTATTCTAATGAGTTCTAAGAAAGATCCTAAATGTTTAAGGCCTCTTGAATTATATGCTAAGAACTGACATTCCATCAATTATATCACATTATATGGGCCAAAGAAATCTCAAGGCCAGCCCAGATTTAAGAATGTGAGAAATATATTCCAACTCTTGATGGCAGAATTACATATTCAGATTGAAAGGGGCATGGATATAGGAAAGGAATTGGAGCTATCTATGTAATCATTTTATACTAATATTTATAGCCTGAAGAGTGCATCAGGGATTGACAAGTGTTTCTTCAAAGATGGAGAAATAGTAAATATTTTGGACTTGTGAGTTACATACATTTTCTTTTGTCATTGCTTCTACTTCTCTGCTTTGTTCTTTGAATATTTTGATAATCATTATTAATAAATTTAATATTATTTAATAATTAATTTTTAATAATTGTAATTATTTTTATAAGTTGTGTCTTTTGTAAATATTTTCTCCAAATTGGTAGATTAGCTTCTCATTCTACTGACAATAAAGTGTCTCTTTGCAATGTGGGAGATCAAGGTTTGATCCCTGGGTTGGGAAGATCCCCTGGAGAAGGAAATGGCAACCCACTCCAGTACTCTTGCCTGGAAAATCCCATGGACAGAGGATCCTGGTAGGCTACAGTCCACGGGGTCACAAAGAGTTGGACCCCACTGAGCAACTTCACTTTCTACTGACTCTGTCTTTCACAGAGCAGAAATTTTAATTTTATTGAAGTCCAATTTATTAGTTTTTTCTTTTTTTTTCCCCCCATGGATCTTGCCTTTGACCTTTATCTAAAAAGTTGGCACCATATCCAAGGTCATCTAGATTTTCTTCTAGATTATCTTCCAGGAAATTTGTAGTTTTGCACTTTGCATGTAGCTTTATAATCTATTCTGAGTTAAATTTTGTGAAGGGTGTGACATTTGTGTCTATACAGACAAAGGATTAATCTCAAAAATATACATGTCATTTTTCTTTTTCTTGTTCCAGTAGCCTTTATTGAAAGGACTGTTTTTGCTCCATTGTATTGCTTTGTACTCCACTGACAAATATCAGTTACTATATTTACATCTAATTCTGCACTCTCTTTCCTGTTCCATTGATCTAGCTTTTAAATTATTTATCAGACACCAAGTTGTTTTAGCTATTGTAGCTTTATAGTAAGTCTTGAAATTGAGTTGTGTCAGCCTTCCAACTTCATTTTTCTCTTTCAATATTATGTTGCCTATTTTGGATCTTTTGCATCTCCATGTAAACTTCAGAATCAATTTGTTGATATCTATTTTGTCAGATACATAATTTGCAAATACTTTTCTTCCATTCACTAGTTGCTTTCTCATTGTGTTGATGATGTTGCTATGCAGAAGCTTCTAAGTTTGATGTCATGCCACTTGTTTCATTTTGCTTTTATTGCAAAAATAATTTTGCCATCAAATACAAAGAATCATTGCCAAGACATGTTAAGGGGTTACCACCTGTTTTCTTCTAGAGGTTTTATGATTTAGGTTAGGTCTTACATTCAAGTCTTTAATCCATTTTGGGTTGATTTTTATGCATGTGGGGAATACATGTAAATCCATGGCTAATTTATTTCAATGTATAACAAAAACTACTGTAATGATGTAAAGTAATTAGCCTCCAACTAATAAAAATAAATGGAAAAAAAAAAGATAGTAGTCCAATTTCATTCCTTTTCCTGTGACTGTCCAGTTTTTCCAATACTATTGTAGTGGTTTTTCCCCCATTGTATATTCTTGATTTCTTTGTCATAAATTAATTGATCATATATACATGACTTTAGACTTTCTGTTCTGTTCCATTGATCTGTTTATCTGTTTTTATGCAAATAACATTCTGTTTTAATTACTATAGCTTTGTAATATAGTTTGAATCCAGGGAGCATAATGCCTCCAACTTTTTTTTTTTCTTTTTAATTTTTTTTAGGTTCTTTTGTAATACCATACAAATTTTAGAACGGTATGTTTGTTCTATTTCTGTGAAAAATGCCATTGCAATTTTGATAGGGGTTGCATAAATCTATTGGAGAAGGAAATGGCAACCCACTCCACTACTCTTGCCTGAAAATTCTGTGGACAGAGGAGCCTTGTAGTTTACAGTCCGTGGAGCCGCAAAGAGTCGGACACTTTGATAGCTTTGCACAGAATGGACATTTTAGTAATGCTAGTTCTTCCAGTCCATGAACACAGAATATTTTTCCATTTGTTTTTTGTGCTTCTTCAACTTATTTTATCAATCTTATATATTTCAATATACATACATATCTCCTCCTTGGTTCAATTTATTCATAAACATTTTATTCTTTTGAATGGAATTATAAATTAGATTTCTTAAATTTATTTTTAATTGGAAGATAATTGCTTTACAATGATGTGTTGTTTTCTCCAGTACAACAACAAGATTCAGCTATAAGTATACACGTATTCCCTCCCTCTTGAGCCTCCCTCCCCTGTCCCCATCCCAGTCCTCTAGGTCACCACAAAACACTGGGTTGAAGTCCCTATAGAGCTGTTTCCCATTAACTATTTATTTTACTCAGGGTAGTGTATATATGTCAATGCTACTCTCTCAATTCACCCCACCCTCTCATTCCCCTACTATGTCCACAAGTCTGTTCTCTGCTTCTGTGTCTTTATTCCTGCCCTGCGGATGGATCCATCAATACTATTTTCATAGATTTTATATATATATATGCATTAGTATAAGATATTTGAGTTTGTTTCTGACTTCCTTCACTCTGTATAACAGGCTCTAGGTTCATCCACTTCACTGTTATTAACTCAGATCTGAGTAATACCCCATTGTATATATGTACCACAACTTCTTTACCCATTCATCTGGCAATGGACATCTGGATTGCTTCTATGTCCTGGTTACTGTAAACAATGCTGCTATGAACATTGGGGTACATGTATCTTTTTGGATTATGGCTTTCTCTGGATATATTCCCAGGAGTGAGATTGCTGGGTCATACAGTAGCTCTATTTTTGGTTTTTAAAGAAATCTCCATGCTATTCTCCATAGTTGCTATACCAATTTACATTTCCATAACACTGTAAGAGGGTTCCTATTTCTCTCCATCCTCTTCAGTATTTATTGTTTGTAGATTTGTTGATAATGGCCATTCTGACTGGTATGATAGTTCGATTTGCATTTTTTAAATATTGAACAATGTTGAGCATTTTTTCATAGATTTGTTGGCCATCTGTTTGACCTCTTGCATTCCTGTATCAATTCAGTTCAGTCACACAGTCTTGTCCGACTCTGCGACCCCATGAACTGCAGCATGCCAAGCCCCCCTGTTCATCACCAAATCCCGGAGTTTATTCAAACTCATGCCCATCGAGTTGGTGATGCCATCCAGCCATCTCATCGTCAGTCATCCCCTTCTCCTCCTGCCCCCAATCCCTCCCAGCATCAGGGTCTTTTCCAGTGAGTCAACTCTTCTCATGAGATGGCCAAAGTACTGGAGTATCAGCTTCAGCATCAGTCCTTCCAATGAACACCCAGGACTGATCTCCTTTAGGATGGACTGGTTGGATCTCCTTGCAGTCCAAGGGACTCTCAAGAGTCTTCTCCAACACCACAATTCAAAAGCATAAATTTTTTGGTGCTCAGCTTTCTTCACAGTTCAGCTCTATATCCATACATGACCACTGGAAAAACCATAGCCTTGACCAGACGCAACTTTGTTGACAAAGTAATGTCTCTGCTTTTTAATATGCTATCTAGGTTGGTCATAACTTTCCTTCCAAGGAGTAAGCGTCTTTTAATTTCATGGCTGCAATCACCATGTGCAGTGATTTTGGAGCCCCCAAAATGAAGCCTGACACTGTTTCCACTCTCTCCCCATCTATTTCAGATGAAGTGATGGGTCCAGATGCCATGATCTTAGTTTTCTGAATGTTAAGCTTTAAGCCAACTTTTTCACTCTCCTCTTTTACTTTCATCAACAGGCTTTTTAGCTCCTCTTCACTCTCTGCCATAAGGGTGGTGTCATCTACATATCTGAAGTTATTGATATTTCTCCTGGCAATCTTGATTCCAGCTTGTGCTTCTTTCAGTCCAGTGTTTCTCATGATGCTAAGTTAAATAAGTGGGGTGACAATATAGAGACTTGACATACTCCTTTTCCTATTTGGAACCAGTCTGTTGTTCCATGTCCAGTTCTAACTGTTGATTCCTGTCCTGCATATACGTTTCTCAAGAGGCAGGTCAGGTGGTCTGGTATTCCCATCTCATTCAGAATTTTCCACAGTTTATTGTGATCCACACAGTTGAAGGTTTTGGCATAGTCAATAAAGCAGAAATAGATGTTTTTCTGGAACTCTCGCTTTTTCGATGATCCAGCTGATATTGGCAATTTGATCTCTGGTTATACTAATAACTAATTAGGGAAATAATGCCATTCACTATTGCAACAAACAAATAAAATGTCTAGGAACAAACCTATTTAAGGAGACAAAAGACCTATATGCAGAAAACTATAAGACATGTATGAAAGAAATTAAAGACACAAACAGATGGAGAGATATACCGTGTTCTTGGTTTGGAAGAATCAACATTGTCAAACTAACTATACTACCCAAAGCAACCTTTGGATTCAATGCCATCCCCATCATATTACCAATGGCATTTTTCACAGAACTAGAACAAAAACTTCTACAATTTTCATGGAAACACTAGAGACCCTGAATAGCCAAATAAATCTTGAGAAATAAAGATGGAGCTGGAGGAATCAACTTTCCTCACTTCAGACTATACTGCAAAGCTACAGTAATCAAGATACTATGGTATGGCACAAATATAGAAATATAGACCAATGGAACAAGACAGAAAGCCCAGAGATAGACCAGCATACGTATGGGCATTTTATGTTTGACAAAGAAGGCAAGAATATATAATGGAGAAAAGACAGCTTCTTCAATAAGTGATGCTGGGAAAACTGGACAAACTAAATATAAAAGAATAAAAATTAGAATGCTTCCTAACATTATTAACAAAAATAAACTCAAAATGGATTAAAGACCCAAATATAAGGCCACACACCATAAAACTCTTAGAGGAAAACAGGTAGAATACTCTTTGACATAAATTGCAGGAAGATCCTCTTTGACCCACTTTCTAGTGCAATGGAAATGAAAACAAAAGTGAACAAATGGGACCTAATTAACCTTAAAAGCTTTTGTAAAGAAAATGCAGCTACAAGTAAGATGAAAAGGCAACCCTCAGAATGGGAGAAAATAATTACAGATGAAGCAAGTGACAAAGGATTAATCTCCAAAATATACAAGAAGCTCATGTAGCTCAATATCAGAGAAACAAACAACTCAACCAAAAAAATTGTGCAAAAGACTTAAATAGACATTTCTCCAAAGAAGACATACAAATAGCCAATAAATTATATTTTAAAAAATTTATCTTTCTGATAGTTCTGACAGCTCATTATTAGTATACTTGCTAATTACTCTTCAAAGATTCCCATGCTATGTTGTATAGGAATGGTGAGAATGGGCACTCTGATTTTAGAGGACAAGCTTTCAGATTTTCACCACTGAGTATCATGATAGCCCATATCATCATTGATTTTCACAAAAAAAAACTTTATAATGTTGAGGTATATTTCCTCTAAATCCACTTTGCTGGGGGTTTTTAACATAAAAATATCTTGAATTTTTCCATAATTTTTTTTGCAACTATTGGGATGATCCAGTGATTTTTATCCTTCATTTTGTTAATGTAATGTGTTACACTGAGTAATTTGCAGATATTGAGTCATCCTTCCATTCCTGGATTAAATCCCACTTGGTCATGATGTATAATCCTTTTAATGTAATGTTTAATTTAGTTTGTTAATATTTTGTTGAAGAATTTTTTTGTATCTATGTTCATCAGAGATTTTGGCCTCTAATTTTCTTTTCTTATAGCTGACTCATTTGAAAAGATCCAGATGCTGGGAAAGATTGAGGGCAGGAGGAGAAGGTGACGACAGAGGATGAGATGGTTGGATGACATCACCAACTCAATGGACATGAGTTTGGGTAGGCTCCAGGAGTTGGTGATTGACAAGGAGGCCTGGCATGCTGCAGTTCATGGGGTTGCAAAGAGTAGGACACGACTGAGAGATTGAACTGAACTGAACTGAACTAATGGCAATCTTGCCTGATTTTGGTGTCAGGGTAACGCTGACCTCATAAAATGATTTTGAAAGTGTTTCCTTATATTTTTTTGGAAAAGGGTGAGAAATATTGATATTAATTATATTTTAAATGTTTGGTGTAGAAACACTTTAAAATATTTTTTATTTTCTTTCTAGCAAAATTTTTTTCTCCAGAAAAAAAATCAGAAATATTAATTTATCATTTTGCTATGTTTATCTGCATGTGTACATTTGCACATCTACACACACCTTTACCAAGTTTCTACCCTCAATCTTACATCTTAATGTCTTCTTGACTGAGTGAAAGTCAAATATAGTTCTCATAAATTAGCATATGTGACAAGGAGATTGTAATTCCACTCTAATCAGTGGAAAGTGTAAAGAGAAAGTACATTTGAAAGAGAGATATTGAGCTTTATCTTTGAATTTCAAGTGATTCTAAGACATCTAGCACTTAATAAACATATACATATCTAAATCCAGAATATAGGTCTGTCTAAGAAGTTACAAATTTAGAGATAAAATAATAAGTAGTTATGAAAATTTAGAGGAAATGCAAACATTCAGGCATAAAAATATCCTAAATCTCAGAAATGTTTATATCAGTCACCTATAGCAAATTAAGGGTTAACAGTAAGGCATTAGAAATTTATTAGAAGTATTTTAACAAAAAGAATCTAGTAAGAAGACTTATATCTCAGCTAATGATTATTTTTTAGTATACTACAGATTGTAATCATGACAATAAGAGCAGAACACAAATAACAGGATAAATATTTGATAGGAAGGTATGACACTGTCAATATTTACAGACAGTAAAATATTCAGTGAAAAAATCCTTGAAGAAGCAACTGAAAAAGAATTAGTTACTGAGATGGTTAGAGATAAGATAACTTGTATACATTCCCTACTTTTCTATTACTGTTATAACTGTAGAAAACAAATTTGAAAATTTATCATGTGGCAACAGTTAGAACAATGAACTGGTTCAAAACTGGGAAAGGGATACAACTCTGTATATTGTTATCCTGTTTTTTAACTTATATGTAGAGTACATCACACAGAATGCCAGGCTCGATGAGTCACAAGCTAAAATCAAGTTTGCCAGGAGAAATATCAACAATCTCAGATATGCAGATGTTACCATTCTAATGGTAAAAAGTGGAGAGGAACTAAAGAGCCTCTTGATGAGAGTGAAAGAAGAGAATGAAAAGCTGGCTTAAAACTCAACATGAGAAAACTAAGGTCATGGCATTCAAGTCCCATCATCACTTCATGCAATAGATGGGGAAAAAGTGGAAGCAGTGACAGATTTTATTTTCTTGGCTCTAAAATCACTGTGGATGGTGACTGTAACCATGAAAATACTTGCTCCTTGGAAGAAAAACTGTGATAAACCTAGAAAGCATATTAAAAAGCAAAAACATCAGTTTGCTGACAAAAGTCTGTACAGTCAAAGTTATGATTTTTCTAGTAGTCGCATATGGATATGAGAGTTGGACCATAAAGAAGGCTGAGTGCAGAAGAATCGATGCCTTTGAATTGTCATGCTGGAGAAGATTCTTGAGAGTCAACTGGACTGCAAGGAGATCAAACGAGTCAGGCTTAAAGGAAATCAACCCTGAATATTTATTTGAAGGACAGATGCTGAAGCTGAAGTTTCAATACTTTGGCCACTTGATGTGAAGAGCTGACTCATTGGAAATGACGTTGATTCTGGGAAAGATTAAATGCAAAAGGAGAAGAGAATGACAGAAGATGAAATGGTTAGATAGCATCACTGACTCCGTGGACATGAAACTGAGCAAACTCAGGGAGATGGTGAAGGACAGGGAAGCTTGGCATGCTGAAGGCCATGGGGTTGCAAAGAGTCAGACATGACTTAGCAACTGAACAACAACTACTACTAGAATATCTTTTATAGATACTATACCCTATCATCTATCTATAAATACAAGAAAAGACCACTGATGAAGCAGAGAAGAGAAATAAATACTCTCACAATTATGTGTCAAGACATTTATTCCACTCAGAGCAATTAATAGAACTATTGAAGAATTTCAATTCTTCAAGTATAAAACAATTGAACAACACACTCAGCCAAAGGACCTAATTGACCTAATTTTTACTGCAGGAAACTAGAGCAAGAAAAGAAAAAGAAATTTAAAGCATATAAAAGGAAGGAAGTACCTGCAAACCTTGAGGATGTTGCAGGTTTGGTTCTAGGCCACTGCAATAAATCAAATATCAAAATAAAGCATGTCACACATATTTTTTTTGATTTCTCAGTACATATAAAAGTTATGTTTATATTATACAATCTCTATTAAGTTTGCAAAAGCATTAAGTTCAAAAAAACTGAGTCTAAACCTGAATCTAAATATGCTTATTTTATTGATAAAAGAAATGCTAACCATCATCTAAGCCTTCAAAGATTTGTAATCTCTATCTATAAATACAAGAAGTTACATACAGACACAGTGAACAAATGTTGTTGGAAAAATTACACCAATAGATTGACTTAATACAAGGTTGACACAAACCTTCAATTTGTAAAAAATACAATATTTGCAAAGTAAAATAAAGCAAAGCATCATTAAACAGAGCAAACTTATAATAAAGATAAAAGTAAAAATAGATGAAATTGAAAATAAGAACAATAGAGTAAGCTAATGAAACAAAAAGCCGGTTCTCTGAAAAAATCCAAAAAATCAGCAAACATCTAACAAGACTGACAAAGAAGATATAAATGACTGATATCAGAAATGAAACATGGGATATTAGTACCATTAGACCTCCAAAGGATGATGGAATACTACCCAAAACTCAACACACATTCTTCAACAACCACAATGAAATGGGTCAACTTCTCAAAAAGTACAGACTATCATAACACACAAAACATGAAAAAGATTACAGCTAAATCTATAAGACAATTAAATTAATAATTTAAAACCTCTCCAAAAAAAGATATTCTGCCCAAGTGGTTTCATTGATTATTCTACTAAAAGTAAAGAAGAATTAATATGATTTTTTATTCAATGCATTCCAGAAAACAAGAGAAGCGTGAACTCTTGCCAACTCATTTTACAATATCAGTATCACCATCAAACCAATAAAGGACAAGAAAAGTACAATAGAAAAGTGATAAACATCTCTCAAGAATTTGGAAGCAGAAACCCTCAACAAGTTGCTGAGTATAGCAATTTGTGTATTGTGTGTGTGTGTGTATATATACATATATATACACACATATATTATATATATATATATATATATATATACACACACACACACACACATACATACATTTATATACAAGTGATACTTGTTCCAGCTCTGGAAGTTGTTCAATCTCAAAGTTCAAAGTTGTTCAAAGTTGTTAAACCTCAAAGTTGTTCAAAAAAATGAATCAATGTATCTGCCAGATCAAAAAAAAGACAAAGTAATCCTACAGACTATAGAAGAACTATTATAAGATCATATCACCTGACACAGAAAAATTTTGACAAAATGCAATCTTTATTCATGATAAAAGCTCTCATCAGCTTAGCAAAGGTAGGATGATCTCAAAATGATAATGAGCATCTACAAAAATCCATACAGTAACATCATTCATAAGGTAAAAGATTGAAGCTTATCCCTAGGATCAGAAACAAAGAAATCATCTTCATTCCCACCTGTTTTATTAAATGTAGTACTAGAAATTATAGGAAGCACAATAAGGAAAGGAAGGAAGTAAAAGGAAAAGAAGAAACTAAACTTCCTCTCTTTGCGGGTGACATGTTTGTACAAAATCCCAGTTCAGTTCAGTTCAGTCGCTCAGTTGTGTCTGACTCTTTGCGACACCGTGAATCGCAGCACACCAGGCCTCCCTGTCCATCAGCAACTCCTAGAGTTTACTCAAACTCTTGTCCATCGAGTCAGTGATGCCATCAAACCATCTCATCCTCTGTCGTCCCCTTCTCCTCCTGCCCCCAATCCCTCCCAGCATCAGGGTCTTTTCCAATGAGTCAACTCTTCACATGAGGTGGCCAAAGTATTGAAGTTTCAGCTTCAGCATCAGTCCTTCCAATGAACACCCAGGACTGTTCTCCTTTAGGATGCAATGGTTGGATCTCCTTGCAGTCCAAGGGACTCTCAAGAGTCTTCTCCAACACCACAATTCAAAAGCATAAATTTTTCAGTGCTCAGCTTTCTTCACAGTTCAACTCTCACATCCATACATGACCACTGGAAAAACCATAGCCTTGACCAGATGGACCTTTGTTGGCAAAGTAATGTCTCTGCTTTTAAATATGCTGTCTAGGTTGGCCATAACTTTCCTTCCAAGGAGTAAGCGTCTTTTAATTTCATGGCTGCAATCACCACCAGCAATTGTGTTATTACCCATTAAAAAAAAAGTGTTGATGCCTTAACTCCCAGTTTCTCAGCATGTGATTTTTATTTGGAAACAAGGTTGTTACATATGTAATCAGTTAGGATATGGTTGTATTGGAGCAGAGTGGGCCTCAAATCCAATATAACTAGAGTTCTTATAAAAAGATGATCATAGGGAGACAAAGACATACAGGAGAAAGTAATATGGCAATCAAACAGAGGTTGGAATCATGGAGTGACAAGCCAAAGAACACCGAAAGTTACAGGCAAAGTACCAGAAGCTAGGAAGACACAAAGAAGTATTCCCTTACGTGTTTCAGAGAGAGCTTGGCTCTGATGTTGCCTGTATTTTAGACTTCCAGCCTCCAGAACTATTTTAAGCCACCAAGTTTGTGATATTTTGTTATGGAAAGTAAGACACAAAGGTAGATCTGTAAACTCTCTTGATGACTTGTATGCAAACTCTGATTGAGGACCAAGGGTCTTTGGGATACAATGTAAAATAGGGCTGGGCTCACAATAATAATAGCCAACATTGTTGAATATTTACTGTGTAGCTAGACTCTAAGGGAATTAGATGTATTAAGTCATTCCCTATGATAAATGTACTATTTTACCTCCATTTTAAGTGTGGAAGCACTTAGACTGAGAGCTTAAATACCTCTATCATAGTTACACAGCTAGTAAAAGGCAAAGCTGGGATTCAAACACAGTCTGTTAGATTCCTGAGTCTTGATACTAAAAAATCTGGATGGGGTTCTCAGATGCATTCTTCCAAAGTCCTATGCTCAGACCCACTCCTTATTTCACCACTATCTTTGTGAACCCCTTTCCCATCATCAGAACCTTCCTGATTTTAGTGTTCCTTCATTATTCAGCAGCTCTATTAATTTCCATCTTATTATAGTCTGGATAGGGTTTCATCTCCTAGGAGACAAGAAGTGATTCTGTGCAGTTTCACTAATTTTTTATACACTTTAGAGTTTTCTCATCTCACATTGTTGAATTCTGAGGTACTAGTACATAGCTGAAATTAGACATTTATCTTTAGAATGTCACAGCCCTTCTCATACCAACCCTTCTCCTATACTCTGCAAACTAGAAACTTTAGTAGAATAAAACATGAGTATTATTATTACTGCATTAATGTATGTAACACGATTCACCCCTGCAGAACATAATATTACACATAGTTACTAAAACTGCTTGCTCTCAGTTCCAGGATTTCATCACCCCAAAGAGTATGAAAGAATGTCATAGTTAATTAAACTTTAATTAAACTTCATTGTGAGATAATTTTAGACATACAGACCAACTGGAAAAATAGTGAAGAGTGGCTATGGTTCAGTAAGATTATTAGCAAATTCTCTCCTCCAAAACCACCATTTTGGTGCTCTGTAAATTGATAAAGTACTCAATATTGAGTCAGACTGGCAGCAATTAGTGGCATTTTGACCGGTGATGTTCTCATCACTAAAATTTAGATTATAGGGGTGTTGCTAGAGCAGAATTGTCCTGAAGGGTCACTAGCTTCTCTGCCATGGCAAAGAAAGATCACTTAGTTTGAAGCAGTGGGTAATGCCCATAGGCAATGGCATTGGATTGAAAGTAACTTTTTGGAGATGGATAAGTGGAGAAGACCCAACTATCAACCCTATGGGCCTGAATTAAAAGTTGTGGTTGGAAAAAACATATTCCTGGTTTGGGCTGCATGTTTATACAGTGGAGATCAAATAATTCAAGGTATTCACATATTTATGGCTGATCCTGGGGCTACACACAGGTGCACAGCGATTCCATGGGGCCATCAAGGAAAGTAAAACCCTAGCAGACTTGAAAATTGCCTACAGTATTGGTGAGAATGTAAATTGGTACAGACACTAGGAAGAAGAGTATAGAGATTCCTTAAAAAACTAGAGTTCCTTAAAAAAGTAGAGTTATTATATGATCCTTCAATCCCCTCCTGATGGTATATCCAAAAAAAAAACACTATAATTTGAAAAGATATATGTACCTCAACATTCACTGCAGTACTATTTACAATAGTGAGGACATGGAAGCAACCTAAATGGCCATTGACAGATGAATGGATAAAGAACATGTGGTATATATAAACAATGGAATATTATTAAGCCATTAAAAAGAATGATATAATGCCATTTGCAGTGACATGGATGTACCTAAAGATGATTATAGTAAGTGAAGTAAGGGTAAACTCTGGGAGTTGGTGATGGACAGGGAGGCTTGGCATGCTGTGGTTCATGGGGTCGCAAAGAGTCGGACACGACTGAGCGACTGAACTGAACTGAACTGAACTGAACTGAATCTATACAAGGACATATTTATGACATTTCTTAAGTGTGGAATCTGAAAAAACAAGTTGTACATAAACTTACTTACAAAACAGAAATAGACTCAGAGACATAGAAAACAAACTTGCAGTTACCAAAGAGGAAGTGGGTGGAAGAATAAATTAGGAGGATGGGGTTAATATATACACAGTACTATATTTAAAATAGATAATCAACAAGAACCTACAGTATAGCACAGGGAACCATACTCAATATTTTGTAAAAACCTATAAGGGAAAACAATCTGAAAAATCACTTTGTTGTATACCTGAAACTAACATGACATTGTAAATCAATATTCCAATTAAAAAAAGAAAATTCCTGAACTCTGAATGCTCTCCATTATCCATACTCACAAGGGCTGCACACCACAGGAAATGCAGATGATTTTGGTCCAGCCAAGTTATTAAACAATAAACAAACAGCATAGACAATAAATTTCAGGGAAAAAATTAATGAGAACTTGGGTTGCTACAAAATGATATCTAAAATGTCTTCTTTTCAACAAAAAATAATTGTAGGACAGGAAAAGAACTGAGATGTTTGATCAAGATAATGGGGTTGAGGGCAGTCACAAAATTGTTCTCTGAAGGGACCCAATTGTTGGATTTAGTCATCAAAGACTTCAAAGTAGCTATGTTAAATATATTCACAGATGGGAGAAAACTAGCTTAAAAGAATTGAAGTATGTTAACAATGAATTAATAAATAGAGATTCTCATAAGAGATACATATTAGAAACTAGAACCAGGGATCAAGACCTTCTCCAAGAAAAAGAAATGCAAAAAAGCAAAATGGCTGTCTGAGGAGGCCTTACAAATAGCTGTGAAAAAAGAGAAGCAAAAAGCAAAGAAAAAAAGGAAAGATATACCCGTTTGAATTCAGAGTTCCAAAGAATATCAAGGAGAGACAAGAAAGCATTCCTCAGAAATCAATGCAAAGAAATAGAGGAAAACTATAAAGAAAGCTGAGCACATATGAATTGATGCTTTTGAACTGTGATGTTGGAGAAGACTCTTGAGGTCCCTTGGACTGCAAGGAGATACAACCAGTCTATCCTAAAGGAGATCTGTCCTGGGAGTTCATTGGAAAAACTGATGTTGAAGCTGAAACTCCAATACTTTGGCCACCTGATGCAAAGAGCTGATTCATTTGAAAAGACCCTGATGCTGGGAAAGATTGAGGGCAGGATTAATATAAATTATTTAATATAAAGATCACAGATGAACAAAAGAGTGAAAAAATGAATAATGTTTCAGTGACCAAAGGAGACATCAATTAAACCAACTTAAGTGTAATAGGTGTCCCAGAGGAAGAGGAGAAAGGGGAAGAAAGGTATTGAAGAAATAAGTGTTACCAAGTACAAGTTCACTCTGCTTGCTGCCTGATAGGCCAATGAATATGAGAGATGAGGTGTTGAGGCTAGGAAAATGACTTTTTTGGGGGGAAAGCTGACTGACAGAAAAGACGGAAAACTAATGTCTCAAAATAACTATCTTGTTGGGGTCTGGATGTCAGGTTCTTTTATGGATCAGAGATGGAGGTAGATGAGGAAATAAAGTAAAAAAGCCATTAATCTTGCAAATATCTCCTAGAATGGCAAGCCTCAAGTAAAAGTGTGTATGTGTTAATTTCTTTCTTCCTGCCATCTACAGGTGGACAGGGTTATGAACAAAGGCACTTTAACTGTCAGGTAGAGGGGCACAGTTCTCTAAGGCAGGCTATTAAGTATGATTGTAATAACAAAACAGATAAAAATTAAGTGATATAGTCAAGCAGATCTAGCCTGGAAGAGTCAAAAGTGAGTCTTCATACAATGTCCGTTATGTAAGGACTGACCACTTCATAATTTTGATGAACGCATTTTTCCACATGTACAGGAAGCTCAGCAAACTTCAGTGAAAAAAAGCTGTATGCAAAAGTATACATATTGCATAGTTCTGTTTACATGAAATGCTTGTAAAAGGTATATTTGTAGACACATAAAGCAGATTAGCTTTTGCTTAGGACTGAGGATGGGAGAAGAGATTAACTGAAATGGGCATGGGAAAATTTTTAGGGTGATGGAAATACCTAAAACTGGATTGTAATGATGACTACACAACTCAAAGCAATGAAAATCTTTCAGTACACATCTACAATGAGTGAATTTGGGAATATGCTTGTATTTTGTTTATATTTTTATTTTCTGTGTATTATGATATATGTATCAATATCTTCAGTTCAGTCACTCAGTCATGTCCAACTCTTTGTGACCCCATGGACTGCAGCATGCCAGGCTTCCCTTTCCTTCACCAACTCCTGGAGCTTACTCAAACTCATGTCCGTCGAGTCAGTGATGAAGATCCTTTTGGCTGAGGAGAGACTGCCTCTCTCTGGGCTAGTGAATTGTTAGAGCAAAGAGCCCAGACTGGAGCATGTCTTTGATGTGCAAGCCATCCAATCCCAGCCAGACCTCCTCCATCTGACCTGAGCATCCCAGGAGGCAATATTCAGCTGCTTTAATTATCCCAGATCCAGGTACCCAGTAATCAGGGACCATATCTATAGCTTAGATCCCACCAAAGTTATTCAAATTGGTCTGTCCTAAGTTTTTTACATTGCCCTGTCTTGCTTTTCCCATGATAATTTCATTAAGACCATGGCCTGGGCTCTCCCCTAAATCCTGGTCCTCTGCAATCTGACTGATGCTGGTGCTTCCCCATGTGTCCCTCTGTGTCATGTCATGCTTCCTGTTTCCAGGATCTGTGAATATTACAAATGTTTTCTCGAGAATTGTATTTCATGGCTGCATCTGACTATCACACAACACAGAAAAGTAAACTAATTGTTTATAGTTTAAAATACATTAGCATAAAACTCATGTATTACAAAAAAGGAAAAAAAAGTTAGATTATAGCTTTCCAAGTCCTCTTACAGAGATTTTCTCATTTGAACACCAAAATAAATATGATATAATATTATGGAATGAACTCTAGACTTGGATTCATAAATCATGAACTGAAATACTTATTTGATCATTTACCATTTTTATAACATGGGCTAAAACTCACTTAACCTCTTTGAATCATTTTTCTTGTCTTTATGAAAATAAACAAGAATATGCATAAAGCATATGCCTGACCCAGTGCTCAATAATAACAGTCTTTGCTTTTACTTGTATTATGAAAGTTATCTTTCAAGGGTCTCTTTCATAGAATATGGGCTTCCCTGGTGACTCAGTGGTAAAGAATTAATCTGTCAATGCAGGAAACAGAAGAGATCCAGGTTCAGTCCCTAGGTCTGGAAGTTCCGCTGGAGAAAGAAATGGCAACCCACTCCAGTATTCTTGCCTGGGAAATCTCATGGACAGAGGAGCCTGATGGACTATAGTCCATGGGCCACAAAAGAATCAGACACGACTTAGTGACTGAACAACAATAAGCATAGAATATAAAAGTGGTAGTGGTCAGTAGACAACACCTCACCCTTTTTATGGTCTTCCCTGATAGCTCAGATGGTGAAGAATCCACCTGCAGTGCACAAGACCTGGGTTCGATCCCTGGGTTGGGAAGATCCCCTGGAGAAGGAAATGGCCACCCACTCCAGTATTCTTGCCTGGAAAATTTCATGGACACAGGAGCCTGGTGGGCTGCAGTCTATGGGGTCCCAAAGAGTCGGGCATGACTGAGCGACTAACACTTACTCACAGTTTTATGCTGTATCCTTCCTAAAGCATTATTTGGACAATTGAACTTCAGGTGACCAGGGTAGGTTAACTTGTCCCAAATTGATTTAGTCATCAGAACACAGACAAAGTTCCAACCAACATAGACAGCATGGATGTGCTCATGAACTTGGAGGCTCCAATGCAACTTCCTCTCTGGGGCTGAAAATCTGTTCCTCACTTTACTCCCAGTTACCTTTCTCAGTAACTGTCTCTTTCTGTCTCCGAATATTGTGTGCTAGGCATTTCATTTACATCAGATTTTAAAGGAAATCGAATATTGTCGAAGCCACCTGTGGTGACACTTCTACCTCTGCCCCTTTAATACCATTCCTTTCTCACTGGCTTTGATCTGTGATTGCTGAGTATGGCTGGTTCACCTGATAAGACTTCACTGCCCTGTATGTTCAAGATTTGATTATACTTGATAATGCACTATTTCTCTCAACCCCCTCCATTAGCCTCTTTACCTCAGTTGGCTCTCTCTCCCAATGCATGAGGTTCTGGCATAACAAACCTCTCTAAAGCACTGCCCACAGCTTTATTTTATTTAATTAATTTATTTTAATTGGAGGCTAATTACTTTACAATATTGTAGTGGTTTTTGCCATACATTGACATGAATCAGCATGGGTTTACATGTGTACCCCATCCTGAACCCCCCTCCCACCACCCTCCCCATCCCATCCCTCTGGGTCAACCCAGTGCACCAGCCCTGAGCACCCTGTCTCATGCATGGAACCCGGACTGGTGATCTGTTTCACATATGATAATATACATGATTCAATGCTATTCTCTCAGATCATCCCACCCTTGCCTTCTCCCACAGAGTCCAAAAGTCTGTTCTGTACATCTGCATCTCTTTTGCTGTATCAGGTATAGGGTTATCATTACCATCTTTCTAAATTCCATATGTATGTGTTAGTATACTGTATTGGTGTTTTTCTTTCTGGCTTACTTCACTCTGTATAATAGGCTCCAGTTTCATCCACCTTATTGGAACTGATTCAAATGTATTGTTTTTAATAGCTGAGTAATATTCCATTGTGTATACATACCACAGCTTTCTTTTCCATTCATCTGCTGATGGAAGTGTAGGTTTCTTCCATGTCCTGGCTATTATAAACAATGCTTTGATGAACATTGGGGTACATGTGTCTCTTTCAATTCTGGTTTCCTCAGTGTGTATGCCCAGCAGTGGGATTGCTGGGTCATATGGCAGTTCTATTTCCAGTTTTTTAAGGAATCTCCACACTGTTCTCCATAGTGGCTGTACTAGTCTGCATTCCCACCAGCAGTGTAAGAGGGTTCCCTTTTCTCCACACCCTCTCCAGCATTTATTGTTTGTAGATTTTTGGATAGCAGCCATCCTGACTGGTGTGAGATGGTACCTCATTGTGGTTTTGATTTGCATTTCTCTCATAATGAGTGATGTTGAAAATCTTTTCATGTGTTTGTTAGCCATCTGTATGTCTTCTTTGAAGAAATGTCTGTTTAGTTCTTTGGCCCATTTTTTTGATTGGGTCGTTTATTTTTCTGGAATTGAGCTGCAGTAGTTGCTTGAATATTTTTGAGATTAATTCTTTGTCAGTTGCTTTGTTTGCTATTATTTTCTCCCATTCCAAAGGCTGTCTTTCACCTTGCTTATAGTTTCCTTCTTTGTGCAAAAGCTTTTAAGTTTAATTAGGTCACATTTGTTTATTTTTTCTTTTGTTTCCATTACTCTGGGAGGTGGGTCATAGAGGATCCTGTTGTGATTTATGTCAGAGAGGGTTTTGCCTATGTTTTCCTCTAGGAGTTTTAAAGTTTCTGGTCTTACATCTAGATCTTTAATCCATTTTGAGTTTATTTTTGTGTATGGTGTTAGAAAGTGTTCTAGTTTCATTCTTTTACAAGTGGTTGGCCAGTTTTCCCAGCACCACTTGCTAAAGAGATGGTCTTTTTTCCATTGTATATTCTTGCCTCCTTTGTCAAAGATAAGGTGTCTATAGATGCATGGATTTATCTCTGGGCTTTCTATTCTGTTCCATTGATCTATATTTCTGTCTTTGTGCCAGTACCATACTGTCTTGATGACTGTAGCTTTGTAGTAGGGCCTGAAGTCAGGCAGGTTGATTCCTCCAGTTCAATTCTTCTTTCTCAAGATTGCTTTGACTATTCGAAGTTTTTTTTTTGTTTCTTGAGGTAAGCCTGTATTGCTATGAACCTTCCCCTTAGCACTGCTTTTACAGTGTTCCGTAGGTTTTGGGTTGTTGTGTTTTCATTTTCATTCATTTCTGTGCATATTTTTATTTCTTCTATGATTTTTTTTGTTATTCAGCAGCATATTGTTCAATCTCCATATGTTTGAATTCTTAATAGTTTTTTTTTTCCCCTGTAATTGACATCTAATCTTACCGCATTGTGGTCAGAAAAGATGATTGGAATGATTCCAATTTTTTTTTAATTTACCAAGGCTGGATTTATGGCCCAGGATGTGATCTATCTTGGAGAAGGTTACATGTGCCCTTGAGAAAAAGGTGAAATTCATTGTTTGGGGGTGAAATGTCCTATAGATATCGATTAGGTCTAACTGGTCTATAGTGTCACTTAAAGTTTGTGTTTCCTTGTTAATTTTCTGTTTAGTTGATCTATGCATAGGTGTGAGTGGGGTATTAAAGTCTCCCACTATTACTGTGTTACTGTTAACTTCCCCTTTCACACTCATTAGCATTTGCCTTAC
Source organism: Odocoileus virginianus (assembly GCF_023699985.2). Taxonomy (NCBI): domain Eukaryota; kingdom Metazoa; phylum Chordata; class Mammalia; order Artiodactyla; family Cervidae; genus Odocoileus; species Odocoileus virginianus. The sequence continues at coordinate 23,618,746 of NC_069704.1, forward strand.
ATATTGCGATGCTCCTATGTTGGGTGCATATTTTATTTATAATTGTTATATCTTCTTCTTTGATTGGTCCTTTGATCAATATGTAGTGTCCTTCTTTGTCTCTTTTCACAGCCTTTATTTTAAAGTCAATTTTATATGATATGAGTATTGCTGCTCCTGTTTTTGTTTTTGTTTTTTTTTTTTGGTCTCCATTTGTGTGAAATATCTTTCTCCAGCCCTTCACTTTCCATCTGTATGTGTCCCTTGTTTTGAGGTGGGTCTCTTGTAGAGAGCATATATAGGGGTATTGTTTTTGCATCCATTTAGCCAGTCTTTGTCTTTTGGATGGGGCCTTCATCCCATTTACATTTAAGGTAATTATTGATAATATGGTACCATTGCCATTTACTTTGTTGTTTTGGGTTCGAGTTTATACACCCTTTCTGTGTTTCTTGTCTAGAGAAGATCCTTTAGCCTTTGTTGAAGAGCTGGTTTGGGGGTGCTGAATTCTCTCAGCCTTTGCTTGTCTGTAAAGCTTTTGATTTGTCCTTCATATTTGAATGAGATCCTTGCTAGGTACAGTAATCTGGGTTGTAGGTTTTTGTCTTTCATTACTTTAAATATGTCCTGCCATCCCCTTCTGGCCTGAAGAGTTTCTATTGAAAGATCAGCTGTTATCTTTATGGGAATCCCCCTGTGTGTTATTTGCTGTTTTTCCTTTGCTGCTTTTAATGATTGTTTTTTGTGTTTGATCTTTGCTAATTTGATTAATATGTGTCTTGGGGTGTTTCACCTTGGGTTTATCCTGTTGGGGACTCTCTGGGTTTCTTGAACTTGTGTGACTATTTCTTTCCTCATTTTAGGGAAGTTTTCAAATATTATCTCCTTGAGTATTTTCTCATGGCCTTCCTTTCTGTCTTCTTCTTCTGGGACTCCTATGATTCGGATGTTGGGGTGTTTCACATTGTCCCAGAGGTCCCTGAGTTTGTCCTCATTTCTTTTAATTCTTTTTTTCTTCTCTGCTTCATTTATTTCTACCATTCTATCTTCTACCTCACTTATCCTATCTTCTGCCCCCGTTATTCTACTGTTGATTCCCTCCAGAGTGTTTTTGATCTCATTTATTGCATTATTCATTATTGATTGACTCTTTTTTATTTCTTCTAGGTCCTTGTTAAACATTTCTTGCATCTTCTCAATCCTTGTCTCCAGGCTATGTATCTGTAACTCCATTTAGTTTTCAAGATTTTGGATCATTTTTACTACCATTATTCTGAATTCTTTTTCAAGTAGACTCCCTATCTCCTCCTCTTTTGTTTGATTTGGTGGTCATTTATCATATTCCTTTACCTGCTGAGTTTTCTCTGCCTTCTCATCTTGCTTAGATTGCTGTGTTTGAAGTGGCCTTCCTGCATTCTGGCAGTTTGTAGTTCCTCTTTATTGTGGAGGTTCCTCCCTGAGGGTGGGGTTAGACGAGTGGCTTGTCAAGGTTTCCTGGTTAGGGAAGCTTGTGTCAGTGTTCTGGTGGGTGGAGCTGGATTTCTTCTCTCCGGGGTGCAATGAAGTAGTGAGTAGTGAGTTTTGAGATGTCTGTGGGTTTAGTGTGACTTTGGGCAGCCTGTATGTTGAAGCTCAGGGCCATGTTCCTGTGTTGCTGGAGAATTTGCATGGTATGTCTTGCTCTGGAGCTTGTTGGCTCTTGGGTGGTGCTTGGTTTCAGTGTAGGTACGGAGGCTTTTGTATGATCTCTTATCATTTAATGTTCCCTGTAGTCAGGGGTTCTCTGGTATTCTCAGGTTTTGGGCTTAAGCCTCCTGCCTCTGATTTTCAGTCTTATTCTTATAGTAGCCTCAAGACTTCTCTATACATATAGCACTGATGATTAAAACTTATAGGTTAATGGTGAAAAGATTCTCCGCAGAATCCAGAGGGACACCCAGAGAAGTTCACAGAGTTACATGGAGAAGAGAAGAGGGAGGAGGGAGATAGAGGTGACCAGGAGGAGAAGAGGGGAAATCAAAAGGGGAGCAAGCAATCTAGCCAGTAATCAATTCCCTATATACTCTCCACAGTCTGGAACACACAGAGAGGTTCACAGAGTTACATAGACAAGAGAAGAGGGAGGAAGGAGATAGAGGTGAGCAGGAGGAGAAAAGGGGGAATCAAAAGGAGAGAGATAGATCTAGGCAGTACGCTGTTCCCTAAGGATCTAGGCAGTACTCTGTTCCCTAAGTGTTCTCCAAAGCCTGGAACAAGACAGAGATTCACAGAGTTGGGTAGAGAAGAGAAGGGGGAGGGAGGAGATTGAGGTGACCTGGGAGAGCAAAAGGAGAGTCAAAAGGGGAAGAGGGTAATCAAGCCAGTAATCACACTCCTAAGTAAAAATGGGTACTGAAGACTGGATTCTTAAATGTACAAAGTTGATAACAAATACCATAAAGCAAAGATTAAAAATCTAGAGTAGAGGTTAGACTCTCAAAAGTACAATATTAAATAAAAAAACAAAATCACAAAAAGTATAAGAAATATATATGAAGTTTGCTTTAAAAATAGGGTCTTTTTTTTTTTTTTTTTGCAAGGTAATAGTAGGTGGTAAAAATGAAAATTAAAGGAGTAATAGAGGACTTAAAGAAAAGAAAAAAAAATTAAAAAGAGATAATAGTAAAATTACATTTAGGAGTTTCTCTGGAACTGTTGCAGGCAGTGCAGGGTCAGTTCAGTTTCAGATAGTTCCTTGTTCCAGCTTATACTTCTCAAGATCTATAGGCCCCTTCCAATGTAGTTGGTGTTAACTATAGGGATTTGAATCTGTTGGACCTGTCACTTCCAAAGTTTCGCTCTGTTTATTTGGCTTCTGTTTGCAGGTCTCTTCAGTGTCTAATTTCCGCCCTGACACACGGGGGCAAAGGTGGTCTCTTGTTTAGGCTCACTTCTTCAGTCCTGCTGTGGGGAGGGAGGGGCACTGCAGACAAACATCACTGGCACGTGTGGGGAGTGCTCACACAGTCTCAGCCACACTGGGTTTCCCCCGCTCACAGCGTGTGTGCTTTCCCCGTCTACACTGCTCAGGCTCCAGCTTGCTCTGCAGGGAGCGGACTCTAGGTTGCATCCACTTCCCAGGTCTAAGCTGCTCAGGTTCATGTTTTCAGGTACTCCACAAAGGTGCAGACTTGGTCGGGCCTGAGTTTTGTGCCCTTCCCCGATCTAAGCAGCCCAGGTGACCAGGTGCTTGCAAGCACGCTCTCCCTAGGTGGCGAGTGCATCTTCTCACGTCCCCGGTCCCAGCCGCTCTGATTCCTGGGTGCAGCGGGCATGCCCATATCTGGTGTGCTGTCTGTCTCTCCTGGGGAGCTGATTTCCGGCTGTGACCCTCCCGGCAGATGTCAACCGTCCAGAATCCCAGGAAGTCTTGGTTAGAAACTGGAAGCCTGTTCGTAGTTTGGTAGGGGATGCCGTCTCTGGGGCTGAGTTTGCCCCTTTCTGGCTCTGGCTGGCGCCCGCCTGCCCCCTGCCTCTGGTGGGGGATGGGACAGTCCACAGCCTGCTAGCTCGCCTCTGGTGTTCGCTCAATCCTTTGTCCTGTGAGCGGGCCTGATAGGGCCTTAGGTTAGGGCTTTTCGTGGGATAGTTCTCTCTCTCTTTTTTTCCCCTCTCTCTCTCTCTGACTATACCATAGTTTAGGTTGCTATCTCACATTAGCTCCCTCAGATTGCCCTCATGGCATTCAGGCCTGGTCCTTACCCTAAGCAATGCTGCCCACTCCTCCCCGTTCAGCTCCCGTTTGCTGGTGGTGGATAAGAGCGTCTGGGGTACTTCTCTGCTGGGAGTTTCCATTAGGCATGTACTCTGTGGATTTTATTTATTTATTTATCCTCCCAGTTATGTTTCTCTCCGAGATTCCAAAACTCCCCGCAGACCGGCAGGTGAGAGGGTTTCCTGGTGTTTGGAAACTTTTCCTCTTTTATGACTTCCTTCCTAGGATGGATCTCCATCCCTAACCCTTTTGTCTCTCTTTTTATTTTTTATATTTTGTCCTACCTCCCTTTGAAGACAATGGGCTGCTTTTCTGGGTCCCTGATGTCCTCTGCCAGCGTTCAGTTGTTTTGTGGAATTTGCTCAGCATTCAAACGTTCTTTCAATGAATTTGTGGGGGAGAAAGTGGTCTCCCTGTCCTATTCCTCTGCCATCTTAGGACCACTCTCTCTGCCCACAGCTTTAAAATGTTTTGTTCTCACCAATTAACCATAATGATCCCTCAGTTTTTTTTTAATTTATTTATTTTTAATTGAAGGATAATTGCTTTACAATATTGATTTCATTTCTGCCATACATCAACATGAATTAGCCATAGGTATACACATGTCCCCTCCCCCAAGCTGTGGTACATACAATGGGATACTTAATTCAGTCATAAAAGGAACACATGATTCAGTTTTAATGAGGTTCTAATGATGAATCTAGAATCTGTTACATAGAGAGAAGTAAGTCAGAAAGAGAAAAACAAATATAGTATATTAATGCATATATATGGAATCTAGTGAAAGAGGAGAGTGAAAAAGTTGGCTTAAAGCTCAACATTCAGAAAACTAAGATCATGGCATCTGGTCCCATCACTTCATGGCAAATAGATGGGGAAACAGTGGAAACAGTGTCAGACTGTATTTTGGGGGGGCTCCAAAATCACTGCAGATGGTGATTGCAGCCTTGAAATTAAAAGACGCTTACTCCTTGGAAGGAAAGTTATGACCAACCTAGATAGCATTTTAAAAAGCAGAGACATTACTTTGCCAACAAAGGTCTGTATAGTCAAGGCTATGGTTTTTCCAGTGGTCATGTATGGATGTGAGAGTTGGACTGTGAAGAAAGCTGGGCGCCAAAAATTGATGCTTTTGAACTGTGGTGTTGGAGAAAACTCTTGAGAGTCGCTTGGACTGCAAGGAAATCCAACCAGTCCATCCTAAAGGAGATCAGTCCTGGGTGTTCATTGAAAGGACTGATACTGAAGCTGAAACTCCAATAATTTGGCCATCTCATGTGAAGAGCTGACTCATTGGAAAAGACCTGAGGCTGGGACGGATTGGGGACAGGAGGAGAAGGGGACGACAGAGGTTGAGATGGCTGGATGGCATCACTGACTCGATGGACATGGGTTTGAGTAAACTCAGGGAGTTTGTGATTGACAGGGAGGCCTGGTGTGCTGCGATTCATGGGGTCGCAAAGAGTCAGACACGACTGAGCGACTGAACTGAACTGAACTGATGGAATCTAGAAAGATGATACTGATGAACCTATTTGCAGGGCAACAAAGGAGATGCAAATATAGAGAACAGACTTATGGACGTGGGGGGACAGGGAGGAAAGACCCCTCAGTTTTGCACTTAATAAAACTCAGTCCCAACTTGCTCCTTATTCTTTCTCTCCTTATTCACTCTCTAACTTGTATGGGTCATTCACTGTCTTGTGTATACACAAACACACACATACTTCTCATGTCCCAGCTTCCTTGACAGCTCCATTTTCCCTTAGTACAGCCTTTCCTGCCCTTTGAGAATGGATTTCTCTATAAAAGCATTTGCCTCATGAAAATCTCAGTCAGCAAAAGTCTGATGAATGAATTTCCCCCAAATTCATCAACGTCTCATCTATTTAGATGCAATGGAATCTGTATGCTTTTAGAGAGCAAGTGGTGTGTTGCCTTTTTATTAAGTCTTTATTGAATTTGTTACAATATTGCTTCTGGTTTTTTATATTTTGGCTTTTTGGTCACAAGGAATGTGGGATCTTATCTCCTTGACCAGGGATTGAACTTGCACCCTGTACATAAGAAGGTGAAGCTCTAACTACTGGACCTCCAGGGAAATCATGCAGTTGGTATGCTATGATCTGGCTTATTGTGTTGTTATTTAAGTGTTGAATCAAATGTTGTGTGAGAGAAGGTCCCCAGAGCACGGTCATCTTTTCTACTTCTGTGTATCACCCACTATTAAGAGTAGGAGGCCACTCATACCAGAGGCCATCAAATAAATAGGGGGAAAAACAATGTTTAATACTCTGAACCACCAGTTAATCTGTTTGAAACAAGCTTTTCATATTCTAAAGGAAAGCTTTTTCTGCATATTCCTGGATTCCTGCCTCATTGCAAAGTAGGGATTTCTACTGACCCAGAAGTAGAAGGGAGCCAGGACTTGTCATTCTCTCCATAGATCTTTACTTCTGGGTGGAGGCTGCTGTGCGGTCACTGGGTCACTGTCCCTGATTTTGATTTTTGATTGTTGAGTGTGACTGATTCACCTGGCTGGACCTCTCTGCCCTGCATATCCAATACAGATGGGAAATAGAAACGTTTTAAAAAATTATTGGATCTGAGATTAATTTTCTACTCCTCTTTATCAGCAGTGAAGGAGATATTTTAATCCTTGACATTCGCACATATTTTTAAACTTGTTAGAAACTGAAAGGAGGAAGGAACCCCACACATGTCATAGAATCTTTCAACACATCTTGATTGTAGTGAGACAAGCAGACATTGTCTCAAAAATACTCTCAATGATATTTGTCTTTACAACTTGTAATTCTGCATGATTCTTTCTCAGCATCAACTACCACCTGAAGAGCTATTTTTGAATCCATAGCTAGGAAGAGCAACTTTTTTACTGCTATATCCTAACTAATCACAAATTGTCATTGCTAATTGCACAGATGCAGCTTCTCACATGTACATCATTTAGTTCCGTAGGATGTCACATTCAAGATTAGCTTGCCTCTCTCGAGTTTATGGCAAAGCAGAAATAACACTGGCTATAGATCAAAGAAATGCCCTTTCAAATAATATCTCATTTAAAAATCTCTTCATCTCTGACATGCAAACTGTGGGTTTTTGCAAAGTCCCCACTGTATGTAGTCAAGTCTTAAAGTGAAAAAAGTGAAAGTGTTAGTTGCTCAGTTATGTCTAATTCTTTACAACCCCATGGACTGTAGCCCACCAGGCTCCTCTGTTGACGGAATTCTCCAAACAAGAGTATTGGAGTGGGTAGCCATTCTCTTCTCTATGGGATCTTCCTTACCCAGGGATCAAACCCAGGTCTCCTGCATCGCAGGCAGATTCTTTACCATCTGAGCCACCTGGGAAGCCCATAAAAACAATGCTTTGTATCTTTGACAGACCAGCTATTTCCTCTTCCAAGCAAGACTGTGACCTCTGACGTTGATGAATGTCTTCTGTACTGGTATTCTGAGTCCTTCTGATTACATCTGTTGAAGTAGTGCTTGCTTCAGGACACTGGAGGGACTGTAATTCTATACAAGTCTTTCTTGGGAAATGTATCTCTGGAATTGAATCCAAAATCTACTTATTGTCTGTGTGAACTTGAACAAATTATTTTACTTTTCTGTGCCTCAGTGGCTTCATCTGTAGAATGGGAACAATGGAAGAAAAATTCTATATTTTTTGTATTAAAAGCAAAATCCTGCAGATACTGCCTGCCTAACACACTGTACAGCTGTGTTAATCATAGTTGCACTGCCTGCTGCTATTGTTGCTTATTGTTGATATGAAATCCTCCTTCAGAAAGGGCATATCTTTTGATAGCTCTCTAGATAGGCACTCCTCAAATATTCATTGACTGCCTTCATTCATCACTTTGTTAACATAAGATTATTCCCAAAATCTTAATTATAGCAGTCATAACAATGACAACTAATCTATCAATTAAAAGCTATTTTAATCACAATTGCAATTGTGGAAACTCTCATTGTTCTTAGTTGTATTTTTTCATTGAATTATATTTGTTTTTCATAAGTCTTACTTGTTGCAACCATTCTTTATCATCACTTCACTGTGTTACAGAACTGTGTGACAGCAGAATCCACGATATCCAGAAATAAAAGCAGGAGAAGGGAAAGGACTGCCATGCTTTAATAAAGCCAGAAAAATAACAGTAATATTGAACCCAAAGAACCACCAGCCCAAATGAGCCCTGGGGCACAGGCTGGGAGGATTTGGGCCAGAAGGAGACGAGCGCCAGGCAGCTCACCGATCTTACTCAGACTTCTGTTCCAGGTTATCTTCAGCAGAGAGTGGGTCTAGGACCTGCGGACCAGGAGTGGCTAGTCAATGACCTGATGCTCCTTCCCACTCTCCACTCCCACCTGCAAAGTCTGTGTGATTCAATCCCTACAGTAACCTGCATCAATAAACCCCACTCACCTTAAAGGGCTATGGAGAGGGACTTTTCTGGTGGCCCAGTGGTTAGGAATCTGCCTTCCAATGCAAAAGACATGGGCTCAATCCCTGGTTGGGAAACTAAGATCACACATGCCCTGGAACAACTAAGCCTCTGCACTACAACCGGGGAAGCCTGCACATGGTAACTACTGAGGCTGCATGCTGCGAAGCCCAACGAGGAAGCCATCGCACCGCAACAAAAGCCCATGTGCTGCAACTAGAGAAGTTCTGCATGCCACAACCAGAGGGAAAGCCCGCACACCACAATGAAGACACAATGCAGACTTTTAAAAGGCTATGGTGAGTCTTAAATCATATAACATGCCTTAAAAACATCAGGATGACATCAGTGATTCTTCCCCTTCAGATCTTCAACTTCCAGGAGGGTAGTAAACTTAGATCCTGTAGCTGTGTGTACTGGAGAGCCAGCCAGTGCTCAATGGCCCACCGGGGAAGTTGTAATTTTGAGGAAAAAAATCACAAATATGAATTATTAATGAACTCCCAGAAAATCATCCCAGAGGGTTATTTCCTGCCTCTAAGGATGGGTTTTAAATGTCACTCTTCTTGAACTGTATAGGTTCTGATCAGTTTCAGTAAAGTCACCTTAAGTAAATCTGTAGCAGAATTCTTCTAAAGAGTGGTGAGGGTCCTTTTGAGAAATATAATAAAGCCCAAAACCACAGTGGTGATTTTAGACACATTATCTCTGTTTTTGCTGAGAATATTTCTGATATTTGTCTATTAAGACAAAGCTGTCCACATGCTTCTTTAAAATGTCTCTTTCTATCACCCTATTCATGTGTTTGTCATAAAATGATGTTGAATTTTGCCAAATGGTTTTCACATTTCTGTGAAACTCACATGGCATTTTTTTCTTTAATTCCCACATGGAATTGGTGGTAGTGGAAAATACAAGGAACAATGACACAGACATCCATAGCCCCAGTTCGCCCAAAGCAAGATCTGCCAACGTTGTGTTATATTGCTCCTGGGATTTTCTCTTAAAGATAGCACAATTACTGCTGGTAAATTTCCACTTAACCAATCCCCATCCCTGGTTTTCCACATAGAGAACCACTGTCCAATGGATCTCTCTCCCCTCTATAACACTGTGAAATTTAACTACATTGACTGTTTCGTATTTACATAAATCATATCATGTGTAGGGTTGTTAAGTCATTTGTTCTATCTTTGAGTTAATTTTGACAGCACATTTTGCTAAAATTCAATATTTCCCCTGGATTTGAAGTTTTTGTCCAATAAGTATACAAAAATCTCTTTGCTTGAAAATTCTGTTATCCCATAAATAATAGCCTTTATTATTTCTGAAATGTGTTTCTGTTCATTTCTAAATGGCTTATCAAAGGTTTCCTCTTTGTATTATTTCAAGCAAATAAAATCTGCATTTTTATTTTTTTAATTTAATTTTTTTAGAGTAGGAATTCAGGTCTATTCCTGGTTGACTTTTTTTTTTTTAATTTTTATTGAAGTATAGTTGCTTTACAATGCTGTGCTAGTTTCTATGGCACAGCAAAGTGAATCAATTATACATACCTGCATTTTAAAACAAGATTACCCTCGTTTTCTCTCCCATTTCATTATTTTGGCCTCTATCTATATTAAGTGTTAATTCTGCTTCTTTCTTTTCATGTGCTCTGTTTGATTTCCTCTTACTGGCTTTGTCCACTGTTAGAAGGCACATTTCAGTCCAAATGTCCCTACAGTCAGAGGCCCTCCATGCAGGTAGGGACTGCTGGGCTGTGAATACCTATAACCCCATGGTCCTCTAGCATTAAAAAGGTCAGTGAGCGAAAATCTGAGTCCTATGGGCTACTCATGCCCAGAAAAATATAGATGAGAAATTTTAAATAGTAAGTGGATACACTAAAGAGCAGCTCGCATATCCCTGAAGGAAAGCTTAATGGAATAAAAAATAGAACTGTGAACACTGCCCAAGAGGAATGGAACCAGGGTCTCCTGCATTGCAGGCAGATTCTTTACCAGCTGAGCTACCAGGGAAGCCCAAACTTCATCACAGAGGTAACAAAGTATAAATAAAGAGAAGTTTGAAGGCATCTAGGATAGAATTAAAAAAGTGTGACAGCTCTAACTGAGAAAAAAGCAATACTTGAAGCAATAACATCTGAGAATGTTACAACGCTCATGAAAGAGGTGAATCCTCCAGTTTGAAAATTCTATATCATTTATCTGGATTTTAGTGGTAAAAGTGATTTTCTTTTTTTTGCTAGTATCTATGTTAGAACATTCAAGTTTGCAATTAAAAAAAAATTCTCTATGAGACCATAAAATTAAAAAGTAGAACAGGTTTTCATTGTTCCTGAAAATAAACTTTTATGTTCATCCTCTTGGAGATCAACAGTTGCGCAGGTGAAGAGAAACCTAGATGGAACTTACATCTTACCACCTGGTGTCTTATTCTCAGTGCCTGATTTAGAGCAGCAGCAGGTTCCCTTGCTGAAAGCTTTATGTGTATTTTAGGGAGATATTTATAATTATCCAGTGTTAGGGCAACAGCAGCTCCATTCTGCATCATAAAAGTGTAGTGGGGCCAAGGTTTTATCAGGCTTCACTATTTTTGGCAGATTTCAATTTAGAACACTGAGAAACAATTTTTATCCACTTGTAATTAAATTTATCTCCTAATTAACAGATATTTGTCAGTGAAAACTATAGAACTTTTTAAAGATATAGCTTTTATACATTAGTCACTTTTAGAATTATTTGTATTTCCCCTTGTGACAATGCCTCGACTCCTTTCAAAATTATATTGAACCTTATTCTTTCTCAAAATAAGAGTTTCCTACTAAATATCTAAAAATGAAATTACAAACATGAATGAGCAAAGACAGATAGGGAGAATAGGTTGAGCTGAGTATTATGAGGCAGAATTTTCTGATCTGTGTATCGTGTTACCAAGATTACTAAAGTGAACTCTTTTAGCCAGTGACTCCTAGACCCTGCCAGCCATCCTAATGTTCTCTGTCCACACTTCATATCATCTGAATCAGAACCTCTAAGTGGTGGGAATGAGTTATGTTTATTTTCAATAAGGTCCTGATGATTGTCAAGGTTGGCAGTGGTTCTGAACCTTGGCTCTCCACTGCAAAGCATTGAAAAGCATCAAGGTTTGTTGAGCAGCTTCAGCTGCATGCAACAAATTCCAGTAAATTCTCTTTTCATTTTTATTCTGTTAGAAATATTTTCTAATTTTCCTTGATATGGCTTCTTAGATACATCCATCATTTAAAAGTGGGTATTTAATTCCAAAACAAGGGTTTTTTTTTTCCTATGTGTCTTTGATATTAATCTCTCATTTGATATTAATCTCCCAGCTAAATGCTTTCTTCTCTGCAATCACTCTGTGTATTGTCAGTCTTCTAACTTTACTGAGACTTTCAATGGCTGAGTCAAAGATCTCTCTTGGTAAATGTCACATTGTACTTGAAAATATGTGGGTTATTTTCAAATATCTTTTGATATTGATTTCTAACATAATTCCACAGTGATGAGAGAACAGACTCTGTATGATTTCAATGCCTTTAGATCATGAAATTTTTGCACCCTGTTTTATATCCCTAGATATGTTTCAGTGTCTCCTAGTTTATAGTCTATGGGAAACTGAATAGAATCCTACGGTTATGTGAAAATTGCATGAATTTTAATTATGTTGAATTGGTTCATGGTGCTTCTCAGGCCTACTATATCCTTCTACTTTTCTATATATTCATTTATTAATTTTTGAGAGTTTGATATTGAAACGCCAACTAAAATTCTGAATTTATCTACTTAAAAAATAATTGTAACATATATATATATAATGAAACTATATGAAACTTTGTTGTGTATTTTCCAAGTTTTCTGTAAGTGTGTTATCATATTTTTAGGACCTTTTAATATAAGGTCAAAAATAACAAAAGAAAGAAAAAAATAAACAAAAACATCAATGTTTGAACTACATGCCAAATCAATTAAAACAAAACTCTAGGGACTGGAAACCAGGCATCAAATGTTACTTTTTCAGGTGATTCCAGTCTCATAAGAGATGGAGAACCATTACGTAGAGTAGAGCTATTGGATCAAAAACACTTACAACTTCCAAATATTGCTTGAGTGGCTATGAGAAGACTCATTTATATCCAAAAGTAGGACAAATACATTTCCAGAGCTAAAATATTTAAATTACATTTAAAAAAATCATGTTTAAATCTTTTTAGTCTATCTAACAATCCCACCAATGAGATGTTTCACCATTTCTTGTAAGGTTTATACACTCATCTATTAAAAAGCTACCACTTATCTTCTTTTAGGTGTACATTTATAACCCTGTGGCTAACAGCCATGTTCCTCCTAGGAGCAACGAAATAAAGTAAATTTTTCCAAGTCAATAATCATGCTTCAGCCGAAAAATTACTAAAATAATGAATAACTATCTAAGCATTTGCAGAATCTCTTTAAGTGAAGTTTTAAAAGAGATTCAGAGAAAAACACAAATATCCACAATTTGCTACCTTGTTCATGTTAAAGTGTAACTGTCAAAGGTAAAAACGCAATTGACATAATTAATGCAAAAACTAGTAAGATTATAAAGCAGATTGGAGTAGCATTTGAAAAGAAGTCTCATCATAGGCAATTTATTAACAGAATGTTAGTCTATGGTGGTAAGTCATATATAAAACTGTCAAACATCCTTCTGGTTCTATAAAACTGTCTAATATACTGCTAGTTCATAAGCCATATCCTTGGGCATTAGCTTCTCTGCCAGACTATCTACAAGTTAGCTGTGACTTCATCAAGATAGCTGTTATTTCATCAAGTAGATGTGACTTCAAATCTGGGAGCACTAGCTAGCTGTGAGTAAAGCCTGTTTCCCTAGGTAATCCGGCTGAGCTGTTTAAAACTGCCCCCAAGGGACATTGAGGAATAAGGGGCTCACATTTGTCTTATGTTCAAATTTTAAATAATTATTCTCATACCGCCATACTTATCAGTCTCAATTTAATTTTAATCTCCTTAAGTTACTTTAAGTGGAAACAATATACAAAGTTAAAATAAAGATGCAGGCTGTCTTAGCACTTATGGTACTATAAAACCCATGACACACGTTATAGATGGATGACCACATTCCCTGACTTGACCTTAAACTTCTCCACTTGGCTCAAGGCAGCTTCCACTTACCAATTGTTCAACTTGGTACAAACCTCCTTTCCAGTGAGTTTTAAAGTGTGCTTTACGTCCTGTGGGAGTTCACATTCTCTGGTGCTATGTGGAGCTAAAGATTATCCACTCAGCTTTCATCCTGTTGCCAACTCCATTTGAGAAAGCTTGTATCTATAAATGCTGAAGTCAGGAAGGTCAGACTCAGGCTTCTCTCTCCCCTCCTTTGTGAGTTAATGTGTGCTCAGTCATGTCTGACTTTGAGGCCCCATGGACTATACGTACCCTGCCAGGTTCCTCTGTCAATGGAATTTTCCAGGCAAGAATACTGGAGAGGATTGCCATTTCCTACTCAGGATCTTCACAACCCAGGGACTGAACCTGCGTCACCCATGTCTCTTGCATTAGCAGGCAGATTCTTTACTACTGAACCACCTGGGAAGCCTGTTTCTGAGAGCTACCTCCAGCTTTATGTGGCTCAAATGACCAAAGAAGTCAAAGAGAGCGTGCAAGTGACTAAGAGGATTGGCTTGTAGCAAATCTTCAAATCTACACTATCACATTTTTCTGTGTCATCCCTGGGTCAGGAAGATTCTCTGGAGGAGGAAACGGCAACCCACTCCAGTATTCTTGCCTGGGAAATCCTATGGGCAGAGGAGCCTGAAGTGCTACAGTCTAAGGGGTCGCAAAGAGGCAGACATGACATAGCAACTCACAGGGGGCAGTCTTTCTAATGGGTAAGCTGAGTCCCAAACAATTAAGTTCATTAGTAACATTTTAGAGTAACTGATTAACATGCTTCTTTATTAAGTAATATTTGCATATATATTCCTTATGAATTAAGCATAATGTAATTTCCTTTCCACTGACACTTCGCCTTCCTCCAGCCCTGGTATTCCCTCCCTTTGCTTACTCCAGTAATTCCTTCCACTTCTATCCCCTTCAGGTCAACCTTCCAGATCAGCCCCTATCTGGAACCTACTCCACTTCCCAGCGCCCCCTTCTGGCCATCCCCTTCCTTGCCCATTCTCCTATGCCTTCCCTAGCTTTGCCTGCAGGCAGAAGATCCACGCAGATCTCTCATACAGACTGGATTTACTCAGATATCCGATTGCTTAAGTCACTAAAGAGCACCTCAGAATCATTACTACTATAGGAAACTGTAAGTTTACACATTTCTCTATTAACAAAAAGTAACATACTCTTATTACATATAAGAGTTCTTATTACATATAAGGGTTCAGTGTTGACTAACAGCAAGAAATGATCACAGATATGTAATAACACTATTGTAAAGTCCATTAACCTAAAATCTCTGTGTTCTGTGTTAGTTGCTCAGTTGTGTCCAACTCTGCAACCCCATGGACTGTAACCTGCCAGGCTCCTCCATCCACAGGATTTTCCAGGCCAGAATACTGGAGTGGGTAGCCATTCCCTTCTCCAGAGGACCTTCCTAACCCACGGATCAAACCCAAGTCTCTCTCACTGTGTGCAGATTTTTTACTATCCTAGCCACCAGAGCTTTTAACCTAAAATAGGCTGTAGTAAAGATAATCATATTATCAGTGATTAAGAATTGGCCTAAGATTTCTAGGAAAGAAACCAGCATAAATGCCCATTTGCAAATATTTTTAAATGAGTTTTGAAGAAGACAACTTCCTTTAGTTTAACTAGGAAATGACTATAATCTCATATTGACAACTTTCAAAGTACATTGCACCTGCTATAATAAACAGTTTGGAACAAATTGGAGGAAACTGTTTGGAGCTCATTAAATCCTCATAATGCCAAGCATGATTTGGCATCACAGGAATAAGCTTACTGAATCTCTGAAGGCACTCCCGTCCACCTTCAGTGGGAGCACAGATGCCATATGTGAGCAGGGAGCAGGCCCTGACAGAGGACACCCCTTAACTCAGGCTGACAATGAGGGTGCTCAGGGCAGAGACCACACAAGGAGTATTTAAGTCTGCTATGCCTCCCTGAATTAAAAAAAAATATAAGATTGATTCCAAGCCAAAATTCCAGAGGCTGATCAAAGGCAGCCATGTGGAACAAAATACTCACTGACCCAGTAAGTAAAAGTTTTGTGAACTGTAAGCAATTGCTCTAAACCAAATTTACCAATTCAACCTGCTCAAATGGAAATGAGGAACAAAAAGTAACCCACATCCAAATGCAAATAAATTTATCAACAGTTGCTCAGACTCACTGGTGTTCATAGAAAAAAGCAAACTAAAAGAGCAGAAAACATTCTTCACTCATCCTTATTGGCAAAAAATAAAATAATTAATAAGCTCTGATAAAAGCAAGGATCAGACACAAGCACTCTCTTCAAAAACTATTGGTCACTCTATGCATGGTGGAAGCCTCATGGGAAAGCAGTCTTACTCTGTGCATCAAATTTTAAAATGGGGTTGCCTGTTAATTGAGCAGTTCAATTTCCAGAGTCAGCCTGAAAAATAATTGCATACACATGTTTAGAGCTGTATACCTGGATATTTTTTGCATAGATCGAAAAGGAAGGTCTTATAGAGTAGGCACTACCTCTTATCTTCTGTCATCTGCCAGGTGGGCTCCAAAATCACTGCAGATGGTGACTGCAGCCATGAAATTAAAAGACGCTTGCTCCTTGGAAAAAAAGCTATGACCAACCTAGACAGCATACTAAAAGCAGAGACATTACTTTGGCAGCAAAGGTCCATCAAGTCAAAGCTATGGTTTTTCCAGTAGTCATGTATGGATGTGAGAGTTGTACTATAAAGAAAGCTGAGCCCTGAAGAACTGATGCTTTTGAACTGTGGTGTTGGAGAAGACTCTTGAGAGTCCCTTGGACTGCAAGGAGATCCAACCAGTCCATCCTAAAGGAATTCAGTCCTGAATATTCATTAGAAAGACTGATGCTGAAGCTGAAACTCCAATACTTTGGCCACCTGATGTGAAGAACTGACTCATTTGAAAAGACCTTGATGCTGGGAAAGACTTAAGGTAGGAGGAAAAGGGACAACAGAGGATGAGATGGTTGGATAGCATCACTAACTCAATGGACATGACTTTGAGCAGGCTTCAGGAGTTGGTGAAGGACAGGGAAGCCTGGCATGCTGCAGTCCATGGGGTTGCAGAGTCAGACATGACTGAGCAAATGAACTGAACTGACTTCTTATCTTAGGTGATTGAAAGAAAAAGATAGATCACTCTGTATTGAACTGAATATCTTGCTAAGACATACTGTAAAGTAAAATTAGTAAGAACAATTTATCTGTTAGAGTAAAACACACTTATGGATGTATGTGTGCACATGTATAAAAATGGAAGGGAGGCATGCAAGACAAATTCAGGACTATGAAAGCCTCCAGGGAATAAGAGTGAAAGTTGAAGGGGGAATTTCTACTTTTCTCTCTCTTTTTTTTTTTTTAAATAAGATTTGAATGCTTTCACAAATTTTATATATATATATGTATGTGTGTGTGTGTGTGTGTGTAAGAAGAAACAAAGTGGGGAAAGTGTCAGGACTTCTTTTCCTGCAAACTTGATAATACAATTAAATGAAAATGAGTGTTAATCAGAATAAAACAGAGACAACATAGATATGCAAATAAGTTCAATAAGAATTTTAAGGGAACTAAAGTTCAGAAACTATTAAACTAATTCAAACAGAATGCTTTGTAGAAAGTTGTAAGAGCAAACATGTTCCTTGCACCTATAATGTACAGAGACTATTTATGAGTTTTATAAATATGAATTTATAGAAACCATATGAGATAGGTGTCATTGTCTCCATTTTATAGATGAGAAAAATGAGGCCAAAAGAGTTTACATAATTTCTGTTATGACTCAGATTTTAAGTCACAGAGATCAAACTTGAATCTTGTAAATATGGCTTCAGAGTCTATGATCTTAAGTTCTGCTGTGCAGCACTTCCCACACTTAATAAAATAGAAATAGAAGAACACATCTGATTTTAAAACATGATTTTTAAATGATATCAGAACAAACCAACAGATAGTACTATCCTTAATTATAAAACATCAAATGTTTTTCCACTGCCACCAGTTACAACAAAAATTCCCCAACCATATGTCAATTAAATCTAGCAAGATAATAAAATAAGATGGAATAATATTAGAAAGAAGATAATAAAGTGGTCATTATTTGCAAATGACAGAATGAAATAACTGCAAGAATGCTCAAGGCAAATAACTGAGACCATTGTAAACCAGCAGTTGGTTTATAACATGACAAAATTGATACACAAAATTCAGTTTTATTTGTATCACCAGCACAGTTAGAATATAAAATAATATTCATTAAAAAAAAGAGTAAAACTAAAGAAAATATCTAGAAATAAATTTAACTATGTACCAAAACTATCAGCCATGTGAATACATGAATAAATGGTGATATAAATGCATAAACTACATGAAAAATTAATAAACATTAGTTTTCTTTTGATAGGAAGATTGACTATTCCAATGATGTCAATATTCCCTAAATTAGTCTAAAATGACAATCTAATCCCAAAGCCCCAAATAGATATTTTTGTCTCTTGGATAATATGCATTCTAAAGTTCATCCAAACAAAGAAGCATTAGAGTGGATGCAGAGGGCAGGATGAGGCTGGGGGGAAAAGAAAATCTTAAAAATGGAGAGTAATGAGAGAAGATTTTTTCCCCTACCAGTTAGTAAAATATAATATGAATCTAATGTGGTATTAGTGTAAGAATTTTCTGTCAAAATAATGAAACAGAATTAAAAACCAAAGAGAATAACAAAAGAAAAAGACAGACACAGACCCAGTTAAACACGACGATGAAAGTAATTCAAATACATTGGAAAAGATAACTCCATAAGTGAGTTTTAGACAACAGTCTAGCCATTACACTGGATTTTTAAATTTATTCTAACATCAACATAAATTCCAGATAAATCAGGATGTAAATGTTAAAAGAAAACCAAACATACAATAAGGAAACATGCATGCATGACTTTATTGTTTAAACAGAAATGATTTTAAGTAGCATACGATAAAGCTGATAAATTTTACACATAAAGATTTTCACGGATAGCAAATGTATAAATGGGAAATGTCATATATGGTTGAAAGAAAATTATAAATGGGAAAAACTAAGTATACCACACATAAGAATTGAACGATTAATTTCTTTCACACAAAAGTAGCTCTTCAAAATAAATGAATGGAGTTTCTGCTCCTGGCCCTAATGGACACAGAAAGACTGGATTCCTCATGAATTAAACAGCAAAAGAAATCTAAATAGAATATCTGAAATGATGATTCTCAGATATTGAAAAATTGCATAGGCAGCATTGCTTAAGAGGAGAGAAACAAATGAGGTGAGGATCGCAAGTGTCCCAGAACCCTGCCAAGGGTGTTTATAGGATGCAGAGCAAAGAGGGAGGAGAAACTCAGACCAGGGGTTCACTAAGCTGAGAAGACAAGAGCTCAAAGTTCAGGCAGGCCAGGTGGCTAGAATTGCAGATCACAACACTGGAGAGTAAAGAGCTTCAGAGTCAACTCCAAATATCTGCATGTCTTTGAACACTGACCTGGGCATGAAAGTCAGGGAATTAGCACATGTGGGGAAAAAACACCACAGAGAAACAGACAAAACTATCTCCAGTGCTCACAGGAGGTTGGGAAGAGTTCCAGTTCCCATAGCTTATGTGGTAAGGTCCCTAAGAAGCAGGGCAGAAATAGAGGAAAACAAAAGAAATAGAGGAAAGCAATGGGATGAGAAAGACTAGAGATCTCATCAAGGAAATCAGAGACACCAAAGGAACATTTCATGTAAAGATGGACACAATAAAGTATAGAAATGGTTTGGACCAAATAGAAGCAGAAGATATTAAGAAGAGGTGGCAAGAATACTCAGCAGAACTTTACAAAAAAGGTCTTAATGACCCTGATATCCATAATGGTGTGATCACTCACCTAGAGCCAAATAACCTGGAGTATGAAGTCAATTGGGTCATAGGAAGCATTACTACCAACAAAGCTAGTGGAGGTGATGGAATTCCAGCTGAGCTATTTCAAATCCTAAAAGATGATGCTGTGAAAGTGCTGTACTCATTATGCCAGCAAATTTGGAAAACTCAGCAGTGGCCACAGGACTGGAAAATGTCAGTTTTCATTCCAATCCTCAAAAAAGGCACTGCAAAAGAATATTCAAAATAGCACATAGTTGCACTCATTTTACATGCTAGCTAGGTAATGCTCAAAATATTTCAAGCTAGGCTTCAACAGTACATGAACCAAGAATTTCTAGATGTACAAGCTGGATTTTGAAAAGGCAGAAGAACCACAGATCAAACTGCCAACATCTGCTGCATCATAGAAAAAGCAAGGGGAATTCCAAAACAAAACAAAGCATCTACTTTTGCTAAATCCTTTCACTGTGTGAATAACAACAAACTGGAAAGTTCTTCAAGGGATGGGATTACCAGACCATCTTACCTGTCTCCTGAGAAACCTGTATGTATGTCAAGAAGCTACAGTTAGAACCAAACATGGAACAATGGACTGGTCATGACTTACATTATCACCTTGCTTATTTAACTTATATTAGAGTACATCATGTGAAGTGCTGGATGAAGCTCAAGCTGTAATCAAGTTTGCTGGGAGAAATATCAATAACCTCAGATATACAGATGACACCACCCTTATGGCAGAAAGTGAAGAGGAATTAAAGAGCCTCTTGATGAAGGTGAAAGAGGAGAGTGAAAAAGCTGGCTTAAAACTCAACATTCAAAAAAGATCATGGCATTTGGTCCCATCACTTCATGGCAAATAGATGGGGAAACAGTGACAGATTTTATTTTATTGGGCTCCAAAAGTGGTGACTGCAGCCGTAAAATTAAAAGACGCTTGCTCCTTGAAAGAAAAGCTATGACAAACCTAGACAGTGTATTAAAAAGCAGAGACATCACTTTGCTGACAAAGGTCCATCTAGCCAGAGCTATGGTCTTTGTAGTCACCTGGGGATGTTAGAATTGGACCATAAAGAAGGTTGAGTACTGGAGAATTAATGTTTTTAAACTGTGGTACTGGAGAAGACTCTTAAGAGTCCCTTGAACAGCCAGGAGATCAAAGGAAATCAACACTTTATAGCCATTGGAAGGACACTTGCTGAAGCTGAAGCTCCAATACTTTGGCCACCTGATGCAAAGAGCCTACACTTTGGAAAAGACCCTGGTGCTGGGAAAGATTGAAGGCAGGAGGAGAAGGGGGAAAACTTCTGGAGATGCAAAAATACAATATCTGAAATGAAGAAATCTACCAGATGAAATAGGGCATTGTAGACAAAAAGAGTAGTGAACTTGAAGACAACAGGAATTAAAATTATCCAAAATGAGACACAAAGATGAAATTAAAAGACCAGAAAGAGATAAGAGAGCTGTGGGACAAGAACAGGCAACAAAGCCTGTGAGTGCACAAGTGTACCAAAAACAGGAGAGAGTGAATATTTAATAAAATTAAGGCCAATTATTTTTCAAAATTTGAATAAAACTATAAACCCAGAGTTTCAAGTTGATCAAAAGCACTCAAACAGAAGATGCAAGAAGAAATTTACATCAGGGCATATCATAATAAAATTGGTGAAAATTGATGGAAAAGGGAAAACATTACAAGTAGCCAGAGAAAAAGGACATATTATGTAAAGAGAGGAAAATAATCACAGATTAAAAAGTTAAAATGTCTCATAAGAAAAAAAATATACATCTTTCGATGCTGTTCTCTTGAAACATCCCACCCTCGCCTTCTCCCAGAGTCCACAAATCTGTTCTATACATCTGAGTCTCTTTTTCTGTTTTGCATATAGGGTTATCGTTACCATCTTTCTAAATTCCATATATATGTGTTAGTATACTGTAATGGTCTTTATCTTTCTGGCTTACTTCGCTCTGTATAATGGGTTCCAGTTTCATCCATCTCATTAGAACTGATTCAAATGAATTCTTTTTAATGGCTGAGTAATATTCCATGGTGTATATGTATCACAGCTTCCTCATCCATTCGTCTGCTGATGGGCATCTAGGTTGCTTCCATGTCCTAGCTATTATAAACAGTGCTGCAATGAACATTGGGGTGCACGTGTCTCTTTCAGATCTGGTAAGCCACAGAGTGGCAGGATTTACACCCAGTCCTGATCAGAAGCCTCGTTTATTAATTGTACAGTGCTGATACCTCACTGGGTATTTGATAGCTTCTTAAACAGTGGACTTTTGTCACTGCTAATGTTAAACAGATTATATGATATACAGAGATCAGCTGCTATATTTCTATGAACGTATCCTTTTATTTTAGGAAATGCCTGCTCTCTGAACCATTTAATTTTTTCCACAAAATGATACTTGTTACTGATTCATGTAGCATATTCATCCATTTTAATTGTTGTTGCTGTGGTTATCTGCTTCCTTAGAGATGTTGCAACTCATCTTAGTTTTTGGACTAGGGTACTATTCTTAGTGAATTGTTAAGTAGCTGAAAAGCCTTTCTTTTTTAATCATTGAAAACAAAACAGAATGCTTCTTGGCCCAGTATCATTCAATTAACTCAAGTGGGATAGATTTGGGAACCCCTCCCACTGTTTCTTTAGCACCCAGATTTATGCTGTAAGAAAGGAAATGATTAAGTTTGCTTTTATGTTCTCTCTCGTATACAAGAAGAAAATTCTAAGAGGCATTTTGGTTCCTAAAGTTTTCGGCACCAGGAACCAGTTTCACGGAAGACGTTTTTTCCATGACCCTGGAGGGGATGTTTTCAAAATGATTCAAGCACTTTTCATTTATTGTGCACTTTATTTTTTTTTCTTTTTAATTTAATTTTTATTGAAGGATAATAGCTTTACAGAATTTTGTTGTTTTCTGTCAAACTTCAACATGAATCAGCCATAAGTATAGATATATTCCCTCCCTTTTGAACCCCGCTCCCCTTCCTAGCCCTCTAGGTTGATACAGAGTCCCTGTTGAGTTTCCTGAGTGATACAGCAAATTCCTGTTGGCTCTCTATTTTACATATGGTAATGTAGGTTTCCATGTTACTCTTTCCATACATCTCACCCTCTCTTCCCCTCTCCCCATGTCCATAAGTCAATTCTCTGTCTATTTCTCCATTGTTGCCCTGTAAATGAATTCTTCAGTATCATTTTTCTAGATTCTGTATGCGTGTGTTAGAATATGATATTTAATGTTCCCATTCTGATTCACTTCACTCTGTATAATAGATTCTAAGTTAATCCATCTCATCAGAACTGACTTAAATGCTTTCCTTTTTATGGATGAGTAACACACAAGAGAAGACTCTACACATGGACATCACCAGATGGTCAAGACCAAAATCAGATTGATTATATTCTTTGCAGCCAAAGATGGAGAAGCTCTATACAGTCAGCAAAAACAGGACTGGGAGCTGACTCTGGCTCAGATCGTGAACTCCTTATTGCCAAATTCAGAATTAAATTGAAGAAATTAGGGAAAATGACTAGACCATTCAGGTATGATGTAAATCAAATCCCTGATGACTATACAGTGGAAGGGACAAATAGATTTAAGCGACTAGATCTGATAGACAGAGTGCCTGATGAACTATGGATGGAGGTTCATGACATTGTACAGGAGACAAGGATCAAGACCATTCCCATAGAAAAGAAATGCAAAAAGGCAAAATGGTTGTCTGAGGAGGCCTTACAAACAGCTGTGAAAAGAAGAGAAGCAAAAAGCAAAGGAGAAAAGGAAAGATATTCCCATTTGAATGCAGAGTTCCAAAGAATAGCCAGGAGAGATAAGAAAGCCTTCCTCAGGGATCAGTGCAAAGAAATAGAGGAAAACAACTGAATGGGAAAGATTAGAGATCTCTTCAAGAAAATTAGAGATACCAAGGGAGCATTCCATGCAAAGATGGGTTCAATAAAGGAATGTTATGGACCTAACAGAAGCAGAAGATATTAAGAAGAGGTGGCAAGAATACACAGAAGAACTGTACAAAAAAGATCATTATGACCCAGATAATCACAATGGTGTGATCACTCACCTAGAGAAAGACATCCTGGAATGTGAAGTCGAGTGGGCCTTAAAAAGCATTACTATGAACAAAGCTAGTGGATGTGATGGAATTCCAGTTGAGGTATTTCAAATCCTGAAAGATGATGCTGTGAAGGTGCTGCACTCAATATGCCAGCAAATTTGGAAAACTCAGGAGTGGCCACAGGACTGCAAAAGGTCCGTTTTCACTCCAATCCCAAAGAAAGGCAATGTCAAAGAATGCTCAAACTACCTGCACAATTGCATTCATCTCACACACTAGTAAAGCAATGCTCAAAATTCTCCAAGCTAGTCTTCAGTAATACATGAACCTTGAACTTCCAGATGTCCAAGCTGGTTTTAGAAAAGGCAGAGAAATCAGAGATCAAATTGCCAACATCGACTGGATCATCGAAAAAGCAACAGAGTTCCAGAAAAACATCTATTTCTACTTTATTGACTATGCCAATGCCTTTGAATATGTGGATCAAAATAAACTGTGGAAAATTCTGAAAGAGATGGGCATACCAGACCACCTGACCTGCCTCTTGAGAAACATATATGCAGGTCAGCAAGGAACAGTTAGAACTTGACATGGAACAACAGACTGGTTCCAATTCAGGAAAGGAGTATGTCAAGGCTGTATATTGTCACCCTGCTTATTTAACTTATATGCAGAGTACATCATGAGAAATGCTGGGCTAGAGGAAGCACAAGCTGGAATCAAGATTGCCTGAAGAAATATCAATAACCTCAGATATGCAGATGACACCACCCTTATGGCAGAAATTGAAGAGGAATTAAAAAGCCTCTAGATGAAAGTGAAAGAAGAGAGTGAAAAAGTTGGCTTAAAGCTCAACATTCAGAAAACTAGCATCATGGCATCTGGTCCCATCACTTCATGGCAAATAGATGGGGAAGCAGTGGAAACAGTGTCAGACTTTATTTTTGGAGGCTCCAAATTCACTTCAGATGGTGATTGCAGCCATGAAATTAAAAGACACTTACTCCTTGAAAGGAAAGTTATGACCAACCTACATAGCATATTAAAAAGCAGAGACATTACTTTGCCAAAAAAGGTCCGTCTAGTCAAGGCTATGGTTTTTCCAATGGTTATGTATGGATGTGAGAGTTGGACTGTGAAGAAACATGAGTGCTGAAAAATTGATGCTTTTGAACTGTGGTGTTGGAAAAGACTCTTGAGAGTCCCTTGGACTACAAGGAGATCCAACCAGTCCATCCTAAAGGAGATCAGTCCTGGGTATTCACTGGAAGGACTGATGCTGAAACTGAAACTCCAGTAGTTTGGCCACCTCATGCAACAAGCTGACTCACTGGAATAGACCCTCACGCTGGGAGGAATTCGGGGCAGGAGGAGAACGGGATGACAGAGGTTGAGATGGCTGGATGGCATCACCAACTTGATGGATGTGAGTTTGAGTAATCTCCGGGAGTTTGTGATGGACAGGGAGGCCTGGCATGCTGCGATTCATGGGATTGCAAAGAGTTGGACATGACTGAGTGACTGAACTGAACTGAATATTCCATTGTGTATATGTATCACTACTTCTTTATCCATCCATTTGTCGATGGACATCTAGGTTGCTTCCATTTTCTAGCTATTGTAAACAGTGCTGCAGTGAACAAAGGGATACATGTATCTTTTTCAATTTTGGTTTCCTCAGGGTGTATTTCTAGGAGTGGGATAGGTGGGTCATATGGTGGTTTTATTCCTAATTTTTTAAGGAATCTCCATACCATCTTCCATAGTGGCTGTATCAATTTACATTCTCTCCAACAGTGCAAGAACGTTCCCTTTTCTCCACACCCTCTCCAGCATTTATTGTTTGTAGACTTTTTTTTTCATTTATTTTTATTAGTTGGAGGCTAATTACTTTACAATATTGTGTTTGTAGACTTTTTGATGATGGCTATTCTGATGGGTGGAGAAGGCAATGGCACCCCACTCCAGTACTCTTGCCTGGAAAATCCCATGGACAGAGGAGCCTGGTAGACTGCAGTCCATGGGGTCACGAAGAGTCGGACATGACTGAGCAACTTCACTTTCACTTTTCACTTTCATGCATTGAAGAAGGAAATGGCAACCCACTCCAGTGTTCTTGCCTGGAGAATTCCAGGGACGGGGGAGCCTGGTGGGCTGCTGTCTATGAGGTCGCACCGAGTCGGACACAACGGAAGCGACTTAGCAGCAGCAGCAGCGGTAGCACTCTGACGGATGTGAGGTTTTATCTCATTGTGGTTTTGATTTGTATTTCTCTAATATGGTGTTGGAGGAGACTCTTGAGAGTCCCTTAACTGCAAGGAAGTCCAACCAGTCCATCCTAAAGGAGAGCAGTCCTGGGTGTTCACTGGAAGGACTGATGCTGAAGTTGAAACTCCAGTACATTGGCCACCTCATGCGAAGAGTTGACTCATTGGAAAAGACCCTCACTCTGGGAGGGATAGGGGGCAGGAAGAGAAGGGGACGACAGAGGTTGAGATGGCTGGATGGCATCACCGACTCGATGGACATGGGTTTGAGTAAACTCAGGGAGTTTGTGATTGACAGGGAGGCCTGGTGTGCTGCGATTCATGGGGTCGCAAAGAGTCAGACAGGACTGAGCGACTGAACTGAATAATGAGTGATGTTGAGCATCTTTTAAGTGTTCATTAGCCATCTGTATGTCTTCTTTGGAGAAATTTCTGATTAGGTCTTTTTCCCACTTTTTGATTTAGTTGTTGTTTTTTTTTTTTTTTCTGGCTTTGAGTTGTATGAGCTGCTTGTAAATTTTGGAAATTAATCCTTTGTCAGTTACTTCATCTGTTATTATTTCCTCCCCCTCTGAGGGTTTTCTTTTCATCTTGCTTATAGTTTCCTTTGTTGTGGAAAAGCTTTTAAGTTTAATCAGGTCCCACTTGCTTATTTTGTTTTTATTTCCATCACTCTAGGTGGTGGGTCATAGAGGATCTTGCTTTGATTTATGACATCAAGTATTCTGCTTATGTTTTCCTCTAAGAGTTTTATAGTTTCTGGTCATACATTTAGGTCTTTAATCCATTTTGAGTTCATCTTTGTGTGAGGTGTTAGGAAGTGCTGTGACTTCATTCTTTTACCTGTAGCTGTCCAGTTTTCCCAGCACCATTTATTGAAGAGGCTGTCTTTGCCCCATTATATATTCTTGCCTCCTTTGTAAAAAATAAGTTACCCATAGATGCATGGGTTTATTTATGGGCTTTCTATGTTGTTCCATTGGTCTATATTTCTGTTTTTGTGCCAGTACCATACTGTCTTGATGACCAGCTTTGTAGGATAATCTGAAGTCAGGAAGGTTGATTCCTCCAGCTCCATTCTTCTTTCTCAAGACTGCCTTGGCTATTCGGGGTCATTTGTGTTTCCATATGAATTGTGAAATTTTTTCCTAGGTTTTGAGTTGTGTTTTCATTGTCATATATTTCTAGAAATTTTTTGATTTACCTTTTGATTTCTTCAGTAACCTGTTTGCTATTTAGAAACCTGTTGCTTAATCTCCATGTGTTTGTGTTTCTTACAATTCTTTTTTTTTTTTCTTGTAATTGATATCTAGTCTAACAGCATTGTGGCTGGAGAAGATGTTTGGTATGATTTGAATTTTCTTAAAATTACTGAGGTTTGATTTGTGACCCAAGATGTGGTCTATGCTGGAGAATGTATCATGTGCACTTGAGAAGAAGGTGTATTCTTCTGCATTTGGATAGAATGTCCAGAAGATATCAATGAGATCCAATTCACCTAATGTGTCCTTTAAGAATTGTGTTTTCTTAATAATTTTCTGTTTTGATGATCTGCCCATTGGTGTGAGTGGGGTGTTAAAGTCTCCTAGTATTATTGTGTTACTGTCAATTTCTCCTTTAATGTCTGTTAGTTTTGTCTTCTCTATTGAGGTGCTCCTATGTTGGGTGCATAGATATTTACAATTATTATGTCTTCCTCTTGGATTGATCCCTTGATTATTACATAGTGTCCTTCCTTGTCTCTTGTAATCCTCTTGATTTTAAGGCCTATTTTGTCTGATATGAGCATTAATCCTCCAGCTTTCTTTTCCTTCCTATTTGCATGGAATATATTTTCCCATCTCACTTTCAGTCTATATGTGTCTTGAGGTCTGAAGTGGATTTCTTGTAAACAGCATATATATATGGGTCTTGTTTTGTATCCATCCAGCCAGTCTGTGTCTTTTGGTTGGAGCATTTAATCCATTTACATTTTAAGTGGTTATTGACATATATTTTCCTCTTGCCATTTTCTTAATTGTTTGGGGTTGATTTTGTAGGTCTATTTTCTTCTCTTTTATTTCTTGACTATATAAGTCCCTTTAACATTTGTGGTAAAGCTGGTCTGATGGTACTGAATTCTCTTAACTTTTGCTTGTCTGAAAATCTTTTTATTTCTCCATCAATTTTGATTGAGATCCTTGCCAATGAAAGGGTAATGAGCTGGAAGTTTTGGCGTCTCCAAACAGAGGAAATAGCCTGCAAGTGTCAGACATTTTTTCTCTCTCCCTTATGCAGTAGGAAGACACAAGCTACAAATGTCAGTTGTTTTTTTTTTTAATCTCTATAGAAACTTAAAAGTAGGTTTCTCTTAAAATTCTGTGTAGCCATTACAACACCTAGTTCCACCTGAAATTAACTTTTCTCAAACCTGGAGCTAACAAATGCATTTTTCTTATGAAAATGTTTTTCTTAAGCTATGTGAATGAAAGTATGTGTTTGCTTTGGAATTTTCCTTTCTTCAAAATGGTTCCACCTAAGACTAACTTTTTCTTTTCTCAAACTTTGAGCTGATAATAGCTCAACAAACCAGTATTCATATCAATTGTTATAAGGCTGGGGGATGACACACCTTGTGACATCCCATCTCAAAAATGCATATAGTGGGAGAGGGGGCTGGTGAAACTCCCTCAGCCTTGAGGTGTCTCTCTTATCTGACTAATAGCTCTCTAGCAGACACAAAACATCCAGCTAAAGACTAGCAGGGAAGCACCCTTTTTGCTCCCTTCTGATGTCTATGTCAGAAACTTTGTCTATCTCTTTTATACTTTAATAAAATTTAATTGCACAAAAGCTCTCAGGAATCAAACCTCATCATCATTGGTCCAGGACTGGATTCCTCTTCTCCAGAGGCCAAGAATCCTGGCATCTATCATGGCTCAGTAACAACATTTCATCCAGTACAGCAATCTTGGTTTTATGTTTTTCCCTTTCAGTACTTTAAATATATATGCTGCCATTCCCTTCTGACCTGCAGAGTTTCTGCTGAAAGATCAGCTGTTAAGCCTATGGGGTTTCCCTTGTATGTTACCTGTTGCTTCTCTCTTGCTGCTTTTAATGTTCTTTCTTTGTATTTAGTCTTTGTTAATTCCATTAGTATGCAGCTTGTTTCTCTTTGGGTTTATCCTGTATGGGGCTGTTTGTGCCTCTTAGACTTGATTAACTATTTCCTTTTCCATGTTGGGGAAATTGTCATCTATAATCTCTTCAACAATTTTCTCATACCCTTTCTTTTTCTCTTCTTCTTCTGGAACTCCTATTATTTGAATGTTGGTGCATTTGATATTGTCCCAGAGGTCTCTGAGACTATCCTCAGTTCTTTTTTTTACTTTATTCTGCTCTTCAGAAGTTATTTCCACCATTTTATCTTCCAGCTCATTGATTCGTTCTTCTCCTTCAGATATTTTGCTCAATTCCTTCCAGAGTGATTTTAATTTCAGTAATTGTGTTGTTTGCCTCTGTGTGTTTATTCTTTAATTCTTCTAGGTCTTTGTTAACTGATTCTTGCATTTTCTCCATTTTGTTTTCAAGATTTTTGACCATCTTTGTTATCATTATTCTGAATTCTTTTTCAGGTAGTTTGCCTATTTCCTGTCCATTTATTTGGATTTCTGTGTTTCTAGTTTGTTCCTTCATTTGTGTAGTATTTCTCTGCATTTTCATTATTTTTTTTAACTTCTTGTGTTTGAGGTCTCCTTTTCCCAGACTTTCTTTCTTCCTTTCTTCCTTTTGGTTTCTGCCCTCCTAAGGTTGGTCCAGTGGATTGTGTAAGCTTGTTGTATAGGGTGAGATTTGTGCTGAGACTTTGTTGGTTTGTTTGTTTATTCTTCCTCTGATGGGCAAGGCTGAGTGAGGTGGTAATCCTGTCTCCTGATGATTGGGTTTGTATTTTTGTTTTGTTTGTTGTCTAGATGAGGCATCCTGCACAGGGTGCTGCTGGTGGTTTGATGATGTCCAGTCTTGTATTTAAATGGTTTCCTTTGTGTGCGTTCTCACTATTTGATACCCCTAGGGTTAGTTCTCTGGTAGTCTAGGGTCTTGGAGTCAGTGCTTCCACTCTTGATCTCTGGTCAGGAACAAAGTGGTTTGTTATGGCATTAGGTGAGAGTAAAACAAATATCCAAAAACAAGAAACCAAAGATGAACCACAGACAAATGGCAGTTACAAAATCAGGCAAATAATAATTAAAATATTGAAATATACCCATATACAGATACACCCATGAGTAAAGTCAAAATAGTGCAACAAAAATAAAGTACAATAGATTGACCTGGCAAACAACGGAAATAAAAAATTATATTCACCAGTTAAGAATAAACTAACTAAAGCACAAACTGGAAAACAAAACTAAAGCAAGGTATCAAGTGGAGAATAAAGCAATGAAAACAAAACTAACAAATATGTTGAGAGGAAAGGAAAGAAATAGAAAGAAAGAATAGATATGCAAAGTTAAATACAGGTAGATTAAGATTTATATACATTAAGATTAACTGCAAGGGGAAAAGAATAGTAGGAAAGGCAAACAAAGGAATACATGTAGAAAAAATATAACTTTAAAATTTTAAAATCAAAGTTATAAAAAAGAGGGGAAGAAAAGTGGAAGAAGAAAGAAAAAAGA
Source organism: Odocoileus virginianus (assembly GCF_023699985.2). Taxonomy (NCBI): domain Eukaryota; kingdom Metazoa; phylum Chordata; class Mammalia; order Artiodactyla; family Cervidae; genus Odocoileus; species Odocoileus virginianus. Next base: position 23,649,094 of record NC_069704.1, read on the forward strand.
AAATGTGCACAGAACTGCAAAAGCTCAACCTAGTGGCAGAGGTTTATAACAGCAATAAAAAGTGTGATTGAATATACACATATACACATAGACCTATAAGAAAAATCAAAACAGTCCAACAAAAATAAAGTACAATAAATTGACCCAGCAAACAAAAGAAACCAAAAATTATGTCTACCAGAACAAAACAAATTAAAGCACAAACTGGAAAACAAAACTAAAGCAAGGTGCCAAGTGGGGGAATAAAGCAATGAAAACAAAACTAACAAGTATGTTGAAAGGAAAGGAGAGAAAGAAAAGAAAGAATAGATATGTAAAGTTAAAAAGAGGTAGATAAAGAAGATTTATATACATTAAAGATTAACTGCAAAGGGGAAAGAACAGCAGGAACAGCACACAAACAAATAAATGTAGAAAAAATAATAAGTTAAAAAATATTTTAAATTAAAATTGAAATAGAGAAAAGAAGAAAAAAATAAAAAAGAAAAGGAAAACTGCCCAGAACTACAATAGCCCAATGTAGAGGCAGAGGTTTATAACAACAATAAAAAATGTGACTGAGAAAAAGAAGAAGAATAAAATGCTCAAAAGCTTAATTAGATTTCATAGTGCCAATAAAATCGACAACTACAACAGAGTGGGGGAAAAAAGGAAAAGAAAAAAGAAAAAAAATCCAAAAGAATCTACAGAACAAGTCAAAACATAAGAATAATAAATATTTTTCTTGAGTCACTGCTGTCCAAGCCGTTTACCTTGCTGGGAGTCACAGCCCACCTCAATCATTAGGATGCCCTCCAACACTGTGCTGGTCTCTGGACCTGCTGTGCGGGCAGCTCAGATTCTATGTGTTCTTGCCTCCAGTGTTCAAAGCTATCAGAACTATAGTGTGTTTTCTTTTGTGGGAGCTTCAATGACCTTTCATGTATTCCATAGACACAGAATCTGCCTAGTTGAACGTGTGGATTTAATCAGCAGCTTGTACAACTGGTAGGAAGGTTTTTGGTCTTCTTCCTTAGCCACACTGCCCCTGGGTTTCAATTGTGGTTTTATTTCCACCTCTGCATGTGGGTCGTCCACTGGGGTTTGCTCCTGAGGCTGCCCTGGAGGACCTGAGTTTGCCCCTGTGAAGGCCAAGGGGTGGAGGCAGTGCAGATGCTTGGGTTGCAGGGGTTCTGGCAGCACCAGGTACTCAGGGAATTTGGTGGCTAAGATGGCAGGAAATATAGTGCTCTAGAAGGGTATGGCAACCAGTATTGGCCAATAAACTCCAGTATTCTTGCCTGGAGAACCCCTCTCCCTGACAGAGAAGCCTGGTAGGCCACAGTCTACAGGGCTGCAAAGAGTCAGACACGACCGAAGTGACCCTGTGCACATAGACGCAATAAATTTTTTTTGCTCTGCCCCAGCGAGAGTTGAGCATGAAGGTGGCACAGCTGCTTGGCTTGCAAGGATCCGGGTAGCACCAAGTGTGCAGGGACATGGACTGCCTCCACAGCAGAAGTTATGGTCCTATCAGAGTCTTTTGTTTTTTTCGAGACTCTAGTAGCTGGCAATTAGAAGGCCTCTTTGGCCAGTCTTTCTCTGTAGCTCTGAACGTTCAGGCACTTAGAGGGCTTCCTTTCCTGGGGTCCTCCTCTGTTGTTCCATGCATCAGGCACATAGACGGGACCCCCCTGATTGGGGTCCTACTCCGTAGATCAACGCTTCAGGCACTTAAAGGGGCACCCAGGGTGGGGTCCTACTCTGTAGTTCAGTCCGTCTGGTGTTTGCTGGGACAACCTATTGTTCAGCTGAAATACTGGTGTGGGGTGGGGGGAGATAGACTATGGTGATGGCTCCACCCCCTAAGCATGACTCAGCAGTATTGCCCTGCTTCCATGGCTGCCCAGCTTTCCTCCACAGACATTTCCCACCACAATCTCCTCCACCACATCCTCTCAATCCATCTCTCCACAGTCAACAGCAGCACTTGCCCTGGATTGCTCCCCAATCCCTAACTCCAGCTCCCAGCTGCTGTGTCTTCCAGGGGATCCACATCCCTGTCCAGGATATGTATGGCTGCGGCAAGAATTGTTTGATTCTCATTCCATTTAGGCTGCCACAGATCAGCTGTTTCACTCTCAGCCTTAAATGTTTCTCCTCTGACTCAGACAGTTGCCCCAATGTGGGGATCAGACCCCTGCTTCAGTTCCCCCACCTGCCAAGGGCAGGTCTAGTCCTACTAACACCCCCGTTTTTTCCCCTAGTTCCTTCATCCTACTGAGTTTTGTGTGGTTCTATATATTCTTTTCCTCTGGTCAGGTACTCCTATCTGCTCTCAGCTGCTGTTCTGCCTGCACTTCTGCCTGCACTTCTGTATCTGAAGGGGTATTCCTGATGTATGCAGAGGGAGATGCACTCCACGTCCACCTACTCCTCCACCATCTTTTTCTCTCCATTGTGCACTTTATTACCATTATCATTATTCCAGCTCCGCCACAGATAATCCTGGAGGTTGAGTACCCTTGGCCTAACCAATGTTTTTTTTGCTAATCATTCTTGACACTTCTTCAAAATCAGGTCATTCAAATTCTGTTTTTTAGTGGAAATTCTATGCCGGGTTTTGTAAAGCAAAAGCTTCAGATAGATTTTCCACTAGTACAAGTAAAATGTGTTAACTATGAGACTTCGATAGTTAGCATTTGGAGGAATGTGATACAAGAAGAAAATTATGGTTTTTTTCCTCAAAAATATTACAGGATAATATGCAATAATTTTTAACTTGTATGAATGGAAAATCAGAGGAATAAGTGAGTCCTGACAAATAACCTATGTTTAAAGTAATCTATATTTAAAAATATTTCAAGGAACTGGAATTTACTTAAGGCTGTATGGACAGATGGTGTCATTAAATTAAGTCTTTAGCATTTGTTTGAATATGGTTACTGAATGCGTCATTAAAAAAAAAAAAGTAGATAAGTACTTACACAGAAAGCATTTGTCAGTTTGTAAAGTGTATATAATGTGTGTCTGTGTGTGTGTGTGTGTGGTGTGTGTGTATAGAGTAATTATCTTGTGCTATTTTTTTTTACAGAAAATATTTAAGTTCACAATCATGTGAATGCCTTATTGATCTTATCCCACTGGAAATTTGAACAAGAACCCAAGAGACTTTGAAAAATGATTTTATTTAAGTGGTGTGATATCACCTAATTATGCTAGGAATTTGAACAAAATAAGGCAAAGAGAGAAAATAATGTTTGAAATCATGATGCCTTACTTTTGTATGTCTTCTATAATCTCAAGTTATAAGAGGAAATGAGGATAATGAAATAGTGTACCTTTACTTAGACAATTAGCTATCTCAAAAAACATTGACTTTCATCAAAATTTTGTTCTTTTAAAAGTTATTTTTAATTTTAGTCATTTTGCAGAAGTCAAATAGGGCTATAATAGAGTTACTCGCAGTAGAGCAACTCTCTCACTAAGAAAACTAGAGAATTTGCATGAAAATATACAAAACTTCTGTTGTGAGGCAGCCAGGACCTAAGGAGTCAGATCCAGAGAGATGGGCATCTTGCCCAGAGTGAGCCTACTGCATGCAATTTGCTTTTCTCTTTCAAGCATTTTCCAAGTCTTCACATTAAGCCAGAAGCTGAAAAGCCTAACAGAGAGAGACTATCAGGAGTTAGAGCAGCTGGCAGAGATATGCAGTCAGATGAGGGCAAAGGGCAACAATGCTTGAGAGTCAGTTAGCCAAAGCCACCTGGAAATAACGGCCATGGTCCCAAAGATAGGCAACACAGACATTTCCCCACTGAAGGTGCTGGGTGGGTTGCACAGACCAAGAGGGCATAAAGACAAACAGAAAGAATCTAAAAAGCTAGAATAAGGGAAGTAAATGTAGAGGAGATGAAGAAAATTAGATATGGCTTCATGGGAAACACTATGCTCTTGGTTTTTTGTTTTTTCTGAATCATAAATATTATTTTCAGTTTATGTTTTTGGCTTTACATTTTATATATGACTTTTTCTAGAAGAAATTTTTGAGTACTACATAATCAAGTTTATTTTCTTTTACATTGTAGTTTTTAGGTTTAATTTATACAATGTGTCCAATCACAGATTAAAACAAAGTCTCCACAGTTCCTTATATTAGTTATAATGAATGAAATCAGTCTTTGCGCCTTTCTCCAAAGTAGTTAAGCAATTACATCAGCAGCATTTGTCAAAAAATTCATTTTCTTACCCATCCATGATTTGTAATGATACTTTTATCATATACTAAATTTCTGTATACATTTTTGTATTTAGTATTTCTGAATTTTAAATTAGATTAATCTTTCAGATAATTTAGGTGTCTATACCATGTGTTTCTTTTAATATTTTTTAAAATTTTTAAATAGATTAAAATTTGCAAACATTTACAGAGATAATACAGAATTCCCTCTACCATTCACTAACTTCTCCCAATGATATGTTCATAATCATAGCACATTGTTAAAATAAGTAAGTTGATATTGGTGGAATACTATTAACTTGACTGCAGAGATTATTCACATTTTGACATTTGTTGGGAAGGAGAGTGTGTAGCTCTATGAAATTTTATATGACATGCATAGATCACCAAAATGGGGATACTGTTCTATCCTATCAACAGAAGAAAGTGATCTTCATGTTACAACTTAATAGTCACACCTACTCCCAGTCCTAACACTGGGCAACCACTGATCTGGTCTCAATCACTGTAAGTGTGACCTCTAGAATATTGTGTACATGAACCACACATTATTCAACATGTTCTTTTGTAATTAAACTTTTGAGATAATTATAGATTCACATGGGTTTGTGAGAGAGAAATAATAGAGACTCCAGGCATTTTTTACCCAATATCCCTCAATATTAGCATCTTACAAAATCAAAGTACAACATCTCCAAATAGGATATTGATAATGATTCAAAGCATTGATCTTATTCAGATTTCCTCAGTTTTACCTGTATTTATCTGTATATATGTACTTCTGTGTTTGTTTCTATGCAATTTTGTAACATGCGAAGATTTGTGTATTCATAACCACAGTCAAGATACAGTACAGTTTCATCAACACAGAGATTTCTTGTGTTGCCTTTTCATAATAATACTTACCTTCCCTATACCTGTGCCAGCTCCTTCTCTAAAACCTTGGAAACCACTACTCTATTCTTCATTTATAAAATTTCAAAAATATCATATAAATTATGTAAATGAAATCATAAAGTATGTAACTTCTTGGGATTGTTTTTTCATTCAGTATAATTCCCTAAAGATTCATCCAAGTTGTTACAGATGTAACAGTGTATTCTTTATCATTTCTGAGTAGAATTCCAAAGGATGGATATATTATAATTTGAAGAACATCTGGGTTGTTTCTAGTTTGGGACTAATACGAATAAAGCTTGTATGAACATTTGTGTATAGGTTTTTCTGTGAACATAAGTTTTCATTGCTCTGATATAAATGCCAATGTATGTAATTCTTAGGCCATATGATAACTGAGTGTTCAATTTTGCTAATATAAGAAATTGCCAACATGTTTTCAGAGTGGTTACGCCATTTTACCTTCCCATCAACAATTTATTGATTTTTCTGCATTCTTACCAGCATTAGATGTTGTTGCTTTTTATTCTCATAGGTATGCACTGATAACTTGATGTGGTTTTAATTTGTTTTTCCCTGACAGGTAATAATGTTGTACATCTCTTCACATGCTTATTTACCATGTGTATATCATTTTGTTGTTAGACTATTTTCTATTAAGATTGTTTTTACTGTTGAATTTTGAGAGGGCTATATGCATTCTTTCTATATATGCTGGTTCTTTGTCATATTTGTAGATTCTGAATATTTTCTTTCCATTTATGAATTTTCTTTCTATTAACATGAGCTATCTCAGAACAAATGTTTTTAAGTTGAAAGAAATACATTTATCATTTTTCTTTTTGTCACTCATGCATATGTGTTCACATTTAAAAATTCTTTGCTAGCCTTATATTCCAGAAAAAATATCCTTATGCCTTTTTTGTAAACTTCTACAGTTTGACATTTTACATTTGAGTTTGTGATCTATCTTGATTTGATATTTGTATAGTATAAAATGTTTAAGCCTAAGCTCTTTTTTTACCATGAATATTTAGTTTTGATTCCAATATCATTTGCTAAAAAAGGTTACCCTTCTTCTGTTGCATTGTTTTTGAACCTGTGTCAATAATTAGTTGGGGGCACTCACTTTCCATCTAGATAAGACTCTATAAACTCCTTTTTCTTTCTTCTCCCCACTAGTTACAACTATGAGCTCTGGAAATAATGCAAGAGGCAACTACATGTGAACTCTGAGTGATGGAAAAAGGAAAGAGAACTGCTTTGGGGTACCAAGAAAAGGCAACACAGCAGTAGAGTTCTTGCATCTCTCCACCCAACAGAAGAAGTTTGCTTAATCTTAGTGGGTGTTTTTTACCAAAAGAAGGCAGTTTCTACAGGCTATTTCTCCCCAAGATGGAATGGGAGTCCTGAATACAACAGGAGGTGCACCCAACATCCCTGGCAAGGTGAATGACAGTGACCCCTGCTAGTGTAAAGCAACCAGGGGTAGTGTTTTTCTTTACTTCCAGTCCTAAGACTCCCTCCACCTCTGAGAGGTACAAAGGTGTCCAGAGGCACAGCTGGAAGTGCTCAGTGCATGAAGAGGCTTTGTCTAGATAGACCAAATACTTTACCCTAACATCCAGGGACAGAGTAGTCAAGGGCCACTGCCCAGAGTTATCCTACCAGAATAAGGAGCCCAAGACCTAACATCCATTCTTGATGCATCTTGAGTAGAGAGGATCCAACCACAACAATTTCCTTGTTAGGGGATCTCTTCATCTTTGTAGACTTGAAGATCTCCTTTCACACTAAAAGACACCAGGTGGTCTGGCTGGGGGAAATCCCATCTAATCCCTCATGCTTGATCAGCAGAGCTAAGAGGATGCCCTGTGACACCAAGCAATCCAAGGGGACTAAAATAGGACCACAGAGGTTCTGAAAACTCAATGAATTTTTGAATCATAACCCACAAAGTAGGCAATGAATTTCATGCTTAACTTTAAAAAGGTTAACTATCTGTTAAAGTAAAACCTCATTAGAGTTTTACCTTAGAGTTTTACTTAGAGAATACTCAAAATCTTCCAGCATCACATATAAAATTTCCAGGATATAATATAAAAAAATATCACCCATCATATCAAGAACCAGAAAAAAATCTCAATTTGAATGTGAAAAGATAATCAACTGATGTTAACTCTGAGATCAATCAGATATTGGAACTATCTGACAGAGATTTTTAAGTAGTTATCACAAAAGTGCTCAAATAATCAATTATAAATATTCTATAATAAATAGAAAAACTCAGCAATGAAATAGAAGTGATAAAACAAATAATTACTTCTTGAATTACTCATTAGTGGAGTAAAAACCTCAAAACTCTGCTGCTCCATAAGTATGAGAATATTGGCAAAAAATAGTTAAAATCAGTTTGTTCGATCTGTAGAATTTAACAATATGCTTTCAGCAATCTGAGATGTATTTATTCAAGAAATGGTGGAATTGCTGTAAGAACAGTGAGCTTTATTGTTCTTTGTTTCATTCTAATTTCATCCTCCCTAGCTTTGTAGCCTTGAATGACAACAGTTTTGTAATCATGAAAATAGGAAGCCTAGTAGCCAGTAGAAGGAGTGAATTTGGTTTGGTTTTTCCCAAAAGCCTGTCCTCAGGAAATTCTCACCACTTGACCCATCAGGCATATACCTAGAAATTCCCACTCAGAGGGCTTACCTTCATCTGATCTGACCTGGAGCCTACTCTGGTAGAATTGCCTTTTGCCCCAGTGCAGTTTGTCAAAACAGTCAGTGACAACTCCTTGATATCACAACTGCTAGTGGCATTGTTTCTGTTGCTACTGCTGCTAAGTCATTTCAGTCGTGTCTGACTCTGTGCGACCCCATAGATAGCAGCCCACCAGGTGCCTCCATCCATGGGATTTTCCAGGCAAGAGTACCAGAGTGGGTTGCCATTGCCTTCTCTGAGTGACATTGCTAGCCACAGGTAAAACAAGCAGCTGAATAAAAAACCTATAAGAAAAACCTGGGAATGGATGTTTTGAAAAGTTCCAACATACACCTGGGAATCTAGAAGGCCACATGCACGTATAGTACTGTGTGCCTGCCCAAGAAAGATATGAGATGGTCCTGAGATTTCACCTTGAATGACCTTGTTTCTCTACACAAGTGGAAAATAAAAACTAAGTAAAGTTGTAACTGAAGGTATATTGGAGGCAGGCATACCCCAATACATACACACACAGCACCTCTCAGTAAAGTCCAAGAAACTTATTGTTGCAAGGTATTTAAGAAAATCAGTCCAATTATCAGTGTATCACTAAAGTAAATAAATAGAGATTTCAGCTGCCACACAAAACAAATGCAAGCTTTACAGTGTTTGTTCAGAAAAGTCACTAAACAAACAGCAGTGACAAGGAACACTGGGTAGGGAAGAGATCTTATTTTCAGAGTTGTCATGTTATATTATTTAGTATGTCCAATTTTTAACACACATTTTGAGCCATGCAAAGTATGACATATTCAGAAGCAAATTTCAGTAAGAAAAACTGTCCTTCAGGAAGCCCAGATATTGAACATACCAAAAACTTTGTCAGCTGTTTTATTTTCAAAGAATGGTGATGTCTAAAGAACTAAAGAAAAGTATGATAACAATCTTACATACAGAATATCAACAAAGGGAAATTAAACAAAAACCAGGTATTCTATTGAGGCTCAATAGTAGATATCAGCTGATAGAAGAAAGAATAATCAAACTTAAAGACAAGGGAAATATGATTATCCAGCCTAGAAACAAAAAGAATAAAGAATAAAGAAAAATGAAGGAAATCTAAGGGACTGATGGAGAACTTGCAAGCAGGCAAACATATACGTATATATAACAGGGATCTCAAAATGAGAGGAGAGAGAAAAAAGGGGGCAGAAGGATTATCTGAAAAAATAATGACTGCAAACTTTGCAAATTAAATGAGAAATGTCAATTGGCACATCCAAGACACTCAATGAACTCTAAATATGAGAAAATCAAAGAGACTCATACCAAAACAAATCACATTCAAACATTGAAAGACAAAAGAATCTTGAAGGCAGCAAGAGAGAAGTGGCTCATTACACAGAAGGAGCCTCAATAAAGGTAAAAGCTAATTATATGTTAGAAACTAAGGAAGTCAGAAAGCAATGGATGCATATGCAAAGCACTTAAAGAAAAAAGTCAACCAAAAATTCTTCATCCATAAAAATTATCTTTCAAAAGCAAATGAGGGGGCTTCCTTTGGTGACTCAGTGGTAAAGAATCTGCCTGCCAATGCAGGATATGGTTCAGTCCCTTCCAGGAAGATCCCACATGCTGCCAAGCAACTAAGCCTATGTGTCTTAACAACTGAGCCTGTGTTCTAGAGTCTGGGAAGTGCAACTACTGAGGCCATTTGCCACAACTACTGGAGCCCCAGCACCTAGAGCCCATGTTCTGCAACAAGAGAAGCCACTGCAATGAGAAGCCTGTGCGCCACAGCTGAAGAGTAGTCCCAACTCACCGCAATTAGGGAAAAAGCCCATGAAGTAACAAAGAGCTAGCACAGCCAAAAATGAACAGATTTTAAAAATTAAAAAGCAAATGAAAAATTAAGACATTCTCAGATACAGGAGTTCTAAGGGAGTTACTCACTAAATAAACTGTTTTACAAGAAAATATCAAAGGAAGTCCTTCAAGCTCAAAAGAAAGGGCAGCACCCAGTAATTCAAATCCACATGAAAAACTAAAGAACACTGTAATAGATAGGCAAATACAAAAGAGAAAATAGAACTATTCTGTTTGTAACTTTTTTCTCTCCTACATGATTTAAAAAACAGTTGAATAAAGCAGTACAATAAAACTGTGTTGGTAAACTTGTGATGCATAAAGAGCTAATCTGTATGATGATAATAGTTGAAAAAAAAAACAATAGAATGAAGTGATTTGCTAAAAAGTACCTATTTAGCACAAAAGAAGGCAGTAGTAGAGTAATAAAAGAACAAAAACCAGTCATAAAACATGAAGAAAATAAGTAACAAAACAGCAAATGTAAAACATAACTTAAAGCTAATTGCAGTAATTTTAAAACATATTGATTTTATAAAGTATGCTTAAGCTATATTTTTCCTACAAAGAAATATGGATTTAAGCTCAAAATAAAATAAAGTAGGAGAAAATATAAATATTAGCCATAAAAATGTTAGAGTGACTATGCATATCAGAAAAACTAGATTTTAAAACAAAAAATGTTTTTGAGATAAGTAAAACATAATGGTAAGGTTTTTATAATGATAAAAGGATAAATTTATTGGAAAGATGTATCAATTATAAACACATATGAATCTAAAAATAGAGCCTTAATCTATATGAAGCAAAAATTAACAAAATCAAAGAAAGAAATATTTGAGTAATAATAATTGGAGACTTCAGTACTACATTTTTAAATAATAAGTACAATGATTAAACAGAACTATAAAGAAATAAAAGATTTGATCAATACTACACACCAATTAGATCTAACAAACATTTTTAGAACTCCTCCTAACAACAGAAGAATAGAAATTCTCCCTAAGTGCACCTGGAATATTCTCCAGGATAGACCATATATTAGATCATGATATAAGTATTAATAAATTTCAAAGATTGAAATGATACAAAGTATTTTCTCAGATCATAATGGAATGAAGCAAGAAATCAAAATGGAAAAGTGAAAATTTCAAAAATACGTGAAAATTAACAACCTGTTCCTAAATAGCCAATAAACCAAGAGGAAATAAAAATGAAAACTAAAAAATTCTTTGATATAAATGAAAAAGAAAATATAGCATGCTATAATCTGAAATGCAGCTAAAACAGTACATCAAAGAAAACTTACAGATGAAAATAGCTCTATTTTAAAAAGAAGAAATCTCTCAAGCCAATAACTTGGACTTTCACCTCAAGATAAGTAAAAAGTTGATGGATAACTAAACTCTATCAAACAAAAAGAAGAAATACTAAAAATTAGAGCAGAAATAAATAACAAAAGAGACTAGAAACCAATACAGAAAATACACAAAACTAAAAATTGCTTAATATCAACAAAACTGACAATATCTTAGATATGTTGACCTTGCAAAAAGAGTTTAATTGATTTGCAAGACAATTCAATAGAGAAAGAACAATTTCTTCCAGAAATAGTCCTGGGAAAACTGGATATCTCCATGCAAAAGAATGAAGTTAGAGCCTTACCTTACAGCATGTTCATAAATTAACTCATAGGAGAAAAAAAAAGACCTAAAGAGCTGAAAAAATAAAAGTCTTGGAAGAGAACATACAGACAAATCTTCATGACTTTGGGTTTAGCAATAGTTTTTTAAATATGACACTAAAATCACAGGTGACAAAAGAAGAATTAGAAAATTTTGGCTTCATTAAAATTAATTTTTTTGGCATATCAAACATTACTATCAAAAGAGTGGAAAGACAAACCACAAGAGTGGGGGACGATATGTGCAAATCACTTATCAGAGTATGCAAAATCTCTTATAATTCAATATAGAAAAACAGTTCAGCTAAAAGTCACACAAAGATCTTGAACAGAAATTTCCTCAAAGAAGACAGACAAATAGTCAATAAGCACACACAATGTAATTAATCATTAAGGAAATAAAAATCAAAACCACCATGCGATGCCACTTCCCAACTTCAAAGATAGCTATGATGCTTTAAATGATAAAATAAAATTGCAAGCATTGTAAGGATTTAAAGAAATTAAAACCCTTATACATTGCTGACCTGAATGTAAAATGGTGCTACTAATGTGGAGAAATTTGGCAGTTCCTCAAAATCTAAACATAGAGTTACAATATGACCCAGTAATTTCATTCCTAGTTATACACAAAAGATCTGAAAACAGCAATCAGATAGATACATATATACCAGCATATTCACAAAAGTCAAAAGGTAGAAACAACTGAAGTAGCCATCAAGTGGATATATATATATATATGTGTGTGTATATATATATATATATATATAATATATATATAAATATATATATCAAGTGGATAAACACTGTTATATATGTACAGTGGAATATTATTCAGCTTTAAAAAGAAATGCAGTTCTATTGAGTGCTACAATAGGAACAAACCTTGAAAACATTGTGCTAAGTAAAATAAGCCAGACATAGAAGGACAAATATTTAGTGATTCCACTTGTATGAAGAATAGGCAAATTCACAGAGACATAAATTAAATTAAAACTTATCAGGACCTAGGGGGAGAGAGGAAAGCAGTTATTGCTTAATATTGGCAGAGTTTCTGTTTAGAGTGATGAAAAAGTTTTGGAAGTTGAAGATGGTGATAGTTTCATAACATTGTGGATTATACTTAATGCCAATGAAATGTGCATTTAAAAATGGTTTAAATGGAAAATTTCTTGCTTATGTATTTTATAATAAAAAGATTCAGGTAGTGTGGTTGTTCCCCCTTTATTCTTTTACAAAAAAATGATCTCTCTCATTTAATATTAATTTTAGAATTAGATTGTTTATCTACAAATAATTTTTCTGGGATTTTGATAAGAGTTTCATTAAATCTATGGATTAATTTGAAAAGAATTGATATATTCACTATGAAGATGAATACAGTATGTCCATTTATTTAGCTTGTCTTTGATTTACTTCATTACTATTTTGTAGTTTTTATGCTACAGAATCTGTGCCAGTTTTGCTAGATCTGCACTTTAGTTATTTCTTTTTAAATTTTTAAAAGATGTCATGTTTTTAATTTTTGTTCCCAATTTCCTATTGTTAGTATACTAAGAGATGATTGATATTTGTGTACTTACTTTGTATTTTGCAACCGGGAGGTGGGGGGAGGGGGGGGCAGGGTGTTTGTTTTTGCTGTTCTTTATTTTTTAGGGAGTTTTTGGTTGAGACCTTGGAACTGTCTATGTAGATAATCATGTCATCTATAAATAAAAACAGTTCCTTTTCAATCAATATACTTTTCATTTTATTTCTTTGCCTTATATCCCAAGCCAGAACAACCAGAACAAAGTAGAATAATAGATAGTGATGAGAGCAGACACTTGGGAGTTCACCTGGAGCTAAGGAGTTCACCTGGTGTCAAAATAGAGGATCAAAGTGAAAAGTGAAAGTGAAGGTCGCTACGTCGTGTCCGACTCTGTGACCCCATGGACTATACAGTCCATGGAATTTTCCAGGCCAGAATACTGGAGTGGGTAGCCTATCTCTTCTTCAGTAGACGATTAAACCAATGTCAAAAGTGAAACTAGCAGTCATGCCTTTAATAAGTCAAGTCTTATTTTGATAGTGTAAGTGAAAGGCTAAATGAGAAAAATCCTCCATTGTTCCCATGGAATGGCCTGCCGGTCTAAGTCAGATGGATCAGCACAGACCACAGACATGGCAATCATCTCTCTGCTGAAAAAGGGACCCCAACAAAAGCTTTGGAAGTTATAAACCCTGGAATGGGTCTAGGGAGAGAGGGAAGTACAAGAAGCAGAAAGACTGAGTTCTGAGTCAGGGTGGAGAAAAATGTCTTCTGGCTTCTCCTGTGTCCTCTTAATGAAATCTGAGGAAGGTTGCCAAGGAAGGCCTCCAAGTGAAGTCTCTGTCAGGGATGTAGACATGTAAAGAAGTAGGAGAAGGGGCCCTGAGGCCTTGACTGCAGCTCACTGCAGAGACTTCCATGCATGGGCTGTGCATCAGGTCTGAGATGTGTGTTGGGAAAGGTTGGGTGATACAGGTTTTGTCATGTCTATGATCAGGCCTGATAAATCACACAGGATTGCAACCTATAGCTGAACTTTTTAACTCTGCTCTGTTTTCTTGGGACTTGAGTTAAAACAAGCTATTTTATTATGGACCTGAGTAGGTTAGACTTTGATGGACTGTGCCAAGAACCAGGTAATTGATTTGAGACAACAGGGACCAAGGCTTTGATCAAAATCACTCCACGTAGGATGATCAGACCTCCCTGGAGTCTCAATGTGGGACATGAGTCTTAACAGATACTATGTCAGGAAAAGATGTCTCCTAGACTGTCTGGGTCTACCATACAGAGTTAGGAAGATTTTTTGAAAAAGTTTTGTTAGAGTTGATTTGCAATGTTGTATTAGCCTCATATGTAAAACAAAGTGAATCAGTTGTGCATATACATATGTACACCTTTTTTAAATTCTTTTACCATATAGGCCACTACAGAGTACTGAGTAGAGTTTCCTGTGCTACAGAATAGGTCCTTATTAGTTATCTGTTTTATATACAGTAGTTTGTATATGTCAATCCCAATTAAAAATGTTTTGTTTTGAACCTTTTCTCTAGGTCCAAGGCATTAGTCCAGGTCTAGCTTAAGCTGGTCAGGAGGTTGGAACTGAAATGACTATCCCCTCAGGGCTGATATGACATCATGGCCATCACATACTCTCACAAAGAGTCGACCCTAGAGGTCACATGAAGACCCTCTTTTTGGAAATAGAGTTTTAATATCAGGGCAGTCCAGGTAGAACAAATATTAAGTAGTCACATTTACAGAGTTTTTAATGTACCTTTTTATCATGGGAACTCTTGTCCTGGGTTTCTTGGTCTAGTTTGGATAGTTTAGACTCTAGTTTTAGAGGCACGTCCGAAGCAGTCAGTTTGAACCTGTGCCATTAGTATGATATCAGTTTATCCACCTCATGAGTGTAGGTGGCATTTGGAGGTGTTTCATGTGGCACATGCTAGGGCAGGTTCATCCTCGGCTGTCTCAGTCAGTGTTGTCAAGTTGACCATAGGTTCAGCAATCAGCCTGAATCGAAAGGACTCAGAGCAGCAGGGGGAGTTTAGTTTGGTTGGGTTTGGTTTTTAAAGAGTAATAAAGGTAATTCAGGCTCCCCTGGTGGCTCAGACTATAGAGAATCTGCCTACAATGTAGGAGACCCAGGTTTAATCCCTGGATTAGGAAGATCCCTTGGAGAAATGAATGGCTACCCACTCCAGTATTCTTGCCTGGAGAAATTCAAGGACAGAGTAGCCTGGTGGGCTTGGGACTTCCTTGGTGGCTTAGTTGGTAAAGAATCCACCTGCAACGCAGGAGGCTGTCTCCTGCATTGCAATAGTCATGGATGAGATCTCTGGGTCACGAAGGTCCGCTGGAGAAGTAAATGGAAACCCACTCTGTATTCTTGCCTGGAAAAATCCCATGGACATAGGAGCCTAGTGGGCTACCCGCCATGGTGGGACACGACCTAGTGACTAAACCACCACCACCCAAAAGCTTTCAGGAGTAGTTGTGAAGAAACAAAGATCATGAAATTCTTTGCTCCTGCTCCACATCTAGTGTCAAGGTTTTGTGTTTGAGTTGTTATTATCAGCATGTCTTATAGCAATGAAAACTTTTTATTAAAGTAGTTTTTAAATTAATTTTTAATTTTTATTTGGTAATTTTGTTTGGAAAGGTTGTGTGTAAGACAGACAAAAGTGATTTCACAGAAAAACATTTTTATGTAACAGAAAAACACATCGTGCTGAAGATTTAGCACACTATCTTGAATTTTTAAAAGATTTTAAATGAGTTTCCATAACCTCTCATTCTTTGCTGTTTAAAAGCCATTTAGCACCCTATATTTGAGCCTTCAGAAGAAGATGGGAGGGAAAGGAAGACCCTTGCAGGGTCCTCACATTGAGAGCAAGATGTCAGAGACTCTAAACAAAGGGCATAGAATAAAATGGGAGAATGGAAGGGAGGGGCAGTCTGATGGAGTGTGTGACACAAACAAAAATGTTTGGGAGGGAATTGTTGAGTACCCATTCCGGTCACCTGAGATGTGCGGTCTGGCTTGGGGTTGTTTCGTCTCCTTTCATCAGTCACTGAAGACAACCTTTACTTGTGTATGAAAACATTCAGGCCCCAGCATCTTACAGGTGACATGGAGCATGGAAAGTTTACACGTCTCATGACTGGACGGTTATCAGATGCCATGTGTTCAGAAAACTTGAATAGGAAACATGCATGGTCTTGTAAGGTCTGAAATTATGTCAGAGCTCCTTTTGTGGACAGCTGGGAGAGCGTTGCCTACTGTGCTGAGTGACCCTTCCCACACTCAATTTTAGACAGCTCTCTCAAGTTGGAAGGGGGGCACCCATTGCAGTCAGATGGAAGTTAACCTGGAGTTAACTTCATGTTAACCAGGTTAACTATCAGTGAACCAGGCTCATGTGTAGGAGGGGAGGTCTCTACACTCTGGCCCCCAGAGAGTCAGTAGAGGAAGCAGCCTGTGGGCAAGGTTCCAGGGAGGCAGAGGGGCACAGAAGTTCTTTTCATGGAATTGCAAGAACCTGGATAGGCGAGGTCTTGCCTGTTGCTGTAAGTACTATTTTCAGTTTATAGTGGAAAATTCCTGAGCCGTATTCACACAGCAATTTGAGACTCATTCAGAACTACAACACGATTGGGGTTTTTTGTTTGTTTGTTTGTTAAATTTATTTTTTTATTGAAAGATAATTGCCTTACAGAATTTTGTTGTTTTCTGTCAAACTTCAACATGAATCAACCATAGGTATACATATATCCCTTCCGTTTTGAACCTCCCTCCCATTTCCTGCCCCATCCCACCCCTCTGGATTGATACAGAGGCCCTGTTTGAGTTTCCTGAGTCATACAGTAAATTCCCATTGGCTATCTATTTCACTTATGGTAATATAAATTTCCATGTTACTCTTTCCATACATCTCACCCTCTCCTCCCCTCTCCCCATGCCCATAAATCTATTTTCTATGTATGTTTCTCCATTACTGCACTGTAAATAAATTCTTCGCTAACATTTTTATAGATTCCATACACATACATTAGAATATGATATTTATCTTTCTCTTTCTGACTCACTTCACTCTGTACAATGGGAACTAGGTTCATCCACCTCTTCAGAACTGAATGTATTCCTTTTTATGGCTGAGTAATATTCCTTTGTGTATATGTACCACTACTTCTTTATCCATTCATCTGTTGATTGACATCTAGGTTGCTTTCATGTTCTAGCTGTTGTAAATAGTGCTGCAATGAGCAATGGGATACATGTGTCTTCAATTTTTGTTTCCTCAAGGTATATGGCTAGGGGTGGGATTGCTGGATCATATGGTGGCTTTATTCCTATTTTTTTAAGGAATCTCCATACCATCTTCCATAGTGGCTATATCAATTTACATTCCCTCCAACAGTGCAAGAGTGTTCCCTTTTATCCACACCCTCTCCAGGACTTATTGTTTATAGACTTTTTGATGATGGCCACTCTGACCAGTGTGAGGTGATATCTCATTGTGGTTTTGATTTGCATTTCTCTAATAATGAGCGATGTTGAGCATCTTTACTTGTGTTTGTTAGCCATCTGTATGTCTTCTTTGGAGAAATGTCTGATTAGGTCTTTTTCCCACTTTTTGATTGAGTTGTTTATTTTTCTGGCATTGAGTTGTATGAGCTGCTTATATATTTTGGAAATTAATCTTTTGTCAGTTGTTTAATTTGCTATTATTTTTTCCCCTTCTGAGGGTTGTCTTTTCACCTTGCTTATAGTTTCCTTTGTTGTGGAAAAGCATTTAAGTTTAATCAGGTCCCACTTGTTTACTTTTGTTTTTATTTCCATTATTCTAGGAAATGGGTCATAGAGGATCTTGCTTTGATTTATGTCATTGAGTGTTCAGGTTATGTTTTCCTTAAGGGTTTTATAGTTTTTGGCCTTACATTTAGGTCTTTAATCCATTTTGAGTTTATCTTTGTATATGGTGTTAGGAAGTGCTGTGATTTCATTCTTTACACATAGCTGTCCAGTTATCACAGCACCATTTATTGAAGGAGCTGTCTTTGCCTCATTGTATAGTCTTGCCTCTTTTGTCAAAAATAAGGTACCCATAGGTGCATAGGTTTATTTCTGGACTTTCTAGCTTGTTCCATTGGTCTATATTTCTGTTTTTGTGCCAGTACCATACTGTCTTGATGACTGTAGCTTTGTAGTATCATTTGAAGTCAGAAAGGTTGATTCCTCCAGCTCCATTTTTCTTCCTTAAGACTGCTTTGGCTATTCAGGGCCTTATGTGTTTCCATTCGAATTGTGAAATTTTTGTTCTAGTTCTGTGAAAAAATGCCATTGGTAATTTGATAGGGATCACATAGATTGCATTTGGTAGTATAGTCATTTTCACAATATTGATTCTTCCTACCCAGGAACATGGGATATCTCTCAATCTGTTTATGTTGCCTTTGATTTCTTTAATTAGTGTCTTATTATTTTCTGTGTACAGTTTCCATTCTTTTGTCTCCTTAGATATGTTTATTTCTAGATATTTAATTCTTTTTGTTGCAGTGGTGAATGGGATTGATTCCTTAATTTCTGTTTCTGATTTTTCATTGTTAATATATAGAAATGCCTGGAGAAGGAAATGGCAACACAGAACTCTTGCCTGGACAATTCCATGGAAGCAGGAGCCTGATAGGCTACAGTCCATGGGACTGCAGAGTCAGACATGACTGAGTGGCTTCACTTTGTACTTTGTATTATAGAAATGCAAGTGATTTCTGTATATTGATTTTATATCCTGCAACTTTGCTAAATTCACTGATTAGCTCTAGTGATTTTCTGATGCTATCTTGATGGTTTTCTGTGTACAGTATCATGTCATCTACAGTGAGAGCTTTATTTCTTCTTTTCCGATCTGAATTCTTTTTATTTCTTTCTCTTCTCTGATTGCTATAGCCTGGACTTCCAGAACTATGTTTAATAGTAGTGAAAGTGGACACCCTTGTCTTGTTCCTGGTATTAGGGGGAACGCTTTCAGCTTTTCACTATTGAGAATAATGCTTACTGTAGGCTTATTATTTATGGCCTTTACTATGTTGAGGTAGGTTACTTCTTTGCCCATTTTTTGAAGAGTTTTAATCATAAATGGGTGCTGAATTTTGTCAAAGGCTTTTTATGCATCTATTGAGATTGTCATATGGTTTTTAGCTTTCAATTTGTTAATATGGTGTATCACATTGATTGATTTGCATATATTGAAGAATTCTTGCATTCCTGGAATAAGCCCAACTTGACCATGGTGTATGAGCTTTTTGATATGTTGCTGAATTCTGTTTGCTAAACTTTTATTAAGGGATTTTGCATCTATGTTCATCAGTGATATTGGCCTGTAGTTTTCTTTTTTTGGGTTTTCTTTGTCTGGTTTTGGTATCAGGTTGATGGTGGCCTTGTAGATTCTACAAGTTTGGAAGTGCTCCTTCCTCTGCAAGTTTTTGAAAGAGTTTTAGAAGCATAGGCATTAGCTCTTCTCTAAATGTTTGATAGAATTCTCCTGTGAAGCCATCTGGTCCTGGACTTTTGTTTTCTGGGAGATTTTGATCACAGCTTCAATTTCAGTGCTTGTAACTGGGTTGCTCATAATTTCTATTTCTTCTTGGTTCAGTCTTGGAAGATTGAACTTTTCTAAGAATCTGTCCATTTCTTCCAGGTTATCCATTTATAGTTGTTCATAATAGGCTCTTTTAACCCTTTGTATTTCTTCATTGTTTGTTGTAACCTCTCCTTTTTCATTTCTATTTGGATGATTTGATTCTTCTCTCTCTCCCTCTTTTTTTTTTTTTTTTGAATAGTCTGGCTAAAGGCTTGTCACATTTGTTTATCTTCTCAAAGAACCAGCTTTTAGTTTTATTAATCTTTACTATTATTTCTTTCATTTCTTTTTCATTTGTTTCTGCTCAGATCTTCATTATTTCTTTCCTTCTACTAATTTTTTGGGGTTTTTATTCTTTTTTCCCCAGTCATTTTAGGTGTAAAGTGTAAAGTTAGGTTGTCTATTCAATGTTTTTTACTTTCTTGAGGTAGGATTGTGTTGCTGTAAACTTCCCTCTTAGAACTGCTTTTGCTGCATTCCATAAGTTTTCAGTTGTCGTATTTTCATTTTTATTTGTTTCAAGAAATGTTTTTATTTCCCTTTTGATTTCTTCAGTAACCTGTTGATTATTTAGAAATGTGTTGTTTAATCTCCATGTGTTTGTGTTTCTTACAGTTTTTTTTCTTTTAATTGATATCTTGTCTCACAAGCATTGTGGTTGGAGAAAATGTTTGGTATGATTTCAATTTTCTTAAAATTACTGAGGTTTGATTTGTGATCCAAGATGTGGTCTATGCTGGAGAATGTTCCTTGCGCACTTCAGAAGAAGGTGTATTCTTCTGCATTTGGATGGAATGTCCTGAAGATATCAATGAGAAACATCTCATCTAATGTATCATTTAAGACTTGTGTTTCCTCATTAATTTTCTGTTTTGATGATCTGTCCATTGATGTGAGTGGGTTGTTAAAGTCTCCTACTATTAATGTGTTACTGTCAATTTCTCTTTTTATATATATTAGTGTTTGTCTTATATACTGAGGTGCTCCTATGCTTGGTGCATAGATATTAACAGTTGTTTTGTTTTCCTAATGGATTGTTCCCTTGATCATTATGTAGTGTCCTTCCTTATCTCTTGTAATCTTCTTTATTTTAAGGTCTATTTTGTCTGATATGAGAGTTGCTACTCCAGCTTTCTTTTGCTTCCCATTTGCATGAAATATATTTTTCCATCCTCTCAGTCTATATGTGTCTTGAGATCTGAAGTGGGTTTCTTGTAAACAGCATATATATGGGTCTTGTTTTTGTATCCATTCAGCAATTCTGTGTCTTTTGTTTGGAGCATTTAATCCATTTACATTTAAGTAGTTATTGATATATATGTTCCTCTCGCCATTTTCTTAATTGTCTGGGGTTGATTTTGTAGATCTTTTCTCTTCTCTTTTATTTCTTGACTATATAAGTCCCTTTACCATTTGTTGTAAACCTGGTTTGGTATTGAATTCTCATATGTTTTGCTTGTCTGAAAAGCTTTTTATTTCTCCATCAATGCTGAAGGAGATCCTTGCCAGGTCCAGTAATCTTGGTTGTAGATTTCCCCCTTTCAATATTTTAAATATATCCTGCCATTTGCTTCTGGCCTGCAGAGTTTCTGCTGAAAGGTCAGCTGTTAAGCCTATGGGGTTTCCCTTGTATGTTACTTGTTGCTTCTCCCTTGCTGCTTTTAATGTTCTTTTTTTGTGTTTAGTCTTTGTTAGTTTCATTAGTATGTGTCTTGGCTTGTTTCTCTTTAGGTTTATCCTGTATGGGAGTCTCTGTGCCTGTTGGACTTTATTGACTATTTCATTTTCTATGTTGGGGAAATTGTCAACTATAATCTTTTCAAAAATTTTCTCATACACTTTCTTTTTCTCTTCTTCTTCTGGGACCCCTGTTATTAGAATGTTTGTGCATTTGATATTGTCCCAGAGGTCTCTGAGACTATCCTCAGTTCTTTTCATTCTTTTTACTTTATTCTGCTCTTTAGAAGTTATTTCCACAATTTTATCTTCCAACTCACTGATTCATTCTTCTGCTTAAGATATTCTGTTCTTAATTGCTTCCAGAGTGTTTTTTATTTCAGTAATTGTGTTGTTTGCCTCTGTGTGTTTATTCTTTAATTCTTCTAGGTCTTTACTAATTGATTCTTGCATTTTCTCCATTTTGTTTTCAAGATTTTTGACCATCTTTGCTATCATTATTCTGAATTCTTTTTCAGGTAGTTTGCCTATTTCCTCTTCATTTATTTGGATTTCTGTGTTTCTAGTTTGTTCCTTCATTTGTGTAGTAGTTCTATGCATTTTCTTTCTTTTTTTTTTTTTAACTTATTGTGTTTAAGGTCTCTTTTTCCCAGACTTTCTTTCTTCCTTTCTTCCTTTTGGTTTCTGCCCTCCTAAGGTTGGTCCAGTGGTTTGTGTAAGCTTGTATAGGGTGAGATTTGTGCTGAGATTTTGTTGGTTTGTTGTTTGTTCTTCCTCTGATGGGCAAGGTTGAGTGATGTGGTAATCCTGTCTCCTGATGATTGGGTTTGTATTTTTGTTTTGTTTGTTGTTTACATAAAGTGTCCTGCACAGGGTGTTACTGGTGTTTGGTTGATGCTGGGTCTTGTATTCAAGTGGTTTCCTCTGTGTGAGTTTTCATTATTTGACACTCCCTAGGGTTAGTTTCAGAGGAGGCAATGGCACCCCACTCCATTACTCTTGCCTGGAAAATCCCTTGGATGGAGGAGACTGGTAGGCTGCAGTCCATGGGGTCGCTAAGGGTCGGACATGACCAAGCGGCTTCACTTTCACTTTTCACTTGCATGCATTGGAGAAGGAAATGGCAACCCACTCCAGTGTTCTTGCCTGGAGAATCCCAGGGACGGGGGAGCCTGGTGGGCTGCCGTCTATAGGGTCGCACAGAGTCCGACACGACTGAAGTGACTTAGCAGCAGCAGCAGCAGGGTTAATTCTCTGGTAGTCTAGGGTCTTGGAGTCACTGCTCCCACTCCAAATGCTCAGGGCTTGATCTCTGTTCAGGAATGAAGATTCCATAAGTGGTTTGTTATGGCATTAAGTGAGATTAAAATAAATATCCCCAAACAAGAAACCAAAAATGAACCCCAGACAAATGGCAGTTAAAAAATCAAATAATAATTTAAATAATGGAATATACACATATATAGATACACCCATGAGTAAAGTCAAAACAATCCAACAAAAATAAAGTACAATTGATTGACCCAACAAACAAAGGAAATAAAAAATTACATTTACCAGTTAAAAACAAAACTAACTAAAGCAGAAACTGGAAAACAAAACCAAAGCCAGGTTCCGAGTCAGGAAGAAAGCAATGAAAACGTTAAAAAAAAAAAAATTAAAGACACACACACACACACACACACACACACACACAAAGAAAAAAACCAGGAGAAGAAAAAAAAGGAAACAAAAAAGGAAAACTCCACAGAACTGCAAAAGCCCAACATAGAGGCAGAGGTTTACAACAAAAAAAACTGTGACTGAGCATACACATATACATATACACCCATGAGCAAAATTGAACAAAAATTAACAAAAATAAAGTATAATAGATTGACCTGGTGAACAAAGGAAATAAAAAATTATATATACCAGAACAAAACTAACTAAAATGCAAAATGGAAAACAAAACTAAAGCAAGGTGCCAATTGGGAAATGAAGCAATGAAAACAAAACTAACAAATATGTTGAGAGGAAAGGAAAGAAATAATAGATATGCAAAGTAGTTAGAGTTAGATAAAGAAGATTTATATACTTTAAAGATTGGAACAGAACAGTAGGAAAAGCACACAAATAAATGTAGAAACAATAGTAATAGGTTTAAGAAATTAAAAATAGAGAAAAGAAAAAAATAAAAAGGAAAGCTGCACAGAACTGCAAAAGCCCAATGTAAAGAAAGAGGTTTCTAACAACAATAAAAAAGGTGACTGAGGGAAAAAAAAAAATGGAAAACTTAGATTTCATAGTGCCAATAAAAATCGACAACTACAAGAAAAGGGGAATAAAAGGAAAAGAAAAAGATGAAAAATCCAAAAGAATCTACAGAACAAGTCAAAACATAAGAATAATAAATGTTTTCCTTGAGTCACTGCTGTCAGAGTCCTTTGCCTCCCTGGGAGACACAGTCCACCTCAATCACTAGGATGCCCTCCAACACTGTGCTGATCTCTGACCTGCTGTGGGGGCAGCTCAGATTCTAATCTGGTCCTACTCCTATGTGTTCTTGCCTCCAATGTCCACAGCTATCAAAACTAGTACATTTTCTTTTGTAGGAGCTCTCAATGACCTTTTATATATTCCATAGACACAGCGTCTGCCTAGTTGAACATTTGGATTTAATCTGCAGCTTATACAACTGGTGGGAAGGTTTTGGGTCTTCTTTAGTCACACTGTCCCTGGATTTCAATTGTGGTTTTATTTTCACCTCTGCATGTGGGTCGTCCACTGGGGTTTGCTCCTGAGGCTGCCCTGGAGGACTTGGGTTTGCCCCTGGGAGGGCCAGATGTGGAGGTGGTGCAGCTGCTTGGGTTGCAGGGGTTCTGGCAGCACCAGGTACTCATGGTATTTGGTCGCTAGGGCATCTGGAAATACAGTGCTCTAGAAGGGTATGACAACCAGTATTGGGCAAAAAACTCCAGTATTCTTGCCTGGAGAACCCGTCTCCCTGACAGAGAAGCCTGGTAGGCCACAGTCTACAGGGTTGCAAAGAGTTGAACACGACTGAAGCAACCCTGCATGCATAGATGCAAGATTTTTCTTTTGCCTGTGGCGGATCTGCCCCAGACAGAGTTGAGCATGAAGGTGGCACAGCTGCTTGGCTTGCGAGGATCCAGGTAGCACCAAGCGTGCAGGGACACAAACTGCCTCCACTGCAGGAGTTAATGCCCTATCAGAGTCTGTTTTTCGAGCCTCTTGTCGCTGGCAATTAGAAGGCCTCTTTGGCCAGTCTTTCTCCATAGTTCTGTCCATTGGGGTCCTTCTCTGTTGTTTGGTGCATTGGGCACATAGAAGGGCCCCCTTGGCTGAGTCCTACTCTGCAGATCAGCATTTCAGGACTTAAAGGAGCCCTCTGGTGGGGTCCGACTCTGTAGTTCCATGCATCAGGCGTTTGATGGGCCATCCTTTCTATTCAGCTGCGGATGAGGGCATGTGAGGAGAAAGAGGTTATGGTGATGGCGCCACCAGCTACACGTGACTCAGCAGTATCGCCTTGCTTCCAATGGCTGCCTAGCTTTCCTCCACAGGCATTTCCCACCATAATACCCTCCATCACATCCCCTCAATCCATCTCTCCACAGTCAACAGCAACCCTTGCCCTGGGATTGCTCCACAATCCCTAAACTCCAGCTCTCAGTTGCTGCGCCTTCCAGGGGACCTGCACCCTTGTCCAGGGTCTGTATGGCTGTGGCAAGGGCTGTCTGATTCTCATTCCATTTAGGCTGCCACAGATCACTGTTTCACTCTCAGCCTTTAATGTTTCTCCTCTGACTCAGACGGTTGCCCCATTGGGGGATCTGACCCCTGCTTCAGTTCCCCCACCCGCCAAGGGCAGGTCCAATCCTGCTAACACTCCTGTTTTTCCCCCACTTCCTTCATCTTACTGAGTTTTGTGTGGTTCTGTATATTCTTTTCCTCTGGTCTGGTACTCCTGTCTGCTCTCAGCTGCTGTTCTGCATGCACTACTGTGTCTGAAGATGTATTCCTGATGTATCTGTGGAGAGAGACCTACTCCACATCCACCTACTCCTTTGCCATCTTGTTCTTGCCTAGACTGGAGTTTTGATTTTAAAATTATTTCACAGCCATGGTCTTATGCTCAGCATTTGCTAAAGCCCACTAATAGGCCAATAACTGTTTCTCAAAGGCAGTGATTTTTTTTTTTTTAGCTGACTGCAGGAATATGAATAAAATTTCAGTGTGTGCCTCTGGCCTGGAGTGGTGTTTTTGCCATAAGCTCAGCTGACTTAGTGGTAAAGAATCTGCCTGCTAAGCAGGAGATGCAGGTTTGATCCCTGGGTTGGGGAGATCCCCTGGAGAAGGAAAATGTAACCCATTCCAGTATTCTTACCTAGAAAATTCCACGGACATTGGAGCTTGGCGGGCTACAGTTCATGGGGTTGTGAAAGAGTTGTAACAACGTAGAGACTAAACAACAACTAAAAGGTAGCCCAAGTGGTAAAATAGGTCAGTGGGTCCTGAGGAAGTGTGGCCTGGGTGGCCCACTGAAGTGTTTCCAGAGCATCGTTTTGACTGGGACTTCATTCAAAGATAGTAGCTTATCTGAGACACTGGTGTCACTCATGTCTGAGCTTTATTTTGATTTGTTGGGGCAGAGAGGGCCAAATGCTTGGCAGCCACCTGTCCTGAAATAATATACTGTTTTCCTTTCAGATTATGCCCAGGAATTTTGTTTGGGTGTTTGATTCTTATATATTGCCTATGCTAAAGTATTAACATATAAAGTTCTATTTCCCTGTGGTCCTTTTCCATCTCATATTCAAAGAAGGGTTGTTCTTTCTGCGCCTGTGTTTTTAGATGTGGAGTAGAAAGCAGTGTGGAAAGAAAGACCAGGCATATCAGATGAAAGTGAAAGTGAAGCCGCTCAGTTGTGTCTGACTCTTTGCGACCCCATGGACTGTAGCCTACCAGGATCCTCAGTCCATGGGATTTTCCAGGCAATAATACTGGAGTGGGTTGCCATTTCCTTCTCCAGGGGATCTTCCCGACCAGGGATCGAACCTGGTTCTCCTGCATTGTAGGCAGACGCTTTACCGTCTGAGCTACTTAACAAAGTCAAGGCATATCAGATAGTTCAGTTCAGTATTGTTACAACAGGTGAGTTCTTGATCCACTCTACTGTGCAGAAGATCTAAGCACACTTTACATCCCTGATGTTCTGAGCACTTAGCAGTTTATCCTTTATGGGTGAGTTGCAGGTTTCAGCCCCAGGAAATTGCTATATACTTGTGAGTGATAATACCAGCTGACCAGTGTCAGCAACAGCAGAGCTGAGTGTCACCAATTCTATCTCTTCCATTCTGCTCACACCAGTCTTCCTTAATTGTACGTTTGTGTAATTACTCATTTGTCAGGGGACATTCAACTTTAAGGGATCCAATATGATTTCTTCCTTTGTGTGCCATTTCTCAAGGACTCTCTGTTCCTTATCAGTTCCTGGAAAACAGGAACGAGCAGAACTGCACGCAGTTCTCAGGACTGAGATCATGGGAAAGAGCACCTGCTTGGATTCCCTTCAGTGACTCCCTTCAGTGACTCTCTTCAGTGACCTTTTACTTAAAGGACTATCCATTTTTTGGTAACTGGTGGAATTTCAGTCTTTTTAATGGCTGAGTAATCATTTTATTGAAGATGTAGAAGCATGCATTTCTGCAAATAAAGTACCCTTATTTCACTCGAGATTTGGGTCCCCTGTGTCCTTCTTCTCGTCGACTCCAGTCCCCAGGTCCTGGTCTACAAAGACCATGACACTCATTCAGTCCATCTTCCTTGGTGTTTTGAAGTTCAAGGCTAAGAGATATTTTAGAGCCTACATTTTCAATGAAGGAATCAAGGTTTGAGTTGCTCAGATCTGCACAACCATTATTCCTGACATATGGAAATGGATCTACTAAGAGTGTAAACCTTAAATTTGGTTCAAATTTCAGAAATTGCAGATATTCCTTATTGTTTATATTTGTGATTTCATTGTAATTGTTTCTTACTTTATTGGACTTTTTTGTTTGTTTGTTTGCTTGGTTTGCTTGTTTTAAATTGAAGTGTTTACTTATTAAATTTTAACAACTTTATTGAGGTATAATTGGTATATGAAAAATTGCACATATTTAATGTATATAGTTGGATAGATTAAACATATGCATGTACCCATTCAACTATCACCACAAACATATTCATCACCTCTGAAGTTTCCTCTCATCTCCCTTTTTGACTTTTTAAATTTTTGTAGCAAGAACAGTTAACTTGAGATCGATTTTCTTAACATTTTCCAAGTACAATAGGGTACTGGAAACTTATAGGCATTATGTTATATAGCAGATGTCAAGAAATTATTCATGTTGCATAACTGAAACTCTTCTGAATATGTAGATTTTGCCCTCTCTTTAATGCTTTTGGGTTGTGAATTTTTGCTTTCCAGAAGTAGGATGGATGAGTTATTTCCACTGCCCATCTTAAATAAATGTATAAAACATCATATGTTTTTAATCTTAGAAATGCAATAATTACCTCAAAAGAAATATTGTTGAAGAATTTATCATTTTTCTTCATCCTTTGTTAATATTACCCTGGTAAAGAGAGATGTAAATAAATTTTTTTTTTTAAATGCTTAAATTACTCTTTGGAAATTTAGAAATGTCAGTGTTTTTAGTATCAAAATTGTGGTAACATTTATCAAATAATTAAGGGTAGGTCTAGCATTGTTTCTTAATACAATTCTTGAGTTAACAAAATAGCTATTAATTTTGAACTCAAGTATATTTCCTTGTGAATTGTTTTACAGAATTAAACATTAGATGTGCTTGTTATGGCAACTTCAAGTGAATAATGTGAGTTACTTCATCTTCTTTGTGTATTACTCACAACAGCTCTAGGCTGTAGTTATTTGTATTCACATTCTACAGATAGGGAAGCTGAAGTTCCAAGAATTTAAGTCACATGGCCAACTTCATATAAATAGTAGATTGAAACCATCATCCCTGCTCTGGGATATTTTTATGGCCTCCCAACTTATCTCTATACCCTCAGTCTATTCTTAATCAAACATCTGAGTTACTTCTGGAAAGTAAACCAAAACCACAGTGAGATATCACCTCACACCTATTAGAATGGCTATCATCAAAAAGTCAAAAGATAACAAGTACTGGAAAATGTGGAGAAATGGAAACTTATATATGTTTTTAGTGGGAATGTAAAATGGTGGTGCCATCATGGAAAACAGTATAGAAGTTTCTCAAAAACTTAAAAATAGAACCACAAGGTCCAGCAATCTAATTTTGGGTATATAAAGCTAAAGGAAATGATTGTCTTGAGAGATCTATAGTCTCATGTTCATTGTAGCATTAGTCACAATAACTAACATATGGAAGCAAGAGTCCATTGATGGATGAAAGGATAAATAATCTATGGTTATATACTTTTATTTTTGTTCTTCAGTTGTTACATCATGTCTGACTCTATGAGACTCCATGAACTGCAGCACACCAGACTTCTCTGTCCTCCACTGTTTCCCAGAATTTGTTCAAATTCATGTGCATCGAGTTGGCGATGCTCTCTAACCATCTCATATCCTCTGCAGCCCCCTCCTCCTTTTGCCTTCAATCTTTCCCATCTTGTGGTCTTTTCCAGTGAGCATACACTGGAAATACAACAGAATGTTATTCAACCTTTAAAAAAGAAGAAAATCTTGCTATTTGTCATAGCATGGATAAATATAGAGGACGCTCAATTCAGTTCAGTTCAGTCTCTCAGTCGTGTCTGACTCTTGGCTATGTGAAATAAGACAGGCACAAAAAGGCAAATACTGCATCATTCTATTTATACATGAACTCAAATAATGTCAAACTTGTAGCAATGGAAAGCAAACTGGTGATTACTAGGGCCTAGGGTAAATGAGTGAAATGAGGATATGTTAGTTAAAAGGTACAAACATTCATCTATATAAGATGAATAAGTCCTGGAACTCTAATATACTTCACAGTGATTAGTAATAATGAATTAATATAATGATGTTTACTAAAAGAGTTGATCCCATACACAAAAAATTGTAACTATGTATGTTGATGGATGTGCTAATTAACTTGATTGTGGGAATGATTTTATAATGTCTCTATATATCAAAATATCACTTTGCATATCTTAAATATATACAGTTTTTGGTAACCATGCTGCAGTATAGCTGTGGAAAAAACCAAACAATTAGCAGGTAAAAATTTGTTATGTCACTATTGGGAATAGTGACAATTCTCCATGTTTCTTTTATTTCTGCAAAATTTGGATCTTCTGAGCAAAGGACACATTTGAAGGATAAACAGTATTCTATAGGTTCCTCCAAAGATGTTTTGTAACCTACCATCTCGGAGACATCCTATGGTAATTGAAATAAATTCCTACTACCCTCTTCCCAAAGATATCTGCTTCCTTTTCATGGTTATCAACAATCTCTCACTTCAAAAAGGAGAAAAAGAAAAAAACAGGATATATAGCATACTTATGAAAGCTCATTATTATCTATGCTTCAGATGGACCCTACTGCCCATTTGGGTTACAAAGGGCCCTCATCCCCTTGCCTTGCTGAGCTTTGGTCACGGGACCATCATGAGATGCTTCTTCCATAGCTATTGATTTTGTTGTAAGTAATAATGGTCTGAGTCTCAACCAGCACTGTGGCAGGATGACTTGTTAATTTGTAAGTAGAGTAAAAGCTCAGATCCTTCACAGTTTCTAACAGTCAGTTTCCTGTTTAAACCCAGCCATGATCTTCCCATCTCAAACAAAGAACCTCATCATGACTTGACAAGGCTCCATGTAACTCAGTCCCCATTAGCTGCATAGTTTCTCTTCTGCTTGCTCACTCTACTGTAGCAGCTCTGGTTTCTTTGCTGATTTTAAACACACCAGGCAGCATCTCACAAGTGTTTGCACTTGCTGTTCCTTCTGTCTGAAAAGCTGTTTGCCCATATATCTGCGCGTCCCATTCTCACAACGGCTCAAGTAATTGTTCAAGCTTCATAATTTCAATAAGGCCCTTCTCTGACCAACTTTTTACAGTTGCAAACTCTCTCAGTATTCCTCACCTCTGTTATCTGCTTTATTTCTCTACATCTCACCTATTCCCTGTTTTATTTATTTATCTCATTTATTGTCTGCTTCCTGTTTTCAGAATGGGAACTTGATGAAAACAGGTATTTCTG
Organism: Odocoileus virginianus; assembly: GCF_023699985.2. Classification (NCBI taxonomy): domain Eukaryota; kingdom Metazoa; phylum Chordata; class Mammalia; order Artiodactyla; family Cervidae; genus Odocoileus; species Odocoileus virginianus. Next base: position 23,679,572 of record NC_069704.1, read on the forward strand.
TCTTCTATACAAACTGCTGGCTGTAGCTACTATACCTAAAATAATACCTGGCCAACAGCAAAATATTACAGAGAATTTTTTAAAGTATACAGAACTCAATGCTGTACATTTTGTACAAAACCAACAATTTGAAAAAATTGAAATCAATTCAAAGACACACTTGCTCTGGGCAGATCCTTTAACCATTTTCTAGGAGCTTCCTTTCCCAGATAGTTAGGTGACATACTGAGTTCCAGAATATTTGATTCTAAGGTATTTCACTACAAGACAAGCTAATCATTTAGCCTCAGTGAATGGCTTAAAATTTGTTTTACTCATATTTTGGGGTCAAGCATGTCCAGAAACCCTTTCCTTTACAAAATATGTGATATGAGCCACTTGGATATGATTCTTTCAATTGTCCAAAGGAGCAATTTACTAGGATTAAAGCCTGACAGTTATGAACAAGTCATGAGTTGGTAGGTTCCAGTTGGTTCCATTGATTTCTCAAAAAGGTAAAGATGGTGAAAAAATGCCAAATAAAGTGAAATTAGTGTGTTTTTCACTCTTTCTATAAGAGGCTTGGGCCTTAACCTACCTAATCCTAGCTTTCTCACAAAATGAAGAGGGTAACATCTGTCTCTCAGGATAGACAAGAAATTTAGAGTTAAAGGTAGGAATTGACATATATACACTCATTTCAGTTGCTCAGTTGTGTCCAACTCTTTGTGACCCCATGGACTGCAGCACGCCAGCCTTCCCTATCCATTACCAACTCCCGGAACTTGCTCAAACTCATGTCCTTCAATTCTGTGATGCCATCCAAACATCTCATCCTCTGTCTTCCCCGTCTCCTCCTGCCTTCAGTCTTTCCCAGCATCAGGATCTTTTCCAATGAGTCATTTCTTCACATCTAGTAGCCAAAGTATTGTGGCTTCAACTTCAGCATCAGTCTTTCCAATGAATATTCAGGACTGATTTCCTTCAGGATGGACTGATTTGATCTCCTTGCAGTCCAAGGGACTATCAAGAGTCTTCTCCAACACCACAGTTCAAAACCATCAGTTCTTCAGTGCTTAACTTTTTTATGGTCCAACTCTTACATCCAAACATGACTACTGGAAAAACCATAGCTTTGACTAGACAGACCTTTGTTGGCAAGGTAATGTCTTTGCTTTTTATTTATTTATTTATGTCTTTGCTTTTTCATATACTGTCTAGGTTGGTCATGGCTTTTCTTCCAAGGAGCAAGTGTCTTGTCTTTTAATTTCATGGCTGCAGTCACATCTGCAGTGATCTTGGAGCCCAAGAAAATAGTCTGTCACTGTTTCCATTGTTTTCCCATCTATTTTCCATGAAGTGATGGGACCAGATGCTATGATCTTAGTTTTTTGAAAGTTGAGTTTTAACAACAATTTCAACAAAACTCAAGAACAAAACTCGACATATATATGCACTACTATGATTAAATAGATAACTAATGAAAACCTACTATATAGCAAGGGGTAAAAAAAAGAAGGTACAATCTGTTTGTGGGGCCTATATTAAGTTAACCTTAAAAAGGCATTCTAGTATATGTTGTGTGTGTGTGTTAATTGTTCAGTTGTGTCTGACTCTTTACAACCCCATGGACTATAGCCTGCTAGGGTCCTCTGTCCATGGAATTTTCCAGGCAAGAATATTGGACTGGGCAGCCATTCCCTTCTCCAGGGAATCTTCTGAATCAAGGATCAAACCCAGGTCTCCTGCTTTGCAGTTAGATTTTTAACCATCTGAGCCACTAAGGAAGCCCCAATACATATTACCTGCAGACACATACTGTTTGGTTCTATTTATATGAGGTACGTAGGATAGTCAAATTTCATAGAGTCAGAAGATGCACTGGAAGATGCCCGAGGTGGTTGAATGGTAGAAGAGGGAAGGGAAGTTAGTGTTTAATGGGAACAGAATTTCAGTTTAGGAAGCTTAAAAATCCAGGATGATGGTGAGAGTTGTACAACAGTGTGACTACATACTAAGTGTCATGAACTGTAATGGTTAAAATAGTATATATTTTATTATGTGACTTTTACCACAACAACAACCAAAAAAAAATTGTAAATAATAAAAGTTCTACAATGTTATACAGACCCAAGGATTCAGTATGGCAGAAAGAGAGAGAGAGAAAAGATGGTTGATAAAATACAGATGTCAATTTTTCATCCACACTGAGACACATTTTTCCATTCAGGCTGAGATACATTTTCCAAACCTCAGACAAAACCTGGATGTTTTCTATAATCTGTGTGATAGGAGGTGATTAGTGGTAAAACTAGGCACATTCTAGGAAACACTTTTCATCACGACTGAGGGAATAATAAAGCCTACTCCTATGACTAACATTCTGTAGTCAGAAGCACCTACCTGACTTGTGAAAACTTGTAATTCCCTGAATCTGAAATTTAATATGAATTCAAATTGGTGAGGCTCTCCTATGTGGTTTTGAAAGTTCAACCTTCTGCTATTTAGGAGCAGTATAGCCAAGGGATCATTGTATCTGAGTATGACTGACTCTGTGTGTGTGTGTGTGTGTGTGTGTGTGTGTGTGTGTGTGATTGTGAGTGTGTAAGCATGGTCATGTGTGAATGTGAGTGTAGGTGGATGTGATTGTGTGTGTACACATATCAGCATGTGTGTGAGGAAGATGATGTGTGTGTGAGTGTGTGTGTGAGTGTGTGTGTGAGTGTGTGTGTGTGTCCTCAACTCTCTGCCTCCTCTTTTCCCTCTGTCCTTTACCAGACATAGCAGAGGGAAGCAAAACCACTGCATGTATCCTCAGAGAAGAGAGTCTTTTTTCACAGATGAAAATATTTATTCTCTTACAAGTAAAACATAGTCTGTAAAATTATAAAATCAATGTGTGCTAAAAATGTTAAAAAGAATTATCCTTTCAACTTTGTGACACAAAAAACTGCCTAACACAACAGCTACAGCAGCCTCAGTACTTCATCCAACCCTCCAACTCTCATGACTTCAGATTTTCATCTCTAATCCTCTTCTCTTCTGAAAGAAATCAGAACTTGTTAATGAGTGTTTTACTCTAGAGTACATGGCAGTGAAAAGTTATGTTGTTTCCAGGAAAGATGGAGCTCTTACCCTTTAAGGCTGTTTGTCACTGTAAAAGCTGACACAACCAAATTTTGACAATTTGAGTGAGCATCAAAATAATAATAATAATAAATGATAAGTTAAATTGATGAGATCATAAACTCATAATGATACAAAAAAAGAAACAGTGTTATAATATGGAAACAGAGAAAGGCAAATCAAAAATACAATGAGTTATCACCTCACATGGGTCAGAATGGCCATTATCAAGAATTCTACAAGCAATAAATGCTAGAGAGTGTGTGGAGAAAAAGGAACCCTCATGTACTCTTGGTGGGGATATTAACTGGTACAGCCACTACGAAGAACAATATGGAAGTTTCTTTAAAAACTAACAACAGAGTTGCCATACAATCTAGGATCCCACTCCTGGGCATATATCTTTAGAAAACTATAATTTGAAAAGATGCGTGCACCTTAGTAATCTCCACAACACTATTTGCAATAGTCAAGACATTGAAGCAACTAAGCAGTCAACAGATGAATGGATAAAGAAGATGTGATATACATCTACACAGATATTACTCAGCCATGAAAAGAATGAAATAATGCCATTTGCAGCTTACCAGGTGATTCAGTTGTAAAGAATCTGCCTGCCAACAAAGCAGGAGACACGGGTTTGACCCCTTGGTCAGCAAGATCCCCTGGAGAAGGAAGTGGCAACAAACTCCAGAATGCTTGCCTGGAAAATTCCACGGACAGAGGAGCCTGGCAAGCTACAGTCCATGGGGTCACAAAGAGTTGGACACAACTTAGCAACTAAACAACTGCAAACAATGCCATTTGCAGCAATACAGATGGACCTAAAAATCATCATGGACTTCCCAGGTGGTGCTAATGATAAAGAACTTATCTGCCAACGCAGGAGGCATAGGAGACCTGGGTTCAATCCTTGGATTGGGAAGATCCCCTGGAGGAGGGCATGGCAGCCCAGTACAGTATTCTTGCATGGAAAATCCCATGGGCTGAGGAGCCTGGTGGGCTACAGTCCTTAGGGTCACTAAGCATTGGGCACGACTGAAGCAACTGAGCATGTGCATGTTCAGAGCTTATCATACTAAGTGAAGTAAGCTGAACAGAGACAGACAAATATCACATGATATCTCTTATACATGGACTCTAAAAACAGTGATGCAAATGAATTTATTTACAAATAGAAATAGACCTACAAACATAGAAAGCAAACTTATGGTTACCAACAGAGAAAGAGGAGGATAAATTAGGAATTTGGGATTAGCATATATACATTAGTATATATGACCTAGGTAACCAACAAGAACCTATTGCATAGCACAGGAAACTATACTCAGTATTTTTCAGTAACTTATGAGGGAAATGAATCCAAAAAAGAATATATGTATATGTATACACTTCTCCATATATTTATACATTTTGTCCATGTTCATGCTCAGTTGTGCCAACTCTTTGTGACCCTTTGGACTTTAGACCACCAGACTCCTCTGTCTATGGGATTCTTCAGGCAAGAATACTGGAGTGGGTTGCCATTTCCTCCTCCAAGGGGATCTTTCTGACCCAGGGAATGAACCCATGTCTTCTGTGTCTCCTGCATTGGCAGGCAAATTCTTTACCACTGAGCCACCTGGGAAGACACTTATCTAATACTCAACATAATATTTACCTACATAGATTTAACACATAAATACTTAGTCAGTGGGAAGAGAATTCAGTCTTTAGCTTGTTTTGATTTGATAATTAGAAAGCAACTACATGTTTACAGATGAAATATGACCACAGAGTTAGTTCAAAAGAATAGAGAGGAAGAAAATGGGGCCACAGTTAAGAGGAAATAAGATTGGCCAGGAGTTGATCATTGTTGACATTCAGTGGTGACTCTAGGTGGGTTCATCATACTGTTCTGTCTACTGGGTTTGAAATTTTCCATAAGAAAAAGATTTCTTAAAATATAAGCAATAAATATAAAATAAGCAACAAGGACCTACTGTATAGAACAGGGAAATATATTCAATATTCTGTAGTAATCTATAATAGAAGAGAAGGTAAATAAAGAAAATATATATTTTATATATTTGTATAATTTAATCACTTTGTTGCACAGCAGAAACCAACACATTGTAAATTGAAAATACTTCAATAATTTTTTTAAAAAATTAAGCAACTACAAAAACTACGCAATTACATTTTCTTTTGAATTGCAATTCAAATACTAATCACAAAGAAAACTAAGAAAAGAAAAAGAGTATCAAGAAGCTTTTGTGTCTCTACTATAAAACACAAAAGTCTGGACAAGCCACAGGTTAATCCAATATAAATGGTTTTCGCAAAATAAAATAGCAGTAACAAGGACAAACCTGGAGAAATCCACAGTGGTGGTATCTGTAAAGAAAGCACAATCAAACATATTGTCACTTTGTTACATGACTGGGGTAGAGATGTACTACTAGCATCACCACTGAAGAAGAGTTCAGTTCAGTTTAGTTGCTCAGTCGTGTCCGACTCTTTGCGACCCCATGAATAGCAGCACGCCAGGCATCCTTGTCCATCACCAACTCCCAGGGTTTACTCAACTCATGTCCATCGAGTCGGTGATGCCATCCAACCATCTCATCCTCAGTCGTCCCCTTCTCTTCCTGTCCCCAATCCCTCCCAGCATCAGGGTCTTTTCCAATGAGTCAACTCTTCACATGAGGTGGCCAAAGTGTTGGAGTTTCAGCTTCAGCATCAGTCCTTCCAATGAACACCCAGGACTGATCTCCTTTAGGATGGACTGGTTGGATCTCCTTGAAGTTCAAGGGACTCTCAAGGGTCTTCTCCAATACCACATTTCAAAAGCATCAATTTTTTCAGCGCTCAGCTTTCTTCACAGTTCAACTCTCACATCCATACATGACCACTGGAAAAACCATAGCCTTGACTAGACGGACCTTTTTTGGCAATGTAATGTCTCTGCTTTTTAATATGCTGTCTAGGTGGGTTATAACTTTCCTTCCAAGGAGTAAGCGTCTTTTAATTTCTGGCTGCAGTCACCATCTGCAGTGATTGTGGAGCCCAGAAAAATAAAGTCTGACGCTGTTTCCACTATTTCCCCATCTATTTCCCATGAAGTGATGGGACCAGATGCTACGATCTTAGTTTTCTGAATGTTAAGCTTTAAGCCAACTTTTTCACTCTCCTCTTTCACTTTCATCAAGAGGCTCTTTAGTTCTTCTTCGCTTTCTGCCATAAGGGTGGTGTCATCTGCACATCTGAGGTTATTGATATTTCTTCAGGCAATCTTGATTCCAGCTTGTGCTTCCTCTAGCCCAGCATTTCTCATGATGTACTCTGCATATCAGTTAAATGAGCAGGGTGACAATATACAGCCTTGACATACTCCTTTTCCTATTTGGAACCAGTCTGTTGTTCCAATGTGCAGTTCTAACTGTTGCTTCCTGACCTGCATATAGGTTTCTCAAGAGGCAGGTCAGATGGTCTGGTATTCCCATCTCTTTCAGAATTTTCCACAGTTTATTGTGATCCATACATCAAAGGCTTTGGCATAGCAAATAAAGCAGAAATAGATGTTTTTCTGGGACTCTCTTGCTTTTTCAATGATCCAGCAGATGTCGGCAATTTGATCTCTTGTTCTTCTGCCTTTTCTAAAACCAGCTCAAACATCTTGAAGTTCATGGTTCATGTATTGCTGAAGACTGGCTTGGAGAATTTTGAGCATTACTTTACTAGCATGTGAGATGAGTGCAATTGTGCGGTAGTTTGAGCATTCTTTGGGATTGCCTTTCTTTGGGATTGGAATGAAAACTGACCTTTTCCAGTCCTGTGGCCACTAATGAGTTTTCCAAATTTGCTGGCATATTGAGTGAAGCACTTTCACAGCATCATCTTTCAGGATTTGAAATAGCTCAACTGGAATTCCATCACCTCCACTAGCTTTGATCATAGTGATGCTTTCTAAGGCCCACTTGGCTTCACATTCCAGGATGTCTGGCTCTAGGTGAGTGATCACACCATCGTGATTATCTGGGTCATGAAGATCTTTTTTGTACAGTTCTTCTGTGTATTCTTGTCAGCTCTTCTTAATATCTTCTGCTTCTGTTAGGTCCATACCATTTCTGTCCTTTATTGAACTCATCTTTGCATGGAATTTTCCCTTGATATCTCTAATTTTCTTGAAGAGATCTTTAGTCACGTCCAAGGTAAGAGAAACTCAAGTAAGATGGTAGGTGTTCCAAGAGGGCGTCAAAGGGCAGACACACTGAAACCATAATCATGGAAAACTAGCCAATCTGATCACAGGACCACAGTCGTGTCTAACTCAGTGAAACTAAGCCATGCCATGTGGGGCCATCCAAGACGGTCTGGTCATGGTGGAGAAGTCTGACAGAGTGTGGTCCACTGGAGAAGATAATGGCAAACCACTTCAGTATTCTTGCCTTAGAACCCCATGATCAGTATGAAAAGGCAAGATGATATGACACTGAAAGAGGAACTCCCCAGGTCGGTAGGTGCCCAATATGCTACTGCAGATCAGTGGAGAAATAACTCCAGAAAGAATGAAGGGATGGAGACAAAGCATAAACAACAGCCAATTGTGGATGTGACTGGTGATAGAAGCAAGGTCCAATGCTGTAAAGAGCAATATTGCATAGGAACCTGGAATGTTAGGTCCATGAATCAAGGCAAATTGGAAGTGGTCAAACAGGAGATGACAAGAGTGAACATCGACATTCTAGGAATCAGCAAACTAAGATGGACTGAAATGGGTGAATTTAACTCAGATGACCATTATATCTACTACTGTGGGCAGGAATCCCTTAGAAGAAATGGAGTAGCCATCATAGTCAGCAAAAGAGTTTGAACAGTAGTACTCAGATGCAATCTCAAAAATGACAGGATGATCTCTGTTATCATGGTAATCCAAGTCTATGCCCCGACCAGTAATGCTGAAAAAGCTGAAGTTAAACGGCTCTATGAAGACCTACAAGACCTTCTAGAACTAACACCCAAAAAGATGTCCTTTTCATTATAGGGGACTGAAATGCAAAAGTAGGAAGTCAAGAAATACCTGGAGTAACAGGCAAATTTGGCTTTGGAGTACAGAATGAAGCATGGCAAAGGCTAATAGAGTTCTGCCAAGAGAACGCACTGGTCATAGCAAACAGCCTCTTCCAACAACACAAGAGAAGACTCTACACATGGACATCACCAGATGGTCAACACTGAAATCAGATTGATTACATTCTTTACAGCCAAAGATGAAGAAGCTCTATACAGTCATCAAAAACAAGACCAGGAGCTGACTGTGGCTCAGATCATGAACTCTTAATTGCCAAATTCAGACTTAAATTGAAGAAAGTAGGGAAACCACTAGATCATTCAGGTATGACCTAAATCAAATCCCTTATCACTATACAATGGAAGTGAGAAATAGATTTAAGGGACTAGATCTTATAGGCAGAGTGCCTGAAGAACTATGGACGGAGGTTCATGACGTTGTACATGAGACAGGGATTAAGACCATCCCCATGGAAAAGAAATGCAAAAAGGCAAAATGGTTGTTTGAGGAGGCCTTATAAATAGCTGTGAAAAGGAGAAGTGAAAAGCAAAGGAGAAAAGGAAAGATATTTCCATTTGAATGCAGAGTTCCAAAGAATAGCAAGGAGAGATAAGAAAGCCTTCCTCAGCAATCAATGCAAAGAAATAGAGGAAAACAACAGAATGGGAAAGACTGAAGGAGATAATAGTTCCAAATTGTTTGAGTGTTAAAGTCCAATGTCCTGGTAAAGGTCTTTATCATACACCAATTTATCTGTATTGTACTCAACCAGGCGGCCATCCACAGAGAACCATTCTGTGCTGATGGCCCCGCCTCTAACTGTGGGTGGGAATTACTTTACCCACTCAATACTGTCTTGACTGAGTTCTTTCATTCTTTCTTCTACTTTGCTCAGAAGACTCAACTTCTTTGCCTTGCATATCACCATCATAACTCTTAAGGTCCAGGAACACCAATCCATGCAGGTAAATTCTCAAATAGGCAAAGTTGCCTTTTGTGTTTAGGCAGGTCGCTAAATAGCCATGGTCCTGCTAGATGTGCCCTGACTCCGTCAACACTGTACTGCTGGGAAATGGACTGGAGGCATTTCAGGCTGGTCTCACTATCAGCTTTGGCACTGGGCGTGAACTCGAGGGTGCTGTGCAATGCTGCTTTTTCAGTCTGGCTTTAGATAGTATATACATGCTTATAATATGTATACATGTATGTGTACTTGCATTTATAAAAACTGTGTACATCTCCATATGGCTAAAATGTATTATACATGTAGCAGACTTATGGACTCATCTGGAGGTTAGAAGGAAGGTTGTACAGTAGGAGAAAGTCTTTTAATCTAGTTGTATTGTGTGAGTCACTTGGTCGTGTCTGTCTATTTGTGACCCCATGGTTTATCCATGGAATTCTCCAGGCAAGAATACTGGAGTGGGTTGCCATTCTCTTCTCCAGGGTATCATCCTGACCTAGGGATCGAACCTAGGTCTCCTGCATTGCAGGCAGATTCTTTACCTTCTGAGCTACCATCATATCACTGTTGTATTAGAGTTCATTTAAATCACTATCCAGTCAGTCATACTCACCTAACTTTGCAGAAGTCTCACACCTGGGCAGCCAGTGATGGCTGAAGCACTTACTCTGAAGTATTTTTTTGAAATAATATTTGAAAGCAGATGGGAAACATATTTGACTTTGCCATGGGATGATATTCGCAAATAAAACTGTTCTTTGATCTGTACTCAGTTCAGGGACCAGACCTTCAATCTGCTGTTGGTTGACCAGCAGAGTCTTGAATTTTCCACTAACTACTTTTCTTTTGTTAGTATGCTCTTTTTGAATAATGGTGAAAATTAATTCACAGTTTAGCCAAACATTCTTTCTTTATATATGGGAACATGTGGGGCAATTTATCTAAGTAATAGCAGCTCTCTTGGAGGCCTGCAATTCATTATTTGAATAAAAAAAAAAACATACAACCCCTAAATGATACTTTATAGCACTAGTGTGGATGCAAATTTCTCTAAAATCAGAAACCAAAAAGTCCTAAGAAACAGCTGAAGAAAGAGTCTCCCTGTGTTCTCACAAGGGATTTGTGTCCTGACCAGAATCCTCTGTTCTCTGTTTTAATCTCCTAATAGGAAAGAATATGTCAGGGGCTGCTTTCTGACCTTATCCAGGTGGAACATTTGGGCTGAATATCCTTTCACAGTCTTTCACTCTTCATTTTCCAAAAGTTCTCTACAAAATATGGGTCCTATGAAAATGTAAGACTTTTAAAAGTCAAATATATGTGTGTGTGTGTATATATATATATATATAAAGGAAAAAAAGATAGGGATCAAACCCAGTAGAACTCAAAAGCCCTAATTCTTGTCAGTTTTCCACTGCTTTCTAGGCAATGGATTACCATAAATCATCTGAAGAATAAATTGTTGTATAGGTTGTTCTACTTACCTAAAAGTTTAGCAAATAGTTCCTAAATAGTCAATGCAGTTAAGTGCACAGACTTTAGAATCAGGATGCCTGTATTCTAATCTTGCTCAGACATTTATTTGCTGTGTCATTTAGGGTAAATCAATTAACCTGTCTGTGCCCCAGTCTTCGTAAAAAACAAACAAAATGGCATCTATCGCACAGATTTTAATCAAGATCACATAAGTTCATACATGTGTCCATTTCTAATGGGATATTTTTACAACAGTAAGTTTTAATTTCATTCACAGTTGATGGGATTGAATAGTGGTTTGAGGCCCAGGCAAGTGTAGAAACCCCAAATTGAGAGTAGCATCCATCAGCAGAACTGTGGATTTTTTTATAGGGCTCGACTGCTATAAGACAACAGATGACAACACTGGTATCAAGTAGGATTTGTAGAACTGATGGCTGAGGGTATTAAGTGTTCTGGCGAGAGATGAGTTCCGTGCCTTCAACTAAGGCATGCACGCTAGAGAGGAAATGTGTTGCCCAAGGCCTTCAAACAAAAGGGTTGAGAGAATAAGTGACCTTAGGATTGGAAGACTGAGAGTTCTAAGAGATATTGTGCTTGAAGCAGAGTAGTTCAGGAGGGAAATGGTTCAATGCGATGGTCCAAGATTCCTAGGGAACAGGAGTTAACTTCAAAATAAAGGTGAAGATTTATTTTTTGATCAATGAATTATAATTCAAATGGAGACTGCATTCAAGATCAGTTTTTTAAGTTAACCAAATAGCTGTTTATTTTGTTTTATTTTAGGGAATAGGAAAAATATTCAGCATTTAAGTAATCTTTCTTTTGACCCAAAGAAGTATAATCATTTTTGATTATAGGTACACACAGGTACATATAGGTAGCAGATATGCAGATATGACTGCATAATAATGCAGATATGACTACAGCATGCATTTTCAAGAGGGGCAATATTACTACTAAAGTACTGAAAGCTTGATTTTTTGAAGGAGAAATTATTAGATATTACAATGATTTGTGGCTCTTTGAAGCCAGGCTTGCAAAGTAAAATCTTATTCCTTAATATTTCATTTTTATCATTGGGTTTTCTTGGATAACACACAGCAATGCTGACACTGACTTAATGGCATTGATTCAAAACATATGCAAAGTCAGGGTACAAGACTGTGGCAAATAGATGCCTGTGAGTGGGAGACTTTCCATTAGCTGTTCCATATGAGACACACGGTGCAAGAGTCAGCCTGTGCCCTCTGTCTCCTCTGTGGACCGTGTTTGATCTCAGCAATCTTATATGCCACTTTGGCTTTGAGGGCATTGAGAATCCAATAAAAATGTTTAGATCTTATAATTTTATTCTAAAACTATTATTTTAATCCACAATTACTTATGTCAAGTGGTGAAAATAAAAACCAATTGGTAATGTCTGAAAGAGAATTCAGTTATCCTCTCATATCAAATGAGAAGTTCATTTGATTTTTAAGAAATTAATTTAATTTTAAAATTATTTTACTCTTGCTGAGAAAATAAAGTTTTGAATGATTTTTAAAATGTGTACAATACTATTTCATGTATTTATATGTAACTAATACACATTGCAATTTATATGTTACATTAAAACTTGTTCAGATAATCAAGTTAAGCAAAATGTTACAGCTTCTCAACAAGGATTTACTGTATAATGGGGAACTATAATCAATATCTTTTAATAACCTATAATGGAAAATAATCTGAAAAAAATATATGTATATATATAACTAAATCACTTAACTGTGTACCTGAAACTAACACAATATTGTAAATCAACTATACTTCAATTAAAAATAAATAAAATTTTAAGATATAGATTTTAATTTTTATTTTAAATTTGAACTTAAAATTTGTGCTTAGTTATTTTTAAGATTCAGGTAATAAAATGAGTAAAATTCATGCTTAGTATTTTTGTGTAAAGCACAAAGGTATACAACACATAAGCAGATGTATATCAATTGTATTAAAATTTCTTGAAGGTTATGAATAGGCAAAAAGTAGCTAAACAGGCTTTTGACCTATGCTTCTGGAAGGAGGTGGAAGAAGTTGTTAATAATAACGGGAAAACATTAAAAAAATGCCCCACTAGAGAAAGATACTCAAACACCAGAGGTGTTTCCCCACCACCCATCCCAAGGTTCCAGGAGCCTGATGGCCATTTGTCTGGTGGTGCCTCCTGCAAAAACAGAACAAGACAAGAAGAGGAAAAGATCAGGCTGACAGTCTGAGACTTGGTTTCAGCCACTTGCCAGTCTCCACCCCAACTCCAGCCAGCAACATCTTTCTCCTCAACAGGCAAGACCCTGGTTCCACTGCTCTGAGGTTTGCTCTATGGCGGGTGCTCACTTCTTGGAGGTTGCGGTTTATGCTAATATTTCAATTGACCTGATATCTATTTTCTCTTCCCTGTATATGTATAGTAAGGTAATACTAAGGTAGTAATTCAGTAAGGTAATGTGATACCAGCATTAAGCAAAGTTCAGACACTCAGTAACAGAATTTGAGACATTTGAGAAATCCTCCCTAAATTAAAAAGTTGGTGAACTTATCCAATCTGCCTCTCTTTCCCTGAGATGTCATGAATACACTGAAATTGGCTTGGATTCTCTTGGTCCATGATTTTTTAAATTTTTATAAATATGAATGTACATATAGTGCATCAAGTAATGTGTTGCTAGAGGCAGAATTTTCTGAATGAAGAGTCAGTGATATTTGTTCCCACAATCTGGACAAAATTAAGCTTCTGGGCTGGGTTCTTGATATAGGCTTGATTTCTCTGACCCAGTTTTGATGACCTGCTTGTAAAAGCTCTCTTCTGTGTTCTAGTAGTTTGGTCATCAAGAAATCTAGGAATTCTAGTCATTTCTATCTTGAAATTGAAAACTCAGTTTTTCAAAAAAGGCTTCACTTTAAGATTTAAATTTTCCCCAGAAACTGAGTGGTTTGACATGGGGAGCTGCCCTAAACATTCTTCTCTGCAAGTTGTCTCTGTAATATTTGGATTAACAAGATAGGCAATTGGTGGAGCAGAGCAGGACACATATTAAAGGCAGCATCATCCCTCAATTTATACCCATGTGATTTAGACACACACAAATACATGCACACATGCACAGAACTTCACAGATGCAGAAGGACACATGTGTTTTGTCCTAAAGGCAGAGTATCACCTGTGATCAAAACCATCTCACAGAAAGAGCCTGTTGTTGTAAAAACATTGTTTGTGAACACTATATCCACTGTGGAACTACAAAAGTTAATATCCAATTTCTCTTACTGCCAATTCCCAAATTGTGTATCCTTTAGCAAAAGAAAACTCAGGGGACATTTTTCTCCCCCTGAGATTCCTGTTTGCACCTTAGCTTGTGTCTGATAATTGCTTGCTTTCTTGAGATGACATATATCAGTACACAGCCCCTCAGCATTCCCTTTGACATAAAATATCAGAAATTGGTGCCTGTGACTCATGTCTGGCAAGTCTGAGATTGTTTTCCCTCATATTTAGGGCCCTCATATTTTGTCCACGGGGACTTGGGAGCGGCCCTACTGTGCTGAGAGGGTCTCCAAGGAAAGAGTCAATTGTGACATATCCCCAAGACCACTTAGGGTTTTGCTGGCATTCGCTGATGGATACGCCTCATAGTCAGCTTCTAGTTGTATAAGAATGTGCCACTTTTCACCTAAAGGATTTGTAGAAACATCTAGAAGCACTCTTTACCTTCTATATATATGCAGGCTAATGTCCACATTCTTAATTTTCTCTGCATATCAAGCTGTCCCTCCCATCAGGAAGTCTTTCAAGCCAAACACAAGCATTTACTGTTCCTTGAATGTCTCATATGCTTTAAGCTGTATTAGTTATCTATTGCTGCATAACAAAGTACTCCTGGAAATGAATAGCTTAAAACAATAGCCATTGGGTTTGCTTTCAATTCTGTGGATCTGAAGCCTGAACAGAGCATGAAGGAGGTAGTTCTCTGCTTCATATGGCACCAGCTGAGGCAGTCGGCTGTGCTGCAGACGGGTGGGCACTGCTCTACCAGGATCCCAGAGCTGGTTCCTTGGTGCTGTCCGTTGGCGTCCTGATTCTCTTGAATGTGGCCTCTTCACGTGTTCTGCTTGGACTTTCTCATAGCACGATGGTCGCAGGAAGTAGGATTTCTTACATGGTGACTGACTTCAGCCAGAATGCAAAAGCAGTAGCTTCAGCGTGCTAAGTAGTAGATATAGGCTTGGAACTGGCACAGTCTAGTGATTAAAGCAGGTCCCTGGAAAAGATCAGATTCTAGAGGAAGTGGGAATACCAGGAGATATGGTACATCAAATGTCCCCAAAGCTTCATTGGATTCCTTCTCCCTGGAATGGCTATGCCAGTTTCTCTGAAAGCTTATACTCTACCCAAATATCAAAAATGGCCTCACACAGTCCTTGCAGAACTCAAATTCTATGAAAGAGGTTGGTACTGTGGATCAGTAACTTCTCTCAAAGGAGCAGGTGTTTAAAAGGCAATACTACTTCCAAATTTAAAAATTATTTGAAAGGCCAATGTGTTATAAACCAAGTGTATATAATTCTCCTTCTCCTTGGTATATTATTATATACCTATACACTCTTAAAAATTCACAATGTACTGATGAAAAATCATAAACATATAAGAATAGTAGGAAAAGAAGTAAAGACATCATTATAATTTGGAAAATAATAACTGTAGAACCAAATATAAAAGGATTCATCTTCACAAAACTAGATTTTAAACTTAGTTCTAATATTTGATATCTCAATACTAAAAGCAATTAAATCATTAATGATAATCATTCCATTATTATTG
The DNA here is from genome assembly GCF_023699985.2 of Odocoileus virginianus. Lineage (NCBI taxonomy): Eukaryota > Metazoa > Chordata > Mammalia > Artiodactyla > Cervidae > Odocoileus > Odocoileus virginianus. Next base: position 23,695,025 of record NC_069704.1, read on the forward strand.
CTGGTTTCCATACAAAGGTAGTAACTAATCAATTTGTGCTATACAGGGTTACTATGGATATTACTCATGGGTATTACTTATTTGCAGATTTCTAACATAAATTTGTGTCATGACAAGATAATTTCTGAAAACTGCTTCTGTCCATTGAAGGTTTTTTAAATGAAAATGGAAGAGGAAAAAAATTCATTCTTCCCCTGGAGATCTAAGCCTATTAACAGGAAAAGCACCAAGCTTGTTATTTTGCTTCATGTGCACTAATGTCTGCTTTAGTGTGGTCCTTCTGATCTGCCTAAAATGAAGCATTCTGATGCATATATAAGGTCCTTTGGGATTTAAGAAAAACTCACAGTGGGAAAGAACATTGAAAGATCAAGGCTGGTGTCAAGTAACTGAAAGAAATTCAAATTTTTTTACATATCAATTTTGCCTTGGGGACATTTTGTGTGGCATAATTCTTCCTTTAGAGGGACTATATTCCATCCTTAGCATGTTTCCCTGCTTCCAGGATGGTTAGCATCCTCCTAGTGTATGATGCTTTTCCTTCTCCAGTCATTGTGGAAGCCAGAAATCTCACCATGTACTCTCTGGGCAGGAATAACACTTTGGGATTGAGAACCATTGAGAGACACTGTGGATGATGCTCCTTAAAATGAAGACAAAAAAACAATGTAGCTTCTGGTTACCTGTTTATTACTATCTTGGTCAAGAAACACCTAGTGTCCTGCTCTCCACTCTCCAAAATATAAACCACCATAGTGCTAGGGAGCACAGCAACTTGAAGATTTTGGCTAAGTTTGTGCTTGCCTCCTAGAAGTGAATAAAGCCATGAAGAATAACAGCCTTAACAGTTTCTTGGGGTTGCTGCAAGACCATTACTCTCATCCCAGGAGTGTATGAGTCCCCGTGGGGATGGCTGGGTGGAGGACAATGGTTCTGGGTCTCTCCACACACTCAGTTGCTCTCCTGTGAATGCGAGGTACACAGGGGAGTGAGTCTACTTCTAACCTGATACAAAGTCCACTTGGCCTACTAGTAGACATGTAGAACTAAGGACTGTCTTTTCTCAACAAGGTCTGACACTGACATACCACCATCTAGGGAAACGCCTACCAGAAAATAGAACATTATGAGCATGTTATATGCTGGAAAAAGATGGAGACCGAAGTTGGGTGAGGTTAATTATTTAACACAATGAAAACTCAAATCACAACATTTTGCTTGTTTAAAGTTTAACTTCTTTGTATTATTTTCTTTTCTTTAAGTTTTTATTTATTTGATCATATCAGGTCTTAGTTGAGGCATGTAGGAATCTCTCATGCCGCTTACAGGCTCTTCATTGTGGTGTGTTGGTTTCTCTCTCTAGTTGTGGCCCATGGTCTCTAGAGCTTTTAGGCTAATAGTTTCCTTGAGACGTGTGGGATTTTATTTCCCTCATCAGGGATCAAACCTGTGTACCCTCTCTTGAAAGGCAGATTCTTAACCAGTGGACCATCAAGGAGTTCCCCTATTATTTTTTTTTTTTCAGCCCTGACCTCCTGCTTCACTTTTGCATTCAATAGTTATTCATGTTCACATTTTTTAAAAGAAAATGGTGGAAGTTATCCTTTATTTCATTCATGTAAGATTTATCCCATCCTACCATGTCAGAAGTAGACAATTAACCCAAGGTTTCCTGTTTGCTAGGAAATCACTGGTAGCATGTTCTAAAGTGAAAAGAGCCGTCCAAGCCAAGCAAGATTGGGTGCTTCTATTAAGCCTAAGACCCGCCCTCAAAAGAGGCATTTATTTTCCAGGCTAATTTTAATCTTCATAACGATACTATGATAAAGATATTTTTCATCATTTTATTTTTCTTTATACTTAATTTTATTTTATTTTTTTCATCTATTTTTGTTAGTTGGAGGCTAATTACTTTACAGTATTGTAGTGGTTTTTGTCATACATTGACATGAATCAGCTATGGATTTGCATGTATCCCCCATCCCTATCCCCCCTCCCACTAAAGGGTGTGGATAACACCCAACTTAAGGCAGGGTATTTGAACCCAATCAGGCTGAATTCAAAGCCTGTGTCTTTAATCTGCACATTCTGCTGTCCTCTTCTCTATTGGATAATTCTCCCCATCATCTAAGGGCTTGCCTGATGTCTCAGTGGTAAAGAATCTGCCCGTAATGCAATAGATGCAGGATACTAATTTTCAATCCCTGGGTCAGGAAGATCCCCTGGAGGAGGGCATGGCAATCCACTCCAGTATTCTTGCCTGGAGAATCACATGGACAGTGGAGCCTGGCCAGCTACAGTCCATAGGGTTGCAAGGAATCAGACATGAGTAAACCAACTTAGCACACACGTACCGTCATCTAAACTGGTCTTGATAAGGTATTCAGTATGGGAGGAAATAGACACAAACATCAGACAGAAGAGACTATACAAAACAAAACTTTATAGTCCTGAACTTGAATTGAAAGTATTAGTATGAATTCAAGGTACATTTTATCTCATAAAGAAAAATCTTAGCTTTATTCACAGAAATGTTCTAAAATCCATTCCCTGGACGGTTGTCTTGAAATAGCATTGCCAACCCAAAGGACTAGGGCCTTATGGAGACATGGCTAATTCCAAGACTAGGGCAGGAAACGTACAAGTTAAACCTGAAACATCTTTTCATATCAGAATGCAAGAATATTGTCAAAGATTACTAGGGTCATGTCAAGAGGACTAGGAACCAACTCACAAAGACTCCCACTGGCCAAAGAAAAGAGGACTTGAACTTCAAAATGGATAGACATTGCATAACTGTTGTGACTGTTTATAGTTTTATCAGTTAGATCTATATCCCAAGACACTACAGTTCAGTTTATTTCTTAGATCTCCTAATATTCTAAGTCTTTTTTTAAAACACAATTTTTCTTATTCTTACAATTTATCCATTGAAAAACTCAGGTCACTTGATCTGTAGTCTCTCACAGCCTGGATTTCATTGATTCAAACTCAAAATCCAGGTCAGAGTGTCTCTTTATCCTGTATATTTCTTGGAAATTGGAAATTATATCGGAGGTTCAATTAAACTTGGATTCGATTCTTTTGAGTAAGACTACCATGTTGTCAGTGATGCCTTTTCATTTCATCACGATGTATATGAACATCATTAAGGTATGTTTCCTCTCATTTATTCTTTACTTAACCAGCAGTACAGCTCATTAGGAAAGATAAATGCTAATTCTATTTCCCAATTTCCAACCTAGCAAATTGATTCTTCACCATCCTCAGGGAATCATCAATTTTATTTCATAATATGATTATGAATTCATGGATTTAAATATATTTGAATATGTAATGTGCTGTAATTATATCTAGAAATAGTTAAAGCAATTTGTGAGTTCATATTGGTATTTCCAATTTAAATTCAGGACTACTGGATTTCACTTTACCTTCATTACAGTATGTCTGAATTTCCTCTCTTCCACAGTGAAAGTCTGGCATGCAAAAACACAGGAAGTAATAGAATTAGAATATCTCATAATTGCTAATTTGTTACTTCATATTACATGTACAGTAAACTCAGAATAACAATGTTGTCTATTGCTATTGATTATAATTACTAATTACTGGAAACAGTTGATTTTTTAAAATATATACTTCCTTTCTCAATCATTTTTAAAATGGTCATATCAGGTCTACATTGTCAGATGACATATCTATTATATATCTAAATACTCACTTTTAAGCCTCATTTATTCTTCTGTAGGTAATTAAACATTTAATGTTCACCACTATTAATTGCTCTCTGAATAGTTTGTTTTTCTGGGGCTCTTTCTCTAGTAGAGTCCTCAGAAATATACTCCCTGGGTTCTTGTAGATTAATTATACTCTTTTCCCCCTTAGTATCTTTAATATGCTAGTTTGTGTTTCTTCTGGCATTGTTGTCAACAAGTCTGATGATAGCCTAATTTACTTTTCTTACAAATCATAGACTGTTTTTAACTAGATGCTTTTTAGATTCAGTCATTTTACTAGAAATATCTTTATATTGATCATTCTGTATCGATATTTGTAGATACACAGTGTTTCAAAATATAGATTAAAATCATTTTATTTAAACCTAAGGAAAAATTTATTAAATTATAGTTTTAACTATTTGTTTCTCTCACTTTGGTTTCTCCTTTAAGGATTCCTATTATTTCTGTGTTAGATCTCATTTGTCTACATTCAACAATGTCACTTTTCAAATTTTTTTTTTTTACATCTTTAGTCATTACTTTTTTCTTTCTTTTTTTCCCTTAGTACTCTGTGGCTAAATGTGAGTCTTTATTTCTATTTAGTAATGATGGATGCCACCCTCTCTCAGAATTGTTCTCAAGCTTACCTTCTGTACTTTGCAGGCAGTACCTGCATCTACTGGGTCCTTCTCTCTGCAAAGCTGGCAGATATTCTACTGCTTCCCTCTGCTTTCTTCTGCACGAACACAGGAACATCTAGGTATTGTAGCTGTTTATGGTTTGAGGACCTTCAGAACAAACACCTGGTTATGTACTTTCATTGTAAGTGTTGTTCATAGATTGTAGTTTTCCTATCAAGTTTTACTATCCAATTTTTCTGCCTCTCCTTACTTGGCAGTTTGGGAAGATTAAAAAACTAAACTAATTTCCAGTTCGGCCCATATTACCACAGAATCTCTTAGATTTCTGGCTTCTTTTCATTGAAAATGCTCTTTTAAGGCAAATATCTGGGCCTAGAGATGTTCTTTGCTACTGAATTGGCCATGGATTTTACTTTTACCATGCATAGAGTTAGTCCTTTACCAGGCATGGAGCTAAGAAATTACATAATAAATTAAAGTTGAGCATGATCAACTCTAAATCCAACAAATGATTAATAAGAAATAGTATACATACCACACAAAACAATCAGCAAAATGCACATTATGAGAAATTCTACAGGACAATGATTCAAGCCTTTGTCTTTTAATACCATGCTTTTAAATTACTTAGTGGGACAGTTTACTATAAAACACAAAAAGCAAACAAAAAATAAAGAGAGATTAGCATGGGAGAAATCTATAAATTAAAATTAAAGGACACCAATCATGATGTATTCATCCTATGTTTATCCTGATTCAAACAGACATTTGCAACACGATATTCCTGAGATAATCAGAAATTTGAAAATTCAAAAGCATCATTTAGTAGTGAGGATTAAAATATTTATGATGATGAAGTTTAAAGGACTAAAACTCATGGGTGACAAATGGTTTCTTTAGAGGGGAAAAATAGTGACTTTCATATATAGTGATTGATTATCATGTGCCAGGCATTATACTAAGCAATGTACATGTATTGCCACATTTAATCCCCAAGACTCTGGGGTAGGGTTACATCAACCCATGTTACATATAAGAAGAAACTGATTTTCCAAGTTTCTAACTAACTTGCCCAAGCTCACAAAGATTAATATATGATGAAGTGGAGATTTAAGCTCAAGTGTGTTTCTTTAAGGCTCTACCAATGATCCTCTTTTACAAATTTGTAAAGAGGATGGAGAAAAAAGTGAAATTAACAAAAGCCAGTAACATACACGTCTCAAGTAAGTGTTGCTCATAAATTGATCTTATCATCTGCACTGTAAACAGCTATCTGAGAGTTCAGGAACCTGGATCCTTGACTTGCCACAAAGTCCCTTCACCCAATTTCCAAGAACAGTGTCCCATCACCTTTTCCTTAATGTGTGTTTTCTGGAAACTGTAAATTAAATTGTTCTATGTTCTCTTAGAAAAGAGTTGAGTCAGTGCCCTGTTAGCCTAGTGGAAAGGCATCCTGGAAATTTGAAACCTGAATGGATTGATGCCAGGACAAAAAATTGTTGTTCATGGATTTTGTCAAACGAACCCTAAGAAGATAACCAAGTTGTTGGCAACTGCCACTCAGACCCCTGGAATTGCCCTGTGACCTGTTCATGATCAGAGCTTGGATTTCCAGATTATGGTTCATTCTATAAGGTATGATGTACACCCTTTGTACATTATGTTATACTTCTGTATCCATTTTGCAATTATTAGCCAGAGACAACATCTGTAGTCTATTAAAGGAAACAAATTTCAATGACATTTGTTATAGAGTGGCAAGGAAGATTTCATTCAAAGTGATGGGCATGTCACAATGGGTGCAAAGACCACTGCAATAGGGTCTTACAATGAGGGAGACGGGTTGGAATCAACTCCAAATACAATAAGAAGAAGTGGGGATTTATAACCAAGGAGCATGGAGGGAGTTGGTGAATAGAAAAGTACTAACAGCATCAGATGTAAGTGGGGTCCTGGCTAATCTGACCTAAGAGGATTCTTGCTGTGGACAGGCCAGGGTGAGTGAACATCACCTGGAACATGGTGAGCAATGAGGAACCTCATTAGATATTGAGAGTGATCAGATATGAAGGATGGGAGGATTCTAGTTAAACTGATGATTCTTACTAAAATTGGATGATGCACATATTTCAAAAGTTATGCTTAGCTGAAAAAGAGTTCAGGGATGCTGAGTAGTTTGGTCAATGAGAGACCCTCATTGTCTACTAACAGAATAAATTGGCAAAGAATCACCTTGTCAAAACTTCAGTCAGGTTCCTCTGCATCCCCTAGGCCTTGACCTTGTCATCCATCCTTGCCTGGCCTTCATTGCCAGTTGTGGCCAAAATCTTGCCAAGTCAGTTTATGGAGAATCTTTTACCCAGACACAAGTCTGATCATCACTGACATTTGATCAAATTCCTCATTCCCACATTTGATCTCTAAGCTATCGACCTTCCTTCCAGAAAAATTCTCTTAGGTTTGCTTAACCAAAGCCCCCAACTCCTACTGTTTCTGTTAGTAATGTTTCATCTAATGATCACTCCCCATCCTGGGCTATACTAAGGTCTCTTTTCCAATTTTGCAATAGTCCCTGAATGAAATCTGTTTTTACCACTCTAACTACTGCCTGGCTCTAGTTTTTCTTTAACAAAATACAGTGATTTTGTTGGTTATTTCAAAATGAAGACATAGGATATTGTATATGGTTTTCTCCTCTCTTTTATTTAAGTGGTGCTTCACTTCCCTGCTTCATGTGCAGGGGACATATCTTCCACATCCTTCCTTATCCCCATTACTCTTCTGCCTTCCCTGTTAGAAGATAAGTAGCTCTGTCACTCAACAGTCACCTTATGATTTAACATTTTCTTTCTTGTATATATTTATCAAAGGATAAGAGATTAAGCTAAGGTATTTTATAGAATCCAGTAATCTTTTGCAAGATCAAAGCTGCAGGCTGTACACCCTTGGTGCCCCAAAAGCTCTGGGCTATTGCAACATCAAATAGGCTTTGGGTTATTTTAAACAGACTCCTTCCTGGGTCTTAACTTTTTGGTTTTGTTTCTAATGGAAGGGCAATTTAACAGCTGACTGATTTAGAAAGAGAATAAAATAATGCTACAAAATATCTGATAACATCCACCAGAAAGCAACCCTAATGCTGAAGCTAAGGGGAGAACCTCTGGAAAGGGAGAGATTAAAGTGAACTGACTTCCAAAAAGAGTGGCTCTTACAAAATGGTGAGGCAGGCATGATTCTCAGTTTCTAACTCATACAAGCAAGACATTGCCTCTTCTTTTTATCAATTACATCAGGTTCCATGTAACTGATGAAAAAATTCTACCTCCATAGCAATTGAGGTCCATTCTTACTACCTTTCAATGGGGCTTAGAATCCTGATGGCTTCCTCAGTCCCTGCAAATGAGGAAAGAGCATCTAAACTCCAACATATCTTAGTTGCCTCTGGCATCAGCATTATGAAAGCTTTTCAGTGACAATTAAACACCAGAACTCTTTTTTGTGGGCCATTGTGGGGAGAGAGCAAATTAGCCTATATGGCGCGTTTAGGCTCTCTGGCTCCATGTTTTGTAAATAACGACTATGTGACAGCTAAGGTCATTTATAGCACTGTGCATGCAGGTCACGAGGTACTCGCTTGCTCACCACTACTTTGTGTGGTATGGATATGTGAGCTCCACCCAAAAAGCAGTGGGAATTATTGCTGCATCATGGCTGGGTCTATTGGTCAGCCAGTAGCGGAGAGAATATAGCATCCCTGCTGTTACAGCTGCTCTGTCAACCAGGAGAGAGGCTGTGTGCAGTTATGTTGTGTTATGTCATGTCTGCTGCTACGGCTGCTGTGCCAGCCAGAAGAGGATAAATGTGTCTGCAGGTCCTGTGGCTCCTCGTGACTTCTTTCAGCCTCTTAACTCACTCCATGTCTAACTTGGGTTCAGTGGACAGTGCAGACAGTGTGAGCAGCAAGACAATTGGTGCTGTGGAACAGGATGAGGAGCAATACAGCTGTTTAAAAAAGAGCTCTTTGCTGAACCTGGGAACCCCATTCTTAGTGCTCCTGACCCCCTGAGGCCACCATAGCATCAGCTTCTCTGGGAGCTCAGCTTCTCTCTCAAAAGATGCAGAAAAAATTGCAAATGCTGTTGATATTGTAGAATTCCTAGTCCCGTCTCTGCTTTTCAGCTGATCTGTCCCCCCCTTGCCCATTCAGAATGTCTTGTATGCATTATCTCCTCTGCAGCGGAGGCTTATGTATAAGCTAGGCTGCCAAAGGCTGCCTCTCTTTCAGGCCAAAATCCTCAAGGCAATTTCAAAGCCTTGATATCTGCTAGAAATATAGAGCAGATACTTGAAAATAGAATAGATATTTAAAGTCAAAATGATGCCTCCAATTCCTCAGCACTTGTTCAGAGATGTATGTGACTAATAAACTAGGTTTTATTTTTTGTTTTTGTTTTTGTTTTTTTGATGGGAAACACCCACTTCCCCTCTTCTAGTTACTGCATTAAACCACAGAATGTTTGGTCCACTGAAAATACAGTAGCCTTCCTCTACATCCCCAGGGGATCACTGGGGTTTCAGCCTGCTCCAGAGTCCCTGGAGGTAGAATACCTGTGTATGGAGGGCTGATGTAAGGCCAGGGCTGCCCTAGACAGAAAGAAGGACTGAAAGGTGGGTGTCCAGATTAGTGCGATGATGAGAGTGCTTACTCAGTTCTGTTAACTTAGTTTGGTTAGCTAAGTATAAAATTTAGATCCAAAGCACAATGTGTTAGTTAATCTATAGATCGTGGTGGAATTCAGTGGCCTCATTTTCAAGGAAGCTACAAAGCCTCCATAACATCCAACATCTCTGCCATTTCACACTTTGTAACAATGGGCCTTTCAAGTCCCCAGAGCATCACTGCTTAGATGAAGAACACACAGCTCACCTCCATTCTGCTTTGATTCAGGAAAACCTTAAGAGGAGCTTTTCAGATTTAATTTCAATGAAATCAAGCAAGATGATGCCTCATGTGCTTTGGAAATGTAAAGAGAAGATCATCCCTGCAGTTCATTTTTCCTGATCAGACACTGAGGTAATTAAAAACCTAAAGATGCTATGGAGAAACTCAACCTCTGAGGTTCTTCTGAGTCTCTATTTTGAGCTTCTAAGATGTTGCTTGGAATGTAAACTTTCTGACTGCCAGTGCCTGCATTTCAAAGAACCCCACTGAAGTCCTGTGATGAATAAAGAAATTAGGGAATATAGAATCACAAATGCAAACCTGCCTTTGAAGAACTCTTGGACAAATGTTTCACTCAGAAGTGTTGAATCAGCATCTCTCTCTCTCTCTCTCTTTTTTTCCCCCTAGATTGTGAGTTGAGTTACCTGCTCAATATGTTATACACATTTGAAAAGCAATTTGAAAGCAATACTACAAAATGCTATTAGCCAACACTCCTTGTAGTCTCGAAAATTTAATTTCATGCCCTGGAGCTGTAAAGTAGAACTTCAGTGGATCCAGTCTAGTATAAAAATATTAAATTAATAGAGTCCCCCAAATTGCCAGGATATGCTACCAGTCAATATAGTAGATTCATATTAGAATTATTTGTGAATTCAACTAAAATTACACAATAACTAAACCCAAGGGCAGTGGAGAACACTCAGCAGGTTTGCTCTGTTCCTGTCCTACCCAGAGTGCCTCTGCCCCAGGAACAGCAGGCTAAATGAAAAGTGGATTTGTTGTAGAAAAGAAGCCAATTCTGACTCCATGTTGGAAGTTTCTTTGACTAGGTTTCCATTGCATTTGTTATTACAATCATACATAATGGCCTGCCTCAAAGGACCCTGCCCCTCTGCCTGACTGTAAACTAAAGTGTCTTTGTTCAACTCATAGATAATTTGACCCTGCCCACCTATGAATAGAAGAGATTAACATATCCCTTCCAAAGGCTGATCCTTCCTAGAGATGTCTTGCAAGACTGAAGACCCTTTGTACTTAACTTCCTCACTGACTCTCCCTCTGTATTCTGCCTTTTGACTTGAGTTCCTCATTGCTTCTCTTTCTCTCTGACTCTGTGAGAGAATCTGGCATCCAGATCCAGACAAGATGGTTACTTTAAGATATTAGTCTGCCATTTTCTTGGTCAGCTGGTTTTCTGAATGGTCATACTTTGCCTCAACATCTTGTCCCTTTGATTTAGTGGCCTCTTGTGAAGCAAGCAGAATGAGCTTGGATTTGGTAGCAAATTTACTGCTTATACCTCTCACTTCCCATGAATCTTGCATGAAATGAGCACACTTCCAGGTTAAAGGTGAATCTTAAATTTCACAGGAGATCAGAACATGCCATTCTGAAATGCTTCGCTTTGGCATAAAGGTTATCTGGAGCTGGAGACAACTGAGAAACAGCAGACACCACAGGTCTCTGCCTACTCACAATCAGGCTTGGAGATTTACTTCATCAGAGAATCTTAACAGCTCAGAGAGAGCAGGAGAGGACTCCAGGTGACAAAACTAAACAAACAGCTGTTTTCTTCCATTATTTCCCCTGATATATTTACTTTTCTATATCTGCCATGCCTAAAAGTTGGATACTCTTTTCCTGTGTCTTTTTATTTCTGTAAAAATATGTTCTTTTATGTAAGTCCAAGTTCGAATCAATCCTTTGAGTTACTCGTCACTGAGTGCTCACATCTAAGTGCGATGCACACATTCATAAATTCTCTTTGCTTCTCACTCTTTCATCTTCATTTGTCAATCTAATTTTCAAGGCCCCAGCTAAAAAGATAGGGCAAATGTTCTTTTTCATCCCTTATAATTTTTAAATGTATGGCTTCAGTTTAATTAACATTCAAAGTAAGAAGCTGGCCTGCATCCATAGAAGGGAAGAAAACCACAGTAAACCTGTATTGTGATCTGTGCACATGTTGGAAAAGAATTTCCAAATGAGGCAAAATGAGAGGGGAATAAAGTTTATTAGATTGGAGGATGCAGTTAGAACAGTGGGGCTGGCTCAAGGGAGAGTTGAACACTTTCATAGGCTAATGGCCAATTTTTATAGCCTCAAGACAGAAAATTCCTACTGGAATAGTGGCATTAGGTGATAGGTTAGGATGCTATAGTGTGGATGATAGGTGGATGATTGGTTAGGATGCTATAGGGTGGGTGGTAGATTAGGTGTTTTACCTAATATGGGATCAGGAAATTGGCCAGTTTAGATCCTGAGGCGCATGGCAGCAATTGCTGTGGGAGTTGGTCAGTTCCAGAGATTTTTATCCTGTGACCTTGGTACAAGGCTCCACACCTGTGAGCTTGATGTAGGGCTCTGCAAATCAGTAGAGAAAGCTTATCCTTCAAGTTTAACTTCCAAATTGTCCTTTTCCCAAGAGGTTAATCTTCTTGTGTAGTATTGCTTACATATGATTTTCCCTTATGCAGACTCTAAGCATGGATGGTGTGTGTGTGTGTGCTCACATGTGGTATATGTGTCATGCATGCATGTATGTATATGTGTGTGTGTATATGTGTAAATTCTAGAATGAAATTTCATTATCTACTAAATCTAATACAAATTTCTACCTAGAGTGTTATCACATACTACGCAGGAGCTCTACTTTTACATCATTAGAAATCCAAGGACCCTCAACCTTGCTCTCCTTTCAGCTGCGAGAAAATCCTTCCTTCCCTAGATGTCTGCACACGTGTTTCAAGATTCAGCAAGCTCTGCTCTGGCCTTCCTAATCTGATTTGTAAGGTGGTAAAATTCCTCTCACTTAATTATCACTAAAATGTGGCTTATCTCACTCTTATGCTCCAAGTCATGGTAATTAATTTGACTGAAACTCATTAATCAGGTGAAAGTTGAACTGTGCAGATTCCTGTAACTTGAATCTCCTTTCCTGCCCTAAATCATCCAAGTGCCAACGGGGTACATTCTCTGCTGCTTCCTCAGGTCAAAAATACATCATCTTTTATTAAGGAAATTCCCAAGTCACTTGTGAATCTTAGCAACAGCTCCAGGACCCTTGGCCTGGAGGGCATAATTATCTTACTGGCCTTTTGACTGAGCATCAGTCTCCCATTGTTAAAAATGTGTTCACTGTTTGTGTGACAGGAAAGCCCACCCACCCTGCCTTGCACAGCAAAAGATAATTGAAAGAGGGAGTTCTCTTGCAATAAAACTCAAGGCAGAGAGGTGAGCTTTCTGCATGATAATGAAAAAAAGCCATGGTAATAAAAATAAACCTTTGCTAAGCAAAGGTTAATTGGGGGGACAGCAGAAAGACTGACTGTGTCTGAAGTTATCTGTGCTGAGCAGTGCTCCCTGCTCCTCCGAAGTCCCTGAGCTCTGCTCTGTGTTTCAGGGAGGTGCCAGGTTTTCATCCAGGACTACTGAATGGCAGTGTGTTGCTCTCTGCTCCCCGACCAAGGAATGGTCCACACAGCTGGGTAAGAATGTTAAGAAAAGCAACAATCATGCCCTCCTGAGGCCCCGAGAAAAAAAATAATGGGGCTTGAATTTTTCCTTGGGGAAGAATTGGGGAGTGTGGGGAGAGGATGGGGGAAAGATGTGTCGACTTAAAAATTATACTGCATAAGAGTTATGAGTTAAGTTTTATTTGGAGCAAAATGAGGGCTACAGCCTTGGAGACAGCGCCTCAGTAGCTCTGAGAAACTGCTCCGAAAAGGTATAGGGGGAAAGTCAATATATGTGGTTTTAGTGAAGGGGTGGGGGGCCTCATGCAATCAAGCACTTCCCTTTACAAAAGGTTTTCTGCTCTCACCCTGAAGGGATTTAGTGCTTTTCTAGATATGAGGGGATGCAAGGATTGGGCTAATAAAATCGGTTCCTGAAAATATCTATCTAAAGACTGATTCTGCCAGTTTTCCTGGAGCATGGAGTGCCTCATTCATGTCCTCCACCCTGAACTTCCTACAGGGTGTGTCAAAGGTCTACAACTGAAGCAGCACAGGCTCCAATTCTCACGGAAGCAGATGGCAAATGCCCTTGGCAAATGCCAATTCATAGTTGACAGATGTGGGTCTGCGCCAGATGTGCTGGGTAAAGTGATGCTGGGGAACGTGTTTGCACAGCTGGACAAAGGAGCTTGGACTATGCATGATGTGAGTTTACTGGGTCAATTTCCAATGAAATTCCATGAGGAAGAAGCCCCTGAACAGTGGCCTCTAATCCCCCAGAGACCTATAGAGAAGGCTTAGAGAAAGCAATGTTGAAAGAAAAATCCATGGTTGGATACCCTGGCAGAGCTGATGGAAGCTCTCAGGCCTTCACTGGATTCTGTGGTGACTGTTCCCAAACCACGGTCAGGTGAAAGGTCAGGGAGGTAGCCCTGTTCCATGCCACCAAGTACCATCAGCTCAGGATACTTATGTGGAATGCACTTAGGTGTTTGGGAAGGAGGAGAAGTTGGAGGGGAAACTGAATACAGGATAGTGAAAGGACTCAGAGGCTGGTGGGTTGGGAAGAATTCTCCAGAGCCAAAGGAAACTTGGGCTAAAGATTAGGGATGAAACAACTATTCATTGCATGATGGTTCTCATTTTTGGGCTTTCCTGGTGGCTCACCTGGTAAAGAATCTGCTTGTAATGCAGGAGACCTGGGTTCTATCCCTGGGTTGGGAAGATCCCTTGGAGAAGGGATAGGATACCCACTCCAGTATTCTGGCCCGGAAAATTCCAAAGGGCTTGCAAGGAGTTGGACATGACTGAGCAACTTTCACTTTCACTTTTTCTCATTTCTAGAGTATGAATTGATGAGGATATAGAGTATCCAGGAAACATTCTCCATATTCATGGCCACTTGGCAGCTATAGGCCAATGTATTGAGGGCACCCCTCATGATCCTAGAGTATGGCCCACGCATTCTTTGATGGAGGTTAAGCCGCTACCAATTTTCAGTTGGTTAGTGATAGTGTTCTTGCTTGGAGAATCCCAGGGATGGGGGAGCCTGGTGGGCTCCCATCTATGGGGTCGCGCAGAGTCGGACACGACTGAAGCAACTCAGCAGCAGCAGCAGCAGTGATCCTCACTTCTTTGCAGACTTACCATTGGGCTGCTTTAGGTATGCACCCAACGGCTTGGATATAGTGTTGTTATATCAAAGTGAGTTGTGTGATCCTGTAACCTCCGAGAAGCCAGAGCCTCCTTTCAATGGGTGCATGCACCAACTGAAGTTAAGTGCCTCTGGCTGTCCCTGTCTTTGAGTCTCCGGTAGCCCAAGGTACCAACTGGCCATTATTCTGATATAAGCTCTTGCGTGAGTACAACCTGATGAGGGAAGCCACTTCAATGTGGGCTGTTTGTGATTTTTCAGCCCAGTGCCCTTTGGGGAGATAAGTCAGCAGAAGTTTCAAGCTCTGTGAGCTTTTGAGAAATGAAAGGAGACACTGAAAGAAAACTATAAACTATGATTCATCCTTGGATGGTGACATAACCACTAGTGCTGCAAGGAGCCTCCTAGAAGTTTGCAGTCTAAGATGGATAATCATGTCAAAAATCTTGAACACCATCTCGGTTGAGCACGTAAGGTAGGAAACATTTAAAGCATGATGTATGTGGATTGTGAGACTCTAAATCAAAGGCACATGGCATACCAATATCCTGTGTGTTTAATGTATCCTAGACTTTAGGGTGGGATTCACCCCATGGATCCATGCCATCATTTTGCAGAATAAAAATAGCAGACAGGAAAGTCTGTTGCTGATATATTTAAGGGCACCTGTTGGTGACAGAGCTTCCTTTCAGGCATCTGAGGTTTGGCAGCCAGGCTCTGAACAAAGGGGATGCCACCTACTCTGATTCACATGGGAGAGGGTAGAAGAAGCCAATGAGCTTGCATCTTCATTAGTAGCGAAGTAGCTTGTCACTTGCAGAACTGACTTGTGTGTGAATCCAGCATTGAAGGCAAATGATTATTGCATACCATTAGTGGTTTTGAACTTCACTGTGCAGCAGAGCCAATCAGAGGGCTTATGAAAACATACTTGCTGGACCCCCCAGCACTCATGAAGTTTCCAACTCAGCAGGTCTGAGGTAAAGCCAAAGGATTTGATTTCTTAATAGGGTTCAGATAATGCCAATGATGTGGGTCAGTGGGCCCCACTTTGAGAACTACTGCTGTCTATCATAAGGATGTGGAAGAGCAAAAGTCACTGCTAGCTGGGGACCTCTCTAATAGAGCTGATATCTGTTTCATAAAATAGGTTCATCAGCTCTACAGAGGGCCCAGAAGCAGAGAAGGGGCATGAGTAGGACGGAGAGGAAGTGACTCATGGAAACTCTCACTAATGGTAATGTGGATATCCCTGGGCTGTGAAGGGGCACCTTGGTCAACAATGTTACAAAATGCAAGTTCATGTGCCTAATGCACAGTGAGGCCAAACAAAGCAAAACATTGGGGTTGGGCGCAGAAAAGATTCACTGCACGGCCATGCAAGGAGAATGGGGGGTTCATACCCCACAAAACCCTCAAATCCCCAAAGGGTTTCAGCAAACCATTTTTAAAGACAGGATGAGGGAGGAGCAGGGTTAGTGGTTGCAAACTTCTTGGCATCCAAAGTCTCTGTTCTTGCAGCTGTACACATAGGTTAGGTCACGATATTTCTGTACACCTCCAGGACAAATATTATTCTCTGTTCTGTAACCTTTCTCTCTATATGAGTGGAAAAGTGTTATATCCTTGTATACCTACTATGTACATTTCAGGTTATTCACAACATTCTTAACTGAATGCTAAAGCAATAGAATACAAAGATTAAAGTAAAAGAAGCAGATCTAAGAAGGAGTCAGATTTTTTCTTCCCATTACAACAGCACAGTCCAGAACTAGAACTTTCCCCAGAAGCTATGCATCCTCTCACCCTGAGCCAATCCCTGTTGCCACAGATTGGGGGATAGCATGGACAAAGATAGGTCTTGAAGAGAGATGGGCATAACCCATATTCATAGTCATAAGGCCTGGCTCAGAGAAGTTCCTGATAATAATGGAATGCTATAGAGAGTATTGCAGCACCCCTAAAATATTTCTGGAAATAAAAAGTACTTCCTGAGGCCAGCCACAATGCTGATAAACTTGGAAAACAGAAGGATTGATTTTAAGGATAACTGAGGTATAGTTTTTTTTTTTTAAATACAATGATAGATAGATGATATTTATTTTAAAAAAGACAAGAAAGAAAAGAAAAACAAAACAAATCTAACCCCCTGCACCTGTTATATTTGGCAGAAAGCAATAATCACAAAAACCACCTGTCAAGATGATTCAGGCCAGGAATTCCTTGGAAATAGCATACCTTAATATGCTGTCTTCAAAGCTAGACTTGAAACCAAGACACTGCATTCACTACAATGGATGACTTTACTTACCACTCCTAGAAAGAAATCTTCTAGCTCAGCACAGATGTTGTAGGAAAATCTTCTTGGGTTTTGCTCTACCCAGACTTATCCAGAAAAAGTGGGTACATTTTGGATACTGTCAAAATGGAATGCAAGCATTTGGTGGGAAGAGAAGACAGAAGACTGAGGCCTTTGATGAAGAACTCAATGCAAAGAACAAGGTACACTTTATCATGTAATAGGGAAGAACAAATCTGACACTATATTATATCTGCTTCTTTTAATTTAACATTTGTATTCTCTTGCTTTTGCTTCAAGTTAATAATTCTACCTATAGCCTGAAATATACAGGATAGCTCATGCTCAAGATTCTGACTTTAAGGGTATAATGCCCTTCCATTCATGCAGAGAGAAAACATTGTAGAACAGAGAATAACGTATGTCTTGTTCAAGGTTTACAGGGATATTGTGACCTGACCTATATGGATGGCTGCAAGAACAAAGAATTCTGAAACCAAGAACTCTGCAACAGCCAACCACACCCCCTCCCTTTTTTAGTATAACGGAAGCCTGAATTTCACTTTGTCCACATTGTGGCCAAAATCATTTACAGAGAAAACTTGAGTTTCTGAGGGTAAGATACTTTATTTCAGATAAGATCCTAATCATAGTAAATGGAGTGGAGGAAAAGTTGATTTTTAGGCCAATCAAGGTTACAAATATAAAATTATAATTGCAAATTATTTTTATGCATTTGAATGTCTCTATAGTATTGTTTGTATTTATGTAAACATTTTTGCTAACATATGCTCTGCAGCTGAGAAGTTTTACTACCCCTGATAGTAAATGTGATACTGTTGTATTATATAAGTGAACCTATAAAATTGAAGATATTTAAAAGTGTTTCTTTGAATAGCCAGATTTGCATTACTCTTGGGAACCTTTCACTAAAATAAAACATTGGGTCAGAATATTAAGACCGTTGCCACAGAGTTTGCATTTGAGTGAGGATAAATACATAGTCAGGGAGTAAGGCAAGATTAAAATAGTAAACACGGCAGCACTGGTTCACTTCTGCTGCTGCAAACTAGGCCATGTTAATATCTCTTCACAATAATATTCTGATCCTGTCTATGTCAGTTTTCAATTTTATTTGGGATTACACATTAAATGTCTAAGTCAGCATCCTAAAGAAAGAAGACTCATTATCATCCTACATTTCTAAGAAAAAAAGGGATGGTTAATATGAACAAGAAACAGTCATTTGACACAAATCTAACTTGTTTGTCTTTTTCCTTTCAGTTTATTATATTTTGAAAATGTTCAAACACAGAAATGTTGAAAGAATGAGAAGGTGAGCATTTACATACCACCACCCAGGTTCTACATTTTTCTATACCTGCTTGTATGCTTACCTATTCATCCATTCTTCCTTCTATTCACTCTATTCATCCATCAGTATGAACGAACATTTTTTATACATTTCAAAATAAGCTACAGACATAATTTCCTTTCACTCTGAAATACTTTGGCATGCAGATCATCACCTTGAGTTCAGTATTTGTTATCTGTTTTATATTATTTGTGGTTAAAAGTTCAAATCTGAAGACCATTTAATGTTTTGACAAATGCATGCACCTGTATAGCCCAAATCCCTACCACCATATAGAACTTTGCATCCCTCCAGAGAATTCCATTGTGCCCCTTCCCAGTCAATTCCATCCACCTCCATCCTACCAGCAGGACTACTACTTATATCTTTTCAACCATTGATTAGTTTGCCTACTGATCAGTTCATTTTTGTCTCTCTTGCACAACTGAATAAAAAACAGTTTTAAAGATTTTGCTTTCAGACTAATGAAACTTCAATATTTCATTGGACGCTCATTTTTTAATATTTAGGGACAATTTCTAATAACAATGAAGAAAAGGTCTCACAAACAATGTCAATAAAAATTTCTAATGTGTTTGAGAAAAGTGCAGTCTTTTAAAGGAGGCAGATCTTGCCAAAAGGGAGCAGGATTTATTGTGTTCCTTGAGGTAGCTTGACTGTTGCAGAGAGGAAAAAAAAGAAAAAAGAAAATTCATTTGTTGAATATTGCCTGAGGGAAAATCAAAACAGCTCTATGTTTTCATTTGTCCATGACATGATGGTGTTTTCTTTCTCTCACATCACAGGGCAGCAGAACATTTTTCTTCCCACGAGCTCTGCTTGAGTTCTTCTTCCCTGTTTTACTTTCAGAAGGCACTTGCCTGAGACAATAGGACTCTCTGCAGGCTGCATGATTTAATCTGCTAAGTGAGATATTTCAGAATCCAGAGGCTGCTGGGCCCTTGCCTCCTGGAGAACACAGAGGATTTACCATAGATTATTTCCAGTGGGCTGCCCTGGCAAGCCCAGAATAGAAACACAGTGGGAAAGTGGCAAAATACATGTTTCATCTCTCTTCTCTGTTCTTGTTCAGCACGTCAGTTGAAATTAGAACATTGTGTTTGTCAAAACTCCAAACTATTCTGGCTGTGTATAGCAGCGCTCCCACAGTTTAATCAATTCTTATTTTGCCATCAGCTACAAATATTAATTCACTTATTCACTCATTCATTCATCAATTTATCCATTCCTAGTATTGGTTGTCTCTCCCAACGGTTTTTCCATTTCTTTTCAACCATGATGCAAACCAGATTTGCCCTCAACCCTTTCCTCCATCACTGTAGTCAATCTATGACCTCTTTATGTTCTCCTTCCCCCAAAATCTCTAGAATCTGTTTGTCTCTATCCATTCATGAAATAAGTATCTTTGAGCATCTGTGTGTCCCAGGTGTCATTTGTTCAGCGGGAATACAGTGGCCCATGAAAAAGGAAAGGGTCCTGTCTTCCTAGATAGTCCACTTTAGGGAGAAGAAATACCCAGAGAAACATGTTGAAATTTTAGATAATGCTGTGAATCAAAGAAATTCAAAACTAAGGCTCGCATAACATGGTATAAAGAGAGAGAGAGCAACAATTTAGAGCGTAATCATGGGAAGCTTTTTTGAAGTGAAATTGTTGCAATCAAGAGTCTAATAATGAGAAGAGATGGTCATGTGATGGTCTGGTTGGGACTTTCAGGCAGAGGGGACAGGAATTGGCAACACCTTACTTTTATCTACTTCCCTGGTGGCTCAGAGAGTAAAGAATCTGCCTGCAATGTGGGAGACAAGGGTTCGATCCCTGGGTCAGGAAGATCCCCTGAAGAAGGGAACAACAACCCACTCCAGTATTCTTGCCTGGGAAATCCCATGGACAGAGTAGCCTAGCAGGCTACAGTCCATGGGATTGCAAAGAGTCAAACCTGACTTAGTGACTAACATTTCATTTACTTTTTTTTTTTTTTTTTAACATCTTTTTTTTTTTTTTTTAAATTTTTATTAGTTGGAGGCTAATTACTTTACATCATTACAGTAGTTTTTGTTTCTACCATCACTTTTACCTTGGTCCAGCTAACTGGTCTATCATGATGTATGGGTGCTCTGATATACTGTGTCTTTCATACTAAGCTTTCTGTAATGTAAATCATATTCCATCAGTTTCCCTACCCTCTTGTCATTCCCATTAAAATGTCCCATAGCTCTCTACTACTTTTTCAGGGATACAGTCCTTAACATAACAACAGGTAACCAGACCATCCAGGGCCCGCCTTGCATTCTTCTCCATCTACATGTTGCAACACAATTTTCTGGTCCCACTGACCTTCTTTCAGACTTCCAGTCAACTGGGCTTACATAGATGACATTTCCCCAGTGTCAGAGTGGCCCATTTATTCCCCTACTATTGAATTAATACAATTTCATCCTGTAAATTGCAAATCATTCATCACTATCCCAAGAAAGCCTTCCCTGACCTACTTTTCAGAACCAAATGTCCAAATTACATGTTTTTAGGGAACAATTGTCTCCCATATATAGCACTTCTCACTCCAGTAATTTTCAATATAGTTTAGTTTATTTGGTTTATGTCTGTCCATAAGATTCTATGTTTATAAGAGGAGCCTCCCTGGAACATTACTTAGAACATAATTTTTCTTTTTTTAAATGTTAAATTGGTTAATCATGAGTAACTTCTGTGAATTTGAAAGTTGTCAGCATAGAGAAGACATTCTAAGACATTACAAAGGATGAGCTCACCTTGGGAGATGATAAGCAGAATCAGTACTGGGCACCTGAGTCATGGGCAAGTCTACCTTTACAGAACCAAAGAAGAAGGAGGGTCAACCAAGGAAATAGAAGTGGAGCAGCCAGAGGGGCACTCCCTGAAAAAGGAAAGGGGAGAACTCTGTCTCCCACATCAGGAAAGGAACTCTTCTAGTCTATTTGGGCTACTGTAACAAGCTGAAACTCCAATACTTTGGCCACCTCATGCAAAGAGTTGACTCATTGGAAAAGACCCTGAGGCTGGGAGGGATTGGGGGCAGGAGGAGAAGGGGATGACAGAAGATGAGATGGCTAGATGGCATCACCAACTCGATGGACATGAGTTTGAGTAGACTCCAGGATGGACAGGGAGGCCTGGCATGCTGCGATCCACAGGGTCGCAAAGAGTCGGACACAACTGAGTGACTGAACTGAACTGAACTGAACAGACACTTATAAGCAACAGAAATTTACTTTTCCACAGTTCTGGAAAACAAGTCCAAGATTAAGTGACCAGATTCAGTGTCTGATGAGAGCTCTCCCTCTGGTTCAGAGATGGCCATCAGCTCATCAGCTCTGGCTCATGAGGCAGACAGGGCAAGAGAGCTCCTGGGGTCTCTTTATAAGGGTGTTAATTCCATTATGAAGGCTCCAATCTCAAGAATTAAGCACCTCCTAAAGGCCCTACCTCTGAATACCATTACATTGGAATTAGGTTTCAATATATGAATCTGAGGGAGACAAAACTTTTAGTCTATAGCAGAGAGTGTGCTGAAGAAGAGAAGGGTCAACTCTTTGAAACGTTGCTGTGTATGACAGTGTTTTAGGAAATAAAGAAACAGAAAAAGAACATAAATGGAAATAATTCATATACACAAATACGCACACATGCGTGCATACTATGTTTGGGAAATGTTCTTAGAAGACTTTTAAGCACCTAACCAAACTGTGTTTGAGTGTGAATGTGTGTGTGTGTGTGTGTGTATTTGGGAGAGGGAAGTGATGAACATTATTAAATAATCCTCAGGTCTCAGAATTATATGTTTTATCAGCTGCTAAAAGAAGACAGATTTTTGTTTTGCTTAGTTTTTAAAACATTTTTCTTTAGATTTTGTGACAGCACTGTTCTAACAAAGTATTCATTTTTTGCAAATAATAAGTCATATTGAATAATCTTAAAGGAATCCTAAAATAGAACTGAATACAAATCAGGTAAGTTGCTATTTAATAAAGAAGGTATATAAGATAAACATAAGAGGATCCTTGGTAAATATTTTGAAAATAAGTTTTTTTCTCCTGCAGAAATTGTTTGTTATATTTAATATAAAACGAGAAATCTAATTTCCTCAAAAATGTGCAAACAGTTTTCATGACACAGCAACTTGGCGTGTCGAAACAGTCACAGGCGATGTGTAGAAATAGTACTTCTCTGGCAATGCCCTCAGGCTCTCTGAAGGAGAATTACTGACCCTTAGGTGGTCATGAAAATCCAAATCTTGAATCCAGGGTACTC
Source organism: Odocoileus virginianus (assembly GCF_023699985.2). Taxonomy (NCBI): domain Eukaryota; kingdom Metazoa; phylum Chordata; class Mammalia; order Artiodactyla; family Cervidae; genus Odocoileus; species Odocoileus virginianus. The sequence continues at coordinate 23,717,406 of NC_069704.1, forward strand.
CTAAGAGTCCTTGTGGTTACCTGCCAGTGACCAAAGAAGACTCCAGGGCTAGTGCTGGCTGCCTGATGTTTGCAGCAAAATCAGCATTTCTGCATGCCCCCAGACACTTTCCCTGGGCAATCTGCAGCCCCTCAAGGCTGCAGGCACCAGATCACTGCTCTCAGTATTCATAAAGATTTGATAAAAAGAGATATTTTGTTTACAAGTGATTACTCTTTCATTGAATTGATTACACTGGAAACAATCCATGCTTGGACTGTAAAACAATCTAAGCAAAAATACCTTTTCTGTATTCCAAATAACAACCTGCAACCCTCATTTGCCAAGTTAAATCATAATATAATCTTCTTTGAAACCAAGAACTCAGATAAGCTCAAAACAATTCTCTCCATGAATCTGAGGCAAACAATTCTTGACCTGATCCTGAGCCACAGAGGGAAATTGTGAAACTGACTTCAGCTGGAGATAAAACTCCAAACTAGCCCATGAGATATACACTGATCAGAAATCAATAGTTTATGTAAACAGGTCCAGGGTGGGTAGCTGGCTACACATTGGAGTGACAAGTGTGCTGAGACCTACTGTTTTTTCGCTTCTGCCTTCAACAGCTTCCTCTGTGACCCTCTAAACTTATTTACTACATATTTAGCAATAAACATAAAACAAAGATAAACTAGGAACTGATCATAACACTTTTCATCTCTCCACATTTATGTTAGTTTAAGTTACTATTGGACTTCCCTGGTGGCTCAGTGGTAAAAAAAATCTGCCTGCTGATGAAGGAGAGACAGGTTCAATCCCTGGGTCAGGAAGATCTCCTGGAGTAGGAAATGGCAACCCACTCCAGTATTCTTGCTGGGATAATCCTATGGACAGAGGAGCCTGGTGGGCTACAGTCCATGGGGTCACAAAAGAGTTGGACACAACTAAAACAACAACATGACAAAATTACTAGGAATTTATCTTCATGCATTGACTGGCTATTTTCTGTGAGCCTCTGTGTGAAGATAATAGGCCTGTGTCTTTGGGGGAATAATAATTCTCTGAAAAAGAGAGTGAGCAGAAAACAAGAGAAGAGAGGCAGGGAAGCACTCTGTGTAGGTAATCACTTCTACTGAAATTGCAGAGCTGTAATTATCCAAAAGCTGAAAGGTTTAGATGAAACATTTTCAGGTCATTTCTACAGAACCTCAAGGGCAAGAATTATTTACAATACTTAAATATTTAAGTAAAAATCTAAGGAAGAAAAAAAAAATGTATCTTTCAGCATGACTAAGCCTAAGGCTTTTTAAAACCTCACATACAAGTGTCACTTAATTACTCTTAGGGAAAAGGTGAGTTCAGAAGACTTTTTATTATAGTTCAGCTTTCTGGGAAGAAATAAACTCATGTTAAGCAAATGACAGAAGAAAGTTCTCTATCTCAAAACATGGCTAACAGAAAAGCGGTGTTTCTGGCTTGGGATGCACTATATCAGGGCTACAGGAATTATATACTGTGTTCATCATTGGAAGAAACCTAACATTTCCCTAATGGGAAACAATTGCTGCAGACTGGGCTCTGACGCCTTTATTTGTACTGAGGAGCGTAGCTATGTTCACCCTGTAATTACAGTGACACAACAAACCTTGGCAAATGTTGGCACAGCAGAGCAACCTTCATCGTTGCGGAGTCCTGAGATGCGGGAGTTCTTGGAGTCATGCCGTCTCTCTCAGTGGCTCGCATTGACCTTCCGCGGTGTCATTGCCAATACTTCTAGGGGCCTGTGGTCCATCACCATGTCTTAAACTTTCCTGACAGAGAATCCAGAATCAGATTTGAGATAGAGGGATTGAACCTCCTCCACAAATCAACCACGTCAAAATCTCCAGGTGTAATGCTGTAAAGAGCAATATTGCATAGGAACCTGGAATGTTAGGTCCATGAATCAAGGCAAATTGAAAGTGGTCAAACAGGAGATGACAAGAGTGAACATCGACATTCTAGGAATCAGCAAACTAAGATGGACTGAAATGGGTGAATTTAACTCAGATGACCATTATATCTACTACTGTGGGCACGAATCCCTTAGAAGAAATGGAGTAGCCATCATAGTCAGCAAAAGAGTTTGAACAGCAGTACTCGGATGCAATCTCAAAAATGACAGGACGATCTCTGTTCGTTTCCAAGGCAAACCATTCAATATCATGGTAATCCAAGTCTATGCCCTGACCAGTAATGCTGAAAACGCTGAAGTTAAACAGCTCTATGAAGACCTACAAGACCTTCTAGAACTAATACCCAAAAAAGATGTCCTTTTCATTATAGGGGACTGGAAAGCAAAAGTAGGAAGTCAAGAAATACCTGGAGTAACAGGCAAATTTGGCTTTGGAGTACAGAATGAAGCATGGCAAAGGCTAATAGAGTTCTGCCAAGAGAACGCACTGGTCATAGCAAACACCCTCTTCCAACAATACAAGAGAAGACTCTACACATGGACATCACCAGATGATCAACACTGAAATCAGATTGATTATATTCTTTACAGCCAAATGTGGAGAAACTCTATACAGTCAGCAAAAACAAGACCAGGAGCTAACTGTGGCTCAGATCATGAACTCCTTATTGCCAAATGCAGTCTGAAATTGAAGAAAGTGTAGAAAACCACTAGACCATTCAGGAATGATCTAAATCAAATCCCTTATCCCTTATCCACTTATCACTATACAGTGGAAGTGAGAAATAGATTTAAGGGACTAGATCTGATAGACAGAGTGCCTGATGAACTATGGATGGAGGTTTGTGAAATTGTACAGGAGGCAGGGATCAAGACCATCCCAAAGAAAAAGAAATGAAAAAAGCAAAATGGCTGCCTGAGGAGGCCTACAAATAGCTGTGAAAAGAAGGGAAGTGAAAAGCAAAGGAGAAAAGAAAAGATATACCCATTTGAATGTTGAGTTCCAAAGGATAGCAAGGAGAGATAAGAAAGCCTTCCTCAGCGATCAATGCAAAGAAATAGAGGAAAACAATAGAAAGGGAAAGACTAGAGATCTCTTAAAGAAAATTAGAGATACCAAGGGAACATTTCATGTAAAGATGGCCTCAATAAAGGACAGAAATGGTATGAACCTAAGAAAAGCAGAAGATATTAAGAAGGGGTGGCAATAATACACAGAAAAACTGTGCAAAAAAGATCTTCAGGACTCAGATAATCACAATAGAAACTCACCTAGAGCCAGACATCCTGGAATATGAAGTCAAGAGGGTCTTAGGAAGCACCACTATGAACAAAGCTAGTGAATGTGATGGAATTCCAGTTGAGCTATTTCAAATCCTGAAAGATGTTGTGCTGTGAAAGTGTTGCACTCAATATGCAGCAAATTTGGAAAACTCAGCAGTGGCCACAGGACTGGAAAACGTCAGTTTTCATTCCAATCCCAAAGAAAGGCAATCCCAAAGAATGCTCAAACTACCGCACAATTGCACTCATCTCACACGCTAGTAAAGTAATGCTCAAAATTCTCCAAGCCAGTCTTCAGCAATACGTGAACCATGAACTTCCAGATGTTCAAGCTGGTTTTAGAAAAGGCAGGGGAACTAGAGATCAAATTGCCAACATCCACTGGATCATCGAACAAGCAAAAGAGTTCCAGAAAAACATCTATTTCTGCTTTATTGACTATGTGAAAGCCTTTGACTGTGTGGATCACAATAAACTGTGGAAAATTCTGAAAGACATGGGCATACCAGACCAGCTGGCCTGCCTTTTGAGAAATCTGTATGCAGGTCAGGAAGCAGTAGTTAGAACTGGACATGGAACAACAGACTGGTTCCAAATAGGAAAAGGAGCATGTCAAGGCTGTATATTGTCACCCTGCTTATTTAACTTATATGCAGAGTACATCATGAGAGATGCTGGGCTGGAGGAAGCACAAGCTGGAGTCAAGATTGCCAGGAGAAATATCAATAACCTCAGATATGCAGATGACACCACCCTTATGGCAGAAAGTGAAGAAGAACTAAAAAGCCTCTTGATGAAAGTGAAAGAGGAGAGTGAAAAAATTGGCTTAAAACTCAACCTTCAGAAAACTAAGATCATGGCATCTTGTCCCATCACTTCATGGCAAATAGATGGAGAAACAGTTGAAACAGTAGCTGACTTTATTTTTCTGGGCTCCAAAATCAATGCAGATGTTGATTGCAGCCATGAAATTAAAAGATCCTTACTCCTTGGAAGGAAAGTTATGATCAACATAGGCAGTATATTGAAAATCAGAGACATTACTTTGTCAGCAAAAGTCCATCCAGTCAAGGCTATGTTGTCATGTAGTGGTCATATATGGATGTGAGAATTGGACTATAAGAAAGTTGAATGCCAAAGAATTGATGCCTTTGAACTGTGGTGTTGGAAAAGACTCTTGAGAGCCCCTTGGACTGCAAGGAGACCCAACCAGTCCATCCTAAAGGAGATCAGTCCTGGGGTGTTTATTGGAAGGACTGATGTTGAAGCTGAAACTCCAAAACTTTGGCCACCTGATGCAAAGAATTGACTCATTGGGAAAGACCCTGATGCTGGGAAAGATTGAGGATGGGAGGAGAAGGAGATGACAGAGGATGAGATGGTTGGATGGCATCACCGACTCAATGAACATGGGTTTGGGTGAACTCTGAGAGTTGTTGATGAACAGGGAGGCCTGGCATGCTAAGGTTCATGGGGTTACAAAGAATAAGACATGACTGAGCAACTGAACTGAACTGAAGAATTTGAATGTGGACACTCACTTTTTGGAAACACAGAGACCCCTGAAGCTCCTTCCAGGTATACGGTCTATGAGGATCTCAGCTAGTCGTTCTCAATAAAAATAGAGGAGCTTGCATTTGAGATCCAGCTAAGGAGCCTTGTCAGAACACAGATTCCTTTTTCTCCAACCCTCAGTTATACTGAAGTCTCCGATAGAGTTGGTTGTACATATGCTTTGAAGCGACTTTCAAAGTAGTCACAGCCTCCCTAGGCAGCTGCTCATCTAGGACTTTGATATGCAGAATGCCAGTTCAGGTACTACTCATTCAGTCAGTGTTTTTGGTTTTTGTTTTTTGTTTTTTTTTTTAATGGCGCACCCACCATTTACTTATTCGGAAAATTTTAGTGCTTATTGTTTCCTACCCCAACATGTTTCAAGTGAAATACAACCACCACGCTCATCAAAGTGCTTTAAGCTCTGAAGAAAAAAATAAACAAGAAAATACAAGTTTGGTGACACCATGACCCATGACACTTACAGTCTAGTTAAACAAGAAAAAGAAAAACAACAACTACAACAAGGAAAATGCCTCAAAGAAAAGTATATGTCACCAACCAGGAGCCTCCAGTTCCAAAGGGGAGTGTGGTTGAAGTTCAAGTAAAAATAAAGTCAGTATTTGTCTTGAAGAGGAAGACTTCACTCTACCCCTTGAGAAAGCAGCAGTGGGATAATACCTGGTAGAGAGAAAGGGAAGGCAGCATAATGTATGGGGAAACTGCTCTCTTAAAAAAACACAAAAATTAACAAAACTGTATTGTATTTTTTTCTGGAAAATTTAATTTACCTTTGCTTTTTGTCAAATGGCATGCATTTTTATTCTGTTTCTGAATCAGATTTGTGCATCCTTTGCATATACATCCTTTGCATGTACAATATTTGTGTTCATGTCTACAACCTTGAATTACTAAGCTGCTGCTGCTGCTGCTGTCGCTTCAGTTGTGTCCGACTCTGTGCGACCCCATAGATGGCAGCCCACCAGGCTCCCCCATCCCTGGGATTCTCCAGGCAAGAACATTGGAGTGTGTTGCCATTTCCTTTTCCAATGCATGGAAGGGAAAAGTGAAAGTGAAGTTGCTCAGTCGTGTCTGACTTTTCCCGACGCCATGGACTGCAGCCTAGTAGGCTCCTCCGTCCATGAATTACTATAAGTGCATGGAAATAATTATCCATCTTGAGAACTGAGAAATGCATATCCATGTGATGAAGATAGCCATCCTAACCAGTTTGCTCTATTAGAAAGGAAGAGTAAGAAAGAGAAGAGGAGAAGGAGAAGAATATGGAAGGAGAGAGGGGGAAGAGATGGGGAAGGAGGAAAGAAAGAGAAATAAAAGAGGAATAATAAAAATAATAATGGAGGATTTGAGAAGCATCACCGAAATAAAAAGCTGGAACAGAGGTGAGTCACCGGCCTGATGAATCTTGCATAAGTGAGAAAAATAAGGAATAGATTGGTCAAAGGCCACATGAAACTCAGGAGCATTGAGTAGAGAGTTGTCCTAGACTGTTTACTGTAGGAAACTGGGCTTGGCACATTCACATGTTTTTCATTTTAATTGTACATGGAACTTTCTAGAAGTAACATCTGAAAGTAAGTGGCAAACTAATCTTACCTTAGGATATCTAACATTAAGGGATGGTGTGCCAAGACTTTGTTTGTTTCATTCCCTAAAAGAAGTGGTAGGAAGCAGGAGGGGATAACCCCCAACAAAACTCCACCACCATTGCTTTGAAAGTCATTGAAATTTATGAGACTGACACCACAATTGTGGGATTCCTGGAGATTTCAAGATTCTAGTAATAGGAAGAGCAGCAAGTTGGGAGGCAGGCTCGAATGTGAAGGCTGCAAGGCTGCTTGCCTTATCTCAGTTCTTTGCCATAATTGATAGGCATACACTAACCTCATCAATAGCTGGCTCCTGGCCCTCAAGTACCAGCCTTATACTCATGTTCCCACAGTGTCCTTGGCAGTACAGGCTTCATTCATGGTGAGGAAAACCTTGCAAAGTGAAATAACATATCATGTTTGCCTCCTTATGGGAAATATTTGAAATATACCCACTGATGTAGTTTTTAAGGAAATTGGCATATATTTTAATTGGTTTTGGTACTAAAGAGCCACCTGATTAAAGTGAAAGAGGAGAGTGAAAAAGTTGGCTTAAAGCTCAACATTCAGAAAACTAAGATCATGGCATCTTGTCCCATCACTTCATGGCAAATAGATGGGGAAACAGTGGAAACAGTGGCTGACTTTATTTTTCTGGGCTCCAAAATCACTGCATATGGTGATTGCAGCCATGAAATTAAAAGATGCTTACTCCTTGGAAGGAAAGTTATGACCAACATAGGCAGTATATTGAAAATCAGAGACATTACCTTGTCAACAAAACCCATCCAATCAAGGCTATGGTTTTTCCAGTGGTCATGTATGGATGTGAGAGTTGGACTATAAAGAAAACTGAGTGTCAAAGAATTGATGCTTTTGAACTGTGGTGTTGGAGAAGACTCTTGAGAGTCCCTTGGACTGCAAGGAGATCAAACTAGTCAGTTCTGAATATTCATTGGAAAGACTGATGTTGAAGCGGAAGCTCCAATACTTTGGCCACCTGATGCAAAGAGCTGACTCATTTGAAAAGATCCCGATGCCTGGAAAGATTGAGGGCAGGAGGAGAAGGGACAACAAAGGATGAGATGGTTGGATGGCATCACCAACTCAATGGACATGGGTTTGGGTGAACTCTGGGAGTTGGTGATGGACAGGAAGGCCTGGCATGCTGTGGTTCATGGGGTCGCAAAGAGTCAGACACGACTGAGTGACTGATCTGAACTGAACTGATTATTGCCTAGTCATATAATGGTTCACTATGTTGTTATTATAGGCAATTATTTTACTTGCCATTAAAAGATTTCCTCAGTTAAAAGTTAAAAATCTATTAGAAGTATGCAATACAGTATGATCTTGTATTCACACATACAGACACACACAATACACACACATTTATATACACAACCACATACCATACATACATACACATTCTATAAATATTTTAAGTATGAACTTACACAAATTCATATGCTCTTACATTTTTGTATGGCGATGTTAAAATTCTTCCTAGGAGTCAATAAACCAAAATGCTAAGACTTGACCTAAGGATACTGTTGTTATCAGTGATTTTTACTTTTTACCATTTCTTAGCTTTTCAAAGATGTGAATTTTTTCTCCAATTCAAGATGGATTATGAGTAAAGAGCAAATGTTTCTCTGAGATATTCATAGTTTATATCATCACCCTTCATTTCAAAAAGTTACCAAGGGTGTATCACGTCCCTGTCAAAAGGAAGCATGAGCTGATGGGCACGTTCAGATGGAGAAGGAGGCTGCTGAGAGGAGAGAGAGGTGGTACAGATGCTGCAGGCTGACTATGCTCCTCCCAGATGCAGCACACCACTCAGGTACCAGATCTCTAGTCATTTTGCTGCCCAGAGTTTGCCAATGGCCCAAGACAACCAACAGTAATAGATGAAACTTACAGCACTTCTACCACCACAGTCCCCATCCCAAACCATCCTAGGGCAAAAAAGGGAACCGCAAACTCTCATAGATCCACATGGGGAAGGGGATTGTGCAGGGCCAGGAAGTAGGCTTGTACCATTGGGGTTGAAAGTTCTAGGGTCCTGAGAACCTTGCAGAGGGAACTGAGAGGAGGACTATGCTGAGAAAGAACATGCCCTGTCAGTACCACCAATGCCTAACCCCATGGGGAGTAAAAACTGAAGGAAGGCTGGAGTAAGGACCCGTAGGGCATCAGGTCTAGAGTGAAGATGACAATTGCCCAGGTCCAGTGGTGTTATCCAGAGACGGCAATGCACCCCACTCCAGTACTCTTGCCTGGAAAATCCCACAGACAGAGGAGCCTGGTAGGCTGCAGTCCATGGTGTCTTTAGGAGTTGAACATGACTGAGTGACTTCATTTTCATGCATTGGAGAAGGAAATGGCAACCCATTCCAGCATTCTTGCCTGGAGAATCCCAGGGACGGGGGAGCCTGTTGGGCTGCTGTCTACGGGGTCGCACAGAGTTGGACATGACTGAAGCGACTTAGCAGCAGCAGCATCAGTGGTGTTATGGTAAATCACTTCTCTCCTGAAAAAATAAAAATTTAAAAGCACTAATTTGTAGGATTTTCAGATTTTAATGATGGAATTCTTTATGACCAACTTTAGGCTGCTAATAGCTATATGGTATAGGAAAGGAGACTTCAATAATGTTTAATACTAACCTTTAGCCAGCCATTGCAAGCTGACTCTCTTTCTTTGTTCCTAGTTTGGAAATCCCCATAAACAGACAAGTAAAAGAAATAAACATCATTCCCATTACTCAGAGACTGAGATGATTCTGATGAAGATAATGCCCTAAGCCTTTGTAAACTGTCACGGCCCACCTCTATTTCCCACCCACAAAATAGTCAGCAAATGTGCCCCCTTTCTTAATAGCCTCATAAAAGATCCTCCTCCTCCAGGCACATCAGTCTAGTCTTTGAATTCCTTTTGTTTTTTTAAAATTGGAGTGTAGTTGATTTACAATGTTGTGTTAGTTTCTGCTGTATAATGAAGTGAATCACCTATTTGTTGTTGTTCAGTAACTAAGTCTTGTCTGACCCTTTGTGACCCCATGAACTGTGGCTTGCCAGGTTTCCTGTCCTTCACTATCTCCCGGAGTTTTTTCAAATACATGTCCATTAAATTGTTGATGCCATCCAACCCTCACATCTTCTGTTGCTCCTTTCTCTTCCTGCTCTCCACCTTCCCCAGCATTAGGGTATTTTCCTAATGTGTCTTCTCTTCACATCAGGTGGCCAAGAATTGAAGCTTCAGCTTCAACATCAGTCCTTCCAGTGAATATTCAGGATTAATTTCCTTTAGGATTGACTGGTTTGATCTGTAGTCCAAGGGATTCTCAAGAGCATTCTTCAGCAGCACAGTTCAAAAGCATCAATTCTTTGATGCTCAGCTTTCTTTATGATTCAACTCTCACATCCATACATGACTACTGGAAGACCATAGCTTTGACTATACAGACCTTTGTCAGCAAAGTGATGTCTTTCATTTTTAATATGCTGTCTAGGTTTGCCATAGCTTTCCTTCCAAGGAGCAAGCATCTTTTATGGCTATAGTCACTGTCCACAGTGACTTTGGAACCCAAGAAAATAAACCTGTTACTACTTCCACTTTTCCCCCTTCTATTTGCCATGAAGTAATGGGACCAGATGTTGTGATCTTCATTTTTTAAATGTTGAGTTTTAAGCCAGCTTTTTCACTCTCCTCTTTCACCTTCATCAAGAGGCTCTTCAATTCCTCTTCACTTCCTGCCATTAGGGTAGTATAATCTGCGTATCTGAGCTTGTTGACATTTCTTCAGGCAATCTTGATTCCAGTTTCCAGTTTGTGATTCATCCAGCCTGGCATTTCACATGATGAACTCTGCATATAAGTTAAATAGGCAGAGTGACAAGATACAGCTTTGTACTCCTTTCCCAATTTTGAACCAGTCAGTTGCTTCATGTAAGATTCTAACAGTTGCTTCTTAACCCACATCCAAGTTTCTCAGGAGACAAGTAAGGTGGTCTGGTATTCTCATCTGTTTAAGAATTTCCCACAGTTTGTTGTGATCCACACAGTCAAAGGCTATACATATATATATATACCCTCCTTCTTGAGCCTCCTTTCCCCCACCCCATCCCACTCCTCTAGGTCATCAGAGCACTGAGTTGAGTTCCCTGTGCTATATTGCAGGTTCACACTAGCCATCTATTTTTAAACATGGTAATGTATATATGTCAATCCTAATCTCCCAATTTGTCCCACCATCCCTTCCCCTTCCACCCTCCCCAACTGTGTCCACATGTCTCTTTTCTACATCTGTGTCTCTACTCCTGTGGTGGAACTAGGTTCATCTGTACTGTTTCTCTAGATTCTATGCATGTGTTAATATATGATATTTGTTTTTCTCTTTCTGACTTCACTCTGTTAATCTCTAGGTCCATCCATATCTCTACAAATGACCCAATGTGCTCCTTTTAATGGCTGAGTAACATTCTATTATATATATCAGCCACCCTCTGTATCTACTCATCTGTCAGCGGACACTTAAGTTGTTTTCAAGCCCTGGTTATTGTAAATAGTACTTTAGTGAACATTGGGGTACATGTGTCTTTTTAAATTATTTTTTTCTTAGGGTATATACCTGAGATAGGATTGCTGAGTAGTTCTATTTTTAGTTTTGTAAGGAAGTTTCATACTGCTCTCCACAGTGCCTGTGTCAATTTACATCTCCACCAACAATACAAGAGGGTTCCCTTTTCTCTACACCCTCTCCAACATTTATTGTTTGCAGATATTTTGATGATGGCTGTTCTTACTGGTGTGAGGTGATACTTCACTTACAGCTTTCATTTGCATTTCTCTAATAATTAGTGAGATTGAGCATCTTTTCATGGACCCCTTGGCCATCTATATGTCTTCTTGGTACAAAACAGATATATAGATCAATACTACAGGACAGAAAGTCCAAGATAAACCCACCTATGACAAACCAGTGGTCACCTAATCTATGACAATTAGATTGGGTCACCTAATCTATGACAATTAGATTGGGTCACCTAATCTAGGTAACCTAACCTAACTCCCTGGTGGCTCAGATGGTGAAGAGTCTGCCTGCAATGCAAGAGACTCAGGTTTGACCCCTGGGTTGGGAGGATCCCCTGGAGAAGGAAATGGCAACTCACTCCAGTATTCTTGCCTGGAAAATCTCATGGATGGAGGAGCCTGGCAGGCTACAGTCCATGGGGCCACAAAGAGTTGGACATGACTGAGCAACTTCACTTTTTCACTTTCAATCTAGGACAAAAGAGGCAAAAATACACAATGGAGAAAAGACTGCCTCTTTAGTATATTTTGCTGGGAAAACTGGACAGCTATATGTAAAAAAAAAATGATATTAGAATACAACCTATCACAATACACAAAAATAAATTCAAATGGATTATAGTCCTATATGTAAGACTGGAGACTATAAAATTCTCAGAGAAAAACATTGTTAAAAAAAAAAAACTCTCTGACATAAATTACAGAAAGATCATTCATGACCCACTTCTTAGAGCAACAAAAATAAAAACAATAAAAAATGGGTCTTCAAAAAAAAAAAAATGGGTCTTCATTAAACTTAAAGAGCTTTTGAAAAACAAAGAAAACCATAAAGAAGATGAAAAGAAGCCCTCAGAATGGGAGAAAATATTTACAAATGAAGCAACAAAGGATTAATCTCCAAAATATACAAACAGTTTATGCAGTGCTCTTTGTGTGTGTGTGTGTGTGTGTGTGTGTGTGTGTGTGTGTGTAAACTTGCAAAATGCCAGAATGATGAAACACAATCTGGAATCAAGTTTGTTGGGAGAAATATCAATAACCTCAGATACACAGATGACACCACCCTTATGGAAGAAAGTGAAGAAAAACTAAAGAGCCTCTTAATGAAAGTGAACAAGGAGAGTGAAAAAGTTGGCTTAAAACTCAACCTTCAGAAAACTAAGATCATGGCATCCGATCCCATCACTTCATGGCAAATAGATGGGGAAACAATGGAAACAGTGAGAGACTTTAATTTTGAGGGCTCCAAAATCACTGCAGATGGTGACTGCAGCCATGAAATTAAAAGATGCTTGCTCCTTGGAGGAAAAGCTATGACCCACCTAGACAACATATTAAAAAGCAGATACATTACTTTGCCAACAAAGGTCCATCTAGTCAATATGGTTTTTCCAGAAGCCATGTGTGAATGTGAGAGTTGGACCATAAAGAAAGCTGAGGGCCGAAGAATTGATGCTTTTGAACTGTGGTGTTGGAGAAGACTCTTGAGAGTCCCTTGGACTGCAAGGAGTCCATCCTAAAGGAAATCCAGTCCAACCAGTCCATCTTAAAGGAAATCAATCCTGAATATTCATTGGAAGGACTGATGCTGAAGCTGAAACTCCAATACTTTGGACACCTGATGTGAATAACTGACTCATTTGAAAAGGCCCTGATGCTGGGCAAGTTTGAAAGTGGGAGGAGATAGGGATGACAGAGGATCAGATGGTTGGATGGCATCACCAATTCAAAGGACACCAGTTTGAGCAAGCTCTGGAAGTTGGTGATGGACAGGAAAGCCTGGCATGCTGCAGTCCATGAGGTTGAAAAGAGTTGGACACAACTGAGTGACAGAACTGAACTGATAAAAGAACTTAATCAAAAATGGATGAAAGACCTAAATAGACATTTCTCCAATGAATTCTTGAGATCATCTTTAGAGGGTGGAACAGGTGTTGACTATAGGTTGAAAAGAGCTTATAAGATCCAAAGCACTTCTGAATTCCAGTGCAGGGTATGTCTTTAGATATGTGATTTTTGTCAAAGAATTAGAGCACTATAGTTGTTTAGTCACTAAGTCATGTCCAACTCTTTTGTGACCCCATGGACTGTGACCCATCAGGCTCCTCTGTCCATGGAATTTCCCAGGAAAAAATACTGAAATGGGTTGCCATTTCCTTCTTCAGGGAATCTTCTTGACCTTGGGATTGAGCTCACATTTCCTGCATTAACAGGCAGATTCTTTACCACTGAGCCACCTGGGAAGCTCTTAGAGCATTGTAGTCTTTGACATTTCAGTTGTAAATTGGTGCTGCTATTACCAACCTCAAAACTATGATTTTTCCAGTAGTCATATACAGATGTGAGAATTGGACCATAAAGAAGGCTGAGTGCTTAAGAACTGATGCTTTCAAATTGTGGTGTGGGAGAAGACTCTTGAGAGTTCCTTGGACAGTCAATCCTAAAGGATATCAACTCTGAATATTCATTGGAAGGACTGATGCTGAAGCTAAAACTCCAGTTCTTTGGCCACTTGATGCAAAGAGCTGACTCTGGAAAATACCCTGATGCTGGGAAAGATTGAAGGCAGGAGGAAAAGGGGGTGACAGAGGATGAGATGGTTGGATGGGATTACAGACTCAATAGACATGAGTTTGAGTAAACTCCAGCAGATAGTGAAGGACAGAAAATCCTGGTGTGCTGCAGTTCATGGGGTCTCATAGAGTCAGACATGACTTAGAGACAACAGCAACATTACCAACCTCATAAGTTGCTGTAAAAATTTAAAGTGACACATGAACAGAATTTGTAAACTATGAAACAGTTTTCAAATATTATATAGTAGTGGCAGTTTTACTTAGTTTGGGAATACAATCAATGGATCAAGAATCTCTGCCTAAAAAAGGCTTAGGGATACCATGGGAGTCAGAAGAACTCTCTTGACACCATGTTTTCTTAGCAACTGCATTGTTTTCTCTTGACGATTTATTTGGAATGAGTAGAAGGATATGCTGAACACTGGAGGAGGAATAATATCCTCTGAGAAGTTCCTTTGCACCTCTACTATATTCAGGGAGTACAAGAAGAAGAAAAAGTAACTGAAGAACTGAAGAGATTCACAACACAGGAAATGACAAAAGGATTTTCTTTATTTGAGGAGGCAGTTAGATTTTAAAGCATGGGATCCAAATGTAGAACTGTACACAAAAGTTGCAGCAGCCTTTTAGGATGCTATCCAGTGCTACTGTGTCATTTATGATGAGGAAAAAAAGAATTGCTACACAGGCATCTTTTGATTTTTTTTTTTAGCCATGGATTTACATGTATTCCCCATCCCAGTCCCCCCTCCCACCTCCCTCTCTACCTGATCCCTCTGGGACTTCCCAGTGCACCAGGCCCGAGCACTTGTCTCATGCACCCAACCTGGGCTGGTGATCTGTTTCACCCTAGATAATATACATGTTTCAATGCTGTTCTCTTGAAACATCCCACCCTCGCCTTCTCCCAGAGTCCTCAAGTCTGTTCTATTCATCTGAATCTCTTTTTCTGTTTGCATATAGGGTTATCGTTACCATCTTTCTAAAGTCCATATATATGTGTTAGTATACTGTAATGGTCTTTATCTTTCTGGCTTACTTCGCTCTGTATAATGGGCTCCAGTTTCACCCATCTCATTAGAACTGATTCAAATGAATTCTTTTTAATGGCTGAGTAATATTCCATGGTGTATATGTACCACAGCTTCCTCATCCATTCGTCTGCTGATGGGCATCTGGGTTGCTTCCATGTCCTGGCTATTATAAAGAGTGCTGCGATGAACATTGGGGTGCATGTGTCTCTTTCAGATCTGGTTTCCTCAGTGTGTATGCCCAGAAGTGGGATTGCTGGGTCATATGGCAGTTCTATTTCCAGCTTTTTAAGAAATCTCCACACTGTTTTCCATAGTGGCTGTACTAATTTGCATTCCCACCAACAGTGTAAGAGGGTTCCCTTTTCTTCACACCCTCAAAAGACCTATACATAGAAAACTACAAAACACTGATGAAAGAAATCAAAGAGGACACAAACAGATGGAGAAATATACCGTGTTCATGGACTGGAAGAATCAATATTGTCAAAATGGCTATACTACCCAAAGCAATCTATAGATTCAATGCAATTCCTATCAAACTACCAACGGTATTTTTCACAGAACTAGAACAAATAGTTTCACAATTTGTATGGAAATACAAAAAACCTCGAATAGCCAAAGTAATCCTGAGAAAGAAGAATGGAACTGGAGGAATCAGTCTGCCTGACTTCAGACTCTACTACAAAGCCACAGTCATCAAGACAGTATGGTACTGGCACAAAGACAGAAATATAGATCAATGGAACAGAATAGAAAGCCCAGAGATAAATCCACGAACCTATGGTCACCTTATCTTCGACAAAGGAGGCAAGGATATACAATGGAAAAAAGACAACCTCTTTAACAAGTGGTGCTGGGAAAACTGGTCAACCACCTGTAAAAGAATGAAACTAGAACACTTTCTAACACCATACACAAAAATAAACTCAAAATGGATTAAAGATCTAAATGTAAGACCAGAAACTATCAAACTCCTAGAGGAGAACATAGGCAAAACATTCTCCGACATAAATCACAGCAGGATCCTCTATGACCCACATCCCAGAATTTTAGAAATAAAAGCAAAAATAAACAAATGGGACCTAATGAAACTTAAAAGCTTTTGCACAACAAAGGAAACTATAAGCAAGGTGAAAAGACAGCCCTCAGATTGGGAGAAAATAATAGCAAATAAATTTTTTTTTTTTCAAGAGGGTAGATAGAGTTGACTCCAGCAAGCAATCAGAACTGTGCCATCAATGTCAGGTGTGAGTGAAATTTCAACTTTCTCTCCATCTCCTATTGCTGACAGTCCTTCAGCTCTACCATCTCCCACCTCCTCTCCCTCCTCCAGTCAGTAACTCTTCTTGTCTGTTCACTTGATACCAGCCTCTATATGCCAGTTGTTGCTATATTGTACTTTTCAAGTTCAAGATCCTATACTATAAGATTAGAAATGTTTTCTTTATAAAAAATGACAACAACAAAAAAGTATAATTTTGAAACCTAAAAAATGAACATTTATGTGTGTACTTCTGTGAATATGCACACACTCATAACTATAAACACACACACACATTACAGTGCTGTTTCTTCCTAAAATGAAAAGGTTAGAGCAGAATTACAAAGAAACCCTGCTCATTCTGGGCACCTGAATCTCAAATAGGTTCTTTAATATTTGGAACTACTGTTTTTAAAAAATATAAAAAAGATTGAGAGTGACTGGAAGGAACCTATATTTTGCAGTAAGGACTTGTAAATGTACTTTACTAGAATGACAAAAGAAGTGTGAGCATCTATAAAACAAATTGTATATAATGTCTTGTGTTTCACTGGGATTAACTTATTCTGGCTCACTAAAGACTGGGCATCAAGTGAAGTGCTAGAACTGACTATAGTCAAAGGAAATTCCATCCCTGGGCCATTCACACCCTCTGGGTTTGATGTCAAGGAGTGTCACACTCATGTCTGTGTGGTTCTGTGGTGCATGGGGCACTTCATGGTATCAGGGCTCTCATATTTATTCTAATTTGGCCTTGATAGTTCCATCTGAAATTCCTAGAGGTCCATACAGTTTTTACAAGGCCCCTAAATATAGCTTTGATTATCTCTGATTAAATACTGCCTATGCCCATGCAGTCAGAATCACAAAAAATATGACTTTCATTGTGGCCCTCAATAGGTTGTCCAAGCTTATTTCTTGCCAGTGGCAGCTTGCTGTGTATTTCACCCTGGGGACTTTTCTTGACTTTACACACAATCAGCTCTCTGCTCCATAGGGCTGAGGAGTTGTTTTGGGGTTGGACATTCTCTCCGTTTGGTTTCCTTCCCTCTGGCTTTCATGAACACTCAAATAAGATAGAGGTAAAGGGAATGAGTCCACTTCCAAATGAGTACGATCTGAAAGGACTTCCTTGCACAGAAACCCTAGAACATGACACTTCCTATATATTATTTGTGAGTATTCTTCCCATCCTCAGCTGAATATTATTTCAGTTTTCATAGTTCTCTGTGGGATTCTGCAGGTAAGACATTGAATTTTTAGCAAACATTTATTAATGTAACCTGATTGGCCTTCCATCCTCCCTGTGATGGAATCCCCTGGGCCAGAGGCTGAGTCAATGGTTCCATTGCTGAAGTCCTCAGTCAGTCCTGCCCTGATGCCCATCACACACATGCATGCAGGCTAAGTTGCTTCAGTCGTGTCTGACTCTTTGCAACCCCATGGAGCCTGCCAGGCTCCACTGTCTTTGGGATTCTCCAGGCAAGAATATTGGAGTGGATTGCCATGCCCTCCTCCAGGGATCACACACACACACACCCTCTTAAAAATCACCAACCTGTGCCAGATCACTCTGGAAAACTTACAGAACAAATGGAAAAATGGGGTTAGTAGCACAATGCTTAATAACTCTGTGACTGAAAAAAAGAGAGAGATAAGAATCTAATAAAAATAGGGACTTCCCTGGTGGTCCAGCAGTTAAGACTTTGTTTTCCAGTGCAGGGGCTGCCTGTTTGATTGCTGGTCAGGGAGCTAAGATCCCACATGTCTCATGGCCAAAAAAACAAAACATAAAATAGAAACAATATTGTAACAATTCAATTATGTAAGAATGGTCCACATCAAAAAAAAAAAAAAAAAAACTTAAGAAAAGAGTAATCTAATGAAAATAATCCCACAATTTTTGCATATTAACTTGGTTAAAAAACATAGCAATAAATATGACACCTAACCTTCAAAAAGATATACTTGTTTATGGCACTATTGCTTCAGAACCCTGTGTGCAGAGGAAGAGAATAAAATAGAGACAGAAAACGGGTGAGAGAAACAAATAAAGAGCAATAGAGAAAAAGAACCAGAGGATGACTGCAAACTAGGATAGGTGGCCAGTGGGGGTTCAGGGCAGGGAGGAACAGACCTTGTGTTCTGTTTGGAGTAGTCATCTTGGGGCAGTGTTCTGTGGCCACGTTGGGCTTCTTGCAGACAAAGTCATCAGTAAAGTAGCTGAGAAGCTTGGTGGTGCTCAGTTGATGCAAATACATCAGTTCTGTTGGCAAAAATTTGGAGAAAGGCCAAGAAAACCCAAGAAAGGTGCCATCTGCCAGCTGCAAGAGAGTGAAGCCCATCCAAGGGCACATTCACAGGTAAGTTAACCTTAGGCTCTGAGGGTGGAAGGGTGCATGCAGGACTTTCCCTGCCAGGGCCCAGCACCTAGCACTGTCAACTTAAAAATGTTTACAACCTGAAAGTTGAGAGTTATGTCTTATTCAGTGGGAATTTTATTTTATTTTTTTTCCATTTATTTTTATTAGTTGGAGGCTAATTACTTTACATCATTACAGTAGTTTTTGTCATACATTGATATGAATTAGCCATGGATAGTAGACAGAATCTCAGGTAGCCCTGAGAGAACTGCTCCAAGGAGGAAAGGGAAGGAGCCAGGTTATATAGAAGTTTTATAACAAAGGGCAGATAGTCTGTACATCAAAATATTATTGTTAATTAAGGAAAACCAGATATCCCAAGTTAAGGAATTTAGTGTTTTTCTATGTATGGGAAGATATAAGAATTTGGGCTCACTGAAATCATTCCTTTCATACGTATCTTGACTATATGGGGCTATTATCTTGTGCTTTTCACATCCTGAGCTCCCTTGGAACTCACTGCAGGAAGTGGCTGCAGTCTGATAGCTGCTAGATTTTAGATACTCTCCTCCTTCTTCAGTGCCCTAAGAGCTCATCAGCTCACATTAGAGGGCTGCAATCACTGATGACTATAAAACCCTTGTTCACTGATACGGCAGGAAATATTCCATTTTTCAGCACCACAAAGTGTTTACTCATCCAGTGCCTACCCTGCCTGGTTTAAGACCATTTCTGGCTGCTATGAGAGAGGCTGAGGCATATACTGGGTGCATGCTGTGGTGACTGGCCAGGGATGAGAACAAGAGGCTGTAGTGACCGCCCAGGGATGAGAACAACCCCCAGGAGCCTGTATCAGTACAAGCAGAGTGTGCAGCCAGTGACGATCTCCTCAAACTGTAGCAGAGTTTTGTTTCCAGTTGACCCTCTTGGGTTACATTGGTGAGGACTGCTTCAAAGCCCAGGCCAGGGTGCTGTGCTGGGTACTTCCAACAGTGAAGACTTCCATGGCCCAGGGCTGGTGCCAGCTCCCTCCACACCCATGCCCCATCTGATTACCTTTTCCAAGAAGCATTCTGGCTACCCTTACCCGTTATAGTTACTCTTTAAACTGACATTTGCTGAAGTTCTATGCATTTTTTTTTAGCTTAAATGTGAATTATGTGTCAGTTCCAACCCTGGCAAATTTAGCTATAATTTGAAAGAATTGTGCTCCATCAAAATGGAGAGCCCAATGGGGTTCCTTTCAAGGATTTGCATTAAATAACAAAAAGAGCTTTTTAGAACTCTTCCAGCTGTTAAAATATTAAAATTCAAGAGCAGTAAAGAATGTATAAAGGCAAAAGCATCCAGTTTATATGAAATAAAAACTTTTCTTAAAGTTCCTTGAGTATCGTTTTTAAAGGAACTGAAGAGCTTATTTTTCAACAAAATTAAAAAAAAAAAAAACTTAGAAAAAAAACTTTTTCCGTGGCATCTTCAACTCATCAAACTTCCCTCCTGATGCCTCAATTCACCTTTGAAACAGGAACTGTGCATCAATTCTACCAGCATGTCCCTTATTAAATGAAACAACTGCTGCTGAAAACTTTAGCACTACTTATATGGAGAGAAGGATTTGAAACAGTCTTCTCCACAGAACAATAGTTTGAAAAGATACAGGCACTGCTGTGTTCATAGCAGCACTATTCACAATAACCAAGACATAGAAACAACCTAAATGTCCATTGACAGAGGAATGGATAAAGAAGATGTGGTACACATATACAATGAAATATTACTCAGTCACAGAAAAGAACTAAATAATGCTATTTGCAGCAACATGGGTTGCTGCAACTAAGTGAAATCAGAAAGAGAAATCACTTATATGTTATTTCTTATATGTGATCACTTATATGATACCACTAGGGCTTCCCTGGTGGCTCAGAGGTTAAAGTGTCTGCCTGTAATGCGGGAGACCTGGGTTCGATCCCTGGGTCAGGAAGATTCCCTGGAGAAGGAAACGGCAACCCACTCCAGTATTCTTGGCTGGAGAATCCCATGGACGGAGGAGCCTGGTGGGCTACAGTCCACGGGGTTGCAAAGAGTCTGACACGACTGAGCGACTTCACTTTCACTTTTCACTTTCATATGATACCACTTATATGTGGAATCTAAAATATGACACAAATGAAACTATATAGCAAGCAGAAACAGAATCATAAACTTAGAAAACAGTCTTGTGGCTGCCAAGGGTTAGAGGTGGGGGAGGGATGGATTGGGAGTTTGGGAATAGCAGATGCAAATTATTATCTGTAGGATGGATGATCAACAAGGTCCCACTGTATAGCACAGGGAACTATATTCAACATTCTCTGATAAATGATAATGGAAAAGAATATGAAAAATATATGTATGTATGTGTATATATCTGAATCACTTTGCTATACAGCAGAAACTAACATAACACTGTAAATCAACTATACTTCAAATAAATAAACAGTCCTCTTGAAATGTCATTTAAGTAAGTTCAGGTTTAACAAGCATATATATCTTGAAATCAACCCCAAATGTTGAGGCAATGATGTGCGCTGCACCACTGCTGTCTGATGCAGACAGATCTTAGGGTTCAGAAGCTACTAGCTTCCCTAGAGCTCTCTTAATAGAGCACCCAAGATGATCTTCAGGAGCTCTCCTATTACTGTGGGGAATTTGGAAATGCTGAACTATTTTCACACCACCAAATACCTCATGTCTGTGAGCTGAAAACCAGTTTGCATTGCAATCCAAATTGTCAGAATTGAACAGTGAAGCACAAAAATCTCCACCCGACAATTTTTTATCTATCTAGATTTGGGAATATTTCCATAAATGCTTAATGTAACAGGCAAAAGACCTAAAAAATATTGAACGGTGTCTTTAAAACAAGTACACTTTCTGACAAGTGGAAATATAAGCATAAATTGTAGCCTGGAGGAGCAGTCAGCTGTGTACATTGTTTATGCTAGAAGACCTGAACTATAAGGCCAAGAGAACAAGACAAAGGATAAGCAGAATCTGGGAGCCCATTTCTGCAGATGGTTGAGTTGCAGAGGCCTTTGTACAAGATGATTCATACAATGGTCACAAATCCTACTTCTAGATCCTTTTAAAAGATCCTCCTTTGTTTCATTTACCTTCACACTTTCAGAAGTGTTCCATAGTTATTTTTACTTGCATAAGTGTCTTTAATCGAGAGATTTATCTTCTTTTCTCACTATGCTAGATAAGGGCACATTTCTTACCTCAAAACTAATTTCAAAGATGTGCTTCACGTGATGAATAAAGCTTTTCCAATGAAACATGGCTTTTGCTGTAGACTTAAGCATGCTTGAATAATGCAGGTGAAAGCACAGGGAGTGTTTATGTTCTACCAGTCCTTTCATTAACTGTTGGGACAGGCTGATGTGAGGCTCCCAGACATAGACAGACATAGACAGCACTGCAGCAAAGAGAATCAACCTGAGAAGAAAAGATTTGTGTAGGAGAGGTCTGGAGTGATTGGCTAAAGCTTCTTAACTATAATGATGCTGACTTTAATAGTTTAAATAGCCTTCCCTCTTTTTTGTCCCTAAATTAATCTAGCTAAGTATGCATCAGTTTTGCTGATCTTTTCAAAGATTTCAAAACCCTAGAAGTAGTGTAAGAGACGTTATAAGAAATCTATGGAATGTAGGAAGTGGAAGAAAAATACTTTGTGGCTCCAGGCTTGAAGGAACATCATACGCATCTTCTATGAGATAAAAGCCCCCTTAGACCTGGTATATCCTGGAGCTCACATAGCAGGAGAATGCCACCTGGGTATTCCTATTATCTTGAGCAACAGTCCATCTGACAACATGCAGGACCATACCATCAGGAAGGTGGATTGGAAGCCCTGTCAGAAATCATCTTTTTCTACTCTGGACCTGAAATTTCCCTGTCTGCAGAAAGATACCTAGGTGAGCAGTTTGCATAAGAGAAACAGACACAGTCAGAGCACATGGCTGATTTGGAAAGATGCCTTGTCTCCTTGGGCCTTCAGATCCTCATCCATCATCCAGAGATGAAGGATTGCCTGGAGGTTTTGCAGCAGGGGAAATACAGACACCATCATGCTAAGATCCTAGTGGTTGATGTGCTCTAATATTTCTAAATGTGACCATTTAGGGGAAAAAATGTATATGGTATCTCTCTGTATTATTTCTTACAGTTGCATATGAATCAATGATTTTTTCCAAAACATGGAATAGAAAAATCAGGGAGTAACCAGAATCCAAGATCAAGAAAAGAATGGAGAAAAACCAGGAAATAACATACTCATTCTTTTTAAGTTAGCACAGAAGGTGTACAAAATTGACCTTATGCTGTACTGTAAAGAAAGTCTAACAAATGTCAAAGATTTGAAATTAGACCAAGTATAATTCTGTGACTACAGTAAACCTAGTTGTCAATAAAGAAACAAAACCGGGAAACCTCTAAATGCAGCAATAATATTTTAAGTAACCAATGAGTTAAGAAAATAATAATAGATGTTAGAAAATGTTTGTATTAATTAATAGTGAAAACACAACAGATCAAATTATCAAGTTCATGAAACACTTTTTTCTAAAACTGTGCCTAGAGGAAAATAGCTTTAAATACACAAGTTAGAAAAGAAGAAAGGCTGCAATTTCAGTGAGTAAGTACTAAGGAGTTACAAACTAATAATTATAAAAATTAAGTGAAAAGACATAGTTAAAACAAGAATAAAAAAGTTTTATTTCTAGATAATAGAATAGGAAGAATATTTAATGGAGAGAGATAATATTTTCATCAGAATCTTCAGAAGATTAAAAATACGAGAAACTATTGACAATGATGATAACAAAAAAGAAAGATACAAGCATTATTAAGAATCAAAAGGGAACAGAGCTACAGTTATAATAGAAATGAAAATGATAATCAGAATGTTATTAAAAAATTCATGGCAATAACTTTGGACTCATTTCTGGAAAAATACATCTAACCAAAATTCAAACAATAACAAGTAAAATTTTCAAGTATCCTATAAAAAAGCTTATTCCAGAAAGAAAACTTTGGTATCAGAGACCTTCAGTAGAGAACTGTTAAAAAACATTAATAAAGAAGTAACATGAATGTTACACATATTTTTTTCAGAGTATAGAAAAATAGAGGAAAATTTGCCAACTTTATTAATGACAACAAAATAAACTGCACAGCAAAACTTGTACTAAAGATTAAAAGAAGAGAAAATTTTAGATCAATTATTCTCATGAATATAGATACAAAATTCTAAAAATAGTGGCAAAATGAATAAATAAATATACGAAAATGATACTAGATCATAAAGAAGTTTATGTTTATTCCTGTTTACTTCAGGAATGTAAAGTTGGTTTAAAATTGAAAAATTAATCAATATAAATCACTACATTTGCAGAAAAAGGAGACAAAATGCATAACTTTCCCAAGAAATACATGAAAAGAATTACATAAAATCGATCCCCTATTTAGGAGTGCAACTTGCAGCTGAGATGTAACAGAAAGGAACATCTTTAATCTGAGAAAAGATACTTAATATCAAATTTAATCAAGCATCATACTTTTTAATATATGAAACACCGGAAAATTTGCTCAAAGGCCAGTGGTAAGATAAGAATGTCCATTATCGATATGCACAGTCAACTTTTTACTTGAATTCAGCTGCTCAGTCATTGTCTGACTCTTTGTGATCCTATGCACTACAGCACGCCAGGCTTCCCTGTCCATCACCAACTCTAGGACCTTGCTCAAACTCATGTCCATCAAGTCGGAGATGCCATCCAACCTCTGTCATCCCCGTATCCTCCTGCCTTCAATCTTTCCCAACATCAGAGTCTTTTCCATTGAGCGAATTATTCACATCAGGTGGCCGAAGTATTGGAGTTTCAGCTTCAGCATCAATCCTTCCAATGAATATTCAGGACTGATTTCCTTTAGAATTGTCTGGCTTGATCTACTTGCAGTCCAAGGGACTCTCAAGAGTCTTCTCCAACACCACAGCTCAAAAGCATCAATGCTTCAGCTTTCTTTATAGTCCAACTCTCACATTCATACATGACTACTGGAAAAACCATAGCTTTGACTAGACGAATTTTTGTTGGCCAAGTAATGTCTCTGCTGTTTAATATGCTGTATAGGTTGGTTGTAGCTTTTCTTTCAAGGAGCAAGCGTCTTTTAATTTCATGGCTGCAGTCCGCCATCTTGGCTCCTCCCCTGCAGCCATGAAATTAAAAGACGCTTGCTCCTTGGAAGAAAAGCTACAACCAACCTATACAGCATATTAAAAAGCAGAGACATTATTTTGGCAACAAAGGTCCATCTAGAAAAAGCTATGGTTTTTCCAGTAGTCATGTATGGATGTGAGAGTTGGACTATAAAGAAAGCTGAGCAGTGAAGAACTGATACTTTTGAACTGTGGTGTTGGAGAAGACTTTCGCGAGTCCCTTGCAGAGTAAAGGGATCCAACCAGTTCATCCTAAAGGAAATCAGTCCTGAATATTCATTGGAAGGATTGATGCTGAAGCTGAAACTCCAATACTTTGGCCACCTGATGCAAAGAACTAACTCATTTGAAAAAACCCTGATGCTGGGCAAGATTGAAGGTGGGAATAGATAGGGACGACAGAAGATGAGATGGTTGGTGAAATCACTGACTCAATGGACTGAGTTTGAGTAAACTCCGGGAGTTGGTTATGGATAGGGAGGCCTGGTATGCTCCAGTCCATGGGGTCATAAAGACTCAGACAGGACTGAGCAACTGAACTGAACTGTAGCTTTAAGCCAACTTCTCCACTCTCCTCTTTCACTTTCATCAAGAGACTCTTTAGTTCTTCTTTGCTTTTACTTGAGGTTTTGACTAATGTGATCAAGTCAAGAAGAAAGAAAAGGTATGAATATTGAATAAAAGAAAAGAAATTATCCATGGATGGCATGAACATGTATGAGAAACATCCAAAATAATCCACCATTACATCAGAATATCATTTACTGAAATTATCAAAATCTCTGGGCACAAATTTATCATTTAAAAATAAATTGTGTTCATATCTACTAGTCACAGAAAATTACAAAAAGCAATTTTAAATGATAATTGCTACATGGCAAATAAAACAAATCAAATACTTAAGTATAAAGCCATCTAGACATTATAAGAGTTCACAAAACCTACAAAACTATATTGAAAGTGATATTATTTAAGCAAACACAAATAAAGAGAAGGATACATCATCTTTAAGGAAAAGAATAATCAGCACTGTGGGGGTGTCAGTTTTCCTCAAACTGAGTCTACAGTTCCAGTTTTCATCCCACGTAAATCCTCCCTGGATTTTGTTTTTACTTTCTGCTAAAGTTGACAAGCTCATTCTTAAAAATTGTATATGGAATACAATGTCCAGGAATAACCTTAATAATCTATTTTTTTAAGAGAGCAATGTTTGAGCACTCAGACTATCTGATATCAGTATTTATTGTAAAGGCATATTATATTACTTAAAGAAAAGCATTACGGTATTGGCACAAGGACAGATAAATAGTGCAAGGTGAAGTTCCTAAACAGACCCAAGCATAAATGAGCTCTTGAATTTTTGGCAGAGACAACACTATGAAACATGGGAAATAAAAGTTCTTTTAGGTAAACAGTACTGAGTAAATTGAGTATACATATTAGACCTGAATGTGAAAGTTAAATGGAGTAAGCTTCTGGAAAATTACATGGTACAAAGCTATCTCTCAAACAGGATAAACTACATGAAGACTATCAGAAAAATTTGAGCAGTTAGACTTCTTAAAATCTTCTGTTCATCCAAAATTATTAAGAAGACGTTGCAGACTGGGGGTGGAAGAAGAACTCTGCAATACATGTAAGTAGCAAAAGATTCATATTCAGAATATATTTTTCAAATCATTAAGAAAAAAGTGATACAATAGTCCAGTTTTTAAGTGAGGAAAAATTATAGATAAGCACTTAACAAAAGATAATACCAAAATGGCCAATAGCAATAAGAAAATATACTCAAAAATTAAGCCACAATGATTTATCATTCTACTATTTTGTCCTCATTTAAATTCTAAAATTAAGAAAACTAGAAATACTGAATATAAGTGAGGGTGTGGGACACCTGTAACTCCTTTGTATTGGGTGTATAAATAGATAAAACCATTTGAAAAGCTGCCTACAGTATTTATCAAAGCTAAACACACACATTTGTTCAGCAGATCCATGCCCCTGTATCTACTAATAATCAACAGAAATCTTATATCTGTCCCAGAGATACAAAAGAAGGGCCGTTTCACTGTTACTTTGAACAATGAATAGTTTAATGATAAAACTGGGATGAATACAATCCTTCCTCAATAGCAGAATGGAAACACAAACTGTAAATCATACAATCATGAATGGAACATTGTGCATCAGTGCAAATGGGATGAGCTGCCCTCCATACACAACATGGGCACACCTCACAGACACACCTGGTGCTTACAAACCAAACACAACTCCAGCATACTGGATGACCACATCGATCTCAACACCAGGCAAGAGGACTCTGAGGTCTTGAGGGGAGGAGCTTGGTCCCCTTGCTGAGGATAGAGGCTCTGTGACTGAGTGGCCATGGGAGAGACATCTGGGCTGGGATGACCTCCTACTTCTCCACTGCTGTAGTGAGAACATGCCACATCCAGGCTACAATAAGTTAGAATGTTAAAATTCCAGTAAATCATATTGAAAAAGCAGAGTTGAATAGATTGATTAATAAGGAGTTGATGTGTTTGACTGCTGACAGCTTCTAAGTCTTATCTCTCCCTTCTCCCCTTGTGCCCACCTCTGGTCAGTAGACAAAGCAGCCAGATGCTTTCTCCTTTAGAGAGGACAGGAGATTAAAGTTTCTAAAGTCCCTGAGTGTGTGGGGGAACCCTGGTAAGCCCCAGCTCTAACCACAATAGAAATTCAGTCTGGTCTCCTTTACTGGCTATCCCAGGCTATTTGGGAACTAAATTTTGAGTAACATAATGAGCTGAATGATTGTAAGTGAAAGCCACTTAGTTGTGTCCAACTCCTTGTGACCCCATGGAAGTAGCCTGCCAGGCTCCTCTGTCCATGGAATTTTCCAGGCAAGAATACTGGAGTAGGTAGCCATTCCCTTCTCCAGGAGATCTTCCCCACCCAGGGATCAAACCTGGATCTCCTGCATTGCACTTAGATTCTTTACCATCTGAGCCACTTGAATGTTTGTGCCTCTCCCAAATTCAAATGTTCTTGGAGTTAGGGCCTTTGGGAGGGGATTAGGTATAGTTGAGGCCATCAGCGGGCCCCCGTCATGGAGTTAGTGTCCTTATAAGATATTTCTCTCTTTCTTCATGTTCATACACCAGGGGAAAGCCATGTGAAGATACAACCAGAAGGTGGCCATCTGCACACCAAGAATAGAGCCCTGATTAGGAACTGTGTCTTCTGGTACCTTCATCTTGGATTTCCAGCTCCCAGAACTGTGAGAAATAAATGTCTGCTATTTCAGCTGCCCACAGTGGTATTTTGTTATGGTAACACATGAACTTATTGAGAAGGGAGGGCAATCCTCCTTCTTTCCATAGTACCTGTGATAATATATGGAACAATATCTAACAAGCATTAAAACAAACAAACAAACAAAGGTCAGTTTACATCTATCTGGTCTTCATATTTACAGAAAAATAATTGGAGACACACAAACATATTTGTATAGGGTCTAGATACAAAACAGAAACTATATCTGCCTTTTTAGAGGACTCACAAGAAATTGGAAAGTATAGTTAATGCTGAGCTATTTGCAAGGCCTCCTCAGACAACCATTTTATCTTTTTGCATTTCTTTTTCCTGGAGGTGGTCTTGATCACTTTCTCCTATACAATCTCATGAACCTCTATCCATAATTCTTCAGGCACTCTGTGTATCAGATCTAGGCCCTTTAATCTATTTCTCACTTCCACTGCATAATGGTAAGGGATTTGATTTAGGTCATATCTGAATGGTACAGAGGTTTTTTCTACTTTCTTCAATTTAAGTCTGAATTTGGCAGTAGGAGTTTTTTATTTGAGCCACAGTCATCTCTCTGTCTTGTTTTTGCTGACTGTGTAGAGCTTCTACATCTTTGACTGAAAAGAATATGACAAGTCTGATTTCGGTATTGACCATCTGGTGATGTCCATGTGTAGAATCTTCTCTTGTGTTATTGGAAGAGGATGTTGGCTGTGACCAGTGCGTTGTCTTGGCAGGACTCTGTTAGTCTTTGTCCTGCTTCATTCTGTACTCCAAGGCCAAATTTTCCTGTTACTCCAGTTACCTCTTGACTTCCTACTTTTTCATTCCAGTCCCCTATGAAGAAAAGGACATCTTTTGGGGTGTTAGTTCTAGAAGGCCTTATAGGTCTTCATAGAGCCATTCATCTTCAGCTTCTTTAGCATTACTGGTTGGGGCATAGACTTGGATTACTGTAATATTGAATGTCTTGCCTTGGAAACAAACAGTGATCATTCTAGAGACCTAGAGATCTCTTGAAGAAAATGAGAAATACCAAGGGAACGTTTCATGCAAAGATGGGCATGATAAAGGACAGAAATTGTATGGACCTAACAGAAGCAGAAGATATTAAGAAGAGGTGGCAAGAATACACAGAAGAACTATACAAAAAGCATCTTCATGAATCACATAACCACAATGGTGTGATCACTCACCTAGAGCAAGACATCCTAGAATGTGAAGCCAAGTGGGCCTTAAGAAGCATCACTATGAACAAAGCTAGTGGAGGTGATGGAACTCCAGGTGAGCTATTTCAAATCCTGAAAGATGATGCTGTGAAAGTGCTGCACTCAATATGCCAGCAAATCTGGAAAACTCAGCAGTGGCCACAGGACTGCAAAAGGTCAGTTTTCATTCCAATCCCAAAGAAAGGCACTACCAAAGAATGTTCAAGCTACCACACAATTGCACTCATCTCACATGTTAGCAAAGTAATGCTCAAAATTCTCCAAGCCAGGTGTCAACAGTACATGAACCATGAACTTGCAGATGTTCAAGCTAGGTTTAGAAAAGGCAGAGGAACCAGAGACCAAATACCAGACCACCTGACGTGCCTCCTGAGAAATCTGTATGCAGGTCAAGAAGCAATAGTAGAACTGGACATGGAACAAAAGACTGGTTCCAAATCAGGAAAAGAGTTCGTCCAAAGATGTATATTGTCACCCTGCTTATTTAAGTCATATGCAGAGTACATCACATGAAATGCCAGGCTGGATGAAGCACAAGCTGGAATCAAGATTGCCAGGAGAAATATCAATAATCTCAGGTATGCAGATGAGACTATCCTTATGGCAGATAGCAAAGAAGAACTAAAGAGCCTCTTGATGAAAGTTAACAAAGAGATTGAAAAAAGTTGGCTTAAAGCTCAACATTCAGAAAACTAAGATCATGGCATCCGGTCCCATCACTTCATGGCAAATAGATGGAGAAACAGTAGAAATAGCAACAGACTTTATTTTGTTGGGCTCCAAAATCACTGCAGATTGTGATGGCAGCCATGAAATTAAAAGACACTTGCTCCTTGGAAGAAAAGTTATGATCAACCTAAACAGCATATTGAAAAGCAGAGACATCACTTTGCCAACAAAAGTCTGTCTAGTCTTGCTATGGTTTTTCCAGTGGTCATATATGGATATGAGAGTTGGATTTAAAGGAAACCTGCACACCAAAGAATTGATGCTTTTAAAAATGTGATGTTGGAGAAGACTCTTGAGAGTCCCTTGGACTGCAAGGAGATCCAACCAGTCCATCCTAAAGGAGATCAGTACTGAATATTCATTGGAAAGACTAATATTGAAGCTGAAATCCCAATACTTTGGCCACCTGATGCAAAGAGCTGACTCATTGGAAAAGACCCTGATGCTGGGAAAGACTGAAGTCAGGAGCAGAAAGAGACAACAGAGGATGAGATGGTTGGATGGCATCATAGACTCAATGGACATGAGTTTGAGCAGGGTCCTAGATTTAGTAATGGACAGGGAAGCCTGGCATACTGCAGTCCATGGGATGGCAAATTGAGCAACTGAACTTAACTGAACAGTAAAAATTTTGCTAACATTGTGATTTTTGTTTTCCTATGTTTGTTTATTATTTCTCAAGTTAAAAAAAATCTTAAAAAAGCAAATGCAATTTAGTTCACTCTTAAAAAGGAAAAGAAATAGAAAGAAAGGTCATTTGCAGTAAATAAGTAAAAGCACAAGCGAAATGAGCGCAGCATTTTAGAATACATGACACATAATACTTTTACTTTTGCAGGTACTACAGAAAAGGCATTCCCCTGAGGTGTTAAACATGCAATGAGTCAAAGTGAGAATGAAAGTTCTTATGTAGCAAATGGCCAATTTTTATCTCTTTTATCATTCTTTGGAAAATGTATTTTTAGGATGTATACTGCTAAAGGTACTGCTACTTTCTTCCTTCTGTGTACTTGAAAACTCAAATACTGAAGTAAACAAAATAAGTAGAAACCAGAGATGTCCTTGAGCTTCTCCAGACAGTATGTTCTTTCATGGAGCACATTTAGGCAATATTTCTCTTTGTAGTACTAGGCTTCATCATTTAAGTAACAAGCTAATCCAGCCAAGACTTGCACAATGGCTGGAGTTAGTGGAATGATGCTCTCTTATTTCTGAAATAATGGGGTTAGAGCAGATGATCTTCAAGACCACTTCCAGATGAAATAGTTCAGGATCCAAGGAATACACACACCTATATAATTATCCTGTGTATGTCTCAATACTTGCAGAATTACAAGTGTTGAACTTAGAATCATTTTGAGATAAAATATTAGAGAATCTTCACAAGGGAACGTAGGTGTCATCTCTAGCCATGTCTGGTCCTCTATCCACTTCACTAAATGTACTTTACTGAATTTAAAAGGAGTGCATCCATCTAAAACTTTGGATGTCAACTACTTTCAAAGCAGAAATTAGCTCTATTTTCTGTCTGAAGAATTTGGGCAAAGCAATGTTTGGAACCCTCACATTTGGAGGTTAAGTTTCTGCCAAATATGGAAGTTCCCATTTATATTATCAATGGAATTTATTCAAATAAATCTTATTTATTCAAGGATCAATGCTGCATTTGTAGACTATGTCCCTAACTAAGGACTCAGTACCAAAGTAAATTATACTTTGGTACTTTATATACATATATATGTGTGTGTGTATATATATACATATACACACATATGTGTGTATACATATATATGTGTGTGTGTGTGTGTGTGTGTGTGTGTATACATACATATATATATATGGCATTAGTATATCATGATATCAGTATATCATGAAAGTTTAAATAAAATTAAAATTGCCAAAATTAAAAGGACAAGTCCATTCCAGAGTGGTTAACAAACCAATTAAATATCTCACCAAATAATCAGTCAGGTCCAGGTTCAGCCTGGATGCTCAATCTTTTCCCATGAACTTCCTCCTTCCTTGGTATGGCTTTTCACAGTGCTGTTCTCTTGCCTAAATAAACTGCATCTGCCCTTCAAGTATCCACTTAATATCAGCTTTCCTGGAGATGACACTGACACTCAAGTGAATTTCCCTTTGTGGTGTGCCTGCTTCTCCTACCCACCTCCCCATCATGATACTGGTCACGCATTTTGTAAATAACTTGTTTAATTTTTCCCCCTGACCTGACTATGGGCAAAGAGCACTGATAATCCACTATCTTGACCTAAGCCACAGATCCTTAGTGAAATTGCTATTTCTGGTGTAGTACATATGTTATCCAGGCTTCCTTGGTAGCTCAGACAGTAACGAATCTGCCGACAATACAGGAGACTCGGGTTTCATCCCTGGGTCAGGAAGATCCCCTGGAGAAAGGAATGGCTACTTCCTCCAGTATTCTTGCCTGGAGAATCCCATGG
Source organism: Odocoileus virginianus (assembly GCF_023699985.2). Lineage (NCBI taxonomy): Eukaryota > Metazoa > Chordata > Mammalia > Artiodactyla > Cervidae > Odocoileus > Odocoileus virginianus. The sequence goes on from NC_069704.1 coordinate 23,749,809, forward strand.
ACAGAGGAGCCAGATAGGCTCCAGTCCATGGGGTCACAAAGACTCGGACAGAACTGAGCAATGAGCTATTTCACCTTCACATGTGTGTTATCCACAGCTCTGAAAGGGGAATCCTCTCTCCTGAATTTTGTGCAGGTTAATTTTTTTTAAACTGTTATTCATAGTACTTCCACTCTCTGATATATTATATATTTATACATTGATTTGTCTTTATTATCTTACCAGAACATACTAATGGTGAAGGCAACAATACACTTTTCTATTGTATTTTTGCTGTATCCTCAGTGTCTGGTTCACAGAAGTATGTCATATTTGGTTAAATCAAAGAATTAACCAACAATGAATCAGTAGTATCAAAAAATTAAATTAGGTATGTATTAAACAACTACTGTTTCCCCAGTCTAAATAACTGAATTTGAGAAAAAGGAACACAGAAAAATAAACTAAAATAATAGTTTATTTCATATAATCTCTATGTTCTGCTGTAGAACTGAACAGGTTTATTCCTGAAAGTAGTATGTGTTCTAACTTGACATGGATCAATAAAACATAATCATCATCATCAACAAAAAAATGCATACATTTTTCCTGCTTTTGTGACCATTGTAATATTAAAACATCAAAAAGTAGTGTTATTTGACAGTTTGATCTTATTATTAAGGCACTATCCTTGCATTTTTGTTTACTTTGATTCTACTATGGTACTAAAGTACACATTTGTGATAAAAGTAGTAAGCAGGAATTTGTATTAAGCTCATACTGGCTTTCCCACAGCTGGTTTCTACCCACAAAAAAATAAAAATTGTTTAATACCTGCCCTGCACAATTTTGCCATATCCTTGCAAGATTCCCCAGATGAGTATGAAAAAGTTGAAAAGGAAAATAAATATCCAAAAATCCAGGAAAGTGCTAACATAAGATATCAGGCATATCTGGAATTCCTTGGGAAGGAAGATAGATTATAGTCGTGAGACAGCACACAGGTTATTTTGCTGTTTGTGTTTTTGTGATGTAGTTGTAAGGCAATGATGGGTTGAATTTTGCATTAAGGCAGTCCCTATCATTTGCTCTCAGGGATATTAATTACAAGGAGTATAATATTAGCAATTATCATTCATTAGCCAATATGATAAATTGCTCACTTACCTTGCACTCATTGAGTAAAAATGTTGAGTGTATGTGGGCTTCACTGGGAAACAAAGATGAGTAATAAAAACTTTTGTCATTCCTGAGGACAAGGTGAGACAAATAGATGTGTTAAGGAGCAATTTCTTGAGTGGATGTTATCAAAGTGTTGTCATAGCAACAAAGACACACTAATTGTTTGGTGGCATTGAGGAAGGCAAGTGAGTTATTGTTTCACCTGGGTCTACAAGGGGTAGAAGCAGCTTGCCAAGCAATCACAGAGAAAATGAGTGACTTTCAGATAAAGAAGCATGGTGAAAATCATCTCTTATTTTCCTATAATTGGTTCAGGGTCACAGACATGTGGGAAAGAGATGGTAAAACTGGAGATGGTGTTAAGGATAAAACAGGCTAGATCATGAAGCATTTTGCATACCAAATTAGAGATGAGAAATGTTATCCTCATATAAGTTATCTGTTAAAAATTTTACTTAATTGTTTAGACACACAGCTTTAAGAATTAAGTTGTATCCTAGGGATTTTAATGATAAATCTGCTAGGTTTTAGCTCTTTTAAGTTTAGTCAGTATAACACTGATATCAATGTATCGAATAAACCAGAAGGAGAAAAGAATTGATGATAAAGAAATCATTTAAAGGCTTATTGTAAGAATATAAGGAAGAAATAATCAATATTGGAACAAAAGGATTGCGTCAAGTTCTGTGACATAGAATAGAAAGGATGTAATAAATAATTGCTAAATTTGGGAGTGGTGGGTCAAGAAAGGATGACACTGGGGTTGCTAATATGAAAGAGAGTGGGTCACATTAAGAAATTATATCAATAGTTAAAGGTCATAATCATAGAGAACAGACTGTGGCTGTAAAGGGGGAGTGGAATGGTGGAGATATGGAATGGGAATTTAGTATTGACAGATGGAAACTATTATATATAGAATGGATATACAACAAGGTCCTACTCTATAGCACAGGGTATTGTATTCAATATCTTGTGATAAACTATAATGGAAAATAATGTAGAATATATACATATTTTATATTCATGATATATGAATATATATGAATCACTTTGCTGTACAACAGAAATTAACACAACATTGTAATTCAACTATACTTCAATTTAAAAAATAAATTAAAAAAATAAAATAGATTAAAAAAAAAAGAATTTAGGGGAAGAGTCTCAAGGTCATAAAAATTGAGGGAGCGTAAAGGATAACACAGTCTCACCATACTAAGTTTGAAGACCCAACAGAACACCCAGGCAGATGTGCTCAGGTTGAAGACAGGCTGACCCTGAAGGTGCTGTCTTGAGGTTCATCATCTATGGATAGAGTTTGGGCCTTGAGAATGGTGACATCCCTCAGACGGACTGTGGAGTAAGGGTCAGCGAGCACTGGCATTAGATTTTGAGAAATATTTTGTTTTGTTTCGATAGTTATACAAAGGCTACTTTTCAGCTCTCATCACAAGAAGAAACTTAAGCGTTTATGATACTCTTTCTTTTTGAAGGGACTTCCTTGGTGGTTCAGATGGTAAAGTGTTTGCCTACAGTGCAGGAGACCTGGGTTCGATCCCTGGGTCAGGAAGATCCTCTGGAGAAAGAAATGGCAACCCACTCCAGTACTCTTGCCTGCAAAATGCCAAGGATGGAGGAGCGTGGTAGGCTATAGTCCATGGGGTTGCAAAGAGTCAGACACTGAGCGACTTCACTTTCACTTTTCACTTTCTTTTCTTTATATATATATATGTATCTTTTAAAAAGTACTTATTTTATTTATTTGACTGTGACATATTTCATTGTGGCATGAGGGATTTTTAGTTGTGGCTTGTGGGATCCAGTTCCCTGACCAGGGATTGAACCCAGGGCTCCTATATTGGGAGTGTGGAGTCTTAGCCACTGGACCACTATGGGAAGCCCCTGAAATGATTTCTTTACTGTACTATTGTTCTTACTGAATTTCCTCCTGTCCATAAAATGCTGCTTCATCTCTATGGAATCCTCCTCCTGTGCTGTCTTTAAATGTTTCATAATTTAAGGATCTGCCCTTGGCTTTATTCTTTTCCATGTTTGCACTTACTACCTAGGTGGTCTCATCTGACTCTATGGGTTTAAACCACACATGAATTTATTCATTCAACAGATATGTATTGTGAACCTATACTGTACCTGTCACATTTTTAAGCTTTACATGGCAGTGAATAAAATGGATTATGTTCTCATGGAATTTATCCTCCATTAAAGGGAAATATAATATATATGATTTGTAGGTACCTGAGGTTAGGGAACATACTTCTCAATATCATGTAAGCAGAGACTTGACATGCATTCATGTGTGGGCAGGATGTTATAGGGGAGGCAACAGTAAGCTCTAAGAAGCTGAAAAGAGAGGACTCCTGCCATTTTCTAAGGAGTGGCAAGGACTCTAGTGTGGCTAGAGCCACATGAGTCAGGGGTAACAGGGAGAAGATGGAATGGGGAGGTGTTCCATGCCCAGGTCAGGTAGGGCCAAGCCCACTATAAGGGAAATTCATATGTTTTCCTGAGAGTGAAGAGAAGCCTTCATAGGGTTCTGAGTGTTTGAGCAGCATAATCAGATTTATAGCTTTAGATGTCACTTCTGGGTTTCTATAAACAATCTAAATTTGAATATATTTTGAAGGTCAAGCCAGGAGATTTTGTGGAATGGACTAAAAGGAGGGTAGAAGAGAAAAGAGAAGTTAAAGGAAACAACAACTTGTAGAAACCATATGGTAAAGTGAGAAATGGCAGTTGTAAAGCATCTTTTACTGGATAGTGTGAGGCTGGGAGTGAGCAAAACAAAAATTACTGTTAATGTTTATATAACCCTTTGAATTTCCCCAGGAAAGTCAGTCATGGCAGCAAGCTGGAGTGTGAAATTCAGAGGTGAGATCAGAATGGGAGTTATAAATATGAGATTTATCAATTTCTGCTGCTAACAAACTACTCCCAGGACACTGCAAATCTAACTCCTTCTCACCAATTTCACTGCTACCAGTCTAGACTGAGATATCTTGGTGGATTTCTAACTGGATGCCTTCCTTTCAAATATGCCTTTCTGTATTCTCTTTCTCACAAGGTAGCCAGACTTCTCATTCTAAATGTAAATCACATATTGCTATCTGATCTACAGCCTTTAATTGGATTCTATCATCCCTCTAGACAAATAATTGCTGACCAGCCAAAACAATCTGGAGAAAGAACAAAGCTGAAGGCATCATATTATCTGATTTCAAAATATTTTACAAATCTACAGTAATCAAAATAGTATGGTACTGGCATAAATACAGATCGTTAGCCCAATGTAACAGAATAGAGAGCTCAGAAATAAACCCATGAATATATGGTCAACTGACCTTCAACTAGGATGCCAAGAATATACAATGGGGAAGGATAGTCTTTTCAACAAATGCTACTTGGAAAACAGTATATCTACATGCAAAAGAATGAAATTAAACCCTTATATTCCATGGGATCACAGAGAGTCAGACATGACTTAGTGACTGTACTACAACAACAATTATACCACATGTGAAAATCAACTCTAAATGCATTAAACATAAGACTTAAGAAGAAAACATAGGGGTAGTTTTCTTGACATTGTCCTCGGCAATGATTTCTTGCATATTCTTTATTATAGCAGGTAGGCCTTATGAGCTCTGAATCTGGTTACTCTCCATATTAGTTTCCAATTCTTTTGCTGCTCATTTTCAAAATTCCAATTCACTGCCTCCCTTGCTCTTCCTTGAAAATATCAATTAAAATATAAACTCAGAGTGAGGATGTGGAAAAATTGGAACACTTATGCACTGTGGATGGTGACGTAAAATTGTGCAACTGCTGTGGAAGACAGCTTCGTGATTTATCAAAAAGTTATGCACAGAACTACCCTACTGCTAAGTCACTTCAGTCGTGTCCGACTCGGTGCGACCCCATCCCTGGGATTCTCCAGGCAAGAACATTGGAGTGGTTTGCCATTTCCTCCTCCAATGCATAAAAGTGAAAAGTGAAAGTGACCCTATGACCCAGCAATTCCCTTCCTAGGTATATACCAAAAAGAACTGAAAACAGGGACTCAGGAAAGTATATATACACATCACTATTTACATCAACAAAATGGTACAAATAACCCAAATGTCCACCAATGTATGAATGGGTCAACAGATTGTTGAAAGTGAAAGTGAAAATGGCTGTCATGTCTGACTCTTTGCAACTCCATGGATTGTACAGTTAATGGAATTCTTCAGGCCAGAATACTGGAGTGGGTAGCCTTTCACTTCTCCAGGGGATCTTCCCAACCCAGGGATCAAACCCAGGTCTCCCACATGGCAGGTGGATTCTCTACCAGCTGAGCCATAAGAGAAACCCTTGTGTACACATAAAATGAAATATCATGCCATAAAAAGGAATGAAGTACTGACATGTGCTACATGTAGATGAACATTCAAAACACACTAATTAAAGGTTCCAATCACAAGAGATCACATTCTATGACTATTTTTATATGAAATATCTGTAATAGATAAATCTATAAGAGACAGAACAAAAACTGGTGGTTTCCAAGGCTGTGAAGAATGAGAAAAAATGACTTAGTGGTAGGGATTGTATTTTAGAACTAGACAAGAGGTAATGCATTGAATTGTGAATATACTAAATGCCATTGAAATGTCGTCTCACTTTATTTAGGTCTCAGCCATTTATCCATTTAGAGGGCTTATCTGGCTTCTAAAATAGTATACTTCACTCTCTTTCTCCTTACCTATTTTATTTTTTCCAGTCTCAGCCAAGTAGTCTACCAACATCAATCATAATATACTATATATATGTGCCTGCATGTATGTGTGGTCTATCATGAATTTATATCCTTAATCTTCTGCTATTTACTATGTTCCTATATTTCCCCAGTTAAGTCATAAAATAACTCCCTATCCCTTCTCCAGCAGATCTTCCCAACCCAGGAATTGAACCAGTGTCTCCTGCATTGCAGGTGGATTCTTTACCAACTGAGCTATCAGGGAAGCCTTTAATGAAAATGAGGATATTAACATTTTCCATGTGGTTTTGTTAACAGAATTAAGTGAGATAATGCATATACAATGATTAACAGGAGTTCTAGGCTTATAGTATATATTGGATAAACTATGGTCATTAACTTTATATAGCTATTTTGAAAGTGTTGAAGTTAATGACCATAGTTTATCCAATACATACTATAAGCCTAGAACTCCTGTTAATCATTGTATATGCATTATCTCACTTAATTTTGTGAACTGCAATGAAGGAAAATGTACAAAGAACAGCAGTCCCAAGTCTCTTTCTAGCAGGTGGGAAAGTGAATGAAAATTGAAGAGCAAATACTGTTAATAGCACCTGGCAAAGTGAGGAGTTTTTGAGCACAACTGGAAGATTAAAAAAAAAAAAAAAAGTTGAGACTTAAACAGGTTTGAAGGTAAAACAGTCAATAGATGAGCAAATGGGACCAAAGGTACAAAGTTTCAAAGAGGTCAGGGACAATGACCCCATAAACAGTTGTCAAGACAGCATGTGTCTTCAGGCCCAGCACTGACCTCAGGCACATTTGTAAGTGCTGCCTTATTGAGTTTGAAGTGTTTCAAGAACTATCCTCAGAACATCACATTCACAGTAAAAGTGAACATTTCCACTGTTCTCCTTCTCTAGATACTCTAATTCTAGTTGTGGAGAGAAGGGAGTGAGTCCCAGTTATGAATAAGCGTGATTCAGGTGCATAGGTGTATCCATCAGGGTACTGAGGACACAGGACTGAAATTCAATAGATTGTCTGAGTATGGTTGAGGACAAAGGATTTTTTTTTTTTCAAACAAGAACTAGGGAATAGTATTTTTTCAGACTTAGTGTATTTCAAGTTTTTATGTAATATGTATACCGTATGTTGCTGCTATAGTGAAAAATTTTTAAGATAGACCTGCAGTTCCAACAGTAATCAAGATTATGTGGCATTTGCTTCATTCTCCCCCGTTTTGTTCATTTCTTGTTGTTCAAGTATTTGAAAGTAAAAGCAATATTTCTTGTCTTTTCATTTCAACTCTATTCACCATGTATTTCATAAAACAAAATAAATATTTTGAAAACCATACAACACTTAACAATATTAATAACAATTTCTCAGTAACATTAATAATGGATCTATATCCAATTGTCTCAATAATATTAAAATATCTTCCTGTACATATACATATTTTTTCCCAAATCTGTATCAAGGTTTAGTCTCTTAATTCTTCTTTAATTGAAATTTCTTCCTAGCCATTTTTAATAAAAATTGATTTGCTGAAATAATTTGGTTAATTGTTCTATGAAATATCCTGAATCCTGGATTTGTCCACTTTTCTCAAGTTTATGTTTAAATTTTTCTAGTACCCTCTGTATAGGCAGTAATTGGAAGCTCAGTGAAACTATGTGCCATGCTGTGTAGGGCCACCCAAGATGAACAGGTCATGATGAAGAGTTCTGACAAAATGTGGTCCACTGGAGAAGGGAATAGCAAACCATTTCAGTATTCCTGCTTTGAAAACCCCATGAACAGTATGAAAAGTCAAAAAGAAAGGACACTGAAAGAGGAACTCCCCGGGTCAGTAGGCGCCAAATATGTTACTGGAGAAAAATGGAGAAATAAATCCAGAAAGAATGAAGAGATGGAACCAAAGCAAAAACAGCACCCAGTTGTGGATGTGACTGGTGATGGAAGCAAGGTCTGATGCTGTAAACAGCAATATTGCATAGGAACCTGGAATGTTAGGTCATGAATCAAGGCAAATTGGAAGTGGTCAAACAGGAGAGGGCAAGAGTGAACATTGACATTTTAGGGATCAGAAAACTAAAATGGACTGGAATGAGTGAATTTAACTCAGATGACCATTATATCTACTACTGTGGGCAAGAATCTCTTAGAAGAAATGGAGTAGCCCTCATAGTCAGCAAAAGAGTCCAAAATGAAGTATTTGGATACAGTCTCAAAAATGACAGAATGATCTCTGTTCGTCTCCAAGACAAACCATTCAGTATCATGGTAATCCAAGTCTATGGCCTGACCAGTAATGCTAAAGAAGCTGAAGTTGAACAGTCCTATGAAGACCTATAAGACCTCCTAGAATTAACACCCAAAAAAGATGTCCTTTTCATTATAGGGGACTGGAATGCAAAAGTAGGAAGTCAAGAAACACTTGGAGTAACAGGCAAATTTGGCCTTGGAGTACAGAATGAAGCAGGGCAAAGGCTAATAGAGTTCTGTCAAGAGAATTCACTAGTCATAGCAAACACCCCCTTCCAACAACAGAAGAGAAGACTCTCCACACAGACATCACCAGATGGTCAACACCTAAATCAGATTGATTATATTCTTTGCAGCCAAAGATGGAGAAGCTCTATACAGTCAGCAAAAACAAGACCGGGAGCTGACTGTGGCTCATATCATGAACTCCTTATTGCCAAATTCAGACTTAAATTGAAGAAAGTAGGGAAAACCACTAGACCATTCAGGCATGACCTAAATCAAATCCCTAACGATTATACAGTGGAAGTAAGAAGTAGATTCAAGGGATTAGATCTGATAGACAGGGTGCCTGAAGAACTATGGATGGAGGTTTGTGATATTGTACAGGAGGCAGGGATCAAGACCATTCCCAAGGAAAACGAATGCAGAAAGGCAAAATGGCTGTCTGAGGAGGCCTTACAAATAGCTGTGAAAAGAAGTGAAGTGAAAAGCAAAGGAAAAAAGGAAAGATATACCCATTTGAAAGCAGAGTTCCAAAGAATAGCAAGGAGAGATTAAAAAAAAGCTTTCCTCAGGGATCAGTGCAAAGAAATTGAGGAAAACAACAGAATGGGAAAGACTAGAGATCTCTTCAAGAACATCAGAGATACCAAGGGAATATTTCATGAAAAGATGGGCTCAATAAAGGACAGAAATGCTATGGACCTAACAGAAGCAGAAGATATTAAGAAGAGGTGCCAAGAATACACAGAAGAACTGTACAAAAAAGATCTTCATGACCCAGATAATCACTATGGCGTGATCATTCACCTAGAGCCAGACATTTTGGAATGCAAAGTCAAGTGGGCCTTAGGAAGCATCATTATGAACAAAGCTAGTGGAGGTGATGGAATTCCAGGTGAGCTATTTCAAATCCTAAAAGATGATGCTGTGAAAGTACTTCACTCAATATGCCAGCAAATTTGGAAAACTCAGCAGTGGCCACAGGACTGGAAAAAGTCAGTTTTCATTCCAATCCCTAAGAAAGGCAATGCCAAAGAATGCTCAAACTACCGCACAATTGCACTCATCTCACACACTAGCAAAGTAATGCTCAAAATTCTCCAAGCCAGGCTTCAACAATATGTGAACTGAGAACTTCCAGATGCTCAAACTCGTTTTAGAAAAAGCAGAGAAACCAGCAATCAAATTGCCAACATCTGCTGGATCATCGAAAAAGCAAGAGAGAGTTCCAGAAAAATATCTACTTCTGCTTTATTGACTATGCTAAAATCTTGATGGTGCAGACCACAATAAATGCTGGAAAATTCTGAAAGAAGTGGGAATACCAGACCACCTGATCTGCCTCTTGAGAAACCTGTATGCAGGTCAGGAAACAATAGTTAGAACTGGACATGGAACAATGGACTGTTTCCAAATAGGAAAAGGAGTACATCCAGGCTGTATATGATTACTGTACTTATTTAACTTATATGCAGAGTACATCATGAGAAGTTCTGGGCTGGAGGAAGCACAAGCTGGAATCAAGATTGCCAGGAGAAATAACAATAACCTCAGATAAGCAGATGACACCACCTTTAGGACAGAAAGTGAAGAAGAACTAAAGAGCCTCTTGATGAAAGTGAAAGAGGAGAATGAAAAAGTTGGCTTAAAGCTGAACACTGAGAAAACAAAGTTCAAGGCATCCAGTCCCATCACTTCATGGCAAATAATTGGGGAAACAGTGGAAACAGTGACAGACTTTATTTTTCTGGGCTCCAACACCACTGCAGATGGTGACTGCAGCCATGAAATTAAGATGCTTACTCCTTGGAAGAAAAGTTATGACCAACCTAGATAGCATATTAAAAAGCAGAGACATTACTTTGTCTACAAAGATCCATATAGTCAAGGCTATGGTAGTTTTTTCCAGTAGCATGTATGGATGTGAGAGTGGCCTATAAAGAAAGCTGAATGCTGAAAAAATGATGCTTTTGAACTGCGGTGATGGAGAAGACTCTTGAGAGTCCCTTGGACTGCAAGGAGATCCAACCAATCCATCCTAAAGGAAATCAGTCCTGGGTGTTCATTGGAAGGACTGATGTTGAAGCTGAAACTCCAATACTTTGGCCACCTGATGCAAAGAGCTGTCTCATTTGAAGAGAACCTGATGCTGGGAAACACTGAAGGCAGGAAGAGAAGGGGTTGACAGAGGATGAGATGGTTGGATGGCATCACTGACTCAATGGACATGAGTGTGAGTAAACTCCAGGAGTTGGTGATGGACAGGGAGGTCTGGGGTGCTGCAGTGCATGGGGTTGCAAAGAGTCAAACTCGACTGAGAATCTGAACTGAACCGATCTGAAAGGTTTTATTAAACCCAGATTCAGCTTTTCTGTCAAGCATGCCTCCTAGATGATGGAATGATTCATGTTGTATTACATACATGAGGCATTTACAATTTGCTTATCCACATTCAAGGGACACCAAGAATCATCAATGGATGAGAGTGGTGAGTACTAATCTCTTCATTAAAACATTTTCCATACATCTTTCACCTAAGGCTCTTGTTTCTGCTGCTTACTTTACTATTTCTTTTTAATATAAAATTATAAACTCATGTATTTTTATAGATTGAATAAATTTGATTCGTGAGTCTTGATTTCAATAGGAGTCTGCCACTTTGCTCCTCTGTTCATCAACTTTGTATAACCAGGTAACTGTACTTTATCTTACATCATAAAGAGTTCATCTGTTCTTTTAAAAGATAACACTGTAAGTCCACACAAAATCTTACACACAGATATTTGCAGCAGCTTTTTTCAAAATTGCCCAAAGTTGGATTCAACCAAGATGTCCTTCACAGGTGAAAAGATAAGCTATGATATATCCAGACAAAGGATTATTGTTCAGCACTAAAAAATAAATGCTCTTTCAAGCCAGGAAAGACATAAAGGAAACTTAATGCATATTGCTAAATGAAAAAAGCCAATCTGGAAACTACACTGTTTGACTCTAATTATATGATGTGCTGGAAAAGAAAATACCATGAACATAGTAGGAAATGACTGCCAGTGGTTGTCAGAAGTGATAGGGAGAGATGAATATACAGAGCACAGAGGATTTTTAAGGCAGTAGATATACTCTGCAGAATGTTGCAATGATGCACTTATGTCATCATACAATTTCTGAAACTCACAGAATGTACAAAACCAAGAATGAATCCTTGTGTAAACTATGAACCTTGAGTGATAAAGATGCGTCAATGGAAGCTCATCAACTGTAACAAATGTACCACTCTGGTGGGGGATGTTGACAATGGGAGAGGCTGTGCCTGTGTGGGGGGAAAGGGTATATGGAAAATCTCTACAATTTCTTCTCAAGTTTTCTATGAACCTGAAAATGCTCTTTAAAAATCAAGCAAGTCCTTCTATAGTCAAGATACAGAAGTAATCTAAATGTCAGAAGAATGGATAAAATGATATGTACAATGGAATGCTACCTAGTTACAAAAAGTAATGAAATAATGCCATTTGCAGCAACATAGATGGACCTAGAGACTATCATAATAAATGAAGAAAGTAAGAGAAAAACAGATATCATATGGTGTCACTTATATGTGGAATCAACAAAGATGATGCAAATGAATTTATTTGTGAAACAGAAACAGACTCATAGACTTCTAAAACAAACTTACGATTACCAAAGAGGAAATGTTGGGGGGCAGGAATAAATTAGGAATTTGAAATTAACATATACACACTACTATGTATAAAATAGATATCAGTAAAGACCTACTGCATAGTACAGGAAACTCTACTCAATATTCTGTAATGACCTATTTGGGAAAAGAATCTGAAAAAGTATATATATATATATATATATATATATGTATATATGTATTTGTATCAACTGAATCATTTTGCTCTACATATGAAACTAACACAACCTTTTAGATCAGCTATAATACAATATAAAATAGAAAAATTAAAGTATATCAAAACAGAAAAAATTAACTTATGAAATACCTCACCTAATTTCATTTTTAGCAATAATGTGAGAAGCTTATTCTCCTTGTAAATTCTACTACATACCAAAGTCATTACTTTTTTTCTAAGAACTGTACTTCATTTTGTAATGATCTAACTATAAATAATCCCAGTGTTCATGTTAAAAAATGTCAATGATAAACTGAGACTTCTATTATATTGGAAATATATCAAAGAATGACACAGCTTTTCTAACAGAGACAAATTAGAGATGAATACTTTAATCCTAAAGCTAAATTAGTCTTCTCAGATGATGCTAAAAAGTAGATTTAGCCACACTCAATGACATTTATTATTGTCAATTTAAGCCATTGTACTAGTCAAATGACATGTATTCAACAGCAGCAGTGAAACACATATCATTATCAATGATTTAATCATATTAAATATGATTACCTGGGGATCATATGCCTATTTTCAAAGATATTTCAAAAGGACAAAATATACCAAAAGAACTTGAACTATGTCATACTCAAAACTTCTTTTACCTCTATATTTTTGCCTATTATCTTTCTCTCTCCATTCCCTCCTCCTCCTCCCTCCTTCCCTCTCTCCTATCCATCTTTTCTTCCTCTTCTCTTCTCTCTTTCCTTCATTGCTTCCTCCCTTCCTCCTCCTCCCTTTCTTCCCTTCCTTTTTTGGCTATTTTTCCCTCTCCTGCTGAGCTGGGAGAAAATAAAAACAGTTGGGACATTTACTACATATCACTTAAATAACCTATGAAGACACAGTAGGAAAGGCAAAGAGATTTGTAAATGTATCTTTCATCTGTCTGTATCCTTAGAACAATGATTCCCAAAGTCTGGTCCTCAATTATGGGGGGATAAAAACAGTATGAGTTGTCCTCAGAACCACTGTCAGCATATGGAATAATAATTTTTAGAATATATATGAAAAAGCTGTTGTGACTACTTAAATGCATGTAAGGCCATACTGAATTTATTAATTGCATCATCCTTGCTTGAGCAGTTGAGTCAAAGGAGACCAGTCATAGAGAGGGATGATGTGACTCGAAAAAGTGAAAGTCACTCAGTTGTGTCCCACTCTTTGTGACCCCATGGACAGTCCATAGAATTCTCCAGGCCAGAATACTAGAGTGGGTAGCCTTTCCTTCTCCAGTGGATCTTCCTGACCCAGGAATCAAACCAGGGTCTCCTGCATTGCAGGCAGATTCTTTACCAACTGAGCTATCAGGGAAGCCCAATGTGGCTGGAGTATGTATTAATTTCCTATTGGTGCTATAACAAATTATCACAAACTTACTGCCTTAAAACAAAATATATTGAATATATCTATTATCAGGCAAGATATCAGCAGCGCTGTTACTCCTGGAGATTCTAGGAGAGGAGTAATGTGATTGCTTTTTCCAGCTTCTGGAAGCCTCCTATATTCCTTGTCTCATGTCTCCTATATCTAAAGTCAGCAGTGGCTGGTTGAGTCTTTCTCACATGGACTTATTCTGTCACTCCCTCTACCTACTTCTTCCTCTTTTAAGGATTTCCAAATCCACCTGGATTTTCCAGGATAATTTCTTTAACTGTAGATCAGCTGACTAGTAATGTTAATTCCCCTTTTAGTGTAACAAAATATAACATATTCACAGGTCCTGAAAATTAAGACTCAGACATTTTTGAGGAGTCATTATTCTGGTTTCCCTTTTCTGGGAGATCTGAGATAGATGTGATAAGAAGTAGAAACTGTAGAATAGGGAAAGGACCTTCATTGATAGAAAAAAATAAAACAACAACCAGGAACTGAAGTTGTGAGAACTGAACAGAACTGAGAGAGGAACTGAAGATCAGGTATGAGGGACTCCTCAGTAGAAAGGTGTCACTGAAAAGACAGGGACAGTTGGACCCAAAGCACAAGCAAGTGGCAAGGCTGAGAGTACCCTTGAGCTGCAGGAAAGGGGGGGAATATATTGTATTGGGAGCAGGGACAGAAAGTCAAAGAACTTTTTTTGTTTTCTCTAGAAAACATTAGACAAAGTCTGGAAGTTATGGCCTGGAAATGGGGGGGTGGGGTGGGGGAAGAGCTCAACCGGTCTTTAAATGTGCACTTACATGGTCAGTGAGAGATGCAAAGATGACCTAGCAGAGCTGCCCTCTCATCTGGGATTGGAGGTTGTGGATGGCTTTATTCCAGCCACCAAACCACACATCATACAGTGCTTTCCTCAGGTATGCAGCAGACAGCCAGATTGGCATGAAATTAACTATCTGTAAATCATGCCTGGAGGAAAGACAACTGTACCTTGGAGGTAAAGTCATGAGTAAATAACAGAAGAGCCAAAAGACTGAAATCTCTGTGAATTTGGAAACACGTGCCCTGCAAGAGAGGCAGGAAGTAAAGACTGTGATTCCAGTGTTGTTGGATATCTGCCGCTCACAAGTTCTAGTTTGCAGCTTTGTGATTGGTTGACGTGAAGGAAGGAAAGATGATTTGTGTCATCTGCTTTGAGGCTGAGCTTCCCTTTGAATTTCTGTGATATGAGAACAAATACATCTCTGCACAACTGATGGGAGATAATAAATATCCTAGACTGGCATCTTGTAGGACAAACAGCCTACACAATGAATTGATAAGCATACATTCTTAAGAAACACCAAGCTCCCCAGGACTCCTATGACCCTCAGTTTTGTTGGTCTGATAGCCCTGGGCATTACAATTTGAGATTCTGGGTGAATAACAGACTCACTGACATTCAATAAGTACCAGTTGTGGTGTCAAGAAGGATGCTGAGTATAGTCTTAAATGAACAAGTAACAAGGAAGACATTTTATTTGCTAAAACATGCCCAATTTTTGTTTCAGATCCAAATGTGCAGAGTTTTTGAATGTTTTAGGTTTTGCCCATGTTAACAAATTGGTAGTCAAGATGATCAGTTTAACTCTTAATTCAGGAATTCCTATCCTTCGTTTTAGCAGTTTCTCCCCCTTCAAATCCACACCTAAAATATTGGTCACTGCAAGTGGACAAACTAAGACAAAAGAAAAGCTGATACAAGGGCACATCCAGATTTTTCTTTTAGTTACAGATACCATCCTTTGAGTTTAGCCATGAGCTGATGGCTGTTGAAGATGGGAAATGTGTAAATGGCAGTTCATTCACTCTACTTTGTTGTCTGGGACTACAATAATAAAAAGAAGAGCCAGAGTCAGGATTCTGATTCCTTTCCTGCCATCACTTCCAAAGTAGCCTTTTTCATGCATCCAGCATATTGTGAAGAGGAGAAGAAACAAGAGCTTATCAGCCATCAGAGAATCACACCTAATCTGCTAATATAATGTTGAGGCTTCCCTGGTGGCTCAGATGGTAAAGCATCTGCCTGCAATGTGGAAGACCCAGGTTTGATCCCTGGGTTGGGAAGATCCCCTGGAGAAGGAAATGGCAACCCACTTCAGTACCCTTGCCTGGAAAATTCCATGGACGTAGGAGTGTAGGCTGCAGTCCATGGGGTTGCAAAGAGTCAGACACGACTGAGCAACTTCACTTCACAATAATAAAAAAGTATTCATTCTGAAAGAAAGTGCACTTGTGTGACCACTCGCTGCTGAGAAGTTCTACATCGAGCCAGTTCCTCCAAGCCCAAACTCTGTCTGTCTATGGACTGACACCTAAAGCCACCATTACATAACTGTCACTGCTGATGTCTCTAAGGCTCCATATTAACATAAGGTCATTGCTCCAAAGAGAGCTGCACTGCATCTTTCCTGACAGTGCTTGTCCTTGGGGAAGTGAGTCATCTCTGAAACTGTTTTCTCCTCTGTGTAGAGGAAGTAATAAATACTTTCCCCTTCCATTGTTGATATGCAGGTTGACAATGTGTACAAAGTCCCTGGCACTTAGGTGCTTGTTATGTGGTAACTACTATCTCTATGGCTTCTATCATAACTTATGTATGTGCATCCAGCTAACCTCCAAGTCACAACCATTTTGTTGCACTGATGCTGTTGGACTTGAGGCTGTGTTTCTCTGAATTCTTAAGACATTTCTCTTGCCTCCCCAGTTTCTGATCAAATAGACTTAATTCATGTCAGCTACTTGGAAGCCTGTTTATGATTCTAATGTCCTATGAAATTCACTTGATGTGGAACCAACTTTAAACAATTGGTCATCTGATGCCTGGAAATTTAGCCATAGTGGCAAATGCTATCAAATCTAGATTGGAAAGGTCATCCCCCTTCCCAGGAAATATCTCAGAATGCATTTGCTTTGAATCTGTTTTGATTTCAAGTTTTATTTTTAGACACTTCATTTTTATGATAAAAATGGATTTCAAGTTGGGTGGTTTCAAGAATATACTGGGCAGAAATAATTTAGCTATCTGTACTATGTTAATTATTGCCTCAATCATGATTTCCTTATGACCCCAAATCCCTGACTTTCCAAGTTGAATATACCTGGGTTTGATTTCTGACTTTGAATCTTACCAGCTTTGTGACCTGAAGCAATTTACTTAATGACTGTGAGCACCATATCTCTCATTTGTAAAACAGGGATAATCCATGCCTTTTTGTTATTATTCCAGCATACTATTATCATATCTTTCTTTCCATTATTAGAATTAAAGTTTTCATTATATATGAGAGCAAAGTGTATAGCAATAAGTGTTACTTTTTTTCTTTCTTTCCTTGTAGGGAATTGCTTTTAGTGTTTTAGTAATAGAATTGTCAGTATTTATTATTCCAGGTTTTCTCCATAATGTCTTTCCCACTTGCAGGATAACTTTATTGTAGGCTTATACCCACTCTTTCATTTTTCTTGCACAAAGGTCTATGATAAAGTATGAAGAAAAATTCTTTCTGTTTTCTTTAAAGTTATGTTGAGTTCTAGATGGGAATATGCATGAAAGTTTATGAATAATTCAACATTATCAGGCAAAGGTCACTTTTATGCTTTCTGCCCCAATTTTCTCCAACTTTACCTTAATCCATGACTTTGTTTCACTTAAATATGTGCTCTAATTGGTTAAATATTTCTCAGTAAATCTTCTATGCTCTTGCACGTGACGGATGAATCTTGTCCAGCTGGTCCACAAGGAGGAACCAGGCCAGGAGGTTGGAAATGGTCTGCTCTGCCTTCACTAGCTCCCTGCCCTCACTCACTTGTCAACATGTGTCTTGGCCCTTCAAGGACAGGATGATGCTCCTGTGCTCAGTCAAGCCACATTCACTGTTCCATCCCATGCTCTTCAGCTGTATTTCCAGGCCTCCACCTGAAACTCCCAAACTTCATGTCTCCTGAGATTCTGAGTCCGGCACAGCATTTTAGTGCTTCTGACCTTGAGATGAGCTGAAGGGAAATTTGGCTTATTGTTGAGGACCATGCACTGGTGGCATGGAGCTGCCTGATAAAGTATTAAAAACTGGGCAGTTAGACAACAGAAAGGTAGTGTCTCTCAATTCTGGAGGCTGGAACTCTGAAATCAAGGTGTCAGCAGGATTGGTTATCCCTCAGACTCCAAGGTCTTTGAGGGACAAACTGTCCTGGGCCTCTTTCCAAGTCACTGGTGGTTTCTGACAATTTTCAGTATCCATTGGTTTACAGAAGCATCACCCTGATCTCTGCATTCCCCTTCCCATGGCATTCCCCCGTATGTCTATCTCTGTAACCAAATTTACCCTTTTTTTAAGGAACACCGGTCATATTGGATTAGGATCCACCTTAATGACCTGACCTTGACTACATCAGCAAAGACTTCATTTGAAAATAACATCACATTCACAGGTACTGGGGTTAGAATTTCAACATCTTTTGTGGTAACACACTTTATTTCATAACAGACTACTTCATATTTGTTCTCTGTGGCCAAGATAACTGTCCTTTTCTTTCCCATTTATAAAGAAGACTGTCAATAAGTGGGGCCCATGGGACACAGACTCAAATGCCAGTTCTCCCATCTGCACAAAAGAAGGAGCAGCTGGAGGCAAATTTCACAGTCCCTATAGGTGACTCATTCTCTCTGGGAATAGGTCCTCCGTTCTCACTAGCTAGAAATGTGGCCAGAGGAAGGGACTACAATTAGCTAAAATAATTACCAGAGTTGTGGATGGATGACTCATTTTTTAGGTCATGCAATTTGAAGGTGTTAGTGTATCTTTACTTTCTGAATATCATTAAACCACCAGCTTAATTCTGAAAACATATATTAAACTATTTTCTACTGACAGTATTTATACAACTGCTCATCTTTCATTGTATAGCATATGGGAAGTATGTGTAAGAACTGTTTCTTTGGGAATGTATGTATTTATAAAAAGTCGGCAATGTCAATTCTACACCAAGGGTCAGTCAATAACCAAATACTTAGGCACTGCAGGGCACAGTTAGACACCCCACAGAGATCGTCTCTGGAATTCCTAGCACAACTCTGCAGAGTGGATAGTATTGGGCCATTTTATAGTCAATAGAAAACAGGTTCAAAGAAGTTGTGAAGCTCTCAGTCCTATGGTGCTGGAGGCTACAGGGCTGGAACCCCCAAAATGTCTTTCAGATTCTCTTGTACTCCACCTGCTTGCCCTGCATGATCTGCTTAGCCCCATGCAAGGAGCTATGCCTTCTGTAAGAAGACATCTAAGAGAGGGAGACTGTGTCCTGTGGAGTCAGCAAAGGTTTAAATCCAGCTTCTACATTAGCAGTGTGAACAGAGACAGATGACTTAATTGCTCAATGTCTCAGTTCTTACAACCAAATCCAAGTACTTATCTTAGGACTGTTTGGAGAACTACATGATACTGTACTATAAAGTATCTGCAATACTGCCTGGCACATAAGAAATATGTAATGCATAACAGTATCATTGTGTGTAATAAAACAATAATAAAGTGGTAACTTAGAACATACTATTTTATAACATTCTATGATAGCAAGGCCAAGGGATTAAGGAAAGAGAAGCCACTGCTTGCTTGAACATAAGGTCTATGTTCTTAATTAGTGTCTCCTTTCTGTTTAAGGCAGGAAGGCCACACTCATGTTCCTGCAACTAGGAGCATCCCATCCTAGTGACTCTTCCCACATGTTCTTGTGGGCTTCTTCCATGGCTCAGTAGCAAAGAATCCATCTGCAATGCAGGAACCGCAGGAGATGTGGGTTCAATCCCCGGGTCGGGAAGATCCTGTGGAAGAGGGCATGGCAACCCACTCCAGTATTTTTGCCTGGAGAATCCCAAGGACAGAGGAGCCTGGTAGGCTACATTCCATAGGGTCACAAAGAGTGGGACGTGACTGAAACGACTTAGCACAGGCATACACACACCTTCTTGTACCATTTTCAATGGCTATAAATTCACTCATGGCCAACAGGTCAAGGAAAGGGGCAGCGGTCATTTTCAGGTTGTATTATTGGAAGATTAGGCTTGAACTCAAAAGTGCCTTCGCCATTCCCAGTTTTTCTAAAACTTTAATCTTTGACTGTCAGGTAACACTGAATAAAGGGGGAAAAAATGCTTTTTTTTTTTCTTTTTTAGAACATATATTCTAAAAATCTAAAAGTGACATTTCAAAATCGTCATTGCTTCTCCAGAGATGGCTGGAAATAAACATGCTCACAGTCTGCTTTTATAAAGTGCCTCTGGGCCACACGGAAGGCACCAAGCTGTTGTATGCATTTTAACATCTGTAGATGTCTTAAAATTGCCACCAAGCCTTGGAGCCAGAGGAATTCATGAAAGCATTGTGTAATTTGGGGATTAAATAAGTAAAGTGAAGCTGAGTATGAAAACCTTCCCACCCCAGAATCAAACAATGTGAACAACAACAAAAAATCAATTATGATGGAAAGAGGAGGAAAGGAGAGACCCCATGAGGAGAAGCAGTGAAAAGTACACTTGCTCAAATTTAAATTAAAGGGTTTGATGGCTGGTGGCTTACAATTAAGCAAGAAAAAAAGATTGCCCAGAAATCCTCAAAACTCAGCATGGTATCTCTCCACATAGTTTTTTACTCTGTGTCCCACGGAGGCACCTTGGAGAGAGCTGAGGAGGGTCCAGACAATCTCATCACGAGCCCTAGGTTGGGGAGAAGTAAAAAGAAAAGGAATGTTGAAGGTTTTTACACCCTTCTCATTCTGCAAGAACAGCAATAATAATCTCCCAGACACTCATAGAGATTTCATGCTGATGATTTTCTCAAGGGGGAGAGAAAAAGGAAGGGCTTAATTATTGTGAGCAATAAATGGAAAACTAGGCAAGTGGAACATAAGTGAGAAAAACATACAGTGTCTCAGAGAGGCCCAAACACTTTCTAGTTAGCCCATTTCTGCTTGCAGGAAGGGCTATCACCATGGGAGTGAGACAGCCAGATGAGGGCAGGGACCAGTCCCATTCAGTTGGATGGAGGCTACAGGGACAGGGCTCCAACCCCTGAAGTAGGACAAAACCCAGAAATGGTGCACGGTCAAGTCAAGTGTCAAATAATGAACTTCAGGACATCATAGAATAGGAGGTGTTCCCTTTAATTTAAGGTATTCAAGATGATTACAAAAAAGAGGGCAGAGTCTAGGACTGCCAGCCATCACTATATGTAGTTCTCTCTGAGCCCCATACCTTCATACCCCTGAAACACCAAGCCCTGAACAAATAGCCATCATATCGCTTCATAGAAGAGGTGAAGCATGCCCATGAATCTTGAAAGGAAAGTCAAGGAGAATTTACCATATCAGCACAGGTAAAGTTCTGGACAGACTTATCCACTTCTAACAGCATGATGTTTATGCAGCAATTATGAAGCAATTGATACATAAAATGGGGGGAAACAATGGGATATTACTCATCCATAAAGAGGACTGTATTTGAGTCACTTCTAATGAGTTAGAAGAAATTTGACCCTATTACACAGAATGAAGTAAGTCAGAAAGAGAAAAACAGATATCATATATTAACTCATATATTGGAATCTAGATAGATGGTACTGATGAACCTATTTGAAGGGCAGCAATGAAGATGCAAACATAGAGAACAGACCTGTGGACACAGTGAAGGAAGAAAGAGAGGGATGAACTGAAAGATTAACATTGAAACATATACATTATCATATGTAAAAATAACCAGTGTGAATTTGCTGTATGATGCAGGGACTTCAAATCCAGTGCTCTGTGACAACCTAGAGGGGTAGGATGGTGTGGGAGGTGGGAGGGAGATGCAAGAGGGAGGGGACATATGTACACCTATGACTAATTCATGTTGATATATGGCAGAAATCAACACAATATTGTAGTGATTATCCTCCAGTTAAAAATACAAAAAAAAGGTGGGGGGAGCAGAGAGGACGGGAGTGCATGCACAAGAAAGGAGAGAAGAAGGAAAGGAAGTGAAGAAAAAAGAAATTGGCAGGCAAAACAAAGATAAAGCATCTAATTAGGAAAAAAAATCTTAACCCCAGGAAATATGAAACCACCAATATTTTACTGTACACAGAAAAACATATTAATAATGGGTTTATTTTAATAGATTTTAAATGAGGGGCATTAAAATAAAAATAGCTAAAAGGAGAGATTATAGACAGAAAATTACAAATAAAATCAATATACTACTAAATAAAAAGATAAAATAAACCCAGCAAAAAAAGATAATAGCTTAGTACTGAATTATTGCTATAGAAAAAGGATATAAATAATCACTATAAATAAAGAGTAAGAAACAAACTGACTAGAGCAATTCGAGTCCATGATGTTCTTCCTGGTGACTTTGTCATTCAGGGGGGAAGAGGGCAGTCAGACCTTCTCAAACATAAAGAAACTTATGGCATCCATAAGCATTTCCTGAAAAAGAACCAGGTAAAAGTGGAATTTAGCCAAGCAAAAGCTCAAACCAGAAGCCAGGAAAAATGTCTGGTATAAGGCATTAAACACTCACACGTAGAAAAATGACTAAGCTGTGGGAAATATGACTCAAAAGGTTAACAACTATCATAAATTCCAATGTTGTGTTAAAGGATAAGTTTTTAAAGGAAACTTGTGACTACCATGTGGAACATATGTCAAGAATTATAACTCATAATTAATGAAAGAATCTGTAATACATCATAACAAGTTCAAAAGAGAATTCAAAACACATGTATATATAGGGAATAAAATAATTCTGAAATCAAGTTGCAAACTGACACAAAACAGATCTGTTTACAGGTCAATAATCAATTGCAACACACTGGGCCTAATTCATTTGTGTTTCTATAAACAAGAATCATGTACATTATTGTCAGATTTCTGTAACTTACAGAACTGTTAAACAGTTCCAAGACCATGAAAGGCAGAGACAGCTGAAATAGATGACCTTGGCAGAGTATTTACTGAGTTTTTTTTTTCTTTTTTCCTTTTTCAATCCTTCATAACTTTTCCTGATAATTGTAAAAGTAGTTATAATACAAGAAAAAAATGTGCTAGTATCCTTATTTCAACTTAAAAGTATTTGAAATTTCAAAGATATATACATCTATGAAAGTATATTCATTTGTTTCCTAAAGTTTTCCAACTGCCACCAGAAAAATAGTAAGGTTAAAAGATAAATTATTCTAACATTTGTTTAAAATGGCAAGGAAGACTTTATTCAAGATTATGGCAATGGGGGAGAGACTACTGCAATAAAACAGAGAGATTGACCTTAACTCCAAATACAACCGGAATAAGTGGGGATTTATTACCAGTGGGCAGAATAAAAGAGAGGATGGACAATTGTAATGAGGAACTTAGTTACTAATCAAAGATAAAGGGGAAGAGGAGGTTGATTGGATATAGAGAGTTGGGGGATTCTCAATAAATTGACAGCAGGATTCTTTGCTAAAACCAGGCTTGGCAGGCCAAGGGCAATGAATAGCTAGAAGAATAATTCAGAGAAACTTGACCAAAGTTTGGCTGAGGAGGTAATCTTTTGATAGAAAGTTAATAAATCACAAAAGGGGTGAAGTATAATGTTTCAAGTTATGTCCAAGGGGGAAAAAAAAGACAACAAAGAAAATTGCAATAAATTTACAGAGCATTTCAGTTCAGTTCAGTTCAGTCATTCAGTTGTGTGCAACTCTTTGCAACCCCATGAACTGCAGCACAGTTCATGTGCTGTCCATCAGCACTGTCCTCACCAACTCCTGAGTTTACCCAAACTCATGTCCATTGAGTCGGTGATGCCATCCGCCATTTCATCCTATGTTGTCCCCTTTTCCTCCTGCCCTCAATCTTTCCCAGAATCAGGGTCTTTTCAAATGAGTCAGCTCTTCACATCAGGTGGCCGAAGGATTGGAGTTTCAGCTTCAACATCAGTCCTTCCAATGAACACCCAGGACTGATCTCCTTTAGGGTGGACTGGTTGGATCTCCTTGCAGTCCAAGGGACTCTCAAGAGTCTTTTCCAACACCACAATTCAAAAGCATCAATTCTTCGATGCTCAGCTTTCTTGATAGTCTGACTCTCACATCCATATGTGACTACTGGAAAAACCATAGCCTTGACTGGAAAGACCTTTGTTGACAAAGTAATGTCTCTGCTTTTTAATATGTTATCTAGTTTGGTCATGACTTTCCTTCCAAGGAGTAAGTGTCTTTTGATTTCATGGCTACAATAACCATCTGCAGTGATTTTGGAGCCCAGAAAAATAAAGTCAGCCACTATTTCCACTGTTTCCCCATCTATTTGCCATGAAGTGATGAGACCGGATGCCATGATCTTTGTTTTCTGAATGTTGAGGTTTAAGCCAACTTTTTCACTCTCCTCTTTCACTTTCTTGAAGAGGCTCTTTAGTTCTTCTTCACTTTCTGCCATAAGGGTGGTGTCAAATGCACATCTAGGGCTATTGATACTTCTCCAGGCAATCTTGATTTCAACTTGAGCTTCATCCAGCCCAGCGTTTCTCATGATGTACTCTGCATATAAGTTAAATAAGCAGAGTGACAATATGCAGCCTTGACATACTCCTTTTCCTATTTGGAATCAGTCTGTTGTTCCATGTCCATTTCTAACTGTTGCTTCCTGACCAGCATACAGGTTTCTCAAGAGGCAGTCAGGTGGTCTGACAGTGCATTTCAAGGACCATATATCATACTAAAATATATTTAAATTCCAGTACTAAAATTTGAAGTGAAACTAAAAATTAAAAAACAAAATTCTTTTACAAATATACATAATTATTTCATATTGGAAACAAATTGTCTAGCATCTTTCTCTTCTGTTGAATCATTAATTTTTCCCTCTGTTTCTTTGTCACTTTAGCTTTCAGAAGTTCTCAGTACTGTCAGAATGCTTGCTAAGACACTGACTCTCAGAACACAAATGGATACAGGACTTCTACATAATGACTTGACTGTCTTGCTTCTTCCTCAGAGAATAAAAAATCTGTTTCCTTCTATGCCTTGTATTAACTTCCAGCACCATTCAAGTCAGAGACAAACTTGTGAAAACTACTTTCTTAATGGATTATTTGAAAATATTTATGCAACTTCAGTGATGGTTAGGGTACACAATGTAATTATTCTTAGCTTCATTCCTGAACTGAACTTGGGTTTGCCATGCAGCAAAACCAATTTACTGAAACCAGGTGGTGGTGAAGAAAAAGTACAGTGCATTACAGGCACAAAGCAAAGAGTATGGGTGGCTTATGCTCAAAAACCTGAACTCCATGAAAGTTTTCAAGGAAAGGTTTTTAAAGGCAGCATTTGGGGTGAGGGCTGCATGGTGCATGACTTTCTTCTGACTGGTTGATGGTGAGGTAAAAGAGTGATGTTTCAAGAATCTTGATCATCAAACTTCTGGTTGCAGTCTGGAGTTCACAAACTTCTGTTCAGCATGCAGTCACCATCATCTACCAGTCTGGGTAAATTAGGACGGGGGGTACTTAGTTACTGCAGAACAACTCAAAGATCTGTGTCAAATTGTTATATATATTGCTTGAGGGGGAATTGGACTCTGGGGGGCGGTTGTTGCTGTTTTTCTTTGTTTTAGATTTTTTGATGTGGATCATTTTTGTGTCTTTATTGAATATAGGACTCTATGACTGAACTATCATCATTACTTTTCTTGTTTAACTGCTTCTCCTTTGTGTTTTCATTTTCTCACTCCTCTAATTAATAACTGCATATGTTTGCTCTTTGGAACACAAAGAAGGCCTTGGAGACTAAAGCTTTTATCTAAAACCAAGAAAGAGCTGACAAGAAGGAGCTTTTGTATCTGGAAGGGCCCCGCAGGGTCCTGTTTTGCTTCATCATTAAGCCACTTGCTTGTCTTGCTTTATAAATGTTTAATAAGAAGGTAGTCAAATTACAGTTTTGCAAGAATCCCTTGCTAGGATGCTGTTAGGCAAAATAATGGTTTTTGAAGATTTAAAAAACAGATATTAAAAAGGGGGGCTTCTGCTACAAGTGCCACGGGTAGCGCAGTTTGTCCTTCCTGAGGAATAGATATCAAGAAATTTCAGAAGCGTAATTTTTTTGTACTTAGGCAGCTTGTAGTCATCGGTCCTGGTACCCCACCTCTCCAACAAAAATAATAGGTATAATGCTTACTGCAGAAACAATATTTTTTAATCAACCAATAATGTTGTTTCTTTCCTCTCCTTCATTCTTCTGCTTTTCTTCTTTCTTTTGTTATCTTCCTCCATTGCTTCCCTTCTGTGTTTATATTATTTATTTTAGAGCTGTGTAACTTTAGAGGATGATCACTGCATTTTCATAGTCCAAACGTTTTGGGGAAAAAGTTGTCGTTTTGGAAAAGTAAGCTGTCACAATATTAATTTAATTTTACTTTTTTTTTCATTTATTTTTATTAGTTGGAGGCTAATTACTTTACAACATTGCAGTGGTTTTTGTCATACATTGAAATGAATTAGCCATGGATTTACATGTATTCCCCATCCCGGTCCCCCCTCCCACCTCCCTCTCCACCCCATCCCTCTGGGTCTTCCCAGTGCACCAGGCCCGAGCACTTGTCTCATGCACCCAACCTGGGCTGGTGATCTGTTTCACCCTAGATAATATAAATGTTTCGATGCTGTTCTCTTGAAACATCCCACCCTTGCCTTCTCTTACAATTTTTGGGATTTTTTTCAGGGCAAAATGCCAGGCATTATGCCATTTCATCTCTAAATACATTATCATGCACTGCTAACATACACTTTCTTTTTACACATTTATCATGCCATTAACACATCTAAAATTAAAATAAAGCACTATTTCACACCAATATTTCATACTCAGATTGCCCTGATTATCTCAAAACCGTTTTTTCACTGTGAGATTGTTTGAATCAGAATTCAAATAATATCCATAAATCATATTTGGTTCTTACGCTTTTCTGATTTTCCCATTGGCTGTTTCTGAGGGGTTAGGAAAGAATCCATTATTTATTCTGTAGAATTCTCGCATTTTGCATCTGGTTAATGAGTTCTTTGGGCTTCCCTGGTAGCTCAGCTGGTAAAGAATTTGCTGGCAATGAGGGAGACCCTGGTTTGATTCCTGGGTTGGGAAGATCCCCTGGAGAAGGGATAGGCTTACCCACTCCAGTATTCCTGCCTGGAGAATCCCCATGGACAGAGGAGCCTGGTGGGCTGCAGTCCATGGGGTCACAAAGAGTCGGACACGACTGAGCGACTAAGCACAGCATATCACAATGAATTATTTGTGGCATCATTTAACATATTTCTCTTTCTCAGCATGTATCATATACCCTGGTAGTGAGGTGCAGTTATAATTCAAGTAGATATTTTTCAATAAGACATCATACATGATATTGTAAATTTCCTATTTTTAGAGAAATTTAACTCAATTCAATTCAGTCACTCAGTCATGTCCGACTCTTTGCAACCCCATGGACTGCAGCACACCAGGCTTCCCTGTCCATCACCAACTCCCAGAGCCTACACAAACTCATGTCTATGGCGTTGGTGATGCCATCCAACCACCTCATCCTCTGTCCTCCCCTCCTCCTAGTGGTGCTAACTAGTGGTGCTAACATTCTCTGGAACATTCAGGTTCTATCAGTGTGATCCGTCTAAAAAATAATTTCACACCAACAAATCTTTGGATGATTTTGATCCTTTGGAGTTTACAAAATGATGGTTTTCTGATTCCATTATTTCCTCTTCATTTATTAGTTGGAAATAGTTCATATAGAAAGAAACTTTTATTATGTAATTGTTGGCTACTCTAAAAAACAGAAAAATATGTTTAATTCTTACCAGTTGTTTTTGAAGTTTTAGAACAGTGAATCTTAGCAATTACCAATAGTTACCAATACAATCTTTTAAAATATCATTTTGAAATAATAGCTTTTTAAATTATGCTTTTTATTTTAGAATAGATTGAGATAGGAAAGTTGTGAAGATAGTGTACCTTCAAAAAACAGAGTTGGTAGGATCTGTATTTACATCTTTAGCTATATCATCTACATCTATAGGATCATCTACCTATCTCTCTATTTATAGAGATTTATTTCAAGAAATTGGTTCACATCATTGTGGGGCCGCTGCTGCTGCTGCTAAGTCACTTCAGTTGTGTTCGACTCTGTGAGACCCCATAGATGGCAGCCCACCAGGCTCCTCTGTCCCTGGGATTCTCTAGGCAAGAACACTGGAGTGGGCTGCCATTTCCTTCTCCCATTGTGGGGCTGGCAAGTCCAAAATCTGTAGGACAGACCAGCAGGCTAGAATCTCAGACAGAAGTTGATGCTTCAGTCTTGGGACAGAATTTCCTCAGGAAACTCTAAATTTGCTGGTTGTTTTTTAATTCACTTTTGCTCGGAAAAATTTAGTTAATGTCAGATGTGGGAGAAAATTATACCATTCTCAGATTAGAACTAGGAATCTTTTGATCTAATTTAGACTAGAGAGCTCAGGGTTGAGAGAGGCTACAGTTTTGCATTTAAGGCCTTTCCACTGACTGAATGAAACCTACCTGCATTATGGAAAACAATCTTCGACTGAAAGTCAATTGATTGCAGATGTTTTCCACATTGACAGAACAACTTGACAACAACACCTACCTTAGTGTTTGATTGAATAATCTAGCCTCTCAAATTGACAATAAAAATGACCATCATAAATGGTGAAGAGAACTCCTATATATCCCACATGAAGGAATTAAGGAAGGAAAGAAGAGAAAAAGGAAGAAAGGAAGGAAGAAAACAAGGAAGGAAGGCAAGATAAGTGGGAGGGAGGGAAGGAGGAAGAGGAAATGGAGGGAGAGAGAGAGAGAGATGATAGGCTGAAAATATAGAGGTAAAGAAAAAAGAAGTTTTCAGTATGACACGGTTCAAGCTCTTTCGAATATATTGTCCTTATGAATTATTTTTGAAAATAGGCCTATGATCCCCAAGTAATGATAGCTGATATCAGTTAAATCATTGA
Organism: Odocoileus virginianus; assembly: GCF_023699985.2. Lineage (NCBI taxonomy): Eukaryota > Metazoa > Chordata > Mammalia > Artiodactyla > Cervidae > Odocoileus > Odocoileus virginianus. The sequence continues at coordinate 23,778,571 of NC_069704.1, forward strand.
TAATGATACATTATTTGTTTCCCTTCTGTTGACATCTTTCATCAAGATGGTAAATTTGTCTGATGTGAACCAATTTCTTGAAATAAATCTCTATAAATAGAGAGATAGGTAGATGATCCTATAGATGTAGATGATATAGCAATGAATGAAACAATATTGATATATTACTATTAAGTTCATATTATGTTTACAGTTCTTTATATTTTTTAGATTTAATGCCCATTTTCTGTTCCAGGATCTCATCCAAAACACTTACTTTTAATTGTCATGTGTCCCTAGCCACTCTTGACTGTGATAATTTGTCAGATTTTCCTCTGCTTTTCATGACCTTTACAGTTCTGAGGAGTACTCAGTGTTTTATAAAATACTCCTCAACTGGATTTTATCTCATACTCTTCTCATGATTAGACCAAAGTTATGTACTTTTGGAAGGAAGACTGCAAAGGCAGTGTCATTTTAATCACCTCGTAGCAAGAGTACATGCCATCAGCATGACTGATACTGTGGATGTTGACTTTGATTACCTGGCTGAGGTAGATTTTCTCAGGATTCTCCACTAAAGAGTAGAAGAAGAATGTTATTACACACAGGCTGAACTTGAGAAGTAGAACATTATCTATGTACATTATTTGTATTTATTCTGTTCCAGAGATTTTTATCTTTTCCCCATTTATTTGTGTATTCAATTCTTAACATATATTTAAGCAGTATGGGTTGAAACACATGTTTTAAACTTTGGATTATAATCCAACACTACTTTATTTTATTGTTCAAATCATCCAGGCTTGTCCATCGGGGGATCTTTTGTTTTGCTCCTGTGACTCTTTGGCATGCCCCATCAGAGTGGGCATGATTAACCAATCAAAGACACATTTTCTTTTCATTGCCATATCATTTACCTCTAGCATTTCCTTTCAGTTTTTAGCTCCCGTCTATCTGCTTACATTTGCTACCAGTTCTTATCTGTTGTATGTTTTAGTTACAGTCATTAAGATAGGAATAATAAGTTATTTTAAATTCCCTGACTGATAATCTCAACATCTGTGTTATATCTGAGTTTTGTTTCTAATGATTAGCTTAGTTTTTCACAAAGTGGTGTTGTTCCTTGTCTTTTTGTATCATATAATTTTTTTGTTGTTGAAATCAAGACATGTTATTTTAGGTAATATTAACAGAGATAAATCAGTCTTACTGTGAGAATCTTTGTTCACCTGGCTGATAAGTAACTGGGCTTACTGTTTGCTGTAGCTTCAGGTGTCAGAGACTCCTCCCTTCCGGACTTTGGTTTCTAAGTTTTCCTGCTTAGAGCCTGAATCTTGCAGCTCAGCTACAATGTCCTGTTGTTATCCTGCAGCCTGGTCCATGTGATGGTAAAATGTGGGTTTTGGGGAGCATTCTATGCTGTTCTGATCACGTCTCAGTCTTTTTGTGGGTCTGTGTCTCAGGGCTATGGCCTTCATAAGCATTTACATCCCTCCCCCCATGGTACAACTTTCCCCCTTCGCTCCATCCTCTTCTTTCTGGGTACGTCATTGCCAATCTATATCCTTTATCTCTCCCCCCTGTTGACTATATTTTTCCCTCTTGGGTGAGAGAGAAATATTGAAGGGCGACTGGTGTGGGAGGAATTCCCTTTCTCTAGCTAAGATAAAGGTGACTCTGGTGAAATTCTTCCCCTTGGAAAGTAGGCCTTATTTATGAAGAAGATTCTGAGGCATTTTGCAATAGTTACTCTTCTCCCTGGGCCAGGGCCACACTGGAATCTTTCTTAGGGGTTCCTAGAGTAAAATCCCACGAATGCAGAGTACCCCCTAAGACTGTAGCCCTGGGTTTTTCTCACTCTCACACTAGTTCACATTAAGCCTCCAGTAATTTGTCAAAATTACCATGTTAAGTGCTAGCAGTTGATGGTTAGAGCGTGTCTGCTCTCAATAAGTAGATCTCAGTTCTATCTTTCTGGATCTCTCTTCAAATTCAGGGTAGTAGTTTGACCTGCAACCTTAGTTCTCTAATGTGTCCTAAGAAAGCCACTGACTTTCAGTTTGTCTAGGTTTTTCCCATTGTGGTGATGGAAATGACAATTTTCCAAACTCTTTAAATATTCAAGATGAAAGCAAAATCAATCATAGATTTTACACATGATCAGTTCTCAGTCCACAGTCATCACTTTATTTTTATTGATTAAGGTGTAACATTTTTAGCAGTTGAGAATCTGATCAAGTTGGTAGGTTATCTTGTCACAACCCCATTTGTCTTCGAACACTTCCTTGCTTTCTGGCAGAATATGATATCCTAGGTTCACATTTCTTGCCCGAGCCCTGAATGGAGAATTGTATACATTTGCACATTTCCTGACAGTTTCTCCAAGAAATCTTATTCCTTTTATTGAAAAACAGGCATACTACTGGCTTGCCTTTCTTCTCAAGTATTTCAGTAAATAGATGTGTGAAAAAAAAAATGAATTCAATTTGCAAAGAGACTCAGATGTATAGAACAGACTTGTGGACTCTGGGAGAAGGCGAGGGTGGGATATTTCAAGAGAACAGCATCGAAACATGTATATTATCTAGGGTGAAACAGGTCACCAGCCCAGGTTGGGTGCATGAGACAAGTGCTCGGGCCTGGTGCACTGGGAAGACCCAGAGGGATCGGGTGGAGAGGGAGGTGGGAGGGGGGACCGGGATGGGGAATACATGTAAATCCATGGCTCATTTCAATGTATGACAAAAACCACTGCAATGATGTAAAGTAATTAGCCTCCAACTAATAAAAATAAATGGAAAAAAAATAATAAATAAATAAATAAAAGTTATAGGATAATAAAAAAACAAAAAAAAATGAATTCATAATGATAATTCAAATTTAAGTTTATCAAATGTTTATAAAAGCATATACATAAATAGTTATTTGTTTACACTGAGCTACCTTTCATATCAGAGAAGCAAAGTAAGCACTTGAACTTTTCCTATTATTATTAGTTTTTGGATAAAGTTCTGGGTCCTTTTACCCTGACTCCAGTGAGCTTTCATCTCTTTCTAATATAATGTGTAGTCCCAGACTTATCTTCCACATTTTTTAACATTGTGTTGCAATCAGTCTTTTTCTTAAGGAACCTTTGTTGGATTCCTTGGTAATGGATATTTGGTGATCACACTTTGGGTAGTAGGTATGCTCAATGCTACTGCATTTTCACTACTCCTGGAACTTCCCGGTGTATTAAACCAGGAAATACATACAAAATTGTTACAGTGAGAAAATAAACACTAATGTTCCTGATACACCCAATTTAAAGTTAAGATTGCAAGATTTTTACATACCTGATTTGACTTCCCACTTAAAGTTCTTATTTTCCAAAATGAAATATTGTTGTTTGCCAGCATCTGTGTCATCACTTATTTAATTTATACAATTATATCAACTCAATGTTTTTAAAAGCCAGGTTTATTTTTTTCTAAATTAAAATAGCTTGTCGACATAGAGAGGTAAACTGAGGCAAATTCAAAAGAAACTAATATTTGAAAATAGAAGATTAATTCAGGACAAGAAAACTGTAGCAAGCTACAGATGAGGGTTTGGAGCAGTTTATCCTCATGGGCAGAGAAGGGAAAAGGGGGAGAGTTCAATTAAAGCTGGTTCAAATATAAAAGAAATGGAAACCAACCCTGAAATTTTTCCAAATAGACAAAATCAGTCCAGTCACAAAGTTCAATTCAGTCCACTTTGTAAGACCAGCTCACCTGGGTCATTCTCTTCATGTGTTTGGCAAAACAGCCCAAGGTTGAATATGACCACCTCTGATCAGTCCCCCATTACCCAAGAAAATTCCAGCACTATCAGTTTTCTGTAAATCAGGCATTACTGGCAAAGCAGTTTCTCAGTCCTTGAGTTTTCCTGGGGGCACATTTATGAGATTCTCTATTTTATATCTTCCAGTTCTATTTTAAATTGAAATTCTTTCACACTTGAAAACATATCACTAAATTTTACTAGGAATCAATTGATTCGTGAAGAAAGGACTCCAAAAAAACTTATACAGGTAATGATGCTTTTGCATTATTAAAACATAATACATGCATCTTTTCACATCAGTAAATGTGGATCTATAATCAGTCCCTCAACCCTAGAGCCCACTTATACTTTAAACTCTAACATTTACACTAGACATATTCCTGGACCCTTAGGCTTCTGCTCATTTTCCAAGGCCTTTTTCTAGTTTGCTTAACATGAGGATTCTTAGGCTATGGGAAGGGAGGGAATGCAAAACAAAAGAGGAGAAGTCAAGGAACAAAAGTGCAGGGATAAAGCAGGGTCCTGGTCTCCCCTCAAGGAATATGTGTGATGCTTTTCAGTTCTTTTTCAGGAATGAAGGTTCCCACCAAGGTGAAGGATGATAAATTCAGGGTAAGAAAAAGAGTCCTGAAACACGACCATGTCACCTCACCACCAGCCAATCAGCCTGCACACAGTGAGGATAACAAACTGTGAACCCCTCCTCAAATGATTAACTTTGCTTTCTCCCTTTAAAAAGCTTTCATGGTCCAGCAGAATCTTTGGTGTTGGTTCCTGGACATGAGTCCATCTTCTTTCTGAGTTGTTGGCAATTTGAAGAAAGCAAACGTTCCTTTCCAACGATTGCTTCTCAGGTATTGGGTTTTGAGATGCAGGCAACCAAACCTGAGTTCAGTTACAAATCCACTTTATCCTTTAAAAAAAAAACAAAAACAAAAACTAACCAATAAACAAAAAATCCCGACTATTTTAGAGCAATTTTAAGTTCACAGTAAAAGTGAGCAGGAAGTATAGAAATTTCCTATATGCTCCCTGCCTCTACACACACACACACACACAGCCTCTCCCATCATCTAAATCTCTCACCAAAGTGGTGAGAACTTTATAATCAATGAAGCTACACTGATTCATTATAATCATCCAAAGTCCATAGTTTACTCAGGGTTCATTCTTGGTGTTGTATATTCTATGAATTTGAACAAATGTTTAGTGAACTATGGGCTTCCCAATTGGTGCTAGTGGTGAAGAACCTGCCTGCCAACACAGAAGACATAAGAGATGTGGGTTTGATCCCTGGGTCAGGAAGATCCCCTGGAGGAGGGCATGGCAACCACTGAAGTGTTCCTGCCTGGAGAATCCTTGAACAGAGGAGCCTGGTGGGCTACAGACCAAAGGGTTGCAAAGAATTGGACATGACTGAAGTGACTAAGCCTGCATGCATAATGACATGTATCCACTATTACAGGATCACACAGAATTGTTTCTCCTAAAACATCCTCTCTGCTACCCCTATTTATCCCTTCCTCCCTCTTAAACCCTGGAAACCACTGATCTTTTTCTTGTATTCATAGATTTGCCTCAACTTTTTAAAAATAACTGCATATTCTATTGCAAGGTATGCCATCATTTATCTCATAAGAAATATAACAATATCTTTATTGCTATATTCAGGCCTTCAGCTGCTTCAGGGAACTTTGGTAATTGTTTCTTCCCATTAGCTCTCTGCTTGGCAGTGGGACATCATGGTGAGGGCACTCCCTGATGGAGAGGCCAGGGTCCTGATCGGAGGGCTCTGCATCCAGGGTGTATCCTGAAGGGTCAGGGCCTCATTTCCCGGTGCTTGCACAGTGTCCTGCCTGGCTAGTGCTGGGCATCTAAGCCCTGTCCATCAGAGGCCAGAAGGCTCCCACCTTCTTGCTTCTGCACATACCATTACAGGGAGGCTGCAAGTTTTGCAAGGAAAACCTTTTTTTTTTCATTCACTGAACATTGAGGATTTACCATGTCCACCCCATGTTTGTGCTCCAGAGATGAAAAACCCTCGCCTCTGATCTCAAAGCATCCACAGTATCTAAGAGAAGGCAAGCACATAAGTCAGATGTTATAGTGCCTGTAAGGAGTCTTGTTATAAAACTGTGTGCTCAACCACAGCTCTGAGGACATCATCATGGATGATGGCTCAGGTGCGGCCTGGACAAGCCCCATTGTACAGACTGGATCTGAAAGAGTGAGTCAGCAAAGTTGGCAGGTGGGGAAGAGAAAGTGCTCCCCAGATCAGGGGACAGTGTGTGTGAAGGCAGGCAGCATATAAATAACATATTGGGTTAAGTATTGCCTGGGGTAAGTTAGATACCTACTATTCCAATTTTGGGGCTTCCCAGATGATGCTAGTGGTAAAGAACCTGCCTGCCAATGCAGGAGACTGTAAGAGACTTGGGTTCAATCCCTGGGTCAGGAAGATCCTCTGGATGAGGGCATGGCAACCCACTCCAGTATTCTTGCCTGGAGAATTCCATGGACAGAGAAACTTGGTAAGCTACTGTCCATAGGGTCACAAAGAATTGGACATGACTGGAGTGACTTAGCACGCATTCCGATTTTTTCTTTAAAATGCATAGCACTAAATCTGTTGAACAACAATATTTTCAGTTTGGAAGGCAAGATATCAGTAAATAACACTGTTTGGGTTCCAGACTGGCATTTAATGCAAATTAGACATGTACATTCAAATCAGGACTGGAGAGGAAAGATCAGCATGGGGTTGATGTGTGATGGATGATTCTCATACAAATGTCATCAGCCAAGATAAGTGTTACCAACATTATCTACCATGTGCATCCCTGGATGACCATCTTGTTGCTAGATTTTTGCTGCCTAAAACAATATGTTTTATTATCCCTTAGGATGAAGTAAAAACTACACTCTTGCTGGGATTTAATATATTTAGAGTAATTTCAAGTTTTCTTGATTAGCAGAAACAAGTTGCTACAGATTCACTAGGCTTGAGGGGTAGAGTTCATAGAATCCAATTTATTGTAACTGTTCTAAGAGATTATAATTAATATTCTTAAATTTGTTCCTGCTGTCACCCTGAAACTTAGACCATCTACACAGAAAATATTTGTTCATGACTCCACGAAGGGAAAACTTTGACACAGAGATTTAAATGAATGTTTTGATTTTTTATTTCTTCAGGTTTGGGAAAAAATGAAACTGTGTGCTTATTGAATACATACATAATATACAGTGCACATCCAATGTTTCGTCAGACTGTTTTGAGCCTCTGACAAGTTTGGTGCTTTCATGGTGTGATCTCCCTAGCAACATGAAGCTAAATATCTTATCTGACTTTCTTCACTTTGAGAGAGGCTGAGAAGTGGGAGAAATGCAGTCATCTTCAGAATGAGGACTTGCATGATTTAACGGTAATCATGAAAGAGATAGCTACACACCAGAAGCTCTCTACCAGTACTTGGCCAGCTACATCCCTGCTTCTTGTGGTTCTTGGTTCCATCAGAGCAAAGCTCTTTTTTTATAATGAGTATGTTATGATGCTCCCATTGCTATCCTAAAATGAAACTTCACATCCTATCCTGTGGTAAAGGGGGGAGTTGGGGCTGTCTATGACTCCAGCAGGAGAGAATGACTGGGAGCTACAGAGGTAGAATCCTCCTGGACCCTGCATCACATGTCTCTTTCATGAGCTGATATTATTCATATTATTTTGCTATAGTAAACTGTAACAATGAGTATAACAGCTTTCAGCAAGTTCTGTGTGTCCTGCTGGTGAATTCTTGAAACTGAGGGTGGTCTTGAGGCTGCACCCACAAAAATAACAATATAATGATATAATGGTATTTCACTGAACTGAATAACTTTGCCAAAATCTAACAATGTTTAACCAATAAAATATCAAATTGATGTGACCTCTTTGAAATTAGATATGACAGAGATATAAATGGAAACTAAGTTGTAATTATACAGCACACATTCAAGAAGCAAAGGTTCAGATACAGCTATCCTGAAGAACATAATAAAATAGACCAATATTTCAACTTTTTTATAATGAATAAATTTGTAATTAAGATAAGAAAGACACTCAAAGCCCATTCTAGCAAGAGGCATGGGATAGGGAAAATGCAAGGGGGAAAACAGAGATTAAAATAAAGTCTACTGTTAGAAGAAACAACTAGAAGTTGTAATTATATAATAAAAGAAAGAGGAAATACCTTTAATTGAAATGGGGGAATAATCCAAGGCAAATTACAGACTGATGAAATGGGGAAAAAGGTGATGAGGCATGAAATTCATACATATGAACCTAGTCTTGTTTATAGATGCAGACATGAAATAAGACCCTGTGTTATCATAGTTTATTCCAGGAAACCTCTTTCCAACTCACACCATGATGGACCATATATTGAGGACCATATCCCTCAGCTGGTGACACAAAGAGAAGAAGACATACGTGGACAGCGCAACATAAATAATGTGGTAGACCTGGGAAGCAACTCCTAAATTGCCCTAATGCACATTTTTCTTAATATGGGTTACCTATCATCATACTGCACAATAGTGTGTTTATATTTACTATATGTAAATATATATATAATTCAAAATATCTCTAAAGCAAGCTACATTAATGAAATACACCAAGATCCCCATGTTTCCTGTGTTTCTGGTAACTTAATGATATTTGGTTCTCCAACTGTTAAAAGGAGTCTTTAACATACTTTCCTTAGACATTACAATTGGCTCCACAGCTTTTTTTAGTAACCACCCTACTGCACTAGAACCATCTTTAGTTAAATACAGAATTGGAAATTGGTCTAAATAAGTAATTTAGTTTCTTTCCAAATGAGTGTGTGGGGAAATCTTAAATACAAAATCTTTTCTAACTATATCAATTAAAAGATATTTTGGTCTCAAAGGCATTATTTTTAACTTATTTAACTTCCTGCAAATGTTTAACATAGTCTTTAGCCATTTTTAGTAGATTAGTAAATTAGTCTGATAAAGATCTTTAAATCAATTATTTATACATTTAAATACATGTAAATCCATGGCTGATTCATTTCAATGTATGGCAAAAACCACTACAATATTGTAAAGTAATTAGCCTCCAGCTAATAAAAATAAATGGGAAAAAAAATAAATAGTACTTAATAATGAGCAAATGTTTCCAAATTAGAACTTTTAATTGTATCTCTTAGTGAGTGAGATAAATACCTTGATATTCTCCTTCATTTTAATAAAATTGACATCATTTCCTTATAGTTTAGGGAAAAAACCATTTAACATTTTTAAATAAGTCTAAAACATATGTTGCATACTTTCTCAATAATACAATTTCAATGTACACCTTTTTTATAATTCAACTTAAAAGGTATTCAGTAACATCCAAAAGTGAATAGGATCTTAAAAACAACAATCTTAAAACAACAGCAGCAACCACTTCCTTTGGATAGTTACTTCCTTTGTCATATAGAAGGAGATATCCAAACATGTCTTTGGTGGTAATGTACAGATCATGAAACTATCTGAGGTATATGGGAGCAGTCTTCATGCCTTAGGAGCAATGACAATGTTGTCCATTCAGTGACTTTTCACCGCAATCCTTGGCCCTGAAACATTGTTGAGCAGAAGGCAAATAAGTGCTAAAGACACCTGATGCAGCATTTAAAAGTCCTCCTGTGGTCTCCACCTGATTCACCATGGCTGTTGCTCCATCTGCAGCAGAATCAATGGCATGGAGAAATGAAATATTTGTATACATTTTAAGGCTTTCGGGTACTGAAATTTTCTTTATAGCCATTCGCAGCAACTTTGAAAATAACATTTCATTTAAAACTTGTCCTTTCTTACAAACATAACATATGCAACAGCAAATCTTCATTGTCATATAAAAATTGTTCATTCACCTATAATGAACATTTATGTCACTAAAGCACATTGTAAAGTTGTATTTTACCTCTTTCCCCATGTTACCATTCTTCTCAAACATGATAAATAATTGGTTGAAAATTACATTTTTGAATTTCTTTCCACTTTTGTATACTAATATTATACTGATAGTAAAATATTAATATAATACTAATAAACTAATTTTGTCTAATATTGTGCAATTTGCCATATTTTAGATTAATTTGTGGTTTTATCTAAGAACCAATGAAATCTTTTTTTTTTCTGGTCAAATTCAATATTTCAGTTTTATTATTACCTTTTTCAAATCACTTTTTTACATCTTGAAAATGTGGTATATTTCTCACAACCCTAGTGTATTTCTTGGGGAAATGTTTGTCTAATTTTGGTTCTACTCTGTTTTGATAGAGTAAACATTAGGATAAAATCAATATAAAATACTTTACTGAACCCAATTTGGCATTTTAATATTTTTAAAATATTGGCTAAAGTTGCCTTTCTCTCTGTCTCTACATATATATGTAGAGAGATATGTGTGTGTGTGTATGCATATATGTATATACATATACATATATATATACACATAACTGTAAATTTCATAGCTAAAAATGAAGACTGATAAAGTGTGTTTTATTGATGATTTAACCAGGGTAAAATTGTTGATGGCAACACTTTTCCAAAATAATGATGAATTCTTAGCAAAGTACCAAATAAACAATGAGCAATCTTCCCTTGGGTCATATGGCAGGTTCATTTGAAAGTTCAATGTATATCACAACTGTGACAAAATATTGTCTTTATGTCGCAAAGAGTCAGACACGACTGACCGACTGAACTGAACTGAACTGAACACAAAATAGTCCTAGGGTCTAGACTCAGGTTTCAACGCTCCATCATTTTCACTGGAACATTCAAGAGTAATTTGGGACAAGCATGGCTTTCTAAGACACAAAAACATATACTCCAGACTTTTAAGGATTCTAGATATTGCAGACTATCTAGAATTTCAATTCTTATTCTCTAAATGTCCAGTGAATTTTCAGATTTTGCATAAGAGGTGATATTGCCTCAGATGGGAACCATTAATATCATGCAATCCTCTCAACAACATCAGAGGTAATTATTTCTGCAAATTGCAAAAAAGGAAACTGAGGTCGAGAATGGAAATGATGCCTTATTGTGGTTTCACAGCTAATATATGGTAGAGCTAGATTTAAGAATCAGGTTTGTCCACTTCAGAGTCAAACCTTTTCCACTGCATCATGCCCGTGTTGACTAATTTGACTGACTGTATAGACAAACAGGTGAACAAAAAAAATAACTAATGAACAAATGATTTATAATTTGACCTTACAGTTCTTTTGTAACTCAAACTCCCCTTGCATTGACATACAGAGATCCACACCAGCAACCTCTTTTATCTTTTTGAAGATGTTGCAGCCATACTACAAGGTTATTTCACATTTTTTGAATCTAGCATGTTCTCTCGGACTCAAAACCACTGGAGGCAAATATCAGTTCAGTTCAGTTCAGTTGCTCAGATGTGTCTAACTTTTTGTGAAACAATGATGGACTTCAGCACGCCAGGCTTCCCTGTCCATCCCCAACTCCCAGAGCTTGCTCAAACTCACATTCATCAAGTAGGTGATGCCATCCAAACATCTCATTATCTGCCATCCCCTTCTCCTGCCTTCAGTCTTGCCCAGCATCAGGGTCTTTTCCAGTGAATCAGTTTTTCGCTTCAGGTGGCCAAAGAATTAGAGTTTCAGCTTCAGCACCAGCCCTTCCAATGAATATTCAGGACTGATTTCCTCTAGGATTGACTGGTTGGATCCCCTGCAGTCCAAGGGGCTCTCAAGAATCTTCTCCAACACCACAGTTCAAAGCATCAATTTTTCGGCACTCAGCTTTCTTTATAGTCCAACTGTCACATACGTACATGAATATTGGAAAAACTGTAGTTTTGACTAGACCGACCTTTGTTGGCAAAGTAATGTCTCTGCTTTTTAATATGCTGTCTAGGTTGGTCATAGCTTTTCTTGCAAAGATCAAGCGTTTTTAATTTCATGGCTGCAGTCACCATCTGCAGTGATTTTGAAGCCCCCAAAAATGAAGTCTCTCACTGTTTCCATTGTTTCCCCATCTATTTGCCATGAAGTGATGGGACCTGATGCCATGATCTTAGTATTCTGAATACTGAGTTTTAAGCCAACATTTTTCACTCTCCCCTTTCACTTTCATCAAGAGGTTCTTTAGTTCTTCTTTGCTTTCTGCCATAAGGATAGGGTCATCTGCGTACCTGAGACTCTTGATATTTTTCCCTGCAATCTTGATTCCAGCTTGTGCTTTATCCAGCCCAGCATTCCTCATGATGTGTTCTGCATTTAAGTTAAATAAGCAGAGTGACAATATACAGTCTTGACATACTCCTTTTCCTATTTGGAACCAGTCTGTTGTTCCATGTCCAGTTCTAACTTGCTCCCTGACCTGTATACAGATTTCTCAAGAGGCATGTCAAGTGCTCTGGTATTCCCATCTCTTTCATAATTTTCCAGAGTTTATTGTGATCCACACAGTCAAAGACTTCGGCATAGTCAATAAAGCAGAAATAGAAGTTTTTCTGGAACTGTCTGGCTTTCTCAATGATCTAACGGATATTGGCAACTTGATCTCTGGTTCTTTTGCCTTTTCTAAATCCAGCTTGAACATCTAGAAGTTCAGGGTTCACGTACTGTTGAAGTATGGCTTGAAGAATTTTGAGCATTACTTTGCTAGTGTGTGCGATGAGTGCAGTTGTGTGGTGGTTTGAATATTCTTTGGCATTGTCTTTCTTTGGGATTAGAATGAAAATTGACCTTTTTCAGGGTCTCTTAGTGAGGCAAATATCACTGCTATTTTAGTTGAACAAGTCTTGATTGCTTCCTTATGTTTTGTGAACTGATGATGAGTCACACTGCTATTGCAGTCATTTTTTTGGCTATGATGGTTGGAAAATTAATCAGATTGAACTGTATTTTGCTAATTTGATCTTTTAATATTCAGAAACTGCATCATTTCCCATAAAGTTAGTTTCTACTCAAACTCTTCATTATCAAAATGATAAAGTTTAAAGGCAAATTAAAAGAGTTTGATGGATAGATTGGGCAACTCATCACAAAACAGTCAATTAATTCTTAAAGTGATAAAACTGACAATAAAATTTCACATGAAATATGACATATCACAGCATTTGAAGTGACAATTTTCAGGGAAAGATTTTAAAAGCTGTTTCTAATTGACAATCTGTGAAAATTTAATCAAAGATTATTACTAATTAGTATTATTGCCTCCTTTAAAAGAAAGCATAAAACACTATAATACTTTGCATGTCTGTCTTATTTAATCTTCATGAAGCATATATTATTTTTCCAGTTTACAAAGGAGGAATTCAGGCTGAGAAGATGAAATAAATTGCTAGATCCAGGATAACAAAATGAGGCATGATCACCTAATTCAGGCATATTGCTCCAAAAGCTAAATCTTAACTTACAGTGTATTCTAAAAGACATTTCTTGAAAGAAGACATACAGATGGCCAAGAGACACATGAAAAGATGTTCCACATCATTAATTATTAGAGAAATGAAAATTAAAACTACAATGAGGTATCACCCCACACTGGCCAAAATGGCCATCATCAAAAAATCTACAAGCAATAAATGCTGGAGAGGGTGTGGAAAAAGGAGAACCCTCCTACAGTGTTGAAGAAATCCATACTTTGAAAGAATACATATACCCCAATGTTCATTTTAGCACTATTTACAATAGTCAATACATGGAAGCAACCTTAATGTACATGGAGGAATGAATGAAGATGTGGTACATATGTACAATGGAATATTACTCAGTCATAAAAAAGGATGGCTTAATTCCATTTGCAGCAATATGGATAGACTTGGCGATTGTTCTATTGAGTGAAGTAAGACAGAAAAAGACAAATGTCATACGATATCACTCATATGGGGAAGTTAAAGAAATGGTACCAATGAACTTATTTACAAAACAAAAGTTGATTCATAGATGCAGAACACAAACCTGTGGCTATCAAGGTGAAAGATAAGGAGAGAGATAAAATGGGAGATTGGGACTGACATATACTTGCTACTACATATAGAATAGATAACTAATAAGAACCTACTTTATAGCACAGGAAACTCTATTCAGTACTCTGTAATAACCTATATGAGAATAGAATAAAAAATATTGGATATTTTTACAATGGACTTTTTATAATTGGATATTTTTTACAGTAATGTAGTATTACAACTCTCTGCTATACAACATAAATGAACACAATATGGTAAATCAACTATACTCCAATAAAAAACTAATTTAAAAAACTTACACTTTAAATATACACAGTGTGCAACTTATTATGTATGTTAAGGACTAGCTAAGGAGGTTATAAATAGCATGATTTACTTATATAGCCCAATGTCCCTGCATTAACCACACTGTCAATATAAAACAAGGTTATACCTGTCTCTGTATGGGCTTTCCCTTCCCACTAACCTAATGATTTCTTGTGATGGAGAGTCTGACTTCAGCCCATGGAATCCAGAGTCAAAGACAGTCTCAGAGTGCTGCCTCGTGAGCTGTGGGGAGCTCTGGGAAGTTACATCTGGGTTACAGCTGTGGTTACATCTGGGAAGTTAGCAGGACAAAAGGAACCTGAGTTGTTTCCTCTGGACCAGGTGTTCTGTCCAGGTGGGAGGGAGCCAGTTGGGGCCGCCTTAGGGTCTGCTCAGGAGGGCCAGCTGGAAGGGAAGGCAGGTCCTAGCAAAGAGAGGCTACAGATGACTAGGGACCGAGGATGGAGGGTGAGGTACAAGGTGAGCCATGGGAGTGGTCAGTTATCAAACCAAGGAGTTACAGGTGACAGGTCACCTGAGACTGAGCGCCAGCTCAGTGTCAAAGAAAACTGACCCCAATCCAGGCTACAGGAACTGAAGAATCTTCGAGCTGAGTACTGCCCAAATGCCTGGCCCACAAAATTGTAAGATATAATAAAACTGTGGTTATTTTAAGCCCATATCTCCTGGGATGCTTTGTTATGCAACAAACAAGCCACTTTGAGGAACCATTAAAGACACTCACTAGAAATGAAGTTACTTTAAAACATCAGCAAATTCATAGAGTTTGAGCCCAAATCAAGAAAGGACCAATCAAGTAAAAATTCCCTGTGCCCTTTAGTCTTCTCCATCTTCAAGGAGAAGGAGAATTAGCACAGGCAGAAGGAAACCAGCCTCTTTCCCAAAATGTAGACTGTATAGTCAGCAGCAGGCATTGATGTTTTAACTCTGTGTTACTAACAACTTTAATTATTGATCAGAGGATTTTGTGGTGTCCAAGAGCACATTTATGGGCCTGCTCAAGCTTTCATCAAAGGCAGGATAAAAACTAGTTCCAGAAAATAAATGTTAAAAGACAGGATATTTTATAATTGCATACCATAAGTTATGGGACAACAGAAAATTCTTTCAATTATTTAATTATGTCTTCTCATATTCAAATATATGTCATCAAAATACTGCAACTGCTTGAGAGACTCTAGGGGGAATGGTCCAACTTAATTCAATGAGAGACATGCTGAATGAACTTCAAAGACCTCAGGAATTACATCAATCAACCACTGAATTGACCTGAGGTTTCAAAGTCCTTTCTCTGAACTTGTATTACACAGAGAAATAAACCCAAATTTGTTTCAGTCCTTGTGAATGCATTTTCTGTAACTTGTAGCCAAATGCCTTTATAAATGACACATTTATTTACTCATTGCTTTATTCATTTATCAAGTAGATATCAAGTGCCCCCTTTAAGGTAGGCATTCCAATACTGGGAGGACATAAGCATGATTAAGTGCCTGGGGAAACATTATAGTAAAGAAGCAGAAAAAAACAAGAAAACACATGAAGAAGCACCTTCATTTCAGGCAATAACATTTCTGTGGAAACGGAAAAGCAAGCAAATGGAGGGAAAATGAAAAAAAAAAAAAAAGGGAAGGAAGCAACTGGGATTCTCTTACTACAGTGTTCAGGAAGTGATTTCTTAAGGGGATGCATTTGACCAGGCATCTGGAGGATCAAGCTGTGAGATGTGAGAAGATCCTAGTCAGAAAAGACACAAGGAGAGGAATCATAGATGCTCAGTCCTGAGGCAGAGAGCATGTGGAGGAGCATCAGAAAGGAGGGGGCTGCTGTGGGTGGGGGCTTCCCTCATAGCTCAGTTGGTAAAGAATCTGCCTGCAATGCAGGAGGCCCCGGTTTGATTCCTGGGTTGGAAAGATCCCCTGGAGAAGGACATGGCAACCCACTCCAGTATTCTTGCCTGGAAAATCCCATGAACAGAGAAGCCTGGCAGGCTACAGTCCATAGGGACATTCAAAGCAGAGGAGCTGAAGCCCCAGGGGATCAGGGCAGGGTTATCACAGAGGAAATTTGGAGCTTCTCTCAAGCATGATGAGAAGGTCCTACTTTTTCTCCACCATCTGCCCATAAGCTCTGGGAAAATCTTTGTTCATTTCTAGAATCCAGCACAACATCTCATACATATGACAAGCTCCATGAATAGTTTTTGAACTAAAGATGTAATGTCTGCTTGCAAAGAGAGACAACAGTCAATAGTCATTGATTCATTCATGCTCAGTAGGAATAGAACTGTTTTGTTCAGCATAGTGAAAAAGCATAGTGAAAATGCTTGATTTGCTTGTAAGAAGCTATGTAGATGGGTGCCTTGGTAACCTCAAAATACATCATCTGGTCCTCTCCCAGAGGCCACAGAATGAAAGACTTCCAGAGCAAATCACATAGTTACTGGGATCAAAGTGAAATGTAGTGAAAGGTGAAAGGAGAGAAATGAAGCAGGCTAACCCAGAGGATTGGGTACAAGCAGGGTGCTGGGGGAGGTACTCTTCCTACATCCTGAGTTTTATATATATATTATATATATAACAGCCACATGTTTCCTCTCCCACTATCTGACTATAGTACCAGCACCAGCCTTCCTGGCCACACAGTGTGGTCAAAAGGACTAGAGTTAAGATTTGAACCAGGGGGCCAAACAGAGAAAAGACACTTAGAGACAACACACACTTGTTCCATCAGTGAGATGCAGGGACAAGAATGCCTAGCCATGGCTGCTGCTGCCTTCCATTTAAGGAGCAGCTCTGGATTTTACCTGCTTTCCTTGACAAGGACATCTGGTGTTAGAATATGTGTCACTGATGTGTGGCTGGTTTAAAACCTCATAAATATTTAGTGCCACATGGATTGCATATATTTAGTGCATCATGAATATAAACTGCTTCTGTGGTCCTGCCACCCCTTTCCATCTACATTCATACTCATATATGTTTGACTTTTTCTGTGTCTGATGTGCCTCACAAATTCTAACTCACCCATATAGACACATGTGAAGTCCATCCATCTCACCAGTCACTTGTCATCTACTATAGAAGTGGATACTTGCAAACAACACGATAATTGGTTTTTGAAAGTCTGTTTTTGCACAACAAAGGAAACTATAAGCAAGGTGAAAAGACAGCCCTCAGATTGGGAGAAAATAATAGCAAATGAAGCAACAGACAAAGGACTAATCTCAAAAATATACAAGCAACTCCTCTAGCTCAACTCCAGAAAAATAAATGACCCAATCAAAAAATGGGCCAAAGAACTCAACAGACATTTCTCCAAGGAAGACATACAGATGGCTAACAAACACATGAAAAGATGCTCAACATCACTCATTATCAGAGAAATGCAAATCAAAACCACAATGAGGTACCATTATACGTCAGTGAGGATGGCTGCTATCCAAAAGTCTACAAGCAATAAATGCTGGAGAGGGTGTGGAGAAAAGGGAACCCTCTTACACTGTTGGTGGGAATGCAAATTAGTACAGCCACTATGGAAAACAGTGTGGAGATTTCTTAAAAAGCTGGAAATAGAACTGCCATATGACCCAGCAATCCCACTTCTGGGCATACACACCAAGGAAACCAGATCTGAAAGAGACATGTGCACCCCAATGTTCATCGCAGCACTGTTTATAATAGCCAGGACATGGAAGCAACCCAGAAGCCCATCAGCAGACGAATGGATGAGGAAGCTGTGGTACATATACACCATGGAATATTACTCAGCCATTAAAAAGAATTCATTTGTGTCAGTTCTAATGAGATGGATGAAACTGGAGCCCATTATACAGAGCGAAGTAAGCCAGAAAGATAAAGACCATTACAGTATACTAACACATATATATGGACTTTAGAAAGATGGTAATGATAACCCTATATGCAAAACAGAAAAAGAGACTCAGATGTATAGAACAGACTTGTGGACTCTGGGAGAAGGCGAGGGTGGGATGTTTCAAGAGAACAGCATCGAAACATGTATATTATCTAGGGTGAAACAGATAACCAGCCCAGGTTGAGTACGTGAGATAAGTGCTCGGACCTGGTGCACTGGGAAGACCCAGAGGGATCGGGTGGAGAGGGAGGTAAATGGAACATGTTCAGGCATTAAATGCTTTGTTAATAGGGCTTATATCTAAATATATTTTATTAAAGCAAAAAAAAAACTCACCTACAAATATTTTCAAGAAATAACCTTATAAAAGATTGAGGGCAGGAGGAGAACGGGACAACGGAGGATGAGATGCTTGGACTCACCAACTCAATGGACATGGGTTTGGGTGGACTCTGGGAGTCGATGATGGACAGAGAGGCCTGGTGTGCTGAGGTTCATGGGGTCTCAAAGAGTTGGACACGACTGAGCGACTGAACTGAACTGAACCTTGTAAATTGCTTGGAAGCAGAGGCGCAGATCCTTTAGCTATAACATGAACTGTCATTGTCAAAGTTTGGGGCCTAAACGAGTGTCTGGAGCCATCAGGGAAAGAGCTCAGGAGAAACAGCTACAAATCATCACAAGATCACTGTGTCTAGAGTCATGCTGTCCTGAATTTCTTTTTTTGTGTGTGTGTCCTGAATTTCAGTCTTGGCTCTGCTACTCAAACTGAGACCTCCTAAAACTGCATTCCCCTGCCAACTAATAATTAATCTCTCTATCCAAAATTTATTCTCTTCATTGTCCTGTCCCCTGGTTTGAGGATTGGGAAGTATCAGAGGAAAGGAGGAATTGAAAGCAAGCTGGATCCAGCAGGGCCTTCCCAGGCACAATAGCCCCTCCTTCTCTCCCATTTCTTATTTGTAGAAAATGCTTATGTCTCCTAGACCTTCTGAGTTCCAGAGAGCAGACATGTAAAATTAACAATTAGAGAAGTAAGACAATGCAGAAACAAAAGGAAAACAGTTAATCAAGACAACTAATGATAATTTAAACAATAGTTCAGTAATAAAACAGAGTCCAGTTTCTCTTCCAGGGATTTTCTCTTTCATCAACTAAGAATGTTAATTGAATTATCAAATAAGTGTTAGACTCAGCTCAGGGTTGGAGACACACCACTTAACAAGGCCCAGTCACTGAGTTAGAGTGAACAAAAGAATGAGTTTGTCTCCACGGTCCATTGTACAATGAAAGTCACATTGTCTGCTTAGGATCAGCATTGAATAAAATGGTCAGTGTATTAGCCTCCAACTAATAAAAATAAATGAAAAATAAACAAATAAATAAAATGGTCAGTGTAAAGAACCAAGGCCTACTATAGACACCAAATAAGGCATGGCTCTTGGGTTGTATTTCGCTTGAAGAAGAAAAAATGTATATATATAAATTCAATGATTTCTAGATTTAACAACTTTCTCTGAAGAAACTTTCTCTTCTCCCTCCAGCCTCGTTTTTCACTTTGGTCTTTTAAAAATTATTTGTACATCTGTTAATGAAATCTTGGGTAAATGTATAAGTGGCTATATGGGAACAATGACAACATGACCAGCCACAGAAAAAAAGATCAAGTCAGAAACTTCTCTATGTACCCATTCCAAAATCTTGAATTATCCCTGATAGTCTTTTAAGGGGAAAAACAATAGCCCTTCACAGAAGCAGCTAGAAAACTGGCTCTTGATTATAAATCAACTAAAAGATACAAAACCCAAATGAATGATTTATGAGGAAGAAAGGGTAAATTTGTGCTTATGTGTAATAACACAGATAACATTATAGATTATATTAGATATGTGTGCACTGTATATGACTCCATAATCTAACTGGTCATAATAGGCTTTGTTAGATGCATTAAGCCAGTACACTTTCTCTAACCCAAGTCATGAAGAGTACTCCTTCCAACTTCGGCCTGCACCAGTGAATATAAATGACCATATTATGAATGATTTAGGTGTACCATGTATGTTATAATTCACTGCAGCTCCTCCCTTGTTACCTTTGCCTTACACCTGGACACTTTAAAGTTGTTGATTTATCTACTGATCTCTCCAAATTTTTAGGTTGGTAGCTTTTTTGTCTTCCACAACATGGTCTCCAGAACCATGGCTCACCCTTCCAAAGAGTCCTCCAATTTTATTAATTTTCTCTTAAAACATATTATTTAAGTATTTTGACTTCTCCTTTGACAATCCAACAGCGGCAAGGTTTAAATGAATTGAACAACGTGTGAGTAATAAGTCTCATATATTCTCACCAAAATCACACGGGCTTCTGACAGATGTGTGATGGGTTCAGTTCAGTTGCTCAGTCATGTCCAACTCTTTGTGATCCCATGGACTGCAGCATACCAGGCCTCCCTGTCCATCACCAACTCCTGGAGTTTACTCAAATTCATGTCCATTGAGTTGGTGATGCCACCCAGCCATCTCATCCACTGTCATCTCCTTCTCCTCCTGCCTTCAATCTTTCCCAGCATACAGGTTTTTTCAAATGAGTCAGTTCTTTGCATCAGGTGGCCAAAGTATTGTAGTTTCATCTTCAGCATCAGTCCTTCCAATGAATATTCAGTACTGATTTCCTTTAGGATGGACTGGTTGGATCTCCATGCAGTCCAAGGGACTCTCAAGAGTCTTCTCCAACACCACAGTTGTGATGGGTAGTGACCTATAATTAAGTCTTCTGCTGAGAGATGCCATCTTGGTCACCCTCAAAAAGCCAAATTTCAGGACTTACAGTTCTAATGAGATGGATGAAGCTGGAACCCATTATACAGAGTGAAGTAAGCCAGAAAAATAAACACCATTACAGTATGCTAACACAAATACATGAAATTTAGAAAGATGGTAATGATAATCCTATATACAATACAGAAAAAGAGACACAGATGTATAGAACAGACTTTTGGACTCTATGGAAGAAGGCAAGGGTGGGAGGATCTGAGAGAATAGCGTTGAAACATGTATATTAACAAGTGTGAAACAGATCGCCAGTCCAGGTTGGATGCATGAGACAAGTGCTCAGGGCTGGTGCACTGGGAAGACCCAGAGGGATGGGATGGGAAGGGAGGTGGGAGGGGGGTTCAGGATGGGGAACACATGTAAATCCATGGCTGATTCATGTCAATATATGGCAAAAACCACTACAATATTGTAAAGTAATTAGCCTCCAACTAATAAAAATAAATGAAAAAAATAAAATAAAATAAAGTTACAGAGTAAAGAGAGAAACCAAAGCCTATATTCCAGGAAACCTATAATATTGAATGGTGGATGAGGAAAAAAAGCAACCCCAACACCCAGTGTAACAACCAAAAGGGCTGCTGTCCTATCACAGAGATAGAAACTTCCAGGAAGCCTCTCAGGGTGGCGTAATGTCTTACCACAGTCCCCACTCTGCATCTGAAGGAAACATTAGAGAGGAAAGGTTAGATGCATAAATATGTGTGAGAGGCTGGGGGAGGATTATGGATAATGCAAGGAGAGAAATGTCAAGTAAGTGTGGTTTGGGCAGGGCTGAGAAATCACTAGAAAATGTCCACCCAGGGAAAACTTCCCCCAGTCAATGCCATTTCCCCCCAGAGCAGAGGAGTAAAAACACAAAGGTCACAGAAGCAGAGGCAACTAACTCCAAAAACTAAGCAGCAACTAGTCAAAGAGAAAATATATAAGAAAACAATCTAAGTCAGTGGGAAATGAGAGAAGAAAACTAGAAGAAATGATTCATGCAAAGCCTCTCCACTCCCTGTGGGCTTCTTTCAGGGGACCCAGGCCCATTTCCAAATATTTTTTCAGCCTCCTGCTCCAAGTGGATCTGAGAGAATGCTGCAGAAGTAGGGGAACTGGGTAGAAACACAACTTAGCAGCCTCTCTGTCTCCAGAGATAGCCAGCACCAAGGAGAAACAGCTATCAGAAGCAGAACTCCAGACCTCTCTTCTGGGAGAGGGGAATTCTGCAGGGAATTCTGCTCCCTGACAGGATGAAGGAAGCATGATGCACAGTACTCAAATAAGCAGCAGGAAAGTCAACACAGCCCAGAACATGCACACTGTCCCCTCCTGATGCAGAAAACCCAGAGAGTCAGTACAACCTCAGGGAAACCTAGAGGTCCATGAGAAACAAAGCAAGGTCTCAGAGGGGAGGGGAAAGTTACCAAAGAAAATCTGTTTCAACTGCATCAGGACAGAAAGATGATCAAGACAGACTACACACTTTAAGCACACACAAGATGGGGATAAAAAAGAATTGGCATTTACATAAATATTGTTCAGTTCAGTTTAGTCATTCAGTCATGTCCAACTCTTTGAGACCTGATGGACTGCAGCATGCCAGGCCTCCTGGTCCATCACCAACTTCCAGAGTTTACTCAAACTTATGTCCATCGAGTCAGTGATGCTATCCAACCATCTCACCCTCTGTCATTCCCTTCTCCTCCTGCCTTCAATCTTTCCCAGCATCAGGATCTTTTCCAATGAGTCACTTCTTTGAATCCGGTGGCCAAAATATTGGAGTTTCAGTTTCAACATCAGTCCTTCCAGTGAATAGTCAGGACTGATTTCCTTTAGGATGGAATGGTTGGATCTCCTTGCAGTCCAAGAGTCTTCTCCAACACCACAGTTCAAAAGCATCAATTCTTCAGCACTCACTCAGCTTTTGTTATAGTCCAACTCTCACATCCATACATGACTATGAAAAAAACATAGTTTTGACGAGATGGACTTTTGTTGGGAAAGTAATGTCTCTGCTTTTTAATACGCTGTCTAGGTTGGTCATAGCTTTTCTTCCAAGGAGCAAGTGTCTTCTAATTTCATGGCTGCAATCACCATCGGCAGTGATTTTGGAGCCCCCAAAAATGAAGTCTCTCACTGTTTCCACTGTTTCCCCATCTATTTGCCATGAAATGATGGGACAAGATGCCATGATCTTAGTTTTCTGAATGTTGAGCTTAAGCTTACTTTTTCATTCTCCTCTTTCACATTCATCAAGAGGCTCTTTAGTTCTTCTTCACTTTCTGCCATAAGGATGGAGTCATCTGCATATATGAGATTATTGATATTTCTCCTGGCAATCTTGATTCTAGCTTGTGCTTCATCCAGACCAACATTTCTCATGACATACTCTGCATATAAGTTAAATAAGCAGGATGACAATATACAGCCGTGACATACTCCTTTCCCAAGTTGAAACCATGAAACTGTTGTTCCATGTCCAGTTCTAACTTGCTTCTTGAGCTACATACAGATTTCTCAGGAGGCAGGTCAGCTGGTCTGATATTCCCATCTCTTTAAGAATTTTTCACAGTTTGTTGTGATCCACGCAGTCAAAGATTTTGGCGTAGTCAATAAAGCAGAAGTAGATTTTTTCTGGAATTCTCTTGCTTTTTCAATGACCCAATGAATGTTGGCAATTTGATCTCTGGTTCCTCTGCCTTTACTCAATCCAGCTTGAACATCTGTAATTTCATGGTCCACATACTCCTGAAGCCTGACTTGGAGAATTTTGAGCATTACTTTGCTAGCATAGGAGATAAATGCAATTGTGTGATAATTTGAACATTCTTGAGCGTTGCCTTTTTTGGGGATTGGAATGAAAACTGACCTTTTCCAGTCCTATGGCACTGCTGAGTTTTCCAGGTTTGCTGACATATTGAGTACAGCCCTTTCACAGTATCATCTTTTAGGACTTGAAATAGCTCAACTGGAATTCCATCAGCTTCACTAGCTTTGTTTGTAGTGATGCTTCCTAAGGCCCACTTGACATCACATTCCAGGATGTCTGGCTCTAGGTGAGTGATCACATCATCATGATTACCTGGGTCATGAAGATCTTTTTTGTATAGTAGTTCTGTGTATTCTGGCCACCTCTTAATGTCTTCTGCTTCTGTTAGGTACATACAATTTATGTCCTTTATTGTGTTTGTCTTTGCATGAAATGTTCCCTTGGTATCTCTAATTTTCTTGAAGAAATCTCTAGTCTTTCCTATTCTATAGTTTTCCTCTATTTCTTTGCACTGATCACTGAGGAAGGCTTTGTTATCTCCCCTTGCTATTCTTTGGGACTCTTCATTCAAATGGATATATCTTTCCTTTTCTCCTGTGCCTTTAGCTTCTCTTCTTTTCTCAGCTATTTGTAAGGACTTCTCAGACACCCATTTGCCTTTTGCATTTCTTTTTTGGGGGGATGGTCTTGATCACTGCCTCCTGTACAATCTCAGGAACCTCAGTCCATAGTTCTTCAGGCACTCTGTCTATCAGATCTAATTCCTTGAATCTATTTGTCACTTCCACTGTATAATTGTAAGGGATTTGATTTAGGTCATACCTGAATGGTCTAGTGGTTTTTCCCACTTTTTTCCATTTCAGTCTGAATTTGGCAATAAGGAGTTCATAATCTGAGCCACAGTCAGCTTCTGATCTTGTTTTTGTTGACTGTGGCTGCATTTTTGGCTGCAAAGAACATAATCAGTCTGATTTTGGTATTGACCATCTGGTGATATCCATGTGTAGAGTCTTGTGTTATTGGAAGAGAGTGCTTGCTATGACCAGTGTGTTCTCTTGGCAAATATTTGCCCTGCTTCATTCTGTACTCCAAGGCCAAATTTGCCTGTTACTCCAGGTATCTCTTGACTTCCTACTTTTGCATTCCAGTCCCCTATAATGAAAAGTCTCCACACAAGAGACTGACCCAGACTTGTCCCTGAGTGTCCAGGAGTCTCCGGTGGAGGTGTGGGTCAGCAGTGGCCTGGTTCGGGGTTGGGGACAGTGGGTGCAGCAGTGCTTGCACTGGACTTTTGAAAGAGGTCATCATTATCTTCATTACCTCCACCATAGTTTTTGCCTCAGGTCAAACAACAGGATGGGAACACAGCCCTGCCCTTCAACAGAAAATTGGATTAAAGATTTACTGAGCATGGGCCCATCCATCAGAATAAGATCCAGTTTCCTCCTTAGTCAGTCTCTCCCATCAGGAAGCTTCCATAAGCCTCTTATTCTCATCTATCAGAGGGCAGACAGAATGAAAGCCACAATCACAGAAAACTAATCAAACTGATCACATGGACCACAGCCTTGTCTAATTGAATGACACTGGGGAAGGGAATGGCAAACCACTTCAGTATTCTTGCCTTGAGAACCCTATGAACAGCAAAAAGAGGATGCTGAAAGATGAACTCCCCAGGTCAGTAGGTGCCCAATATGCTACTGGAGATGAGTGGAGAAATAACTCCAGAAAGAATGAAGAGATGGAGCCAAAGCAAAAACAACACACAGTTGTGAATGTGACTAATGATGGAAGTAAAGTCCGATGCTGTAAAGAACAAGTGCATAGGAATCTGGAATGTTAGGTCCATGAATCAAGGTAAACTGGAAATGGTCAAAGATTAGATGACAAGGGTGAACATTGACATTTTAGGAATCAGTGAACTAAAATGGACTAGAATGGGTGAATTTAACTCAGATGACCATTATATCTACTACTGTGGACAAGAATCCCTTAGAAGAAATTGAGTAGCCCTCATAGTCAACAAAAGACTCAAAAATGCAGTACTTGGGTGCAATCTCAAAAACAACAGAATGATCTCTGTTTGTTTCCAAGGTAAACCATTCAATATCACAGTAATCCAAGTCTGTGCCCCAACCGGTAATGCAGAAGAAGCTGAAGTTGAATGGTTCTATGAAGACCTACATAAATATAGCACTAAATAAATAAATAAATGGTGCAGCCACTATGGAGCACAGTATGCATGCCAGTGTGCTCAGTCGTATCCAACTCTGCAACCCCATGAACTACAGCCTGCAAGACTCTTCTGTCTGTAGAATTTTCTAGGCAAGACTACTAGAGTTGGTTGTCATTTCCTACTCCAGGAAAGCCTCCACTGAGCCACCAGGGAAACCTCAGAGAACAATACAGAGGTTCCTTAAAAAAATTAAAAATAGAGCAACCAGATGATCCTGCAACCCTACTCTTAGGCATATATCCAGGAGATGAAAACCCTAACTCAAAAAGATATATTCATGACAATATTCATAGTAGCACTACTTAAAAGAGCCAAGCCATGGAAACAACCTAAGTGTCCATCAACAGAGGAATGGATAAAGATGATGTGGTGCATACATACAATGGAATATTACTCAGCCATAAAAAGAATGAAATAATATCATTTGCAACAACATAAAAGGACTTAGAGATTATCACACTGAGGTTAGCCAGATAGAGAAAGACAAACATCATGTGATATCACGTATTTGTGGAGTCTAAAAATTAATAATACAAATGAACTTATATACAAAGCAGAAACAGATCCACAGACACAGAAAGCAAACTTATGGCTACCAAAGGGGAGGGGGTGGAGAGGGATAAATTAGGAGTTTGGGATTAACATATACAGACTACTTTATACAAAATAGGTAACCAACAAGGACCTCCTGTATAGCACAGGAACTATACTCAGTATTTTCAATATTTTAAATGAACCTATAATGGAAAAGAATCCAAAAAAGTATATGTTGGGTTGGCAAAAAAGTTGGTCTGGGAATTCCATTGGATTACATGTATATAAATATACACACACATACATATATGGTTCAGATGGTATAGAATCTGCCAGAAATGCAGGAAACACAAGTTCAATCCCTGGGTTAGGAAGATCCCCTGGAGAAGGAAATGGTTACTCACTCCAATATTCTTGCTTGGGGAATTCCATGAACAGAGGAGCCTGGCAGGCTACAGTCCCTGGAGTTGCAGAGTCAGAAATGAATGGGTGACTGGCACACCCATGCAACAGAACGAACTGTGGCAAAGCCAAGTTACTCATTAACAGGAAACATCTGAGGCCTTCTCTATGAGTGCAGAACGGGAAAGGCAGGCAGATGAATGCAGTCGAAGGGGAGATAACAAGGTGGAGTGCAGAGACATCTAGCACAAGACCAGAGTTGTCCATACACAGGACCCCTTCAGAGAAAAAAGGTAGTGCATTCAAAGATATATAGAAAATATTTTCCTGAACTTGGGAAAAAAAAAAAAAAAAAAAACAGTCTGCAAACCTAAAGGGAAAGCTATTACCCTCCAAAACTGGCACAAAATTATCTACAAAGACACAGAAAACAGTTGAGTTTTTAGACATAATTAGAAAAAGAAAACCATTTTTTAGCCATTCTTGATGCAACAAAACAAGTAACAGATAAAGGCAGAGACAAGGCAACAACCTGCCTTGGATCTCCCTCAGAAAACAATGAAAGCATTTTCGTGTTATAGTTGCTTCAGGAAAGAAACTTGGACACAGGCAATCACATAAAAGAAGCTGTAGCTTAAATATATGTCATGAAGTGGAAGAGCTCACAGTAGGAAAAAGATCAGGAATATATTAGCACAGCCCATTGTTTGTTAAACAACAACAACAACAACTTGAATATGGATATCCAAACGATGAAAGAAGTACCAGTAAATGGAGTGACAGTAAAGAGGAAAATATTTCAGTAGAAGTTAAAACAATATTCTGAAGACAAGTTGATTCCAGAAAGTATATTTGAAGAACCTCAAAAAAGTAAAACTCACTCAAAAATCAGCAGGATCAAAGCAGGAAGAAGACAATGTAAGGGCAGCCGTTTCTTCATCTGTCGCAGCACCAAGTGGGTAAGCCAAGAAAAGGAACCTCTGAGTTTTACTTGGAGTTGTGAAAGGAACCACCAAAAGGACTAAAAATAAGTGGAAAACCAAGAGAAGTCTGGAGGTGGAGGGAAGAGAAAGGAAGTGGGAGAGTGGTAATTTTCTCTTAGTCATAACGGAGGCAACAGATGCTCTGTGAGAGTTCTAAATTCAGGAACAGAGGGCTAAGTGTGATATAAAGAATTATAAAAAGAACCACTACAAAACCCAAAGCAGAATCTATGAATTCCACATCACTAACAGATGGACCCACACATACACATATTCATACATAAAACAATCCTAAAATTACAAAGATAAGGCTAAATAGCAAAAGATAGGGGAAAAAAGGAAACAGAAGAGATATTAAGACCGAATATATGTTATATCAATATTTTAAAATAGGAAAATCTCATATATAGAAATATAAATAAATTCTATGTTCAGATGTGCGGGTATGTTAGGTCATTTCAGTCAGGAGTGACTCTGTGAAACCCTATGGACTCTAGCCCACCAGGCTCCTCCTTCCACGGAATTCTCCAGGCAAGAGTACTGGAGTCGGTTTCTGTGCCCTCCTCCAGGGGATTTCCCCAACCCAGGAATCAAACCTGCGTTTCTTCTCTCACCTGCATTGGTAAGTACTTTACCACTAGACAGTATATTAAAAAGCAGAGACATTACTTTACTGACAAAGGTCTGTCTAGTCAATGCTATGGTTGTTTCAGTAGTCATGTATGGATGTGAGAGTTGGACGATAAAGAAGTCTGAACGCTGAAGAATTGATGATTTTGAACTGTGGTGTTGGAGAAGACTCTTGAGAGTCCCTTGGACTGCAAGGAGATCAAACTAGTCACTCCTAGAGGAAATATACATATATATATGTACATATATATATATACACACACACATATACACACAGAGAGAAGCTATATAATGTCGCTGAAGACACAAAAACAAGAACTGAACAAGAGGAAAGGATAAAAATGATTTCCATAGACACACCAATTTTACAAAAATTAATACACAATGAAGCTAAATTCTGAAGTATAACTGCTAGTTTCTAAACATGGTAGACAAGGTCATTTAGAGTAATCATCCACTGGAAACCAATTTTTTTGGATGCATGAGACAAGTGCTCGGGCCTGGTGCACTGGGAAGACCCAGAGGGATCGGGTGGAGAGGGAGGTGGGAGGAGGGACCAGGATGGGGAATACATGTAAATCCATGGCTAATTCATTTCAATGTATGACAAAAACCACTGCAATGTTGTAAAGTAATTAGCCTCCAACTAACAAAAATAAATGGAAAAAAATAAAAAAATTTTTTAAAAAATGGGTAAATTTTTTAATTTTTTTTTTTTTAGAAATGTTTAAATTTCCTAAGACTTTAAGAAATGAAAGGGGAAAAACTGAAAGATGGAATTCAGAGGTACTAGCATACAAATGCAGGAGACATGCAGAGGCTAAGGAAGATATGAACTTTGAAGTGGGTGTGCACGGGACCAGGAGTGTAAATGCAGATACACTGATAGACACAGAGGTCAACAAGGATGATGTGTGTGTGCAGCATGGGAAAAATCAGATGGTAAACAGTACCCTGTCATCATGGTTTCTCTGCATGGAAGAAGGCCCTGAACTGGAAGGAAGGGAAAAATCAGGGGAAGGGAAGAACCAGACCAAAGATGTGAGGGAGGGAATTAATGAATCACAGCTGTTCATGAAGCTTGTTCCTGTGTGTAAAATTATGCCTGTATGTTTATATGTAAGGGAAGTAAAGTCAATTAATGCCACAGAGGAAATAAATCAATATCCAACAGTATATTATTTCTTGCTGGCAGTTCTACCAAAGTTTATAAACAAAAGGATCTAGGAACACGTAGTAGAAAATCCCAAGGAAAAAAGAGGTAGGGTTTGTGATATTAAAATCTAATAAGCTTGGACTCAAGGCAGAAGCTGTTAAGACAAGGAATCATGACAAAGTTGTGCTTAGTAATAAAGGCACTCTTATAAAAATCCTGAGGGACAAGAAATGAAGGAGAGATGAATTTAAACACAACAGTAAGAGAGTTGGGGAGATCGTTAACCGTCAGACTTTGTGTCAGACAGACACAAACAAGTGAGAAAACAGACATTCTGAAGAAACTAATGAGTGTGCTTCCAGCATCCATGAAATAGTGACAAAATTGAACCATGTAGATCACAAAGAAAAATCACAATAAAATGAAGGAAATCTTAACTATACAGATTACATTCTCTGATCTGTGAAATAACTAGAAAGCAATCACAAAAAAATGAATAAAAATGGCTAGATATTTTTGAATGGGTAAAAGTTGAGTTGAGAAAGAGATGAAAAATCTAGAAAACAATTATAAAGAAAATAAAACATATTAAATCTCACAAGACATACTAAAACAGTGCTCAGAAGAAAATTCTTAAAAAACTTTTACAGCTAAGAAATTTCTTATGAGATGAAGGAGACTAATAAAATTCAACCTTAAATATAATTCAAAATGTTTAAACAACAAAAGAAACAGAAAGAAGTAAAGAAAAACAAAAGTTTAAAATTTATATATTGAAAAAGAATAAAACATATCTTACACAAGGCAAGGCCAAGCTTGATGGATTCATCTGATAAAGAAACAAGCCCTTTTTTAGTTTCAAGCTGTTTATTTCTCACATTGGCGATGAAAGCAAAGGTGACCCAGATGCTGCTTCCTAGCCCTTGCACAGGGCTAAATGGAAACAAAGGAGTCAGATGGCAGTAAGTGGAAAGTCTCTGTTGCTGAGGAACCAAAGACAAGCTTTATTAGTCAGTTTTACAGCATGCAGCTGTAATCTGAGGTCAACAAGGCAGAGAGACTGACCCTTGTCAGGACCCAGCTGGCAGTAAGACACTATGTCATGCTAGCCTCTTCATAGACCAGAAACATATGAGAAATGGTTTTATAAGAGCAGCTTACAAGGTTCCCATCCTCTTATGTTCTGGTACACTCACCAAATGTTCTGTCTGGACTCCTACCAATCGTGGTTCAATCTTTGCTTATGTGATCTTTGTGAATATACACCTGTAAGATCATCAAGGCACCAGCACAAAGCTGTTTCCTCCAAAAAACAGTGCAGTCTTTTAATTCAGAACCTGCATCCAAAAAGAAAAAAAATTTTTTAAAGATAATCACATTTATTTAATTGAGGAGGCAAATATCTCCAAATTTTAAAAAAAAAAAATGAGAAACCTCAGAAATAAAATTCAAGAATAATAAAAATTTAATGGGTAAATGTGGGTGTAAGCACATTTAAAAATCTAGATAAATGGCTAATTTTCTGGGGGGAAATGTTAACATGATTGTCCTCAAAAGAGTCTTAAAATTCCAACAGGAAAAAAAAAAGAATTTAAAACCTTGATATCACTGTGAAAAAGCTACCCCGTAATCTAGCAAAAAAGCAAAATAAAAGGAGGTGTATATATGCAATTGATCCAGATAATTTCATAGAGGTCTCTCAATCTTTCAGGTTATAGGTACTTACATTAGTCCCATTTTATAATTTTTAAAATTACAAGATAGTAAAATCTTATTATTTTATGATAATAACAAATAAGAGAAAATCACAAAAACAAAAAAAGCATAAAATGTAACATAAACATAAACCTTAAAACAATGAATTTTTAATAAATAATTTTCAAATAAATTTCCTTATTGTTAGTCCTTTATATTTACATATAAACTTTACAATTATAGCTTATCAAGTTCTATGTGTGCACATATACACAGTCACACAAACTTTTGGAGTTTTTTTAAAGTGTATTTTATACATCAACTTTGGAGAGAACAGACATCTTAACAACTGTGAGTCTTTCAACCCACTAATTCTGTACTTTCTTCCACATGTATAGCTTCTTCATTTTGTCTCAAGAGTGTTTTAAATTTTTCAGGGGAGAGATCTTGCATAACTTTTTTTTTCAGATTTATTACTATGCATTTGATTATTTTGAAATCACAATGATGAAAAAATGCTTATTAAAATTTGTTTTCAATCTGTTTATTGCTTATGTGCGACAACATATTTTTATATATGACCTTATATGCAAAGATTTTGCTGTGATATTAGTTAATTACAACAGTTTACTTATAGATTCTGTTGCATTTCTACCTAAAGGACAAAACTTACACTATTATTTATCAAGATCTTTTACAAAACCAATTAAATCTTACAAAGTTAATTAAAAGAAGTAACAGTGTGGTATTATTGCAAGGATTACGAACTCACCAAAGGGACAGAGTTCAGAAGCAGACTCATGTTTATGATACTGTAATGGAGTGGAGAAGAACAGCCTTTCCAACAAATAGTTCTGGGCCATCTAAGTACAATACAAAAAATATTAAATCTTAATCCCTGCCTCACACATAAAGAAAAGCAATTACAGGTGGATTGTGGTTCTCAATATAAAAGGCAAAAAATAATTCATTTTAATGACCTTAGATTAGGTTAAGATTTCTTATTAAGGACACATAAAAAAATAGTAACTATAAAGAAAAAATTGACCAATTAAAATATCTTAAGTTCAAAATTCATGTCCAGAAAAACCACTATAAGACAGGAAAAGATTAGGTTACCAATTGGAAGAAGATATTTGCAATGCACGTGTCTGACAATGGAAAGAATTTATAAATAATATAAGCAACTCCTGAATTCAGTTAGGGCTTCCCTGGTGGCTCAGTGGTAAAGAATCTGCCTGCAGTGCAGGAGATGTGGGTTCAATTCCTGGGTTGGAAAGAGTCCCTGGAGAAGGAAATGGCAACTTGTTCCTGTATTCTTGCCTGGGAAATCCCATGGACAGAGGAACCTGGGAGGGTACGGTCCAAGGGATACAAAAATCAGACACAACAACTAAACCACCACCACATTCAATAAGAAAAGATAGACAACCAAGTAAGACACAGGCAAGAAAATAAAGATGATATCTATATGGCCAAGAAACATATACACTCCAAGAAAAACATTCACTCCCCCTTGTCTCATCAAGAAAATGCAAATTAAAACCTCAGTTTAGCCAGTAAAATGACTAAAATTGAAAAATCAACAATCTGAAGCATCTATGAGGATTTAGAATAATTGAAACTCAGGTACATCAACCAGTTCAGTTCAGTCACTCAGTCGGTTCGACTCTTTGCAACACCATGGGCTGCAGCACGCCAGGCCTCTCTGTCCATCAGTTCCTGGAGTTTACTCAAACTCATGTCCATTGAGTCGGTGGTGTCATCCAACCATCTCACCCTCTGTCGTCCCCTTCTCCCACCTTCAATCTTTCCCAGCATCAGGGTCTTTGCCAATGAGTCGGTTCTTCACATCAGGTGGCCAAAGTATTGGTGTTCCAATGAACACCCAGGACTTATCTCCTTTAGGATGGACTGGTTGGATCTCCTTGCTGTTCAAGGGGCTCTCAAGAGTCTTCTCCAACACCACAGTTCAAAAACATCAATTCTTCGGCACTCAGCCTTCTTTATGTCCAACTCTCACATACATACATGACTACTGGAAAAGCTATAGCTTTGACTAGATAGACTTTTGTTGGCAAAGCAATGTCTCTGCTTTCTAATATGCTGTCTAGGTTGGTCATAGCTTTTCTTCCAAGAAGAAAGCATCTTTTAATTTCATGGCTGCAGTCACCATCTACAGTGATTTTGGAGTCCAAAATAATAAAGTCTGCCACTGTTTCTATTGCTTCCCCATTTATTTGCCATAAAGTGATGGGACCAGATGCCATGATCTTAGTTTTCTGAATATTGAGTTTTAAGCCCACTTTTTCACTCTCCTCTTTCACTTTTATCAAGAGGCTCTTTAGTTCTTCTTCACTTTCTGCCGTAAGGGTGGTGTCATCTGCATATCTGAGGTTATTGATATTTCTCCCAGCAATCTTGATTCCAGCTTGTGCTTCATCCAGCCCAGCATTTTGCATGATGTGTTCTGCATATAAGTTAAATAAGCAGGGTGACAATATATAGCCTTGATGTACTCCTTTCCCAATTTTAAAGCAGTCTTTTGTTTCATGACCAGTTCTAACTGTTGCTTCCTGACCTGGATACAAGTGGCAGGTAGGTGGTCTGCTACTCCCACCTCTTTAAGAATTTTACACAGTTTGTTGTGATCCACATAGTCAAAGACTTTGGCACAGTCAATAAAACAGAAGTAGATGTTTTGCTGGAACTCTCTTGCTTCTCAAATGTTGGCACATTGACTGTCAGAGTATAAATTAGTACAATCTCATTGGAAAACTGGCAGTTCCTGTCTCTATCTATGACAATGAATTGTATGCATAGCCAACAATTCCATGTTCAATGGAAATGCATGTGTAACCCCATGGTTGATTCATGTGAATGTATGGCAAAAATCACTACAATATTGTAAAGTAATTAGCCTCCAACTAATAAAAATAAATGGGAAAAAAAAAAGAAACGCATGTGTAAGTTCAACAAAAGGCATTTACAAGAATGCTTATAATAGCACTACTTACAATAGACTCACACTGGAAACTATCCAGATGCCCATCAACAGTAGAATGGATATATAAACTGTGGTGTATTCATGAGGTGGAATACTATGCAACAATGAGAACAGAAGCACTATAATGCACAAAATATGATGGATGAAGATCCAAACATGTCAAGTAAAACATCCAGATACACAAGTGTATAATTTTCTCCAATTCTATTTCTATAAAGTTGAAAGTTGGGGGGAAAGAAACAGTCCATAGTATTAGTAGTCAGAGTAGTGGCTGCCTAAGGAAAAAATTATTTTGGAGAGGAGGGACAAGGATGTCTGAGGAACTGACAAAGATAAGTTACTTACTTTGGAGCTGGTTGCATAGATGTGTTCTTTTTGTAAAAATTCATTGAGTTGTATACTTATAACTGTGATCTTTACCTACATGTCTTTTCATGAAGAAGTTTTAAAATTGATAAATACAAATGAATGCATCAGAAACACGTATGATAAAGAAATGACTTTCATGTCAGCCCAATGGACCAATCTTTTGGAAAAAAAGATATAAAAATGAATCTCTATACCATGATTTGTTTAAAAATAAATTACAAATAGATCAGCAACTTAAAGGTAACAGAAAAAAACATGGTTTTTTATCAGAAAGAATTGGTGATTTTATATCTTAAGGTGAAGAAGGTCAAAAGGAAAATATTTCTAACATTGAAATTATTAACAATTTGAACATTTATATAGCTAAAGAATTTCCACATCTAAGTCAAATAATAAAACAAAAACAATGGAAGAATCTCACATGAGAGTTGAGAAGTTGATTCCTAAACTTTTAAAATTCTCATGCAAATTAATTTTTAAAAGACTGAAAACTCAATAAGAAAATGAGTAACAAAAATAAATAGGGAGTTTATTTTTTAATAAAAGAAAGAAAAGTAATATAATAGGTCCATATAAACATATGGGATGGCTAGGTTAGACTATAATTAAAGAAATAAAATTTAAAGTAACACTGTGCATAATTTTGACTTTGATATAATAGGAAAATTGATGCCCCAGTCTACTCCAAATAGCCAAAACAATCTTAGAGAAGAATAAAAAAATTGGAAGACTCATAATTTTTAATTTCAAAATAGTAATCAAAACAGTGTGGTACTCCCAGGTATATTTTTAGCTTCTAAACAATAGAGTAAAACTTAATTCCAGTAGTAGCGAGACAGGAGGTGTTCCAGGTGGTGCTAGTGATAAAGAACCTGCCTGCCAATACTGGAGACATAAAAGACAAGGGTTCAACCCCTGGGTCAGGAAGATCCCCTGGAGGAGGGCATGGCAAGCCACTCCAATATTCTTGATTGGAGAATCTCAAGGATAGTGGAACCTGGTGGGCTACAGTCCATAGGGTCACAAAGAGTTGGACACAACTGAAGCATCTTAGCACGTATGCATGCATATACTTGCATACAGAAATGAAGACGTCATGCTGGTGATACTTGCCATGGCAGAAGAAAGCAAGGAAGGAGGCAATGAAGCTGTTTCTTTTTTATTTTTCATAAATACTTTTTATATATTAAAAAATATAGCATGGTACTGGCATATGAATAGACATATTGATCCACAGACTAGAATTGATAGCCAAGAAATAAACTACCATGTTTATAGTTAATTGATTTTTGACAAGGGGGCCAAGACCATTCAATGGGGAAAGAACAATTGTTTCATCAAATTCTAGGAGAACTGAATGTCCACATGCAGAAAGAATGAATTTGGGCTTTTTTCCTCACTGTGTATATAAAATTAACACAAAATAGATCAAAGACCTAAATATAAGAGCCCAAACTCTATAATTCTTAAGAGAAAACTTAGCTGTAAATCATGACCTAAGATTTGACAATGGTTTCCTAGATATGATACCAAAAGTTTGAGTTACAAAGGAGAAAATTGGACTTAATCAAAATTTAAAAGTTGGAGTCATCAAAGGATACTCTCAGAGAGTGAAAAGACAACCCACAGAGTGGAAGAAAATAATTTAAAATCACATATCAGATAAAGGCCTAGTATCCGGAAAGTATGAAGAACTTTAAAAACTCAACAACAAAAGACAACCCAATTTTAAAAATAGGAAAAGGACCTAGATAAACATTTCTCCAAAGAAGATATCTAGATAGCCAACAAACACACAAAAATGTTCAGCCTCACTAATCAGTAGAGAAATACAAATAAAAATCACAAGGACAAATCACTTCATACCCACTAAGATGACCATAATATACAAAATGGAAAATAACAAATGTTGGTGAGGATATAAATAAATCAAAACCTTCATACATTGCTGGTTTTAAAATAGTAAAGCCATTATAGAAAACATTTTGATGGCTCGTCAATAAAATAAACACACCAACTCCCTTTCTAGCTATATTCCCAGAATATTTTGGTCAAACAGGAGTTAAAAACTTGTACACAACTGTTCCTAATAGCCTGATTCACAGTAACCAAAATGTAGAAACAACCCAATGCCCATCAGCTGATGAATAAAGAATGTGTTCTATCCAAACAATAGAATATTTTTAGCCATAAAAAGAAGAGAGGTGCTGATACATGCTATTAATAAATCATGGATGAACCTTGAAAACATGTTATATAAAGGAAACCAATTCCATTTATATGCAATATCCATAATAGACAAACCCAAAGAGCTAGAAAGCAGATTTGTGCTAGCCAGGACCTGGAGGGAGAGAGGAATGGGGAGTGACTGTTAATGGACAGGAATGGGAAGTGACTGCTAATGGGCAAGTGACTGTTAACCATTACCCAACATTTTCCATCTTGGATGACGAAAACGTTCTAACGCTGTATAGTGGTGATGATTGCAGAGTATCCTGAACTTACTTAATACTACTAATTTTTAAATCATAAAATGGCTACAATTGTAAATTTTATGTGATGTATATTTATCACAATAAGATAATGTGGGGAGCTAGGTTCTACAGCTAGCAAAAGCTTGCTTTCCTTAAAAGGAATTAGGCAAGGGGACCTCCTTGACAGTCCAGTGGTTAAGAGTCTGCACTTCCAATGCAGGAGGCATGGCTTTGATACCTGTTTGGGGAACTAAGATCTCATATGGTGAGCAGCTAAATAATAAAAATTGAAATAAAAGGGCTATGAGCTCTCAATATAAAAGAAATCAGGCAATGCTGTTGTTATATTGTTATGTATACAAAATACTTTCAGGTATCAACTTCACATAGACATCTACCTTAAGATGTTTAAGTTTTTTTCACTGTCATTAATTAAGCATTAAAAAGAAATTGATTACAAATGTACCATAAAGAACCTTGTTTTTTATTATTATGATGCAATGATATAATGATAACTATATGTCTCATTAAAAATAACATGATAAACCTATCTGTGCTGATATAGGGAAATTTTGTAAGATATATTATTAAAGGAAAAACATGCAGAATATATAGTATAATCCCTTTGTGTAATTAAAAATCAAAAATATATTTTAAACTTTATTTATTCCTCAAAAACACTATTGAACACTTACAGCAAAGCTGTTGCTACTCTAGACCCTGACTGCATGTATACTCAATTGTGTCTGACTCTTTGCGACCCCATGGACTGCAGGCCACTGGGCTCCTCTGTCCATGAGATTTCCCAGGCAAGAATACTGGAGTGGATTGCCATTTCCTCCTCCGGGTGATCTTCCTGACCCAGGGATCGAATTTGCATCTCCTGTGTCTCCTGCATTGTGGTGGCTCAGTAGTTAAGATCCTGGCTATTCAGTGGTAAAAACCATCTACACAATTGCTGGTCAGGAGAGTTCAGTTTTTACAGGCAGTAGTGGGACAGAAAATGCAGCCAGCTTTCTCAACACCATTTTCATCCCCTGAAGTTGACCTTCCTTGGTAGAATCTAGGACATCAGTATCCAGTTTGCAGACTCTCTTGCAGCTAGGTTCTGCATCATGAAGACCTGGGAGGTGAAGTGAGTTTCAGGAGGCCAAGTCCTGAGTTTTTCATGATGAACAGGCCTGGATGTATTGTTTATCATTACTGAGAATCTTAGGTTTGATCTGTAGGTCCCCCAGCAACACAAGAAAGTGGCAGTGGGATCGTCAACAGTTCCACATTATGGATGGGTAGTTTTCTAGGTAGATTTCTTCTTGGTGTGTAACAACCAAACTTTGTTTCCTAAACCTCTCTGAGATTCTGTAAATCAAAGTATGCAGAGCAAACAAATAAACAAAGCCCCCAAAACTCCCACTATTTTTGCTTAAAAATGGTAAAGTCATGCCTACAGGAGAGGCATAACCAATACAGGAAACAAGTACCTAAACAATATACTTTCAGATTGGAATCAGTGCTTAGAAAAAAATAAAATTTAATATTGGAACAAGGCATGGTTGGAAAAAAATATTCTGGAGGAGGATGGGAGGTGAGCTAAGACCTCAGTAAAAAGAGGGAAGTAGCAGAGAGAAGAATGGAAATGTAGTTTCAGGTCAGAGGAAATATCAGCCTTGAATGTGATGCAAATTATAATAAGGGGAAGAAGGTCAAGTGGCTAGAGTTTGGATAAAAAAGGGTCAGAGACATAGCAAGAGAGAGAGAAAGACACTAGGAATGGTATCAGATGAATTTTTCAGTGGGATAACTGAGGAAAATTTATTAGACACTATTTGCAAATGTATGGTCAAAGTCAAGGAAAACTAAAAAATGGGAGTCTGAAATATCAGGGAACCAACTCCAATTGCAGGCTTCATGAGCAGGGAGCAGGAAATAGAAGAATGGACCCCAGGTGGCACTGACAACCACTCTCCTTGACTGAACTCTAGCAGGCCAGCTTAGCAATAGTGCCCCACCCTTTATATTTACTCTTAGTCATCTTCCATCCACTGACCCTCAAGCTGCTCCTTGGCTATAAAGCCTTGCTCATACTTGCTATATTAGGAGTTGGCCTCATTCTGTTTCCCTCTTGCAACACTCTTGACACCAACTGCAATAATCCTGAATAAAATCTTTCTTACCATGTTCACAAGTGTCAGAACTTCTTTAACAGCTTCTCTTTGGACAAATTTCTGCGGGAATCAATTTCCTGATTATTTTTCCTCTTCCCCAAGTCTCCTGCCAGTCCTTCCCACTAAGGGGACACATACAGGAACCAGAGTGTGGGGACCCTGTTTACAGGTTCCTACAATCAGCTCCCAGAACACAGAGCAGGATAGAAAGAAATGGAGTAAATATGAGGGGTAGTTCGGAAAATGTCTGACAAGATTTAGTTTATTTGCTACTGCTTTCCAAGCTTGTTGTTTGGGGGACAAAGTCTGATGCAGGTGAGATCCCTGGGCTTACTTTACACAACTGGGGGTGTTGGCCAGGACATCCTCATTAGTCACCCTGAGGATTCTCCAGCTGCATTAGTATAAAATACAGATAGCCCCCATCCGACACTGGCCCTGAGGTCTAAATCCCTAATCATGTTTCTCTTCTCCCATGACTGAGTCTATATACCCCTTATATTTTAAAACCAAGGCTTTAAAAACCAGCTGAAAAGTATAAAAGCAGACAAACCTGTTCCATGGAGTTCAAAGCGGCTCTCTCTGGAAGGAGCAGTGAACAGAAGCAGAAATGTGGAAAGTGAGGGCTATGGGGCTGCTCATGCTCTGCTTTTTTCCTTTTAAATTCTATGTATTAAATATAACCTTACAAATATTCCATTTGAAATTTAAAATATTTCCAATTAAGGGCATTAGTAATGAGACTAATAATAAAAATATTGGCAATTACAATAAACACTTAAAAATCATGCAGTCTACCAATGATCAGGAAGATTTGCTATAAAGAGCAGTATTCCCAGACATGAAAAGCTCCAGTGACTGAACTCAGTAGACTATTTTGCATATTATTTGATTTCAATAAATTCCACAAAATTTAAATGAAGGCTGCACTTGTATCTTTGCCTGGGCAGAAGGAATCTCCTCTTCCAGAACTCTGATCCTAGAAATTTCACACATAAGACTAATATTTATCTTAGAAAAGCAGAGTTCTGAGTCTTAACAAACATTTCTGATATGAATTTAAGACTAAATATTTGTATCTATTAGAAATATATTCTTTATATATATTACCATACATTCACTTTTCTTAAAATGACTAGTAAGTATATATTTAAACATTTAGTAGAATGCTCTGTGTTAGGTGCATCTGTTTCTCTTTCTTAACACCAAAGCTATGAGCAAGTGTTCCTGCTTCCTCACAGCTGTTTTCTTAGTTCAATAGTGACGTTAATATCTTTGTTTACATTCGACAGCCAAATACCCATTACATCAAGGTGTTTTTCAAGAGGTCTTTTTTTTCTCTCTCTGGCATTATAGAAAGGAGTTGTTTTTCTCTGACTATTCTCACAATTTTTTTTTGAAAGATTAAATGTCAAAAGCTGAGG
Source organism: Odocoileus virginianus (assembly GCF_023699985.2). Taxonomy (NCBI): domain Eukaryota; kingdom Metazoa; phylum Chordata; class Mammalia; order Artiodactyla; family Cervidae; genus Odocoileus; species Odocoileus virginianus. Next base: position 23,819,233 of record NC_069704.1, read on the forward strand.
AAACAAAAGTCACTTAGATAAAAAATAACCTCCTATGGTACCCTCCATGTCATAAGACTTACATGTATTTATTTAGAGTAAATGAGTAAGAGGTTGATAATGTTGCCTCTTTAAAGCTCATATGCTGCTTTTCAATAATAGCCATGTAAAGTATTGTTAGTTTGATTTTATAGAATGAGGAACTTGAGAGGGAAAGAAGATAAATAACTCATCCACGATTCCCTCAGCTAGAAAATGGGGTAGCCAGGATCCAAACACAGTCCCTATCTAGGGAAAGTCTTCCCTCTTCAAATTCCTTCCTCCATTTTACAAAATAAATGCAATAGCAAAGCAAACAAATAAAAGAGAAAATACACAAATGCTCAGAGAATTTTTAAGCATTACATAATTCATTGCAAAAATACTTCTGGATATGAAAATTAAAACAGTTAGAATTATTAATATATGGGGTTACACCCTTTTACAATCCTCCAGTCTCACACTCTCCATCAAGAATATCTGACACCAGGTGAGAAGTGTATCCTTTTCATACATTCATCACTACACTGAAACACTGTGACTTTTACACATGCAACATAATATGTATAGCACGATCTACAACATAATATACATACTCTGTGTGCGTGTGTGCGTGTGTGTGTGTGTGTATGTGAATTCAGTTTGGCTCCCTGAATTCTTAATTTGCTTTTATCTTGCATTTTATCATTTCATTTTCTTACATGTCTCATGCTTTGTTGTGATATTTGCCGAGCAAGAACTTCCATTTTTCTTTTCCCATAATTTATTTAGCTAATCTTCTATATTTTCTCCTTTATATGAACTTAAAAGTTAACTTGTCAAGTTGCATAAAAATGTCTTGAAATTTTTATTAGAGTTACATTAAATTTATCAGTTTGGGGAAAATTGCCAGATCGAGTGTACCCTTTAGAAATACCATCATCTTGATGTATTTATATATTTTTATATCCTCAGATAAGAATTTCCAATTTTTTTCATTTAGCACAGATTAATTATCACAATTTGGCAAACTCAGACAACTGAGTTGGACAACTTTTCTTTCAATTTATAGACCCACTTTATGCCATAGGTCCTAGCTCTTTCTTTAAAAAGTCATAGTACTCATCTTTTAAATTGGATCTGGTTCATTTTCAGTAGAGAGCACATATACATTTTCAGTAGAGTTCTTAGAATAATTTTACTTTTTCTCTTGATGCATTTTATCGCTTGAGTTAATTTTGGCCATATTTTCTGAAAACAGTACCTACTTCATGGTGTTCTTCTATCTCATTGGCCAAATCCTTTGCAGTGGTTTCTTAATTCTCTTTACAACTCTGTAAAGAGAATTAAGGCTTTAATTCTTTACAGGCTCTCTTCTCGCCAATTCTTGAAGCCCACTGACTTGACCACTGATTATCCCAGATGTGACTGACTTCTGGGTACCAAGTATTAGGAGCTAACAACTGTTTGTTGCCATCACAGAAGGAACTGGCAGTGGGGACGTCTCAAGATGATTCCAAATGTCCACACTCATTTGACAAGTCTATATACAGTCTACTCAGCCCTCTCTGGAAGCAGCTGAGCTTCACTTGAGAGCTATCCACTTATCCCTTCTTCGAATGAGCTCCCAGTTATTCTTGGTAGGTTCTACTCAACACACCTCCATATTTTGTGTCCCTTTTCATTTCACTGTCTCCTAACTGCTTAGAGGGTGGAGCTATACCAAAAGCCACAAACAGCATAAAGGCTGTGAGCAACAAGGAGAGGATGGAGTGTGTATGGAGGAGCAGCTGCCCACCCAAGAGTGAGAATCTGCCTGCATAAAGCCACAAAGCTACTTGTACGGTTAACAATAGTGGCGATAACCCTATATGCAAAACAGAAAAAGAGACACAGATGTACAGAACAGACTTTTGGACTCTGTGGGAGAAGGCGAGGGTGGGATGTTCTGAGGGAATAGCATTGAAACAAGTATACTATCAAGGGTGAAACAGATCACCAGCCCAGGTTGGATGCATGAGACAAGTGCTCAGGGCTGGTGCACTGGGAAGACCCAGAGGGATGGGATGGGGAGGGAGGCGGGAGGGGGGATCGGGACGGGGAACACATGTAAATCCATGGCTGTTCATGTCAATGTATGGCAAAAACCACTACAATATTGTAAAGTAATTAGCCTCCAACTAATTAAAAAAAAATAGTGGCTTCTAGGTTATCACTAATGTGCCCGGCACCAGTTACTGCTGCTGCTGCTGCTAAGTCTCTTCAGTCGTGTCCGACTCTGTGTGACCCCATAGACGGCAGCCCACCAGGCTCCCCTGTCCCTCGGATTCTCCAGGCAAGAACACTGGAGTGGGTTGCCATTTCCTTCTCCAATGCATGAAAGTGAAAAGTGAAAGTGAAGTCGCTCAGTTGTGTCCAGCTCTTAGCAATGTCATGGACTGCAGTCTACCAGGCTCCTCCGTCCATGGGATTTTCCAGGCAAGAATACTGGAGTGGGGTGCCATTGTCTTCTCCAGCAGTTACTGTGTGTTGCTCAGTTCAGTTCAGTTGCTCAGTCACGTCCGACTCTTTGTGTGTTGACGTGACTGTAATTCTCACAACAGTCATAGTTAATGACACTCTTATTATCTCCATTTTATGATTGGAGAAGCAAAGTTCATATGGATTATATAACTTTGCTAACAAAGCTAGAAGCAGAGTCACAGCCCAACATTTTTGGCAAAACTGATTTCTGACTTTTGGACATCAAACAAAGAGCCCAGAGATTTTGAAAGAAAAAAAAAATCAAGTCTATAAATTAATAACTGTCATTTAGTCATTTGCAAAGTTTCCCATTCCTCTGTATCAGGAAGTGAGAGAAAGTGTGAACATTTTTGTCATAAATATCACTGGGAAGATAGCATTTGTAGGATTCTGTGGGTGTTTGAGAAATCACTTCTTTATGTCAATACCTGGGAACACTGAGTATATGGGAAACTATAAGGCCATCATTCTACATAAAAGTGATAATATTCAGTAGCTTTCTACAAAAATCTGACATTGGTCTATGGTTCCAAAAATTAACATTTTTTGTAAATGAGAGATTTCAAGTTATAGTTTGTGAACAAGAAACCCATAGAAACAAATTGGGTACCACCTATGCTAAGAGTGGACTGATCTCAACAAAATCAGCAAACATGAAGAGTGAGACATCACCTCTGCCACTCCTTTACACGGATGCCGCCCTATAGCCCACCGTTGAGAATTCCAGATTACCTAATGGAGAAATTAAGAATGTAGCCTCTGGGTTCAAATTAGGCAAGGTACCCTGCCTGAGTAACTTCTGCATCTCCCAAAAGGATATAATGATTATATCTTCCTCACAGGGTCATGGAGAGATTCAACATGATAATGCTTGTGAGGTACTTAGCCCTGTGCTTGGCATACAGCAAGTACTAGTTTATAGAAGCAATTATCTATTTCTAATCCTCATTGGAAATGAGGAGGGGACGATGGGATGCTGATGATGGGATGCTGATGCTGGGAGGGGTTGGGGGCAGGAGGAGAAGGGGACGACAGAGGATGAGATGGCTGAATGGCATCACCGACTCGATGGACATGAGTTTATAGTAAATTCCAGGAGTTGGTGATGGACAGGGAGGCCTGGCGTGCTTCGATTCATGGAGTCGCAAAGAGTCGGACATGACTGAGAAACTGAACTGAACTGAACTGAATCAACATTAATCAGAGAAGGTAGGGATGGAAAGCAGAGGGACTGAACACTACAAAGGCTTGAATAGCGTCCTCCATTCCAGACAGGCATTGGTTCCCAGGTTGATTAGGGCAGCTGAAGGATGGACATCCAATTCAAATGCTTTTAAATAAAAGGGAGGGGTCATCATCTGATACTACCATACTGTAGAAAGGAGGATCCTACCTTCCCAACAACGGTAAACCCTCGGGAGCCTCAGGCCTCACTCCATGTTCTATGAGTCTCTCCCCTCCCCACCTTCATCTCCCCAGGCAGCTTCTCCTTCAGGAAGGACCATGACTGTCAGCAGCTAACAGCTTCCTCATCTCAAGCTTGAAGCTGCAGACAAGCAAGCTTCCTCTCTCCACAGTGCAGTGAGAAAAGTCCTGGGAAGGTCACAACAGGTCTTGAGTGGGTCTCAAACCCACTTCTGGAAGATGAATTTATTACCAGAAGAAGGAAAAATGGAATGGAAAGAATTATGAAAACAATATATACATTTCAAATACCTCCAATCAAAAATATGGCTCAATTTGGCACATTAGTATGTGTCTGGGTCTATAAATGCCCTCAGAAAGAATTTCTGTAATTATAACCATAAATTAAAAAAAAAAACAAAAACTATCTGCCAGGTCTGAAAAGACTGCCATGTCTATATCCTCAGAAAGTCATTTTCTCATGAGAAGCAAGACAATATTTAAGAGGAAAATTAAATAAATTTATAAGGGTAACACAACAGAAGTGTTTTCACTGCTTGTAATTTATAATCTGCCTGATAATTCACCTCACAGGGTTTCTGGGTTTTTTTGTAAAATTTTATGTCCAGCTGAGGATTCATCACTCCAAGATTAGCTTAGGTGAAGTTCTCACCACATTTAAAATTGACTTTCACTCCTACAGAGAGGCACTGATGAGTCCTTCTCCATAATGCCATCAAATAATATAAGCGTGAGAGCCATGCTGAGTAAACAAGGTTTTTCTGCAAGTTCCTGTTGGGTCTGGCAGGGGATGGCGAGTGCCTTGGGCAGGAAGAGGCATGCAGGAGACACTAATTAACAGTGACAGCCATGACAGTAGCTTCCCCACCCCCCATCTATTTAGAGCACAAAAGGGAACCCATCCCTCAGAAAAGAAGGGTATCTGTAATGACTTTTAAGAGAGAATTTAGTGAGGGTGTTAGGAGACATTGCTTCTTAACATTTAGTTATTAAAAACTGTCATTGATGATTTTGCTTTTTCTCATTTCTGCTCAGGCAACAGCATAAGCTTTTATGCTAGAATAATTCACTTAGAGTCAGGCAATCAACTCAACGGTATTGGCAGCCACAGGCTGCCCTGATTGGGAAGGCTTTTAATATCTTAAACCTTTTTAAGGAAGCTCATAAGAAATGATCATAGATATTTCTGTGATTTTTAGAATAATCTGTGTTTTGAACTTTATTATAAAATGTAACTTAATAATACCTATTTTACAGTTTGATATTAGATGGGGGTTGTTTGGAAATCCCTGTTTTGATTATGATTTGAAAGACTCACTGTTTAATAATGAAATAAATCAAGATGACAAATATTCATTCATTCAATACTTACATTGCTCTCTGTTGTTTAAACGCTGTCATCCACTTTAAGCATCTTAAGTTTGTCCTGAGAGGAGTCTGTACTTCCAGGAAGAAACAGTGGCCAGTGCCTGGCACTGAAGAACTTGGAATGTTTCAACTCAATTCCATTCATCAGTGTCACAATATCTTACACTCTACCTTCATCACTGGTTTATTTCTTAGTATAGAAGGTAAACACTTTTTTATGGGGTAAAATGACTAGTCTTAATTTGCCTTAGAAACACAAGATGAAAGGTTCTGAAAGGTATATATCTTTTTTAATTTCTAACTTTTAGGAAATATTTTACATGTCTATTCTTTTCATAACCAGATTCTACTTTCTCTGATTTATGGGAAACTTAGATTCTGGATGGAAATCGAGGCTTCATAATTTTTCTGGATTCCTGGTTTTGTGTTTCTCACTGTTAGAGAAATAATGTTTCCTCTTGTTGTAGATGTGAAAATAAATTGAATGAAGTTGTAATTTTATATGCAGTTAATAATACAAAGGATATAATACTAGTATAATACTAGATATTGATCATAAAGACCTGTTGGTTGGTGGAGTTGGTACAGTGTAAATAGAAAGTAGAATCATGGGTAGCAGATACGATGCTTTGATGGTCAATTTGAGAAAATCCTCAGAGACTGAGTGAAAATTTGAGATTTTACCTATCTCAAAATCTAAGAAAAAAAGTAAGAAGATTGAAGAGTGACAGAAAGAAATATTTCCTTAAGAGACCTAGCCAGAGGGTAAATCTGTGATTATATAAAAACCTGGGAGGAGGCGAGGGTGGGATGTTTCAAGAGAACAGCATTGAAACATCTATATTATCTATGGTGAAACAGATCACCAGCCCAGGTTGAATGCATGAGAGAAGTGCTTGGGCCTGGTGCACTGGGAAGACCCAGAGGGATCGGGTAGAGAGGGAAGTGGGAGGGGGGATCGGGATGGGGAATACATGTAAATCCATGGCTGATTCATGTCAATGTATGACAAAGACCACTACAATATTGTAAAGTAATTAGCTTCCAACTAATAAAAATAAATGAAAAAAAAAAAAAACCCTTCAGTGGTCTTGTTATTTCCTCCTCAGATGCCTGGATGCCTCCCAACAGGAAATTTGTTCTGATGACTTTTAATTCTTAAAATGAAAAAGTCTTGAAGAAAAAATAATTGCTTTGAGAGTTTAAGAATGTATAAGATTTTAATGCTGAGAAATAATTTAATTGAGTTTTTAAAAATCTGAATTAATTCATGTCTTGAAACAGTCTGTTGTTTTGGCCTCAGTAATGATGACAGCTGGTAATTAGCTACACTATGTGATTTCCAAGCACTGCGATGTAAGGGCTTCATTCTAAGATGAAAATAAAAGGTAATTTAAAGCATGTATGGTGACAAAAATCTACTATGATTTAGTGAGACATTAATTAGAATGTGCTATTATTTATGAAGAACGAAGGACACAAATGTATGAAAAATGTTATTTCTGCAGACAATGCTTACTTAGTTTTATGTGAATTCATGGGGATTTTGATCATTTTCTGAGGGTCTCCAGGGCTCACTGAATCATAGATAGGTAGTCATTTCTTCTGGGTTACTTGTTCCCAGCAAACATAAAAAAATGTGATAGCTTCATACACGTGCCTAGAAATTTGGCTTTCAGAATATTTAAGAATGAGTGATAACCATTTGATATTCAGGTTCATACAGGGTAAGTTTTTCACATCTTCAATGGAAGCTGACAATGGAAAAGAAAAGGAGGAAAAAAGAAACAGAATTCCCTCCTTGCGCATGAAAGTCTCATAGATGTGACAGGATTAGCTATCCATTCACTAGACTTGCATTCTCACAGAGCACATAGCTAGACTGTATTTTCATTCTCCCTCTGCAATGAGACATATCCATGTGACTGTGTTCTAGAAAGTGGAATGTCAGTAAAAGTGGTATGTGCTCCCTCCAGTCCCAGCACCTTCAAGCTTGCCAGGTGTGATTCTCCAAGCTGTTTCCTCTTCCAGCAGGCTGGGATACAGACAACATGGGGTGTGGCCTTGAAAATGGCAGAGCCACCAGTGGAATTATTGTTACCTGAATGAACATTTCAGAGGGATCTACCCACCAATCAAGAACATCAATTTAGAAATTATGTGAATCACAAATGAGTTTTTATTGCATTCAAGTCATTCTGTTTCGAATTTTCTTATGTTTGTGACCTTAACTAATATACTATGTGATAAATATTGAATTACTCTTAACTACTGATGACTCTAATGCCTTTGTGATTTTGTGAAGTCTAGGGCATGGTGAGTAAAATTAACCTCTTCTACACATCTTCGGTATAAAATTTGCAGTCTCTGGGTACCATTAGGGTATCTTCGATGTGAGGCATAACATGCATACATTTTGCATATATTGGCTCCTGTGTTTTTAGATATTTTTACTGAAGGAAGATGTATAGGCAAATTTGTAACAATTAGGCATATAATACAATGAGTTTCTGTCAAATATTTTTAATCATATAACCAACACCCACACCAAAATGAAGAACATTCCCATGATCCCCCAAAGATCCCACATACTGCTTTCCAGTCAACCCCAAGCCACTCTTCCTACCATAAGCAACCATTATGGATTTCTAACACCACAGATTAATTCTCTCTACTTTTGAACTTTAGGTGAAATGGAATTACACCACTATACTCTAATGTAGGTTTGGCTTCTTTTGCAAAGTGTAGTTTTTGAGTTACTTCCATGTTGTGTGTCTATCAGCAGTGAATTCTTTTTTATTGCTAAGTAGTATTTCATTAAGATGAATATACTGCAATAATTTATTAATCCTTTTATTGATGGATATCTGTGTTTTTTCTAGCTCTGAACTATTATAAATACTCTTGTGTAAGTTTTTTAAACATATATTTTTTATTTCTCTTGGGTATAGTCTGTAGTAGACTTGCTACATCAGAGGATAGACATTATGCTTCACATTTTAGAAAGATATTTCCAAAGTGCAATAACTCAAGGTTCTAGTTATTCCATGTATTTACCAATAGTTGGTGTTGTGAACTTCTTTATATTTTGGCTATTCTGGATGTGGAACTATATATTTTATATACATATATCATATATATATTTATATATTTTACTTTTAATTTGCATTTAGCTAATGCTTAATACTAATACTAATATTTCCACTTGATTACTGATCATTAATATATGATCTTCTGCAAAGTTCAAATATTTTAACCATCTTTGGAGTTTTTTGTCTTTTTATTATGAATTAGTAAGATAGCATTAGTATATTGGATATAAATCATTTGTATATTACCAAGAATATTATTTTCAGTATATGTTGTGCCTTTTTGTTTTTTTTTCATGATGTATTTGATAAACAGGATATTCTAGTATTGATGATAATCAGTCTATCATTATAAAAGATTTTATGTTTAGTGCTTTTCTGTATATATCCTATTTGCAAAATTTCTGCCTTTCCCCAAATCATGAAGATATACTCTTTTATCTTCTTTCAGAAAATTTATAGCTAAGTCTAGGTCTATTTTCTGCTTCAAATTAATTTTCTATATGGTGTGACATGGGGTTAAAATTTAGTTTTTCCCATAAAATTATATAGTTGGTCCATGACCTTTTTTTTTAAAGCATCTCATTTTCCATTAAATGGCTTCAACATATTTGTCAAAAAAAATTAGACCATAAATATGAAGGTCTGTTTCTAGACTTTATATTTTATTTATCTTTTTACCTATTCTTACCCAATACCAATTCCATTGGTTATTATGACTATAATTAGTACCTAAATCAGGAAGTGTAAATTCCATAAATTTGTTCTTATTTTTCAAGATTTCTTGAACTATTTTATTTCTTTTTTTTTGTATTCTAGTTCCTGAAAAGCAATGCTTCACATATTTGTGCAGTTTTATATTTACACCTTCTTGACTGGAATCAGAAGTCCCTTCTCTTGGGCTATTTTTTCTAACTTAAATAGCTGTTTTATATAACTATGACTACCTATTGCCACCCACATTTCCCTAGGTTGCATTCCCATTGCAGCCTTTTTTCTTTTGAGACTCACTGGGAAGCTGGATTAGAAGACTGTCCCAATCATCATCATTTGGTAGAATATGCCTTTAAATTTATGATTCTGTTAGGAATAGAGATGTGAGTTTTAAAATGTCAGCCCATTACTGTCAACAGTCTAGAGAATGTATCAAGAGGTCAGTGAACAACACAGTTCCCCAAATAAGTTATTTTTAGCAGTAACAGGCTATCATGGACTTAGTCATTTAAACTATTCCAGAGAAATAAATTACTATTTTATGACACTAGATTTTAACATTGTAAAATATTCAAATAAATTTTCTGAATTATCTCAGCAACTTCATCTAAAAACTAACCAAAATATTTCATACCATAGTTTCAAAACCAGATTACCTATTGTCATAGTTCACTTGGAAATAGGGAAATAAATAATAACTACCACACATAAGTCTTTCAAAAATTGTATTGTTTAGTACCCAACCTCACCCTGTCCTCATCCTCAAACAGATGTAGATGAACCAAAGTTTCTAAATTTAATGTAGTCCAATTTATCAAACGTCTCTTATATTCTTTTGGTGTACTGTTGGATTATTTTGGGGTCCAATATGTTAATTTGTTAAAAATTTAAGGGTAGTTATTTTATGTTTTAAGAAATGTTACTCTACATAAGCTTGAAAAGATCTTATTCTATATTACCTTTTAAAAATCCAATATTTTCTTTAATATTTTCACTTACAATTGACTTGGTATTTAGATTTCTGTATAGTGGACCAAGGTCAACATGCAGCACCACTGTTACCCATGGCTCTGAAGTGTTGCCTTGTTGCATATTATGTTTCAATATTATCTGCTATGTGTTTCTAGAGCTTCTATTCTCTTTGTCTATATGTGCACTAGTACCACATTCTGTTATTGGGACTTTATAATCAGTATTGATATCTAATAGAGTGAGTCCACTCATTTCTTCTGCTGCAAAATTATCCAGATGCTATTTACCCTCTACACTTTCATATGAATTTTATTTATTTATTTTTTTATTTATTTTCATCCTTTATTCTTGGCTATCTAGTTAGGGCAGGGTCAATTCTTTTCTTTTTTTTTTTCCATTTATTTTTATTAGTTGGAGGCTAATTACTTTACATCATTACAGTGGTTTTTGTCATACATTGAAATGAATTAGCCATGGATTTACATGTATTCCCCATCCCGGTCCCCCTCCCACCTCCCTCTCCACCCGATCCCTCTGGGTCTTCCCAGTGCACCAGGCCCGAGCACTTGTTTTTAAAATCAATTTGTGTATGTTCACAAATACTTGTCCTACAGTGATTTACATCCTTCATTAAGTTTATTCCTAGGCATCTTTTAATGCCATTATAAATATATTCTTTTTAAACAAATTTTTGAAGTATAATTGACATACAGAGGACTGCACACATTTAGAGTAAACAATCTGATAAATTTTTATGTATGTATACATTCACCAAAAAATTCATTAGAGTCAAAATACTGAATCTATCCATTACTCCCAAAAGCTTTTTAAGGACTCTGTAATCTCTTATTACATCCCACCCTGTTGCCTCATCACCAAAAACCAACCAATTTGCTTTCTGCCCCTATAAGGTAATTTGCATTTTCTAAAAATGTATGTGACTTCAATTATACAGTATGTATACTTTTTGTCCAAATTCTTTCCCTCAGGATAAATTATTTTGAGATTCAATTACATGTAGCAGATACCAATGCTTCATTCCTTCTTTTTTCCCCCAATTGTTTACAAAGACACGTTCTTTCATTTTCTTGGAAAAAATGGATTTCTAAGATTACAATGGCTAAATAATGATAAAATATCTTTAAATATTCAATTTTTAAAGAATATATTAAACATTTTTTTCAAACTTGTTATAATTCCCACCAATGTGTATATGAATTTCAGTTTTTCTATATCCTTGCAAACACTAGATATTGTCAGTGACCTAATTTCAGTCACTCTAGAAAGTGTATAGTAACATCACAGTGTGTTTAAATTTGCATTTCCCAAATGCCTAGTTGATTTTAAGCATCTTTACATGGGTTTATTTTCCACATGTAATCTTCTTTAATAAAGTGTATGCTCAAAATTTTTGCTCAATTTTATTGGTTTGTTTTCTTATTAAATACTGTATGTGTTTATTATTCTGGATATAAGTGTGTTTTCACATATATATGCCTTGCAAATATTTTCTTTCAGTACATAGCTTATCTTTATTATCATGTTGTTCTTCAATCACTAAGTCTTATCCAATTCTGCGACCCCATAGACTGCAGCACACCAGTCTCCTCTGTCCTTCATTATCTTCTGGAGTTTGTTCAAATTCATATCCATTGAGTCGGTGACACTATCTAACCATCTCATCCTCTGCCATCCTTTTTCCCTTCTGCCTTCAGTCTTTCTCAGCAGCAGGGTCTTTTCCGTTGAGTTGGCTCTTCGCATCAGATGACCAAAATATTGGAGCTTCAGGTTCAGAATCAGTCCTTCTAATGAATATTCAAGGTTGATTTCCTTTAGTTGATTGGTTTGATCTCCAAGGGACTCTCAAGAGTCTTCTGCAACATCACAATTCAAAAGCATCAATTTTTCTTTATTACTAATTTGCATAAATACTATTGATTTTTATATCCTGTGATATTGCTAAACTAATTTATTAGTTCTAGTAGAGTTTGGGTAGATTTCACTGGATTTTCTATAGGGACAATTGCATTAGTTTTCTGTAGCTGTTGTAACAAATTATCACAAACTGGGTGGCTTAAAAGCAATAAAAATTCATTCCCTCAGAGTACTGGAGGCTAGAAGCTTGAAATCAAGATATCAACAGGACTGTGCTCCGTCCAAAAGCTCCTGGGAGATTTTGTTCATTGCCTCTTTCAGCCAATCCTTTGTGGGTGTCAGTGGAGGTCAACTGGGTATCCTGGGTTTCTACCCTCATCTGGAGGTACAAAGGTGATGCTATACTCTCTCCTACTTCTGGAATGGTGTCAGGGAAAACCAACTAAAATATAAGGCTTAAATAAGATCCAGGGTTTCACAACTAATATGAAATGTCCAAATTTCAATAAAAATTATGTCACATTGAAAACTCAGAAAATTTAAACTTGAATTAAAAAAAAAAATCAAAACCTATTTCAACCTGTATATCATAGACATGTTAACATTTTCTGACAGACATTTCAAAACTGCCAGTAAAAATACTTCAATGAGCAATTATGAACACATTTGGAACAAATTAAAAGAGAGAGAGAAAGACAATCCCAACAAAGTAGTAGAAGATATAAAGAATTGAATGATGACTTTATACGTGAAAAATACAATAGCCAAAGAAAAATACTGAATGGATAAACATGATAGCAGAGTGGAAGACAGAGGAAACAATCCATGGACTTTAAGATATAACGACATAAATTAAACAGCTGAACAAGAGACAAAAAATAGAAAAAAAAAAAAAAAAAGGTAAACAGAGCCTCAGCAACCTATGGGACTATAGCGACAACAGCAAAAATCTAATGCTATTACATTCAGAATCCTGAAAGGAGAGAAGAGAATGGACTGCTGAACTACTCTAAGAAATAATACCTTCACCCTTCTTTCAGAAGTGAACTGATCCAGTAGGCAGAAAAACAGTAAGGACAGAGTTGAACTTAACAATATTTCAAGAAACTAAATATAATTGACATTTACAGACTAATTCATTCAATGACACCAGAATACAATTTTTTCTTAAGCTCACATGGCACATTCACCAAGATAGATCATATCTTGAGCCGTGAGGAATACCTTAACAAAGTTAAAATAATAGAAATGATATGCTATCTACCTTTAGACCACAATGGGAAAAGGTTATATCTATTAAAGAAATTGAATCAATAATTAATAACTTTTCAAAACAGAAAACATCAGGTCTTGGTGGATTCCTGGTGAATTCTACCCAACAGTAATGGAGAAATTATGTGAATTCTCTATAATCTCTTTCAGAAGATAAAAACAAAAGGAATACTTGCTATTCATTCTGAGAATTCATTCTGAGGTCAGCCATATACTAATATAAAAATTAGACAAATACATTATAAGAAAGGAAAACTACAGACCAATAGTTCTCACAAACTGAGATGTAAGAATCCTCAAAAATGAACAAATTGAATCGCAAAATTTACAAAAAGAATTACACACCATGACCAGAAGGAATTATCCCAGGTATTCAAGGCTGGTCAACACATAGGGATCAATGTAGTGAACTCTACCACATTAACAGACTGAAAATAAAAAAGAAAATCACATGACCATATTAATAGATGCATTTAAAAGCTGACAAATTTCAGCATCTTTTCACAAGCAAAAAAAAAAAAAAAAAAAAAAACCTTCTCAAGAAAACTAGAAATAGAGAGGAATTTTCTCAACTTGATAGACAGTATCTACAAAAAAAGCATGTAGTCCGTATACTTCAATTCAGTTCAGTTCAGTTGCTCAGTCGTGTCCAACTCTTTGTGACCCCATGGACTGCAGCATGCAAGGATTCCCTGTCCATCACCAATACCCATAGTTTACCCGAAGCATGTCCATTGAGTTGGTGATGCCATCCAACCATCTCATCCTCTGTTGTACCCTTCTCCTCCTGCCCTCAATCTTTCCCAGCATCAGGGTCTTTTCAAATGAGTCAGCTCTTTGCATCAGATGGCCAAAGTATTGGAGTTTCAGTTTCAACATCAGTCCTTCCAATGAACATCCAGGATTGATCTCCTTTAGGATGGACTGGTTGGATCTCCTTGCAGTCCAAGGGACTCTCAAGAGTCTTCTCCAACACCACAGTTCAAAAGCATCAATTCTTTGGTGCTCAGTTTTCTTTATAGTCCAACTCTCACATCCATACAAGACTACTGGAAAAACCATAGACTTTACTAGATGGATCATTGTTGGCAAAGTAATGTCTCTGCTTTTTAATATGTTGTCTAGGTTGGTCATAACTTTCCTTCCAAGGAGTAAGCGTCTTTTAATTTCATGGCTGCAATCACCATTTGCAGTGATTTTGGAGCCCCCAAAAATAAAGCCTCTCACTGTTTCCATTGTTTCCCCATCTATTTGCCATGAAGTGATGGGACCAGATGCCATGATCTTAGCTTTCTGAATGTTAAGCTTTAAGCCAACTTTTTCACTCTCCTCTTTCACTTTCATCAAGAGGCTCTCTAGATCTTCTTCACTTTCTGTCATTAAGGTGGTGTCATCTGCATATCTGAGGTTATTGATATTTCTCCTAGCAATCTTGATTCCAGCTTATGTGTCATCTAGCCCAGCATTTCTCATGATGTACTCTGCATATAAGTTAAATAAGCAGGATGACAATATATAGCCTTGACATATTCCTTTTCCTATTTGGAACCAGTCTGTTGTTCCATGTCCAATTCTAACTGTTGCTTTCTGACTTGCATACAGTTTTCTCAAGAGGCAGGTCAGGTGATCTGGTATTTCCATCTCTTTCAGAATTTTCCACAGTTTATTGTGATCCACACAGTCAAAGGCTTTGGCATAGTCAATAAAGCAGTAATAGATATTTTTCTGGAACTCTCTTGCCTTGTAAAAGAAAAAGCATACAGACAACAGGAAAGAAATAAAATTGCCTTTGTTTACAGATGACATGATCGCCTATGTAAAAAATTCTAAAAGTTTCCAAAACACTCCTGGAACTAATAAATTATAATAGAAAGGTTGCAGGATACAAGGTTAATCAATGAAAGTTAACTGATTTCCTATGTACCAATTATGAACAAATGGAACTGAAAAGCATGATACTATTTACATTAGCACAACAAAAAATACTTAAATATAAATCTAACAAACTATGTACAAGATCTATATGAGGAAAAGTACAAAACTTTGATGAACAAATCAACAAAAGAAATAAATAAATGAAGACAAAATACATGTTGATGGAAAAGAAGAAAATATTGTTAAGAGGTCAGAACTTCTCAATTTGATCTATATATCCAATACAGTATCAGGTAAAATTCCAGTAAATTATTTTATGTATATCCACAATGGCAATACATTGGAGAAAAAATAATCTTTTCAACAAATGGTATTGGAACAACTGGGCATCAAAATGCAAAAAGTATATATCTAGACATAGATCTTACCCCCTCCATAAAAATTAACTCAGAATGGATCATTAGCCCAAATATAAAACATGAAACTATAAAACTCTTAGAAAATAGCACAACGGAAACCTAGGTAACTTGGAATGGCATTGACTTTTTAGATTCAGCAAAGAAAAATTCCATGAAAAAATAATTGGTGAGTTGAATTCGACTAAAGTTAAAAACTTCTGCTCTGCAAAATATAATCTGAAGAGAAGAAGAAAACAAGTCACAAACTAGGGGGAAATATATGCAATAGACACATCTGACAAGGGATTATTATATGAAATATACCACACACTCTTAAACTCAGCAGTAAGGAAACAAATAACCTGAATATAAAATGTGCCAAAGATTTTAACAGATACCTCATCAAAGAATATGTGCAGATGGAAAATAAACATATGAAAAGATACTCCACATCTTGTGTTATCAGAAAAATGCAAATAAAAGCAACAGTGAGATACCACTACAGACCTATTAGAATGGTCAAACTCCAAATCACTGACAAGATCAAATGTTAGTGAGGATATGGAGCAAAGGGAAGCCTTATACATTGCTAGGTGGGAAGACAAAATGGTACAGCCACTTTGAACAATAATTTTGTGTGTTTTTATGAAACTAAACATACTCTTAACCATGTGATTCAACATTACACTCCTTGATATTTACCCAACACAGCTGAAAGTGCGTGCCCATACAAAACTCTGCACACTTATGTTTATAGCCACCTTATTCATAATTTCAAAAATTTGGAAGCAACAAAGATGTCTTTCAAAACGCAGTCAGATACATAACCCGGAGCACATTCAGACAATAGGATATTATCTAATGCTGAACACATTGTTCATGAGCTCTCAAGCTATGAAAAGACATGGAGAAAATTTCAATGCATGTTACTAAGCGAGAAAAACCAATATGAAGAGGCTAACTACTCTTCATGTAATCATGTAATATGATTCCAATCATATTACATTCTGGACTTTGTAGAACTATGGAGATAATTAGTGCTTGTGAGGGTCAAGGTGTCGGGGAGACAAATGGGCAGAGCACAGAGGATTTTTAGGGCAGTGAAAACACTTTGTATGACACTATAATGATGAATATTGTCATTATATCCATTTATTTGTACAAAACCTTAGAACATAAAACACTAAGGGAGAAAGCTAAGGTAAATAATTTGGTGGGCAATTATGATGGGTCAACATAGGTTTATCCTTGGTTACAAAAAAAGTAACACCCTGGTCAATATGTTGAGAATGGAGGAAATTATGCATGTGTGGAGGCAGAAAATATATGGGAAATCTTGTACTGAACTCACAATTTTGTTGCATACTCACAACTACTCTAAAAAAATTGTTTTCAAAAAAAGAAAGACTAAAACTCTCCAAATTTGGTGGCACGGAATATAAACCTACTGATTCAAGAAGGTAAGTGAACTCCAAAAAGGCATAAATCCAAAGGAATCCACACAGAACAGATAATATTAAACTTCTAAATACTAAAGACAAAGAAAAAAACACAAAATAGTCACCAAGAAATGATAGCTTGCAATAGAAGAAAAAATCATAATGACAACACGTTTTTCATCACAAATCCTGGAAGCCAGAAGAAATTAGCAAAACATTGTTTCAAGTACTGAAATAAAAGACCTGTTAATCCAGAATTCTACCTCCAGTGGAAATATTCTTCAAGAAGGAAGAAGAATCAAAGCATTTTCAGAGGGCCTGGTGGTCCAGTGGTTAAGACTTCACCTTCCAATGCAGGAAGTATGGATTCAATTCCTGGTCAAAGAACTAAGATCCTATATGCCTCATGATGAAAGAAACAAAAATGTAAAAGAGAAGCAACATTGTAATAAATGCAGTAAAACTTTTAAAAAATGGTCCACATCAAAAAGAAATCTTAAAAAAGAACATTTTCAGATAAAGGAATATTAAGGGAATTGTCAACAGCAGACTTACTCTTATAAAAATGACTGAAAGAAATACCTAAGCGGAGGGAAATTATACAAGAAGGAATCCTGAAACATCAAGAAGAAAAAAAATAAAAATGGGGTGTGTAAAATAAAATACACAATCCTCTCGAGTTTTCTAAATTATACTTGGTTAAAGCAAAAATTATTACACACATATATGGTTCTAAATGTATGTAAAATAAATATTTATGACAATTATATTATAAATGGGGCAGGGTAATGAAAGATGTGTGTGTATGTGTGTGTTAGTCGCTCAGTCCTGTCTGATGCTTTGTGACCCCATGGACTATAGCCCGCCAGGCTCCTCTGTCCATGGAATTCTCCAGGCAAGACTACTGTGGGTTGCTATCACTTTCTCCAGGGGATCTTCCTGACCTAGGGATTGAACCCATGTCTCTTGCTTTGCAGGCAGATTCTTTACTGTCTGAGCCATCAGAGAAGCCAAATGAGACATAACTAAGGCTAAATTATAAAATAAAATGATTTAGGCACCCATTTGCTTATCTTTACTTTGAAATATTTGAGGTTTTTCCCATAAAACCAAATCAAAACCATCAGAGAAAATGTCAACCATAATATTAAAGATGATGCCCTACCATCCAACAAACATACAGACTGTGTTTTTTAATACCTTATTTTTAATTGCTGTTATTGTCTTCTTATTTAAATTCTGCAAATATTGATTGAGCTATTACTCTACATCATGTTCTATGCTATACTCATAAAGAACCACTGCCCAATAATGGAGACACATTAACAGTCGCATGGTAATAGGGGAGTATATCAAGGTACCAAGAGTCATGATCTGCTGTAGGGTGGGGAATCCATATAAAGAATCAGATAGTTTGCCAAAACTATATTCACTAAGCTAGATCTTCTTTTTTTTTTAATTGAGCACCATTGGATCATGGTATTCATGTGTTTGAGCAAAGGCCAAGGAAATCTAGTAGTGCTGTTAACATCTTCATGAAAAATTTTATTTGTAATATTTTCATTACTACCAAAGGATGCAAATAACAGTGAACATGATTGAGACCAAAAGAGTGAGGTAAACAGATCTCATCTGGCTTAGCCAGGTAGATAATGAAACATTATCATGTCATAATTGATACTAACTATCTCTAAGTTTGTCACACCATCTCAGTATTTAATGAGGATGACTCTGTACTTTCTAATTTTACTCAAATCTATCTATATTCTGCTTAACAATAAGGAACCACAAACTTTATTCTTCAATAAATTGCATTTCCTCATGGTCCTTTCAAGAAATGTCATTTTGAGTTTGATATGAAATGATGACACAGGTTAGTTAAAATACTAATTAAACATTTTTAGAACATAACATGCATCCTAAATGGCAGAATAGCAGAAAGAGAAGGAAAAAATCTAAGAGAGAGTACCATAATATATTCATATAGCAGCATGGTAAAAGAAATTAGCATTTTGACTAGTTAAAACACTTATTGATTTATATTTTGCTTTAATTAAAAGTATAAAATATTCTACATGAGATACAAAGTGTGCTAGGGGTTCTGATATGTCTATTTGCTTGCATCTTATAATATTCTGTGGTTATATCCCCTTTATAGGGATAAGATGATTTCACATGAATACACATGAATTTTGCAATTTAATTATTTCTGCTGAAACACATTCTAATGGATACCATAAATTTATCAGAATCCTGGCAAGAAAGAGATGGCACTCAACTTGGTAGGATAATGTTCTACCCCAAAGCTACCACATGTGGGGTGCTATTTCTACTACTGAGTTAAGCCTGGAGAGGTGAAATGGGGTGGGTTACTTGAACTCAGAGACAAAGAATGTTATGTGTAAGGACTGCCTGGCATGAATTGTGGACAGTCACCCAGACACTAACAAGTTTGTGTCCCTGCAGCGAGGAAGTAAATACCCTAATCTTACTTTTTTCCTCTCCCCTCATCTGTTGCTGAGCTCCATTGACCAACTCCAACTTAAATTCCAAGAGGCATGTAAGATGGGGAAGAGCACGGAAGAACCTAGAGGGATAAATAAAAGAAATCTAGCTTGCTTCCCTATTTTCTCAATAGTCTATAGAGAGAAGAACACAGATTTTGAAGTTCAACTACTTTTAGATTCATGACTTGGATGCATTTATCTGACCTAAATGAGAAATAATTTTCTTACAAAAATGGGAATAAAAACTGTACTAATCTCATGAATTTACCCTGAGTATCTGTGTAATATAGGACAGAAACAGCAAGGACCTAACAGAAGCATAAAATATGAAGAATAGAATACATAGAAGAACTATATAAAAAAGCTTTTAATGACCTGGATGACCACAACAGTGTGGTCACTTACCGAGAGCCACACATCCTGGGGTATGATGTCAAGTGGTCCTTTGGAAGCATCACTACAAACAAAGCTAGTGGAGGAGATGGAATTGCAGCTGAACTATTTAAAATCCTAAAAGATGATGCTCGTGAAGTGCTTGCACTCATTTTGCCAGCAAATTTAGAAAACAGAGCAATGGCCACAGGACTGGAAAAGGTCAGTTTTCATTCCAATCTCAAAAAAAGGCAATGCCAAAGAATGTTCCAATTACCATATGATTTCACTCCTCACATGCTAGCAAGATTATGCTCAAAATCCTTCAAATTGGGTTTCAGTAGTACATGAACCAAGAACTTCCAGATGTTCAAGCTGGATTTAGAAAAGACAGAGGAACCAGAGATCAAATTACTAACATTCACTGAATCATAGAAAAAGCAAGGGGATTCCAAAAAAAACATCTACTTCTTCATTGACTAAGTTAAAGCCTTTAACTGTGTGGATCACAACAAGCTGTGGAATATTCCTAAAGAGATGGGAATACCAGACCACCTGACCTGCCTCCTGAGAAACCTGTATGCAGGACAAGAAGCAAGAGTGCTGTACATGCAACAATGGACTTGTTCAAAATTGGGAAAGGACTACATCAAGGATGTACATTGTCACCTTGCTTATTTAACTTATATGCAGAGTATGTGCAAAATGCCAGACTGGATGACTCATAAGCTAGAATAAAGATTGAGTTTGAGTAAACTCAGGGAGATAATGAAGGCAGGGAAGCCTGGCATGCTGCAGTTAATGGAGTTGAAGAGTTGGACACAATTTGGCTACTGAACAACAACAATGTGCATAGTAAGTGCCTGATATCGACTTTGTTCTCAATAAAAGTTGGTTATTATATTTATTAGACTGCAAATTTTACAACCTTTTTGTGTTTATGATTGCAATTTATAAAGGGTAGCAAACACATCTATTGAAACCTGCACATGCTATAATGTGAGTTTTTAGAATGCTGGCTTCACATTTACAAATCAGGAAAATAAAAGACACATTTTGAGTGTTGGATATCAAAAGATATTGAAAAGAACCAAGATGTATCCACACCTTTATAATCTCTTGAATATGGGAAATATTTCTCTCTATCTCACCCTAGCTGGCAATGAAAAATAACTGCAATTACTCACGTGCGTGCTCAGTTGCTAAGTTGTGTCCAACTTTTTGAGACCTCATGGACTGCAGCCCATCCATCTCCTCTGTCCTTGGGATTTTACAGACAAGAGTACTGGAGTGGGTAGCCATTTCCTCCCGACCCAGGAATTAAACCGGTGTCTCCTCTGTTCTTATAAATTATAATCTTCATTTCCTGCCTATACAAGAAGTTAGGATGCTGCATGGGGCCTCCTATCAGATAAAAAGAAAGGGACTTCATAGCTTACAGTTATTAAAGTATTTTTCTACAGTTATCTCTCTTTTTTTTTTCATTTATTTTTACTAATTGGGGGCTAATTACTTCACAACATTGCAGTGGGTTTTGTCATAGACTGACATGAATCAGCCATGGAGTTACTCTTTAATTCAGCTTTCAACTTCCAGCTGGCTCCAGAATTCATAGGAATTTAATCCCAGGAAAATAAATCTCAGAGATGAGGACCTAACCCAGAAGTTGCCTTGTCAGCAGTCCTTAAGTTTTACTAAGAAACTGGAGGTTTGGGAGATGCTGAAATAAGGTTCTAGTTGCTTTAGGAGCTGTGAATGTAGCTATCATATCGAATCGAGTGACAGATACAATCTGATGGTTGGCATTTTTTTGATTTCTAGCATATGATAGTTGCTTTTTCTGCTGTCTAGTGAAGCAGATAATGATTAAAATATGGAGTGCCTGACAAGTTATCTCCAGGAATTGAGAACTAAGCTAGTGATCCATTGTTTCTCATAAATTTATTTTGTTCTTCTCAGTAGAAGCTTTTAGGATGGATGATAAAGCTGATTGAATATCCATCATTACCTGAAGATTTCCAAAATTAAAGTTTGCCCTGTTTCATTTTATTCTTAGAAATATTGATTTGGCAATATCTTAGGGAAAACCATATCTTAGGGAAAACCTGAATGAACTTTTTAACCAACCCCAATAAATTGTGCACCTTACTATGATTTAAAAAGAGATTCTTGTGATGGCTGATTCTAAGCATGAAAAAAATGAATAGTACTTAAAGTAGAATACAACACATGTTCCCATATGAAAATATTCTGTGAGATAAAAGAATCTTATTAAAGATAGTACAAGATGGTAATGATAACCCTATATGCAAAACAGAAAAAGAGACCCAGATGTATAGAACAGACTTGTGGACTCTGGGAGAAGGCGAGGGTGGGATGTTTCAAGAGAACAGCATCGAAACATGTATATTATCTAGGGTGAAACAGATCACCAGCCCAGGTTGGATGCATGAGACAAGTGCTCGGGCCTGGTGCACTGGGAAGACCCAGAGGGATCGGGTGGAGAGGGAGGTGGGGGGAGGGGGGACCGGGATGGGGAGTACATGTAAATCCATGGCTAATTCATATCAATGTATAACAAAAACTACTGTAATGATGTAAAGTAATTAGCCTCCAACTAATAAAAATAAATGGAAAAAAAAAAAGAAAATACTTGTGAACTTCATACTTATAAAATAGAAGTCGCTCGGGCCTGGTGCACTGGGAAGACCCAGAGGGATCGGGTGGAGAGGGAGGTGGGAGGGGGGACTGGGATGGGGAATACATGTAAATCCATGGCTAATTCATATCAATGTATAACAAAAACTACTGTAATGATGTAAAGTAATTAGCCTCCAACTAATAAAAATTAAAAAAAAAAATTAAATTCAATGAATGAGTCAACAATATTGATTATAAATTGCATACCTTGCTTGTTACTAGATCTATGGACTACATGAAAGAAGTGTAATCAATACCTCCTCACAAGATTGCAGTCCTGAGTGTGTATACAGGAAATGTACGTAATGAACGTCAAGACCACCAATGGTACAGGCACAATATATGGACTAGTGAGACAAAGAAAGCAACAAGAATAGGAATCTTGTTCAGGCTGATGATAGAGAACTCAGAAAAGAGTTCAGGATGGATCTGACTTAAGGAGTAGAAGCTGAAGGAGAGAGTCTGTGCGTCACACTGTTAGTGTGATGTATCTTGATGTAGAAACAAGCATGTCGCATTGTGGATAGTCACAAGAACTTCCTATCTGAAGTGGAAAAAATAGTTTTAGAGGAGCTAGAATAAAGGTGATTAAATCTGACATGCAAAGAGAGGTTTCATTATGCACTAAACCCCAAGGTAAGCTCATTTGAAAAAAAAAATAATGTCAAATAATGTTTTTTAAAGGGCTAAAATGTACAGTAAGAACTAATGTTTATTCATCACTAAATATATACTAGATACTCTTTAAGACCTTCACATGAGTTATCCTATTTGATCCTCAGACACAGATATTAAGTGTTTAATGTCTGCCATTATTATTATTTCTAATTTTTCTTTGACATCTGAGTTATAGAGGGGTAAAAAGCAAGATGGTGTTTTTAGAAGGAGGAATTTAAGACTAGAAAACAATAAAGGGACTGAAGTGCTAGCTCTAGATTTTGGCACTGGGCTCAGTAAATTTCGTTGCAGCAATGAGGAAAGTCTTCTAGAAATGTCACTTCAACCAGGAAAATTTTTGCTGTATAGTGTGATTTTACTGAATCTCCTGCTAATTGCAAGAGCTTGGAATGTCAATGGATTTTCCAAGCAAAAGCAATCTTGCCCTGAGCCTCTGACTCACTTAAATATATCTGTCATATACAAAGTCTATACATGTAATGGGGAAATATTTCTTATTGCCTAAAATATAATGGCAACCCACTCCAGTATTCTTGCCTGGAGAATCCCATGGACGGAGGAGCCTGGTGGGCTACATTAGTCCATGGGGTCACAAAGAGTCAGACACGACTGAGTGACTTCACAAAATATGCAAAGAAAATGTGCATTTGCTCGGATATGAACAAAAATGGGTTTTTAAGAGCTTCTTCTTTCTCTATGTCATCTATGTCCTTCAATCATTATTCCCAAGCAATGGGTCTATTCTTTCTTTGTATTTCATGCTCTAAACATAGCTTATTTGTCATGAATAAGAGTAAAAAGCAGTAATAGTATTATCTCTTCAAAGAATAAGCATCCCTGCAAGATATCAGGTCTTTATCACTACAAAAAACAAAACAAAAAAAAAAACTAACAAATGGAAAAAGAGGATAAAATTACTAAACAAATAAATAACCAGAAGTTGCCACACAAAATTCAGCGTCCTACAAATACAACTTTTCACATGACCCCTGAGCTAACAAATTTATATAGAAAGCAAGTTTCCTTTTAAAGAGCCATCCTTTAAGTGATAAGTGGAAGTAAGAATATCAGGACTTGTAAATATCAGGAACTCATTTCAGCAATGTTGCTAGAAGTCAAGGAGCATTGCTTTCTTTCATAGTGACCTTGTTGAATATTCAGGAAAATGTTCCCAAACTGTTCATAACCAGATAACATTAAAAATACATATCACTCATGGCAATGAGTCACTCAGGAAAAAACATTGACAAATATGGTAATTACACATCAGTCCATTTGCCTTCAGCATTTTGCATGGAAGAAATCTAGAAGTCTAATTAGAACTTGGTATATTACATAGCTATGTCTTATATTTTATTTTCAATATAAGACTTACTTTCATAATTCTAACATTCTTTCAAGTGAATTCTTCTGTTGCATATTGTGACAGCAATCAGCAGCAAGAATGTAGATTTTTCTTCCAATCAAAATACCCTTTATAAGTTGATATCACAACCAATAGCTAGAGGCTACTTTAAAGATTCCAAACAACACCTCAAGTTGACTTCCAGTACCAGAGTGTGTACCCTAGAACCCTCTAGTCTGGGATTTATAGGTTAGAACAACATGTCAAATTGTTCCTCTAGGTTTAGATCATAAACACAAACCAAAAGTCTCAAGCAGTGCACACATGGGGACATCATTCAGAGTGAACACTGTTTAGAAAAAGGCTGTGGAGAATCTGGGATAACAGTCAAAGCACCATTATTGTGGTAACAGTAAAACACTATGAGTCATGTCATAATTACCGATTTCTTGACCAACTTATCAACAGTTCTGCTCTGTAGAAGATATTTCACTGGAGTAATAAACAACAAATGCCTCAGAGATATGTGGTTTTTTGACTGAAAGCACTAACCCAGGTTGAGGAGGGAAAGGCTACCCACTCCAGTATCCTGGCCTGGAGAATTCTGCGGACTATATAGTCCATAGGGTCGCAAGGAGTCAGACACAAATGAGTGACCTGCACTTTCACTTTCACTAGGCCAGAAAGTTTCATTACAAGCCAAAAAGTGCTGAATGTCATGAAAACTCAAACTATGAAGAATGGCTTTTTCCTACGGACAATGATGTGGTTTATCAGTGGCTGACTCTGTCTACTGAGTGAAAATATGGTAGAAGATAATTGCCTCAAAGTGTGAGTTGCTCAGTCATGTCTGACTCTTTGTGACCCTGGACTGTATGTACCCCACCAGTCCATGGAATTCTCCAGGCAAGAATACTGGATGGGTAGCCATTCCCTTCTCCAGGGAATCTCCCAACCAGGGATCAAACACGTGTCCCTGCTTTGCAGGCAGATTTTTTACCATCTGAACCACAGGGAAGCTTTAATTGGCTCAGAGGGCTTGAATGTCATGTTCTCTGAGAGTGGAGATCTCATAGCTGCCTGGACCTTAGGTTCAGTGACATGTACATCAAAAGAATTGAAAATGATAGACTATGAAAATAACACGTGTATATGATCTTATTTTAGAGGACATTTACATCTCAGAAAATCAATCGATAAGAAACATTGGAAATTAAATTAAATTTCTTGTATTTGCAACTCAAGAAATAAAATTCTTAATAATTTTCTTTTACCTTTCTTATAAGTTAAATTTTC
This sequence comes from Odocoileus virginianus, assembly GCF_023699985.2. Taxonomy (NCBI): domain Eukaryota; kingdom Metazoa; phylum Chordata; class Mammalia; order Artiodactyla; family Cervidae; genus Odocoileus; species Odocoileus virginianus. Next base: position 23,845,078 of record NC_069704.1, read on the forward strand.
CCTGTGTGATCCAAAAAAAATGTGCTGTTTTTGATTATTTCATTGCATTATTTTGAAGATGCAAGCCAGTTCAGTAGGGCAAAAAAAGTAATATAAGGTGCAAAAATGAGAATGAAAAAAATAAAGTCTTTATTAACAGATATATCATTTTACATGCAGTTAAGCTAAAATAATTTATACATAACCAGCTTTTCTGATGACTCAGATGGTAAAGAATCTGTCTGCATTGCAGGAGACCTGGGTTTGATCCATGAGTCAGGAAGATCATCCTGCAGAAAGAAATGTATATAGAAACCATTGGAATTATTAAAAAGCTTCTTAAAGTTACTAAATACAAACTCAATGTTCCAAATTCAACTGTATTTCCATATACCAACAATAAAGAACTAAAAAGTTGTGGTATTTTAAAAGGGATATATTTTGAAATAGTGTAACATAAAGTATCCAGGATTATCAAAGAAATCACAAACAAATTAGAAAAGACCCTGATGCTGGGAAAGATTGAAGACAGGAGGAGAAGGGTAGGACAAAGGATGAGATGGTTGGATGGCATCACCGACTCAATGGACGTGAATTTGAGCAAGCTCCGGGAGATGGTGAAGGACAGGGAAGTCTGGCGTGCTGCAGTCCATGGAGTCTCAAAGAGTCGGACATGACTGAACAACTGAACAGAAAGTAGAATGAAAGGGAAAATAACAGATATACATTTTTAAAAAATATTTTGAACAAGTAAACGTTTAACCTATATGAAATGGATAATTTTCCAAGAAAATATAAAATGACAAAATTATCACAGGATGAAAATTTCCTTAAAATTCATATAAGTCAACATCTTTTAATGAAATTGAATTTAATTATAAATTCCCAAATTCCAGGTACTAGAAGCTCACAGGTAAGTTCTGCCTGCCTTTGAAACATATAGATCTTTCTTATCTTCAAGTTGCTCCAGAAAAGAAAAAGAGAGTGAATTGTCAAGTACTTTTAAAATATCAGAGTATCTAGATAAGGCCACTTGGTAAAAAATGGCCATCAGGTCAACTTCTTTGATTCTGCCTAAGAGAATTTGATAAAATTATAGTTGTCAACAGAAGCCATAGATTTTCTTTAGGAATTTAATGGAAAACCTGTCAATAATAGATTGATGATACAAATGTTTTTAAAATATAATTTACTAAACTGGACATTATATCATATTATATCAGTTCAGTTCAGTTCAGTTCAGACGCTCAGTCGTGTTCGACTCTTTGCAACCCCATGGACTGCAGCACACCAGGCCTCCCTGTCCATCACCAACTCCCGGAGTTTACCCAAACTCATGTCCATTGAGTCGGTGATGTCATCCAACCATCTCATCCTCTGTCATCCCCTTTTTGTCCCACCTTCAGTCTTTCATATTGGGCACCTGCTGACCAAGGGAGTTCATCTTTCAGTGTCCTATCTTTTTGCCTTTCATACTGTTTATGGGGTTCTCACGGCAAGAATACTGAAGTGCTTTGCCATTCCCTTCTCCAGTGGACCAAGATGACAGTGAACAGTGAAGTATATTTATAAGATTTTTACACTGGACACATATGGATACAATAGTATATAAATGGGTAGAAGTCCTTTCTTGTCATATTTATAATTATAGTAGTATGGAGAAATTGTATCCTGGTAAGTTTTTTCCAATTATTCTCTGACATGCTAGTTGTTTCTTTCTTTTTCTTTTTTTCACTCTAAAAGATTTGTTTGGCTCAATCTGTATGTCTTTTTATTGAAAACTACATTTATTTATTGTATTTATTAGAAAATTAAAGATTATCTATCTAAATTTCAACATGCATCCCAGGGCTATGATGACTTTCTCTCTAAAATCTCAGTAATTTCATTTTATAGTGTCAGAGTTATACACAGGGGCTTCCATGGTGGCTCAGATGGTAAAGAATCTGGCTGCAAGGCAAGAGACCTGGGTTCAATCCCTGGGTCGGAAAGATCCCCTGGAGAAGGGAATTGCTGCTCACTCCAGTGTCCCTGCCTGGAGAATTCCATGGACAGAGGAGCCTGGTGGGCTACAGTTCATGGGGTCACAAAGAGTTGGACATGACTGAGCAACTAATGCTACAGGGTTCCCAGGTGGCTCAATGGTAAAGAATCCACCTGCCAATGCAGGAGATGCAAGAGACATAAGTCCAATCCCTGGGTGGGGAAGATCCCCTTGAGTAGGTAATGGTGTGCCTGCTATGTAGTTCAAGTATTTGTAGTATTAAGCATGTAGAGGGAATGAATTAAAGCCCCAGTTCTCAAGTGTGGTCTGAGGACCCTAGAAATTCCCAGAGATCATTTCAGGGAGTTTGAGGCCAATGCTACTTTGATAATAATATGAGAGTATTATTTGCTTTTTCCCACTGCACTAATATTTGCAATGATGGTACACAGCAAACTGGCATAAAGAAGCTACCACCTTAGCACAAACCAAACAATGGCAACAAATTGTATGCATGGTCATAACACTCAACACTACCATATCTGCATGTTTAAGTGTAAGTTTCGTCCTTGATGCAATAATAAAAATATTAATTTTGATTTTATTAAAACTTGACCTATAGGTATACCTCTTTAATACAATGTGTGATGAAATGGGAAGTACCCACAAAACCTCCCTGCTGTACACTGAGGCATGAGAGTTAGCTCAAGGACATCACCTGTGTAGTTATTTGAGTTACAAGTCCAAACAGTCTCATTTTTCATTGAACATCCTCTGTACTTCATAGAACTGAAAGACAAGCTATGGTTATCAGAAATAGATTTTGTCGGACGTATTCTCAAAAATGAACAAAGTGAACCTATCAGTTCAAGGAAAATTTGTTATGCAGTTGCTAAATCTGAGCATGAACACACATAATGCAAAATTGCAGTTGGGAAGGCCTACAGAGGAAGCTCTCATGTCATACCACTCAGGGTCAGTTGTTATTCAGTCACTAAGTCAGGTCCAATTCCTTTCAACCCCATGGACTGCAGCACGCCAGGCCTCGCTGCCCTTCACTATCTCCTGGAGTTTGCTCAAACATATTCATTGAGTCAGGAATGCCATCCAACCATTTCATCCTCTCTTGCCCTCTTCTCCTCCTGCCTTCAATCTTCTCCATCATCAGGGTCTTTTACAGTGAGTCAGCACTTTGTATCAGGTGGTCAAAGTACTGGAGCTTCAGCTTCAGCATCAGTCCCTCCAATGAATATTCAGAGTTGATTGCCTTTAGGATTGAATGGTTTGATCTCCTTGCTGTCCAAGGGACTCTCAAGAGTCTTCTCCAGTACCAGTTTGAAAGCATCAATTCTTGGACATTCAGTCTTCTTTATGGTCCAGCTCTCACACCTGTACATGACTACTGGAAAAACCACAGCACTGACTATACAGACCTTTGTCTACAAAGTGATATCTGTTTTCTAATACACTGTCTAGGTTTGTCATAGCTATTCTTCCAAGGAGCAAGTGTCTTTAAATTTCAAGGCTGCAGTCATTGTCTGCATGATTCTGGAAACCAACAAAATGAAATCTGACACTATTTCCACATTTTCCTAATCTATTTGCCATAAAGGGATATGACTAGATGCCATAATCTTAGTTTTTTGCATGCTGAGTTTTAAGCCAGCTTTTTCACTTTCCTCTTTCATCTTCATCAAGAGGCTCTTTAGTTCCTCTTCACTTTCTGCTATTAAAGTAATATCATCTGCATATCTGAGGCTATTGATATTTTCCCAGAAATCTTAATGCCAGCTTGTGATTCATCCAGCCCAGCATTTCACATGTACTCCACATATATTTTAAATAAAGAGGGTGACAATATTCAGCCTTGACGTACTCCTTTCCCAATTTTGAACCAGTCCATTTTTCCATGTACAGTTCTAACTGCTGCTTCTTGTCCTGAAATCAGGTTTCTCAGGAGTCAGGGAAGGCTGTCTGGTATTCCTATCTCTTTAGGAAAATTCCACAGTTTGTTGTGATCCACAAAGTCTTTAGCATAATCAATGAAGTAGAAGCAGATTTTTTTCTGGAATCCCCTTGCTTTTTCTATGATCCAGCAGATGTTGGCAATTTGATCTCTGGTTCCTCTGCCTTTTCTGAATCTAGTTTGTACATCTGGAAGTTCTCGGTTCACATACTGCTGAAACTTAGCTTGAAGGATTTTGAACATAATCTTACTAGCATGTGAAATGAGTGCAATCATATGGTAATTTGAACATTCTTTGGCATTGCCTTTTTTTTTTTGGATTTGAATGAAAACTGACCTTTTCCAGTCCTATGGCCATTGTTGTGTTCTCCAAGTTTTCTGGCAAAATGAATGCAGCACCTTAACAGCACCATCTTTTAGGATTTGAAAAAAGGAACATAACTGATGTCATTTGTTCTCATTAGAAAGATATGAACTTTCTATTAACACATAAACATGGAATCTGGGCTTCTCAGGTGGCATTACTGGTAAAGAATCCAACTACCAATGCAGGAGATGCAAGTTGGATTCCTGGGATGGGAAGATCTCCTAGAGGAGGAATAGGCAACTTCTTCAGTATTCTTGCCTGGAAAATTCCATTGATAAAGGAGCTCGGGGGGCTGTAGTCCATGGTGTTGCAAGAGTCGGGCACAACTGAGCACGCACATATACACATAACATGCATATGTGGAATCTAGAAAAGTAGTACTGATGAACATATTTGCTGGACAAGAATAGAGACACAGATGTAGAGAACAGACTTATGGATAGAGTAGGGGAAGGAAAGTGTGGAACAAATTGAAAGAGAATCAGTGAAATACACACTTTACCATATAAAATAGATAACTAGTGGGAAGTTGCTATAAAACACAGGGAGCTCAACCTGGTGCTCTGTGACAACCTAGACAGGTGGGGAGGGGTAGGAGTTAGGAGAGAGGTTCAAGAAGGAGGAGACATATGTACACTTATGGCTGATTCCCGTTGTACGGCAGAAACCGACACAGCACTGTAAAGCAATTAGCCTCTAATTGAAAATAATAAGGAAAAAAGATTTTAACCTTCAAATGAAAATTGGAATTTTGGCATTTTGACAGTTTCTCAACACTTACAGACTTTCCTGATCATATGGTGGTGATGATATGATATGGATGCGTTTCCGTGTTATAGAATTACATGTATCAACATTAGGAAGATTTGCATTACTCACTGAATATTTTTAATTGATCAATGGGTTATGTTATAGCATTACACATGAGCAAAGGATCTATTCAAATAATAAATCAGACTAATGTATTTTAATGTAAATGAGTATGAAAAACTGACTGCCATGGTTTCAGATTTCACATGCACTAACCTTTAAGAAATTGTTTCGTCATGTGTATTACCATATGTGAAATAGATCGCCAGTCCAGGTTGGATGCATGAGACAAGTGCCAGGGGCTGGTGCACTCGGATGACCCAGAGGGATGGGATGGGGAGGGAGGTGGGAGGGGGGTTCAGGATGAGGAACACATGTAAATCCATGGCTGATTCACGTCAATGTATGGCAAAACCCACTACAACACTGTAAAGTAATTAGCCTCCAACTAATAAAAATAATTGGGAAAAAAAAGAAATTGTTTTGTTAAGTTTTGTCACGTTTCATTAGAGTACCAAAGAAGGATATCTACAGTAAGCTGACAAAATTAATAGAATATTCCTTGCTTTTCTAGCCACATAAGTATTTGAAGCCAGACTCTTTTCTTGAATTTCAAATAGAACAACATATTGCAATAAATTGAATGCAGAATGTGAGAATTCAAGTGTCTTCAGTAAGACCAATATTAAAGAGATATGCAAAAACTTAAAACAATGTCACTCACTATTCTCAATAATATTTTACAGAATATATTAATGGTTATCTTTTACAAAAAAAATATGTCATAGGATATATATATTACTGTGAAATGTATTTTTATTATTTCAAATAAATTAGTAAACATTTTTAATGTTTTTAATTTTAGTTTCAGATACAGTAATTATTAATAGATGTATTATCACAGTAAAATGAAGCTCTCTGAAATGCTCAATAATTTTTAACACTATAAAGAGCTCTAAAGATCAAATAATTTGAGAGCCATTGAACCTGATATACACTTACTAACAGATTTTATTTTTAAAACAGAAGAATAAAAGCCACAAAATGGAAAAAGTTTTAAATGCAACTGTAATCAAAATAATAATATATAATTATTTAACACACATTATTTAATTATTTAACATGTTTAAAGTATAATATAATAGTTAAAACATGTTATTGATTAAATTATTAATAAGCAAATAAATTAAACTATTATTAGTGCAATAATACATTTTCTAAGGTGTATACACCTTACAGTTATATCAGACTGGGTGCCTCCTAAAGTAAAGGAAGTGATAGAAGTGTTTAACAAAAAGTAAAAGTTCAGGAGATGACAGTTTCTCATTGGCTGAGCTACAGCATTTTCTATTGGCTGGGCTTGTTGCTGGGCAAGAAAGAAGTCTTCCTTCCTCTCCTGGGGTAGTAAAGTATTTGAATTTCCTATTTTGAAGTGCAGGGTTCCTGTCTTCCTGCTGGAGGCAGTAACTGACATTTTCCCATAGGAATAATTGATCATGTAGAGACATCACTTTGCCAACAAAGGTCCATCTAGTCAATGCTGTGATTTTCCAGTAGTCATGTACAGATGTGAGAGCTGGACCATAAAGAAGACTGAATGTCCAATAATTGATACTTCCAAACTATGATGCTGGAGAAGACTCTTGAGAGTTCCTTGAGCAGCAAGGAGATCAACCCATTCAATCCTAAAGGAAATCAATCCTGAATATTTATTGGAAAGACTGAGGCTGAAGCTAAAGATCCAATACTTTGGCCACCTGATGCCAAGAACCAACTCGCTGGAAAAGACCCTGATGCTGAGAAAGATTGAAGGCAGGAGGTGAAGAGGACAACAGAGGATGAGATGGTTGGATGGCATCACTGACTCAATGGACATGAGTTTGAGCAAACTCCAGGAGATTGTGATGGACAGGGAAGCCTGGCACATCACAGTCCATGGGGATGCAAAGAGTTGGACAAGACTGAGTGATTGAACAACAAAAACAACAGCAAGATAAATCAATTAAATAGAAAGTTTTAAACAGCAAGGATGTATTTTTGAGAAGATCAATAGTTTTCTTCCCATCTGAGCTCTTACCTCTATGAGAGTGAGAACTAAAACAGCATAGCCCCAGCAGATGGAAATCAAATGAGCTCTGTGTTACTGATTAATTTGGAAGGAGAACAGCTTAGACCAAGATAGATGGTCCTGCCAATTCACTCTTAGAGATAAATCTTGGGACAGTTCCCCAGAGGGAAAGTTCCAGTCAACAGGGGGACACACCTACCCATGTTACTACCACCCACCACTAAAGAAAGTGCCCCCCTTTTGGTGTTTTTTGACAGATTAGTTTCATCTAGGGGAGAAATGTGAAACAAAGGTTTCCAAGGATCCACCTGTATTATACTTCAACTCCAAGTGGAGAATTGGAGGTATGGAATAGGAGAGGCAAAGTGTTTAAGGGGAATCACTCCTTGGGGAACCTAGAATAATGCAAGGGCTTCAGGCTACAGTGATACCAACGAGGGTTCTTGGCCTTCCCCAATCAATAAAAATTGCCAGTAAACCAGTCAAAAAATTCAGGCAAGGCTTTACTGGGGCTCCTGTGGCCACAGAAAAGAATGAAAACAAGCAACAGCTTCCTTTGCTCACTCCTCAAGCTGGGGGGTTTGAGCTGGTTGCCAGAAGCTGTCTTAGGTGGTCTGCCCATCCCTTTGGTGGTGATGAATGCAAAGGGCGTGAACACCTGACACCCTGCTCTCAACACCCAGGTTTTGCTCTGAGCTCTTCAGAAGTGGCTGTTGGCAGTTTTTGGACATTTTGTCCAGTATTTACCCCAACTGCACATGCATGCAGTTATTTTTTTCCTTGTATTTTGTTGCTTGAGGAGATGCGTGTCCAGGTGCAAGGATTGTAGCACTGCAGAAAAGAGTCCCAGGTCTCAGACTCTCTCAATAGGAATGATGATACTTAACAATGATAGCAAGCATTCATTTAATAATTAAGATACCAGGAACTATTTTAAGTATATTAACATATTTTCATGTTTAGTCCTCATTTCAGACTTACTTTTATTTTTGTTTTTGTATATGAGTGAACCAAACCACAGACAGGTTAAATAATATTCTGGAAGTCTAAAAGCTGTTATGGAGGGTTTGAATCTGTTTTTTTTACATTTTTTTACATTTTTTTACATTGGAGAATAATTGCTTTACAAAGTTGTGTCAGTTTCTGCCACACAGCCATGTCAATCAGTCATAATTATATATTTGAATCTTAACTGAAAGTTGCCCAGACATCTCTGAACTGACAGAATATTTTTTTTTTAATTTAACTCACAGATAGAAAATGAAAGAAGTGTTGGAATTTATCAATAATATATTTTTTTCTTTCATTTTGCAAATGCTGTGTTAGCTGAAATGTAGCACAGAATATAAAGAGTGAACATATGTTTAAATTTTATCATAGAGAACATAGTATCAATCATGTTTCAGGAGCTGTACCACAATAATCATGTTGTTTTTATGATATAAAATCAAATTTTCTTTATTTTCTTGCAGATTGTATTTTAGCAAAACCAATTACCCATCCTTTTATGTGGAGAAAGAGTTTGTAATAAGTCAACTTCTCATTTCTGATCCCTCCCCCCAACAACTAGAAGTTGGGAAGATAACAAAGGAGGCTAAGAGGCAATCCTTAGCCAGAGGCATGTTCTTTCTCTTTGGAAATGATGAAGCCAAACAGAGAAAGCACAGTGAATCAGTGTTTCTTGCCCACATGGTCATCACCATGGCAACTACAGTTGCCAGGTGGAGAATTCTATCACACATCGTAATTGCTATGTCCACTTTCAGCAGATTAGATGGGAAAATGTCCATAATTATGGCCTGAATTAAAATACTCTAAAGTAACTAGCAGAGTATTAGCATCATAACCAATAATAAACTATACTTATATGATATTTATTTCCATAAAAACTGTGTATTTGGGCATAAGAATTCTCAATATTATAAATAATATTTCTCACTAGATATATTTAATGTCTTGATGTGCTACATCAGTTAGTGATGTGTTGCACACAGGCAAAAATGATGCTTTTAAGATTTTAACACACTTTAAGTAAAGAAAGAAGCCACAACAAAGTTAATTTTTTGAAAGAGTAGGATACTTATATACAGTTTCCCTGAATCAATATAATACAGAAAAAATATATTACCGAATCCATTGGTAAAGATATTGGATAGGAGTACATCAATTCAATATTTGTTAAATGTGCCTAAAATTTGCAAGGAATAAGAAACTCAAGTAAATATTAAAGAAGTAAATAATAAACTACTTGCCTTATTAAAAATATTAAAAGCAACTAGAATCTATATTGTCTTTCTATTGAAATTCAGAGCTATTCTAAGTGATTTTTTTAAAACTGTGTTGCCTTATTCCATCTACTAAAGTATATGTATCAGTGTGTGAAACTGTGTAAGAATATACAAGCTTCTTCCATTTCATAGTATTTGTTTCTTTTTTTTTAAATGTTTGTTTATTTAGTTATTTTGGGCTGTGATGGGTCTTCAGGGCTGCATGGGCCTCTCTCTGGTTGTGGAGAGTGGGAGCTACTCTCTAGTAATTGTGGTGTGTGGGCTTCTCATTGCAGTGGCTTTTATTGATGGGGAACACAGGATCTAGGGTGCACATAGTTGTGGCAGGTGAGCTCAGTAGCTGCGGGCCCTGGGCTCTAGAGCACAGTCTCAGCAGGGGTGGTGTATGGGCTTAGTTGCATGTGGGATTCTCCCAGATCAGGAATCAAACCTGTGTCTCCTGCAGTGACAGGCAGATTCTTTACCACTGAGCCAGTAGGGAATTGCTCAAAGTGTTTTTGATGTGAAATATTTTGATAAAACTGTAGCATTAGCTCTGACAGTGAGATCCACATTTGCATTGCTCCCCTCTGGCTGTCAGAATCCTAAGAATAAGACTTAAGTTTAAAAAACAAGTCTATGCCAATATCCTGCTGCCGTTATCACTGGTCTCCTTCTGAAGCAACTCTCACTTTTCTGCTTTAGTACTAAAGGATATTAAAGTTTATTTTTTGAAATAGAACGTATAATATAATCCCTCTACAAGTAGAAAATGTTCAAGAGGAGGACAAAACTCTGAGACGATCCTCCTAATGTTAATATGACTTTGAGAAATACGAGATTCAAAGGAATCATTAGAAGTTAAAGCAAACTACCTAATTATGGAGCTTCTTTTTAATTAAAGAAGATAGATTTAGAGAGAAAAATTATCCTATGGAAAACCTATATGAAGAAAGCTTTGAGTAGGCATTTCACAAAAGATGAAATCTGGTGCTGATTCTGGGAAAGATGGAGTAAGCACACTGCCTCATTAGTCATTAGGGACATGCAAATTAAAACTACAATACGATAACACTACAGGGTGTAACATGTGCATAATGGAAATACCAGAATAAAGAGAATTGGAGGAGAGAAACTGGAGCCAGAGTATAGGCAATTCCAGAAATGTTCTTATTGCAAAGGGAATCAGACAATGAAGCTATTATGGCAGGGGACAAACAGGGCAAAGAGTTTTGTTTTTACAGATTGTTTTGTGTTCTGGTCCAGGAAAGGACAATTTGATGCTATAGGGGTGAGAGGAGATCCTTGCTGGAGCAATGTCCTCAAGGAGGCGAGAGAAGATGGGATCTAGAGGGACTGGCCAAGGAACAAGGGACAGTAAGAAGGTAAACAATGAGGGCAGAACTGGAGGGCAGGTGTATGTGGTGGTGGTAACTTGTGAAATTTATTTCCTGATTGCTTCTATTTTTCGAGGTCATCAGTTCAGAGGAAAAGCTGGAGGAAGAAGAATTAGAGGCTTGAGACATCATGAATTAGGTCTCTTTAATGAAACTGGATGGACTAGGTGAAAATAGTTGATGTTAAAGGCACTCTTGAGGTTCAAACTATTATGTTGTTTTATTTACCCATTATTTCATAACCTAGGATTCTATCACAACATATCTTATTGGAAACATGTATGCTTAATGAGCATCTCATCACAGTAAGGATTTTAGTTTTTAGGAAAGAGGCATCAGAAAACACTCCAGAGACTGATAGGGAATCAGGATTGCTACTTTATTGGAGCATCAGGGAAGATTTCTCTGATAATTGACTTTTGAGCAAAGACCTGAAGAAGTAAGGGAGTAAGTTATAGATATATCAGTCAGTGTAGGGGGGGTAGATAGTGTCTAGCCTCATATATCCACCTGTAATATGTAAACAGACATATTTAATAGAAGAAGTAACACCCATCTGGGGCTTCCCTCACAAAGGATCTGCCTGTGAATGCAGGAGGCACAGGTTTGATCCCTAGGTTGGTAAGATCCCCTGGAGAAGGAAATGGCAACCCCTCCAGTATTCTTGCTTAAGAAATCCCATGGACAGAGGAGTCTGGCTGGCTATGTAGCACACTTCAGTTCAGTTCAGTTGCTCAGTTGGATTCGACTCTTTGTAACCCCATGGACTGCAGTACGCCAGGCCTCCCAGTCCATCACCAACTCCTGGAGTTTACTCAAACTCATGTCCATTGAGTTGGTGATGACATCCAACCATCTCATCCTCTGTCATCCCCTTATCCTCCCACCTTCAATCTTTCCCAGAATCAATGTTCTTTCAAATCAGTCAGTTCTTCACATCAGGTGGCCAAAGTATTGGAGTTTCAGCTTCAACATCAGTCGTTCCAATGTATATTCAGGACTGATTTCCTTTAGGATGGACTGGCTGGATCTCCATGCTGTCCAAGGGACTCTCAAGAGTCTTCTCCAGCACCACCATTTGTCAAGGTTGCTCATAGTTTTTTTTTGAAGGAGAAAGTGTCTTTTAATTTCACAGCTGCAGTCACAATCTGCAGTGTCTTTGGAGCCCCCCAAAATAAAGTCTGTCATTGTTTCCAATGTTTCCCCCTCTATTTTCCATCAAGTGATGGGACCCGAGGCCATGATCTTAGTTTTCTGAATGTCGAGCTTTCAGCCAACTTTTTCACTTTCCTGTTTCACTTTCATCAAAAGGCTCTTCAGTTCTTCTTCACTTTCTGCCATAAGGGTGATGTCATCTGCACATCTGAGGTTATTGATATTCTCTGGGCAATCTTGATTCCATCTTGTGCTTCCTCCAGCCCAGTGTTTCTCCTGATGTATTCTGCATATAAGTTAAATAAGCAGGGTGACAATATACAGCCTTAACGTACTCCTTTTCCTATTTGGAGCCAGTCTGTTTTTCGATGTCCGGTTTTAATTGTTGCTTCCTGACCTGCATACAGGTTTCTCAAGAGGCAGGTCAGGTGGTCTGGTATTCCCATTTCTTTCAGAATTTTCCAGTTTATTGTTATCCACACAGTCAAAGGCTGTGGCATAGTCAATAAAGCAGAAATAGATGTTTTTCTGGAAGTCTCTTGCTTTTTCAGTGATCCAGTGGATGTTGGTAATTTGATCTCTGGTTCCTCTGCCTTTTCTAAAACCAGCTTGAACATCTGGAAGTTCACAGTTCACATATTGCTGAAGCCCTGGCTTGGAGAATTTTGAGCATTAAAGGAAATTCAAAACAGGTTGTTATGAGATTATATGAAATCATTTATATTAAACTTTTAAAAATTGTAAAGCATTATAGAATCTAAAGAATTTTTCATTCAATTAAAAAAAAACTAAACAAAATGTTTACTACAAAAGGAAAGAAAGAAATTCAGACTTCTAGTGTTCTAGCAATGTTTTATATGCCTTGGCCTAAGTAAAAGTTACAAAAGTATTCTCTTAATAGTGATTTATTAAAATTCTCTTTATCAATTATATTGTATGTGTTTTTTTCTAAGTGTGTGATTCCACAATTTAAAAAATATACTTGAAAGTGAAAGAAAATATCATAGCTCTATTGAAGAAAAGATGAGTAAGTTCTAACAGTGAAAGTTAAACAAGAAATTTGAGCATAAGTTGAAGGGAAGTGAAGTGAGGTGAAGTTACTCAGTCGTGTCCAGCTCTGCGACCCCATGGACTATAGCCTACAAGGTTCCTCTGTCCGTGGAGTTTTCCAGGCAAGAGCACTGGAGTGGGATGCCATTTCCTTCTACAGGGGATCTTCCCGACCCAGGGATCGAGCTCAGGTCTCCCGCATTGCAGGCAGACGCTTTACCATCTGAGACACCAGGGAGCATAAGTTAGTAGGCAACAGATACAAAGCTTGTATTTTAATACCAAATGTAAAGAAACCATTTCCTTTAGAAAGTATAATCCTTCTTAGACTCTTTATTGGCTCCTGAACAAGAGGACAAAGAACAGAATCATTACATCTTAGTCCTGTCATCCTCAAGTCAGATGACAGCCTCTATCTGTACATTTGCATGATTTCTAGCCAACAAGTAGAGGTATATACAAGATATATGATATTGCAAGAGGACTCAGAGACCAGTCATAGTCAAGATTAATGAATTAGGAAATAATTCCTTATTCTCTGTAGCTAAGATGATTTTAAAGTGACTTAATAATGTTCAAACATAAATTGCACTATGAAGGAAGCAGGGGAAATCTAAGGAAAATGCACAAATAGTAAATGTTGCTAGATACTCTGAGTTTCTGCGTGCCTGTGAGGGTTGTAGAATCAAGGCCTCCATTTGTCCTTAAAAGTTGGCCAGTGTCCCTTTTGAGGGATTGGAACTATGTCATACAGTTTCCTGAGGATCTGTCTAACTGATTACAACCTGCAGGTCTGTGATAAAGACTATATGTGCAGACAATGAAATTTTATTCAGTACTTTTAAAAAAGAGATCCTGCCATCTGCAACAATAAACAGAACATACTACTGAGTTAAGTCTGATAAAGATAATTATCATATGGTATCACTTATATGTAGAATTTAAAATAGTCAACTTTATAGAGATAGAGAGTGAAATGGTTGTTGCCAGGGTCTAGAAAAAGTGGGACACTAGTAGGTGTTGACCAAAAGCTATAAAGTTTCATTTAAGCAAGATAAATAAGTCCTAGGGATCTGCTTACAGAAGAGTTCTCACTGATAACTCTACTATGTAGAAAATTTAAAAATTTGCTGAAAAGAGTGGATGTTATGTTTATGGTTCTTATTAAAAAAATAACAATGAAAGAGAGGTTAAGAAGAAAGTTATGCATAAGTTCATAGTCTACACTGTAATAATGGTTCATGGATGTATACTTACCTCAAACTCATCAACTAGTATGTGTTAAATGTATACACCTTTTTATGTGTCAAAAAGAGAGAGAGACTGAAGTGTTACAAGAACTTTAATCAAGCAATAAGGCTCAAATTATTTTGAAGGATAGCTCTTTCAAAACTCTCCAATTTATCACCCTAAAATGGTTGTATTCACTGAGCATTCCTTCTGAAAATTGTCAGAATAGAAGCAAATTCAGCTTTTACACACACATTGGGAGCCATGACTCCTTGTGGAAAACTATCAACCTCATGATTGCTATTGTGAAAGAAAACACAAGAGCACAAGAAAATCATGCTGGGGAGTGAGGATAAGGCTGCAGGTCAGTGGCTGATGTCAGATGGCAGCCTCACAGTCCTGGGAAGGTGTTTTTGGTCAGCTGGACCTCTTAGAGCTCTCAGAGGCTCTTAGCCAGTACTCCTACATGAATCCTCAGGGCCATGCTGGACTGAATTAGGCACCCTGGGAGAACTGCAATCTTATTAGTGAGTTTCCCTTTCTAGACTTCTATCAGAATGCCTGGTTGAGTTTGGGCTCAATCTCACATAGGTACATAAAGGACTTGGGATTAAACCTAAGACCCTCACCTGAAATATGACAGAAGTCAAGACTCCAACACCCAGAGTTAGTACCAATCTCTGCAC